>NC_058522.1:60557513-62957513 GCF_904849725.1 Hordeum vulgare subsp. vulgare | reverse complement strand
TCTTCTTTGCCGTCTGCCCAACCTGGACACAGACGGCAAAGATACTATATAGACACCCGAGGATGCACAGCTGGGTGCCATGTGGCACCTTTACCATCTGCCAGCTGATGGCACAGGTCTTTGCCATCAGCTGGCAGACGGCAAAGAGCCCATATAGTACCTGTTTTTTTGGTTTTATATTATTTCACAGCATATATATATATATATATATATATATATATATATATATATATTTGACAGCACATTTACATAATTCACCACACATATATGATATATAGTTCACCACACATATACTTGCCAACACATATATATAATTCACCACACATATATGATATACATATAAATCAATGCACATCCCCATATATCCAAAGAACCAACATACAAAGTATAGCACTGTTTATCCATATATACATATACATATAGTTCGACAATGTTCATCAACTCAAATGAAAACTAGATGATATACATATAAAGTTCATCCATCGACATTGTTCAACTCCATGAATGCCAGCTTCCATGTATGTAGTATATCCAATCTGCAAAAATGTCAATAAGAAATTCAGAAGAAGAAAAAAATATGATGTTTTTCAGCTAATTATGTCATTTTTAGCGGAAAACAAGCTAAGAATATAATATTCATGAGCTAACCAAGGTTCTTATGCCATTTTTAGCTTATTATGGCATTTTGGAGCTAAATGGGTTAATTAAATCGAGGATCACATGAAAGAGGAGAAGAAAGAGGAGGAGGAGGAGAAGAAGAATAAATCAAGAAGGAGGAGAAGGAGGAGAAGGAGGAGGAGGAGAAGGACTAGAAGGTCCTTGGCCTTCTCCTCCTCCTCCTCCTCCTCCTCCTCCTCCTCCTTCTTCTCTTCTTCTTCTTCTTCTTCTTCTTCTTCTTCTTTCTTTTCATTTTGCCTATTTCTTCTCCTCTTCTCCTCTTGTTGGAGCTAAATTACCTAATTATGTCTTTTTGAGCTAAATGGGTTAATTATCCCATTTTAGAGGAAAACAAGCTAAGTATATAATATTCATGAGCTAACCAAGGTTCTTATGCCATTTTGAGCTTATTATGGTATTTTGGAGCTAAATGGGCTAATTATGTCATTGTTGGGTTAATTAAAGCAAGGATAATATGAAAGAGGAGAAGAAAGAGGAGGAGGAGGAGAAGAAGAATAAATCAAGAAGAAGGAGGAGAAGGAGGAGGAGGAGAAGGACTAGAAGGTCCTTGGCCTTCTCCTCCTCCTCCTCCTCCTCCTCCTCCTCCTTCTCCTTCTTCTCTTCTTCTTCTTCTTCTTCTTCTTCTTCTTTCTTTTCATTTTGCCTATTTCTTCTCCTCTTCTCCTCTTGTTGGAGGTAATTTACCTAATTATGTATTTTTTGAGCTAAATGGGTTAATTATCCCATTTTAGAGGAAAACAAGCTAAGTATATAATATTCAGGAGCTAACCAAGGTTCTTATACCATTTTGAGCTTATTATGGTATTTTGGAGCTAAATGGGCTAATTATGTCATTGTTGGGTTAATTAAATCAAGGATAATATGAAAGAAGAGAAGAAAGAGGAGGAGGAGGAGAAGAAGAAGAAATCAAGAAGAAGGAGGAGAAGGAGGAGAAGGAGGAGGAGGAGAAGGACTAGAAGGTCCTTGGCCTTCTCCTCCTCCTCCTCGTCCTCCTTCTCCTTCTTCTCTTCTTCTTCTTCTTCTTCTTTCTTTCTTTTAATTTTGCCTATTTCTTCTGCTCTTCTCCTCTTGTTGGAGCTAAATTACCTAATTATGTCTTTTTGGAGCTAAATGGGTTAATTATCCCATTTTAGAGGAAAACAAGCTAAGTATTTAATATTCATGAGCTAACCAAGGTTCTTATGCCATTTTGAGCTTATTATGGTATTTTGGAGCTAAATGGCTAATTATGTCATTGTTGGGTTAATTAAAGCAATGATAATATGAAAGAGGAGAAGAAAGAGGCGGAGGAGGAGAAGAAGAAGAAATCAAGAAGGAGGAGAAGGAGGAGAAGGAGGAGGAGGAGAAGGACTAGAAGGTCCTTGGCCTTCTCCTTCTCCTCCTCCTCCTCCTCCTTCTCCTTCTTCTCTTCTTCTTCTTCTTCTTCTTCTTCTTTCTTTTAATTTTGCCTATTTCTTCTCCTCTTCTCCTCTTGTTGGAGCTAAATTGTAGCGACCCGACTCAAAACGAGTCAAGCCTCTGTGTATCTGTCCATCCCTCGATCAGTATGCTGGCACACACAGTACATCAATGTATATATCAAAGTGCAATCACATGTAAAATAGCGGAAAACTGATATATACCTTAAATATCTGAGCGACAGCGGTCAAGGGAGTGGAGTCCCAATAAACACCAACGGCAAGTTGAGTGTAGACCGTAACCCTGAACCGTACTCTTACTCGTCGAAGAAAAATATCTGCAACATAAGACGTTGCAGCCGTGTAGGTCAGCATATTGAATATGCCGGCAAGTCACATAAGAGAGGAGTAAAATAATAACCAACTATCTCTACATGCATATTTGGCAGGTGGGGCTATAAGTTTTTAGCGAAAAGCAAGTTTTCTCCTACATCAAGAGAGGGCTAAAAGCAAGATGTTACTACGTTGTTTGTTGTTAACGAGATGGTTCCGCCAACCAATTCTCGTACCCGAGTTGTCAATAATTACCCTCATCAAATATATATAAGGATGTTGAGAAATCCAGATAACTTCAGTTCCTTTTTCTCAAGTTGTCCATGACCGTGGACACGGCTAATCGATTAGGTTTGAGTACTCTGCAGAGTTTTGCACACGTTCCCCACAAGATTTGATCGCCTCCGAGTATGTCCTCGCACTTCAAGGTGTTTGAAGACCGGATGATCAAAACTTGGTCTTTCGACGGGTTCCTCTGAATCCCTGTCGGTGCCCATCCATTCCTACCGTTCTTCTACATCTGCTAGCACCGCCTGTCCAGAGTCGCCGCGTTGTCCAACCAAGCGAGAGCCCATAATGACTTGTGGCTGTGCAGGTAAGCCTTGGGTCTTGAAAATATCCATCCGTCTCTTTGAGCCTGGGTGAAGCTGTCCGCAGGATGTCATGGCCTCTCCAGCATCCCGGGCATCCACTGGGTTCTCCAGGGAGCCGATCAACCGTCCTTCACCGAGAGTGGCATTGCGTCCGAGGTCTTGAAAATCTTGTCTTAGTCCGGTTTTGATTATTATATCAACCTCGCATCACTTGTGGCATACACTCAACCGATAACCCGTCTACTCAAGCATAACATTAAGAAGTTGTCGTCCCGGGGCCATGTATCGGGGTTGTTGTGTTCCTACCACATGATACTATAATCTATACTAAAAGTTCCAAGTACCTAAGCAGCATGCAATTGGGCATAGGATGGTAGAACTACGATGCATAAAACATAGGTGATAGTATGATCAAAGTGACTTGCCTGTGATGTTGACGAAGAAGAATTTCTCGAGAAAATAACTTGATAGACTACTCGTCACTCTCCGATGAAATCTATATAACAAACATATCATTCACATAAGCACTCATACTAGCAATCATTCTAGCAATCAAAACAAAACCGAGAGCGAATAGGAATCCAAAAGAAACTTCAAATAAGACTAGGGAGTCTTCTACAACATCAAACACTAAATGATTTTTGTCCAACAGAAAATAATAGCAAGGAACTAAGACATAAGTTTAACTAAGATAAAATAAAGCGTTTTCAGAAAACCTTTTGAAAGTATTCCCAAACGGGATTTGAAACAACGGTGAAAACAATTGCACGTTACTACAGAGCTAGAATTGATTTAATGAAAACAACTAAACATAAAATAAAGACTTGTTGCAAAACTACTGTTAACTAACATAAACAAACAATAATAATCTTTCTGAAATAATAAAGAAAATATTTTTAAACAAAAGTAGAAAATGAATTAGCCGAAATCCTAAAAGCGGTGAAACAGAAATTGTTTCACATGAAATAATGAGTTAGATAGTCAAACAAATCTGACATTTTTACCACTGATACATAAGATCACTAGTGATCAGTACCAAAAGGAATCAAATTAAAAGCTAGTTTTAAAGTCCTGGAATAGGCAAAACAAGGTTTAAACTAAGTCTGATCTAACTTATATTTAAAAATTTCAAACATAGACAAATTATATGTTTTTAAAAACTATAGGAAATTTTTGAACTACTGGAAAAAGAATCAATGTAATTGGACTTCGGGATCAAAAGTTGTGGCCAAAACAAGATTGAAACTTGCTGTTTTTGCAATTTAGACGGAAAAAACTGGAGTTAGCTAGTACTAAAAAGAGGGGTATATGTGGCAAGATGCTACAGGCTGCGGGGAACGTTTGTTGCAAACTTTGAGCAAACGTCCTAAGGCTAGAAAAAGTGCTGGTTAAATCATAAGTGAAAATAAAAACCGCTGGTTTTTTCTAATCTAACCGAAGAGGTATCCTAAGATCTAATCTAAGCCATCTACTAGAGATCTAAGGGCTAAAACTAAAACAAAACAAGACAAGTAAAAAAAAGAAAGAAGGGAGGGGATGTTACCTCGCTGGGATGCTGCTCCCGTGCCTGGCTGCTGGCCGTGGTGGGAAGGAGGTGCTCCGGCGAGAGAAGTGGTGGAGGGGGGGGGGGCGAAGGGGGCGAGATGGAGATGGTGCTGGCGAGTTGCTGCTGGTTCCAAAGGGGGCGAGGTGGAGGGTGGCTGTAGGGGCGAGGTGAGGGGTGGAAAACTGCTGGTTTTGCTGCTGCTGGTCATGGTGGGAGATGGGGAGGTGCAGCAGGGGTGGAGGGGTGGCGGGGTGGCAAGGGGGCGGCGGTGGAGGGGGCCGAAGTGGTGGGGGTGGAGGAGGGGTGCCAGGGGGAGGAGGGGCCGAAGTGGTGGGGTTCTCTGGAAAGTTTTTCCGGTGATAACTCCGGCGAGGGTGCGCGAGCTAGAGGCGAGGAGATGGGGTTTTGTCGGGAAAAATGGAGAGAGGAGGGCGGTGGGAATTTATAGGCGGTCTCGGATGGCGCCCGGAAGGAAGGAGGAGGGAGATCGGGAAGGAGGGGATTCCTTCCTCCATGGATGGAAGGTTTCTGTCATGTGGGAGAGATGGAGGTAGGAGAAGATCCCTTGTTGGGCCAAAAATAGGAAAGTGTTTAATGGGCCAGGGGGTATTTCCTAATAAAAGTGATCTCCTTCCTATTTTCAAAACTAGGAAACTAAAACGTTAAAAAGGAAACCAAATCAATTCGGAATAAAGAGTTTTTATATACTAAAATTATCAGAAAAATAAAATATAAAAGATGGGCATTTTTCCACGGCAAAAATAAAAACTTCAGAAAAAATTATTTTTTCCAAAATCCCTAAAAGCATTATTTCTTTTTGTAAATAATTTTCAAATGATCCTCTAAGTTTGAGGGTTCAAATAACTTTCAAAATGCCCGTGGGTTCGAGGGTCATGTTCCTCCGCTCTAGAATGTATTTCCCGGCATTTTGTTGCACGAAGAAAACGAATGGAAATGCAAGGAAATTCAAATGCAAACACCTCCGTTCAAATTCTTTATAGTTGAAGAAGTCATGTCATCTTCTCTCGTTGCTTAAAAAAATTGAATTTGAATTCACCGGAGAAGGGGAAAGTCATTTTATTCCCTCTCGTTCAAAAGTTTCGAAAGGTTTCAAATTTCACAAAAGTTTCAATCACTCAGGCAACCAACAAACAATCAATCTAATAATTATATTAACATTCCAAAATTTATAATTTTGGGATGTTACAAACTACCACACTTAAAATGAATCTCATCCTCGAGATTCGAAGAGGCTAGAAAGAAAAGTTATGGTTTGGGGGTCTTCTAAATATTCCAATCTCCGGGAAGGTGGGATGCTACCACACTTAAAATGAGAGATACTGGTCCCTCAAAAATGCTTTAACGATCCTCTGGGTTTTGGCAACTGACATCGCACAGTCTTCATATTAAATCCTTTGGTGATGCTCTCCCGTTGATATAAGCTTCTTTCGTCACTGGGTCTTCTTAACTGACAGTCTCGTGGTCAATTCTAAATAACCTATCGATGTTTCTCATGGTGGTCTACCATTCGTGGTTATCCTGCAAAGAGAGGGGTCTTGGTTCCATCCGCACCGTAAAATTTCCTACGCGTGACAACAAGTGCCATGTACATGGGCTTTTCTTATACAACTCTAAGGCTTAAACAAAAGGTTCAAAGAACGTCGTCTCTCTATATGGGTAAGTCTCTCAGATTTACCATTCCGAATAGCAAGATAAATGATATGAGTAAGTCGTCATGGTGATCAATCCATTCCGCACCCAAATCATTTATCTGTATAAGGTTTAGCGAATCTCGCATTCTAATACTTGGGCATCCTCACAAGCGTTGCAGAATTTCTCTTGTCCACGAACGAAGTTCGGATAATCCATTGGTTCCGCAAGCTGAACGAAACATGTATCGTATCTTCCCAACTCTCAGGTTTTCGTATGCTCCTAAGAAAACGTTTGCTGATCCATCATAGCTTCTTCCATAAATCATATGCATTTTATAATCAATCCTTTATTACATCCTTAATTTCTTATCAAAAACTCCAATTCAAAAGTACTCTATTACAATTGCTGCCATCCACATTGTTCGGTATGGTCAAGCATTTCTGCCAACTTTATTCATGTGCCTCTCTTGGAGGTACTTTAGTTCAACTGGAACTTTCCGAGGTGCTCCTTGAAATCATCCATCTTTTGCTTCATCATGGTGGTCATGAGCTTCATCTCCATCATCTCCGCACGTACTTCACTCAGGTATTCCTGGGTATGACGGAGTCTTGATTCAAGTATTTCTCCGATCTGACGTATGGCTTCCATGGCAGCTTCACGAACAGCATCAAAGAAGGTTGCTCGTGGTACACGTGAAATGAAAAAGTATTGCCCCATAGTCTTTGGACAAACTCCTTTCACATGGTGGAGGTGTACTTCCACGTACCAAAGATCCACTCCATTTTCCATGAATGGGTAGCCTTTGTAGACCGCATCTCCTTCAAAGTGAATGTGCTTCATCATGTCCTTCAGGATATTCGGGTAATCATGATCACTAGTCAGGGTTATGATCGTTTCTGGGCCCTTGAGGAATGACTCGTAGAGAGTTGTCATCTGCAGGTGTCAGTGAATAGGTACTCAGAGGAATGTATATGTCTCCTTGGTAATCATGGTACACTCCTTCTCAATGGATCCTGTGGGTTTACCGATTACTACCACACTTAACTGAATTATACTCATGCCTGCATAGACCATATTTTCTCATATCCCCATAAATGTTCAGAGAGCTTGCTCGTAGAGAAACAACGCATACATTTTCAACATAGGCAATCATGAGACAATAAATTCCATTTATTCATGATGTTATTACAATCTCAGGGACTTCTGTTACAAAAATTTCACTCCATGATCTCATGAAAAACAAGAGTGCTTCGGATTACACTTATTGCCATGGTCAAAACTTTAACTACTCCATTCTAGCTTTCTTCCTTTGTGGACAATCGCTGGCAAAATGTCTTGCTTCCTTGCAACAAAAGCAAATGATTTCTGACAAGTCTCGAGGCCTCTTAGCTTCTGCTTTTGCTCCTTGGGTTCCCGGCTTCCTTCCTGAGCACATGTATTTGTGGTGGCCAAATTTCATACACTTGTAACATCTGACATGACTCAGGTCTATGTCTGCAGAGATTTGGTTCTTCCGAGGGTAGTTTTTCTTCTTTCCGGACTCCTTCATCATGGCCAGTTCTTCTATTTCAAATGGATCAAACTCCACTTCTTCCGTCGAGAAGTTTCCCAGATACTCTTGGCTTCTCTTCGTGCAGTCCTGTGAATAATGTCCTTCTTCTCCACAAGAGTAGCATGCATTGGAGAAAAATCTGGTCAGACCTTGTCCATCAGGGTCTTCAATATTTTCGTTCATCACCGGCTCTCCTAGAATCTTCTTCTTGGGGTTTTCCTTCACTGCATCTTTCTGCTGCTTGACAATTTGTTGCACCTTGGGGTAAATGTGACACTGAGCTGGGTAGTGGGTGGTTCCTTCACACAAGAAACAAGTCACCTGACTACTTGGGCAATCCTCCGCTGGATGATTTTCTTCACAATGAGTGCATCCATCCTTGTGTTCTTCCTGGGTGTGTCCTATTTCTCCACAGATCTTGCATGCACAAGTCTTCTCCTTCGGATTATCATAGCACTTCCGAATGAGACGGGATCTTAACAAAGTCTTCTTGAATTCTTCCCAACTTTCTACTCCACTAAATCCTTGTATGGCATGATGCATTTTCCACCAGATAGCAGCACTTTGGGTAAAGTACTGGAGAGCGTGTTCCACTTCGTGCTTCCTTGAGATCAAGTTGCTCCCGAAGTGGTTCTTCATGTTCTGAATCCATATTCCAGCTTCCAGTTGGGTCATTGGTCCAGAGACTACAAGTCCAGCTTCAAACTCCATCTGGTAGGGTTGAGGTTTTGTGGATGAGACGGGTAAGAGAGGGAGGGAGATACACACAATACAAACAATATTTTTGAGAATAGATTTTATTTGTGGCCGTCGGAAAACACACACCAATGACGGCTCACAAATCATCGTATCTAACGTGGGTATATAAAAGGGGTTTGGACTTCTAATGGTCATATAATTATTCGAACACTTCAGGGTCTTTGAGTTCTTCGGGTCTTGGGAGTCTTCAATGGGTTTAGCTTCAATTCTTCAATTGCATGGTGATATCCTCTATACTTTGACGTGGGAGTCGATTGATCCTTCATGTGGTCAAAACGGAAAGGGCATTGTCTAACTATTTGAGGTGAGAGAGAACATTTTATGAAACCAGAAAAGATGGGAAGTGAAAGGTGTTGTTGAAAATAAATTTTTTGAGAGATCCTATCTTAAGAAATTCCAGTTTCTAGGGTCACGTCCTACACTCAACATGTGCTCTAATACTATCTCTGTAGCGACCCGACTCAAAATGAGTCAAGCCTGTGTGTATCTGTGCCATCCCTGGATCAGTATGATGGCACACAAAGTACATCAATGTATATATCAAAGTGCAACCACATGTAAAATAGCGTAAAACTGATATATACCTTAAATATCTCAGCGGAAGCGGTCAAGGGAGTGGAGTCCCAATAAACACCAGCGGCAAGTTGAGTGTAGACCGTAACCCTGAATCGTACTCTTACTCATCGAAGAAAAATATCTGCAACATAAGACGTTGCAGCCGTGTAGGTCAGCATATTGAATATGCCGGAAAGTCACATAAGAGAGGAGTAAAATAATAACCAACTATCTCTACATGCATATTTGGCAGGTGGGGCTATAAGTTTTTAGCGAAAAGCAAGTTTTCTCCTACATCAAGAGAGGGCTAAAAGCAAGATGTTACTACGTTGTTTGTTGTTAACGAGATGGTTCCGCCAACCAATTCTCGTACCTGAGTTGTCAATAATTACCCTCATCAAATATATATAAGGATGTTGAGAAATCCAGATAACTTCAGTTCCTTTGGCTCAAGTTGTCCATGACCGTGGACACGGCTAATCGATTAGGTTTGAGTACTCTGCAGAGTTTTGCACACGTTCCCCACAAGATTTGATCGCCTCCGTGTATGTCCTCACACTTCAAGGTGTTTGAAGACCGGATGATTAAAACATGGTCTTTCAACGGGTTCCTCTGAATCCCTGTCGGTGCCCATCCATTCCTACCGTTCTTCTACATCTGCTAGCACCGCCTGTCCAGAGTCGCCGCGTTGTCCAACCAAGCCAGAGCCCATAATGACTTGTGGCTGTGCAGGTAAGCCTTGGGTCTTGAAAATATCCGTCTGTCTCTTTGAGCCTGGGTGAAGCTTTCCGCAGGATGTCATGGCCTCTCCAGCATCCCGGGCATCCACTGGGTTCTCCAGGGAGCCGATCAACCGTCCTTCACCCAGAGTTGCATTGCGTCCGAGGTCTTGAAAATCTTGTCTTAGTCCGGTCTTGATTATTATATCAACCTCGCATCACTCGTGGCATACACTCAACCAATAACCCGTCTACTCAAGCATAGCATTAAGAAGTTGTCGTCCCGGGGCCAAGTATCGGGGTTGTTGTGTTCCTACCACATGATACTACAATCTATACTAAAATTTCCAAGTACCTAAGCAGCATGCAATTGGGTATAGGATGGTAGAACTACGATGCATAAAACATAGGTGATAGGATGATCAAAGTGACTTGCCTGTGATGTTGATGAAGAAGAATTTCTCGAGAAAATAACTTGATAGACTACTCATCACTCTCTGATGAAATCTATATAACAAACATATCATTCACATAAGCACTCATACTAGCAATCATTCTAGCAATCAAAACAAAAGCGAGAGCGAATAGGAATCCGAAAGAAACTTCAAATAAGACTAGGGAGTCTTCTACAACATCAAACACTAAATGATTTTTGTCCAACAGAAAATAATAGCAAGGAACTAAGGTATAAGTTTAACTTAGATAAAATAAAGTGTTTTTCACAAAACCTTTTGAAAGTATTCCCAAACGGGATTTGAAACAACGGTGAAAACAATTGCACGTTACTACGGAGCTAGAATTGATTTAATGAAAACAACTAAACATAAAATAAACACTTGTTTAAAAACTACTGTTAACTAACACAAACAAACAATAATAATCTTTCTGAAATAATAAAGAAAATAGTTTGAAACAAAAGTAGAAAATGAATTAGCCGAAATCCTAAAAGCGGTGAAACAGAAATTGTTTCACATGAAATAATGAGTTAAATATTCAAACAAATCTGAACTTTTTACCACTGATACATAAGATCACTAGTGATCAGTACCAAAAGGAATCAAATTAAAAGCTATTTTTAAACTCCTGGAATAGGCAAAACAAGGTTTAAACTAAGTCTGATCTAACTTATATTTCAAAATTTCAAACATAGACAAATTATATGTTTTTAAAAACTACAGGAAATTTGTGAACTACTGGAAAAACAATCAATGTAATTGGACTTCGGGATCAAAAGTTGTGGCCAAAACAAGATGGAAACTTGCTGTTTTTGCAATTTAGACGGCAAAAACTGGAGTTAACTAGTACTAAAAAGAGGGGTATACGTGGCAAGATGCTACAGGCTGCGGGGAACGTTTGTTGCAAACTTTGAGCAAACGACCTAAGGCTAGCAAAAGTGCTGGTTAAATCATAAGTGAAAATAAAAACCGCTGGTTTTTTCTAATCTAACCGAAGAGGTATCCTAAGATGTAATCTAAGCCATCTACTAGAGATCTAAGGGCTAAAACTAAAGCAAAATAAGACAAGTAAAAAAAAGAAAGAAGGGAGGGGAGGTTACCTCGCTGGGATGCTGCTCCCGTGCCTGGCTGCTAGCCGTGGTGGGAAGGAGGTGCTCCGGCGAGAGAAGTGGTGGAGGGGGGGGGGGGCCGAAGGGGGCGAGATGGAGATGGTGCTGGCGAGTTGCTGCTGGTTCCAAAGGGGGCGAGGTGGAGGGTGGATGTAGGGGCGAGGTGAGGGGTGGAAAACTGCTGGTTTTGCTGCTGCTGGTCGTGGTGGGAGATGGGGAGGTGCAGCAGGGGGTGGAGGGGTGGCGGGGTGGCAAGGGGGCGGCGGTGGAGGGGGCCGAAGTGGTGGGGGTGGAGGAGGGGTGCGAGGGGGAGGAGGGGCCGAAGTGGTGGGGTTCTCTGGAAAGTTTTTCCGGTGATAACTCCGACGAGGGTGCGCGAGCTAGAGGCGAGGAGATGGGGTTTTCTCGGGAAAAATGGAGAGAGGAGGGCGGTGGGAATTTATAGGCGGTCTCGGATGGCGCCCGGAAGGAAGGAGGAGGGAGATCGGGAAGGAGGGGATTCCTTCCTCCATGGATGGAAGGTTTCTTTCACGTGGGAGAGATGGAGGTAGGAGAAGATCCCTTGTTGGGCCAAAAATAGGAAAGTGTTTAATGGGCCAGGGGGTATTTCCTAATAAAAGTGATCTCCTTCCTATTTTCAAAACTAGGAAACTAAAACGTTAAAAAGGAAACCAAATCAATTCGGAATAAAGAGTTTTTATATACTAAAATTATCAGAAAAATAAAATATAAAAGATGGGCATTTTTCCACGGCAAAAATAAAAACTTCAGAAAAAAATATTTTTTCCAAAATCCCTAAAAGCATTATTTCTTTTTGTAAATAATTTTCAAATGATCCTCTAAGTTTGAGGGTTCAAATAACTTCCAAAATGCCCGTGGGTTCGAGGGTGATGTTCCTCCGCTCTTGAATGTATTTCCCGGCATTTTGTTGCACGAAGAAAACGAATGGAAATGCAAGGAAATTCAAATGCAAACACCTCCGTTCAAATTCTTTATAGTTGAAGAAGTCATGTCATCTTCTCCCGTTGCTTAAAAAAAATTGAATTTGAATTCACCGGAGAAGGGGAAAGTCATTTTATTCCCTCTCGTTCAAAAGTTTCGAAAGGTTTCCAATTTCACAAAAGCTTCAATCACTCACGCAACCAACAAACAATCAATCTAATAATTATATTAACCTTCCAAAATTTATAATTTTGGGATGTTACATAAATTACCTAATTATGTTTTTTTGGAGCTAAATGGGTTAATTATCCCATTTTAGAGGAAAACAAGCTAAGTATATAATATTCATGAGCTAACCAAGGTTCTTATGCCATTTTCAGCTTATTATGGTATTTTGGAGCTAAATGGGCTAATTATGTTATTGTTGGGTTAACTAAAGCAAGGATAATATGAAATAGGAGAAGAAAGAGGAGGAGGAGAAGAAGAAGAAATCAAGAAGAAGGAGGAGAAGGAGGAGAAGGAGGAGGAGAAGGACTAGAAGGTCCTTGGCCTTCTCCTCCTCCTCCTCCTCCTCCTTCTCTTTCTCCTTCTTCTTCTCTTCCTGTTCTTCTTCTTCTTCTTTCTTTTCATTTTGCCTATTTCTTCTCCTCTTCTCCTCTTGTTGGAGCTAAATTACCTAATTATGTCTTTTTGGAGCTAAATGGGCCAATTATCCCATTTTATAGGAAAACAAGCTAAGTATATAATATTGATGAGCTAACCAAGGTTCTTATGCCATTTTGAGCTTATTATGGTATTTTGGAGCTAAATGGGCTAATTATGTCATTGTTGGGTTAATTAAAGCAAGGATAATATGAAAGATGAGAAGAAAGAGGACGAGGAGGAGAAGAAGAAGAAATCAAGAAGAAGGAGGAGAAGGAGGAGAAGGAGGAGGTGGAGAAGGACTAGAACGTCCTTGGCCTTCTCCTCCTCCTCCTCCTCCTTCTCCTTCTCCTTATTCTCTTCTTCTTCTTCTTCTTCTTCTTCTTCTTTCTTTTCATTTTGCCTATTTCTTCTCCTCTTCTCCTCTTGTTGGAGCTAAATTACCTAATTATGTCTTTTTGGAGCTAAATGGGTTAATTATCCTATTTTAGAGGAAAACAAGCTAAGTATATAATATTCATGAGCTAACCAAGGTTGTTATGCCATTTTGAGCTTATTATGGTATTTTGGAGCTAAATGGGCTAATTATGTCATTGTTGGGTTAATTGAAGCAAGGATAATATGAAAGAGGAGAAGAAAGAGGAGGAGGAGGAGAAGAAGAAGAAATCAAGAAGAAGGAGGAGAAGGAGGAGAGGTAGGAGGAGGAGAAGGACTAGAAGGTCCTTGGCCTTCTGCTCCTCCTCCTCCTTCTCCTTCTCCTTCTTCTCTTCTTCTTCTTCTTCTTCTTTCTTTTCATTTTGCGTATTTCTTCTCCTCTTCTCCTCTTGTTGGAGCTAAATTACCTAATTATGTCTTTTTGGAGCTAAATGGGCTAATTATCCCATTTTAGAGGAAAACAAGCTAAGTATATAATATTCATGAGCTAACCAAGGTTCTTATGCCATTTTGAGCTTATTATGGTATTTTCGAGCTAAATGGGCTAATTATGTCATTGTTGGGTTAATTAAAGCAAGGATAATATGAAATAGGAGAAGAAAGAGGAGGAGGAGGAGAAGAAGAAGAAATCAAGAAGAAGGAGGAGAAGGAGGAGAAGGAGGAGGTGGAGAAGGACTAGAAGGTCCTTGGCCTTCTCCTCCTCCTCCTCCTCCTTCTCCTTCTCCTTCTTCTCTTCTTCTTCTTCTTCTTCTTCTTCTTCTGCTTCTTCTTTCTTTTCATTTTGCCTATTTCTTCTCCTCTTCTCCTCTTGTTGGAGCTAAATTACCTAATTATGTCTTTTTTGAGCTAAATGGGTTAATTATCCTATTTTAGAGGAAAACAAGCTAAGTATATAATATTCATGAGCTAACCAAGGTTGTTATGCCATTTTGAGCTTATTATGGTATTTTGGAGCTAAATGGGATAATTATGTCATTGTTGGGTTAATTAAAGCAAGGATAATATGAAAGAGGAGAAAAAAGAGGAGGAGGAGGAGAAGAAGAAGAAATCAAGAAGAAGGAGGAGAAGGAGGAGAAGTAGGAGGAGGAGAAGGACTAGAAGGTCCTTGGCGTTCTCCTCCTCCTCCTCCTTCTCCTTCTCCTTCTTCTCTTCTTCTTCTTCTTCTTCTTCTTCTTCTTCTTTCTTTTCATTTTGCGTATTTCTTCTCCTCTTCTCCTCTTGTTGGAGCTAAATTACCTAATTATGTCTTTTTGGAGCTAAATGGGTTAATTATCCCATTTTAGAGGAAAACAAGCTAAGTATATAATATTCATGAGCTAACCAAGGTTCTTATGCCATTTTGAGCTTATTGTGGTATTTTGGAGCTAAATGGGCTAATTATGTCATTGTTGGGTTAATTAAATCAAGGATAATATGGAAGAGGAGAAGAAAGAGGAGGAGGAGGAGAAGAAGAAGAAATCAAGAAGAAGGAGGAGAAGGAGGAGAAGGACTAGAAGGTCCTTGGCCTTCTCCTCCTCCTCCTCCTCCTCGTCCTTCTCCTTCTTCTCTTCTTCTTCTTCTTCTTCTTCTTCTTCTTCTTCTTCTTCTTCTTTCTTTTAATTTTGCCTATTTCTTCTCCTCTTCTCCTCTTGTTGGATCTAAATTACCTAATTATGTCTTTTTGGAGCTAAATGGGTTAATTATCCCATTTCAGAGGAAAACAAGCTAAGTATATAATATTCATGAGCTAACCAAGGTTCTTACGCCATTTTCAGCTTATTATGGTATTTTGGAGCTATATGGGGTAATTATGTCATTGTTGGGTTAATTAAAGCAATGATAATATGAAAGAGGAGAACAAAGAGGAGGAGGAGGAGAAGAAGAAGAAATCAAGAAGAAGGAGGAGAAGGAGGAGAAGGAGGAGGAGTAGAAGGACTAGAAGGTCCTTGGCCTTCTCCTCCTCCTCCTCCTCCTCCTTATCCTTCTCCTTCTTCTCTTCTTCTTCTTCTTCTTCTTTCTTTTCATTTTGCCTATTTCTTCTCCTCTTCTCCTCTTGTTGGAGCTAAATTACCTAATTATTTCTTTTTGGAGCTAAATGGGCTAATTATCCCATTTTAGAGGAAAACAAGCTAAGTATATAATATTCATGAGCTAACCAAGGTTCTTATGCTATTTTGAGCTTATTATGGTATTTTGGAGCTAAATGGGCTAATTATGTCATTGTTGGGTTAATTAAAGCAAGGATAATAAGAAAGAGGAGAAGAAAGAGGAGAAGAAAGAGGAGGAGGAGGAGAAGAAGAAGAAATCAAGAAGAAGAAGGAGAAGGAGGAGAAGGAGGAGGAGTAGAAGGACTAGAAGCTCCTTGGCCTTCTCCTCCTCCTCCTCCTCCTCCTTATCCTTCTCCTTCTTCTCTTCTTCTTCTTCTTCTTCTTTCTTTTCATTTTGCCTATTTCTTCTCCTCTTCTCCTCTTGTTGGAGCTAAATTACCTAATTTTGTCCTTTTGGAGCTAAATGGGCTAATTATCCCATTTTAGAGGAAAACAAGCTAAGTATATAATATTCATGAGCTAACCAAGGTTCTTATGCCATTTTGAGCTTATTATGGTATTTTGGAGCTAAATGGGCTAATTATGTAATTGTTGGGTTAATTAAAGCAAGGATAATACGAAATAGGAGAAGAAAGAGGAGGAGGAGGAGAAGAAGAAGAAATCAAGAAGAAGGAGGAGAAGGAGGAGGAGGAGAAGGACTAGAAGGTCCTTGGCCTTCTTCTCCTCCTCTTGCTCCTTCTCCTTCTCTTCTTCTTCTTGTTCTTCTTCTTTCTTTTCATTTTGCCTATTTCTTCTCCTCTTCTCCTCTTGTTGGAGCTAAATTACCTAATTATGTCTTTTCGGAGCTAAATGGGCTAATTATCCCATTTTAGAGGAAAACAAGCTAAGTGTATAATATTCATGAGCTAACCAAGGTTCTTACGCCATTTTGAGATTATTATGGTATTTTGGAGCTAAATGGGCTAATTATGTCATTGTTGGTTTAATTAAATCAAGGATAATATGAAAGAGGAGAAGAAAGAGGAGGCGGAGGAGAAGAAGAAGAAATCAAGAAGAAGGAGGAGAAGGAGGAGAAGGAGGATAAGGAGGAGGAGGAGAACGACTAGAAGGTCCTTGGCCTTCTCCTCCTCCTCCTTCTCGTTCTCCTTCTTCTCTTCTTCTTCTTCTTTCTTTTCATTTTTCCTATTTCTTCTCCTCTTCTCCTCTTGTTAGAGCTAAATTACCTAATTATGTCTTTTTTGAGCTAAATGGGTTAATTATCCCATTTTAGAGGAAAACAAGCTAAGTATACAATATTCATGAGCTAACCAAGGTTCTCATGCCATTTTGAGCTTATTATGGTATTTTGGAGCTAAATGGACTAATTATGTCATTGTTGGGTTAATTAAAGAAAGGATAATATGAAAGAGGAGAAGAAACATGAGGAGGAGGAGAAGAAGAAATCAAGAAGAAGGACGAGAAGGAGGAGAAGGAGGAGGAGGAGAAGAACTAGAAGGTCCTTGGCCTTCTCCTCCTCCTCCTCGTCCTCGTCCTCCTCCTTTTCTTCTTCTCTTCTTCTTCTTCTTCTTCTTCTTCTTTCTTTTAATTTTGCCTATTTCTTCTCCTCTTCTCCTCTTGTTGGAGCTAAATTACCTAATTATGTCTTTTTTGAGCTAAATGGGCTAATTATCCCACTTTAGAGGAAAATAAGCTAAGTATATAATATTCATGAGCTAACCAAGGTTCTTATGCCATTTTGAGATTATTATGGTATTTTGGAGCTAAATGGGCTAATTATGTCATTGTTGGGGAAATTAAAGCAAGGATAATATGAAAGAGGAGAAGAAAGAGGAGGAGGAGGAGAAGAAGAAGAAATCAAGAAGAAGGAGGAGAAGGAGGACAAGGAGGAGGAGGAGAAGGACTAGAAGGTCCTTGGCCTTCTCCTCCTCCTCCTCCTCCTTGATCCTCCTCCTCTCCTCTCCTCCTCCTCCTCCTCCTCCTCTCCTTTTCTCCTCCTCCTCCTCCTCTCCTCTTCTTCTTCTTCTCATCCTCCTCCTCCTCCTCTCCTCTTCTCCTCCTCCTCTCCTTTTCTCCTCCTCCTCCTCTCCTCTTCTTCTTCTCCTCATCCTCCTCCTTCTCCTCTCCTCCTCTCCTCCTCCTCCTCTCCTTTTCTCCTCCTCCTCTCCTCTTCTTCTTCTTTCACGGGAAATTTCGGCATGATATGTCCCAATTCAAAATATCACGTGTCCAAATCACATGTCCACATATGACATGTCCACTTCAAATATTTGGAACTAGTGGTAATCAATTCTGTTTTTTTCTTTAAATAGCCTATATGAAACTTGAAGAAAAATTTGCAACCTTATAAGAATTAACCTAAGTAACTTAACCTAAGAACCTAATAAAAATTAACCTAAGTAAATTAACCTAAGTAACTTAACTAAATCATTACCTAATAATAAAGAGGCTAGCGCTTATGTCGGAAAACCGTCGTGGCTATTTTGCAAAAAAAGCCCCTGACGTTTTGTGTATTTAACCCGCGGTCCATATAACAATAAGTCAATCGAACCGTTATGTAGGAGATAAAAAAACTCCCGATCCCATCTAGACAAGGAGGGGAGCCGGGGCTGCCCACGGGCGCGACGACAAATAGGCGGGGATTCGGCGCGGGGAGCCGGCGCTGCCCATGGTCGCGGCGACAGCTAGGCGGGGAGCCGGCGCTGCCCTCACGCACTGCAGGAGGACCGCATGGAGTTGAAGTAGGAGAAAAATGAAGAGTCGACAGGATGGGTCAACGCATCAGGGTCTCCTCTCAATCGATCTGGATCAGGGCGACTTAGCGAATATGCAGGCGACAGGCGGCTCTCCCGCTCGATCCGATTGAGTGTGGTTAGCGCAGCGTGGCGGCGGACGGATTGTATGCATGGAATGACGGTGGGGACGGATCCAGGCGAGCAACGGTGGCGACTTGCAAGGCGTCGGGGTTCTCGAGGCAGCGCCATGGTTACTCGGGCGTGCTCCTAAAAGAAAACGAGCGAGAGAGAGAGAGAACTGGGAGGAAGGGAAGAAACGAGGGGAGGCACGGCATGACGTTGTGCTCTGGTTGCTCTGGTGAACATAGAGAAACACAAACCATCAACTAGAAACACCTAAAACTGGCAACGGAGATGGATCTTACTAGGCAAGAACTTCTGTTCTTCTCAAAGGAAAATGGAATAGAACCTGGAAATGTTGGATTCATGTCAGCGTAGACTAATCCCACAAATCCAATGACATCACATAAAAAAGGCTAGGGAAAGTGAGTGAGTAAATTCGTCAAATGAAGGGACCCCTTTGTTTTCTCTTTTCTAAAGGCAGGGCTAGGCAGCAGCTTGATCAAAAGGGACTGGCCTCCTTATTATAGCTCACTTGTGTATTACTCATAATTCATAATACTTTGATATAAAAACCATGGTATTAAAACCCAGGGTATATTGGTATACGTTCCCTAAGGGTGATTGAGTATGGTTAAACTATAATTACACTTTTTTTCATAGTGGCAAAGAGAGGAAAGGAGGGCCGGAGGACTTACAAGGAGCTCCGGCGGCGGGTCGCGGGGAGGAGGGAGGAGGGAGGACGAGATCTGGAGGCGGTGCAGGGAGAGAGTCGGAGCGGTGGTGGAGCAGGGGAACGGAGAGGAGGGGCGGTGGTGGAGCTGGGGCACGATGGTGGAGGAGGGGGTCGCAGGGAGGAGGAGGGGCGAGCTCCGGCGGCGGGTCGTGGGGAGGAGGGAGGAGGGAGGACGAGCTCCGGCGGCGCTGCAGGGAGAGAGTCACGGGCGTGGGAGAGAGTGGTGAGCCATTACGGGGGGGGGGGAGGGGGTGGGGTGGGGGTTGACGACGTTAGGTCTAGTGGGCGCTTTGTCGTCTGCCCCCAACGGCAAAGGGGTAACAGGCTGACGGCAAAGCGGTGGGCCGTTATTGGTTAGAGGGCGGTGTGGGGTGGGTTCTTTGGTGTCTGCCTGCATGTGCTTTGCCGTCAGCTGGCAGACGGCAAAGAGGAAGCAGATGGCAAAGACACTCTTTGCCATCAGCCTGCTCTTTGCCATCAGGTTTTGGGTAGCTGATGGCAAAGAGTGTCTTTGCCATGAGGCAGCAGACGACAAAGAAGCAGTAGATGGCAAATTCTCTGATTCCAGTAGTGATACAAGCCAAGTTCTATAATGAAAATTTCCCACTAGTATATGAAAGTGACAACATAGGAGACTCTCTATCATGAAGATCATGGTGCTACTTTGAAGCACAAGTGTGGTAAAGGATAGTAGCATTGTCCATTCTCGTTTTCTCTCATTTTTTTGGTGGGCTTCTTTGGCCTCTTTTTTTATTTGGGCTTCATTGGCCTCTTTTATTACTTCCTCACAGGGGACAGTGCTCTAATAATGATGATCATCCCACTTTTAATTACTTACAACTCGATATTTAGAAAAAAAATGACTCTATATGTATGCTTCCGACGGTGTACTGAGATGTGCAATGATCTAGCATAGCAATGACATCAAAAAACAAACAAGCCATGAAAACATCATGCTAGCTATCTTACGATCATGCAAAGCAATATGAAAATTATGGTGCGTGTCATAATAAAAGGAACGATGGAAGTTGCATGGCAATATATCTCGGAATGGCTATGGAAATGCCATATTAGGTAGGTATGGTGGCTGTTTTGAGGAAGGGTATATGGTGTGTGTAATGCACCGGCGAAAGTTGCGCGGTACTAGAGAGGCTAGCAATGGTGGAAGGGTGAGAGTGCGTATAATCCATGGACTCAACATTAGTCATAAAGAACTCATATACTTATTGTATAAGTCTATTAGTCATCGAAACAAGGTACTACATGCATGCTCCTAGGGGAAGGGTTGGTAGAAGTTAACCATCGCGCGATCCCGACTTCCACACAAAGGATGACAATCAATAAATAAATCATGCTCCGACTTCGTCACATAACGGTTCACCATACGTGCGTGCTACGGGAATCACAAACCTTAACACAAGTATTTCTACGAATACACAATTACTCACTAGCATGACTCCAATATCACATCTTCATGTCGCAAAACTATTACAAGGAATCAAACATATCATATTCAGTGATCTACAAGTTTTATGTAGGATTTTACGACTAACCATGTGAATGAACAAGTCATGTTAACTCTCTAAATAGGTATAAGTGAAGCATGAGAGTTTAATTCTTTCTACATAATATATGCCCCGCTCTAACAAATATAAGTGAAGCAAAAGAGCATTCTACAAATGGCGATTTTCTATGTGTAGGGAAACAGGCAATCCAAACTTCAAATGATATAAGTGAAGCACATGAAGCATTCTATAAAGCCATACTCAAAAGATATAAGTGAAGTGCAAAGAGCATTCTATAAATCAACCAAGGACTATCTCATACCAGCATGGTGCATAAATGAAAAAGGAAAAATAAAACACAAAAGACGCTACAAGCATTTGCACATATCATGTGACGAATAAAAATATAGCTCCGAGTAAAATTACCGATAGATTGTAGACGAAAGAGGGGATGCCTTCCGGGGCATCCCCAAGCTTAGACGCTTCAGTCTTCCTTGAATATTACCTTGGGGTGCCTCGGGTATCCCCAAGCTTAGGCTCTTGCCTCTCCTTATTTCTTCATCCATCATGGTCTCACCCAAAACATGAAAACTTCAATCACACAAAACTCGACAAAACCTTCGTGAGATCCGTTAGTATAATAAAGTAAATCACCACTTTAAGTACTGTTGTGAACTCATTCCAAATTCATATTAGCATTCTATATAGTGTAATCCAATATCACCATGGTTCATACCCCCCGATACTACCCATAGATTCATCAAAATAAGAGAACAATGCATAGAAAATAGAATCTGTCAAAAATAGAACAGTGTGTAGTAATCTGAACTTATACCATACTTATGATACTCCAAAAATTATAAAAAAATTATAATTAAGGCAATTTTCATGTCAATCAGAAGCAAAAAGAATCAACTCAAAATCTCTTTCTGTATAGGAATTAAAAATACTTTCATGAGCACAAAGTGTCTGTCTTTTTTCAGCATGATCAAAAACTATCACCCAAACTAATCATAAAGGCTTTACTTGGCACATTATTTTTATAATACAATTGAATTGTACAAGGGGATAATTATTTTTTCAAGAAACATCCATGAAAAATTCTACATTGTTTCCATGAGCATGAACACAAGTGTTCAAGGTCGACCCTCACTTCCACAATGCATCACCTTTCAATCGCTTCTCTTTTTGAAAAAGTCTTCTGCTCCCCTCTATATTTTTTGTTTTTAAACTATATAAAAGCATTCAACAGAAATAGATGACTCTCTAAAACTTTCGGGTTGTCTCCCAGGCAGCGCTTTCCTTAAAGCCATTAAGCTAGGCATAAAGTGCTCAAGTAATGGATCCACCCAGATCCCAAGGTGTATCAAAGCCGATTTAATTAACAATAATTTGTAATTTAGTAGTGAGCACAAGGTAACATATATCATGCAATGACGAAGTCTAACTCTCTTCCTATGCATTGGCATGTCATAAAAGAAATATTCATGCACATCAAGTAAAGGCCAATACATAGCATAAGCACTTTCTTGCAATTTTATCGTATTGGAAACATAGAGAGGTGGAGATGTAGTTCCTCTCTCATAATAATTGCAAGTAGTAGCAGCAAGCACATGCATATTATATTCATCAAAATCATCATGTGTAATAGTAGAAGGAAACCCATCTATGTAATCCCTAATAAGAGCAAACTTCTCCGATATACTGTAGTTGGGAGAGTTCAAAAATATAATAGGACTATCATAAGTCGGTGCGATAGCAACAATTTCATGTTTAACATATGGAACTATTGCAAGTTCATATTCATAAGCATCATTCATATTGGCATCATGGCCACAAGCATAGCAAGCATCAAGTTCATCAAAAAGGGATATTTCAAACAAATCCAAGGGGTCATAGCAATCAACATAGCATTCATCCTTCGGTAAGAACCAAGGGGAATTAAACAATGTATGAGTTGAAGAGTTACTCTCATTAGAAGGTGGGCACGGGTAGCTAGTCCGCTCTTCCTCCTTTTGTTCTTCGCTCTCCTCGCCATATTTTTCATCTAATAAGCTCACAGTTTCAGCATTTTCTTCTTCCATAGTTTCCTGCAAAATATTAGTCTCTTCTTGGGCAGCATAGAATTTCTCCATAAATCGATCAATATGGGCATTATATTCATAATTAGTATAACAATAACGAAGCATAACCAAATTTTCAGATCGGTAAGCAGCATCATCATTATCATCACACCTTTTAAACAGAGCTTCAATTTCATAAGCACCCATAAAAGCAACAAACTCTTCTATTTGTTCCACATCATAGTAATCATATATACCATTAGCATAAGAAGCCAAGGTTTCATTAGCATTAAATTTAAAAGAAAAGGGAAGGTGTTTAGCCTTCATCCTAGAGCAACAAGTAATATCATATCTCGAGCATAGCTCCCAAGCATACCATTTCAACATATGAATTGGATCCCATAATAGTTTCCCTTTTTGAGTCAAGCGATAATCCCTAAAGTATTCACGTTGATCCAACGTGTATCCCTTTATATAATTTAATGGGGTTTTCTCGTATTATTAAAGAAGTGCATAATATTTTCCACATAACGAGCATCGAGGGTTTTAGGAGGTTCCTCATCTCCATGAGTAGCAAGTACCCCTAATTTTTTTGGTATTTCGTGTTCCATATCCATAACTAAAGATAGAGAACAACTAAGAACAATAAATAAATCTACTTAGTGATAAAGCAAACAAGCACACACGAGAATATTCACCCCACGCTATTGCTCCCCGGCAACGGCGCCAGAAAAAGGTCTTGAAAGCCCACAAGTATAGGGGATCAATTGTAGACTTTCTCGATAAGTAAGAGTGTCGAACCAAACGAGGAGATAAAGGTAGGACAAATATTCCCTCAAGTTCTATCAACCACCGATACAACTCTATGCACACTTTTCGTTCGCTTTACCTAGAACAAGTATGAAACTAGAAATACTTTTTAGGTGTGATAGGATAGGTTGGCAAGAAAAGAAAGAACACGTAAATAAGAACTAGGGGCTGGTTAGATAAAGAAACAATTACGTTAGTTTAACGAGTGTGGATAAGTGGTGGTAGGAGTTGAGGAATTGTCCCTAAGCAATCGACTACGTTACTAGACCGATAGCAAGTTTTATGTGGGAGAGGCCACTGCTAGCATGTCATCCCTTAATTGGAATTCTATGCACTTATGATTGGAACTACTAGAAAGCATCCGCAACTATTAATGTTCATTAAGGTAAAACCAAACCATAGCAATAGGATATATTGGTCCCCCTTCAATCCCGTATGCATCAATTTCTATGCTAGGCTGAAGCTTCTGTCACCCTTGCCCTCCAATACATAGTCCTATCAACATACTACTAACCCTGTGGTGTGATACACGCGCGCACTCATATGATGGGCACTAAAGGACAACAATATAGCCACAAGCAAATTAAACCAATCATTGCAATTCATCAATCACCGATAGGACAATGAAAATCTACTCACACATCATAGGATGGCAACACATCATTCGATAATAATATGAAGCGTAAAGCACCATGTTCAAGTAGAGGATACAATGGGTTGAGGGAGAGTGGAACGTTTAATTTAGATGGGGAAGGTGATGGAGATGTTGGTGAAGATGACAGAGGTGTTGGTGTAGATCGCCGTCTCACGATGATGTCCCGGGTGGCGTTCTGGCACCGCCGGGAGAGTGGGGGAGAGAGCCCCCCTTCTTCTTCTTCTTCCTTGACCTCCTCCCTAGATGGGAGAAGGGTTTCCCCTCTGGTCCATGGTCTCCATGGCGGTGGAGGGGCGAGAGCCCCTCCGAGATTGGATCTCTCTCTGTGTCCTTCTGTTTCTGCGCTCCAGATTCTGGCCTTTCACCGTTTCTTAAATTCCCAGATATCTGTAACTCCGATTGGGCTGAAATTTTAACACGATTTTCTTCTGGATATTATATTTCTTGCGAGGAAAGAAGGGCCCCAACCGCCTTAGGGATTGGTCACAAGCCTACCAGGCGTGCCCTGGGGGCGCCTCCTGGGCTTGTGACCCCCTCGGGCATCGTTTCACGTTGATTCTTCTTCCCAAAAATCATAAATATTCCATAAAAAATCACAGTAGGTTTTTTTATTGCGTTTGGACTTCGTTTAGTATGGATATTCTGCGAAACAAAAAGCATGCAACAAACACGAACTGACACTGGGCACTGGATCAGTATGTTAGTTCCAAAAATAGTATAAAAAGTTTCCAAAAGTATATGAAAGTTGTAGAATATTGGCATGAAACAATCAAAAATTATAGATACGATGGAGACGTATCAATGAGTTTCAAGAAGCTCAACATGTGTGTCAACCGGCTCAACATGAGTCTAAGGAATAACAAATTCCAGTTCCTCCTGCTCAGGCGCACCAGGATTATTTGATGACCCGCCTGTTTTCCTATTCTTGGATTTAGCCATCAAAAGTAAAAGTTAAGACATATATAAAGGATTAAAAGTACTAAAGCAAGTACTAGATGAAAAAGCAAAAGTTACCCTATAAGGATTACAAGAGTTGGCAGCTTCGACACAGATGAGCCCCCGGTGAAGGTGGTGATCCCTGATACATTGAATCAAAAGGTTTAAGAGGCCATTGGATAAGGCTAGCTTCAAAATAAAAGGGATGGACTACCAGGTACCTCTTTTCGTCATTTATGAGTGGAGGATTTTTCAGGTAAACCTGTCGCAAGATCACCCGAGGAACTTCCGGTCTGGCGCCTTGGTGCAAATAAACCTAACACAGATGAGCCCCGGGGCGACCCCATGCTGGGTTCGGCCTGGGACTGTCGGGGCAAATTTAGGCCCGAATCGGTGAAAAACTGGCTCCTATGCTTTGAGGAGATGGTGGATGTAGTGGACCACCGGGACGGTGGCGAGTCAATGAATGAGCATGTAGCATGATGCGTCATTTATGGGATTTCCAGCTTCTTCAGACAGTAAGGAGGCAAATATATTACAGTGTTCTAACAGTTTTGTTTTGAGAGTGGCGATGGTATGATAATTGAGAAGGATCATGAGATGGGCATGGCTTCCTCCACGGTTGCTTCTTTTCTATTCCATATTTCATTTCAATTGTTGCTTCCACCATATTCCTCTCTATTTTTCATCGCTCCCCAACAACGCATCATCCAGTTCTCCATCATATCAAAAATTGAAGATGAAGACCATCAACCAAACCGGAGTTGCATATAGCCAAAAATCCGGCCGGGGGTAGACATTGATCATATATATAACAACGATAAGGCTGAAGATATTGCCTCGCAGATTTGAACAAGAGGGAAACCATCAATTTCTGTTTAGGACAGGGGCTGTAGAGATTAAGAGCATCTTGAATAGAAGATTTGGAGATGTAAAATGGGAGATGTAAGTCTACATCTCGGAAAAAGAGGCAATTCCAACGGATTGATGTGAATTTGTGATGTAAAAGGGCAACTCCAACAGATGATGCAAATATAGATTTAAAACTAGTTGAACTTCGGGACCTTATTCGGCGTCATGGCGGCGGTGGGGTGGCGGCGTGCGAATCGAGGCGGTGGCGGTAGTGGAACCGGAGGGTGGGTGAGGCGGCAGTGTGGTGGTGCGGGGCAGCGGGGCTTCCGACTAGGTGGCTGTGCTGGGCTGCGCATCGACAATGCTATGGGTCGGTAGGCTCGCGGGGCTGCTGGTGAGACGGCAGTGTGGTGGTGCGGGGCGGCAGGGCAGGGAGCAGGGGAAGAGCAGACGAGGCGGCGATAGGGACGATGCGGAAACCTCGACCGCGTGGAGGAAAAAGGGCCGATTTGCGGCGTGTGACGGTGGCCGACGATCGAAACGTGTGAAAATGCATGAAAAATACCAAATGAAGTCAGAAATAGTTAAAAATTGATGATGTGTCTTTGAATGGTGTATTTTGAACACACAAAAAATCTGGAGTTCAAATAAGTTCAAAAAATGAAATCCCTTTGTAGCAGTTGAGTTTTCGTATGAAACTGTGATACTTCCAAAGAGATTGTCAGTTTTGTACACAAAGTGCATCCAGTTTTTGCCGCAACCCTCTCAACTTTTTAGCACATGCTAAGTGGGTGAAATGATGATACCATGCCAACTTTTAACATTTTCAGAGTTCATTTGTACTGCTTTTCAATATAAGGGTCATTTAGCTCAAAAAAAATAAGTAAATGCATGAAAAATACCAAATGAAGCCAGAAATAGTTCAAATTGATGATGTGTCTTTGAATGGTGCATTTTGAACACGCAAAAAGTCGGGAGTTCAAATAAGTTCAAAAAAATGAAATCCCTTTGTAACAGATGAGTTTTGGTATGAAACCCTAATACTTCGAAAGAGATTGTTTGTTTTGTACACGATGTGCATCCAGTTTTTGCCGCAACCTTCTCAAATTTTTAGCACATGCTATGTGGGTGAATTGATGATAACATGCCAACTTTCAATATTTTCGGAGTTCATTTGTAGTGTTTTTCAATTTAAGGATCATTTAGCTGAAAAAAAATCAATAAATGTATGAAAAATATCAAATGGGCCGATGGACCTTTTGTCCCGGTTTTAGCCACCAACCGGTACGAAAGTAGTCTTCTTCCCGCCCTTTTGGGCCAGCGGAAGTGTGGCTTTGGTACCGGTTGGTGCCACCAACCGGAACCAAATGTTTCGCATATAGTGCAGGAGTTGTCGAAATTGACCTTTAGTCTCGGTTGGTGTAACAAACTGGGATTAAAGTGATGCTTTGGTCCCGGTGTGAGCCACCAACCGGAACAAAGGTCTTCGTATATTGCGGGAGTTGTCAAAATTTCCACCAACTTCCATTCCCCCCATTCTCTCTTCGTCGCCGTCGCACCCGAGCCCGTCGCCGCCGGCCCGCGCCTCCTCCACGAGCCCGTCATCGCCCTCCCCGTCACTCAAGAGCCCGTCGTCGCCCCGAGCCCATCACCATCACCGTCGCTCCCTAGCCCGTCCTCGTCGCCGTCGCCGTCGCCCCCGAGCCCATCGTCGTCGCCGTCGTCCCCGAGCCCATCGCCGTCGCACCCGAGCCCATCGTCGTCGCCGTCGTCCCCGAGCCCATCGCTGTCGCCCCCGAGCCCATCACCGTCGTCGTCGTCACCCGTCACCGCCCGTCGTCGTCGTCGCCGTAGCCCGCAAGCCCATCGCCGTCGTCGTCGTCGCCCGTCGTTGGTCCGAAGCCCGCCATCGTCGCCTGTCGACGCACCGGTAGCACGTCCATCGATGTCCATCTCCCTTTTTAGGAATCCATGTGTGTGAGAAGACATAGACTAATTGCGAATCCATATGTGTGTATTTCAGTCGTAGTAGAATATGTTGGGTACATTTTTGAACTCCCCAATGTGACACAAATTATAAAAATTATAAAAATATTTAGATTAGATTAAGTTACAATAGCAAATAAAGTTATAAAAATATTTAGATTAAATTAAGTTTTTATATTAATATTTGGGATTATGTATAAAGGGCTTCCCTCACTTTCTAATATTTGCACAAACAATGGATATTTCAAGAGACATGGAAAAAGAACAAATTTTGGGGGATATAATCCACGGCGACGGTAATTTCGAATTTTTGCTCAGCGACATCGATGGTCTGGAAGGAGAGGATTACGGCTTCGGTGATCGAACAATGGAGGATAAAGGACATTATCATGATGGCTTCGGTGACTACCGAATCTCGGAGGAAGGAGACCATGATGATGGCTCCGTTGACCGAACGGAGGAGGGAGCTATTGAAAAGTTCAGATTGAGTCAAACTTCAGTAACGAGACAAGGCCCGACGAGAAGGTTGGGAAAGTATCAAAAGTTCACGGTCACAGAACTCTCGAACGATGGCCTACCGATTGAACCCAAGCCGAAGAAGCAATGGAATAAGCCTACGGGGGGCAACGTCCCTGAAGGTGATTATGTCACCGATAGGATGAATGATGATCTTTGGACCGCGTTGAAGGAAAATTTCACTCTACTGCCAGAGGAGGATCCGAATAAGTCAGTTATAGAGCCACTGGTCAAGGCGTCTGCTCTTAACAAGATGGCATTACTATTCAGGAGGTGGAAGAAAGAGTTGAAATCAAAGTATGTCAACAAAGGGAAGACTCCATAATTCGTCGGCCGATTTGAGAAGATGAGAGATCACTGGCCCGCATTTGTGGCCTACAAGACATCGGACAACATTAAGGAAATGTTAGAGAGAAACAACAACAATGTTGCAAAGAAGCAGTATCACCATCACACGGGGTCAGATGGCTACCTCAAAGGCCGTTCGTTGTGGACAAAGCTGAGAATGACCTGATTCCTAAAGGGGTCCAATCACAGACATGGAACTGGCCCGAACATTCAAGGAATTGGTTCTTCGGGGTTGGGGGAACTTTGGACCCTAAAACAGGGGAGTGTCGTTGGACGGACGAGCAACTTGCAACACCCATCAACAAGCTTCAGCAGTGTATCACTGCAGCGCAGGAAGGGGCGTTCTTTCCCAAAAGAGAGAAGGACGAGCTGACTGAGGACCTAGGGAATGCTGAGCACCCTGGACGAACACGAGGCACTCTAGGATCTGTTGCATGGAAGGTTGGGTTTCCCGACGCAGCCAGTTACAGAAGTCGAGCGAGAAAGAGGAAAGCGGAGCTGAGCGACATGCAAAAGATCAATGCAAGACTACAAATTCTAGAGGAACTTGAGAGCCAGCGAGCTCCTGACCAACCATCTCAGCGGCACGAAACTACCCCAGAATTTACCACGCCATCTCAGCGGAGAAGCAGTGTGGCTTCCACGGAGCTCGTTCAGCCTGACTTCACGGCTCCTAGCTACCCCGTGGATACTGTCACGGAGTCTCAACCTTGCAATCTTTCGACGAAATGCCGGAACCTCACTTTCAAGGCTGCTATCGGCGTTGTTGCACCTCCTCAATCCAACGGAACTTTTCACTGCCTTCCGATTCCATGTGGCTTTGTTGATGTGATCGTGGATGAAGTAAAGGAGGGATTTGAGCAGCTCGAGCTTGACCACCCTACAGGTGAAGATGAGAATAAGTTGGTTCATGCTTTGAGGAGTACATGTCTATGGCCGATGGAGTACATCAAGCTTCCAAACTGGACGCCTCCTCCTCCTCATCCGGCGAGTGATCAGGGCACTCCTCATCCTCCTCCGACGACTGATCAGGGCACTCCTCATCCTCCTCCGGTGAATGATCAGGGTACTCCCGCTCCTCCGACGCGTGAGGGAACTCCACCTTCTTCATCGGCTCCTTCCCCGGCGCGTGAGGGCACTCTGCCTCCTGCTTCGACTCCTCCTCCGGTGCGTCGGACCAGTCTGCCTCCTTCTTCGGCTCCTCCTCCAGCGCGTGAGGGCACTCCGCCTCCTTCTTTGACTCCTCCTCCGGCACGTCAGAGCAGTCCGCCTCCTTCTTCGGCTCCTCCTATGACGCGTCGGAGCAATCCATCACCTTCTTCGGCTCCTCCTTCAGCGCGTCGGAGCAGTCCTCCTCCTTCGGCTACTCCTCAAGCGCGTCATAGCAGTCCTCCTCCTTCGGCTCCTCCTCAGGCTTGTTGGAGCAGTCCTCCTCCTTCGGCTCCTCCTTAGGCGCGTCGGAGTAGTTCGCCTCCTCCGCAACAGCGGAAGACAGACGTCGTCGCCGCTCCGCCGAAAATTACACAAGTAAGAAAGATGTCGGCTCCTCCTCCTTCTCTCAAGCGGAAGACAGACTCCGCCACTGCTCTGGCGGCTAGCAGTGATGCAATGTTAGCAAAACGAAGAAGTGGGAAAACAATTTCCCAGCTTGGCCAACAGAAGAAGCAATCGTGCCCCCCACTCAAGGTGTCTAGCGATATCGTCGTCGCTAATGATTCCGGGTTGCTGCCCGGTACCAATCCTTGTGATTACGTGAACGATTCAGTAATTTTTGAGATAGCTGAAGTAACAAATAAAGAAACATATGAATACATGCTCGGTGTTGGGGATATTACCTGCGGTGTAACCCGCCCTAACTGGTCCGGGTCACTAAAGGGGCGACTCATCCTTTGGTGATGCAAGCCTTGTCCCAGGGGCCCAGGAGCCGGGTGGTGGTTCAGGAGAGATGCAGAGGATAGACTGCAAAGGAGGTTTCTAGTCTTGGAAAGCACGACGACTTAGAGATAAGGGAAACCACGATCTGTAGTGTGGCTAGGACTCTTGTAAATCCTAGGGCCTCGACCTGTATATAAAGACGAGTCCCTCAGGAAGATAGAGCAAGTTAGAAATCATCAAGAGCTAGGTTAGGCGAGTTACCCCCTCCTTGTAATCGAAACCACCACCAATTTACACAAAGCAGGACGTAGGCTCTTACCTCCACATGAGGGGCCGAACCTAGGTAAATCTGAGTCTCGCTTTCGCTCACCCCCTTTGAGTCGCCACCAAGGTGCGATGGCTCCTTCACTAAGTCCTTTCACCAGGACATCTGCTGTGACAAAACCACGATAGTTGGTGCCCACCGTGGGGCTGGCGCGCGGTGGAGTTGAGTTCTCAAACGGACCCCTACCAGGGTCAGAAAGCTATGCGCTCAGCATCATGACAAAAAGCCGTCGCGGAAGCTACTAGATCGATAACTCGTTGTGGGGCCTAAAGCTGATTCAATCGAATCTGGTTACAGGGTCCCCTTCGGCAAGGTCAACATCTTCATCAGCATGATTGGAACACCCGTGCCTGAGCCGGACACCTCCACCGACATCGTCGAGCCGGCCAGGTACGCCCTCCCCATCACACGTCAGGATAGGAGATGCCATGTTTTCGTCGGTTTCACGCAGCGAGCCAGCGTACAGGACGAACCGGCAGTCCAAGAGATCACCCCCGTCAATTCTGATGACGAATCATCCATGGGCGACACAAATTCAATTAGTTCTCTTTACGAAGGACAACTTAGAGAGTTTCCACTGGCGATGGACCGCGAGGTCTTCGAAAGATCCCATCGACAAATCGCCATCTATATGGTGGGGGCGACACAACCTCAGCCAAACCGGGGGGCAACAACGAGACTGGCGAGTCGTCGAAAACTCCGGCTCAAGCCATGGTGGACTTGACGACGGAGATCACCAGATTCATGACAACTGTTGTGACGGCAGAGAATCAGGAAGCGATCAACGCCGAACTGGCAAAGCTGCGGGAGGAGATGGCAAAAACCCAGCGGGACGTGGAAGCAGAAGCCGCGAGGATGGCGGCACAGCAGGCCCGGATCACCGCGGAGACGGAACGGCTGAACACCGAAGGCTGGCGGTTCGAGAGATAACAGTGCGCGTCCGATGCTATTCATCGTAGCAGGCATCACGGGAGCCTCCCGGCCGATCTACATCCAACTTGCCTCTTCGACACCCCACGCACACCTGGAGGGGACCCGATCGGCCTTTGTAGGCCGCTCCAGGGGAAGGTTTGGTTCAACCACCTAACCCGCTACAGCCACAACCAACGGATGCCCACGCACCTCACTTCCAGACACCACGAGGCCACTTCTCAAATCCCGTGGATAACGTGCTGGCGGCAACCCGCCACTTGGAGTCCCTCCCGATCTACGAAAATTCCCCGACCGAGGTGGAGGCGAGACACGCCATCAAGATGCTGAAGACAGCAGTGGTTCAACACGTGCAATACTCACACAGCCTTGACCGGTTACACTCCACACCCCAGGCGAGTCACACCAGGAGTTGCCATGAGGACCAACCCACGGTGACCAGTAGGCAACGACGTTTGCCTCAGACAAACCCGCCCGGGCTGCAGGATACTCGAGCCCAAGACACTGTGAATGCAGCGCGCGCCGCACGCCTGATGGAGACGGCGGCCGCGGTGGGTCAGGGATATCCGTCTTATACCCAGACACGTCACACACCACTCGAAGCCGGCGGCAGGCACGTTCGGGCGCCCTGTCTCATGCCCACTCTGCGCAATGAGCGGATGCCGAAGGATTTTAGAGGACCGAGGAAGGTACCCAATTACACACCAGATCTCGAGCCAGGGTCATGGATCGAGAGTTACGAACTTGCGATGGACATGCTCAACGTGAACGAGGTAGTTTGCGCCAAGTATTTCACTATGATGCTTGAAGGAACAACACGTACGTGGTTGAAAAACCTGCCACCTAACTCCATCAACACTTCGGTAGAATTAAAGGAGCGCTTCATAAAAAAATTCCGAGGGACTTGCAAACGCCCTGACCATCGTCGACTTACAACACTGCGTTCAACGACCGGATGAGTCAGCCCATCATTGGACACGGCGAGTTGCGGAGGTCATTCATTCGTCAAACGGCATCTCGGCGGCTCAGGCGGTGCTGATTCTGTAGAAAAATTGCCATTACGAGGCTCTGGTACTGAAGCTGGGGCGACTTAAGCGTAAGGTGCAGGACATGGGCGAGTTGATGGACACCCTCATCAGGTATGCTGAGTTAGATGACACCAAGGATCCTAGGGAGGACGATGACAAGGTCAGCACCGCCAGGAGGGGCGAGTCGTCAAAGGGTCACTCCCAGTTTCAAGGGCGGGGTGACCACAACCACGACGGGCAAGGTAAGAGGAGACAACAGGAAGGTCCCACAGACTTCGTCGCCAATACCAATGCCCGCAACGGGAACCAGCACCAGAAGAAGTGGGGTTTTAGTGGGAAGAAGCCGCGCAACTATCATGAGATGCTCAAAGGTCCCTGCCCACAACACGCTATGGCTGAGGGACCGGGAACCCACTCATGGGACGATTGCTATGTGATGTAGGAGTTCCGAGCTGAGGCGCTCAAGAAAGGCCAAGGAGGCGATCAGGGCTAGCGATAGGAGCAGTTCGGCGCGCCCGGGTCACACCAAAGCCCGTTCGGCGGGTTTCCTAACCCGGGTCCGCAGAGCGGGTCACAGCCTAACAGAGGACAATACCAAGTTCACAACCAACAACGGTATAACCCGCAGGGAGTGTTTCAGCAACCACCCCCGCAAGAAGATCCCCAGCGACAGGATGATAATAGCGGTTTTCAGAATAACCCTAAGCAGCTGAACAGTGAGCAATATCACGTGTTCACCACCAGCACCTGCAAATGGGACCAGAAGGTGAAACATAGAACTTTCATCGTGGCTGAGTCGGCGCTCCCTAGGTACCTCCATTGGTACGAATAGCCCATAACCTGGAGTAGGGAGGATCACCCCCCCCCCCCCCCCCCGAGTTGATAACCTTGGGAACTTGGCTTTGGTTGTGGCTCCCCAAGTCGGAGGATACACCCTTTCCAATGTCCGTATGGATGGTGGCAGCAGCATAAACATCCTATACTTCGATACCTTTCGAAGGATGAACTTCTCGGAGAAAGACTTGATGCTGTCGTCCATGGTTATCCACGGCATTGTTACTGGTAAGTCGGCCTACCCAATTGGGCGGATCAAACTCAACGTGGATTTTGGCACGGAGTCCAATTACAGGAGTGAGTCACTCTTGTTCGAGGTGGTCAAAATCAAGAGTCCTTACCACGTGTTGTTTGGAAGGCCGGCTTACGCTCGATTCATGGCTCGCCCCTGTTACGTTTATCTCAAGCTCAAGATGCCTGGTCCAAAGGGGCCTATTACGATCAACGGAGACAGGAAGATAGCCCAAGAGTGCGAAGAAGGAGATGCAGCTTATGCCGAGATGGCCTGCGTGGCCGAGGAGCTCAAATTTCACCAAGCCAATGTTGACCCGGCAGATATGACACCGCTCAAGAGGCCAACAATTGACTCTGAGCCGCCCCTCAAGTTAAAACCAACGGATGACACCAAGGTGATAGACTTCACACCTGGCGACTCAACCAAGCAGTTCACTATTGGGACGGGTCTGGACCCCAAATAGGAAAGCGCGCTCATAGAATTCATCCGTGAGAATCGGGACATCTTCGCGTGGAAACCTTCTGACATGCCAGGTGTACCGAGAGAATTCGCTGAGCACCATCTTAATACTGACCCCAAAGTAAAGCCAGTTCGGCAGTATCTTTGCAGGTTTAATGAGGAACGATGTAAGGCGATTGGAGAGGAAGTCGTCCGGCTTTTGGTAGCCGGATTCATCATCGAGGTTTTTCATCCTGAATGGTTGGCTAAACCAGTCCTGGTGCTAAAAAAGAACGGCACTTTCTGCATGTGCATCGACTACATCGACCTCAACACAGCGTGTCCAAAGGATCCCTTCGCTCTTCCCCGCATTGATCAAATCATTGACCCGACGGCAGGTTGCGAGCGTTTGTGTTTTTTGGATGCTTACTCGGGATACCACCAGATCAAGATGGCTGTGGCAGACCAGGAGATAACGTCCTTCATCACTCCCTTCAAAGCCTTCTGTTACGTGTCTATGTCATTCGGGCTCAAGAGTGCGGGGGCGACTTATCTGTGTTGCATCCAGGATTGTTTGCATAACCATATCGGACGTAATGTCCATGCTTATGTTGATGACATCGTAGTCAGATCTCAGAAGAAAGAGTCGCTCTTGGAGGATCTCAAGGAGACTTTTGACAATTTGCGCGTATACCAGATGAGGCTTAACCCCACCAAGTGCGTTTGGTATTCTGCAGGAAAGTTATTGGGTTTTCTCGTGTCAGAACGTGGCATTGAAGCTAACCCGGACAAAATAGAAGCAATTACTTTGTTAGGCAAGCCGGCCAATATCAATCAAGTTCAATGCATGACAGGTCGTATCGTGGCTCTAAGTCGCTTTATGATACGTCTCCGTCGTATCTACTTTTCCAAACTCTTTTGCCCTTGTTTGGACTCTAATTTGCATGATTTGAATGGAACTAGCCAGGAATAACGCTGTTTTTAGCAGAATTGCCATGGTGTTGTTTTTGCGCAGAAATAAAAGTTCTCGGAATGACTTGGAAATTTACGGGGATTTTTTGTGGAATATATAAAAAATACTGGCGCAAGAACCGGACGGGTGGAGATGAGAGTCCACAAGCCCACCAGGCGCGGGCCCCCCTCGCCGCGCGTGGCAGGCTTGTCGGGCCCGCGTTGGTCCACCGCCTCCAATCTTAGCTCTATTTGGTCCCCTTCGTCCGGAAAAAAATCAAGGAGAAGAGTTCATTGCGTTTTACGATACGGAGGCACCGCCACCTCCTGTTCTTCCTCTGGAGGGCAGATTTGGAGTTCGTTCTGGGCTCCGGAGAGGGGAGATCATCGCCATCGTCATCACCAACCTTCCTTCATCCCCAATTCCATGATTCTCTTCACCGTTCTTGAGTAATCTCATCATAGGCTTGTTGGATGGTGATGGGTTGCATGAGATCTATCATGTAATCGAGTTAGTTTTGACGGGGATTGATCCCTAGTATCCACTATGTTTTGAGATTGATATTGCTACTACTTTGCCATGCTTAATGCTTATCACTAGGGCCTGAGTGCCATGATTTCAGATCTGAACCTATTATGTTGTCGCCAATATATGTGTGTTCTTGATCCTATCTTGCAAGCTATAGTCACCTACTATGTGTTATGACCCGGCAACCACGGAGTGACAATAGACGGAACCACTCCCGGAGATGATCATAGTATGAGGAGTTCCTGTATTCACCAAGTGTTAATGCGTTGGTCCGTTTCTTTATTAAAAGGAGAACCTTAATATCCCGTAGTTTCCATTAGGACCCCGCTGCCATGGGAGGGATGGACAATAGATGTCATATAAGTTCTTTTCCCTAAGCACGTATGACTACATACTGAATACATGCCTAGATTACATTGACGAACTGGAGCTAGTTACATATCTCTCCGTGTTATAACCGTTGCATGATGAATAACATCCGGCATAATCATCCATCACCGATCCAATGCCTATGAGTCTTTTCCTACTGGTCCTTGCTATGTTACTTTACTGCTACTGCTGTCACTTTGTTGCTACTGGTTACTGTTGCTACTCCTGCTATCATACTACCTTGCTACTGATTCTTTGCTGCATATACTAAATCTTTCAGGTGTGGTTGAATTGACAACTCAACTGCTAATACTTGTGAATATTCTTTGGCTTCCCCTTGTGGCGAATCAATAAATTTGGGTTGAATACTCTACCCTCAAAAACTGTTGCGATCCCCTATACTTGTGGGTTATTAAGACTATTTTCTGGCGCCGTTGCCGGGGAGGCATAGCTATATTCTTTGAGTCACTTGGGATTTACGTCTGCTGGTCAGTATGAGGAATCTGAAAGATCCAAGAACTGAAGTCATGCCCTCAACTACGAGGACAGGTAAGGAACTGCCATCTAGCTCTGCACTTGATTCACCTTCAGTTATGAGTAAGTTTGTGACACCACCTCCTGCTAGAAATCTTGATATGTCGCCTGTTCTTGATGATGGTACTTCTGCTACCCATGATGCTTATGATGATGCTATGCTTGATACTGCTTTGCCACTTGGTGCATTCCTTGATGCACAAATTGCTAGAGTTGCTGCTAGTTGTGATGATACTTCTGAAACTGCTAAGATTGTTGAAGTAGAACCTGCTATTTCACCTGTTAGAACTAGACCCCTAGATATGAATTGCCTGATATCCCTCAGGGTTATGTTATGGAGGGAGAGATAGCTGAGGACTTTCTTGCTTGTAAGGATAGCTATGATGTTGAGAAATTACTGCGCAAGTGGAAAGAAAAATCTTTGAACGCTAGGATGAAATACGACCCGAAGTTTGCTACTTCGCCTATCTTTGTGACCGATAAGGATTATGAATTCTCTATCGACCCTGAGTTAATCAGTTTGGTCGAATCTGATCCTTTTCACGGTTATGAGTCCGAAACGGTTGTAGCCCATCTTACCAAACTGCACGATATAGCCACTCTATTCACGAGTGAGGAAAAGATCCGCCACTACTATATCCTTAAGATGTTTCCTTTCTCGCTAAAGGATGATGCTAAGACTTGGTTCACTTCTCTTGCTCCTGCTTGTGTACGTAGTCCCCAGGATATGATCTACTACTTCTTTGAAAAATATTTCCCTGCGCACAAGAAGCAAGCTGCCTTGCAGGAAATATACAACTTTGCACAAGTTGAAGAAGAGAGTCTCCCACAAGCTTAGGGGAGGCTCGTCCAGCTATTAAATGCTTTGCCCGATCACCCTCTTGAGAAGAATGAAATACATGATATCTTCTATAATGGACTAAACGATGCTTCTAAGGACCACTTAGATAGTTGTGCCGGTTCTGTTTTTAGGGAACGGACCATAGAACAAGATGAGATCCTATTGAATAATATGTTGTGCAATGAGAATGCTTGGACTATCCCCGAACCACCTCCAAAGACAACACCAAAGAAAAGAGGTATCCTATTCCTCAGTCCTGAAGATATGCAAGAAGCTAAGAAATCTATGAAAGAGAAAGGCATTAAATCCGAAGATGTCAAAAATCTACCACCTATCGCAGAGATCCATGGTCTTGATAACCCGATACAGATTGTAGAGGTAAATTCTCTTCGTAGATTCAATGAGAGTGATATTCCTTTAACAAACCTGCTAGCTTATGCCTGGATGAATTTGATAACTTTGTTGCCAAACAACAAAGTTTCAATGATTATGTTAGTAGACAATTGGAACAGAATGCTCGTATGCTTAGTCATTTAAGTGCTTGTTTGGACAGAAATGTCAATGATCTTAAGCTTCTGAGAAAACATGCATCTATGGTTACTACTCAGGTAGAGCAAGTACTTAAGGCTCAGAATGACTTGCTCAATGAGTTGAACGACAATTCTGTCAGAGTCGTCACTAGAGGCGGTAGAATGACCCAGGAACCTTTGTATCCTGAGGGTCATCCTAAGAGAATTGAACAAGATTCTCAAGGAGTCAGCACTGATGCACCTAGTCATCCTAGGAAGAAGAAGAAAGATGATAGGAATTTGCACCCTAGCAACCCTGTTGTTGTTACACTTGAGAGTCCAAACGATGTCTCTGTCTGTGATGCTGAAACACAATCTGCTGATGAACATGAGCCTTGCTACTGCAACAAAAGACCTTCCAATGGCGCCAGAAATAGGTGTGTCGACGACAGCAGGAATCCTTCTGCTATGGCTACGCCTTAAGGCAAGTATGCAAAGGATTTCCCCCGTGGCCTTGGAGCCTTGCGTTGGTGTTCCCTCGAAGCAGAAAGGGTGATGTAGCATAGCGATGGTAAGTATTTCCCTCAGTTTGAGAACCAAGGTATCAATCCAATGGAGGAGTATCTCAAGATCCTGCACAAACACAAAAGCTTGCTCCCAACGCTATTAAGGGGTTGTCAATCCCTTATAGATTGTTTGCCAAGTGAGAACTGAAAGCAACAAAGTAACAAAGCAAAGTAAAAGCGGAGGTGTAAACGATGGATGTGAATAGACCCGGGGGCCGTAGTGTTTACTAGTGGCTTCTCTCATGAAAGCAAGTAGACGGTGGGTGAACAAATTACTGTCGAGCAATTGATAGAACCGCGCAAACTCGTGACGATATCTATGCAATGATTATATCTATAGGCATCACGTCCAAAACAAGTAGACCGATACTTTCTGCATCTACTATTATTACTCCACACTGTCACTGGGATCCAGCATGCATCTAGTGTATTAAGTCCATAAGAATAGAGTAATGCCTTAAGCAAGATGACATGATGTAGAGGGATAATCTCAAACCAATGATAAAAATCCCATCTTTTTACCCTTGATGGAAACAACACGATGTGTGCCTCGCTACCCCTTCTGTCACTGGGTGAGGTCACCGCATGTTATGAACCCAAAACCAAGCACTTCTCCAATTGCAAGAATCATAGATCTAGTTGGCCGAACAAAACCCAAGACTCGGAGAGACTTACAAGGATATCAAATCATGCATATAAGAAATCAGCAAAGACTCAAATATATATCATAGATAATCTGATCACAAATCCACAATTCATCGGATCTCAACAAACACACCGCCAAAGAAGATTACATCGGATAGATCTCCATGAAGATCATGGAGAACTTTGTATTGAAGATCCAAGAGAGAGAAGAAGCCATCTAGCTACTAACTACGGACCCGTAGGTCTGAAGTGAACTACTCACGAGTCATTGGAGGGGCGATGATGATGATGAAGAAGCCCTCCAACTCCAAACTCCCCTCCGGCAGGGCGCCAGGAAGGGTCTCCAGATGAGATCTGGCGGAAACGGAAGCTTGCGGCGGCGGAAAAGTATTTTCGAGGCTCCCCTAATTTTTTGCTGAATATTTGGGAATATATAGGCCAAGGATCTAGGTCAGGGGGCGGCCAGGGAGGCCACAAGCCCTGACACCGTCGCCTCCCCCTGGTGGCGGAGTGGGAGCTTGTGGGCTCCCTCGAGCCCACCTGGCTTGGCCCATAGGCCCCGTGATCTTCTTCCGTTCGGGAAATAAATCATTTCGGGGTTTTTATTCCGTTTGCACTCTGTTCCAAAATCAGATCTGAAAAAGAGTAAAAAACACAGAAAAAACAGGAACTAGCACTTGCACTGAATTAATAAGTTAGTCCCAAAAAAGATATAAAAGGTACATAAAACATCCAAAGATGACAAGATAACAGCATGAAACCATAAAAAATTATAGATACGTTTGAGATGTATTAAGCCTAATGCTAATATTGATAGTGATGTTCATGAAGATGCTCAACCTAGCAATGATAAGGATGTGGAGATTGAACCTGTTGATCCTGATAACCCACAGCCTAAGAATAGGAGATACGATAAGAACGACTTCGCTGCTAGGAAGCATGGTAAACAAAGGGAACCATCGGTTCCAAAACCCATGCCCTTTCCTCCCAAACCATCCAAGAAAAAGGATGATGAAGATTTTGAGCGATTTGTTGAAATGATTAGACCTGTCTTTCTGCAAATGCGTTTGACAGATATGCTGAAAATGTCTCCGTATGCTAAGTACATGAAGGATATGGTGACTAACAAGAGGAGGATACGTGAGGTTGAGATTTCCACCATGCTCGCTAATTATACCTTCAAGGGTGGAACTCCTAAGAAACTAGGTGATCCCGGAGTGCCCACTATACCTTGCTCCATTAAATGAAACTACGTTAGAACTGCTTTATGCGACCTTGGAGCTGGTGTTAGTGTTATGCCTCTCTCTCTTTATCGTAGACTTGAATTGGATAAGTTGACACCCACTGAAATCTCTCTGCAAATGACCGACAAATCAAATGCTTTCCCTATCGGCATTTGCGAGGATGTGCGTGTTGTGGTTGCTAATGTCACTATCTTAACATACTTTGTTATTCTGGATATTCCCGAGGATGATGCCATGGTGGTCATCCTTGGAAGACCCTTTCTAAACACTTCAGGGGCTGTTATTGATTGCAACAAAGGCAATGTCACTTTCCATGTCAACAGTAATGAGCATACGGTGCACTTTCCGAAGAAACAATATCGAGTACATTGCATCAATGCTATCGAAAAGACTTCATCGATTATTAATGGCAGCTTTGAATGCCCTATACCTCCTGACAAGATGAAGTATGATTTGATTGTTGGGGATATTCACATCCCCATTGAGGTAACCTAGTGACTATTCGAAAATTCTCCGTTCTCTTTTGCGATTCGAAAAAGTTTGTCAAGGAGACTTGATCAACCTCATTGAAGGATTTCTTTTGATGACCATGAGATGGATGAATCGAGGAGTCACAAACCTCTGTTCCAAGCTTTCACTTTCGGTTGCTTAGAAGAAAAATGATAGATTTAGTTTAGTTGTCCCAGTTTTCTGTTTTTTGTGTCCCGTACAAAAATACCCCAAAAATAAAAGTTCTCTGAATGTCCTGAAAATCAAGTATGATTTTTTCTGGAATTTTTGAAAAATTCTGAGACGGAGAGCTAGTCAAAGGGCTGCACTAGTGGGCCACAAGCCCTGGAGGCGCGGGCACCCCCCTGGCTACGCCTGGCAGGCTTGTGGGGCCCACGTGCACCCCCTTCTCTTATTCTATCCCCCATCTGCTTCTCCTACCTCCAGAAAAAATCGTTTCGCAACTCAAACCCGTGTTCTTGCTCTTCTTGCTGGGATTTTCGATCTCCTTGTGCAAAGCAGCATTCACCAAACTGTTTTGGGGAAATTGCTCCTTGGTAAGTGACTCCTCCATTGGTCCAATTAGTTTTTGCTCTAGTGCCTTATATGTCCCGTATTTTTGCTGCCTTGGTGACCCTGTTCTTGAGCTTTGCATGCTAATTTTAGCTGGTCCCAAGTAGTTTTGATGCGTGGTATGGCCTCTAGGAACTTGTGGGAGTAGTTGCTACGAGTTTAGTTGAGCCTTGTTCACTTTTCCTTAGAGTCACTGAAAATTTCAGGAAAGGAAGATGTTCAGGAGAAACTATCATGGTGGTTCCTCAAGCAAGAGAGGTCCCCGTCTCGCGATTCGGGAGCCCGATGCTTACCAACAAATGGACGCACAGGTACAACCTTGTGAATGGCCTTCTGATGAATTCATGATTGAGGCAGGTTTCAAAGACGAGTTTGATACACTTGTTCGCAATGTCGGACTCGAAGAATTCATCTCCGATAATGTGAACAGTATGTTACTCTCATTGTCTCTTTTGTTCGTAGATTCAAATTTTCAGCTGGCCATTACACATCCGTACTGTTTGATCTCTATGACAAATCGTATACCATGGATTTAGATGATTTCAATAGAATTTGCAACATACTTGTTTGGGGTAGTCTCAATGATCCTCCTAAATCTTCGGTTAGAGATTTTTTTCTCTGGTATAACTGTTGGAGAAACTAGAGATATTACGCAGGCTACCATAGGGAGCATTCATTTTCCTTCCTTTCATTACTTTGCCCTCTTCATAGGTAGGTGCGTTAACGGCAGGATTGAGCATTGTCACCTTTGCGCACCCGACCTTGGTATTCTTAAGAGTGTAGTAACGGGTGATAGAAGTTTCAACATGGGAGCTATAATAGCAAGGAGGCTGAATAATAATGCTAATGAAGGGGATTTCTTTGGTGGGATCTATGCCACTCGCATAGGAAATTTTCTTGGAGTACCCATCCGCGAAGGAGATCCCCCGCTCCATACAACTTTCCTTGATCGTGCCGCCTTGACACGCTATCAGTTCCTTGAGAGGGATGATGAATCCCTCCTATACCGTTTAATATTTAACCGACAACGTGTTTTCCATATTACCCTTCCTGCTCCTGCCTTCTTTGACTTTCAGGTAAAACAAAGATATTACATAACCAGAGAAGAGGCAGAGGAGTATGAGAGGGAGGCAAAGGCTGCTCGCCTCCGTGAGGCAGCTATTCAGGCAGTGGCTACCGCGCTCCCGTACAACCCCCATTATGATTTCGGATATCGCCCGGACCAACCATGGGACTAGACCAACTTAGGCCTAAAGCCTAAGTTTGGGGGAGTACGTCTTTCTCACCGACTTTATATTCTTGCTTACACTTTCGCTTTGATAGTCACTGTTCACACTTTGCCACTGTATCATCCATGCTAGTTTATTTCTTTTTCTCGTTTTTTTCTCGTGTGTCGCTCTTCATATGTCTAGTTGGGAGATTTCGCGTGTAAATAGTTTTCTTTTTCTTTGGGTCAAGGTAGAAGACCATGGTTACAATGTTTAGTGGCTCTCGCATGCTATCTGTTTATGTGTTAAAGAGCCATATTACTTTGTATTCTCCTTTGTGTTTGCTTGCAGATTCTAGCTTAGTCCAATGCATGAGCACGCTTATTATTGATCACATCATTCGGTCATGCAAGTGAAAGGCAATAATGACGATATATGATGAAGTGACTGAGCCTGGAAAAGCTGGTATGAACTCGATCTATTTTGTTTTTGTAAATATGACTAGCTCAGCGTTCCTGATTCAGCTTTGTTGTGAGAGAAACATGTTGGCAATGACAACTTAGAGATCATAGTTTGTGATGCCATGCTTAATTAGCTAGGAGCTTATAATGGTTTGTCTTGGATACCAACATGAATTTTGAGATGACCATTATGTAGTATGATAGGATGGTATCCTCCTTTGAATGATTCAAGTGGCTTGACTTGGCACATGTTCATGCATGTAGTTCAAACAAAATCAACATAGCCTCTATGATATTCATGTTCATGGTGATTTAGGTCCTACTCATGCTTGCACTCAGTGTTGGTTAATCTCAATGCATTTTGATGACCGTTGTCGCTCTCTAGTTGGTCGCTTCCTAGTCTTTTGCTAGCCTTCACTTGTACTAAGCGGGAATACTGCTTGTGCATCCACTTCCATAAACCCAAATTTGTTCCATATGAGTCCACCATACCTACCTATATGCGGTATCTACCTGCCGTTCCAAGTAAATTTGCATGTGCTACTCTCTAAATCTTCAAGATATAATCTGTTTTGCATGCCCGAACCGCTCACGTGGTGACAGGAGGCTATTAGTATCTTCCATACTAGGCGTGTTATCATCGATGTATGTTTATTCACTATCATTCACGAGAAAGGGGCCGGTAATTGGAATGCCCAGTTCCATGCTCAAATCAAAAGGATAATTGCAAACAAAACTCTCCCTGGATTGATGTTGGTATGGACGGCACCCGAGTATTCGACTAGTCGTGGAGTGTGATTGATTGGTGGTGCGGGAGTCAAAACTTTACTTTTCTATTTGGGAACCGCCTATAGCATGTGTAGCATGGAAGACGGTGAAAACTCTTGGTCATTGCGTTGACAATGAAAGCATGCCACCCAAAATTATTATCTCTGGTTTAAAATCTTGAGCTCTGGCACCTCTGCAAATCAATGCTTCCCTCTGCGAAGGGCCTATCTATTTATGTTCCTGTTGAGTCATCCTCTTCTTATAAAAGCACCAATTAGAGAGCACCTCTGTCATTTTTATGATTTGCTTTTAACTCTAATTCAGTATGACTATGACTGGATCTTCTTTGCCATGAATTACAATGTTTAGTCAGCCCTTGGTCTTTGAAGGTGCTCTGCATTTATGTTTTGCGGTCTCAGAAAGAGCTAGCGAGATACCATCTGTCGTACTGCTTCATGATTGTTTTGATTGAAGTGATGACGTTTGAGACTTATTATTATTTGCTCGCTAGTTGATTATGCCATTGATATGAGTTTAGCGTGAGACCTAGATGTCATTTGCTTACGTGGTTAGCTTGTAATCTTGCTGAAATTCTGGATATGAGTTAGACATAGTTGCAACAACAAGATCAAACAGAGTTCGTAAAAGTTTTTCTTTTGTCTCTTTCCGTTTGTCAACTGAATTGCTTGAGGACAAGAAATGTTTTATGCTTGGGGGAGTTGATACGTCTCCATCGTATCTACTTTTCCAAACTCTTTTGCCCTTGTTTTGGACTCTAATTTGAATGATTTGAATGGAACTAACCAGGACTAACGCTATTTTCAGCAAAATTGCCATGGTGTTGTTTTTGCGCAGAAATAAAAGTTCTCGGAATGACCTGGAAATTTACGGGGATTTTTTGTGGAATATATAAAAATACTGGGGCAAGAATCAACCGGAGGGGTGGAGCTGAAAGCCCACAAGCCCACCAGGCACGCCCCCCCTGGCCGTGCCTGGCAGGCTTGTGGGGCCCACGTTGCTCCACCACCTCCAATCTCAGCTCTATTTAGTCTCTTTCGTCCAGAAAAAATTAAGGAGAAGAGTTCATCGCGTTTTACGATATGGAGGCGCCGCCACCTCCTGTTCTTCCTTTGGAGGGCAGATCTGGAGTCTGTTCTTGGCTCCGGAGAGGGAAGATCGTCGCCATCGTCATCGCCAACCTTCCTTCATCGCCAATTCCATGATGCTCTTCACCGTTCGTGAGTAATCTCATCGTAGGCTTGCTGGACGGTGATGGGTTGGATGAGATCTATCATGTAATCGAGTTAGTTTTGACGGGGATTGATCCCTAGTATCTACTATGTTCTGAGATTGATGTTGCTACTACTTTGCCATGCTTAATGCTTGTCACTAGGGCCTGAGTGCCATGATTTCAGATCTGAACCTATTATGTTGTCGCTAGTATATACGTGTTCTTGATCCTATCTTGCAAGTTTTAGTCACCTACTATATGTTATGACCCGGCAACCCCGGAGTGACAATAGACGGAACCACTCCCGGAGATGACCATAGTATGAGGAGTTCATGTATTCACCAAGAGTGTTAATGCATTGGTCCGGTTCTTTGTTAAAAGGAGAACCTTAATATCCCGTAGTTTCCATTAGGACCCCGCTGCCACGGGAGGTATGGGCAATAGATGTCATGCAAGTTCTTTTCCCTAAGCATGTATGACTACATACGGAATACATGCCTACATCACATTGACGAACTGGAGCTAGTTACATATCTCTCCGTGTTATAATCGTTGCATGATGAATAACATCCGGCATAATCATCCATCACCGATCTAATGCCTACGAGTCTTTTCCTACTGGTCCTTACTACGTTACTTTGCTGCTACTGCTGTCACTTTGTTGCTACTGGTTACTGTTGCTACTGCCGCTATCACACTACCTTGTGACTAATACTTTGCTGCATATACTAAATCTTTCAGGTGTGGTTGAATTGACAACTCAACTGCTAATACTTGAGAATATTCTATGGCTTCCCCGTGTCTTGAATCAATAAATTTGGGTTGAATACTCTACCCTCGAAAACTGTTGCGATCCCCTGTACTTGTGGGTTATCACTTTATAAGTCACCTCGGGGAGAAAGCTGATACGTCTCCGTCGTATCTATAATTTTTGATTGTTTCATGCCAATATTCTATAACTTTCATTTACTTTTGAAAACTTTTTATATACTATTTTTGGGACTAACATATTGATCCAGTGCCCAGTGCCAGTTCCAGTTTGTTGCATGTTTTTTGTTTCGTAGATTATCCATACCAAACGAAATCCAAACGCAATAAAAAACCTACCCGGATTTTTTTTGAATATTTATGATTTTTGGGAAGAAGAATCAACGTGAAATGATGCCTGAGGGGGTCACAAACCCCCTAGCCTTGGCCAGGGGGTGGGGCCGCGCCTGGCAGGCTTGTGACCAATACCTAAAGCGGTTGAGGCCGTTCTTTCACCACAAGAAAGATAATATCCGGTAGAAAATCGTGTTAAAATTTCAGCCCAATTGGAGTTACGGATCTTCGGTAATTTAAGAAACGGTGAAAGGCAGAATCTGGGAGTGCAGAAACAAAAGGACAGAGAGAGAGAGATCCAATTTCAGAGGGGCTCCCTCCCCTCCGCCGCCATGGAGACCCTGGACCAGAGGGGAAAGCCTTATCCCATCTAGGGAGGAGGTCCAGGAAGAAGAAAAAGAAGGGGGGCTCTCTCCCCCTCTCTCCGGGCGGCGCTGGAACGCTGCCCGGGACATCATCGTGTGACGGCGATCTACACCAACACCTCTGTCATCTTCACCAACACCTCCATCACTTTCCCCCATCTATATTCATCAGTCCACTCTCCTACAACCCGATGTACCCTCTACTTGAACATGGCTCTTTATACTTCATATTATTATCCAATAATGTGTTGCCATCCTATGATGTCTGAGTAGATTTATGTTGACCTATCGGTGATTGATGAATTGCTATGATTGGTTTAATTTGCTTGTGGTTATGTTGCTGTCCTTTGGTGCCCATCATATGAGTGCGCGCGTGGATCACACCATAGGGTTAGTAGTATGTTGATAGGACTATGTATTGGAGGGCAAGGGTGACAGAAGCTTCAGCCTAGCATAGAAATTGATGCATATGGGATTGAAGAGGGACCAATATATCTTATTGCTATGGTTAGGTTTTACCTTAATAAACGTTAGTAGTTGCGGATGCTTGCTCATAGTTCCAATCATAAGTGCATAGAATTACAAGTAAGGGATGACATGCTAGCAGTGGCCTCCCCCACATAAAACTCGCTATGTGTCTAGTAACGTAGTCAATTGCTTAGGGACAATTCCACAACTCCTACCACCACTTTTCCACACTCGTTAAACTAACGTAATTGTTTCTTCATCGAAACAACCCCTATTTTTTATTTACGTGTTCTTTACTTTCTTGCAGGCCTATCCTATCACACCTACAAAGTACTTCCAGTTTCATACTTGTTCTAGGTAAAGCGAACGTAAAGTCTGCGTAGAGTTATATCGGTGATCGATAGAACTTGAGGGAATATTTATCCTACCTTTAGCTCCTCGTTGGGTTCGACACTCTTACTTATCGAGAAAGTGTCACAGCCCTAGCTTTCATTTGTTTGCCAAGCATTCATGCATGCATTATAAAACTTTGATGTTTAAAATAGGAAGTGATCAAAACCCCAATGATTTGAAAAATTGGCAACAAGGCAATAAAAATTAATACCTTAAAAGGAACCAGGAAAATGTTCCAATTATTTGGGAAAATAGTGACAGGGACTAAATTTGTCAAACCAAAATTTTAAGTCACTGGAACATTTTGAAAAGGATTTTTGATTTGATCAAATAATTGTTTGGAATGGAGTTATTTTTTTTCTTTTAAAATAAAAGTTTCAAAAATGTTGAAACTATTATGTGGCATTGATTATCTTTATCTCTGTCACATAACACTAATTTAGGGTTTTATAAAATATTTAAACATTTGTTTTTAAACCTAAATCTAAATGCCAAAAAGAGATAGAATCGGAAAAAAGGAAGCTTACTTGTCGCGCCCTCCAGGCCGAGTCCACCAGGGGCGAGGAGGTCATCTTCCTCCTCTGCCAGGAGGACGGGCAGAGCCGTGGCAAGCTCGCCGTTGTGCCTTGCCACCTCCTGCTTGTCGTGTCGCCTCCCCCTTGCTCTCTCTCGTCAGCGTGACGTCAAGCCCTCCTAATCTCCTCCCCGTTCCATTCCCCTCCTCTTTTTCCCTGTTTTCTTCCTCCTCTCGCCGCTATTGCCGTTCTGCCCGAGCTCACCTCCAGCGCGTCTCCGGCCACCCCTCGCTTCCCTGTCGCGCTCTACACCTCCGCCTCGATGAGCTGCTTCTCTCCATCAATTCCTCTGAGCACCCGAGCCCCGTAGCGTCGCCATCGTCCCCATTTCTTCCTCCGGTCACCGGGATTCGCCGCCGTCGATTCGGCCTGCTCCGAGCCTCTCCTTCGTCGCCAATGCTAGAAATGGAGCCGCCGTGAGCCCTCGAGCCTTTCCCCTCTCTCTTCCGTGTGAAAACTCCCTCCAGAGCTCCTCCCCGACGAGACCGACTTTCGGCCACCGCGTGCGCTCGTCACTAGCACCCACTCCGGCCACCCTAGCTCTCCTGCTACCACCTACCAGAACGGGCGCTTCGCCAACGTCCCGTAGCCGCAAACCGCGTCGCAAATAGTCAGTTGTAGCGCATTTTAGGCCAACTCCGGTGAGCCCCCCGCCGCGGCTATGGTCGTCGGCGACCACCCTCCGGTGGTTGTCGACGTGGCCGACCATTGGCGCGTAATTAACCTCCCCTGAGTCACTGCCAGAGGGCCCCACACCTGGTCAAACCACAATTAGGGGCTGGTCAGCGCGGGTTTAGCCTCTGGGTCACTGACGAGTGGGCCCCACTGGTCAGGTTTGACCTGGACCGGCTGGTTGACCTGCTGACGCAGGGATGACATCAGCCTGACACAGTAATAGCTTTTCTGATTTATTATAATTCTAGAAAATTGCTAAAACTTCTAAAAATCATAGAAAATAATCTGTAAGTCCAATAAAAATATTTTATATATGAAAAATGATCAGAAAAATCCTAAGAATCCGAATATGGCATTTTATGCATGTTTGAAAAAGTTAACATCACCAAATAGGCAAAATGGTGAATAGGATAAATTTCATATTTAGTTTGGAGATGGAATTTGATACTTATTTGAATTCCACTTCAATTGTTATGACCAAACATTGGTCAATGCAAATCAGTACCTCAAAATACTAACTCCATGCATGTTGGAACAATTTGTTATGAGCATCAGGTCTAATCAATTGTAAGGGTACTTGGAAAAATACCCGGCTTGAAGTGATGTTTGAATCCTAATTCAAACCAACTTCAACTTAAGAAATGATAGCCACATTAGCCCTGCGACCTTTCATTTCATGTCTTGAGCATGCATCATAGTGTTGCAATTTCGTGAAGTAAATTTTGTTCTTTCTTGTTTGCCGGTGTTGTTCCCTCTCGGTAGATGATGTTTCCGACAATGTGATCGTTGACATTGATGAAGACTCAATGCTATCTTCAGACGTGTCAGGCAAGCAAAACCCCCTTGAACATCCCGATACAATCCCATTCTCTCGCTCCTGCTCTCTTTTACTGCATTAGGGCAACATCGATTCAACTATTACTTATTCTCGGTAGTTGAACCATTCCTCTGCATGACCTGATTTTGCCAAAGTAAATAGTTGAAACCACTTAGCATGAGTAGCAACTGTTTGAGCCTTTGTTGTGCTTACTCATCCATGCTTGATTACAATGCCTGCTATGCCTAGAGTTGTGTCGGGTCTGATCCGTCTGGATGATGAATCAGAATGGTTGTGTTCATGTCCTAAAGTGTGAGAGTAAAGGTGTGAATCTGATTTGGTAAAGGTAGCGATGAGAGGCCATGTAGGAGTACATGGCGGGTTGTCTCATTGGGACCATCCTTAAGAACTGAGTTCTATGTATGTTATCCAAGACAAGATACTACCACACATTGGGATACTTAATAGACCCTCTTGGCTTATTAATCGCCTAGATCTCTGTCCAGGAGTTGCAACTAGTTTCTGGTGTTTGTAGGAGAAGTGTTGGCGGCCGTGTTTAGCTCTGCCCGATGGGGTAGGCTTCTCTGTGGTAGATACACAGTGGCACGGTGTACCAAGTGGCACCCGGATGGTGGGCTTGGGAACCCTGCACACATCATTTGGGGCCGTAGAAGAAACCTCGGCCAGACTTCCTGTAGTGCCCCAGATGTAAACCTTGCCATATTTGGAACCTGTTGCATGTGGGTCCACCTTGACAGTGATTTGATGTATGCAATTGTGCCATGACCTCATGTGGTGTCCCTTGTATTTTCCTTCCTTCCTATGCATGCATGCATAGCATATCATGGTATGCCTTGTCTTGTGTTGTGTTATAGGTTCTTAGCATTTCATGTGATGTGGATAGCTACTTTGTGATGTTGTGTATGTGTTGAGGTGCTCTATGATTCCATGTGATGTTAGTACTAAATGTAGTGTGCTTGTCATGTTTGCAACCTCTCTCTCTCTCTCTCTCTCTCTCTCTTATTTTCTCAAGCCAATATTGACTTGTCCCAACCTTGATTCAATAACGCCCATGATTTAGTATATTTTTGTGGAGGATGTCAAGATGTGTTTTGCTATTTTGTATCTTAGTTTTAAGGGTGCAAATAAATCCAAAACAGTAAATAAATTGCTGTTTTGCATTTATTCAAATTGCTCCAAATATTTATTTTCTATTTTTTTCAAATAGGTCATAATTCCTTATGACCAGGGGCATTTTGTTTTGTTTTTAAGCCCAACAGTATTGCCATTTGTTTTAAATCCTTTTCTGTGTTTGTTTTAAATAAATAAAACCCCCCTCAGGGCCCCCTCCTTTATCTGTCGCCAGTAGCACAGCCGCCGCACGGCCCAGCCCATTTGCTCCCTAGCTCACGCGCGCGGCGCTTGTTCCTCCTCCCTTTCCAGCGAGGCAGGCGGCCCCACCTGTCATCCTGTCTTTTCCCTCCCCTCTGCTCCACCGAGAGGAGCGGCAGCACATGGCCGACGGCACACCCTCGCCTCCTCCTCTCACGCTATATAATCCCTTGGCGTCCGTGCAGACGCGCTAGGGTTCCTCCCCGCCACGGCACCGTCCAGATCTCGATCCCCCTCTCTCTCTCTCTTGTCGCAGCAAGGTAAGGAGAGCTCGGGTCCGCCATGGACGACGGGTAGAAGGTCGTCGCCACCGTTGATCTGCCACCTCTACCTCCTCTACAACAGTACCAACAGCTCCCCCGCAAAGCATCCACTACTTCTCGGCGGCGCATCCCCTCCGACGAGAAGCTTCGCCGACGGCCTTCTTCCTCTACTTCCTCTACGATCTACTCCCTCCTCGACTCGTGCGCGAGGTAGTGCACCTCCTCCCTCCTCACTGTCCCAGATCGAGCGCAACAGCAGTAGGATCAAAGCGCGCATGCTCTCTGTCGCCGGAGCCGCCGCTCGCCGTCATCACGTCGTTGTAGAGTCCCTCGGGTGTAGTTAGCTTGTGAAATGAGCTCGTGCGTGTGTGGGCTTCCTCCCCTCCACGAGCCGTTGGCCGATTTATCCTGTGTCGCCGGCGAGCATCTCCCCTGTTCCGGCCGTTCGTCGGGCAGCAGAGATGCAGAGGGGAATACTCTTCAGAGTTACCACCTCTTATCTGTCAGACTCCCGATCCGTAGCGTAGTGGTAGCGTTCTGTTGTGCCTGTTGTGAGGTGCTGGGTTCGATCCCCCCTCGGCACCTTTTTAGTTTATTGATTTTTCGGCACAATATCCTGCAGGGAAGGCTCACCTTGCCTGGCCCCTCTGTTCTGTCGATAAGATGACAGTAGCAAAGTGGTATGGGTAGGTTTGTTGCACGAGGGGCACTGGGCTTCGAATCCCCGGGTGCCCTCCTTTTGTTTTTCTTTCTTGCTGTAAGTTTTACCCCCTTCTTTGCTGTTGCTGTTCTTGTGCCAAAACCATAGGTGGCAATGGCATTTTTTTAGTTATTTCTTCCTTTTGTTGTTATAGTAGTGCTAGATGATGTGGTGCATGTAGGTGTGCTTGTGAGAGGTGTATGTGATGTGTGTGCATACACATGATGTTGGCCACATGTGTGTGTGTGTATGGTGATGCTTCTTATTAGTTGATCCTAGGAATATGATAGCAAGTGTGGAAATAACATGTGTAGGTTCTTCTTTGTTGTAGGTACTAGCACTTGATGTTCCACTAGGTTGTGTGTGTATAAATTTAGTTGATCTTGTTCTGGTTGGTTGCTATGATAACATGTGTAGGTATGTGTGTTGATCTAGAGTATGATGTGCTTGTGGGTGATGTGGAGTAGATGTGTGTGTGAGTAGCATTCTACCTTTGCAAGCAAGCTTTGCACCTTTACATGACCATATGTGAGAGGGCATGGTATGTTGTTTGTGTGGGAAGCTTAGAAGAAGGGGTTGTGAAGTTGATGTGCATGACACAAACATGGGGTTCAAAACCCCATGTCACTTTGTCATTGTGCACATGAGCTCAACCATGTAGTTGTTGATATAGTGGAACAACATGCAATGATGCCCTATTCACTAGGCATGGTTTGGAGTAGTTCCTCTTCCTTAATTTGTGGTCACTTGTTCCAAGTAAGTGCCCACATATTATATATGATTTTGGGGTATAATATACCAAGGAATCTAGTGGTGAAGTTAGTTTCGCCATTGGGATACTTTATGGAGTTGACATATTCAGATTTGTTGCAAGTTTGCTCTTTGTTTCCATGGAATAGGTGGAGCCCAAGGGCATGAGCTTTTGTGTGATAGTAGTAGGGGTTTTTCTCTACACCATAGTGGTTTCATTTACCACTTGGTGTTACTTGTGGGCAAGCTATGCCTAGACAAAGTGGGCATGTGACTGAAAATTCCAGTTTAGTGAAATCTGGAATTTCACAAAGTCTGGGAATCTGGAAACATTTTCTTCTCCTATAGATGAGGTTGTGCTGGTCATTGTGTTGTGATCTAGAGTTAGTCCTGTGCTAGGAATTTGGACCAGGTGTGTTTGTGAAGCTTCCTGTCAAATTTAATCTCATTTGGAGTCCTGTAGGTTATGTTTTGGCTGCTGTCAAAAAGCTTCAGAAGAAAGACAGGAAGTCCCTCAGATCTGATGGTTTTGGGAAAGTTTGCAGCCTTGTGTCTTCTTGTGTTTAATTCCTTTTGCCGTGATTCTTGCTGGTGCTTGTAGTGTTCTTGGTTGGCTACAGCCACATATATTATTTGTCATATTTGGAGGGCTGTAGCTATGTTGCATGTAGCTCACAAAGAGCTAAGATGCAGATTATGGCAGATTGTGTAGTATAGTCATTTTGATGATTGTGGGTGATTAGTTAATGTTGTGGTGTTCTTCCTTTCTCCAATCCATTCATGTTGGGTTGTTATATGTCTTGGAAACCTGGGAATACCAGATTTGTGCCATTGGAGTGTGTGGTGTTGTTTTTGACACGTAGTGCTTCATATCTTGTTTCGTCGATTCCCGTTGATCCGTAGCTCCGATTGTAATGTTCTTCATATGGTTTTGCATCGTTTTCACGAGACGCATCTGATCATGTCATTCTCATGCATTTCAAAATAGCTTAGTGTACAGTTCTGTCCAGAAACTTGTAGTGGCTTCTTTTGCTTGTGCTAGAGTTAGAAATAGTGATGCATGCTCATCTTTCATCTCATGCATCATATGCTTGTTGCATCTTGTGGTGCTGCTGTTCATCGGTTATTATTCTTATGTTGGGTAGCACCGGGATCGGAGAACGAGTACGTGGATTCAGGAGAGTACGTGCAGGACAAAGAAGAACCATTCCAAGCTGAGGATATCACAGGCAAGATGATATGACCTTGATTCCACCTCTAGACTTGTTATGCTAGTTTGCGTTGCCATGTCATATTGCTTGCTGCCTACCTCTTAATAATATTGCCTCCTTTTATGCCATGAACCCAAACACTGATCCCTCCCTAGCAAAACTTGTATGGCTAAGTAGGCCTTGCTCAGCTACTAATGTTAGTGTTGCTAGATGCAGGTGCTTTGAATCATGTGATAACATGAGCTTGATATCATTATCTTAAATTCTGTTATTTATTTAATGCACCTATATACTTGGTAAATGAAGGAAGGCATAGCCTTTTGTCGGGTGATTTGTTCCGTTATTGCCGCCTTAGTTACCGGCTACCGGTGTGTGATTCCATAATGCTCGCTCCTAACACGTTCGGGGTTGTTATGGGGACCCCCTCGATAAATCGTGTAGTCCTAACGCTTGTCCGGCAGGACCCAACATTGGTGTTAATTTGCTAATCACTTAATAATTAATTGTATAGGGAATAGCTACCCTGAGGAATTTAATCAACAACCCGGGCCAGTGCTCCTCATGAGTGTTGGTCCAAACTGGGCACTGCTCGGGGCCAACTCAGGGTAACTTGAGTGATTTCTATCAGGCCATCATGCATGTAGCTCATCCGGCGTGTCCTGAGACTGAGATACGTCGCTCTTATGAGGGTCGTCGACACGTCGGGAGGTCCTCCTAGCCTTGCCTTACCTTAGCGGTATATCTTGTGTATAGGAATCCCAGTGAAACTTTGGTTTCCCCCAGAGTTGAGGTTTTCCACTAAGGAATCCGACGAGATCACGAGATTCGTGATAGAGGATGCCTTTGCTGCCTGTGTACGTTTGTGATGGACTAGTTGGAGCACCCCTGCAGTGTTTAATCTTTCGGAAAGCCGTGCCCGCCGTTATGTGGCAACTTGGAATATTTCGTTAACTCCGGTATTAGATAACTTAAACATAAGCTAATAAAATTGCCAACTGTGTGCGTAACCGTGACTGTCGCCCTCGAAGATCTCTCTTTAATCGGGAACACGGTGGGGTTATGAATGTCGTATGTAGGTGTTCAAGATCACTTAGTGATCAAGTAATCACGACAGCTAGTGTAGACCACCTTCATAATTGCTTTACGTAAGTTAGCCACTAAATCAAGCTTAGGATGCTGCAACCTTATACACTTCACCCTTACCCTACCTAATAACATGACTAGTTCTGGCACCAAGGTCTTAGATTGTTGAGTCCCCGTGGCTCACGGATTCCTCCGAAACTCCCAACAGGTACAGGTACCCCAGAGACAGATGATCCCGACGGCACTCAGCTGGCGTGGCAGCACAACGAGGAGACACACCGCCTCTACGTGAACTATCCAGAGGATTGAGGCATGGTCGTGATCATAGGCCTGCAGGCAGGGTAGCATAGCATTTCTATGTTTTGTAGTCCGTAGCGGAACTACCTTGATTGTATTTGTGATGTACTCTGAGTTATTAATGAGAAGACAATTGAATCCCGGATTGTCTACTTTTATTATTATTTGTGTTGTGTTACCTGCTTGCGAAATGCTTAGATGCGCTTCTTTCCTATTCGGGGCCTCGACCCCCAGATTTGAAAGGATCGCATCTTGGTCGTTACACTTCCTTGCGAGTTTAGTCTCAAATAGGCGATAAACCTGGACTAGGGTCTTGTGTGGTTAACGGTCGTGGCCGACACCCACGCCAATGTTTCCGCTTGAAGGTTGCCGAGATGCATGACGCACACATGGTGATAAGTGGTGGGAGCGTGTGTGAAGAAGTATACCCCGGGAGGGTGATTTAATCTGTTCGAATAGCCGCGTCCTCGGATATGGACTACTTGGAAACATTACGTGGTACATAGACAATTTAAATGGATACTCTAAAACATGCAAGATAAGTGTGAGTGCTATGGAAGGCTTTCTCGTAGGGAGACGAGAGTGGATCCATAGTGGTGTATTGCATTGGTGAATATGTGGACTCGTGTGCGCTATCCCACCTCAAAGAAAGAACTTGTAGTAGTAGTACAGGTTAGCCAAGAGTCAAAGCTGGCTTGCTGCAATCAAACCACACAATCCTTTCATCGAAACATGATGCATATGTAGATAGTTCTGATGTAAGACTTGCTGAGTACCTTTGTACTCACGGTTGCTTTATTTATGTTTTGCAGGGAAGATTTAGTCTCATTAAAGGTTTCTACTCGATGTGTTCGATGTTGACCGGAATAGCTTGGGAATCCCAGACAGAGGTCTAGCTCCTTTGGCAGGGTCGTAGTAGCTTTTCAGGCTCTTCCAGCCACTTTTAGTAGATGTCTGTACCCAGACATGATTTGCTTTCGCTTGTTGTTTGTATGACTTGAGTGTCGGGTCACGGGACCCCTGTTTGTAATAACACACTATGTTGATTCTTATGAGTCCATAATAAAAGCTTGAGCCATAGAGTTATGTTGTGATGCCATCTTGTTTCTACACATATCGTGCATATTGTGTGTATGTTATGAAATGCATTATGTGTGGGATTCGAAACCTAGTTGTGTGCCTTTATTAGTACTCTTTACAGGGAAATGCCTCTTTGTGCTTCTATCGAGCATTGGGAGCTTGGTACTGCTCTAGACACATTGATTGACCGGCGTGTATCCTTCTTTGCTGCTGTGTCTGTCCCCTCGGGGAAATGTCACGCGGTGTAATGGAGTCCTTGTAGCTTGCTACGACTCGTCTACACATGCTATTGATCGACACCTGCCTTGCTGGGTTATGTATGCCTGTCCCTCTACGGATGTACCGCTTGGGTTTATAACTAGTCATGTCGACCCGGGTTCTTTGTCGTTTGAACGCTAGCAACATATTCATATACGTGAGCCAAAAGACGCAAACGGTCCTGGCTAAGGTAAGGTGGCAGCCGTGGAGTTTACCGTGCGTGAGGCCGCAAAGTGATGTGATGTGTTACACGCTAGGTTGTTATGACTCAGGATCGGGGTCCTGACAGAAAGGCTAAAATTCATACCCTATACTTGTGGGTTATCAAAAGCCATCCCTCTTTATCAGTTACTCAAGAAAATTGATCGTTTCATGTGGATGGATGAACCAACGAAGCCTTTGAAGACCTGAAGCAACAACTGGCTAAGCCGCCAGTATTGGCTGCTCCAACAGACAAGGAGCCTATGCTCTTGTACATCGTAGCTAATTCTAAGGCAGTGAGCATGGAAGTGGTCGTCGAGCAGAAGGAAGAAGGGAAGGAATATCCGGTTCAGTGACTAGTATATTTTATCAGCGAAGTCCTGACCCTCTCCAAACAACGCTACCCGCATTGGCTGAAGCTGGTCTTTGGGGTGTTTATGGCGAGTCGGAAGCTGAAGCATTACTTCCAAGAGCATCCCATCACAGTGGTCAGTTCTGCCACCCTTGGTTACATTATACAAAATTGAGAAGCGACATGACGAATTGCTAAGTGGGCCATCGAGTTAGGACCTGATCACGTGCGATATACTCCCCGTACGACCATTAGGTCTCAAGCACTGGTGGATTTCATCAACGACTGGACTGAGTTGCAGATTCCAGAAGATAGGCCCGATCACACATACTGGACCATCCATTTCGATGGATCTAGGCAGTTGGAAGGCTCGGGGGCTAGTGTGGTGTTAACTTCACCTCAGGGTGACAAATTTTGCTATGTCCTCCAACTCATGTTTCCCTGTACTAACAATGCAGCAGAGTATGAAGCTCTGCTCCATGGGCTGCGACTCGCCAAGGAGATGAACCTCACCCGAGTCAGATGTTTGGGCGACTCAGATCTAGTGACACAACAGGTTTCCGGCACCTCGGCTTCCAGAGACCCCTTGATGGCGGCTTACAGGCGAGCTGTGTCGGACGTGGCGGGTCATTTTCATGGTTATCAAGTAGATCACATTGATCAGCGACTCAATGAAGCAGCAGATGCTCTTTCACGCCTCGGTTCACAGCGTAACCCGGTTCCCCCCATTGTCTTTTTGGATGTGTTACATAACCCCCCGGTAAGTCTACCTTTAGAGGAAGATTTGGCGGTGCCGGACCCTGAGTCTCAACTTGTGGCGGCTCTTCGTGCTACCCCAGATTGGGCTATTCCTTACATGGCGTATCTCACGCGAGGCGAGTTACCCACGGATGAGTTATTGGCTCGCCAAATTGTCCGTCGATGCAAATCTATGGTCATACATAATGGCGAGTTGCATAAGCGAAGTACTTCAGGGGTATTTCAAAGGTGTGTCTCTTTCGAGGAAGGATGTATGATTCTCAATGAAATTCATGCAGGCGAATGTGGTCATCATGCCGGGTCACGCTCCCTGGTTTCCAAAGCCTTTAGGCATGGGTTTTATTGGTTGACGGCTCATGCAGATGTTGAAGATATAGTTCGCCGATGTGATCGTTGCCAGAAATTTGGACGCCAGATGCATGTGCCGGCTCAGGAATTACGGATGATCCCAATTACTTGGCGGTTTGCAGTCTGGGGGCTAGACATGGTTGGTCCTTTCAAAATGTCGTCCCATAAAAAGACTCACCTATTGGTGGCGGTTGACAAGTTCACTAAGTGGGTTGAAGCGGAACCCGTTAGTAGGTGTGATGCAGATACGACTTTCAAATTCCTGAAAAAATTGATGTTCCGGTTTGGATACCCTCATAGTATCATTACTGACAATGGTACTAATTTATCAAAGGGATCAATGCTAGAGTTTTGCGGACGAGAGCATATCCGGCTTGACGTTTCTACAGTCGCACACCCCTAGTCTAATGGACAGGCAGAAAGGGCGAATCAGGAAATATTGCGAGGAATGAAGCCCCGGCTTATGGTGCCTTTGGAGCGTACTCCAGGATGTTGGGTTGAAGAGTTGCCCTCAGTGTTATGGAGTATCAGAACCACCCCAAATCGCTCCACGAGTTTTACTCCTTTCTTTCTGGTTTACGGGGTAGAGGCAGTTTTGCCAATGACATCAGACACGATTCACCGCGAGTCGCCGCCTATGTGGAACAGGACAACGAGTTGGCACGACAATATTCGTTGGATGCTACTACTTATCAAACAACAGCGCCAGAAATTGACACGTTGACGGAGACTAGGCTTGCCTTGGTTTTTCCCTTAAAGAGGAAAGGGTGATGCAGCACAGGAGCAGTAAGTATTTCCCTCAGTTTGAGAACCAAGGTATCGATCCAGAAGGAGGGTCTCATCAAGTCTAGAGTACATGCGCAAACACAAATAAGCTTGCACCCAACGCTTCAAAGGGGTTGTCAATCCCTTCAAGATTGTTTGCAAAGTGAGATCTGAAGGCAGAAAGTGCAACGAAGTAAAAAGTGTAAGGCTGAAAATATGGTGTGGAGTAGACCTTGGGGGCCATAGTGTTCACTAGAGGCTTCGCCCAAAATAGAAAATATCACGGTGGGTGAAGAAATTACTGTCGAGCAATTGATAGAACCGCGCAAGGTCATGACGATATCTAAGGCAATCATCATACATATAGGCACCACGTCCGAGACAAGTAGACCGATACTTTCTGCATCTACTACTATTACTCCACACATCGACTGATATCGAGCATGCATCTAGTGTATTGAGTTCATGACAAACAGTGTAACGCTTTAAGCAAGATGACATGATGTAGAGAGATAATCTCAAACCAATGATGAAAACCCCATCTTTTTACCCTTGATGGCAACAACACGATGCGTGCCTTGCTACCCCTTCTGTCACTAGGTGAGGTCACCACACGGTATGAACCCAAAACCAAGCACTTCTCCCATTGCAAAAATCATAGATCTAGTTGGCCAAACAAAACCCACAACTCAAAGAGAATTACTAGGATATGAAATCATGCATAAGAGAGATCAGAAGAAACTCAAATAAGATTCATAGATAATCCGATCATAAATCCACAATTCACCGGATCTCGACAAACACACCGCAAAAGAAGATTACATCGGATAGACCTCCATGAACATCATGGAGAACTTTGTATTGAAGATCCAAGGGAGAGAAGAAGCCATCTAGCTACTAGCTATGGACCCGTAGGTCTATGGTCAACTACTCACGCATCATCGGAGAGGTCATGGTGTTGATGAAGAAGCCCTCCGTGTCCGAATCCCCCCTCCGGCAAGGCATCAGGATGTGCCCCAGATGGGATCTTGCGGAGACAAAAGCTTGCGGCGGCGGAAAAGCGATTGCGATGATGTCCTGATTTTTTCTGGAATTTATGGGAATATATAGGCGAAAGACCTAGGTCAGGGGACGTCCAGGGGGCCCACAAGCCTGGATGGCGCGGCCCCCTGGCCGCGGGGTGGGAGCTTGTGGGGCCCTTGGGGCTCCCTTGCCTTGGCTCCCAAGTTCCCTGATCTTCTTCCGTTTCAAAAAAAATCTTTTCTGGGATTTTCTTCAGTTTGGAGTCCATTTCAAAATCTCCTCTGAAAGGGGTCAAAAACATGGAAAAATAGGGACTGGCACTTGGCATTGAGTTAATAAGTTAGTCCCAAAAAATATATAAAAGGCATGCAAAACATCCAAAGTTTGACAAGATAATAGCATAAACCATCAAAAATTATAGATACGTTGGAGACGTATCAAACATCCCCAAGCTTAACTCTTGCTCGTCCTCGAGTAGGGAAGTGATAAATATTGAATTTTTGATGTGGAATGCTACCTAGCATAGTTGTACTTTGCAACTTCTTTCACGTGACATGAATGTTCATATCCGTAAGATTCAAAACAATAGTTTGCTATTGACATGAAAATGGTAATACTTCAAGCAAACTAGCAAAGTAATCATGAACTTTCAAAATAACAAGGCCAAAGAAAGTTATCCCTACAAAATCATATAGTCTGGCTATGCTCCATCATCATCACACAACTAATGTAAATCATGCACAACCCCGGAATTGTCCAAGTAATTGTTTTCGCACTCTTACTTTCTCAAACCTTTTATAACTATCACGCAATACATGAGAGCGAGCCATGGATATAGCACTATAGGTGGAATAGAGTGTGGTGGTGGTTGTGAGACAAAAAGGAGGAGATGGTCACATTGACTCGGTGTATCAATAGGCTATGGAGATGCCCATTAATAGATATCAATGTGAATGAGTAGGGATTGCCATACAAGAGATGCACTAGAGCTATAAGTATGTGAAAGCTCAAGAGGAAAACTAGTGGGTGTGCATCCAACTTGCTTGCTTATGAAGACCTAGGGAAATTTTGAGGAAGCCCATCATTAGAATATACAAGCCAAGTTATAAAACGAAGAATCCCACTAGCATATGGTAGTGACAAAGCAAGAAGCTCTCAATCATGAAGAACATGGTGCTAGCATGAAGCACAAGTGTGGAAAAAGATAGTAGCATTGTCCCTTCTCTCTTTTTCTCTCTCTTTTTTTCATTTGCGCTCTTAGGCCTCTCCTTTTTATTTTCTTTTCTTTTCTATTTTTTTTGGGAGCTTTGGCCTCTCTTTTTTTCCTCACATGGGACAATGCTCTAATAATGATGATCATCACACTTTTATTTATTCACAGCTCAAAGATCACAATGATGATGACTCCATAGGAAATGCCTCCGGAAGTGTACCGGGATGTGCAACGATCTAGCATTGCATATGACGTTGAAACATCTCGCTAGCTATCTTACGATCATGCAATGGCAATATGAGACTGATGGCACAAGTCATGAGACGGAACGATGGGTGTTGCATGGCAATATATCTCGGAATGGCTATGAAAATGCCATAGTAGGTAGGTATGGTGGCTGTTTTGAGGAAGGAATTTGGTGGGTTTGTGCACCGGCGAGAACTGCGCGGCACTAGAGAGGCTAGCAATGGTGGAAGGTGAAAGTGAATCTATACCATGGGCTCACATTAGTCATGAAGAACTCACATACTTATTGTGAAAGTTTTTATTAGTAATCGAAACAAAGTGCTAAACGCATACTCCGAGGGGAAGGGTTGGTAGGTGTAAAGCATCACGCGATCCCGACCTCAACACAAAGGATGACAATCAATTGATCAATTATGCTCCGACTTCCTAACATAGTGGTTCACCATACATGCATGCTACGGGAATCACTAACTTCAACAGAAGTATCTCTAGATTCACAAGACCCTAGTAACAAAACTCTCAATATTACCGAATCCACATCTCAAAACTAATTGAGAGGAATCAAAACTTCTCTGTCTACTCAATGCACATGAAGATGGAGGTTTTTGCATCCTCTTTGGGTACCTAGCACATTTGGGACTACTTTCATAGCATAAAACAACTACCAAGTCATGCACCGCCGTGCTCTAAAGATATAAGTGAAGCACAAGAGCAAAAGTATCTAGCTCAAAAGATATAAGTGAAGCACTAGAGCAGAAGTATCTAGCTCAAAAAATATATGTGAAGCACTATGAGAATTCGAGCAAAATCACGATGAGTGCATGTCTCTCTCTCTCAAAAACGTGTGCAGCAAGGATGATCGTGACACAACAAAAAGAAAAGACTCCTAAGATAAAAGACGCTCCAAGAAAAACACATATCATGTGGTGAATAAAAATATAGCTCCAAGTAATGTTACCGATGGATTGAAGACGAAAGAGGGGGTGCCTTCCCGGGGCATCCCCAATCTTAGGCTTTTTGGTGTCCTTGAATTTGGCTTGGGATGCCTTGGGCTTCCCCAAGCTTGAGATCTTTCCACTCCTTATCTCTTCGTCCATGATAACGTCACCCAAAACTTGAAAACTTCACAACACTAAACTTAAACAGAAACTTGTGATAACATTAGTACATGAAAACAAACTACCACTTCTTTTGGTACTGTAGCAAACTTGAATTCCATCTATATTAATGATGGGCTACTGTATTCTCACTTTTCCAAGGCTAGTACCCCCCGATACTAACCATAGTTTTATCAAAACAAGCAACCAACTCAACAAAAACAGATTCTGTCAAAAACAGGCCAGTCTGTAGCAATCTGTATACTTCGTATACTTCTGGTACCTCAAAAAATCTGAAAACTTACGACGGCCTAGGAAAAACGCATATCAATCAGCAGTAAAAATAATTAACTCAAAATCTCTTAGTGAATAAAAATGAAAAATCATTTCGTGAGAGAAAAGTTTCTGTCTTTTTCCAGGAGGATCAAACAACCATTACCAGGACTAGTCATAAAGGCTTTGCTTGGCGCAAACACAAGAAACACAAAAAACACAATCAAAACAGAATTGTGAAAGAGTGGACGCAATAAAACAGAAAGAAAAATATAAATTCATTAGGTTGCCTTCCAACAAACGCTATTGTTTAACGCCCTTAGCTAGGCATAGAAGCGATAGAATCACGTATCGTCGTCTTTGGTGCTCAAACCATAAGTGGCCCTCATCATGATTTCATAAGGCAATCTTATTTTCTTTCTAGGAAAGTGTTCTATGCCCATCCTTAAAGGAAATTGAAATCTAATATTCCCTTCCTTCATATCGATGATAGCACCGATAGTCCTTAGGAAAGGTCTACCAAGAATAATAGGGCATCTAGGATTGCAATCAATCTCAAGCACAATGAAATCCACGGGTACATAGTTCCTATTTGCAATAATAAGAATATCATTGATCCTTCACATGGGTTTCTTGACAGTAGAATCAGCAAGATGCAAATTAAGAGAACACTCTTCAAACTCATTAAAACCCAGAACATCACATAAACACTTTGGAATCGCAGAAACACTAGCACCCAAATCACACAAAGCATTGCACTCATAGTTTTTGATTTTGATTTTGATGGTAGGTTCCCACTCATCATGAATCTTTCTAGGGATAGAGACTTCCAATTCAAGTTTCTCTTCAAGAGATTTTATCATAGCTTCGACGATATGATCGGTAAAGGCTTTGTTTTGGCTATAAGAGTGTGGAGAGTTTAACATGGATTGCATCAAAGAAATGCATTCAATCAAGGAGCAACTATCATAGTTCAATTCCTTGAAATCCACGGTAGTAATTTCATTACTACTCAAAGTTTTAACGTCTTCTACTCCACTTTTAATGCTTTTAGCATCAAGATAGATGGACTCCGAATCATTGGGGCACTTTTCAACCAAAGTGGATTCATATCCAGCCCCATAATCATTAGGTTTGACACAAGAAAACAAAGATTCAATGAGATTCACACCAAGCACTTTAAGATCTTCGTGATTCTCATCATGAGAACACGCCTTTTTAAGCCATTCATGTCTAGCACGAATTTGGGCGGTTCTTTCTTGGCTCTCAATCATGGAAACACGCATAGCTTTCAAAGTTTCATCCATGTTGATATTGGGAGGAGCACATATAACTTTCAAAGCATCAACATCACAAGAAATCATATCCATGGTTTTAGCCAAATCGTCAATTTTGAGTAGTTTTTCCTCTATGGACGCATTGAAAATCTTTTGAGAGTTGATGAACTCTTTGATATTACTCTCTAGATCAGAGGGTAATATATTGTAATTTCCATGAGTATTGTTGTAGGAGTTGCCAAAGTTATTAGAGGGTTTACTAGGAAAAGGCCTAGGAACATAGTTTCCTCTAAAAGCGTTGTTGTTGCCAAAGTTATTCCTACCAACAAAATTAACGTCCAAGCTAGCGTTGCTACTCTCAATCAAAGGAGACAACGACATATCATTAGGATCCAAAGGATCACTTCTACTAGCAACCAAATTCATTAACTCATCCATCTTAGCACTCAACGAGTTAATTTCTTCTATAGCGTGTACCTTCTTACTAGTAGGTGACCTTTCAGTGTGCCATTGAGAGAAGTTTGTCATGATGTTGTCTAAGAGCTTTGTGGATTCCCCTAACGTGATTTCCGTAAACTATCCACCTGAGGCGGAGTCCGAGATATTTCTAGAAGCAAACTTCAATCCAGCGTAAAAGATTTGAATAATCATCCAAAGGTCAAGCCATGAGCGGGACAATTTCTAATCATTAATTTCATTCTCTCCCAAGCTTGTGCAACATGTTCATGAGCAAGTTGCCTGAAATTCATGATATCATTACGGAGAGAGATGATCTTAGCCGGTGGAAAATACTTGGATATATAAGCATCTTTGCACTTATCCCAATAATCGGTACTATTTTTGGGCAAAGAAGAAAACCAAGTTTTTGCGCGATCTCGCAACGAGAAAGGAAAAAAGCTTCAATTTAATCACGTCATTATCAACATTTTTTTCTTTTGCATATCAAAAAGCTCAATGAATGTATTGAGATGGGATGCGGCATCTTCACTAGGAAGGCCAGAGAATTGCTCTTTCATAACAACATTCACCAAAGCGGCACTGATTTTGTATGACTCCGCACTAGTGGCGGGAGCAATCGGAGTACTAATAAAATCATTATTATTAGTATTCGAGAAGTCACAAAGTTTGGTGATTTCTTTCATGGCGACTTCAGCAAGCAAGAAAGCACACAAGCAAACAATAAGCTGGCGAGAAAAAGGGCGAACGAAAAAGGCAAATTGGTGAAGTGGGGGAGAGGAAAACAAGAGGCAATTGTCAAACAAAGTAAATGCAAGATATGAGTTTGCGACATCTACTTGGATGAGTTCTTGACTGGATCTTCCTCCCCGGCAACGGCACCCAAAATTCTTCTGCTATCCCACAGACAACAGCGCCAGAAATTGACACGTTGACAGAGGCTGGGCTTGCATTTGTTCTTCCCTTGAAGAGAAAAGGGTGATGCAGCACAGGAGCAGTAAGTATATCCCTTAGTTTGAGAACCAAGGTATCGATCCAGAAGGAGGGTCTCGTCAAGTCCAGAGTACTTGCGCCCAACGCTTGAAAGGGGCTGTCAATCCATTCAAGATTGTTTGCAAAGTGAGATATGAAGGCGGAAAGTGCAACGAAGTAAAAAGTGTAAGGCTGAAAATATGGTGTGGAGTAGATACTGGGGGCCATAGTGTTCACTAGAGGCTTCTCTCAAAATAGCAAGTATTACGGTGGGTGAACAAATTACTGTCGAGCAATTGATAGAACCACGCAAAACCATGACGATATCTAAGGCAATGATCATACATATAGGCATCACGTCAGAGACAAGTAGACCGATACTTTCTGCATCTACTACTATTACTCCACACATCGATCGCTATCCATCATGCATCTAGTGTATTGAGTTCATGACAAACAGAGTAACGCTTTAAGCAAGATGACATGATGTAGAGGGATAAACTCAAACCAATGATGAAAACCCCATCTTTTTACCCTTGATGGAAACAACACGATGTGTGCCTCGCTACCCCTTCTGTCACTGGGTGAGGTCACCGCATGTTATGAACCCAAAACCAAGCACTTCTCCCATTGCAACAATCATAGATCTAGTTGGCCAAACAATACCCACAACTCGAAGAGAATTACAAGGATATGAAATCATGCATAAGAGAGATCAGAAGAAACTCAAATAAGATTCATAGATAATCTGATCATAAATCGACAATTCATCGGATCTCGACAAACACACCGCAAAAGAAGATTACATCGGATAGATCTCCATGAAGATCATGGAGAACTTTGTATTGAAGATCCAAGAGAGAGAAGAAACCATCTAGCTACTAGCTATGGACCCGTAGGTCTATGGTGAACTACTCACGCATCATCGGAGAGGTCATGGTGTTGATGAAGAAGCCCTCCGTGTCCGAATCCCCCCTCCGGCAAGGCACCAGGATGTGCCCCAGATGGGATCTTGCGGAGACAGAAGCTTGCGGGGGCGGAAAAGCAATTGCGATGATCTCCTGATTTTTTCTGGAATTTATGGGAATATATAGGCGAAAGACCTAGGGCAGAGGGCGTCCAAGGGGCCCACAAGCCTGGATGGCGTGGCCCCCCTGGCCGCGGGGTGGGGGCTTGTGGGGCCCCTGGGGCTCCCCTGCCTTGGCTCCCAAGTTCCCCGATCTTCTTCCGTTTCAAAAAAAATCTTTTTGGGGATTTTCTTCCATTTGGACTCCGTTGCAAAATCTCCTCTGAAAGGGGTCAAAAACATGGAAAAAACAGGGAGTGGCACTTGGCACTGAGTTAATAAGTTAGTCCAAAAAAAGGCATGCAAAACATCCAAAGTTTGACAAGATAATAGCATGAAACCATCAAAAATTATAGATACATTGGACACGTATAAGGTCACCGCACGGTATGAACCCAAAACCAAGCACTTCTCCCATTGCAAGAATAATATATCTAGTTGGCCAAACAAAACCCACAACTCGAAGAGAATTACAAGGATATGAAATCATGCATAAGAGAGATCAGAAGAAAGTCAAATAAGATTCATAGATAATTTTATCATAAATCCACAATTCATAGGATCTCGACAAACACACCGCAAAGAAGATTACATCGGATAGATCTCCATGAAGATCATGGAGAACTTTGTATTGAAGATCCATAAGAGAGAAGAAGCCATCAAGATACTAACTATGGACCCGTAGGTCTATGGTGAACTACTCACGCATCATCGGAGAGGTCATGGTGTTGATGAAGAAGCCCTCCGTGTCCGAATCCCCCCTCCGGCAAGGCACCAGGATGTGCCCCAGATGGGATCTTGCGGAGACAGAAGCTTGCGGGGGCGGAAAAGCAATTGCGATGATCTCCTGATTTTTTCTGGAATTTATGGGAATATATAGGCGAAAGACCTAGGTCAGGGGACGTCCAAGGGGCCCACAAGCCTGGATGGCGTGGCCCCCCTGGCCGCGGGGTGGGGGCTTGTGGGGCCCCTGGGGCTCCCCTGCCTTGGCTCCCAAGTTCCCCGATCTTCTTCCGTTTCAAAAAAAATCTTTTCGGGGATTTTCTTCCATTTGGACTCCGTTGCAAAATCTCCTCTGAAAGGGGTCAAAAACATGGAAAAAACAGGGAGTGGCACTTGGCACTGAGTTAATAAGTTAGTCCAAAAAAAGGCAGGCAAAACATCCAAAGTTTGAGAAGATAATAGCATGAAACCATCAAAAATTATAGATACATTGGACACGTATAAGGTCACCGCACGGTATGAACCCAAAACCAAGCACTTCTCCCATTGCTAGAATAATATATCTAGTTGGCCAAACAAAACCCACAACTCGAAGAGAATTACAAGGACATGAAATCATGCATAAGAAAGATCAGAAAAAGTCAAATAAGATTCATAGATAATCTGATCATAAATCCACAATTCATAGGATCTCGACAAACACACCGCAAAGAAGATTACATCGGATAGATCTCCATGAAGATCATGGAGAACTTTGTATTGAAGATCCAAGAGAGAGAAGAAGCCATCAAGATACTAGCTATGGACCCGTAGGTCTATGGTGAACTACTCACGCATCATCGGAGAGGTCATGGTGTTGATGAAGAAGCCCTCCGTGTCCGAATCCCCCCTCCGGCAAGGCACCAGGATGTGCCCCAGATGGGATCTTGCGGAGACAGAAGCTTGCGGGGGCGGAAAAGCAATTGCGATGATCTCCTGATCTTTTTTGGAATTTATGGGAATATATAGGCGAAAGACCTAGGTCAGGGGACGTCCAAGGGGCCCACAAGCCTGGATGGCGTGGCCCCCCTGGCCGCGGGGTGGGGGCTTGTGGGGCCCCTGGGGCTCCCCTGCCTTGGCTCCCAAGTTCCCCGATCTTCTTCCGTTTCAAAAAAAATCTTTTCGGGGATTTTCTTCCATTTGGACTCCGTTGCAAAATCTCCTCTGAAAGGGGTCAAAAACATGGAAAAAATAGGGAGTAGCACTTGGCACTGAGTTAATAAGTTAGTCCAAAAAAAGGCATGCAAAACATCCAAAGTTTGACAAGATAATAGCATGAAACCATCAAAAATTATAGATACATTGGACACGTATAAGGTCACCGCACGGTATGAACCCAAAACCAAGCACTTCTCCCATTGCAAGAATAATATATCTAGTTGGCCAAACAAAACCCACAACTCGAAGAGAATTACAAGGATATGAAATCATGCATAAGAGAGATCAGAAGAAAGTCAAACAAGATTCATAGATAATCTGATCATAAATCCACAATTCATAGGATCTCGACAAACACACCGCAAAGAAGATTACATCGGATAGATCTCCATGAAGATCATGGAGAACTTTGTATTGAAGATCCAAGAGAGAGAAGAAGCCATCAAGATACTAACTATGGACCCGTAGGTCTATGGTGAACTACTCATGCATCATCGGAGAGGTCATGGTGTTGATGAAGAAGCCCTCCGTGTCCGAATCCCCCCTCCGGCAAGGCACCAGGATGTGCCCGAGATGGGATCTTGCGGAGACAGAAGCATGCGGGGGCGGAAAAGCAATTGCGATGATCTCCTGATTTTTTCTGGAATTTATGGAAATATATAGGCGAAAGTCCTAGGTCAGGGGACGTCCAAGGGGCCCACAAGCCTGGATGGCGTGGCCCCCCTGGCCGCGGGGTGGGGGCTTGTGGGGCCCCTGGGGCTCCCCTGCCTTGGCTCCCAAGTTCCCCGATCTTCTTCCGTTTCAAAAAAAATCTTTTCGGGGATTTTCTTCCATTTGGAATCCATTGCAAAATATCCTCTGAAAGGGGTCAAAAACATGGAAAAAACAGGGAGTGGCACTTGGCACTGAGTTAATAAGTTAGTCCAAAAAAAGGCATGCAAAACATCCAAAGTTTGACAAGATAATAGCATGAAACCATCAAAAATTATAGATACATTGGACACGTATAAGGTCACCGCACGGTATGAACCCAAAACGAAGCACTTCTCCCATTGCAAGAATAATATATCTAGTTGGCCAAACAAAACCCACAACTCGAAGAGAATTACAAGGATATGAAATCATGCATAAGAGAGATCAGAAGAAAGTCAAATAAGATTCATAGATAATCTGATCATAAATCCACAATTCATAGGATCTCGACAAACACACCGCAAAGAAGATTACATCAGATAGATCTCCATGAAGATCATGGAGAACTTTGTATTGAAGATCCAAGAGAGAGAAGAAGCCATCAAGATACTAACTATGGACCCGTAGGTCTATGGTGAACTACTCACGCATCATCGGAGAGGTCATGGTGTTGATGAAGAATCCCTCCGTACCCGAATCCCCCGTCCGGCAGGGGACCAGAACGTGCCCCAGATGGGATCTTGCGGAGACAGAAGCTTGCGGCGGCGGAAAAGTGATTTCGATGATCTCCTGATTTTTTTGGGATTTTTAGGGAATATATAGGCGCAACCCCTAGGGCAGAGGGCGCCTAGGGGGCCCACAAGCCTGTGGGATGCGGCCTACACCCCTGGCCGCGGGGTGGGGGCTTGTGGGGCCCCTGAGGCTCCCCTGCCTTGGCTCTCAAGCTTCCCGATCTTCTTCCGTTACGGAAAAAATATTTTCGGGGATTTTCTTCCGTTTGGACTCCGTTTCAAAATCTCATCTGAAAGGGGACAAAAACATGGAAAAACAGGAACTAGCACTTGGCACTGAGTCAATAAGTTAGTCCCAAAAAATATATAAAAGGCATGCAAAACATCCAAAGTTTGACAAGATAATAGCATCAAACCATCAAAAATTATAGATATGTTGGAGACGTATCAAGCATCCCCAAGCTTAACTCCTGCTCGTCCTCGAGTAGGGAAGTGATAAAGAATGAATTTTTGATGTGGAATGCTACCTAGCATAGTTGTCATTTGCAACTTCTTTCACATGACATGAATGTTCAGATCCGTAAGATTCAAAACAATAGTTTGCTATTGACATGAAAACAATAATACTTCAAGCAACAAGGCCAAGGAAAGTTATCCCTACAAAATCATATGGTCTGGCTATGCTCCATCATCCTCACACAACTAATGTAAATCATACACAACTCCGGTATTGGCCAAGTAATTGTTTTCGCACTCTTACTTTCTCAAACTTTTTATAACGATCACGCAATACATGAGCGCGAGCCATGGTTATAGCACTATACGTAGAATAGAGTGTGGTGGTGGTTGTGAGACAAAAAGGAGGAGATGGTCACATTGACTAGGCGTATCAAAAGGCTATGGAGATGTCCATTAATAGATATCAATATGAATGAGTAGGGACTGCCATACAAGAGATGCACTAGAGCAATAAGTATGTGAAAGGTCAAAAGGAAAACTAGTAGGTGTGCATCCAACTTGCTTGCTCGCGAAGACCTACGGCAATTTTGAGGAAGCCCATCATTGGAATATACAAGACAAGTTATACAATGAAGATTCCCACTAGCATATGGTAGTGACAAAGCAAGAAACTGTCAATCATGAAGAACATGGTGCTATTATGAAGCACAAGTGTGGAAAAAGATAGTACCATTGTCCCTTCTCTCTTTTTTTCATTTGGGCTCTTAGGCCTCATTATTTTCTTTTTTTGGGCTCTTTGGCCTCTTTTTTTATTTCCTCACATGGCACAATGCTCTAATAATGATGATCATCACACTTTTATTTACTCACAACTCAAAGATCACAATGATGATGACTCCATAGGAAATGCCTCCCACAGTGTACCGGGATGTGCAACGATCTAGCATGGCGTATGACGTTGAAACATCTCGCTAGCTATCTTACGATCATGCAATCGCAATATGAGAGTGACGGCACAAGTCATGAGACGGAACGATGGGAGTTGCATGGCAATATATCTCGGAATGACTATTTAAATGCCATAGTAGGTAGGTATGGTGGCTGTTTTGAGGAAGGAATTTGGTGGGTTTGTGCACCGGCGAGAATTGCGCGACACTAGAGAAGCTAGCAATGGTGGAAGGTTAAAGTGCATATATACCATGGACTCACATTAGTCATGAAGAACTCACATACTTGTTGCGAAAGTTTTTATTAGTAATCAAAACAAGGTGCTAAACGCATACTCCTAGGGGAAGGGTTGGTAGGTGTAAACCATCGCGCGATCCTGACCTCAACACAAAGGATGACAATCAATAGATCAATCATGCTCCGACTTCCTAACATAGTGGTTCACCATATGTGCATGCTACGAGAATCACTAACTTCAACACAAGTATTTCTAGATTCACAACACCCTACTAACATAGCTCTTAATATTACCAAATCCACGTCTCAAAACTATTTGACAGGAATCAAAACTTCTCTTTTTATTCAATGCACATGAAGATGGAAGTTTTTGCGTCCTCTTTGGGTACCTTTCACATTTGGTACTACTTTCATAGCATAAGACAACTACCAAATCACGCACCGCCATGCTCTAAAAGATATAAGTGAAGCACTATCAGCAAAAGTGTCTAGCTCAAAAGATATAAGTGAAGCACTATGAGCATTCTAGCAAAATCACGATGAGTGCATGTCTCTCTCTCTCTCAAAAAGGTGTGCAGCAAGGATGATTGTGAAGCAACAAAAAGAAAAGACTCCTAAGATACAAGACGCTCCAAGCAAAACACATATCATGTGGTGAATAAAAATATAGCTCCAGGTAATGTTACCGATAGATTGAAGACGAAAGAGGGGATGCCTTCCCAGGGCATCCCCAAGCTTAGGCTTTTTGGTGTCCTTGAATTTGGCTTGGGATGCCTTGGGCATTCCCAAGATTGAGCTCTTTCCACTCCTTATCTCTTTATCCATAAGAAAATCACCCAAAACTTGAAAACTTCACAACACAAAACTTAAACAGAAACTCGTGATAACATTAGCATAAGAAAACAAACTAGCACTTCTTTTGGTACTGTAGCAAACTTGAATTCTATCTATATTGGTGTTGGGCTACTGTATTCTCACTTTTCCATGGCTAGAACCCCCCGATACTAACCATAGTTTCATCAAAACAAGCAACCAACTTGACAAAAATAGAATCTGTCAAAAACAGACCAGTCTTTAGCAATCTGTATACTCCGTATACTTCTTGTGCCTCAGAAAATCTGAAAACTTACGACGGACTGGGCAAAAAGCATATCAACCAGCAGCAAAACAAATCAACTCAAAATCTCTTTCTGAATAAAAATGAAAAATCATCTCGTGAGGGAAAGTTTCTGTCTTTTTCCAGGAGGATCAAACAACCATTACCAAGACTAGTCATAAAGGTTTTGCTTGGCTCAAACACAAAAGGTAACACAAAAAACACAATCACAACAGAATTGTGATGGTGTGGACGCAAAAAAATAGAAAGAAAAAAAATAAATTCAGTGGGTTGCCTCCCAACAAGCCCTATTGTTTAACGCCCTTAGCTAGGCATAAAAGCGATAGAATCACATATTGTCGTCTTTGGTGCTCAAACCATAAGTGGCCCTCATCATAAGAGAACACTCTTTAATCTCATTAAAACCCAGAACATCACATAAAGACTTTGGAATCACAGAAACACTAGCACCCAAATCACACAAAGCATTGCACTCATAGTTTTTGATTTTGATTTTGATGGTAGGTTCCCACTCATCATGAAGCTTTCTAGGGATAGAGACTTCCAATTCAAGTTTCTCTTCAAGAGATTTTATCATATCTTCGACGATATGATCGGTAAAGGCCTTTTTTTAGCTATAACCGTGTGGAGAGTTTAACATGGATTGCATCAAAGAAACGCATTCAATCGAGGAGCAACTATCATAATTGAATTCTTTGAAATCCATAGTAGTAATTTCATTACTACTCAAAGTTTTAACATCTTCTACTCCACTTTCAATGCTTTTAGCACCAAGATAGATGGACTCCGAATCATTGGGGCACTTATCAACCAAAGTGGATTCATATCCAGCCCCATAATCATTAGGTTTGACACAAGAAAACAAAGATTCAATGGGAGTCACACCAAGCACTTTAAGATCTTCGTGATTCTCATCACGAGAACACGCCTTTTTAAGCCATTCATGTCTAGCATGAATTTTGGCGGTTATTTCTTGGCTCTCAATCATGGAAACACGCATAGCTTTCAAAGTTTCATCCATGCTGATCTTGGGAGGAGCACATCTAACTTTCAAAGCATCAACATCACTAGACATTCTATCAACGCTCTTAGCCAAATCGTCAATTTTGAGTAGCTTTTCCTCTATGGATGCATGGAAAATCTTTTGAGAGTTGATAAACTCTTTGATATTACTCTCTAGATCATAGGGTAATTTATTGTAATTTCCATGAGTACTGTTGTAGGAGTTTCCAAAGCTATTAGAGGAGTTACTAGGAAAAGGCCTAGGAACATAGTTTCCTCTAAAAGCATTGTTGTTGCCAAAGTTATTCCTACCAACAAAATTAATATCCAAGCTAGCGTTGCTACTCTCAATCAAAGAAGACAAGGGCATATCATTAGGATCCAAAGGAGCACTTCTACTAGCAACCAAATTCATTAACTCGTCCATCTTAGCACTCAACGAGTTAATTTCCTCTATAGCGTGTACCTTCTTACTAGTAGGTGACCTTTCAGTGTGCCACTGAAAGTAGTTCGTCATGATGTTGTCTAAGAGCTTTGTGGCTTCTCCTAACGTGATTTCCATGAACGTTCCACCTGAGGCAGAGTCCAAGATATTTCTAGAAGTGAAGTTCGAGCCAGCATAAAAGGTTTGAATAATCATCCAAAGACTCAAGCCATGAGCAGGACAATTTCTAATCATTAATTTCATTCTCTGCCAAGATTGTGCAATTTAATCACGTCATTATCCACATCTCTCTTCTTTTGATATCGCAAAGCTCAATGAAGGTATTGACATGGGATGCGGCATCTTCACTTGGAAGGCCAAAGAATTGCTCTTTCATAACAAGATTCAGCAAAGTGGCATTGATTTTGTAAGACTCTGCACTAGTGGCGGGAGCAATCGGAGTACTAAAAAAATCATTATTATTAGTATTCGAGAAGTCACAAAGTTTGGTGTTTTCGTGCATGGTGACTTCAGCAAGAAAGCAGGCACACAAGCCAACAAAGAGCGGGCGAGAGAAAGTGTTAACGAAAAGCTGAACGAAAATGGCAAACGAAAAAGGCAAATTGGTGAAGTGGGGGAGAGGAAAACGAGAGACAACTAGCAAACAAAGTAAATGCAAGAGATGAGTTTGCGAAACCTACTTGGATGAGTTCTTGACTTGATCTTCCTCCCCGAAAATTGCGCCAGAAATTCTTCTGCTACGGCAACAAAAGTTCTTCCCCGACAACGGCGCCAGAAATTGACACGTTGACGGAGACTGGGCTTGCATTGGTTTTTCCCTTGAAGAGGAAAGGGTGATGCAGCATAGGAGCAGTAAGTATTTCCCTCAGTTTCAGAACCAACGTATCGATCTAGAAGGAGGGTCTCGTCAAGTCCAGAGTACCTCCGCAAACACAAACAAGCTTGCACCCAACGCTTCAAAGGGGTTGTCATTCCCTTCAAGATTGTTTGCAAAGTGAGTTCTGAAGGCGGAAAGTGCAACGAAGTAAAAAGTGTAAGGCTGGAAATATGGTGTGGAGTAGACCCTCGGGGCCATAGTGTTCACTAGAGGCTTGTCTCAAAATAGCCAATATCACGATGGGTGAACAAATTACTGTCGAGCAATTGATAGAACAGCGCAAGGTCATGACGATATCTAAGGCAATAATCATACATATAGGCGTCACGTCTGAGACAAATAGACCGATACTTTCTGCATCTACTACTATTACTCCACACATCGACCGCTATCCAACATGCATCTAGTGTATTGAGTTCATGATGAACAGAGTAACGCCTTAAGCAAGATGACATGATGTAGAGGGATAGTCTCAAACCAATGATGAAAACCCCATATTTTTACCCTTGATGGCAACAACACGATGCGTGCCTCGCTACCCCTTCTGTGACTGGGTGAGGTCACCGCACGGTATGAACCCAAAACCAAGCACTTCTTCCATTGCAAGAATCATAGATCTAGTTCGCCAAACAAAACACACAACTCGAAGAGAATTACAAGGATATGAAATCATGCATAAGAGAGATCAGAAGGAACTCAAATAAGATCCATAGTTAATCTGATCATAAATCCATAATACACCGGATCTCGACAAACACATCGCAACAGAAGATTACATCGGATAGATCTCCATGAAGATCATGGAGAACTTTGTATTGAAGATCCAAGAGAGAGAAGAAGCCATCTAGATACTAACTATGGACCCGTAGGTCTATGGTGAACTACTCATGCATCATCGGAGAGATCATGGTGTTGATGAAGAAGCCCTCCGTATCCGAATCCCCCCTCCGGCAGGGCACCAGAACGTGCCCCAGATAGGATCTTGCAGAGACAGAAGCTTGCGGTGGCGAAAAAGTGATTTCGATGATCTCCTGATTGTTTTGGGATTTTTATGGAATATATAGGTGCAATCCCTAGGGCAGAGGGCGCCCAGGGGGCCCACAATCCTGTGGGCCACGGCCTACCCCCTGGCCGCGGGGTGGGGGCTTGTGGAGCCCCTAAGGCTCGCCTGCCTTGGCTCTCAAGCTTCCCGATCTTCTTCCGTTACGGAAAGAATATTTTCGGGGATTTTCTTCCATTTGGACTCCGTTTCAAAATCTCCTGTGAAAGGGGTCAAAACATGGAAAAACAGGAACTGGCATTTGGCACTGAGTCAATAAGTTAGTCCCATAAAATATATAATAGGCATGCAAAACATCCAAAGTTTGACAAGATAATAGCATGAAATCATCAAAAATTATAGATACGTTGGAGACATATCAGATGCTTTGGAGGAAGAGCGAGACTTGGCTGCATCACAATCGGCGATCTATCAACAGGACTTGAGACGCTATCACAGCTGCCGCGTCAAGAGCCGGACTTTTCAAGAGGGAGACTTAGTGCTCCGGTTGATTCAAGACTACACTGGTACGCATAAGTTATCACCTCCATGGGAAGGACCGTTTGTCATCAGCAAGAACCTTCAGAATGGTTTGTACTACTTGGTGGATCTTCGCCCTGATCGGCCAACTACAAAGGTTGAGACAACTCGCCCCTGGAATATAGCCCACTTGCGGCCTTACTACACCTAGAGCCATGGGCTCCTTTCTTTTCTGCAAATCTCAGACCTTGTAATCTTTTATTTATAAAGCAATAAAGCCGGCACCCACGAACTTCAGGGTCCTTTGCCGTTTGAGCTTCTGGAAAGCATGAGTCTTTATTGTTCTATGAGTCGTCCAAGCATGGACGCTATCAGTACCAAAGAGCATAGGTCGCCACACTGCACTTGTTTCAAAACTGGGTACTGATAAGCCAAAGAGGACCAAAGTTGCCACATTGGACGGTTCAAACATGGGCGCCTTATATGATTTCGAGAATAAAGCCGGCTTACTTGGGGGCTACTAGTTCCCAAGTCGTTTTGAAGTAAGAGCGTAAAATGCTTCTGCAATCCTATGTCCGACTTTTCCCTAATCATAGGTCACTTGGGGGGCTTCCACTCACTGAGTTCAGCCTAAATACCCTCTTGGCTAGCGAAAAATTACCGCATTACAAATGGTTATATTGGACTATGTGTTGGACGAGTCGCCCTATGGACCCATGTACTCTTGGCGATTCAATCTGCTTTTTGGACCCTGAACTCGCCTTGGTTAAAACATGAAAGGTACCGGCCAGAGCCATACGTGGAAAATAGAGAAACCATTGGTCACTGAACCTGCTTCACTGAAGCTTGACCCGCGCCTGATCAGCCGGTCAAAAAAATTGGGCTGTTGCAAAAGCCTTCTTAGGATAGCACTAGAGTTTTTGCAAACTTGTCCTATCCTGTCGTAGCTCATTGAGCCGACAAATTTTTACGATTATCTTTGTCGAACTGCCGCAAGGTTTCATAAACCTTTCTATGACTCGCCGCGACTCACTGAGCCGGCTCCTTGCTTATACTCGCCATGACTCACTGAGTTGTCCTATGGTGTTTTTTCCCTAACAAATGATAACCCACAAGTATAGGGGATCACAACAGTTTTCGAGGGTAGAGTATTCAACACAAATTTATTTATTCAACACAAGGGGAAGCCAAAGAATATTCTCAAGAATTAGCAGTTGAGTTGTCAATTCAACCACACCTGAAAGATTTAGTATCTGCAGCAAAGTATCACTAGCAAGGTAGTATGATAGCAACAGTAGCAACAGTGACAACATTAGCGACAAAGTAATAGTACGAGCAATGACAACAGTAGCGGCAAAGTAACGTAGCAAGGACCAGTAGGAAAAACTCGTAGGAATTGGATCGGTGATGGATGATTATGCCGGACGTTATTCATCATGCAACAATTATAACACAGAGAGATATGTAACTAGCTCCAGTTCGTCAATGTAATGTAGGCATGTATTACGTATGTAGTCATACGTGCTTAGGGAAAAGAACTTGCATGACATCTATTGTCCATCCCTCCCGTGGAAGCGGGGTCCTAATGGAAACTACGGGATATTAAGGTTCTCCTTTTAATAAAGAACCGGACCAACGCATTAACACTTGGTGAATATATGAACTCCTCATACTATGGTCATCTCCGGGAGTGGTTCCGGCTATTTTCACTCCGGGGTTGCTGGGTCATAACACATAGTAGGTGACTACAACTTGCAAGATAGGATCGAGAACACACATATATTAGCGACAACATAATAGGTTCAGATCCGAAATCATGGCACTCGGGCCGTAGTGACAAGCATTAAGCATGGCAAAGTAGTAGCAACATCAATCTCAGAACATAGTGGATACTAGGGATCAATCCCCGTCAAAACTAACTCGATTACATGAGAGATCTCATCCAACCCATCACCGTCCAGCAAGACTACGATGAGATTACTCACGAACGGTGAAGAGCATCATAGAATTGGCGAGGAAGGAAGGTTAGTGACGACGATGGCGACGATCTCCCCTCTCTGGAGCCCAGAACGGACTCCAGATCTGCCCTCCAGAGGCAGAACAGGAGGTGGCGGCACCTCCGTATTGTAAAATGCGATGAACTCTTCTCCTTGATTTTTTTTCGGACGAAAGGGACTAAATAGAGCTGGGATTGCAGGCGGTGGAGCAATGTGGGCCCCATAAGCCTACCAGGCGCGGCCATGGGGGGCGCCTTGTGGGATTGTGGGATCTCAGCTCCACCCCTCCGGTTGATTCTTGCGCCAGTATTTTTTATATATTCCATAAAAAATCCCCGTAAATTTCCAGGTCATTCCGAGAACTTTTATTTCTGCGCAAAAACAGCACCTTGGCAATTCTGCTGAAAACAGCGTTAGTCTGGGTTAGTTTCATCCAAATAATGCAAATTAGAGTCCAAAACAAGGGCAAAAGACTTTGGAAAAGTAGATACGACGGAGACATATCAACTCCCCCAAGCTTAAAACCTTGCTTGTCCTCAAGCAATTCAGTTGACAAACTGAAAGAGTCAAAAGAAAAACTTTTACAAACTCTGTTTGATCTTGTTGTTGCAACTATGTCTAACTCATAACCAGAATTTCAGCAAGATCACAAGCTAACCACATAAGAAAATGACATCTAGGACTCACGGTAAACTCATATCAATAGCAGAATCAACTAGCAAGCAAATAATGATAAGTTTCAAACGTCAACACTTCAATCAAGACAATCATGAAGCATTACGAACAGATGGTATCTCGCTGGCTCTTTTTGAGACCACAAAACATAAATGCACAGCACCTTCAAAGACCAAGGGCTGACTAAACATTGTAATTCATGGCAAAGAAGATCCAGTCATAGTCATACTCAACATCAGTCAAAAGCAAAGCATAAAAATGACAGAGGTGCTCTCTAATTGGTGCTTTTATAAGAAGAGGATGACTCAACATGAACATAAATAGATAGGCCCTTCGCAGAGGGAAGCATTAATTTGCAGAGGTGCCATAGCTCAAGCTTTTAAAATAGAGACAATAATTTTGGGGGACATGCTTTCATTGTCAACACAATGACCAAGAGTTCTCACCATCTTCCACGCTACACATGCTATAGGCGGTTCCCAAGCAGAAAAGTAAAGTTTTGACTCCCCCACAACCGATCAATCACAATCCACGACTAGCCGAATAGTCGGGTGCCGTCCATACCAACATCAATCTAGGGGGAGTTTTCTTTGCAATTATCTTTTCGATTTGAGCATGGAACTGGGCATTCCAATTACCGACCCCTTTCTTGTGAATGATAGTGAATAAACACATATCGAGGATAACACGCCTAGCATGGAAGATACTGATCGCCCCCTGTCACCACATGAGCGGTTTGGGCATGCAAAACAGATTATTTCTTGAAGGTTTAGAGAGTGGCACATGCAAATTTACTTGGAACGGCAGGTAGATACCGCAAATAGGTAGGTATGGTGGACTCATATGGAACAACTTTGGGTTTATGGAAGTGGATGCACAAGCAGTATTCCCGCTTAGTACAAGTGAAGGATAGCAAAAGACTGGGAAGCGACCAACTAGAGAGTGACAACAGTCATCAAAATGCATTGAGATTAACCAACATTGAGTGCAAGCATGAGTAGGACATAAATCACCATGAACATGAATATCATAGAGGCTATGTTGATTTTGTTTCAACTACATGCATAAACATGCACCAAGTCAAGCCACTTGAATCATTCAAGGGAGGATACCATCCTATCATACTACATCATAGTCATCTCAAAATTCATGTTGGCATCCAAGACAAACCATTATAAGCTCCTAGTTAATTAAGCATGGCATCCGAAACTATGATCGCTAAGTTATCAATGCAAACATGTTTCTCTCACAACAAAGATGAATCAGGAACGATGAGCTAGTCATATGTACAAAAACAAAATAGATCGAGTTCATACCAGCTTTTCCAAGCTCAGTCACTTCATCATATATCGTCATTATTGCTTTTCGCTTGCACGGCCGAATGATATGAACAATAATAAGAGTGCTCGTGCATTGGAGTAAGCTAGAATATATAAGCAAAAACAAAGGAGAAGACAAAGTAATATGGCTCTTTGACAGATAAACAAATATGCATGCGAGAGCCACTAAACATTGTAACCATGGTCTTCTACCTTGACCCAAAGAAAAAGAAAACTATTTACACGGGAAAGCTCCCAACAAGCAAAACAAGAAAAATAAATAAACTAGCATGGATGATACAGTGGCAAAGTGTGAGCACCGACTAACAAAGTGAAAGTGTAAGCAAGAATATAAAGTCGGTGAGAAGCACGTACTCCCCCAAGCTTAGGCTTTTGGCCTAAGTCGGTCTACTCCCATGGATGGTCCGGGCGATACCCAAAATCAGAATGGGGGTTGTACGGGAGCGCGACAGCCAGTGCCTGAATAGCTGCCTCACGGAGGCGAGCAGACTTTGCCTCCCTCTCATACTCCTCTGCCTCTCCTCTGGTTATGTAATATCTCCGTTTTACCTGAAAGTCAAAGAAGGCAAGAGCAGGAAGGGTAATATGGAAAACACGCTGTCGGTTAAATATTAACCGGTATAGGAGGGATTCATTATCCCTCTCAATGAACTGATAGCGTGTCATAGTGGCACAATCAAGGAAAGCTGTATGGAGCGGGGGATCTCCTTCGCGGATGGGTACTCCAAGAAAATTTGCTATGCGAGTGGCATATATCCTGTCGTGGGTATAAGCCTGACAGTAGATGTGTAGGGTACGAATGAGACGGGCAGAGTCCTAGCTACGGCGAGGTTGTATGAGTTCAGGCCCCTCTGTGGTGGAGGTAACAGCCCTACGTCTTAGTGCTCTCGGAGCTGGTTACCGAGTGTGATATGGATTACAAAGATTTGCTAACCCCTTTACCAGTGGGGGAGGGCGGCTTATATAGATGCGCTGCCCCCCACAACGGTTCTGACTCAGGGGTGGAGTAGTGGCGATTGAATGCGGACGTTACAGGTAACGTATGCTCTAAATGCTAATAGATGCACCCGGAAACGTACGGCAGTTTCCCTCCGGAGAGGTTACGACGTACCGAGTGTATCCAGTCGGTGAGCCTGGTGTCCTCCGAATGCTAGTTACCGACTAGATGATTCAGGGCCTGTTACCGACTGGATGACGTGGATACCTTGATTCAGTCGGGGCAGACTTAGGGTCATGTCCTTTGTGTGGGGTAGTCCTTGGATAGGACGTGTACGGCAGGCCTATGACCCTACCCTAGGACCATGACCCCATCATTAGTCCCCGAATGGATTGGGGTTGAAACGTAGAAGCGGTGCTTGAGGTTCAGATCCGACTGAACTAGGTTCGGCTTGGGCGTTGCTTGCCTCTGTCCATTTTATGTCTCTCGACCAATGCTCCGAGTGGAAGTTCTTGCGAAACAGACACTCGGAAACCGAGTACTTTCACGGCATCTTTTGACGCGACCGGTCAACTGACAGCGGAGGATTTTCCGAGATCACAAATTTCAGGTCCCGCGCACTCAGCGGGGGCGACGTCAGCGCGCTCGAGTAGCGCCTGACTCCTCGATCCTCGCGCCTTTAACTCCTCCACCGATACCGCCGCGGTTGGTTGGGTGGATAAGATTTCGGGCCCGCTCGCCAGCGACCCAGTCGGTGTTCTATTTAACTCTGGGTGACGAGACCTTTCGGTTACAATCGCCGAATCCTTCGCTCTTGCTTGTTCCGTCTTCCTCGCCACCTCCTGCGCCTGTACGCCCTTCCCTTCCCCTCTTTCTCAAGAGCTCGCCTTCGCCGCCATGACCAAGGGTCAGACCAGCAAGATGGAGGCAAGGAAGAAGAAGAACAAGGCGGCGGCTGCGCAGCGGCGGCAGCGGACGTTGCCGGCGGGGTGGATCCAGGGAGACTTTCTCCCCTCCACGGTGACGGAGGGGGACTTGCTGGAGCTGGTAGAGCATGGCCAGCTCGTGCATAAGTCTTGGAGGCTGCCGACGGACGACGAGGTCGAGCCGGCGCCACGGGAGGGGGAGCGCATCTTGCTCCTCAGCCATGTTCACAGAGGTTTTTCTCTCCCCCCGCATCCCTTCTTCAAAGGCATCATGAATCATTTTGGTGCTCAACTCCATCACTTCCCTCCGAATGCCATTGCCCACCTTTCTGCCTTCATTGTTCTGTGCGAATGCTTTATCGGTTGCCCCCCTCATTGGGGTTTATTCAAACATATCTTCTCCGCCCGCTCTCAAACCATCAAACGTCTTAGTCAGTCGGATGACAAGACGCATCTCCTCCAGCTCTGCGGGGGTTTAGGGTTTCAGAAAAAGAGTCGGAGTAGCTACCCTGCTCTCCAGTTGAACGAGTCGGTTAGGAACTCGCAGTCGACGTGGTTCTACTGCCAGGACATAGCCTGTCCGAACGCGCCGACTGGGCTGCCTCCATTTAGTCTAGACCGCCCTGCTCCACCCAAGCAACTCGCCCTCTCGAAAGCCGAGAGGAACGACATCCAGCCTTTGGTTGAGGCACTCGTGGATGTTGTCAGGAGGGGGTCACCGGTATTGACGTGTTGGAAGTCTTCATCGGTCGGCGAATCCAGCCTCTGCAGGCCCGCCACCATGCTATGTGGCACTACACAGGGCCCGAGGATTCCACTCGGACCAACGTGGAGGGCATTCTCGAGGAGAAGGTGACCTCTTGGGTGCTCCAAATCACGGGTCCTTGTGAGAACCCCAAAGGAGCCCGCCGAGTGACGCCTTACAGCGCGGACAACCCTCCACCGAATCAGGTGAGCTGCATCTGCCGAGTGCATTGAACTGTCTTGATTTCAGTCGTTTATTTATATCTCCGTGTGATGCTTGATATTTCTGACTGAACCTCTTGAAGGAGTGGACCAACTGGTCTTCCCCCGTCTCGAACGGGAATCCGGAGGAGGAGGCGGAAGAAGGCAGCAAGGAGGGGAGCGTGGAGAGCGCCGAATATGTCACCGACAGCGGGGAGTCGGAGGAGGAAAACAGCGAGGAAGAGGATGAGGACGAAGAGTCGGATTCCCCACCTCCGCGACCAGAGCATCGGAGTAAGCGTCGGCATGAGCCTGCCGTCCCTTCAGCCCCTCCTATGTCGTCGAGTGCTCAGCCTGCTGCTCCGGCGGTACCGAGTGGTAGAGGCACCAAGAGGGCCAGGGACGCAGCCACTGAACTTGCAGGTCAGTCCTCCAGGGCGCCCAAGCCGAGTGGGCCCAAACCTAAGAAGGCTCTGCCGCGGATGAGGATGGCCGTCCCCATCACCTCTACGTAAGTGAATCTAGCTTTCGGCTCTTTCTGTTGACCGAGTGAACTCCTGTTTTGCAAGTCGAATGGACTTCACTCGACAGGGTTGCCACTTCTACGACATCGCCGGCCCGCCAAGGGGACGATCCCATGGACGCGGATGACGTCGTTTCGTCTCAACCAGGTATGCTATGGGAGAGTCGGGTATTTTATTTCTGTAGACTGCGCCATCCTTTTCTTTTTCTGAGGCGTTATGTTATTTGGCTTGTCAGGGGCGATCTGTCTGGACGAGGGTGACCAGGGGAGAACTGACCCCGTCGTGGAGCCTGCCCAAGAGCCTGTCCTGGACCTGTCCTTGAGGCCGCTCTTCCTGCTGCCGCCCCCGCCGCCAACGCTCCTCCGACCGAAATGCTTCCCCCGACTGAAGTGCCTCCACCGACTGAACCGGCGCCGGTGGGTGAAGAACTTACTGGGGCGAACCTTGGGATGCCCCATGAACTTTCCATGATTCCCGGTTCGTCGAATGTTGAATTCAGCATTCGGCGTGTCCCAGAGGAGCAAGTGGGGGTGGCCAAGGGGGCCATGATCCAGGTGGAGCTGATGGCCGGAGAGGCCAAGAGGGCTTATGACTCCGTTGCGGCCTTGTATCGGCAGAGCTTGGAGCTGTGCGACGACATCCGAGTAAGTAACCTAGTAAGTACTTACTTTTCTTCTGTAGCCCACTGGGTGGTATTGTTGTTGCAATGGGTTCACTCCGAGTGAACCCAGTGGGTGTAGTCCCCGAGACTTCTGTCGAGTGCTTGCACCGACAGTTGTCTTTATATATTCGGTCTTATTTTGGTTGTGTCCGTAGACAATATTTCCGAGTGCGAGTACTTATTGCAGTCGGAGTGCTCTTGCGTTAAGAGTCACCGAGAGTAAGTTGCACGTAGGTGGAGTAGAATTAGCCTTTGAGGCGTAGGAAAACATGCATCTCAACAGGGCGGACCTGCGTGAGGTGCATGCCAGTGGGGTCACTCTCAGTGAACCCACTGGGTGTAGTCCCCGAGACCGCTGTCGACTGCATGCGTCGGCAGGGGTCTTAAGGACTTAGCCTTTGAACTGATAAACTTGCTGATTACTCTTTGTTTCTTGATGCAGAAAACTTGTGAAATGGGAACTTCTTATGAAGCCTTGAGAGCGGAGAGGAACCAGTACGCTGGTGAACTGGAAGCTGCAATGCTCGCCATGGCCGGCATGAAGAGTGCACTAGAAGTACGAGAGAAGTCCTTGGAGCAGGCGTTGGAGGCAAACAGGGTGCTGGTGGCGGAGGTGGAAAGGCTGAAGAAACAGAGGACCGAACTGCACAATCAAATGGCTGTTTGGAACAAAAGATGGACAGCTGAGGAGAAGAATGTCAACGACTGGGCTGTCCAGATGATGTCTCGTCTGGCAGGTAAGTCTTATGCTTTGTCGAGTGGTTGTACCGTGTGACCAACACTCGGTTTTGATTGTCTATTTGCTCGTTTGGTGCAGATTTTTGTACTCATGCCGAAGCTGAAGCAGCGGCTGTGGAGCGGTCCATGAAGGACAATGTGCCACTCAGCGAAGGTGCCAACCGGGATCTGCTCCGTGCGCATATCCGCGTAGGCAAAGTGGGTCCGTTCATCAGCCGATTGAGAGAAGTCTTCAGCCGCATTGAGAAAGAGCTTTGGCCTGAAGACGAGTCGCGGCAGGAGATGGGGATTCTGTTGGCGCGACTAGATGAGATTCCGGCCCGAGTGCAATCCTGGAAGAAATCGGCAGCATGTTGCGGTGCTGACGTTGCACTGTCTTTGGTCCGAGTCCATTGCAAGGAGGTGCGGGAAGATAAGCTGAAAGCACTGAAGGTCGCCAACACGAAGAAGCTTCAATTCGAAGACTTCATGGAGACGTTCCTTGAGACTGCTACCCGCATCGCAGATGGAATCGACTTGGACACTTTTGTGGAGCCCTCCAGTCCTGACGCCGGCCCAGCTGACGCATGATCGAACTTTATCCTCGGTATGCCGAGTGTTTACCTGTAATATACTCTGGCCACTTATGTTGGCGGTCGTACTTTTAAATTGGTGCGGGTAAGCTTGATCCGCACCGAGTCAGCTATCATTTTTGAACTTATGTTGTCGGAATGAAAACATTTATTCTTTTGTTTGAATGCTGTTTCGAGTGCAACACGTAGTGCATACTCGGAGAAGATTAAGACTTATGTGATTCTTGGTCACGTCTAAGTCCCCGAGCGCAACGTATAGTGCGCACTCGGAGGATGTTAATACTTAGGCGATTCATAATCGCAGCTAAGTCCCCGAGTGTGACGTATGGTGCACACTCGGAGGAAGTTAATACTTAGGCGATTCAGGATCGCAGCTAAGTCCCCGAGTGCGATGTATAGTACACACTCAGAGGAAGTTAATACTTAGGCGATTCGGGATCGCAGCTAAGTCCCCGAGTGTGACGTAAAGTACACACTCGGAGGGAGTTAATACTTAGACGATTCAGGATCGCAGCTAAGTCCCCGAGTGTGACGTATGGTGCACACTTGGAGGAAGTTCATACTTAGGCGATTCAGGATCGCAGCTAAGTCCCCGAGTGTGACGTATGGTGCACACTCGGAGGAAGTTAATACTTAGGCGATTCAGGATCACAGCTAAGTCCCCGAGTGTGACGTAAAGTACACACTCGGAGGGAGTTAATACTTAGACGATTCAGGATCGCAGCTGAGTCCCCGAGTGTGACGTATAGTGCACACTCGGAGGAAGTTAATACTTAGACGATTCCGGATCGCAGCTAAGTCCCCGAGTGTGACGTATGGTGCACACTCGGAGGAAGTTAATACTTAGACGATTCAGGATCGCAGCTAAGTCCCCGAGTGTGATGTATAGTGCACACTCGGAGGAAGTTAATACTTAGACGATTCAGGATCGCAGCTAAGTCCCCGAGTGTGACGTATAGTGCACACTCGGAGGAAGTTAATACTTAGACGATTCAGGATCGCAGCTAAGTCCCCGAGTGTGACGTATAGTGCACACTCGGAGGAAGTTAATACTTAGATGATTCAGGATCGCAGCTAAGTCCCCGAGTGTGACGTATAGTGCACACTCGGAGGAAGTTAATACTTAGGCGATTCATGATCGCAGCTAAGTCCCCGAGTGTGATGTATAGTGCACACTCGGAGGAAGTTAATACTTAGGCGATTCAGGATCGCAGGTAAGTCCCCGAGTGTGACGTATAGTGCACACTCGGAGGAGGTTAATACTTAGGCGATTCATGATCACAGCTAAGTACCCGAGTGCGACGTATAGTGCACACTCGGAGAAGTTAATACTTAGGCGATTCAGGATTGCAGCTAAGTCCCCGAGTGTGACGTATAGTGCACACTCGGAGGAGGTTAATACTTAGGCGATTCATGATCGCAGCTAAGTACCCGAGTGCGACGTATAGTGCACACTCGGAGAAGGTTACTACTTAGGCGATTCAGGATCGCAGCTAAGTTTTTTTTTTGTGTGTGTGTGAGAACTCTAAATCTGCACAAAACTGAATCTGATGAATATATTATTTCTTCAAACATGTTCGTTACACTGCTTCAGTCAACGATCACGTATAAAAACGCTTGAGGAGATCTCCGTTCCATGCGCGTGGCTCGTCTGTCTCCCTCTGAATATTGTAGAGTCTGTATGCTCCGTTGTTCAACACCTTGGAAACGATGAAAGGCCCTTCCCAGGCCGGAGCCAACTTGTGTGGTCTTTCCTGATCCACTCGGAGCACCAAATCGCCAGCTTGGAACGTGCGACTCCTCACGTGACGTGCGTGAAAGCGCCGCAGATCTTGCTGGTAAATTGTCGAACGAGTGAGTGCCATCTCGCGTTCCTCCTCCAGAAGATCGACTCCATCTTGCCTTGCTTGTTCCGCTTCGGCTTCAGAGAAGAGTTCGACTCGCGGGGCATTGTGAAGCAGGTCACTCGGAAGGACCGCTTCTGCTCCATAAACGAGGAAGAATGGTGATCGCCCTGTTGATCTGTTCGGAGTGGTACGGAGACCCCAAAGCACTGAGGGTGACCCATGCACCTACAGCATGTCCTACCTCGCGCAAGAGTCGGGGCTTGAAACCTTGAAGGATAAGTCCATTCGCACGCTCAGCTTGTCCATTGGATTGCGGATGTGCCACTGAAGCAAAATCCACTCGGATACCCTGACTCGTACAGAAACCTTTGAATCTGTCCGAGTCAAAGTTTGTCCCGTTGTCCGTGATTATGCTGCGAGGCACTCCAAATCTGGAGATGATGTCCCTGACAAACTTAACGGCTGTGGAGGCATCGAGTTTCTTGATGGGCTTGGCTTCTATCCATTTTGTAAACTTGTCGACTGCCACCAACAGATGTGTATGGCCTCCTTGGCCTGTCTTGAATGGTCCGACTGTGTCTAATCCCCAAACTGCAAATGGCCACACAAGTGGGATTGTCTTTAGTGCATATGTTGGCTTGTGGGACTTATTGGAGTAGAACTGACAGCCTTCACATCGGTCGACCATAGCTTTGGCCATCTCGTTGGCCTGCAGCCAGAAGAACCCAGCTCTGAACGCCTTGGTGACGATTGCTCTCGAAGAAGCGTGATGGCCGCAGGTTCCCGAGTGAATATCCTCTAGGATCAACTGTCCTTCCTCTGGGGAAATGCAACGTTGGTGGACACCTGAAACACTCTCCTTGTACAATTCACCATCAATGACAGTGAATGCCTTCGATCTGCGAACTATCTGCCGGGCTTGGACTTCATCTTCTGGAAGTTCTTGTCTCAGGATATATGCCATGATCGGCACAGTCCAATCGGGAATGACAACCAGAATCTCTGTGACCAGATCAACCACAGCAGGCACATCGACTTCAGTCAGATCTGTTGCGCTCTTGGGTTGTACTGGTTCTTCCGTGAAGGGATCTTCTTTGACTGAAGGAAGATGGAGGTGCTCGAGGCAGACGTCACTCGGGACTGGTCTCCGAGTGGATCCGAGTTTCGCCAACTCGTCAGCTGCTTGGTTCTTCAGTCTTGGAACATGATGAAGTTCTAGACCTTCAAACTTCTTCCCCAGCTTCCTGACTGCAATGCAGTATGTTGTCATGGTGGGGTTCCTTACGTCCCACTCTTTCATCACTTGGTTGACCACCTAGTCCGAATCGCCGTAGACCATCAGGTGACGGACGCTGAGTGAGATGGCCATGCGCAATCCGTAGAGAAGAGCTTCATACTCTTCCTCGTTGTTAGAGGAATCAAAGTGTATCTGAATCACGTACTTGAGCTTGTCACCCTTTGGCGATATGATCACAACACCAGCGCCGGATCCATTCAACATCTTAGACCCATCGAAGAACATTGTCCAATGAGCCGAGTAGATGTGAGTCGGTTGCTGTTGTTCAACCCATTCTGCTATAAAGTCAGCCAGGGCTTGAGCCTTAATAGCTTTCTTGGCCTCGAACTTGATGTCGCAGTACAGCATCTCCATCGCCCACTTTGCCACTCGGCCTGACGCGTCTCGATTGTGGAGAATTTCCGACAAAGGAGCATCAGAAACGATAGATACCGAGTGGTCTTGGAAATAATGGGCAACCTTCTTCGCAGTCAAATAGATCCCATAGATAAGCTTCTGATAATGGGGATACCTCTTCTTGGAAGGGGTTAGGACCTCGGAGACGTAGTACACTGGCCGCTGAACTTTGTAAGCTTTGCCTTCCTCCTCTCGCTCGACTGTAAGAACAGTACTAACCACTTGATTTGTGGCCGCGATATATAGAAGAAGGGGCTCTTTACTGAGCGGAGCAGTAAGAACCGGCTGGGTGGAAAGTAGGACTTTGAGGTCGTCGCATGCGACTTGGGCTTCGTCTGTCCACTCGAAGGTATCTGACTTCTTCATGAGTCGGTACAGAGGAAGTGCTTTTTCGCCGACTCGACTGATGAACCTGCTCAAAGCCGCTAGGCAACCTGTGAGCCGCTGAACATCGTGTATTCTGACCGGCCTCTCCATTCGGACGATGGTCCCGATCTTTTCGGGGTTAACATCGATCCCTCGTTCGGAAACGAAGAAACCGAGTAACTTTCCGCTGGGAACACCGAATGAACATTTGGCTGGGTTTAGCTTGATATCGTACCTACGAAGGTTGGTGAATGTTTCTGCCAAGTCAGCCAGCAGGTCGGAACCTTTGCGTGACTTGACTACGATATCATCCATGTATGCCTCCACATTGCGACCGATCTGGTCGAGGAGGCATTTTTGGATCATGCGCATAAAGGTAGCTCCTGCATTCTTCAGACCGAATGCAGAAGCACCCAAACGGGGTGATGAATGCCGTTTTCAACTCATCGGGACCATATAGACGGATCTGATGATAACCCGAGTAGGCATCAAGAAATGACAAACGCTCGCATCCCGCAGTCGAATCGACAATTTGATCTATGCGGGGGAGCGGAAAATGGTCTTTCGGGCAGACCTTATTGAGGTGCTTGAAGTCAATGCACATTCGGAGTGACTAGTCCTTCTTGGGCACCATGACGACATTGGCGAGCCACTCGGAGTGGTGAACCTCGCGAATGAAGTTGGCAGCCAGCAGCTTGGCCACCACTTCTCAGATTGCCTTCCTCTTGTGCGCGGCGGACCGACGCAGGCGCTCTCGGACGGGTCGAGCAACGGGATACACATGCATTCGGTGCTCAGCCAACTCCCTGGGAACACCCGGCATGTCAGAAGGCTTCCATGCGAAGATGTCCCAGTTCTCACGGAGGAATTGGGTGAGCTCGGCTTCCTATTTAGGATCGAGGGTAGTGGAGATGTTCGTCGGGGTGGCAGACTCGTCCGTCGGATGGATGTTGATTTTCTTCGTCTCTCCCGCCGACTGGAATGCGGACTCAGAAGCTAGTTTCTTCGAGCGCATCAAGTCGGCACGGTCGATTGTCTTCTTGTATTCGTCGAGCTCGAGTACCGCCATCTGATGGTCGGCGATTCTTGATCCTTCTTGCAGGCATTCCTCGGCTCGCTGGCGGTTGCCGGTGATGGTGATAACGCCCTTTGGGCCCGGCATCTTCAGCTTCAAGTACACATAGCACGGGCGTGCCATGAAACTCACGTACGCCGGGCGGCCCAGAATTGCATGGTAAGCACTCTGGAAATCCACCACCTCGAATGTGAGCTTCTCCTTGCGAAAGTTTTTGTCGGAGCCGAAAGCGACGTCCAACGCGATCTGGCCGAGTGACTTGGCCTTCCGCCCAGGGACGACTCTGTGGAACTGCATATTGCTCTCGCTGAGTCTGGACATCGGAATGCCCATTCCCTTGAGGGTGTCGGCGTACATGATGTTCAGTCCGCTACCACCGTCCATGAGGACTTTGCGCAGACGGACTCCCTCCACCACCTGGTCGACGACTAGAGCCTGTCTTCCTGGAGTGGGGACATGCGTTGGATGATCCGACTGATCAAAGGTGATCGCAGTCTGAGACCATTTCAGAAACTTGGGAGCAGTCGGAACGGCCATGTTGACCTCTCTGTTCACTAACTTTAGACGACTCTTGCTTTCGACATCAGCAAAAATCATGAGGGTTGCATGGACTTGGGGGAACGGATCCTCCTTGTCTTCCTCATCCTCCTTGGGATTCTTCTCACTTGATTGTCCTTCGCTGAACCCCTGGATCTGGAGGCGACACTGCCGAGTGGTATGCTTCGCATGTATGGGATTGCCTTCTTCGTCCATCTTCGTGTCTACTGGACAAGGCTGATCCAGGATGGGATTGTTGAACGACTTCTTCTTGGGGGCGGACTGCGCTTTCCCCTTGCCCTTGAACTTGGTGGTCACAGCTGCAACTTCTGCCTACGGTGTGGGTGGAACTTTATGTTTTTGCTTCCGAGTGTTACCTCCGTCGGTATCGCCGACTATCTTGTGTTTGCCGCTCCGGATGCGGTCTTCTTCCTCGCCATTTGCATAACGAGCAGCTATCTCCATCATCTTGCTCATGGAGATGTCGCCTGTCCGGCCGAACTTTAGGTACAACTCTCTGTATCGCACGCCTGCCTTGAATGCACAGACTGCTTGATGCTCGGTGACACTCTCCACCGTGTGGTAAAGAGTCGTCCATCGCTGGATGAAGTCGCGCAAGGGCTCATTCGGCTTCTGGACACAGTGCTGAAGCTCCACAAGGCTTGCAGGGCGTTTGCACGTCCCTTCGAAGGTCCTGATGAACACTCTGGCAAGATCTGCCCAACTGTAAATTCTTGAGGGGGCTAACTGGTTCAGCCAAGCTCGTGCCGAGCCGTCCAGCATCAGAGGGAGGTGCTTCATAGCGACATAGTCGTCCCCTCCTCCGATCTGGACTGCCACTCGGTAGTCGTCTAGCCATGTTTCAGGCTTGGATTCCCCCGTGAATTTGTCGATTCCCGCTGCCAATCGGAAGTTGGGCGGGATGTTCGCCGAGCGGATGGCTCGACTAAAACACTCGGGGCCGGACATGATGGTCCTGCTGCCGATTGGACGATCCAGATCGAGGCCATCAAGGTGAGCTCGACCCCTGTCGACTCTTCGCTGGGCGATTCGCCCTCTTGCGTCGGGTCTTGGGTCGTAAGCGTCACCGACTGAACGCCGATCATCATGATGTCGGGACCCATAGGCCCCACCCCGCGGAGGGGTGCGTGAACCGCGGCGATCTTGACGGATCATGGAACGACTCCCTCCCATGTGGTGCTGATAGGAGCCGAGGCTGCGAACCGACCGATGCGTGTTTGCACAGGCGGAACTGTTGTGGATCCGATTGTGTGACTGGGAGACCGCCGAATTCTGCTGCTGCACCGTGTGCAACAGGGCACGGATCTGCTCGATTCCTCTTCCTGCCTCTGAATCAGTCGACTGGAGGGAATCGGCGATCTTGGCTGCCGCAGCCAAGTTGAGGAGAGGTGTGCGAAACAACTCTACGTTGCTCTGCCGGGTGTGCCGACTGGCAGAACGGCGAGGCGGACGGCGTGCACCGAATGCTTCACCGACTTCGCGTTCGTTCCGGCCGGCGTGATGATGGGGATCTTCATGGGTGTTAGCCATGTGAACTTCTGCTATAGGCCCGCGGCCCTCGTACTCGGAAGGGAGCTCAGTCGGAACCGAGCCCGAGCATTGGGGACGCGGAGCAACCACAACAGACTCCAGAACCGCCAGTTGAGAGGACGCGAACTGGCGCGCTCGGGCATGCTGCACCCAACGTTGTAGACGCGGACTGCGAGATCGCCTGCTGCGGCGCGTGACGAAGGTGCAGGGCGGCAATGGAGCCGATTGTTGGAGAAAAAGAACGCCGCGAGCGCCGGCACGGAAGTGCGTGGCCCCGCGACGGGGAAGCGCCTCGACGTCGAGAGGTGCGTCCCGAAGCCATGCCGAATCATCGACGACGAAGGAGAGAGCGCCGAAGAGGATCTGGTGACCCATGCTCGAACCTCCACCGGACGACATGACGAAAGGAAGTAGTCGCAAACTCGCCGGAAGTCGCTTAGACGCCTGCCCCACGGTGGGCGCCAACTGTTGTGGGTATAAGCCTGACAATAGATGTGTAGGGTACGAATGAGATGGGCAGAGTCCTAGCTACGGCGAGGTTGTATGAGTTCAGGCCCCTCTACGGTGGAGGTAACAGCCCTACGTCTCAGTGCTCTCGGAGCTAGTTACCGAGTGTGATATGGATTACAAAGATTTGCTAACCCCTTTACCAGTGGGGGAGGGCGGCTTATATAGAGTGCGCTGCCCCCCACAACGGTTCTGACTCAGGGGTGGAGTAGTGGCGATTGAATGCGGACGTTACAGGTAACGTATGCTCTAAATGCTAATAGATGCACCCGGAAACGTACGGCAGTTTCCCTCCGGAGAGGTTACGACGTACCGAGTGTATCCAGTCGGTGAGCCTCGTGTCCTCCGAATGCTAGTTACCGACTGGATGATTCAGGGCCTGTTACCGACTGGATGACGGGGATACCTTGATTCAGTCGGGGCAGACTTAGGGTCCTGTCCTTTGTGTGGGGTAGTCCTTGGATAGGACGTGTACGGCAGGCCTATGACCCTACCCTAGGACCATGACCCCATCAATGGGCATCTCCATAGCCCTTTGATACGCCGAGTCAATGTGACCATCTCCTCCTTTTTTTGTCTCACAACCACCACCACACTCTATTCCATCTATAGTGATATATCCATGGCTCACGCTCATGTATTGCGTGATAGTTGAAAAAGGTTTGAGAAAGTAAGAGTGCGTAACAATTAAGTGGGGGAGAGGAAGACGAGAGGCAAAAAAGTAAATGCAAGAGATGAGTTTGCGACACTTACTTGGATAAGTTCTTCACTTAATCCTCCCCGGCAACGGTGCCAGAAATCCTTCTGCTACGTCGACAGAAACCTTCTGTCGTCTCTTGAGCTTGCGTTGCGTTTTCCCTTGAAGAGGAAAGGGCGATGTAGCACAGGAGCAGTAAGTATTTCCCTCAGTTTGAGAACCAAGGTATCAATCCAGTAGGAGAATCGCGTCAAGTCCAAAGTACCTGCACAAACACAAAAGAGCTTGCACCCAACGCTATAAAGGGGTTGTCAATCCCTTCAAGATTGATTGCAAAGTGATATGTGAAGGCGGAAAGTGCAACAAAGTAAAAGAGTGAGGCTAAAAATATGGTGTGAAGTAGACCCGGGGGCATAGTGTTCACTAGTGGCTTGTCTCAAAATAGCAAATATTACGGTGGGTGAACAAATTACTGTCGAGCAATTCATAAAACCGCGCAAAGTCATGACGATATCTAAGGCAATGATCATACATATAGGCATCACGTCTGAGACAAGTAGACCGATACTTTCTTCATCTACTACTATTACTCCACACATCGACCGCTATCCAGAATGCATCTAGTGTATTGAGTTCATGACGAATAGAGTAACGCCTTAAGCAAGATGACATGATGTAGAGGGATAAACTCAAACCAATGATGAAAACCCCACCTTTTTACCCTTGATGGAAACAACATGATGCGTGCCTCGCTACCCCTTCTGTCACTGGGTGAGGTCACCGCACGCTATGAACCCAAAACCAAGCACTTCTCCCATTGCAAGAATCATAGATCAAGTTGGCCAAACAAAACCCACAACTCGAAGAGAATTACAAGGATATGAAATCATGCATATAAGAGATCAGAAGAAACTCAAATATGATTCATAGATAATCCGATCATAAATCCACAATTCATCGGATCTCGACAAACACACCGCAAAGAAGATTACATCGGATAGATCTCCATGAAGATCACGGAGAACTTTGTATTGAAGATCCAAGAGAGAGAAGAAGACATCTAGCTACTAGCTATGGACCCGAAGGTCTATGGTGAACTACTCACGCATCGTCGGAGAGGCAATGGTGTTGATGAAGAAGCCCTCTGTATCCAAATCCCCCCTCCGGCAGGGCACTAGAACGTGCCCCAGATGGGATCTTGCGGAGGCAGAAGCTTGTGGCGGCGGAAAAGTATTTTCGTGGATCTCTCCCATAGTTTTGGATTTTTCGGGAATTTATTGGCGGAAGAGGTAGAGCAGACGAGCCACGGGGGGGGCCACAATCCTACTAGGCGCAGCCCCCCTGTCCGCACCTAGGGGGCTTGTGGCCTCCCCCGGTGGCCTCTGCCTTGGTTCTCACGTCCCCTGCGTATCTTCGATTCCGGAAAAAAATCTTTTTGGAAGTTTTATTCTGTTTGGACTCCGTTTAATATTCTCCTATGAGAAGGGTCAAAAACACGAAAAAAATAGGAACTGGCACTTGGCACTGAGTTAATAAGTTAGTCCCAAAAAAGATATAAAAGGCATACAAAACATCCAAAGTTTGACAAGGTAATAGCATGGAACCATCAAAAATACAGATACGTTGGAGACGTACGTATTAGTAAGTTTCTATGGCAGCTTGAAGTCCATGGGTAAGGGATCTTCTCTATAACCCGGCAGTGGGTTCTCACCGGGAGAGGAAGTGTCACGATAATAAAACCAAGACTCGGCCCAACCTTTGGGATGGCTAGGCAGGAGGACAGACGGAAACCCACGTTCGCGATGCCGCTGAATGTTGGTAAATTCGGTCTCGCGGTTCAGATGGAAGAAGTTCCAAAATAATGGAACTATGGGCTCTCTCTACAGATAGGCCTCGCAAAATACTTGGAATTGACAAAGGTTACTGATAGAGTTGAGTCCCAGATCCTGAGGATGAACATTGAGGAAGTGCAGACCGTCTCTAAAAAACCTTTGACCCGGGAGATTTGAAGCCTCGTTCAAGATGATCAATAAAAATAACTACTTCCACCTCGGCAGGATTGGGAGTCACCTCGCCTGGGGCGGCCCCCAACCAACAACTTCTTTGCGATCAAGATAACCCGCCTTAACATATTTCTCAACAAAAGCGTCATTAGTCTTGGTTGGTAGCCAATTGCACTTCGAGATGCTGACAATGACTACACAAAAGAAGGAATAAGGCGGCTCATTAAGGACCATAAAACGTGGTAAATCGCCAGTTGGAGATCTACAATATGACTCTAGGGACATTATGACTCGCCGTTAGGTGACCAAAGGTCTGGATATGAGGATTTTCTAACTCGCGAGTTGAGCGATTTACGGTATGTCTACAAAGGCGTTATGACTCGCCATTCGGCAATCAAAGGCGTAGCTATGGTAATGTTCTAACTCGCTGTGGTGGAAGAAGGTGAGTGGTGACTCAGAAAGGATTTTTTCCTTAGGGATATTCCCGGGAGCAGGATACACAAGTTTCTAAAGAGCGAGCAATAAAATACGGATCTACGGGTGGATCAAATTAAAGAGATAATGCTTGACGAAACTACAGAGACTACGAACGCGAGAATGCGACGGGGATGCCTGATACGTCTCAAACGTATCTATAACTTTTGATGGTTTCACGCTGTTATCTTGCCTTCTTTGTATGTTTTATGTACCTTTTTATATCTTTTTGGGACTAACTTATTAATTCAGTGCCAAGTGCCAGTTCCTGTTTTTTCTGTGTTTTTGACTCCTTTCATATCTGATTTTGGAACGGAGTCCAAACGGAATAAAAACCCCGAAATGATTTTTTCCCGAACGAAAGAAGACCAGGGAGCCTTTGGGCCAAGCCAGGTGGGCCCCAGGGAGCCCACAAGCTCCCACCACGCCACCAGGGGGTGGCGGCGGTGGGCAAGCTTGTGGCCACCCTGGCCGCCCCATGACCAAGATCTTGCACCTATATATTCCCAAATATTCCGCAAAAAATCAGGGGAGCCTCAAAAATACTTTTCCGCCGCCGCAAGGTTCCGTTTCCGCGAGATCTCATCTGGAGACCCTTCCTGGCGCCCTGCCAGAGGGGACTTTGGAGGTGGAGGGCTTCTTCATCGTCATCACCGCCCCTCCAATGACTCATGAGTAGTTCACTTCAGACCTATGGGTCCGTAGTTAGTAGCTAGATGGCTTCTTCTCTCTCTTGGATCTTCAATACAAAGTTCTCCATGATCTTCATGGATATCTATCTGATGTAATCTTCTTTGGCGGTGTGTTTGTCGAGATCCGATGAATTGTGGACTTGTGATTAGATTATCTATGATATATATTCGAGTCTTTGCTGATTTCTTATATGCATGATTTGGTATCCTTGTAAGTCTCTCCGAGTCTTGGGTTTTGTTTGGCCAACTAGATCTATGATTCTTGCAATGGGAGAAGTGCTTGGTTTTGGGTTCTGCCATGTGGTGACCTATCCCAGCGACAGTAGAGGCAGCAAGGCACACATCAAGAAGTTGCCATCAAGGGTAAAAAGATGGGGTTTTTATCATTGGTTTGAGATTATCCCTCTACATCATGTCATCTTGCTTAAGGCGTTACTCTGTTCTTATGGACTTAATACACTAGATTCATGCTGGATAGCGATCGACGTGTGGAGTAATAGTAGTAGATGCAGAAAGTATCGGTCTACTTGTTTCGGACATGATGACTATAGAAATAATCATTGCATAGATATCGTCACGACTCTGCACAGTTCTATAAATTGCTCGACGGTAATTTGTTCACCCACCGTCTACTTGCTTTCATGAGAGAAGCCACTAGTAAACACTACGGCCCCCGGGTCTATTCACATCCATCGTTTACAACTCCGCTTTTACTTTGCTTTATTACTTTGTCACTTTCAGTTCTCACTTGTCAAACAATCTATAAGGGATTGACAACCCCTTCATAGCGTTGGGTGCAAGCTTTTCTGTTTGTGCAGGATCTTGAGATACTCTTCCGCCGGATTGATACCTTGGTTCTCAAACTGAGGGAAATACTTACCGTCGCTGTGCTACATCACCCTTTCCACTTCGAGGGAACACCAACGCAAGGCTCCAAGGCCACGGGGGAAATCCTTTGCATACTTGCCTAGGAAGTCCCTTAAGGCGTAGCCGTAGCTGAAGGATTCCTGGTGCCGTCAACACAACTATTTCTCGCGCCGTTGCAAGGGATACACATCAGAACAATCAGAAATATTTTCGGCACCTTTGTCGGGGATCTTTTTGAGGTAGCAATGCCGTATGAATCTATGAAGTAAAAGCATCAAAATGCCCGGGAGATGCGGCAAAACTACCATGACCTACCGCCGCAAAGGATCTACAATGAAGAAGTTTATGGATCTAAAAAGGGGGAAATGTTCATCACATTGCTAAAGGTGACCTAGAAGAACATGTCGGCAAGGTCTAACCCTAATAAGGGGAAGGTGCTCACCTGAGAGAGAAGGACGATCCCTGGAGGCGGATGCGGAAGATCTGCGGCAGATGTTGTGCTTTTGGTTGGCCTGGAGACGACCGGTCCATGATGGCTGGCGAGGGAGCTTCGGGAACGGCAAAGAAACACAGGCGTAGGCGCGAGGAAGACAAAGTTGACAGGGAAGACGAAGTGGGGGTATGTGACGGTTCCCCCACTCCCCCGTGCGGTTATTTAAAGGCTGGGCACTGGAAACGATGCGGCAGGCGCGGGAATAGAGGCGACAGGCCAAATATTTGCAATGATGGCGCCTGGATTTTCGGGATAACTAAATGGCAGAGAGAAAGATCCGTTGGGTGGTTGCATCATCAAGTCCCGAAATTGGAGGGAAAAGGTGATGTCATAAGAAATTACTTGGTGGCTCAAACAATTCATGATGGATGGTGGCCTGTCGTTCGTCAAAAGATGGGAGTGATACAAGTCGCCCCAAAATGAGTGGAAGTTCATTGACATGAATAAATTCAAGTCTATCTGGGGCCTAATGTTGGGGATATTACCTGCGGTGTAACCCGCCCTAACTGAGTCGGGTCACTAAAGGGGCGACTCATCCTTTGGTAATGCAAGCCTTGGCCCAGGGGCCCAGGAGCCGGGTGGCGGTTCAGGAGAGATGTAGAGGATAGACCGGCAAGGAGGTTTCCAGTCTTGGAAAGCATGGCGACTTAGAGATAAGGGAATCCACGATCTTTAGCATGGCTAGGACTCTTGTAAATCCTAGGGTCTCGACCTGTATATAAAGGCGAGTCCCTGGGGAAGATAGGGCAAGTTATAAATCATCGAGAGCTAGGTCAGGCGAGTTACGCCCTCCTTGTAACCGAAACCACCACCAATTTAGACAAAGCAGGACGTAGGCTTTTACCTCCACACGAGGGGCCGAATCTGGGTAAATCTGAGTCTCGCTTTCGCTCACCCCCTTTGAGTCGCCACCAAGGTGCGATGGCTCCTTCACTAAGTCCTTTCACGAGGACATCTGCCGTCACAAAACCACGACACTCGGGAAGCCTCTCGTCAAACCTGGTCATCGTCCTCTAACACCGAGCATGCACGAATTGCATGAGTGGTACATGAATATCTTCAGGGAGACTAGGAAAGTCTCTATCTATATGAGAGTGAAAAATGATCACGATTTGATTGGAGCTTCAGTGCTGCTTGTTCAATTTGAGGAGTTATTTCAGTTATACAATCAATTGGCCCTCGACAAACAACTCCTGACTTCGTACTGTTTCTAAGTATTACTTCAATAGTTAAGTCTCTAGCTCAGCTCGTTCATTGCATGTATCTATAATTATCCTCACTATATATATTATGCAGATTGAAGATCGTCAAATTAAAAAAGCAGGAATCTTCGACGTTGGGTTCATTAGCCCAGAATCGGTAAATGTATTGTCGGATCAAAATGAAACCAAAGAGACCGAGGTTAAGTTGCTAAAGTCATTGCTTGCAAATCAAAACAAAAAGGAAATACTCTTTCCTTACAACTTGAAGTGAGTGTTGATGTCTTGTGTGTATACTCAGTTTCGCTTACTCGAGGTTAAGTAAATGTAATTGATGAGTTATATATGTGTGCGCAGTTACTACTTTATTCTGCTATCCATTAAGCTTGACAGGGCAAAAGTAACTATCTTAGACTCGAGACGTAAAGATCCCGAGGATTATACGGACATGACTGCAATGCTCAATAAGTAAGTTCACTCAATACCGGGACCATACTGGCATGCAACTTTCGTTAATTTCCTGATATCAAGTAATCATTTTCTTTGCCTCGCAGGGTTTGGAAGAAGTTTATCAAGCTTGCTCCCGGTCTAAAGAAAGAGTTGCAATTTACGCACCCCCAGTAAGTAGTACTAACTAGTTGCGCGCATCTCTAATTGATTCAAATTTTCATCAATATAACATTACCATGCTTGCTTATGAGTTTGATTGAACTCTATTCTCGTAAAGTGCTTGTACCAGGTAGTTGGGACTGAAAAATATGCATACTACGTATGCGAGTTCATTCGCCTCTCGACCTCTGGGCGGGGCATCTCTGACGAACAATTTGAAGTACGTAAATAATATTCACAGTTTTATTTTATATATTACCATCAATTGTGTTGAGTTTTATTCATATATATGCATGTATTGACCCCCTTCTTTAAATTAGATTTGAAAGAAGCGAGATGAACCCCTATCAAATGATGGCATACGAGCAATTCAAGATGAATTGGCGGGATTCTTTCTTGACCACGTCATACCTAAAGACGGCGAATACCATGTGAGCTATTTATGATTGGATGTTTGGTAGATGATGTTAGGCATTGTAAAATATGTTATATTGTAAAAGATGTTAAGGATTGTAAATGGTTTCCTTCATTTTCTTATTATAGCTAGCGTCATGTTCTCTCTATATGCATAGTAGCTAGCGTCGACCAAGCACGGAGAAAGAAAGGACACTTCTCTCTATTAGCTAGCTAACACAATATGAAACCACTAAATTAACCCTCCAACCCCCCCCCCTAAAAAACAGAAACCCCATCTCCGGCCAGAAGCTGACGCGTGGATGCCATGTTGTCCCGGTTGGTGTGACCAACCGGGACTAAAGGCCCTCCTGCCCGGGCTCCCGCAGTGTCCACGTGGAGACCATTCGGTCCGGGTTCATAAGCGAACCAGGACTAAAGGTTTTGGGATTTAGTCCCAACCATTTAGTCCCGGTTCAAGAACCGGGGCTAATGGGCCTCTGGAACCGGGACAAATGGGCCATTTTCTACTAGTGGAACAGTCCCGAGTGAGGAGGACAACCCAAGAAACACTCGCACAATGTGATGAACGCAACAAGGTGTGCAATAGCATTCAGAGGAAGGTGATGGAGTTAAGCACCACAAAAGTTCAAGAACCCGCAGATGAATGGGTGGGGAGGCAAAGAAAAATCTCGCTCTACATGGGTGGTGAGAAGAACTCTCTCACCTTCGCGCGGCTCCGGCTCGACCTCCTCCTCTGGTAACCTCCAGGAATCAGTGACTATCAATCTATCGTGGATGATATTCAAGACATCAATCTCCTTGACAGATGATGGAAGAAAATCCCCCTTGATCCAGCCCAGCGGCATCGTAGCCCGAGCTCCCGACGACTTCTTGGCGCTGACTCCCTTCTTGGCCCGCTCGAGTTTTCTCGTGTTCGATTTCTTCATCTCGACGGTGGTGGCGGAGGCAGATCTAGGCGGAGCTCGAGAGGTAGAGGAGGAGGGGAAAATAAGGAGATTGAGAAGGAGAACCATTCCAACCCTAGCACCGACTCGTTTTATAACAGCCCGAGTGAGTCGCTGATCCATGGGACCGAAGATCTCTGTCTATCCCGATATCATAGGGATCACGATACGTGGCGATAAGGACGGTGTGTTAATTGAGGTGTCGTGCTCTCATTTACCCCAGTTGTTGCGTCATCGCCGCGCGCGGCACGCACTTACCAAATTTTAGAATCCCGTGGAATCCTGGCCTGACAGAGCGATCTGTCACATCAGAAGATCCCGTTAATCACTTGGACCAGTTTTCGCTATCAGATTCACTCGGAAATATTTTAAGACAGAATCAATTAGGTTGAATGGAAAATATTTCAATCGAAGCCCGTTTCTACCAAGCCTTGATATGTGTTCGTAGTTTGGCATGTTCAACGAAATGTACATCGAACCCTTTCCACTCGAACCCCGATCCCTTCGGGGGATAATGATGGGGATATGTACCTAGGATAGCTTCATAGGCCTGACCTAGAGGTCTTACCCAAGGGAACATCATTAAGGACTTAAAGATTTCAAAGAAGATTCTGACTGATTCGCCATGAGTCACTCGGTAGAGCATCCACTCGGAGATTTTCTCTATCCACTCGATAGAAGACTTCCACTCGGAAGAATATGAAGCCAGTCGACCGTAGAAGTTCAGAAGTCTCTCCAGGGATACCAAACGATAGGCATTCGGATGGACACCATAAGTAACATTTATTACGTACGTTATCAGTAACGCACACCTTTGTCTTCATTACTCGAACCCTTGGTTGGTTGGGCCTTGATGAGGGGTAGAGCACTCTATATACACCACCCCTCCCCTGTGACACAAGGGTTCGCACCCCCTGTAACACACACTCCACATGACAAGAGCTCCCGAGCACTGAGACGTAGGGTTGTTACCTCCACGAGAGGGGCCTGAACTCATACATCGTGTGTACAAGCTTGTCGTAGCTAGGACTCTGCCCTCTCTTTTCGTACCCCTCACCTCTACTGTCAGGTCCGTTCCCACGATAGTTGGTCCAGGTAAACCTGACCCCCTCTCTCTCAAGTTCCCGAAGGCCCAGGTCCGCGATGCAGTCGGTTATAATCTGCATCCCTGGAAAGTTTACCAAGTTATTGCTTTTAACTGTCTCCGACCTTCATAGTACAACAGGATGGATGGAGCCACAGAATTTTCATCTTAATATTCTGATTCCAACTTTTGTGTTATAGAGTAGCTATATAGATAGTGGTTAGATTGTAGATGATGTTGGGACGATGTACCTGAGGACATAGAAGAAAAGCACAAGAAACTACTGTCATGGCATTGATTTCGAATTACTGCCAAGGCAAGCATTTTTTGTATAAATCTATTTTTTTGTTAAAACGGCTACCACATGAGCATTTTTTTCTGCTGCCACGACGACATTTTTGGATGAAATTTCATGAATACGATGAAGAGTTCTTTGGCGTAAGGTCCATACCATATCATTCTATTTTGAATTGCTCGGGACGTTTTACCCCTTTTGTGTATCCTTTTGATTGCCCACTAGATGTTTTTATTACTGTGGTCTCTTACAGTTAGATATCACTACTCGTGCAATCGCACGGGCTAGTTCAATTAATGTCTATTTTGCATGAATACTAAGATAGTACGTTCATATATAGTTACTATCAAAGAAGTATTTCGACCTTGGGTTCTCTATTGCTTATATTCTATATGTGCCAAGAAAGTAAGCTGTTTTTTTTATCATATTCAGGTTGTATAGAAAACTTAGTGCGTAATGTTTGCATTGCTTAATAATTATATGTAATACGAAATGGTCAAAAATTTCTATTTAGGATCATACAAGTTTAAAAGAATCCTTTCGGGTTGCGGATTCTACCTCTGATCAGGCATAATAAGTGATTTTGTTGTTTCTTATACATTTAATAACTCGTTCATTGGATTATAAATTAATTAAACTACAACATGTACATATGTAGGGTGAAATTACTTAATAAAATTTATAATAGGTAACTTCGCCAGACTCATAAGTTCAGTAACTTACAAATGTTCTGCCTAATATGTAATCCACACTATTTTTCCAACTAAATATATGTCGGAAGATATACTTTTTGGCCAGTACGTAAGAACTCATTTGTGTTTAATAGAAAAAGTTCACATATTTTATCGGTAAGGGTCGGTGTTGAAATTTGATAACAATTGGGAGGAGACAATCTGTTATGTCGTCTCCAATCTTTTACTGTATAATGGAAATTCAAATCCATTTAAATATTGGGAGGAGACAATCTGTGATGTTAAGTATAACGACTCTAAGCTAAGGGTCAGTGTTGAAATTTCATAACAATTTAAAACAACAATAGTCAAACAGGAAAGAGAAGAGTTTCCATGAAAAAACTAATTATCAAGTGTGTAGCACGCCACATGAAGGCAATAGTGAGTTAAGCATATCACATGTTGTTACTTTCCATACAATTTTCACAGAGAAATAGAACTATTGAAGTATTAAAATAGGAAAAAGGAAAAAAGGAATCATGTCGACGCTTGCTTATATAAACTAAGCGGCAACAATAATCAAGGTTGTTGTAATGTAAACTGTCGAATAATTGACCTACCAAACTAAAAAAGGAATTAGAAAATGAACCGATGGGAGGATGAATCTCTAACCTGACACCGCAATGATAAACAAATGAGGAACAGAGCATGTCTAAATTAAATCTTGCTGCACGTGACCAAATATAATCCAAAAACATAATCTATGAAAACTTTGTTCAAATTAATATACACAAGAGAAAGTTCCAAGAATTGAAAGCAATTAATCAGAATTTTGTCGGCGAGATACGCTCAAATGAAAAATAATAATGATACTGGGACTATAAAAAGACTGTCTTGCGACAAATTGTTTAGCAGTAAGAATTACCTTATGCACACGTCACAACCATGTTTTGCTTTGTCTGATGTCACGTGGAGGTTGAAGCCCATTTGCAGAGTGGTTCCGGCATGTACTTCATTGTTGCACTTACATTTTCAATGTCAACTATAAGGCAAAGAGCAACGTACATATGCTTGGTGTCATGGATCATTTATCCATTTGATATACCATGCCCTATGTCCCAGTATCAAACACATTAACCTACGCGGAAGGAACGATCTCTCACGCTATCCACGTAGGCAATGCTATCAGACAAATAATTAGCTAGGCCCACGACGTCATTCGAGTTGCTTAAAGAAACAGGAGAAAATCGGCGTGAGCCCCCTTCTGCACGCGACCTCCTTTCCTCTCCCAGAAATCTCTCTCGTTTTCCCTCGCCCCTACCACCCATCTCAGCCACTGGCGGCGACCTCGGATGGGCGGACGAGCGCGCCGTGCTACCCATCACCGCCGTCGCCTCAGCCTCCGCCACTGCCACCTTCTCCTACACCTCCTCCCGCTCCTGCTCTTCTTCCTCGTAACGCAAATCTCCGCCCTCCTCCTCTGCGCCAACTCCCTGGGCCGCCGGTGCCTGCCCCCCGCCGCCAAGCACCGCCCCATCGCTGGGAAGCAGCTCAGCTTCCCAATCGTCACGCTCTCTGACGAGGGCCTGGCCGGCCGAAGCGCGCGGGGCCGGTACTTCCGCGGCGTGCTGGCGGCCACCGTGCGGAACAAGCGCGCCTATGCGGCCACTCACGGGTACCGCCTCGCCGTGCCCCCTGGCGCCGTCGACCCCCGCCGCCTGCCCGCCTGGAGCAAGATCCTCGCCCTCCGCGCACATCTTGGCCGCCACCACTGGCTCTTCTGGAACGACGCGTTGGGTCAGTACCCACTACCCACTACTCACTACCACTCTGTGTTAGTTTCATGTTCTGCTACACAAGAAACTATGTGATGTGATGGTTCAAACTCCTTGGAGCCAATCGTGGTGGTTTATTGATCTTAATCGATCCTTGATTTCAGGACACTCTCGTTACTAACCCTGACATTTCGTTGGTAAGCCTTATGGAATCTTGTTCTAAGAACTAAGTTTACAAGAATATTTCGAGGTCCTCTGAATTGCTTATTTACTTAGTTAACATAAGTTCTTTTTCTCCTGATTGCTTTTCTGAAGGAGGAGATTTTGTTATCAGTAATTGGGCATAGTGATTTTGATGCACGCCTGATCTCATTCTCACAGAGGGTATCAATGGGGTGAATGCCGGTAGGAGAAACTTGCACACTGTTCATTTTTACTTTATGTTTGTCCAAATCATTTGACAAGCAAAGCAACGGCAATTTATGTGATATATCACACTAATTAACACTGAATATCTGTTCACCTGCTACTGTATATTGAGAATACGCATATGATGGTTTACTATGACTCATTTGGTGGTTGATGAAAATCATATACTGGTCAGATTGTAGGAGGTTTGTGATTAGTTGTGCCATTCACTTTTAGAAATAGAACTGAGAGATGAAACCCATCTTTCGCAAATTAAAACTGAATGTGCAAGTTTTTATTGAAACAACAACAAAGTTTAAGTTCTGATTTTGTAGATAAAAAATTATTGCGGACTGAAAATTTTCATCCCAGATACAAGTGTATCTGGTGGTTGATTAAAATCATCATTATAATCCTGTGATTTTAAAGTAGTGTGATTTTGAAAAAAAATACAATGCCAAACTCGGCCGAAGCGATGTCATATGAAATCTAGCTTCTATAGTTTATATTAAATTAAGGCATCATTTTTCAGGTGGTATATACAATTATACACAACTTAATTTCTTCTAAAAAATCATATTTCAAAGCTGCCTGAGCTCACCACTATCCTTGCTTCTACAAGCTAATCAATTTAATTTCATCTGTCTTTTGTTTTGTATTCTTGTCATTTATTTAGATAGATATTTCTGTCCTTAATTATGTGGAAGGTCATGATGACTGCACCTACATCAGAATGTGTTTCTACTTTCTAGGGAGAGCTTCTTTTATGTTCATTAAAATATGTATGCTTACTGATCCTAAATCATTCGTTCTGGTTGAATATAGGAGATTTACACCTATTGCTTAAGTATTTCATAAGGTAATTCACTATCTTGAATGGTTGACAGTTACTATGCGTGATAATTTTGAGGCCATGTATGTTCTGTTGTTCTCATAAATGGAATCACCCCTCAGTGTAATATAGGTGTACGTACTTAGTAAATATTATTTTTCTACGAAGTTCTTATACTCCCTCCGTCCCAAAATAAATGTCTTAACCTTAATACAATTTTGTACTAGCGCCAGTACAAAGTTGAGACAGTTATTTTAGGATGGAGGGAGTACTAAGTAAGAAATGTTTGTTTGAAATACTAGATAGATGCTCATTGAATAATTTATGAATGAGGGGAAATACTTACAACAGATGCGAGGGTGGACCTGGATGAGAGCCACAACACAACCTTATGTGCAACATATTTGTCGATGGGAATGGCCAGCAACCAAACGGTGAAGTCACTGAGCAGCCTGACAATTGTTGTCACCACCGCAACGTATGCTATGCGAAAGCACGGGTGCATAGCATAGGCTAACCGATTTCCGTTCCTTAGAATTTTACTTGTTAACTTTGCTCTGGGTTAATCATAGTCGCTGTCATTGTTGGTATGTGTCCTTGTAATTCTTTCGGAGCGACATAAATTCAACCAACCAATCCTGCTGAGGTGCGTGTTGTTGTGCATGATCGATCTGTTGCTGGATGGCACAGCAGAGTGTCGGCATGGATCGCTCTGGTCCAGAGTGTGTGCCTATTTACTCGTTGCCTTTGTTTTTCTGTGTTCTTTCTGGTATGGCTAAACTGATGAAGAAAGCAAATGGGCCATGCAGTTTGCTCATTAGGGATGAATGAGTCCCCTTGTCTTCCTTAGGGTGATGGTGATGAGGACACCAAGGTGATTGAAGACATGACCATCAAACGTACTCATATGCTGATTGTTTGTGCACATAACGAAGATGGATTCAATTCTCTAAAGGCAAGTTTCAAGTTAGAAACTCTTTCTTCGCATTAGCCATGAATGTCACTGTCGTTCTTTTTGTCTGATTTTGATAATCTTCTGCCAACAAGAACGAAAAGAGAAAACCTTTATGTGAAACATGATCCTGATTGGACTGAATACATTTGTATTCTTAAATTTAGTTGATGTTCGTACAGTGCTCTTTAGTGTTTGGGCACTGAATATGTCATATTACAGTAGTTTCCATTTTTAAATCTGCATTTCTCTCTCTGTTCTGGACATTACTAGCTCATGTAGTATGTATGTCCGGGAATTTCATTGCTGTTGGCACTGTGGATCCTGCAACTGAAATACGACTTTGCTACTTCATGTTGTTTTGCTTCAAAAATATTTATGTTTTGTCGTTGGACTTTTATCTTATTCAAGAGGGTGATGAGCTCAGGCCGCGTGTTGTGCTAGGAGGATTTTTATAAAACAAAGAAAAGGTATGCTACTCCCTCCGATCCATATTACTTGTCGCTCAAATAGATGTATCTAGCACTGAAATATGTCTAGGTACATCCGTTTGAGCGACAAGTAATATGGATCGAAGGGGGTACTATATTTCACTGTTGAGCTACTTTGAAGTTTGTGATTTCTTCTCATGAGATAATTCACTAATTAACTATCTTGAATATTCATTTTCTTGTTGCCATTGTAAAGTCTTTACTCAAAATTTTATGCATTTTCCCTAGAATTTCCATGGTGATGTCAGTAGGTTATCGCATCTGCAATTTGGTCTTGTAATTGATAATTTAAGCTTGATTGAGATTGGTAGGTATGTGACCTAACATTGCGGCAGTCTTTTGCATGTGTAGCTTACTACCTCGTGATCCCCAAAATGTGCAAAAATGGCTGGTTGAGGTCGAGGCTAATTGTGGTGAATGGGTCCTCACATTATTTTTGTACCGGTCAGATTATTCATTGTATTAGGTATTATGGTATCATTAGATTCAACAGCAAGAGAAAAATCTTGCATTATCTTGCTCAGATTTTTCCAACTGAGCTGGACAAGACCAAATAGACAGTAGTCACTTCAGTTTCTTATTTTCCGAACTTTAACTCTATTTGGTAGATATCTGTAGCTCATCTATAAGTGCAAATTGATATTATAGTGATATTAATACATTGAATTATTTGGAAAGAACACAATGTCAGGATCTGTGACAGAATAGAATATTGTCGACGGGGAGTTTGGGCTATCATTGATGAGACACCCGGGAGAGTTGCAAGCTGCTTGTCTTCTTTCGGATCATGTTCCTGTTGTTTTCTCCTGGCTGAGGGTTTGTCTTCTTTTCAATCATGTTCCTGTTGTTTTCTTCCCGCTGAGAGTGTATCATGTGGGTAGTGTAATCGCTCTGAAGCCATGTAGAGTAGCAGCACTGTCTTTTTTGAAAATTCACCACGTAAATTCATGTTTTCTTATAATTGATCCTCTAAAATATTCTTTGTATTTTATGAAAGTTTGATATCAGGCCCTTTGAGATAACGTATTATAAGTTGCTACTGATTGTGGTTAAGCTCATCTATTTCGTTGGAGGCCAGCCATGTGCCAAACAGAATGTGAAAAAGAAATTGAAATGGGGGACATCTATCTGGCACCGTCCAGCTCCCCCTAAGAGGCGCACCCGCAACACCTAGTGTTTTCAATTGTGCTACCAGCTGTTGCCTTGCACATGCACTACACATATTAAATGATATAATTATTTCATACAATATATTATATCGCTAGTCAAAATCAAGCTAAAAAGTTGTCACTCTCTCACCTATGTCCACCTAAATAATAAAACGACCATTAAATTTGTTATGTTTTGAAATTTAAACTACCTACAATATTTTTACCAGGGTTATGCTCATGTAATTTTTGTTTAACATGATTGTTAAATAGGTCTCATGAAACCTATGCGCAAGCTGGCAATCATGTCCCTTGTTGTGCATCTTACCCTTGCCAACTATATTACCTTGCGGGATGCATCCGATTGAGTCAAACATAAATCAATTCAATATAAGAAATCAATTGAGCACCATGGGCCCTTGAGAAGCCACATATGATATATATTCACCTAAAAGAAACAACACATTATTTTTAAATATGATTATGCGAAATAACTGAATCCTGTGTTTAATCACCTTATGAAATATCTCCAATAAAACGGTAGGAGAAAAGGCATACTAAATATCACTCTCGCCCAAATTAATAAATTTGCACCCAAAAGTAGAATAATAAATCTGTAGACGTGCATACCCGTTGTATGCATATAATTACCAGGAATAATATTCAGACCTTTAAGAATCATAGGAATGCGTTGAACAACTCATGAGTGCATAATGCACACAGTAGGAAATTGAAGAGAAAAGTTTGTACCATATAAAATAGATAGGACCATAACAGCTGGATTATTCCCGCTGCACCAAGGATATGTCTTCGCCTAGACACATTCGTGAGAAATTCCTTGATCTGGTGCTCCCGTCACAACGATTCCTCTCCACACCATGAGATTTCTATTGCTCCTCTAACTGCATCCTTTGTTTTTGAAATTTTCCCTCATGATCTATGAAACTGGAACAAATATCAGAACTATTTCCTGACACTCATTTGATAGATGACCTAAGGACGAACCGATCTGCATGCCCGGGCCTCCATAGGTTCAAAAAGAAACGTTATCAACACATAGGGTTGTTAATTAAAGAGGAGATATTAGTGGAGAATCACATGCAAGATAATGCATCGATGAAGCCCTTGACGGCACCCATAAGGCTTCTTTTCTTGATTACTTTGAACCTGACCTTGACACCCGCCCAACGGGTTGATAGTCTCTGGCAACGACGACCCCATGTACGACGCCCATAATATGGATATTTCCTCTTTCAATCTGATGACTTGCCATAAAATAAAGAACAGGGACATGGTTCTGCATGTGCATGTGTATGCGTTCTCACCTGTGTGTGCCTGCAGCCGAGGAGTGAAAGGGATCTGCAAAAACTGAATACATCTACTCCCTGCTGCGATGTTGCCTGAATCGATCTCCAAGTATAAAGCTAGCTTGTCAAAAACTATTTAGTCAACCTGCAATAATACAATCCAAAATACATAAGCAGGATGTATCTATGGCCGAAGGCAAATAACGATATATGTACGTGCATGTACTATACATGAATCAATCAGCTAGCTGCTATGTACTTGCCTGTTTTTCCCCATCTGCTCAGTCCAAAAAGTAGTTGAATTAGCTTCCATAGATGTGTGATCGCTGGAACGAACTCCGCTTGTTGCATTGGCGAAGACGGACTGTGCCACCAGTACAGCAGGGTCAGAATTTGGAACCCTTCTTCTTCATCAACCAAAGAAATCCCGGAGAGCGGGACGTGTTAGACTTGGATGAGGAGATTAGATTAGAGGCCTCCAACAAAGGGATACACCACTTCAGATCTGGGTGTGATTCGACGATTTAGAACCTACAGGAGGATCACACCAATGCATCCATGTATGGAAAACATGTAAGTATTACTCCTAGTCTGTCAGATGTTCTAGATCAAAGCAGCCCATGATTTGACTTTGAAGATGAGAGCATGGTTACGTGAGATCAGCGAGATTTGTGTCAGATCGGAGAGTATGACCGATCTAGATGAGCAACTCATATTTGAGGCAGTAAGATCTTGATCAATTAGATCCATGGCACCAAACTCGTTTCCTTCGGGTTGCAAAGAGATGATGGTTTTCTTTTCGATCCGAAAAAAGAGAGAGTATGGAGAGAAGAAGATACGTGGAAGAGAGAAAACACAGAGATAAAGGAACATGTGCTTCCATGGGGAGAGAGAGAATATGTTTCCACGTGGGGAGAAAGATAATTAAGGAATAATATGGAGAACTGCTTATGTCGCTAGAATTTTATTTTAGTTACAACCAGAAAATTTTGTGGACTTTTTAATTATTATTTTTGGAGAATTAAACAACGAAGACTTTTTTAATGAAGGCTTTAATGAGTTGATCTACACCGTACGGTCCCACCAGATTAACGGTTCGTAAATTCTAATTATTGTGGGAATTTCTAGGGAGTCTAGAATTAGTATAGGTATAGATGTAATTAGTTTTTTTTCCATCTGTACCTCTGTCTAGAACACGTGTCTCTTCGGGGTACGACATATACACATAAATACGAACGATTAGTGAGGTCTAAGGTAGGTGAACGTCAAACTCACTTCATGAGCATTTGGTTATCTTGACGTTCAGGGAGGACAGTCATGAGATAGGAACACACCCATCAAAAGATGAACAAGAGTCACATGGAGATGTGATCGGAAAGTTGGCCTACCCATTGAAGTTCCCAGTGAACAGTCATGCACACATTAGTGGCGTTGAGTTAATTTATGGATCTTGAATCACTAGGCGTCCTTCTAAGCTGGGCGCCTCCATTAGGCGCCTAAGCACCAGGGCACCCAGGGCTGGGCCTTGGTCCTCTAACTTCTTCTTGCCGAAAAACCATCTCCTATTTCTCCTGATTTTTTGGGGACTTCTTTAGTGGTGATTTTCTGAAATTTCAAAACAACAAAAAAGGGGCAACGAAAACTTGATTAATAGGTTAATTCCTGAAAATAGGTTTAAAACATTACAAACTTAAAGGATAATAAGCATGGACAGAAGATGTAAATTGGTGATGTAAAAGGGCATCTCCAACAGATGAATCAAATGTAGATGTAAAACTAGTTGAACTTTGTGACCTTCTTCAGCGGCATGGCAGCGGCGGACAAATCAGGGAGGGCGACGGAGCTGGAACCGAGCGGTGGGCAAGGTGGAGGTGTGGTGGTGCAGGGTGGCACTGTTGCGGAAAGTCGGCGATGAAGTGGTGTGCGGTGGTGTGGCAACGGTGCTGTAGGCGGGGCTACTGGCGAGGTGGTGGTGCGGTGGTGCGGGGCCACGCAGCGGGGCGCTGCGAACATCACGGGCGAAGCGGCGATGGGAACGAATCGATTGGCGGACACGTTGACTGTGCGGCGAAAAAACGGCTGATTCGTGGCGTGCTGACGTTCGAAACACGATGGAACCGGCGACGGTGCTGGTGAAGTAGGCGGATGTGGTGCGGGGCGACAATGGGGGGTGCGATGGTAGTGCTGGGGGGGGGGGGAGATGGGATTGTGGAAGGATAGTGAAACGACACTCGGTGGTTGGCACGTGACTGGCGTTTTTTACATCTCCTGTAGGTGGAGATATATATTTGCATCGCATGGTTTTATATTTTACATCCATGAGAGGCAGAGATGTAATGTTCATTTTGGCATCTACATCATCTGTTGGAGACGGATTTTTAGGCCTAAGTGGCTAAAATCGATCTTTTAACAAGGTTATTCTGGAAAGTGAGTTAGTTGTGAATCGGCCAACAGTATAACACACCATGACTTATAATCCGGGGTAATAATTTTGTGATAGGCAAGATGCATGATAATTAACCAACTATTTAACAAATTGTATATTTTGCCCAAGAATTTTGTTACTAACATGTTTCATAGAGAGAATTGAAAACTTTATTATATCGTTATGCCATATTAAAGTGATAATTGTGATTCGTGTATTTATATATTTTGATTGATAAAAAAATTAATTAACTATGTTTAGCCATTATACTATAATACAAACTTCACTAATCAGGTTGCACTATCATAATGTGCATGATCCACTAGTAGGACTCTTGAAGAGACCAAAAAATTGTTCACATAGGAAGAAAATTAAAATGTTTCTGCTTCTTGAAGAGAAGTCCAAGTACGAATAACAAAGCATGGTTTGTATTGTTGGAAGCATGACATCCGTATGATGGAAACAAATGTGCAATTATAATACACCATTTGTAATGTTAGAAGCACCTACTGATGATTTGTTTGAACACCGTTTTTCACATCATGAAACTGACAATTGCAGTGATAAAGAAGTTATCATTGGCAGCATTGCAGAGTAGTCAAGAAAGCAAATCATAAATACACACTCTTCCAGATGTCTTTGTTGCAATCTATACTATAGTGGTGCGAGCTGAGACACCAGAAATAGAACCCCTTTAAGCGGCTAAAGAAGGCCGTGCGGCCCGGCGTCTCGCCACGACCGAATCATTGCCGGGGGCCAGCCATGGCGATGTGTCGCCCTTGTATCCGCGTTGCAGCGCCTATTCTTACGGGATTGATGGCACTTCCATCCATTTTCAATGTTGCCGGCTCCGTCAATTACCTGAAGTGGTGAGGGGAGGGGCATACCACGATGGATTGAAGCTTGTGCTTCCTTAGCGGCGTGGCGACTCTGGATCTACCTGTCATCTCCACCTCCCCCCCCCCCCCCCCCGGGATTCGTGGCGGTGACCCGCGCCCGCAGCCGCCCGCTTGGGAGGGGGTGCATCCGGTAGATCGGGGTGGGGGGGGGTAGATATGGCTCCCCTGCCCCGGCGCATTAAATGGGAGTCTCCGCGTGCGCCACTTCTCGGGGCGAAAGGGGAGACGCTATGGCCATGGGGCTGGACAGGAGCAGCGAGGGGCCTGCAATCCCTGATGGGTGGCCGTCGCGGCTGGAGTGGCCAACGGCGCAGGAAGGTTCTCGGGAGGTTAGGCTGAGGAGTTCCAGCTAGCTGATGTCTCTCAAGTCTGCTAAACCATACATGGATGCCTCTCTCTCTCTCTCTCTCTGAATCTCTCTCTCCCTCTCTCTCTCCCTCTCCATTTCCGTCTCTCTGCATCCCTCCCTCCCTCCCTCCCTCCCTCCGTCCCTCTCTCTCTATATCTATCTATCTCTCCCTCTCTCCTTCTCTCTAGTTTATTGCAAATAAATATCAATAGTTTTATGCTGCATGCTATTTTTACTAATGTCTCCATTGATAAACAGGTTACATGTATCAATCTAAACAATTGTGATATTTTAAAATTTTATTAGCAAGATAAAAAAATGGGATCATCATGCATCAATCTAAAAAAGTATGATAATTTAGAAATTCTTGGAGTTTCGTTCATTCCAACAGGAGATCAAGTTGTTGACGGGATTGCTTTTGCACGTGAAACAACTTCAAGCCTTTAAAGACAATCTAAAACTTAACACGTTCAGATTAAGGGAGGATGTTAAAGAATAGACTTGTAGTTCTGTGTAACCTGACATGTTGTTATGATTGTATGTGTGAGTGCATGTAACAAACTGCGGGAGGTTGTCAGCCAAGGATCGGCCTTATCCCATACGAGCAAAGCCTAGTAACAACCTGCGCCAACTGTATTCTATGTTTCTGGTATTTAACACGAACGGCGTCCTAACAGAAGAGCATACGCTTCACGCATAACTTGTTTCAAAAAATGGCCATAAGAATATAGATTTATATTACTGTAATGAAAAATAGAGTATTTCTTTCACTGCGGACCACCTTGGCTTCGTGTAACCACAATCTTCTATTCATTGTTGGAGCAAAATAGTTCTGTCTCGGGCCTATTCATTGTTGGGGCCTTACAAAAAGTCATTGTTGGAGCGAAATTTCTTATGTAAATTAACCATGTATTTGAATGTGCTTACAAACTGTTTGGTATCTGATGGTCTTTACTCCTTTACAGTTCATACATAATTTTAATTTCCTTTTTCACTTGGACTGAAGTTGTCATCAAATAGTTGTATTTGCCTACCCACCTCATAATAAATTTAATATTTAATTTATGTCAATTTTTTTGATAAACAAGGAAATTGTATTGTAGTTATGTTGCAGTGTACATTGAAATACATAACTAGATCATCATATGACAATAGGGACATATATAACTATAGCTTGGTATTCCTGTCTTTTTTGTTTTGCTCTGATTTTGTTAGCACAAGAAAAGCACTATTACAGTACAATACTCAGGCTTGGATGCCCTCCGTCGTAGTCCAAGAGCAATAGTTTTGTTTCTAAAATGACCAAGAAAGGTGTAACTAGCTAGCTAAACAACATCCAAATATGTATGCAGATGTCAAAGCATTTTCAGTTGGTTAACACAACAACTATCCAGCCATGTGATCTATACATAATGGCTTATCCAAATCTACATCCTATAACAGTATGCACTCTCTTCTCCCATAAATATATATATGTTTATTGACATGCAATCCCTGATTTTGTGAAGAAAAAAATTCTGTTAATTGTGAAACAGCCGCAAGTTTTCCTTTTTGACCACTTCACATATTTGCTCCTATTTCATGAAATTCATCATATAATACATATACAATAGTTACAACCTTCACACAGTGATGTTAACACATAAGCTTCATATAGTAAATAAAACTCCCTCTGTTCCAAAATAAGTGTGGTTGATCTAGTACAATATTTGCACTAGTTTAGTACTAAATCTGCGACACATTTATTTTTGGACGAAGGGAATAGTACATAGAGCATTGCATAAGCCCAATTCGTGTTATGCATGCAGCTCATGCTAATATTACTTTCAATACTAGAACATGTAAAATTCCACTACCATCGAGGAGTCAATATTTCTGCACCGTTCAAGCTATATGATAACAGATTTATAAACACATATCCTTCATTTGAATTATCTTTTACCAGTTACGACGCAATTATTGAATTAAATCATTCAAAATAATACCTTGAAAGTTACTAATAGACGTCATCTAGCTAGGAATTTAAATATTTGTTAGAGTTTAAAGATAGTTTCTAGAATATTGGTTTGTACTTGTTAGTAAAATCTGGAAGACAACCACTTTTCCTATTTTCTCAAATAAAAATAAATCCCATGCAGTCAGTTAATTAAAAAGCAGTAGTGTGAGATGTGTGCATTCCTTTCTTTCCCATGGCCGGTTTTGTGCATTACATGACTCTTTATGTTCCATGTACCCATGCATGAATCTGCAACAAGTAATAGTGACAAGTCCAACTCAACAACTTAATCATTTCTTGCAATATCTATATTTTGTGCTTCATAAGCGTAAGCCGAGTGTATTATATCGGGTGATACTCGGTTTACCTACAACACCATCACGGAGCCGTGGACAGCGGGCAGGCCACGTGGCAGGTACGCTTTGCCATGAGTTACACTATAAGCCGAGTGCTTCTCCGAGGCAATTTCGACTTACCTGAGTTTACACCGTGTCCATTGTTTAAGCCGAGTGTGGAATGCCGTTTTTACGGCATACACGTAGCTAAGTCAAGAATTATATGTTCATCGTGTCTTCTGATGGGCATGCTCGGTATAGCATTCGGCTTACAGAATGATACTAGGCGACGCGTGCTTTTTGTATAGTGAAGCAATGTGCAAAATCGGGATAAAACCATGTTAAAAATCTTCAAATCTGATATTTTGGTAGAAGTTTGACTAAATGGGATAATATGTGTCATAAATGTATAAATAGGATAAAAAGTGAAATTCACTCTCTATATAAAGGAAAACGTTTACCTTTCATTGGCTGATCCAGATACCTATCCGCCACTGCCTCATCCGTTGATCATGCTCTATCTGACGCATCAGATCGTGCCCGCGCGCCAACGGAGCAGCGACCTAGCCCCCCTTTTTCCTGGAACAACGTTGTTGTTTCAGAAACGGCCTGAAGCTGGGAGGTAGCGGCTACCAGATCTGGGAGGGCAACGGCACGACCGCTTTCCCCTGACGCCGGCCACTCCCGCCGCAGCCCATCCGCCACGACGTCGGCCGACCCTCCCCTAGCCCCCCACCCCCGTGTCTCCAGCCGCTCGCCCACCGCGATGGCGCAACCACTCGTCCACCGCGACGGCGCAACCGCTCGCCCCCGACGCCGACCGCTCCCGCCGCAGCTCGTCCGCCACGACGTCGGTCGGCCCTCCCCTACCCCTCACCCCCGCGCCGCCAGCCGCTCGGCCACGACGTCGGCCAGCCCAACGCACGCTGCAGCCCCTTCGCCCCCCATGCTGGCCGGCCGTCCCCTCCCCCCCCCCCCCCACCCCGCGCCGCCAGCTGCTCGCTCCCGACGCCGGCCGGCCCTCCGCACGCGGCAAGCCGCACCACGAGCAAGCCGTAGAGCAGATCATGGTGGCGATGAATGTGGTGCCATACTCTACAGCTTGTCTGTGTGCCTACACGCAGCTGTACAACAGTAAGCTGTATTCATAAAAGCAAGTTCGACTAAACATGTATGCTACTAATCAAATTTGGAACACAAACAAATCTCTAAATTAATAACTAATTAGTGGTTAGCTCAACAACATACATGGATGCTTTAAGGACACACTGCTTGTGCACTACGATCTCTCTCTCTCTCTCTCTCTTCAGTTTATTGCAAATAAATATCATTAGTTTAGTACAGCATATAATTTTTACTAACGTCCCCATTGATAAACAGGTTACAGGTATCATTCTAAAAAAGTATGATATTTTAAATATTAAGTAGCAAGATAAACATGGTGCATCAGGTATCAATCTAAAAAGGTATGATATTTTCGAAAATGTTGGACATTCAGTTCATTCCAACATGAAATCAAGTTTGTTGATGAGTTCACTAAGTTTATGCAAGGGAAACAACTTCAAGCCTTCAAACACAAGCTAAACCATGACACGTTGAGATTGAGGGAGGATTCTAAAGAATAGGCTTGTAGTTTTGTGTAACAACATGTCACGATGTTACGATTGTATGTGTGCGTGCGTGTAACAAACTGTGGCAGGTTGTTAGCCAAGGATCGGCCTTATCCGATCCTGTATAGATTGGAGTAGGAGCAAAGCCTAGCAACAACCTATGCCGATTGTATTCTTTGTTCTTGGTATTTAACACGAATGTGTCCCTGCGGAAGAGCATACACTTCAAGCCAAACTTCTTTCAAACATTAGCCATAAGTATATATTTATATTTCCATAATGAAAAATAAAGTATTTCTTTCACTGTAGACCACACCTTGGTTTCGTGTAAGCACAATCGTCTAACAGAACCATGCCTTATGTCTTCTTATTACATAGAGGAAATCACTCCTCAAATTCTGAATTGCACCATCTCTCTAATTCTAGCCTTTACTACTAATAAATAATAACATACATCTATTTCTACTATCCATTAAAAATTCAGAGAAATACTAGAAGATCTCAACAAAAGGAACTCTAACCCTAGCACCGACTCGTTTTATAACAGCCCGAGTGAGTCGCTGATCCATGGGACCGAAGATCTCTGTCTATCCCGATATCATAGGGATCACGATACGTGGCGATAAGGACGGTGTGTTAATTGAGGTGTCGTGCTCTCATTTACCCCAGTTGTTGCGTCATCGCCGCGCGCGGCACGCACTTACCAAATTTTAGAATCCCGTGGAATCCTGGCCTGACAGAGCGATCTGTCACATCAGAAGATCCCGTTAATCACTTGGACCAGTTTTCGCTATCAGATTCACTCGGAAATATTTTAAGACAGAATCAATTAGGTTGAATGGAAAATATTTCAATCGAAGCCCGTTTCTACCAAGCCTTGATATGTGTTCGTAGTTTGGCATGTTCAACGAAATGTACATCGAACCCTTTCCACTCGAACCCCGATCCCTTCGGGGGATAATGATGGGGATATGTACCTAGGATAGCTTCATAGGCCTGACCTAGAGGTCTTACCCAAGGGAACATCATTAAGGACTTAAAGATTTCAAAGAAGATTCTGACTGATTCGCCATGAGTCACTCGGTAGAGCATCCACTCGGAGATTTTCTCTATCCACTCGATAGAAGACTTCCACTCGGAAGAATATGAAGCCAGTCGACCGTAGAAGTTCAGAAGTCTCTCCAGGGATACCAAACGATAGGCATTCGGATGGACACCATAAGTAACATTTATTACGTACGTTATCAGTAACGCACACCTTTGTCTTCATTACTCGAACCCTTGGTTGGTTGGGCCTTGATGAGGGGTAGAGCACTCTATATACACCACCCCTCCCCTGTGACACAAGGGTTCGCACCCCCTGTAACACACACTCCACATGACAAGAGCTCCCGAGCACTGAGACGTAGGGTTGTTACCTCCACGAGAGGGGCCTGAACTCATACATCGTGTGTACAAGCTTGTCGTAGCTAGGACTCTGCCCTCTCTTTTCGTACCCCTCACCTCTACTGTCAGGTCCGTTCCCACGATAGTTGGTCCAGGTAAACCTGACCCCCTCTCTCTCAAGTTCCCGAAGGCCCAGGTCCGCGATGCAGTCGGTTATAATCTGCATCCCTGGAAAGTTTACCAAGTTATTGCTTTTAACTGTCTCCGACCTTCATAGTACAACAGGATGGATGGAGCCACAGAATTTTCATCTTAATATTCTGATTCCAACTTTTGTGTTATAGAGTAGCTATATAGATAGTGGTTAGATTGTAGATGATGTTGGGACGATGTACCTGAGGACATAGAAGAAAAGCACAAGAAACTACTGTCATGGCATTGATTTCGAATTACTGCCAAGGCAAGCATTTTTTGTATAAATCTATTTTTTTGTTAAAACGGCTACCACATGAGCATTTTTTTCTGCTGCCACGACGACATTTTTGGATGAAATTTCATGAATACGATGAAGAGTTCTTTGGCGTAAGGTCCATACCATATCATTCTATTTTGAATTGCTCGGGACGTTTTACCCCTTTTGTGTATCCTTTTGATTGCCCACTAGATGTTTTTATTACTGTGGTCTCTTACAGTTAGATATCACTACTCGTGCAATCGCACGGGCTAGTTCAATTAATGTCTATTTTGCATGAATACTAAGATAGTACGTTCATATATAGTTACTATCAAAGAAGTATTTCGACCTTGGGTTCTCTATTGCTTATATTCTATATGTGCCAAGAAAGTAAGCTGTTTTTTTTATCATATTCAGGTTGTATAGAAAACTTAGTGCGTAATGTTTGCATTGCTTAATAATTATATGTAATACGAAATGGTCAAAAATTTCTATTTAGGATCATACAAGTTTAAAAGAATCCTTTCGGGTTGCGGATTCTACCTCTGGTCAGGCATAATAAGTGATTTTGTTGTTTCTTATACATTTAATAACTCGTTCATTGGATTATAAATTAATTAAACTACAACATGTACATATGTAGGGTGAAATTACTTAATAAAATTTATAATAGGTAACTTCGCCAGACTCATAAGTTCAGTAACTTACAAATGTTCTGCCTAATATGTAATCCACACTATTTTTCCAACTAAATATATGTCGGAAGATATACTTTTTGGCCAGTACGTAAGAACTCATTTGTGTTTAATAGAAAAAGTTCACATATTTTATCGGTAAGGGTCGGTGTTGAAATTTGATAACAATTGGGAGGAGACAATCTGTTATGTCGTCTCCAATCTTTTACTGTATAATGGAAATTCAAATCCATTTAAATATTGGGAGGAGACAATCTGTGATGTTAAGTATAACGACTCTAAGCTAAGGGTCAGTGTTGAAATTTCATAACAATTTAAAACAACAATAGTCAAACAGGAAAGAGAAGAGTTTCCATGAAAAAACTAATTATCAAGTGTGTAGCACGCCACATGAAGGCAATAGTGAGTTAAGCATATCACATGTTGTTACTTTCCATACAATTTTCACAGAGAAATAGAACTATTGAAGTATTAAAATAGGAAAAAGGAAAAAAGGAATCATGTCGACGCTTGCTTATATAAACTAAGCGGCAACAATAATCAAGGTTGTTGTAATGTAAACTGTCGAATAATTGACCTACCAAACTAAAAAAGGAATTAGAAAATGAACCGATGGGAGGATGAATCTCTAACCTGACACCGCAATGATAAACAAATGAGGAACAGAGCATGTCTAAATTAAATCTTGCTGCACGTGACCAAATATAATCCAAAAACATAATCTATGAAAACTTTGTTCAAATTAATATACACAAGAGAAAGTTCCAAGAATTGAAAGCAATTAATCAGAATTTTGTCGGCGAGATACGCTCAAATGAAAAATAATAATGATACTGGGACTATAAAAAGACTGTCTTGCGACAAATTGTTTAGCAGTAAGAATTACCTTATGCACACGTCACAACCATGTTTTGCTTTGTCTGATGTCACGTGGAGGTTGAAGCCCATTTGCAGAGTGGTTCCGGCATGTACTTCATTGTTGCACTTACATTTTCAATGTCAACTATAAGGCAAAGAGCAACGTACATATGCTTGGTGTCATGGATCATTTATCCATTTGATATACCATGCCCTATGTCCCAGTATCAAACACATTAACCTACGCGGAAGGAACGATCTCTCACGCTATCCACGTAGGCAATGCTATCAGACAAATAATTAGCTAGGCCCACGACGTCATTCGAGTTGCTTAAAGAAACAGGAGAAAATCGGCGTGAGCCCCCTTCTGCACGCGACCTCCTTTCCTCTCCCAGAAATCTCTCTCGTTTTCCCTCGCCCCTACCACCCATCTCAGCCACTGGCGGCGACCTCGGATGGGCGGACGAGCGCGCCGTGCTACCCATCACCGCCGTCGCCTCAGCCTCCGCCACTGCCACCTTCTCCTACACCTCCTCCCGCTCCTGCTCTTCTTCCTCGTAACGCAAATCTCCGCCCTCCTCCTCTGCGCCAACTCCCTGGGCCGCCGGTGCCTGCCCCCCGCCGCCAAGCACCGCCCCATCGCTGGGAAGCAGCTCAGCTTCCCAATCGTCACGCTCTCTGACGAGGGCCTGGCCGGCCGAAGCGCGCGGGGCCGGTACTTCCGCGGCGTGCTGGCGGCCACCGCGCGGAACAAGCGCGCCTATGCGGCCACTCACGGGTACCGCCTCGCCGTGCCCCCTGGCGCCGTCGACCCCCGCCGCCTGCCCGCCTGGAGCAAGATCCTCGCCCTCCGCGCACATCTTGGCCGCCACCACTGGCTCTTCTGGAACGACGCGTTGGGTCAGTACCCACTACCCACTACTCACTACCACTCTGTGTTAGTTTCATGTTCTGCTACACAAGAAACTATGTGATGTGATGGTTCAAACTCCTTGGAGCCAATCGTGGTGGTTTATTGATCTTAATCGATCCTTGATTTCAGGACACTCTCGTTACTAACCCTGACATTTCGTTGGTAAGCCTTATGGAATCTTGTTCTAAGAACTAAGTTTACAAGAATATTTCGAGGTCCTCTGAATTGCTTATTTACTTAGTTAACATAAGTTCTTTTTCTCCTGATTGCTTTTCTGAAGGAGGAGATTTTGTTATCAGTAATTGGGCATAGTGATTTTGATGCACGCCTGATCTCATTCTCACAGAGGGTATCAATGGGGTGAATGCCGGTAGGAGAAACTTGCACACTGTTCATTTTTACTTTATGTTTGTCCAAATCATTTGACAAGCAAAGCAACGGCAATTTATGTGATATATCACACTAATTAACACTGAATATCTGTTCACCTGCTACTGTATATTGAGAATACGCATATGATGGTTTACTATGACTCATTTGGTGGTTGATGAAAATCATATACTGGTCAGATTGTAGGAGGTTTGTGATTAGTTGTGCCATTCACTTTTAGAAATAGAACTGAGAGATGAAACCCATCTTTCGCAAATTAAAACTGAATGTGCAAGTTTTTATTGAAACAACAACAAAGTTTAAGTTCTGATTTTGTAGATAAAAAATTATTGCGGACTGAAAATTTTCATCCCAGATACAAGTGTATCTGGTGGTTGATTAAAATCATCATTATAATCCTGTGATTTTAAAGTAGTGTGATTTTGAAAAAAAATACAATGCCAAACTCGGCCGAAGCGATGTCATATGAAATCTAGCTTCTATAGTTTATATTAAATTAAGGCATCATTTTTCAGGTGGTATATACAATTATACACAACTTAATTTCTTCTAAAAAATCATATTTCAAAGCTGCCTGAGCTCACCACTATCCTTGCTTCTACAAGCTAATCAATTTAATTTCATCTGTCTTTTGTTTTGTATTCTTGTCATTTATTTAGATAGATATTTCTGTCCTTAATTATGTGGAAGGTCATGATGACTGCACCTACATCAGAATGTGTTTCTACTTTCTAGGGAGAGCTTCTTTTATGTTCATTAAAATATGTATGCTTACTGATCCTAAATCATTCGTTCTGGTTGAATATAGGAGATTTACACCTATTGCTTAAGTATTTCATAAGGTAATTCACTATCTTGAATGGTTGACAGTTACTATGCGTGATAATTTTGAGGCCATGTATGTTCTGTTGTTCTCATAAATGGAATCACCCCTCAGTGTAATATAGGTGTACGTACTTAGTAAATATTATTTTTCTACGAAGTTCTTATACTCCCTCCGTCCCAAAATAAATGTCTTAACCTTAATACAATTTTGTACTAGCGCCAGTACAAAGTTGAGACAGTTATTTTAGGATGGAGGGAGTACTAAGTAAGAAATGTTTGTTTGAAATACTAGATAGATGCTCATTGAATAATTTATGAATGAGGGGAAATACTTACAACAGATGCGAGGGTGGACCTGGATGAGAGCCACAACACAACCTTATGTGCAACATATTTGTCGATGGGAATGGCCAGCAACCAAACGGTGAAGTCACTGAGCAGCCTGACAATTGTTGTCACCACCGCAACGTATGCTATGCGAAAGCACGGGTGCATAGCATAGGCTAACCGATTTCCGTTCCTTAGAATTTTACTTGTTAACTTTGCTCTGGGTTAATCATAGTCGCTGTCATTGTTGGTATGTGTCCTTGTAATTCTTTCGGAGCGACATAAATTCAACCAACCAATCCTGCTGAGGTGCGTGTTGTTGTGCATGATCGATCTGTTGCTGGATGGCACAGCAGAGTGTCGGCATGGATCGCTCTGGTCCAGAGTGTGTGCCTATTTACTCGTTGCCTTTGTTTTTCTGTGTTCTTTCTGGTATGGCTAAACTGATGAAGAAAGCAAATGGGCCATGCAGTTTGCTCATTAGGGATGAATGAGTCCCCTTGTCTTCCTTAGGGTGATGGTGATGAGGACACCAAGGTGATTGAAGACATGACCATCAAACGTACTCATATGCTGATTGTTTGTGCACATAACGAAGATGGATTCAATTCTCTAAAGGCAAGTTTCAAGTTAGAAACTCTTTCTTCGCATTAGCCATGAATGTCACTGTCGTTCTTTTTGTCTGATTTTGATAATCTTCTGCCAACAAGAACGAAAAGAGAAAACCTTTATGTGAAACATGATCCTGATTGGACTGAATACATTTGTATTCTTAAATTTAGTTGATGTTCGTACAGTGCTCTTTAGTGTTTGGGCACTGAATATGTCATATTACAGTAGTTTCCATTTTTAAATCTGCATTTCTCTCTCTGTTCTGGACATTACTAGCTCATGTAGTATGTATGTCCGGGAATTTCATTGCTGTTGGCACTGTGGATCCTGCAACTGAAATACGACTTTGCTACTTCATGTTGTTTTGCTTCAAAAATATTTATGTTTTGTCGTTGGACTTTTATCTTATTCAAGAGGGTGATGAGCTCAGGCCGCGTGTTGTGCTAGGAGGATTTTTATAAAACAAAGAAAAGGTATGCTACTCCCTCCGATCCATATTACTTGTCGCTCAAATAGATGTATCTAGCACTGAAATATGTCTAGGTACATCCGTTTGAGCGACAAGTAATATGGATCGAAGGGGGTACTATATTTCACTGTTGAGCTACTTTGAAGTTTGTGATTTCTTCTCATGAGATAATTCACTAATTAACTATCTTGAATATTCATTTTCTTGTTGCCATTGTAAAGTCTTTACTCAAAATTTTATGCATTTTCCCTAGAATTTCCATGGTGATGTCAGTAGGTTATCGCATCTGCAATTTGGTCTTGTAATTGATAATTTAAGCTTGATTGAGATTGGTAGGTATGTGACCTAACATTGCGGCAGTCTTTTGCATGTGTAGCTTACTACCTCGTGATCCCCAAAATGTGCAAAAATGGCTGGTTGAGGTCGAGGCTAATTGTGGTGAATGGGTCCTCACATTATTTTTGTACCGGTCAGATTATTCATTGTATTAGGTATTATGGTATCATTAGATTCAACAGCAAGAGAAAAATCTTGCATTATCTTGCTCAGATTTTTCCAACTGAGCTGGACAAGACCAAATAGACAGTAGTCACTTCAGTTTCTTATTTTCCGAACTTTAACTCTATTTGGTAGATATCTGTAGCTCATCTATAAGTGCAAATTGATATTATAGTGATATTAATACATTGAATTATTTGGAAAGAACACAATGTCAGGATCTGTGACAGAATAGAATATTGTCGACGGGGAGTTTGGGCTATCATTGATGAGACACCCGGGAGAGTTGCAAGCTGCTTGTCTTCTTTCGGATCATGTTCCTGTTGTTTTCTCCTGGCTGAGGGTTTGTCTTCTTTTCAATCATGTTCCTGTTGTTTTCTTCCCGCTGAGAGTGTATCATGTGGGTAGTGTAATCGCTCTGAAGCCATGTAGAGTAGCAGCACTGTCTTTTTTGAAAATTCACCACGTAAATTCATGTTTTCTTATAATTGATCCTCTAAAATATTCTTTGTATTTTATGAAAGTTTGATATCAGGCCCTTTGAGATAACGTATTATAAGTTGCTACTGATTGTGGTTAAGCTCATCTATTTCGTTGGAGGCCAGCCATGTGCCAAACAGAATGTGAAAAAGAAATTGAAATGGGGGACATCTATCTGGCACCGTCCAGCTCCCCCTAAGAGGCGCACCCGCAACACCTAGTGTTTTCAATTGTGCTACCAGCTGTTGCCTTGCACATGCACTACACATATTAAATGATATAATTATTTCATACAATATATTATATCGCTAGTCAAAATCAAGCTAAAAAGTTGTCACTCTCTCACCTATGTCCACCTAAATAATAAAACGACCATTAAATTTGTTATGTTTTGAAATTTAAACTACCTACAATATTTTTACCAGGGTTATGCTCATGTAATTTTTGTTTAACATGATTGTTAAATAGGTCTCATGAAACCTATGCGCAAGCTGGCAATCATGTCCCTTGTTGTGCATCTTACCCTTGCCAACTATATTACCTTGCGGGATGCATCCGATTGAGTCAAACATAAATCAATTCAATATAAGAAATCAATTGAGCACCATGGGCCCTTGAGAAGCCACATATGATATATATTCACCTAAAAGAAACAACACATTATTTTTAAATATGATTATGCGAAATAACTGAATCCTGTGTTTAATCACCTTATGAAATATCTCCAATAAAACGGTAGGAGAAAAGGCATACTAAATATCACTCTCGCCCAAATTAATAAATTTGCACCCAAAAGTAGAATAATAAATCTGTAGACGTGCATACCCGTTGTATGCATATAATTACCAGGAATAATATTCAGACCTTTAAGAATCATAGGAATGCGTTGAACAACTCATGAGTGCATAATGCACACAGTAGGAAATTGAAGAGAAAAGTTTGTACCATATAAAATAGATAGGACCATAACAGCTGGATTATTCCCGCTGCACCAAGGATATGTCTTCGCCTAGACACATTCGTGAGAAATTCCTTGATCTGGTGCTCCCGTCACAACGATTCCTCTCCACACCATGAGATTTCTATTGCTCCTCTAACTGCATCCTTTGTTTTTGAAATTTTCCCTCATGATCTATGAAACTGGAACAAATATCAGAACTATTTCCTGACACTCATTTGATAGATGACCTAAGGACGAACCGATCTGCATGCCCGGGCCTCCATAGGTTCAAAAAGAAACGTTATCAACACATAGGGTTGTTAATTAAAGAGGAGATATTAGTGGAGAATCACATGCAAGATAATGCATCGATGAAGCCCTTGACGGCACCCATAAGGCTTCTTTTCTTGATTACTTTGAACCTGACCTTGACACCCGCCCAACGGGTTGATAGTCTCTGGCAACGACGACCCCATGTACGACGCCCATAATATGGATATTTCCTCTTTCAATCTGATGACTTGCCATAAAATAAAGAACAGGGACATGGTTCTGCATGTGCATGTGTATGCGTTCTCACCTGTGTGTGCCTGCAGCCGAGGAGTGAAAGGGATCTGCAAAAACTGAATACATCTACTCCCTGCTGCGATGTTGCCTGAATCGATCTCCAAGTATAAAGCTAGCTTGTCAAAAACTATTTAGTCAACCTGCAATAATACAATCCAAAATACATAAGCAGGATGTATCTATGGCCGAAGGCAAATAACGATATATGTACGTGCATGTACTATACATGAATCAATCAGCTAGCTGCTATGTACTTGCCTGTTTTTCCCCATCTGCTCAGTCCAAAAAGTAGTTGAATTAGCTTCCATAGATGTGTGATCGCTGGAACGAACTCCGCTTGTTGCATTGGCGAAGACGGACTGTGCCACCAGTACAGCAGGGTCAGAATTTGGAACCCTTCTTCTTCATCAACCAAAGAAATCCCGGAGAGCGGGACGTGTTAGACTTGGATGAGGAGATTAGATTAGAGGCCTCCAACAAAGGGATACACCACTTCAGATCTGGGTGTGATTCGACGATTTAGAACCTACAGGAGGATCACACCAATGCATCCATGTATGGAAAACATGTAAGTATTACTCCTAGTCTGTCAGATGTTCTAGATCAAAGCAGCCCATGATTTGACTTTGAAGATGAGAGCATGGTTACGTGAGATCAGCGAGATTTGTGTCAGATCGGAGAGTATGACCGATCTAGATGAGCAACTCATATTTGAGGCAGTAAGATCTTGATCAATTAGATCCATGGCACCAAACTCGTTTCCTTCGGGTTGCAAAGAGATGATGGTTTTCTTTTCGATCCGAAAAAAGAGAGAGTATGGAGAGAAGAAGATACGTGGAAGAGAGAAAACACAGAGATAAAGGAACATGTGCTTCCATGGGGAGAGAGAGAATATGTTTCCACGTGGGGAGAAAGATAATTAAGGAATAATATGGAGAACTGCTTATGTCGCTAGAATTTTATTTTAGTTACAACCAGAAAATTTTGTGGACTTTTTAATTATTATTTTTGGAGAATTAAACAACGAAGACTTTTTTAATGAAGGCTTTAATGAGTTGATCTACACCGTACGGTCCCACCAGATTAACGGTTCGTAAATTCTAATTATTGTGGGAATTTCTAGGGAGTCTAGAATTAGTATAGGTATAGATGTAATTAGTTTTTTTTCCATCTGTACCTCTGTCTAGAACACGTGTCTCTTCGGGGTACGACATATACACATAAATACGAACGATTAGTGAGGTCTAAGGTAGGTGAACGTCAAACTCACTTCATGAGCATTTGGTTATCTTGACGTTCAGGGAGGACAGTCATGAGATAGGAACACACCCATCAAAAGATGAACAAGAGTCACATGGAGATGTGATCGGAAAGTTGGCCTACCCATTGAAGTTCCCAGTGAACAGTCATGCACACATTAGTGGCGTTGAGTTAATTTATGGATCTTGAATCACTAGGCGTCCTTCTAAGCTGGGCGCCTCCATTAGGCGCCTAAGCACCAGGGCACCCAGGGCTGGGCCTTGGTCCTCTAACTTCTTCTTGCCGAAAAACCATCTCCTATTTCTCCTGATTTTTTGGGGACTTCTTTAGTGGTGATTTTCTGAAATTTCAAAACAACAAAAAAGGGGCAACGAAAACTTGATTAATAGGTTAATTCCTGAAAATAGGTTTAAAACATTACAAACTTAAAGGATAATAAGCATGGACAGAAGATGTAAATTGGTGATGTAAAAGGGCATCTCCAACAGATGAATCAAATGTAGATGTAAAACTAGTTGAACTTTGTGACCTTCTTCAGCGGCATGGCAGCGGCGGACAAATCAGGGAGGGCGACGGAGCTGGAACCGAGCGGTGGGCAAGGTGGAGGTGTGGTGGTGCAGGGTGGCACTGTTGCGGAAAGTCGGCGATGAAGTGGTGTGCGGTGGTGTGGCAACGGTGCTGTAGGCGGGGCTACTGGCGAGGTGGTGGTGCGGTGGTGCGGGGCCACGCAGCGGGGCGCTGCGAACATCACGGGCGAAGCGGCGATGGGAACGAATCGATTGGCGGACACGTTGACTGTGCGGCGAAAAAACGGCTGATTCGTGGCGTGCTGACGTTCGAAACACGATGGAACCGGCGACGGTGCTGGTGAAGTAGGCGGATGTGGTGCGGGGCGACAATGGGGGGTGCGATGGTAGTGCTGGGGGGGGGGGAGATGGGATTGTGGAAGGATAGTGAAACGACACTCGGTGGTTGGCACGTGACTGGCGTTTTTTACATCTCCTGTAGGTGGAGATATATATTTGCATCGCATGGTTTTATATTTTACATCCATGAGAGGCAGAGATGTAATGTTCATTTTGGCATCTACATCATCTGTTGGAGACGGATTTTTAGGCCTAAGTGGCTAAAATCGATCTTTTAACAAGGTTATTCTGGAAAGTGAGTTAGTTGTGAATCGGCCAACAGTATAACACACCATGACTTATAATCCGGGGTAATAATTTTGTGATAGGCAAGATGCATGATAATTAACCAACTATTTAACAAATTGTATATTTTGCCCAAGAATTTTGTTACTAACATGTTTCATAGAGAGAATTGAAAACTTTATTATATCGTTATGCCATATTAAAGTGATAATTGTGATTCGTGTATTTATATATTTTGATTGATAAAAAAATTAATTAACTATGTTTAGCCATTATACTATAATACAAACTTCACTAATCAGGTTGCACTATCATAATGTGCATGATCCACTAGTAGGACTCTTGAAGAGACCAAAAAATTGTTCACATAGGAAGAAAATTAAAATGTTTCTGCTTCTTGAAGAGAAGTCCAAGTACGAATAACAAAGCATGGTTTGTATTGTTGGAAGCATGACATCCGTATGATGGAAACAAATGTGCAATTATAATACACCATTTGTAATGTTAGAAGCACCTACTGATGATTTGTTTGAACACCGTTTTTCACATCATGAAACTGACAATTGCAGTGATAAAGAAGTTATCATTGGCAGCATTGCAGAGTAGTCAAGAAAGCAAATCATAAATACACACTCTTCCAGATGTCTTTGTTGCAATCTATACTATAGTGGTGCGAGCTGAGACACCAGAAATAGAACCCCTTTAAGCGGCTAAAGAAGGCCGTGCGGCCCGGCGTCTCGCCACGACCGAATCATTGCCGGGGGCCAGCCATGGCGATGTGTCGCCCTTGTATCCGCGTTGCAGCGCCTATTCTTACGGGATTGATGGCACTTCCATCCATTTTCAATGTTGCCGGCTCCGTCAATTACCTGAAGTGGTGAGGGGAGGGGCATACCACGATGGATTGAAGCTTGTGCTTCCTTAGCGGCGTGGCGACTCTGGATCTACCTGTCATCTCCACCTCCCCCCCCCCCCCCGGGATTCGTGGCGGTGACCCGCGCCCGCAGCCGCCCGCTTGGGAGGGGGTGCATCCGGTAGATCGGGGGGGGGGGGGGGGGGTAGATATGGCTCCCCTGCCCCGGCGCATTAAATGGGAGTCTCCGCGTGCGCCACTTCTCGGGGCGAAAGGGGAGACGCTATGGCCATGGGGCTGGACAGGAGCAGCGAGGGGCCTGCAATCCCTGATGGGTGGCCGTCGCGGCTGGAGTGGCCAACGGCGCAGGAAGGTTCTCGGGAGGTTAGGCTGAGGAGTTCCAGCTAGCTGATGTCTCTCAAGTCTGCTAAACCATACATGGATGCCTCTCTCTCTCTCTCTCTCTGAATCTCTCTCTCCCTCTCTCTCTCCCTCTCCATTTCCGTCTCTCTGCATCCCTCCCTCCCTCCCTCCCTCCCTCCGTCCCTCTCTCTCTATATCTATCTATCTCTCCCTCTCTCCTTCTCTCTAGTTTATTGCAAATAAATATCAATAGTTTTATGCTGCATGCTATTTTTACTAATGTCTCCATTGATAAACAGGTTACATGTATCAATCTAAACAATTGTGATATTTTAAAATTTTATTAGCAAGATAAAAAAATGGGATCATCATGCATCAATCTAAAAAAGTATGATAATTTAGAAATTCTTGGAGTTTCGTTCATTCCAACAGGAGATCAAGTTGTTGACGGGATTGCTTTTGCACGTGAAACAACTTCAAGCCTTTAAAGACAATCTAAAACTTAACACGTTCAGATTAAGGGAGGATGTTAAAGAATAGACTTGTAGTTCTGTGTAACCTGACATGTTGTTATGATTGTATGTGTGAGTGCATGTAACAAACTGCGGGAGGTTGTCAGCCAAGGATCGGCCTTATCCCATACGAGCAAAGCCTAGTAACAACCTGCGCCAACTGTATTCTATGTTTCTGGTATTTAACACGAACGGCGTCCTAACAGAAGAGCATACGCTTCACGCCTAACTTGTTTCAAAAAATGGCCATAAGAATATAGATTTATATTACTGTAATGAAAAATAGAGTATTTCTTTCACTGCGGACCACCTTGGCTTCGTGTAACCACAATCTTCTATTCATTGTTGGAGCAAAATAGTTCTGTCTCGGGCCTATTCATTGTTGGGGCCTTACAAAAAGTCATTGTTGGAGCGAAATTTCTTATGTAAATTAACCATGTATTTGAATGTGCTTACAAACTGTTTGGTATCTGATGGTCTTTACTCCTTTACAGTTCATACATAATTTTAATTTCCTTTTTCACTTGGACTGAAGTTGTCATCAAATAGTTGTATTTGCCTACCCACCTCATAATAAATTTAATATTTAATTTATGTCAATTTTTTTGATAAACAAGGAAATTGTATTGTAGTTATGTTGCAGTGTACATTGAAATACATAACTAGATCATCATATGACAATAGGGACATATATAACTATAGCTTGGTATTCCTGTCTTTTTTGTTTTGCTCTGATTTTGTTAGCACAAGAAAAGCACTGTTACAGTACAATACTCAGGCTTGGATGCCCTCCGTCGTAGTCCAAGAGCAATAGTTTTGTTTCTAAAATGACCAAGAAAGGTGTAACTAGCTAGCTAAACAACATCCAAATATGTATGCAGATGTCAAAGCATTTTCAGTTGGTTAACACAACAACTATCCAGCCATGTGATCTATACATAATGGCTTATCCAAATCTACATCCTATAACAGTATGCACTCTCTTCTCCCATAAATATATATATGTTTATTGACATGTAATCCCTGATTTTGTGAAGAAAAAAATTCTGTTAATTGTGAAACAGCCGCAAGTTTTCCTTTTTGACCACTTCACATATTTGCTCCTATTTCATGAAATTCATCATATAATACAATATTTGCACTAGTTTAGTACTAAATCTGCGACACATTTATTTTTGGACGAAGGGAATAGTACATAGAGCATTGCATAAGCCCAATTCGTGTTATGCATGCAGCTCATGCTAATATTACTTTCAATACTAGAACATGTAAAATTCCACTACCATCGAGGAGTCAATATTTCTGCACCGTTCAAGCTATATGATAACAGATTTATAAACACATATCCTTCATTTGAATTATCTTTTACCAGTTACGACGCAATTATTGAATTAAATCATTCAAAATAATACCTTGAAAGTTACTAATAGACGTCATCTAGCTAGGAATTTAAATATTTGTTAGAGTTTAAAGATAGTTTCTAGAATATTGGTTTGTACTTGTTAGTAAAATCTGGAAGACAACCACTTTTCCTATTTTCTCAAATAAAAATAAATCCCATGCAGTCAGTTAATTAAAAAGCAGTAGTGTGAGATGTGTGCATTCCTTTCTTTCCCATGGCCGGTTTTGTGCATTACATGACTCTTTATGTTCCATGTACCCATGCATGAATCTGCAACAAGTAATAGTGACAAGTCCAACTCAACAACTTAATCATTTCTTGCAATATCTATATTTTGTGCTTCATAAGCGTAAGCCGAGTGTATTATATCGGGTGATACTCGGTTTACCTACAACACCATCACGGAGCCGTGGACAGCGGGCAGGCCACGTGGCAGGTACGCTTTGCCATGAGTTACACTATAAGCCGAGTGCTTCTCCGAGGCAATTTCGACTTACCTGAGTTTACACCGTGTCCATTGTTTAAGCCGAGTGTGGAATGCCGTTTTTACGGCATACACGTAGCTAAGTCGAGAATTATATGTTCATCGTGTCTTCTGATGGGCATGCTCGGTATAGCATTCGGCTTACAGAATGATACTAGGCGACGCGTGCTTTTTGTATAGTGAAGCAATGTGCAAAATCGGGATAAAACCATGTTAAAAATCTTCAAATCTGATATTTTGGTAGAAGTTTGACTAAATGGGATAATATGTGTCATAAATGTATAAATAGGATAAAAAGTGAAATTCACTCTCTATATAAAGGAAAACGTTTACCTTTCATTGGCTGATCCAGATACCTATCCGCCATTGCCTCATCCGTTGATCATGCTCTATCTGACGCATCAGATCGTGCCCGCGCGCCAACGGAGCAGCGACCTAGCCCCCCTTTTTCCTGGAACAACATTGTTGTTTCAGAAACGGCCTGAAGCTGGGAGGTAGCGGCTACCAGATCTGGGAGGGCAACGGCACGACCGCTTTCCCCTGACGCCGGCCACTCCCGCCGCAGCCCATCCGCCACGACGTCGGCCGACCCTCCCCTAGCCCCCCACCCCCGTGTCTCCAGCCGCTCGCCCACCGCGATGGCGCAACCACTCGTCCACCGCGACGGCGCAACCGCTCGCCCCCGACGCCGACCGCTCCCGCCGCAGCTCGTCCGCCACGACGTCGGTCGGCCCTCCCCTACCCCTCACCCCCGCGCCGCCAGCCGCTCGGCCACGACGTCGGCCAGCCCAACGCACGCTGCAGCCCCTTCGCCCCCCATGCTGGCCGGCCGTCCCCTCCCCCCCCCCCCCCCACCCCGCGCCGCCAGCTGCTCGCTCCCGACGCCGGCCGGCCCTCCGCACGCGGCAAGCCGCACCACGAGCAAGCCGTAGAGCAGATCATGGTGGCGATGAATGTGGTGCCATACTCTACAGCTTGTCTGTGTGCCTACACGCAGCTGTACAACAGTAAGCTGTATTCATAAAAGCAAGTTCGACTAAACATGTATGCTACTAATCAAATTTGGAACACAAACAAATCTCTAAATTAATAACTAATTAGTGGTTAGCTCAACAACATACATGGATGCTTTAAGGACACACTGCTTGTGCACTACGATCTCTCTCTCTCTCTCTCTTCAGTTTATTGCAAATAAATATCATTAGTTTAGTACAGCATATAATTTTTACTAACGTCCCCATTGATAAACAGGTTACAGGTATCATTCTAAAAAAGTATGATATTTTAAATATTAAGTAGCAAGATAAACATGGTGCATCAGGTATCAATCTAAAAAGGTATGATATTTTCGAAAATGTTGGACATTCAGTTCATTCCAACATGAAATCAAGTTTGTTGATGAGTTCACTAAGTTTATGCAAGGGAAACAACTTCAAGCCTTCAAACACAAGCTAAACCATGACACGTTGAGATTGAGGGAGGATTCTAAAGAATAGGCTTGTAGTTTTGTGTAACAACATGTCACGATGTTACGATTGTATGTGTGCGTGCGTGTAACAAACTGTGGCAGGTTGTTAGCCAAGGATCGGCCTTATCCGATCCTGTATAGATTGGAGTAGGAGCAAAGCCTAGCAACAACCTATGCCGATTGTATTCTTTGTTCTTGGTATTTAACACGAATGTGTCCCTGCGGAAGAGCATACACTTCAAGCCAAACTTCTTTCAAACATTAGCCATAAGTATATATTTATATTTCCATAATGAAAAATAAAGTATTTCTTTCACTGTAGACCACACCTTGGTTTCGTGTAAGCACAATCGTCTAACAGAACCATGCCTTATGTCTTCTTATTACATAGAGGAAATCACTCCTCAAATTCTGAATTGCACCATCTCTCTAATTCTAGCCTTTACTACTAATAAATAATAACATACATCTATTTCTACTATCCATTAAAAATTCAGAGAAATACTAGAAGATCTCAACAAAAGGAACTCTAACCCCCTATTTACCACATTAGAAAACCAAGACCCAAGAGTTTAAGAAATTACCCACCCATACCTTAAATTATTGTGCCGGATTGTTTTTGCCGTGTACGTGCAATATAGAATTTCAGTTATAGCAAAATAGTTCTGTCTTGTGCCTATTCATTGTTCGGGCCTGATAAAAAGTCAGTGATCCCATCCAAAGCTATGTTTGTTACTCTGATAAAGCAAAATTTCTTACGTAGATTGATCGGTATTTGAATGTGCTTGCAAACTGTGTGTATATGATGGTCTTTGCCCCTTTTCAGTTCATACATAATTTTAGTTTTCTTTTGCCCTTAAACTGAAATTTTCATCAAACAATTGTATTTGCCTACACAGCTCATAATAAATTTCATATTTAATTTATGTCAATTTGTTTGATCAACATGGAAATTGTATTGCAATTATGTTGTAGTGTACATTGAAAGACAGAACTAGAGCATCATATGAGAATAGTGACATATATAACTATAGCTTGGTATTCGTGTCTTTTTTTTTGGCTCTGATTTTCTTACCACAAGAAACACACTGTTACAGTATAATACTCAGGCTTGCATGCCTTCCGTCTTAGTCCAAGAACAATTTCTTTGTTTCTAAAATGACCAAGAAGGGTATAATTAACTAGATAAAGTACATCCAAATATGTATGCAGATGTCAAAACATTTTCAGTTGGTTAACACAACAACTATATATCCAGCAATGTGATTTATACATAATGGCTTAATTATATTAGTCTGCATCATAGAACACTCTGCACTCTCTTCTCCCTTATATGTTTATTGACATGTACTCCTTGCTTTTGTGAACAACAAGAATTTGTTAATAGTGAAACAGCCGCAATTTTCCTTTTTTACCACTTCACATATTTGCTCCTATTTGATGAGATTGATCATATAATACATAAACAATAGTTACCCACGTTCACACAGTGGTGTTAACACATAAATTTCATAGAGTAAATAATAGAACGCAGATCCCCGCATGAGCCTAATTCGTGTTAATTATGCAGCTCATGCTAATATTAGCTTCAATACTAGATCATGTGAAATTCCACTACCATCGAGGAGTCAATATTTCACTCTTGTTCAAACTAAATGATATCAGATTTATAAACATACAACCTTTATTCAAATTATCTTTTATCAGGTACGACTCAATATTTCACTAGCTAGGAATTTGACTATTGATTAGAGTTTAAAGATATCACTGCAAAGCGCTCTAAGTCAGGTTTACATGTTTCTCTTCATAGTTTCTAGAAGATTGCTTTGTCCTTTTTAGTAAAATCTGGAAGACAGCCACTTTATATTTTTTCTTGAATACAAATAAATCCACAGTCAATTAAAAAGAACTAGTGTCAGATGTGTGCATTCCTTTCTTTCCCAAGGCCGGTTTTGCGCATTACACGACTCCTTATGTTCCTGGTACCCATGTACGGATCTGCAACGGTTTAATACATCTTTTTCATTTTGAGGGAAACAAGTGAAAATTACATTATGGCTATATGAATGCGCTAGCGAACTGTCTATGCTGAGTGTTTATATGGTGGATTTACGTATATTTTGCTTGATTTCCCCTTTTGAGGGTTAAAGCTAACTATCGTTGAAAGTGATACTTCGGTTGAGAAAGCATTGTAAATACTACTCGCCCAAATATGCAATGCCCAATCACACACCCATCATAAATTATTTTATGCGTTAAAATGAAAAGCTCATGAGTTACCAATACAACACACATCTGTATGTACATTTTCCGAAAGCTAATCTGAATTGCACATATTAAGAGTAAGGATGAGGATGGCAACATTGACAGAATAAATAACAATCCGATAGAGCCATACAAACTTAGTAACTTTAATGCCCCTGGTTGTATTTCGAACAAGTGTTTTACAATTGCATGTAAACAGCTACAAATTTAAAATATTTTCCTGTATACAAAAATTGTACATGTTATTGATACACACATCCGAAGCCTTGAGTAGAAAGTTAATATGAGCACCATGTGAAGCCTTGTTCTCTAGTTGCAGGTTCTGACGATGTTTTGCCAAGAACTTATCATCGTTCGTCTTTACTAAAAGTTTCATCCTTTCTAGCACTCTAGCGTTGAGCACGAAAAAAGTAACAAAATCAATGTCAGATTTTGTGCCCCGATAATAGTCCAATACTATTGTTTTCAGATGGATGTCAAAACATGTGCTGGTAATGAGACCCCGGTATTTACGACACCACAAGTTGTTTTTCCATGATTTCTGGCACTGAAAAAAATCAGCAAACGATGTATATAAGAGCTTCACAACAACAAGTAGATCAATAAAGAAGCCAGAGAAAATGTAGAATCGATAAAACTATCATCACCTGAATGTACAACTTCTCCAAGCACGGGAAGGTTGTCATCAATTCAATAACCATGTCCAAATTAAGAGTAGCCATACCAAGAACCAAACACTTGATTTTGCACGCCACTGTTGCAAGGCCACGAATGCGCGGTCCCTTCATCAAAGCATGAAATCCAAAACATTAGACAGTAATATACGTAATTTCTGTATATATGCAGTGAAATGCAAGTTATTAGAAGGTTGACGACAGTAAAAAAAATTAATAAGAAGATCAGCTACCTGATTATGACGAATATCTGTGGAACCAAACACGAGCCTCGTGGAGTTGGTACAACCTAGGGTCTCCAACTTAGGCACGGAAAGCGCGGCTATATGCAAATCATGGTTGTGATCAAGATGGATTAATGTTTGAAGATGAGGGGCACTCTCGATAACGAGTTCCTCTATGGATGGATCTGGCGAATGATTATCGACTGCAATGGTTTTAAGGGTAAACGAATTGATCCGAGGGCGATGGGCTCCAGTGCATCGAATAATTAGCAAGAACTCGACAGAAGGGCTGCGGGCAATCATGCTGTTGAGTGAGAAGTCCGAGAGGTAGACATAATGAAGAACGAGCTTCTTAAGCTGGGGGAAGTGAATCCCCTGAAGTGCGTCGTCCGTGAGTGTGAAATGTCCGAATTCGGCAACACAGAGGGTGGGCGAGAAGCGGAAGATTAATGCCGGCACCGGCATCGGCTGCCAGTTGTGCCACCGCCGACGGTAGAACTCAAGCTCCTTGAGTTTATCCAGAGTGGAGGACAGGAGACAGGCGTCGACGGCAGCATCGTTGTCCATGTCCGTGGACAATTCTGGGCGAATGGAGAAGCGGTGGCAGACGCCTTGGTGGGAGGAAATTATGCGTTGTAAAACATCACCGAGTTTACCATCACCGAGTTCAGCGCAGTCGATGTTGAGAGGAAGAGAGCGCCAAAGGGGACGCCAGCGTCTCGCGAGGATCTGCGTGCGGCCGCGTTCCTTGATGGGGAGGAGCGAGATAATCTTACGGAGCATGTCGTCGGGGAGGTCGCTGAGGTTTCTGATGTGGTGGAGATCTCGTCCGTCTCCGCATCCATCGTGTTCAGCCGCTCCGGGATCGGGCGGTGCCGCCGGTGGTGCCGGAGCCGGATAGCGCTCGACCTCGAGTGCGGCTGACTTCCTCTTCCGGCCTCCTACTACTACCGCCGGCGTCCATCTGTTTTGCAGAGATCGGCCCTGAGGAGAATTAGGTTCTATGGTGGAGCTCGGGATTGGAGAAGGACTGGGAGGGGAGGCTAGGGCCAGATGCGGAGCGGACGAAGCAACCTCGATCGCTTCTGAGGAGAGTGTGTGTTTGACACTTTGACTGCTGGCTTAGTACGATGGATGACAGACCAACCCCATAAATAGAAAACTGGCGGACGTGAGTAAATGGAAAGGTGACATGAGCAATTAGAATCTGCCTAATGTGACATGTGCGCATGCATGACAGCAAACCTTGTTGTCGGGGGTGTACCGCGAGAGGTTGCATGAGTCCTCCGGCAAGCCGGACCGGATGCGCGCAATCTCGGCCCGGCCGTCAGCTCCGGTGGCTTGTGGTGGCACCGGGACGCCGCTGACGCTTAGCCTCCAAGACCCCGACGCCCGCATGTCAGGCGGCGCCCGGTACTCTGCCTCGTAGAGGTAGCGGGCCTCGTCCTCGTCGAGGTGCAGGCGGCCGAAACCATTGGCGACCGCTCCATCGCCGGTGTAGCGTTCGACCATCATTCTTGGGTAGGAGAGGGAGAGAAACCGTTGAGAGCGAAGAAGAAGATGAGTGAGCGTCGGCAGGGAGAGGTGTGTGGCCACCGGCTGGGGGTGGATCGCCTTATATAGCTGTGGGCGGGCGGGCATGCGGAGCGACGACGTGTGAACGCTTGGCAAGAGCCGACGGATCGTGCTCGCGGGGACGCGCGTCGCCGCGCCTTCACTTCGCCGCCCGTGAATCAATGGAAGGCTGACCGGCGGCGCAACCATCGCAATGATTCCCTCGGGAAATGAGGCGATGAGGACGACGACCGCGCGGCCACTCGCTGACTCGGCGGGCCCAATGTTTTTTCGCGCCAAAAACGTTTCTGCCAGCACCCCCGGGCGATCCTGCGCTGGGTTCGGCCTGGGACCGCCGGAGCTTGAACCGCCCGTAAACTAAGCTTGAACTAAGGTTAAACTACCGCTGCTGCCCTTCACCGCCACTTTCTACATGCCGAGGAGCTTGTAGAAGTTGGTGTAGTCATCGTCTCCATCTCGCCGCTGCCACCCGCTCCGGTGCGGTCCTTACTACACCCCTGCCCTGGGTCACCGAGGCGAATGGGGTTCAAAAGCGTCGGCGCCTCCTCGCTGCTCTCGTCAAGGATGACGATGACGCTCTCCTCGCGGCCGCATCAACGGGCGGCGATCTCCTCCAGGGCATGGCACTGGTGCTCCATTTCTTCCCGTACGTAGTCGTCCCGGGCCCATTTCAGGGTGACCTCGTCGTCGGCGGCCATGGCGAGGTGCTCCTGCTTGACGGGCAGCAGCCCCGCCTCCGTCTTCGGCTTGACGAGGCGGGAGGAAGCGTCGGGCTTATTGACGATGCGGGTGCTGCGTGTGTGCCGTCCAGCGGCGTCTCCTGCGGCTCTGGCTTGACGGGGAGCAACGCCGGCGATCTGGAGGAGCGGGAGCCGGACGACGAGGACATCCCCGTCTCCATCCTCCTCAGCGTCCAGAAGTTGTCGCGGCGGCGGGAGAAAGCTGGCGGCGGAGGGTAGTAGTACATGTACGTGTTGCCGCCCTCGATGTGCTCGAGGATGGCCTCCAAGGTGCGGGCCAGGACGCCCCACCAGTGGCGCCACCCCTCGGAGTTGTGCCGGCCGCGAGGCTCGACCCTGTTGGTGGCGGCGACCTAGTTGGCGGGACGGCGTTCGAATAACGCCGTCCACAGCGCGTTGCTGTCGGGGTGTACCGCGGGAGTTTGCGCGAGTTCTCCGGCAGGCCGAACCAGATGCGCACAATCTCCGCCCATCGCTCAGCTCCGGTGGGCGGTGGTGGCACCGGGACGCCGTCGGTGCTCAGCCTCCAAGACCCCGACACCCGCATGTCTGGCGGCGCCGGGTACTCAGCCACGTAGAGGAGGCGCGCCTCGTCCTCGCGGAGGTGCCGACGGCCGAAACCATTGGCGTGCGCTCCATCGCCGGGGTAGTGTTCGACCATCGTTCTTGGGGAGAAGAGGGAGAGAAGGCGTCGGTGGCGAAGAAGAGGAGGAGAGAGCGTCGGCGGGGAGAGGTGTGTGGCCACCGGCGGCGGTGGGTCGCCTTATATAGTGACGGGCGGGCGGGCACATGGAGCGGCGGCGTGTGAATCCGTGGCAGAAGCCGACGGGACGCGCGTCGCCGCGCCTTCACTGTGCTGCCGGTCAATCAATGGAAGGCTGACCGACGGCGCAGCCTTCGCATTGATTCCCACGGGAAACGAGGCGATGAGGACGACGATCGCGCTGCCACTCGCTGAATCGGCGTGCCCAGTGTTTTTTGGTGCCAAAAATGTTTTCGTCGGCGCCCCTGAGCGACCCCGCGTTCATCCAGTTCTGACAGTTTTGACAGTGGCGATGGTATGAGAATTGAGAAGGGCATGCATGGCTTCCCCCACGGTGCTTCTTTTCTGTTCCATATCTCATGTCAATTGTTGCTTCCTCCATCTTCCTCTCTATTTTTCATCGCTCCCCAACAATGCATCATCCAGTTCTCCATCAAATCAAAAATTGAATATGAAGACCATCAATCAAACCGGAGTTCCATATAGCCAAGAATCCGGCCGTGGGTAGATATTCATCATATATATAACAACGATAAGGCTGAAGATATTGCCTCGCGGATTTGAACAACAGGGGACGAAACCATCAATTTCGGTTTAGGCCAGGGGGTGTAGAGATTAAGAGCATCTTGAATAGAAGATTTGGAGATGTAAACCTGGAGATGTAAAAAAGTTACATCTTCAAAAAAGAGGCAATTCCAACGGATGATGTAAATTTGTGATGTAAAAGGGCAACTTCAACAAATGATGCAAATGCATATGTAAAACTAGTTGAACTTGGGGACCTTCTTCGGTGGCATGGTGGCGGCGGGGTGGCAGCGGGCGAATCAAGGCGGGCGGCGGCACTGGAACCGTATGGTGGGTGAGGCGGCAGTGTGGTGGTGCGGGGCGGCGGGGCTGCCGGCTAGGCGGCTATGCTGGGATGCGCGGCGACGGTGCTATGGGTGGGGCAGGCGAGCGGGGCTGCTGGCGTGATGGCGGTGCGGTGGTGCGGGGCGGTGTGGTGGGGACCTAGGGCAGAGTGGGCGGAGCGGCGACAGGGATAATCAATCGGCGGACACCTCGACCGTGTGGAGGAAAAGGGCCGATTCGCGGCGTGCGATAGTGGCCGGTGATCGAAACACAACGGAATCGATGGCGGGGGTCATGGAGGGGCGGATCTGCCGTGGGGCGAAGGTGGCGTGGTGCTGCTGACGGAGGAAAAGGATGGGGTTGAGGAAAGAAAGTGAAACGACGGTTTGCAAGGGGTTGGTGTTTTTACATCTGCTGTAGGTGGAGATGTATATTTGCATCGCGAGGTGTTGTATTTTACATATCTAAAAGACAGAGGTGCAATTATTATTATTTTTACATCTACATCATCTGTTTGAAGAAGGGTTATTAATTAAGACTTCAAGATGCAAAATTTTGTTATTTTTTCATCTACAGTTTCAATTCGAGATGTTCTGAGTGGCTAATATCAGATATTTGAAAAACATTATTCTGGATAGTGGGTTAGTTGTAAATGGGCCAACACTATAGCACATCGTGACTTATGCTTTGGGCTTATAATTTTGCGACAAGCAAGCTGCATGATAATTAACCGACCATTTAACAAATTGTATATTCTACAAAAGAACTCGGTTACTAACATATTCACAAAGAGGACTGAAGAATGCATTATATCGTTATGTCATATTAAACTGATAATTGTGCTTCAAGTGTTTATATCTTCTGGTAGAACAATTAATTAACTATGTTGGGTCAATATACTATAAAACAAACTTAACTAATCAATACACACTACCAAAATGTGCATGATCCAAAGGTATGACTCTTGAGGAGAGCAAAGAAAAAAATTCAGAAAGGAAGAAAATTAAAATGTGTGTGCTTCTTGAAGTTAAATCCAACAACGAATTACAAAGCATGGTTTGTAGTGTTGGAAGCATGACATCCATACGAATTACAAAGCATGATTTCTAATGTTATAAGCATATATTGATGATTTGTTGAGCGAACACAGTGGCATCTCCATCAGATGCGCCATTTTTCACATCATTAAACCAAAAATTGCAACGATAAAGATGTAATCATTGGTAGCATTGCAGAGTAATTAAGCAAGCAAATCATAAATATCACATGTCAATTATGGGATCTTGAAGCATGCTTTCGCAGGAGAAACACATGATTTCGATCGTCGTAGTTCAAAAATTTGCATGACGCACCCACTCTGCCTCAGTTGTGATGCACTAACGATAATGACCAACGAACCTGGATCGGTGGAAGTAGCAGATATACATTGATATAACTACCCATAGGGCAGATTCACTACAAAAGATATATGGTCAACGAGTATAATCTTTCTACAAATAACTAATCGAATGATCACACTCAAAAAACGGACATCCAAATAGATTGGTACCACCCCTCCGCATTGTAGCTCCTCCGAGGGACCAATGAGCGGAACACTATAACCGCCCCCCTACGCCATAGACTGATGTGGATACCGGATGTGAGGTTTCCTCTTTGGGGGGTAGCGACCCCCCTCCCCGTGTGATTATGTATGAGATATCTGTATGTTGTAATATTTGAAGGACATGTGTTTCTCAGTACGACAAGATGGATGGAGCCAAAAAAAATTCACCATAATGTTTTGTGTGTCAACTTTGGTGTAATAGAGTAGCTATAGAGATAGCGGTAAGATTGCAAATGCCAGGAGGGTGTAAATGGGAACAGAGAATAAAAACTGAAGAAACTATTGCCACGGTATTGATTTTGAAATTGTTGCCATGGCAAGCCGTTTTCATATAAATCTGTTTTTGTTAAAACGGCTACCACATGAGTGTTTTTCTGCAGCCACGGCGACAATTTCGGATGAAATTTTGTGAATACAATGAAGACTTGTTTGGCGTGAGGGCCATACCATATCTTGCTATTTTGAATTGCCTAGGATATTTTATCCCTTTCTGGGTGCACCCTTTTCATTGTGCTTTAGTCGCTTTTATATCAGTGTGATCTCTCACAGTAAAATGTCGTGTAGTTAGAGTTTTCATATGTATAGCTCTGTCTAGAACAGGTATCTCTTCAGGGTATGAAATATACACATGAGTATGAATAGTTAGTGAGGTGTAAGTCCTGTGAACGTGAGGCCTTTCTTCATGAGCATATGGTTATCCTGACGTCCATGCAAGAGTCCTGAGATTAGAGCACACCCATCAAAAGATGAGCAAGAGTCACATGGAAATATGATCGGCAAGTTCGCCTACCGATTAAAATACATCGTCAACAATGATGCACTCATTAATGGTGTTGAGTTAATTTATGGATCTCGAATCACTAAATATCATTTATGAGAGATATTGGTTTGAGCAGAAGCACACTTTAGAATTAAATAAGTAGAATTAGTCATGCAATTAACCATGACCCTTGTTGAAAGTATATTTTTTATTATAGTTCTAGAATAATGGATCGTGGTTCCACCTTTTTAGTAGGCACCGAAGGCCACCAGGGGCTAGGGGAGCCCAGAGAGTCTAGGCGCCCGTTTAAGTTGGGTGCCTCCATTTGGTGCCTAGGCACTAGGCGGCAACTAGGGCTGGGCCTTGGTCTTCTGATCTTCTTCTTGCACAAAAATCATCTCTTGTTTTTTCCTATATTTTTGCGGACTTCTTTCGTCGTGATTACCTGAAATTCCAAAAACAACAAAAAAGGGCATTGAGCACTGGATTAATGGGTTAGTTCCTGAAAATAGCTTAAAAACGTTACAAACTTGAAGGATAATATGCTTTTAATATACAAATATTAAAAATACATTGGAGATGTATCAATAACTCACACCAATTCTATCTCATTTACTGGCCCTCTAGGGTCTAGTTCTTATCCTTGTCGACCAAGGTTGGACACTCGTTGGCCTAGATTTATATCGTCGTCTTTGGCTGCATATTCCGTAGGCAACTCCAACAAATATGTAAATTAGTGATGTAAAAGGGCAACTCCAACAGATCATGCAAATGCAGATGTAAAACTAGTTAAACTTGGGGACGTTCTTTGACGACATAGTAGCAACGGGCTTGCGGCGGACGAATCGGGGCGGGCGCCGGCGGTGGAACCAGGTGGTGGGCAAGGCGGCGGTGCGGTGGTGCTGGGCGACACCGTGACGGTGCTGCTGGTGGGACCGGCGGGGCTGCTGGAGAGGCGGCGATGCGATGGTATGGGGCGGCACGGCGAGGTGCTCCGTGCGGGGCAGGCGGAGCGGGTGGGGCTACGGGCGGGGAGGCTTCTGGGATGAATCAATCGGCGGCCAAGGCGACCGAGCGGCGAAAAAACGGTCGCCCCACCTCACACCCTTGTAAACGCCATATCATGGTTGATAGAAACTATGTCCATGAAACCAGCAAGATAAATCTAGCAGGTTCGGACAGTTCCATCCACTCGACACACAGAGTGATAAAAGTACCCAGGTACAAAAAGGGACCCCGAGTTCAAGTTCTTAAGACTACTGCCCGTCATACAGGATCGATAATATTCTCCAGGAATACACCTAGTGGGTGCACTTAGCGTGCCCCCACTGGATACGACACCACTCGACCAGGTCTGGCCTATCCGAGTCAAAAAAAGAGACAACACAGATATATGGAACAGTTTCAGTCGGACCCCCGCCGATGCAAGCACTCGACGACGGTCTCGGGAGCTACACCCAGTGGGTTCACTCAGAGTGCCCCCACTAGACTTATCGTCACTTGCGCGGGTCTGCCCTGTCGAGTGTTAACGATTATCGAGAACCAATCAAAGACCCATGCCGATGTTTTCATCATCCGACAGTGGTCTCATGGACTACACCGAGTGGGTGCACTCAGCGTGCCCCCACTGGATAAAAAACAGGCATGTATACACCGAAAGAAAACACCCACTGGGTGTAAAGTCAAGATGGACGAAGTGCAATCGGAAATGAACTTATAATCCCACTTACTCGGACATTAGCATGAAGTGCCGAGCTGGCGTCGTATGCCAACCTACTGGCTTCATACGCCTCCTTGGTTCACATCATCATCTCCTCTTCCTGGATCATGGCCTCCTTCCCTGCTCCAGTTTGGTCTTCTGGAACATGTTGCAAAGTGAACGCGGACATTGGAAGAGTCTGCACAATGGATGAGGTGGCAAGAGTTGCTGGAGGTTGTTCAATAGACACATGATTCACAACAGTCGAAGTCGCTGGAAGGGCACTCAACGACGGGATCTCACGCCAGGTGATCACTCGGGGTGGGTCTCCAAGTTCCAGAGGCAATTTAATAATTGACCGGCGCGGTTCTTTATCATCTTCGAGATAGATGACATCAGTAGCTGTTAGTCAGTAACATGAGTCGGTCCAACCGATCAATTTTTTCCAGAAAGCATAACAGAATGAAGATTTATTATACCTCGTTGGGAGGTGACTACGTCTGTAGCATCCAAGTTCATGGGATCTTCATCTCCAGGAGGCAACGTCACCGAGGTAGCACCTCTAGCAACCAAATTCCACTCGCACATCAAAGGCATGGAATTTCACAATGGAAAAAAAAGAAAGAGGTAAACACTCACGTTGAAGTGACTGGCATAGCAATCCTCATTCAGGGCAGAGACTTCCAAGTCTTGGGAGCGTCAGGTTTGCTTGTTTGGCAGGCCTCTCTGCCGACTCAGTTGTGGCGGCTCGGTCACACTTCACATTCCTAGTGCTTGACAACAAGGTCTTTCTTGGGGTAGCCACAGGATCATGGTGATGTTTGGATCGAGACTCAGTGCGCGAAGGAGACTGGATATCTTCCTCACTCTCCTTCGAGTCAGCTTCGCTGACCTCGCTGTCCTCAGCATAGTCACTGTCGGTGCTGCCACCTTCGCTTTCCCCACATACGTCGAGTTGATCAACGTTCCGCACAGGTGAAGGCATGTTTGTCCACTCCTAAAAGATGTAAAAGCAGCAAAGTCAGTCGGCTGAAGATTCAATCACTCAACAAAGATATGAAAGTAATCAGCAAGGAAATAACTCACCATGTTCTGTGGCTTGTTCACAGCAGAGAAAGGCAAGATCCACTTGGCTCCTAATGGATTGTCGCAGGCTCCAGTCATGCCTCTGAGCCACTGAGCCATGGTTTCTTCAGAAACCTCCTCTGGGTGCGACTAAGTGGAATCCTCAAGGCCTGAATAATGCCACATGCCGTGATCTCTCACTTGGAGAGCTTGGATGCATCGACTGAGAAATGTCTCAAGAAGGTCCATTCCAGTCACCCTGCCACGGATCAGATCTACTAACGCATTCACCGGAATTCCTACTTGGGTCTTCTCCTCTTCTAACATAGTCAGCGTTCTGGGAGCAACATGTTGCTCCAAAGTGAAGGGGGAAAGACCTGTCGGCATGTTTGCGGCTGCGATATCTTTGCAATAGAACCAGGTCGATTGCCATCCTTGAATAGATTGAGGGAGAGTCATTTGCGGATACGCACTCTTACTCCTTTTCTGGATCCCCAAACCGCCACATAATTGGTTGACATTGGTTCTACTATCCTTGGGTTTGGCTTTCTTAACCGAATAGGAACGTAGAGTGAAGATATGCTTGAACAATCCCAAGTGAGGAGGACAGCCCAAGAAACACTCGCACAACATGATGAACGCAACAAGGTGCACGATATCATTTGGAGGAAGGTGATGGAGTTAAGCACCAAAAAAGTTCAAGAACCCGCAAATGAATGGGTGGGGAGTCAAAGAAAAACCTCGCTCTACATGGCTGGTGAGAAGAACTCTCTCACCTTCGTGCGACTCTAGCTCGACCTCCTCCGCTGGTAACCTCCAGCAATCGGCGACTACCAATCCGTCGTTGACGAGATTCAAGACATCAATCTCCTTGAGAGATGACGGGAGAAAATCCCCCTGGATCCAGCCCGACGGCATCGCAGCCCGAGCTCCCGACAGTTTCTTGGCGCTGACTCCCTTCTTGGCCCGCTCGAGTTTGCTCGTCTTTGATTTCGTCATCTCGATGGTGGTGGCGGGGGCAGATCTAGGCGGAGCTCGAGAGGCAGAGGAGGAGGGGAAAATGAGGAGATTGAGAAGGAGCACTGTTCCAACCCTAGCACTGACTCGTTTTATAACCGCCCGAGTGAGTCGATGATCCATGGACCCGAAGATCTCTGTATATCCCGATATTAGAGGGATCATGATACGTTGCGATGAGGGAGGTGCGTTAATCGAGGTGTCGTGCTCTCATTTACCGCGGTTGTTGCGTCATCGCCGCACGCGGTGCACACTTACCAAATTTTCGTATCCCGTGGAATCCGGGCCTGACAGAGCGATCCGTCACATCAAAAGATCCCGTTAATCACTCGGACCATTTTTCGCTATTAGATTCACTCGGAAATATTTCAAGACAGAACCAATCAGGGTGAATGGCAAATATTTTTATCGAAGCCCGTTTCTACCAAGCCTTGATATGCGTTCGGAGTTTGGCATGTTCAACGGAATCTACATTGACCCCTTTCCACTCGAACCCCGATCCATTCGGGGGCTAATGATGGGGATATGTACCTAGGATAGGTTCATAGGCCTGACCTACAGGTCCTACCCAAAGGCACATCATTAAGGACTTAAAGATTTCAAAGAAGATTCCGACTGATTCGCCATGAGTCACTCGGTAGAGCATCTGCTTGGAGATTTGCTCTATCCACTCGATAGAACACTTTCACTCGGAAGAATATGAAGCCAGTCGACTGTAGAAGTTGAGAAGTCACTCCAGGGGGACCAAAGGGCAGACATTCGGCTGGTTACCATAAGTAACATTATTACGTACGTTATGAGTAACACACATCTTTGTCTTCATTACTCGAACCCTTGGTTGCTTGGGCCTTGATGAGGGGTAGCGCACTCTATATAAACCATCCCTCCCCTCTGGCACAAGGGTTCGCACCCCCTGTAACACAGACTCCACATAACAAGAGCTCCCGAGCACTGAGACGTAGGGCTATTACCTCCACGAGAGGGGCCTGAACTCATACATCGTGTGTACAAGCTTGCCTAGCTAAGACTCTGCCCTCTCTTTTCGTACCCCTCATCTCTACTGTCAGGTCCGTTCCCACTCTCTCAAGTTCCTGGAGCCCTAGGTGCACGATGCAATCGTTGAACATCTGCATCCTTGGAAAGTGTACCAAGTTGTTACTTTTAACTATCTCCGACCTTCACAATACAACACGATGGATGGAGCCACATAATTTTCACCTTAATGTTCTTATTCCAACTTTTGTGTAATCGATTAGCTATATAGATTGTGGTAAGATTGTAGATGATGGTGAAAAACTTACAAAGAGGACCCCTTTCGGGACCCCGATCCTAAGTCATAGGAATCCAGCCTGTAACACATCGCATCTCTTTGCGGTCTCACGCACGGTTAACTCCACGGCTGCAGCCTTACCTTAGCAGGGACCGTTTGCGTCTTTTGACTCACGTATGCAATAGCGTCGCTAGCATTCCAATGTCAAAGAACCCGGATCGACAAGTCTAGTCACAAACCAAAGTGGCAGTACCGCACAAGGAGAGGCATACATGACCCAACAAAGCAGATGTCGGTCACCAGCGAGTGTAGATGAGTCGTAGCAAGCTACAAGGACTCCATTACATCGCGTGACATTTCCCCAAAGGGGACAGACACAGCAGCTAAGAAGGACACATGCCGGTCAACCAATGTGTCCGGAGCAGTAGCGAACTACCAAGGCTCGTTGGATCACAAAGGGGCATTTCCTTGTAAGGAGTGCTACTAAAGTTCACGACTAGGTAATCGAACCCCATACATATCAAGTACGATACACGTATGCATGTCATACCGATATGTATAGATACATCGATGGCATCACAACATAACCATAAACATTCAAGCTTTATTTAAGAGGCTCGGAAGAGCCACACACATAATATTACACATTAAGGGCCTCACGACCCATAATAGCAGTCATTCAGTTACAAGCCAGCGGAAAAGTTTAAACTCTCTGAGTACAGACAGGGCAACTAGAAGGCACATGGCTTGACTATACTACAGACCCAACGTAGGGCAGATCGTAGCTGGGACATCAGCTACTCGTCGTCGTCGATGTCTACGAAGAACCCTCCATTAGGGTCATTAGCAACCTCTGCAACATTTATTAAGCAAACATGAGTACGAAGGTACTCAGCAAGACTTTAGGATAACTATCTACTCATGCAAAGTATCAATATGGTATTGTGGGGTTTCATGCGGAAAGCGAGCATTTGACTCGTGGCTAGACAACTTGCATTTTTAAATAATTTTGACAACTTGATTTCTCGCACACGAGTCCACTAACACCACAACAATACACCATGGTGGAATCATTCCGTCTCCATTCGGAATTACCGTCCACGACACTCACGCTTATCTTGGCAATTTTATAAGTAGCCATTGAAGTTATCTATGAACAACATATGTCTCCAAGTAGTCCATATCCGCGGACGCGGCTATTCGAATAGATCATAACCCTGCAGGGGTGTACTTCGTCACACACGCTCTCGCCACTTATCGCCATGTGCACGTCATGCACCTCGGCAACCTTCAAGCGGAAGCCTAGCGAGGGAGTCGGCCACGACCGTTAACCACACTAGTACCTAGTCCAGGTTTATCGCCTATGTGAGAGTAACCCGTACGGAAGTCCGACTGGGGTTTCCGCCACGGCCTCAAACAATGTGCGCAGGGTTCCCAAGCCCACCATCCGGGTGCCACTTGGTACACCATGCCACTGCCTACCGCATCACAGCTCACCTCTCAGGTCAGCGCTATGCACGGCCTCCAGCATGACTATAAACACCAGAAACTACTTGCAACTCCTGGACCGAGTACTAAGCGATTAATAAGTCAAGAGGGTCAATTAAGTATCCCAACGTGTGGTAGTATCTAGTCTTGAATTACATACACGGAACTAAGTTCCTAAGGACGGTTCCAATGAAACAACACGCCATGTACTCCTACACAGCCTTTCACCGGTACCTTTACCAAATCAGGTTCAACACACAACCTTTGCTTACCGAACACATTCTCACAACTCTATTCATCTCCCAGATGACAGACCATACACAACTCTAAGCATAGCATGCATAGCAGGATAAGGCACATCATGGCTCAAGCAACTACCAGGTATGCTAGGTTGCAAGGTTCGGCTATTTACTATGACAAGGATAGGTCATGCAGAGGAAGTGGGTTCAACTAACGTGGCAAAATCAGTTGAAGCATTTGATCCTAATGCAATAAATAAGTGCAGGAGCAAGAACATGGGATTTATCGGGATGATCAAAATGGTTGCTTGCCTTGTTGCTCAGAGGAGGGACAATATCCGTCAGACGGATATTCGGTGAAATCCGGGGGAGCGGAGCCTACCGGAAGGAATGACAACAATCAATAACAATCATATGCAAACAAGATGATGCATGAGCATGGCATGAGAATGCAAGGTGATATACTATTATAATCAACATGTATTAGGTTTGAAGTTGATTTGAATCACATTCAAATAACACTTCAAATGAGGTATTCTCGGATACCGTTTTAATTGATTCGACCTGATGCTCAGATCAACTTGATGTTAACATGCATGGGATGTCATGTTAAGTTGCTGGTTTGTTATTAGAACAATGTTTGATCATGTCATTCATAATGAAATTTAAATATTTTTCCAAATTCCATTTATAAAGTATTTATAAGAATTGACTTATTCATTAATCTACATGTTTGGGTTCTGTAACTTTTCCAAACATGATTGAAAATAGCATATTCAGATTCCTTGAATTTTTCTGATACTTTCTCATATATAAATTATTTTCATTGGAGTTACAGATTAATTTCTATGAATTTTTGAAGTTTTAAACATTTCTGGAATTATTTTTATACTGGAAAATACTTTTACTGCATCAGCATGACATCAGCAGGTCCATCTGGCCGTTGAAAGTCAAACCTGACCAGTGGGACCCACTGGTCAGTGTCTCTGGTCAGTTTTAGATTAAAATTAAACTTAATTAGCTGGTTAATCTTACTGGACCCACATGTAAGTGACTTATCAAATTAATTAATTTTATTTTCTTTAATACTAAACTCACACAGGCTGGCCCCACTCGTTAGTGGCTCAGGCCAGCTGAGATCCACCGGTGGCGAGGTCGTCCTCGCCGGCAGGGAGCCTCCGGCGACCACCAGTACGGTGGAGGTCATCGGAAACTCACTTCCGACGGCCAAACTCACGGCTGAGACCACGAGAGGAATGGCCACTCGATGGCGCACACGATGGGACAAGCCCCAGAGGCTGGGGTGGCCGGAATCAACGCCGGCGACGAGCTTGGCGGCGACCAAGTTCGGCCATCGTCGAAGCCAGCGAATACGGGGTCAAAACGCGCGGGGCTGGGCACCTAACGCATCTACATGATGTCCTGAGGCTGTTGGTAGCCTCAGACGGACCAACACTTCACCGGAGGCCTACCGGCGACGAGCTGCAGCGGCGGTCCTCGTCGGGCTCTGATGGAACTAAGCCTAGAGGAGGGGATCGACGGGGATAGCTTAGGGGAAATGACCGCATGCTCACGGGGAGTGCAGAGCAGGGCTTAGACGGCTCGGGGAAGGGCTGAGGGCGACGAATCGAGCAGAGCTCGCCGGCGGCGAAGGTTGAAGACGACGGTGCCGTGGGCGTTGCAGGGCTCGGGGAGGCTTCGGCTTCTGCAGAGAGGACCAGATCGACGAGGCGGAGCTAACGACGTGCTCAGCAAGAGGAACCTATGGCTAGGGGCACGGGCAGCTCGAGCTCGAGCTCCTGTCCATGGCGGCAGAGGGGATTGAGGGAACCGAGAGGAGAGGGGGAAGAATGAGGTGGGGAATGGATAGCCACGGGCTCGGGGAGCTTATCCCCGTGCTTGCCAGCGCGAGGCGGCGGCCAGGCACGCACACAGGTGCGTGGCCGCGCCGGAGTACGCGACGACCACCTCCTGCTCCTACTGGCGAGGTGGGAGACGACCGAAGGAGATGGCTGGGCCGGCTAGGCGACAGGTAAGGATTTTTCATTTTCTTTCTGTTTTTGTTTCTGTTTTGCTATTTCATTGATTTTCTATTTATTTCAACTCCCAAATAATTTGTAAAAACTATTTTAAACACACCAGAATATTTGTTGGAATATTTCCAACCATTCCCAAAGTTTCTGATTTCAAATTTAAAACTTGAAACCAGTAGCTTTTTGCATTTATTTAAAATGCTTAAAGTGTCAAGAAAATGGTTTTCTTCATTGCTCATTTACTTTCATGATTTATCAGAAAGTATGAACTTTTCTTGAGGACATTTTGGGTTCATTGATTTTAACTAGTTTGAAATTTTCCCTCATTTTGAGAAGTGGCTAGGGTTTGAGTTTTTCCTTCACCTCTTTCTTGGATCTTGTTGAAAATTTCTTAGATGCAATGCAAAGAAGACATGAGCACAATACTAACTTGCTTAAGGTGTCAGGGATGTGACAACTCACCCCCACTCAAAGGAATCTCGTCCCGAGATTTAGAAGTCGTCGGGAATAACGCAGGATACTCAAGTCGGAGACGATCCTCTCTTTCCCAAGTTGCCTCCTTTTCAGAATGATTTGACCATGGTATGCTCAGCTTGATCAAGAATACGCACGGGGTATTCTCGGTATGAAAGGTTATCTTGGAGATCAAGCGTTTCGTGTTCCACTTCACGGATAGGATCCGAAAAGCAACGCCTGAGTTGCGAGACGTGGAAGAAATCATGAACCATGGAAAGATGCGCAGGAAGTTCCAACTGGTAGGCAACTTGTCCTCGTTTGGCAAGAATGCGAAAAGGACCAATGTAACGAGAAGCCAACTTGCCCTTGATACCGAATCGATGGGTACCCTTCAAAGGTGTAACCTGAAGGTAAGCCTTCTCGTCAACTTCAAAGGTCACAACCTTATGATGACGATCATATTGGCTCTTTTGACGAGACTGGGCTGTTTTCAACTTTTCACGAATAATGCCTGCTCTTCTGCATCCTGGATCATATCCGGGCCAAAGAGTTGCCTCTCTCCGGTTTCTGACCAATTAAGAGGTGTTCGACATCTTCGTCCATAGAGAACTTCAAAAGGAGCTTTGCCCAAACTTGATTGGTAACTATTGTTATAAGCAAATTCGGCGAATGGAAGGCACTTCTCCCAATTCATACCGAACGATATAACACAAGCTCGGAGTATATCTTCTAGGATTTGATTCACCCTTTCTACTTGACCACTTGATTGGGGATGGAAAGCAGTGCTAAAAGATAAGTGACTCCCCATGGCATTCTGAAAACTTTCCCAGAAGCGAGAAGTAAAGATACTCCCACGGTCCGAGTTAATCTCCAGGGGAACACCATGAAGAGACACTATTCGGGATATATATAACTCTGCTAGCTGGCTAGCTGTTATGCTCTCACGAATAGGAAGAAAATGAGCCACTTTGGAAAGACGGTCAATGACCACAAAGATAGCATTATTTCCTTTCTTGGTCATGGGAAATCCGGTAATGAAATCCATACTAACTTTATCCCATTTCCATTCAGGAATAGCTAGAGGATGAAGGGTGCCAGCAGGCCTTTGATGTTCTGCCTTAACTCGACGACAAACGTCGCAGTTAGCAACGAACTCAGCAATTTCTCTCTTCATCCTAGTCCACCAGAACCTCTGGCGTAGGTCCTGATACATCTTAGTACTACCGGGATGAATGGTGAGAGGAGAATCATGAGCCTCCTTAAGGATCAATTGCCGCAGACGTTTGCTCTTGGGAACCACTAAACGGTTCTGAAAGAACACAACAACTTTCTCATTGATGGAGAATTCCCTAGCATTGCCGCTAGCAATATTCTCCTTGATCCGGGATATACCCTTATCATAGGCCTGCACGGCTATGATTTGATCCCTAAGAGTAGGCTTCGCCACCAGGGTAGAAAGGAATCCTTGAGGAACAATATGAAGATTCAACTTCTGAAAGTCCTGATAGAGATGTGGTTGACCTTGTTGTAGCATCAAATTGTTACAATAAGATTTACGACTTAGTGCATCGGCCATAACATTGGCCTTCCCCGGGGTGTAAGTTATCCCTAAGTCGTAATCCGAGATCAACTCAACTCACTCTTTGCCTGAGATTCAAATCCGGCTCGATGAAGATATATTTCAGACTTTGGTGATCAGTGAATATTTCGCAACGATTACCCAGAAGGTAATGTCGCCAGGTTTTTAGTGCATGGACCACAGCTGCAAGCTCAAGGTCATGTGTGGGATAATTATCCTCATGTGGACGCAACTGTCGAGATGCGTATGCGATCACATGACGATCTTGCATGAGAATGCAACCTAATCCTTGTCGCGAGGCGTCGCAATAGATAACAAAGTCCTTAGAAAAATCTGGTGGTAGCAACACAAGTGCGGAAGTCAGGCGTCTTTTCAGTTCCTGAAAACTATGCTCACACTGTGGTGTCCACTCGAACTTTTTATCCTTCTTGAGAAGTTCAGTTAGAGGCTTTGCAATCTTGGAGAAATTCTCGACAAAGCAGCGACAATAGCTCGCTAGACCAAGAAAACTCCTAACTTGCTTAACCGATTCAGGTTGAGTCCAATCAAGGACAGCTTGAACTCTCTCGGGATTGACAGCAATACCCTTACCAGAGATTACGTGACCCAAATAGGTCACTTCTGGTAACTAGAATTCACATTTTGAAAACTTGGCATAAAGGCGATGCTCTCGAAGTTTCATCAGTACCAGCCTTAGATGCTCGGCATGTTCTTGTTCGTTCTTCGAGTAGATGAGAATATCATCGAGGTATACCACGACGAATTTATCCAAATACTCCATGAAGATTGAATTCATCAGACGAGAGAAGGTGGCTGGGGCATTGGTTAACCCTAAGGACATGACGGTGTACTCGTATTGGCCATAACGAGTAACAAAAGCCGTTTTTGGAATGTTCCCGTTCTTGATCTTGATATGATGGTATCCCAACCTCAAATCCATTTTGGAGAAGACTGAGGATCCAGCGAGCTGATCGTACAGATCGTTGATCCTAGGGAGCGGATACTTGTTCTTTATGGTGACCAGATTAACCGGTCGGTAATCTACAACCATTCGATCCATTCCGTCTTTCTTCTTGACGAAGAGGACGGGACAAGCCCAAGGAGAAGAGCTAGGACGAATGAAACTTTTATTCAAGGCCTCATCTAATTTCTTCTTAAGTTCGGCTAGCTCCAGGGGTGCCCTCTTATATGATCTTCTGGCTATTGGGACTGTTCCCGGAACTAGATCTATCACAAACTCTACATCTGTGTCAGGTGGAATTCCTGGCAGTTCCTCTAGAAAGACATCCGGGAAGTCACGGACTACCGGAATGTCTTCAAGTTCTGGAAGAGGGTTGGCATTTAGGGAATAGAGTTGGCATTTGGCAACTCGAGTAGAGACATTTACTATCTCACCCGAGGGATGGGTAAGCTGGACATTTCTAGAATGGGTATCAATCTTGGCATAGTGAGCTGACATCCAGTCCATGCCCAAGATGATATTAATATAAGAAGATTTCAAGGCTATCAATGAGGCTAGAAAAACTAGCCTATCTACTAGAATTTCATTGGCATAGGTTATCCTAGAGGTTTTCCATTTACTACGAGGAGTTTGGACAACCAATGGAATTGGCATATCACAAAAAGACATGTTATGCAACTGTGCATAACTTTCTGAAATGAAGGAATGAGAAGACCCAGTGTCAAAGAGAACAGACGCTGGGTGATGATTAACAAGAAGCGTACCCAGCATGACGTCGGGATCCTCTGCAGCTTCTTCTGCTGAGACATAGTTCACACGGCCACGTGCAGGCATTGGCTTCACATAGTAAGCTTTGCCTGACTTGGCTTGCCCGACGGACTTTCCGGGTTGCTTGGCACCCACATTTTGAGGACACTCACGAGAATAGTGCCCTGGTTCTCCACACTTATAGCATATCACTTGGTTGGCACGTGGTGCAGCATTGCTAGCTGGACCACCATAAGCTTTTGCTGGGGGGTTGGCCTGATTCGCCTGAGGTGCCACGTAGGATGGCCTCGGAGTGTATCTTGGCGGCAGAGAACTGTTCGGAACCCACAGCCTGCGTTTGGGAAACGCGGAACCAGAAGACGAGCCAAAGTCACGGGAGTGCTTCCTTGTGGCTTCAAAGTCAGTATGACCAGTCTCGGCACTGATCGCCTTGTTGACCAGGGCTTGAAAGCTTGCACACTCATGGAGGCGTAGATCACGACGAAGCTGAGGGCTCAGACCCTTACGGAACCTTGCTTGCTTGTTGGCGTCAGTAGACACCTCCTCTGTTGCATAGCGGGCAAGATTACCGAACTCGCGGCTATAGGCATCCACAGTCAACTTGCCCTGAGTGAAGGCACAGAACTCCTCTCTCTTTCTGTCCATCAGGCCCTCTGGAATATGGTGCAGACAAAAGGCTGCACAGAAGTGTGCCCATGTGGCTGCTGGTTCAGCGGGACGCATTGCTTCAAATTTCTCCCACCACAGATTGGCGGGTCCCTCCAGGAAATATGCCGCAAAGGTCACCTTGTCGGCCCCAGACACATTCGCAGAGCGAATCTTCCGTGAGATGTTGCACAACCAGTCATCAGCGTCGAGGGGATCGACGGAATGATGAAACTTTGGAGGATTCAGCTTCACAAAGTCGTTGAGGGACACTGCAGCATTCCTAGGTTGACGAGCCGTATTCTGCTCAATACGCTCTAATAGTCGGTTGGTCTCCCTTTTGTTTCTCTCTGCCTCAAGCATCACTTCCGCCAGAGAGGGCGGGTGAGGCAGGTCTTCCTGCGACGCTTGACTACCCTCGCCTTGCTCATGACCAGGGGCACGGTTCAACCTGGTGAACACCATCCTAACAAACAGACTCACAGCTTAGACCAATATCATATCAATACTAGCTATGGATTAAGAATGTACTGAACACACGGAATGCGGAAATGAATATCCGAATAGCATGGTAACAAGCAACTGCTATATATACACCATGGTTCATACACACCCTTACATAGTTCAGTACAACCTTAACCGAAGAGCAAACTACTGAAATTATGAAACTACTCATCAGAGGCTTACAAGCTTCCTATACATTATTTATCTAGGCCTCCGGAATTCATTTCACATTACAGGCATACTTCACAAGTCACGCAGGACTGTGAACGTACGGCTACTACCATACTATCCTTCCGCTCACTGCTCAGGCATCCGCATAGAACATCTCATAGAGATTACCTCCATGACCTGGAAGCTCAACCTGCGGATCAGGAAACACTCTAGCCTGAGATCCCTGGGATCCATAAGGACACGGATGTGGCCTTGGTCCCCTTACTGGTGGTAAGAGGGGTCCCCGAAGAGGTGTGACTCCTCCTATAGCTGGCCAGTCAACGTGGGCTGGAAGATGGGTCCTAACAGGGTTCAGCATCTCCATATCTCCGTACCCTGTCTGGACTACCGGTGCCAGCTGCGTCAAAGCCGTCCACAGACGGGCACGGGTAGCATAAAGCTCCATGCGGAGAGCACGAGCATCCCTGTCTCTGTTCTCTAGCATCTCAACAGTGGACTGCAGTAATGGATCCTCCATAGAAGAATCAAAATAGACTCCACTAAGGTATCCCTCTTCACCAGGCTGAGAGGCCGGAACATAGCAGAACTCTGAATTCTGCAGGAGTGCATGTCTCGCTCTCATAATGGTCAGCATTGAATAGGCAGCATCTTGTACTGCCATGTCAACAGTGACTCCCAACACATAGGACCAATGGATTGGCTCCTCAACACCAGGGTAGTCTGGAAATACCCTAACAGTGCAGATGTACTGGCTCTGGTTGAAGTCTCGGTACTGTTCCTCCACTATGTACTCGGGGTACCAGCGGTAACCGCACACCGACATCACCCTGACCAGCATGGCCGTATGACCCGGTACATCAATGCACCTGGTCAGACGTACCACCTGACGAGAAGGACAGCCAGGCATCTGTAGATAGAGAGTAATGCAAAAGCATTAGGGCTCTAAATGCAAAATTGGGCAGCATAACGGCTGTAAATGCTCAAAAACAAATTTTTAGACAACCCAAAATGGAATAGCGTAACCACTCAACTATCAAGTTCAACCCTCTGATCATCAAACTTACTTCCTTTTTCCTAGGAATGAAAGAAACCCAATATCTCTTGACTCGTAGTCCTATAATCTACCGATCAGGAACACGAGCCTAGAAGAAGATGAGTAACCTAGTCCTTAATTTCCGCAGAAAAGACGAGGATGACCAGAATAGAATAACTTGAGAAGAGAACAAGAGTCTTACGTTCCCTTCCACAAACAATTCCCTTATATATAACTAAAGCAATTCTAGACTCAACTTCGACTAGTTTGGCTTAGTAATCCTACAGTCAGCCAGGCTCTGATACCAACGCTGTCGGGACCCCGATCCTAAGTCATAGGAATCCAGCCTGTAACACATCGCATCTCTTTGCGGTCTCACGCACGGTTAACTCCACGGCTGCAGCCTTACCTTAGCCGGGACCGTTTGCGTCTTTTGACTCACGTATGCAATAGCGTCGCTAGCATTCCAATGTCAAAGAACCCGGATCGACAAGTCTAGTCACAAACCAAAGTGGCAGTACCGCACAAGGAGAGGCATACATGACCCAACAAAGTAGGTGTCGGTCACCAGCGAGTGTAGACGAGTCGTAGCAAGCTACAAGGACTACATTACATCGTGTGACATTTCCCCAAAGGGGAACACAGCAGCTAAGAAGGACACATGCCGGTCAACCAATGTGTCCGGAGCAGTAGCGAACTACCAAGGCTCGTTGGATCACAAAGGGGCATTTCCTTGTAAGGAGTGCTACTAAAGTTCACGACTAGGTAATCGAACCCCATACATATCAAGTATGACACACGTACGCATGGCATATCGATATGCATAGATACATCGATGGCATCACAACATAACCATAAACATTCAAGCTTTATTTAAGAGGCTCGGAAGAGCCACACACATAATATTACACATTAAGGGCCTCACGACCCATAATAGCAGTCATTCAGTTACAAGCCAGCGGAAGAGTTTAAACTCTCTGAGTACAGACAGGGCAACTAGAAGGCACATGGCCTGACTATACTACACACCCAACGTAGGGCAGATCATAGCTGGGACATCAGCTACTCGTCGTCATCGATGTCTATGAAGAACCCTCCATTAGGGTCATTAGCAACCACTGCAACATTTATTAAGCAAACATGAGTACGAAGGTACTCAGCAAGACTTTAGGATAACTATCTACTCATGCTGTGACATCCTCGACTTTTGCTACAGTAATTATTGTAATTAAGCTACAGTGATCAACCGCTAATGATGCCACGTCATCGAATTCCCATCTCAGACCCGCGTTGATTCGAGTCTGTCCAGATCCAAAATTTGAAAGCAAAAGAAAAAGTACTTTATAAGTTCATTGCAAATTTTAAAAGAATATGTTTATGAAAGAAAGAATTAAAAGTATGTATAATAAATTGTAAAAGAAAGTATAATAAAAGAAAGTATTTAAAAAGAAAAATCAAATAGTAAAATAAATAATGAAAGAAAGAAATAATAGAAAAGGGAAAAGGCAAAATAAAACAAAACAAAACAAAAAAAAGAAGGAAAAAACAACCCCCACCCCCTGGCCCAGCTGGGCCAAGAGGCCCAACCGGCCAGGCCCCCAAATCGCCCCCACCCAAACCCTAGAGCCCCCCTGGCGGCAGGCCACCCCCCCCTCGCTCCTCCCTCCTCCCACCGAACGCCACCAGCGCCCCCCACGCTCCCCCTCGGCCCCACCCCCACCGACGCACTGCCCCACCCACCCACGCTCTCTTTCTCTCCCGTAACCCTCCCCCACAAGAGCCCCCTCTCTCGGTCCTCTCCCCCACCCCACTGACACATCTCTCCCTCCCACGACGCCAGATCCCCCTCCTCTCCCACGTCGCCTCGCCCTCCTCTCCCGTAACTCCCGTCGCCCCCAGATCCCTCCTCCCGGCCGGCGAGCCCCCACGGCCTCCTCCCTCCACCGACCCTCCTCCCCCGGCGCCCCCCCCTCACGGCCTCCTCCTCCCCCGGCGGCCCCCCCTCACGGCCTCCTCCTCCCCCAGCGGCCCCTCCCCTCTCCCGGCCGGCGAGCCCCCCCACCTCCACCGCGCCGGCCAGCAGCACCACCTCGGCCCTCCAACCTCGCCGGCCTACCACCCGCCGCCCCCGTCGGCCTTCTCCCGCTCGGTCCAGGAGGGACCGGGCAGGGAGACATCTCCACCTCGCCGGATCCGGCCGGCTCCCCCTCGCCGGCGCGTCATCACCACCATCACCGTCCCCTTCACCACCGGAACCACGCCGTCCCCTCCGCCCCTTCCCGCGAACTCCGGCTTCACCGACCCCTCCCGTCAACGTTGGTGAGCCCCTCCTCGGGCTGCTCCCACCATGTCGATCTCCTCACCGCCCCGGTTCCGTTCCGGCAAACGGGACCTCGATCCGTCAACGGTAGACACCGGTAGGAGGGATTGAAGCTTAGGTTCTTCTATGTTAGTTAGGAGAGAGTTCTATGTCTCTCTGTTAGCAGAGAGGGAGATGAGAGTTTTGAGAGAAAAAAATAAATAAAAATAAATGATGTATAAGACGTGTATGTATGTATGTATGTATGAGATGCGATGTATGTATTTGCGTATATGAATATTTAGAGGAATACGACATGTGTATGGTTATGTATTTGTGATTAATGAAACGAGTAAATGGCCTTAGGTCACTTACCGGTTGGGCCAAAGCACCCGCTGTCTATGACAGGGAGGCCCCACGCGGTAGTTAATATAAATAATAAAAATAATGTTTTTATTAAATAAATAAATAGATATATTAGTTAAATTAATTAATTAGAATAATTAGAGTATGACACGCGGGTCCCCCACTAAATTAATCTGATTAAATAATATTTAATCTTAAATAAAACTTGTGCCTATGACGTTCGGGACCCACTGGTCAGTTGACTAGTCAAATGTTAATGTCAGCATGACATCGCGATGATGTCATAATAGGATTTTATTAAAATAATTAAATCTGTTTTTAATTCTTAAATAATTATAAAACTTTGAAAATTAATATAAAATAATCCGTAAGTCAGATCAAAATATTTTCAACATGAAAGTTGATCAGCAGAACGAGACGAACCCGGATACACGGCCCGTTCGTCTGTCACGCGTCCCTAGCATAGCAAACTTGGAACTTTTCCTCCGTTTCCAGTGTAACCGGTAGTAGCCCGAGACCCGGAAAATATCGTCAGATATTCTTCCGACCCGTCTATGACGGATGTTGCTGGGTTAGCTCATGTCTAGCCTACATCTTGCCATGTCATGCTTTGTGTTGCATCGGTGCTATTATTTATTGTTTCTTCCCCCTCTTCTTACCGGTAGACCCCGAGACTGACGCTGCTGCCGGGTACATCTACGACCCTGCCGATCAGTCCTTTGCCGCAGAGCAGCAAGGCAAGCAAACACCCCCTTGATCATTCCTATATCGCATATGTCTTTCTTTCTACTGCTTGCATTAGTATTTTGCTACTGTTGTAGTTAGCTCCCATATCTGATGCATAGCCTGTTTTTGATGAACTTCTACTTTCAGTCCTGTACTTTAAATATGCCTAGTATATGTGGAGCAGTCATCCCCTCTGACCCCGTAGTTCAGTTGCCCCGCTTCTTTTCGAATCTCGATCTCTGATCGACGAGCCAGACCCGACACAGCACATTCACCCCCCCTTCGTTGTACGACGCTACAGAGATACTATCGGATACCGAGGGTGACACCTCGCTAAGTACTCCTGATGATATCTCTGTAGTATAGCTAGTCGGTCGTGGTTATCGAGGGTGATTCCTCTTTCACCATTCCCGACGACGCCTCTGTCGTGCCACCCCGCGAGTGGGGGACCCTCGAGGGTGATTCCTCTAAGCCCACCTTGACGGGTACATCGTTCGGAATCCAACGAGGGTGATACCTCGGATTCCCCCCGATGTTACAACCACACAGTTACTCGACCATGTTACTGGGATCATTGGTGATTAGTTGTAAGACGGGTGGATTCCCGTGATACTGTGTTGCTGGACTAATTAAAATGCTAATGGATTTGGGTATTTGATCTGGGTTGGTCGGCGACCTTTTCGCGCTAACCGGCTATGCGGGAAGAATTATGGGTACTCGGCGTCGCGGTATCAGCCGAAGCTTTTCAGATGCCAGCAATGTAGCGGCGCGCGCCCGAGTGGTCCCGAGATGCATCGCACTTGTGATTAAGGGATGCTAGGACTGACGTCGGCCGCCCACGCCACGTGCAGGAGCGTGAAGGGGAACTGGGCCCACGAACCCTTTGTGCTTAGGATTTAGACCGGTGGGCTGGCCTCTCTGATTAGTCTTAGGTGGGGCTGCGACGTGTCGATATTCCGAGGCCGGGCAGGACCCAGAAAAGTATGTCCGGCCAGAGTGTTATCGAGCGTGACGGGACATGTGGTGCACCCCTGCAGGGATGAAAATTAACTATTCGGATAGCCGTGTCCACGGTTACAGGACGACTTGGAGTTGTGCCCCGATCTTTTACAACTACAATTGTTACTTATCTGGAATTAGTTTGCCTCGGGATTGCTTCCTCGTAGGGAGTCGAGGGAGGATCCTTAGGCGTGACCTCACTTTAATATTGCTGCAACAATATGACTATTAATGTGTTACCCCTGTTCTACTCTCGTCTATTGCTGCAAGACCCTGAAGATGCTAGTCTTCGATAGGACTAGGCCTTCTCTCTCTATTCTCGCATTGCTGCAGTCAGTCCACATATAACCCCCCTGCTTTGATACTGATGCATAATTAGAATAGTTCTGATGTAAGACTTGCGAGTACTTTGGATGAGTACTCACCGCTACTTTGCTCCCCCCTTGTCCCCTTGATCCGTTTGCTGCGACCAGATGATGGAGCCCAGGAGATGGAGGTCCCCGCCTCCGATGACTGCTACCCCGACGGTGCCTACTACTACGTGGAGGCCGCTGATGATCAGGAGTAGTTAGGAGGTTCCCAGGCAGGAGGCCTCGCCTCGTTCGATCGTTGTATCTTTTGTGCTAGCCTTCTCTAAGGCACCCCATGTTTTATGTCTGTACTCAGATATTTGTTGCTTCCGCTGACTCGTGTGTTTATCGAGCTTTCGTATTCTAGCCCTCGAGGCCCCAGGCTTGTAATATGAAGCTGATGTTATTTTATTTGTGTCTAGAGTTGTTTTGTGATCGTACACACTTGCGTGTTTGGTTAGCGTACGATTAAGCCGAGGGCGTCACAAGTTGGTATCAGAGCCAACTGCCTGTAGGTAGCCCCCTTTCCAACTCCTTGGCCGAAGTTGAGTCTAGTGTTTGAAAAACTTTACTAACACTGATGTTGTGGCTTACGGGCCCACATCTCAATTGGGTGGTATTAGTATCTTTTACTCCTTTCCTATACTCTGGGCTCTACTTTCTCTTCTCTTTCGGGTCAAAGATTTTACTAACTCTAACATTAGGTTCTCGAATCACATCGATCCGGAGCGCTGGACTATCAACTCTTTTCTCCTGAATATGTATTACACACACTGTCATTGACATCCGTCAATCTTATTTTCAGATGCATCCCGCAAGACAGCACGTGCGCCTGACACAGGCCATTGAGACGACTGGGTTCCCGGCCATTTTGGTCGATCTCCTGACCAGGCTGGGATATCGCTGGTACCCCGAGTACACTGTGTTCGAGGATTTCGGCGAGTACAACCAGTACCAGTACCAGGCTGAGGTTCGCATCTTCGACTAGAGGGGCGGCGACACCCTCGAGCGCCACGTGTTCTATGGTATTGGAGTGTCGGTCGAGATGGCCGTCCATGATGCGGCCTACATCGCCATCACCCGTCTCCGTGGAGCGTACCCTCACCTGGAGGAGAGCCCTTTCAGATATATCCCGCATGCTCCTGCTGGGGATGAGACTGGATCTGATCTCACTGCCTACGCTTCTGACGTTCGGGAGCGCAGCGACCGTTCCTACGTCGCTGTCTACGCCCCCTATGTGACGCGTCGCTATGACGCGCGGATTCTGGTGTAGTACACTGAGGCAGTGGATCGTGCTTTCCGAGCTCTGACTGTGGAGTTGTATGCTACGCGCGCTCGTCTTTACGATGCGTTGACAGAGCTGCAGCCATCACACTGTCCGAGGGTCCCACCTATGCGCATCCGCGAGCCGAGAAGGACAGAGCTACCATCAGCTCTCGAGTGGACTAATGTTGGGGGTAGAACCCCTGCACTTGGAGCTCAGCTGCTCGACTGGATGCGGTACCCTCACCAGAGTCACAACGGGACAGAGGGTCCTGTCCCTACCTTCTATCACCGCCAGCTACTAGGATTCGATCGTCCTCTCCGACGTTGATGTAGCCTTATCGCTACATCTCGTTGTGGTACTCTTCCACCGCGTGCCTGCGCGCCGCCTAGTGAGTCCAGGGTATCGTCAAATGCGTCCGGGCTATCGCCAAATTTCGAATTTGTAATCGTTAGTCTGTAATCGAACTTATGTATGGGTCTGTATGTCGAACTCAACTACTGTGGAGTATCTATCGCATTTCCCTTTCATTATGCTTGATTACTTCATGAATGCGTGCGATGCCTTTGCAATTACTTTAAGCTAAACTACCCCTGCTAAATATTTAACAGGATGGTTAGACCAGCTGGCCGCCCGCGTGGCCCTGCCAACGATGCACCACCCCCGCCTCCTGAGTATATGGCGGGGATGATCCAACAGTTTGAGCTGAACCGCCAGTTTATGCAAGGGCTCATGGATCAGTTCCAAAGGCCGAACATGAACCAACCACAAGGCGTGACACTGCAAGACTTCTGCCGTCTCAACCCTGCGATCTACCGCAGCTCAACTCAGCCTCTAGATGCTGATGACTGGCTCCGTGACATTTCCTATGAGCTGGAGTCTGCCAATGTGCCCCTGGCGAGCTATGTCAACTTTGCCGCCTACTTTCTGAAGGGTCCCGCTGCTCAATGGTGGGACAGCCACAGGCGCTCTCAACCCGATGGAACAATCATCACTTGGGCAGAGTTCAAGGCTGCTTTCTGTGCTCGATACATTCCCCAGGGAATTATGGACCGGAAGAAGCGTGAGTTCCGCAACTTGGTCCAGGGCAACAAGACTGTGGATGCTTATCAGCGGGAATTTCTGGAATTATCTCGCTATGCTGAAGAAGACATTGCGACTGATGCGCGCAGGCAGGAGAAGTTCCGTGAAGGCCTCCACCCTGATATCAAGCTGACACTCCTCGTTCAGGACTATGCTTATTTCGCCACCCTCGTGAACAAGGCTATTCAGGTTGAGACTGGTCTGCAGGAATACAAAGATAGCAGCAAGCGCAACCGTGACATGGGCTCATCTGCACAGAAGCGGAAGATCTGGATTCCCAACAACATGTACCATGCACCTGCTCCTACTCCGAGGCCGTCCTATGCTGCACCTCGCCTTCCTCCTCCACCACCTAGGCAGCCGAGGCTTCCAGCTCCACCACCTCGAGTTCCTCCTTCCCGTCCTGAGGACGGGCTGTGCTTCAAGTGTGGCCGTCCAGGTCACCGTGCTAGAGACTGCAGGCAGAAACCGAATCAGCTGACACTTAGGGCAACTGGCAGTGGCAACAACCAGAACCGCAACTTCAACACTAAGCGTGCTTATGTTCGTGGTCAGGCCAACAACATTGATATGGGTCAAGCTCAAGACCAGCCTGCTACCGTGATGGGTACACTTCTCGTTAACTCAGTACCTGCTTCTGTATTGTTTGATACAGGAGCATCACATTCCTTTATGTCGGAAAATTTTGCATACATGCATGACATTAGGAGCGAAGAGATGAACATCCCGATAGTGGTAAACACCCCTGGGGGCGAATGCCGAACCACTGTGGTTTGCCCCCATGTTCCAGTTGAAATTGAAGGATTAGAGTTCCTTGCCAACCCCATCCTACTAAAGTCATCCAACATTGATCTCATATTGGGGATGGACTGGTTGAAAGCTCATACGGCATCGATCGTTTGTGCCACCAAAACGTCCACCTCCTACACCCTTCAGATGAAGTAATAAGCTACCATGCGCATCTCGTCCGTAATGCTGAGGCACGGCTGTATGCTTTGAATGCATTAAATGCGTCGCCTCTTGAAGGGATTGAAAACATTCCAGTGGTCCGAGAGTTCCAAGATGTCTTTCCAGAAGAACTTCCGGGGATTCCCCCTACTCGAGCTGTCGAGTTTGTCATTGACTTGGTACCCGGTACTACTCCTATTGCCAAGCGTCCTTATAAAATGCCACCACATGAACTCCTTGAACTTAAGCAAGAAATTGACAACTCGCTCCGTCTGGGTTTCATCCGTCCGAGTTCCTCTGCTTGGGGAGCACCTTCTCTCTTTGTTAAGAAGAAGGATGGGACAAATCCATTGGTTCAAGACTATCGTCCTATCAACCAGGCCACTATCCAAAACAAATATCCTCTCCCTCGGATAAATGATTTGTATGATCAACTTGCTGGTTCCACCGTTTTCTCTAAGCTCGACTTGAGATTGGGATACCACCAGATCCGTGTTCGCAAGGAGGATATTCCAAAGACCGCCTTTGTTACTCGATATGGATCATACGAGTACACCGTCATGTCCTTCGGCTTAACCAATGCACCGGCAACTTTCTCTCGATTGATGAATTATATATTCATGGACTACCTCGACAAATTTGTCGTGGTATATCTGGATGATATTCTGGTGTTTTCGAAGAACAAAGAAGAGCATGCTGAACATCTTCGACTTGTACTGGATAAGCTTCGTGAGCATAAACTCTATGCGATGTATTCCAAATGTGAGTTTTGGCTAGACGAAGTGACTTACCTTGGTCATGTGATTTCCAAGGATGGTATTGCGGTCAACCCCGAACGAATTCAAGCTATTCTTGACTGGACTCCCCCGAAGAATGTCAAGCAAGTCAGAAGTTTTCTCGGACTCGCCAGCTATTGCCGTCGATTCCTCGAGAACTTCTCCAAGATTGCGAAGCCCTTAACCAACCTGCTTCACAAAGGTGTTAAGTATGAATGGACTGATAAATGCCAGGAAAGTTTCCAGGAACTCAAGGACAAACTGATGTCTGCTCCAGTACTTGCTTCTCCAGATACAAAAAGGGATTTCGTCATATACTGTGATGCTTCTCGTCAAGGAATAGGTTGTGTCCTAATGCAGGATCGCAAGGTGATCGCTTATGCTTCACGTCAACTGCGTGCTCATGAAGAGAACTACCCAGTTCATGATCTCGAGCTTGCCGCAGTCATTCATGCATTGAAGGAATGGCGACAATACCTTGTCGGTAATCGCTGTGAAATCTACACCGACCATCAAAGTCTGAAGTACTTGTTCACTCAACCGGAGCTGAACCTGCGTCAACAAAGATGGATGGAGCGTATAGCAGATTTTGACTGTAGTATATCATATACCCCTGGCAAGGCTAATGTAATGGCTGATGCCTTAAGTCGCAAGTCATACTGCAACCACCTCCAGGTTCATCAGGTTCACGATCGTCTGCAAGAGGAATTCCGTAAGCTGAACCTCCACATTGTTCCTCAGGGTTACCTTGTTCCCCCTCCTGAAGATTGTCAAAATATGAACTTTCGTGTTGTTAATCAGGGTTCCCTCAGTAACCTAGTGGTTGAACCAGATCTTGTGAGCTCCATAAAGAATCTGCAAGACTTTGACGATGATGTCGACAGGATTAAGAGCTATATTGCGAAGGGTAAACCCTCCTTTTCACTGTTGATGAAGGTGGCGCCTTGTATTTCAAGGGTCGCCTATTCGTCCCAAATAAGAAGGAAAATCTCAGGATGATTGGGAAGGTGATGGAAGAAGCTCATGACACACCATTGTCTATTCACCCGGGTAGTACCAAGATGTACCAAGACATCCGGCAAAGATTCTGGTGGCCCAATATGAAACAAGACATTGCACGCTATGTGGCAGAATGTGATATATGCCGGCGTATCAAAGCAGAACACCAAAAGCCTGCTGGAACTCTACAACCTATCTCTATTCCCGAGTGGAAATGGGACCATGTTGAAATGGACTTCGTCACTGGTTTTCCCAGATCTCAGAAAGGTAATGATGCTATTCTTGTCGTCATTGATCGACTGTCCAAAGTTGCACATTTCCTGGCCGTCAAAGAAACGATTAATGCTAGTCAGCTGACAGATCTTTATATGTCAAGAGTTGTTTCACTTCACGGTATTCCGTTGGTAATCAGTTCGGACCGTGGCAGCTTGTTCACTTCAAAATTTTGGGAAAGTTTTCAGAAGGCTATGGGGACTCATCTGTCCTTCAGCACTGCATTTCATCCTCAATCCCAGGGACAAGTTGAACGAGTCAACCAAATTCTCGAGGACATGCTTCGAGCTTGTGTCATTTCTTTCGGTAAGAAATGGGAGGAATCTCTCCCGTATGCCAAGTTCTCTTACAACAATAGCTATCAAGCTAGTCTGAAGATGGCCCCTTTCGAAGTATTGTATGGGCGAAGGTGTCGAACTCCTCTGAATTGGTCAGAAACTGGGGAACGATCACTCTTCGGTCCGGATATTATTCAACATGCCGAAGATCAAGTCCGCATTATTCATGAGAATCTGAAGGCTGCTCAGTCTCGTCAGAAGAGTCAGTATGACCGTCATCATCAAGATATGGTCTATCAACCTGGCGAAAAGGCTTATCTTCGTGTCACACCAATGAGAGGTGCACACCGTTTCGGAATCAAGGGCAAGTTAGCTCCTCGTTATATTGGTCGTTTCACTGTTCTCGAAAGGCGTGGAAGAGTGGCTTATCAATTGGAACTGCCGGCGAACCTTTCTCAGGTTCACGATGTCTTCCATGTTTCTCAGCTCCGTCGCTGCTTCAAGGACCCTATTCGAGCAGTGGATCACGATATGCTTGAACTACAACAAGACCTCTCTTATAAAGAGCATCCGGTCCGCATTCTCGACCAAGCTGAACGTAAGACTCGTCGGAAGGTCACCAAGTTCCTTAAGGTACAGTGGTCAAATCACTCTGAAGATGAAGCCACTTGGGAACGCGAGGATCATCTTCGTGATGAATACCCCGGGCTCTTTCCCTCTACCTCTTAATTCTCGGGATGAGAATTCTTGTTAGTAGGGGAGAATTGTGACATCCTCGACTTTTGCTACAGCAATTATTGTAATTAAGCTACAATGATCAACCGCTAATCATGCCACGTCATCGAATTCCCATCTCAGACCCGCGTTGATTCGAGTCTGTCCGGATCCAAAATTTGAAAGCAAAAGAAAAAGTACTTTATAAGTTCATTGCAAATTTTAAAAGAATATGTTTATGAAAGAAAGAATTAAAAGTATGTATAATAAATCGTAAAATAAAGTATAATAAAAGAAAGTATTTAAAAAGAAAAATCAAATAGTAAAATAAATAATGAAAGAAAGAAATAATAGAAAAGGGAAAAGGCAAAATAAAACAAAACGAAACCAAAAAAAAGGAAAAAACAACCCCCCACCCCTGGCCCAGCTGGGCCAAGAGGCCCAACCGGCCAGGCCCCCAAATCGCCCCCACCGAAACCCTAGAGCCCCCCCTGGCGGCACGCCACCCCCCTCGCTACTCCCTCCTCCCACCGAGCGCCGCCAGCGCCCCCCACGCTCCCCCTCGGCCCCACCCCCACCGACGCACTGCCCCACCCACCCACGCTCTCTCTCTCTCCCGTAACCCTCCCCCATGAGAGCCCCCTCTCTCGATCCTCTCCCCCACCCCACCGACACATCTCTCCCTCCCACGACGCCAGATCCCCCTCCTCTCCCACGTCGCCTCGCCCTCCTCTCCCGTAATTCCCGTCGCCCCCAGATCCCTCCTCCCGGCCGGCGAGCCCTCACGGCCTCCTCCCTCCACCGACCCTCCTCCCCCGGTGCCCCCCCCCTCACGGCCTCCTCCTCCCCTGGCGCCCACCCTCACGGCCTCCTCCTCCCCCGGCGGCTCCTTCCCTCTCCCGGCTGGCGAGCCCCCCCACCTCCACCGCGCCGGCCAGCAGCACCACCTCGGCCCTCCAACCTCGCCGGCCTACCACCCGCCGCCCCCGTCGGCCTTCTCCCGCTCGGTCCAGGAGGGACCGGGCAGGGAGACATCTCCACCTCGCCGAATCCGGCCGGCTCCCCCTTGCCGGCGCGTCATCACCATCATCACCGTCCCCTTCACCACCGGAACCACGCCGTCCCCTCCGCCCCTTCCCGCGAACTCCGGCTTCACCGGCCCCTCCCGTCAACGTCGATGAGCCCCTCCTCGGGCTCCTCCCACCATGTCGATCTCCTCACCGCCCCGATTCCGTTCCGGCAACCGGGACCTCGATCCGTCAACGGTAGACACCGGTAGGAGGGATTGAAGCTTAGGTTCTTCTATGTTAGTTAGGAGAGAGTTCTGTGTCTCTGTGTTAGCAGAGAGGGAGATGAGAGTTTTGAGAGAAAAAAATAAATAAAAATAAATGATGTATTAGACGCGTATGTATGTATGTATGTATGAGATGCGATGTATGTATTTGCGTATATGAATATTTAGAGGAATACGACATGTGAATGGTTATGTATTTGTGATTAATGAAACGAGTAAATGGCCTTAGGTCACTTACCGGTTGGGCCAAAGCACCCGCTGTCTATGACAGGGAGGCCCCACGCGGTAGTTAATAAAAATAATAAAAATAATGTTTTTATTAAATAAATAAATAGATATATTAGTTAAATTAATTAATTAGAATAATTAGAGTATGACACGCGGGTCCCCCACTAAATTAATCTGATTAAATAATATTTAATCTTAAATAAAACTTGTGCCTATGACGTTCGGGACCCACTGGTCAGTTGACTAGTCAAATGTTAATGTCAGCATGACATCGCGATGATGTCATAATAGGATTTTATTAAAATAATTAAATCTGTTTTTAATTCTTAAATAATTATAAAACTTTGAAAATTAATATAAAATAATCCGTAAGTCAGATCAAAATATTTTCAACATGAAAGTTGATCAGCAGAACGAGACGAACCCGGATACACGGCCCGTTCGTCTGTCACGCGTCCCTAGCATAGCAAACTTGGAACTTTTCCTCCGTTTCCAGTGTAACCGGTAGTAGCCCGAGACCCGGAAAATATCGTCAGATATTCTTCCGACCCGTCTATGACGGATGTTGCTGCGTTAGCTCATGTCTAGCCTGCATCTTGCCATGTCAAGCTTTGTGTTGCATCGGTGCTATTATTTATTGTTTCTTCCCCCTCTTCTTACCAGTAGACCCCGAGACTGACGCTGCTGCCGGGTACATCTACGACCCTGCCGATGAGTTCTTTGCCGCAGAGCAGCAAGGCAAGCAAACTCCCCTTGATCATTCCTATATCGCCTATGTCTTTCTTTCTACTGCTTGCATTAGTATTTTGCTACTGTTGTAATTAGCTCCTATATCTGATGCATAGCCTGTTTTTGATGAACTGCTACTTTCAGTCCTGTACTTTAAATATGCCTAGTATAGGTGGAGCAGTCATTCCCTCTAACCCCGTAGTTCAGTTGCCCCGCTTGTTTTCGAATCTCGATCTCTGATCGACGAGCCAGACCCGACACAGCACATTCACCCCCCTTCGTTGTACGACGCTACAGAGATACTATCGGGTACCGAGGGTGACACCTCTCTAAGTACTCCTGATGATATCTCTGTAGTATAGCTAGTCGGTCGTGGTTATCGAGGGTGATTCCTCTTTCACCATTCCTGATGACGCCTCTGTCATGCCACCCCGCGAGTGGGGGACCCTCGAGGGTGATTCCTCTAAGCCCACCTTGACAGGTACATCGTTCGGAATCCAACGAGGGTGATACCTCGGATTCCCCCCGATGTTACAACCACACAGTTACTCGACCATGTTACTGGGATCATTGGTGATTAGTTGTAAGACGGGTGGATTCCCGTGATACTGTGTTGCTGGCCTAATTAAAATGCTAATGGAATTGGGTATTTGTTCTGGGTTGGTCGGAGACCTTTTCGCGCTAACCGGCTACGCGGGAAGAATTATGGGTACTCGGCGTCGCGGTATCAGCCGAAGCTTTTCAGATGCCAGCAATGTAGCGGCGCGCGCCCGAGTGGTCCCGAGATGCATCGCGCTTGTGATTAAGGGATGCTAGGACTGACGTCGGCCGCCCATGCCACGTGCAGGAGCGTGAAGGGGAACTGGGCCCACGAACCCTTAGGATTTAGACCGGCGGGCTGGCCTCTCTGATTAGTCTTAGGTGGGGCTGCGACGTGTCGATATTCCGAGGCCGGGCAGGACCCAGAAAAGTATGTCCGGCCAGAGTGTTATCGAGCGTGACGGGACATGTGGTGCACCCCTGCAGGGATGAAAATTAACTATTCGGATAGCCGTGTCCACGGTTACAGGACGACTTGGAGTTGTGCCCCGATCTTTTACAACTACAATTGTTACTTAACTGGAATTAGTTTGCTTCAGGATTGCTTCCTCGCAGGGAGTCGAGGGAGGATCCTTAGGCGTGACCTCACTTTAATATTACTGCAACAATATGACTATTAATGTGTTACCCCTGTTCTACTGTCGTCTATTGCTGCAAGACCCTGAAGATGCTAGTCTTCGATAGGACTAGGCCTTCTCTCTCTATTCTCGCATTGCTGCAGTCAGTCCATATATAACCCCCCTTCTTTGATACCGATGCATAATTAGAATAGTTCTGATGTAAGACTTGCGAGTACTTTGGATGAGTACTCACCGCTGCTTTGCTCCCCCCTTGTCCCCTTGATCCGTTTGCTGCGACCAGATGATGGAGCCCAGGAGATGGAGGTCCCCGCCACCGACGACTGCTACCCCGACGGTGCCTACTACTACGTGGAGGCCGCTGATGATCAGGAGTAGTTAGGAGGTTCCCACGCAGGAGGCCTTGCCTCATTCGATCGTTGTATCTTTTGTGCTAGCCTTCTCTAAGGCACCCCATGTTTTATGTCTGTACTCAGATATTTGTTGCTTCCGCTGACTCGTGTGTTTATCGAGCTTTTGTATTCTAGCCCTCGAGGCCCCTGGCTTCTAATATGAAGCTGATGTTATTTTATTTGTGTCTAGAGTTGTGTTGTGATATCTTCCCGTGAGTCCTTGGGTTTGATCGTATGCACTTGCGTGTTTGGTTAGCATACGATTAAGCCGAGGGCGTCACACATGCAAAGTATCAATAAGGTATTGTGGGGTTTCATGCGGAGAGCCATCATTTGACTCGTGGCTAGACAACTTGCATTTTTAAATAATTTTGACAACTTGATTTCTCGCACACGAGTCCACTAACACCACAACAATACACCATCGTGGAATCATTCCGTCTCCATTCGGAATTGCCGTCCACGACACTCACGCTTATCTTGACAATTTTATGAGTAGCCATTGAAGTTATCTATGAACAACCTATGTCTCCAAGTAGTCCATATCCGCGGACGTGGCTATTCGAATAGGTCATAACCCTGCAGGGGTGTACTTCGTCACACACGCTCTCGCCACTTATCGCCATGTGCACGTCATGCACCTCGGCAACCTTCAAGCGGAAGCCTAGCGAGGGAGTCGGCCACGACCGTTAACCACACTAGTACCTAGTCCAGGTTTATCGCCTATCTGAGAGTAACCCGTACGGAAGTCCGGCCGAGGTTTCCGCCACGGCCTCAAACAATGTGCGCAGGGTTCCCAAGCCCACCATCCGGGTGCCACTTGGTACACCATGCCACTGCCTACCGCATCAGAGCCCACCTCTCAGGTCAGCGCTATGCACGGCCTCCAGCATGACTATAAACACCTGAAACTACTTGCAACTCCTGGACCGAGTACTAAGCGATTAATAAGTCGAGAGGGTCAATTAAGTATCCCAACGTGTGGTAGTATCAAGTCTTGAATTACATACACGGAACTCAGTTCCTAAGGACGGTTCCAATGAAACAACCCGCCATGTACTCCTACATAGCCTTTCACCGGTACCTTTACCAAATCAGATTCAACACACAACCTTTGCTTACCGAACACATTCTCACAACTCTGTTTATCTCCTAGATGACCGACCATACACAACTCTAAGCATAGCATGCATAGCAGGATAAGGCACATCATGGCTCAACCAACTACCAGGTATGCTAGGTTGCAAGGTTCGACTATTTACTGTGACAAGGATAGGTCATGCAGAGGAAGTGGGTTCAACTAATGTGGCAAAAGCAGTTGAAGCATTTGATCCTAATGCAATAAATAAGTGCAGGAGCAAGAACATGGGATTTATTGGGATGATCAAAATGGTTGCTTTCCTTGTTGCTCAGAGGAGGGACAATATCCGTCAGACGGATATTCGGTGGAATCCGGGGGAGCGGAGCCTACCGGAAGGAATGACAACAATCAATAACAATCATATGCAAACAAGATGATGCATGAGCATGGCATGAGAATGCAAGGTGATATACTATTATAATCAACATGTATTAGGTTTGAAGTTGATTTGAATCACATTCAAATAACACTTCAAACAAGGTATTCTCGGATACCGTTTTAATTAATTCGACCTGATTCTCAGATCAACTTGATGTTAACATGCATGGGATTTCATGTTAAGTTGCTGGTTTGTTATTAGAACAATGTTTGATCATGTCATTCATAATGGAATTTAAATATTTTTCCAAATTCCATTTATAAAGTATTTATAAGAGTTGACTTATTCATTAATCTACATGTTTGGGTTCTGTAACTTTTTCAAACATGATTGAAAATAGCATATTCAGATTCCTTGAATTTTTCTCATACTTTCTCATATATAAATTATTTTCATTGGAGTTACAGATTAATTTCTATGAATTTTTGAAGTTTTAAACATTTCTGGAATTATTTTTATACTGGAAAATACTTTTACTGCATCAGCATGACATCAGCAGGTCCATCTGGCCGTTGAAAGTCAAACCTGACCGGTGGGACCCACTGGTCAGTGTCTCTGGTCAGTTTTAGATTAAAATTAAACTTAATTAGCTGGTTAATCTTACTGGACCCACATGTCAGTGACTTATCAAATTAATTAATTTTATTTTCTTTAATACTAAACTCACACAGGCTGGCCCCACTCGTCAGTGGCTCAGGACAGCTGAGATCCACCGGCGGCGAGGTCGACCTCGCCAGCGGGGAGGCTCCGGCGACCACCAGTACGGTGGAGGGCATCGGAAACTCACCTCCGACGGCCAAACTCACGGCTGAGACCATGGGAGGAACGACCACTCGATGGTGCGCACGATGGGACAAGCCCCAGGGGCTGGGGTGGCCGGAATCAACGCCGGCGACGAGCTTGGCGGCGACCAAGTTCGGCCATCGTCGAAGCCATCGAATACGGGGTCAAAACGCGCGGGGCTGGGCACCTAACGCATCTACATGATGTCCTGAGGCTGTTGGTAGCCTCAGACGGACCAACACTTCACCGGAGGCCTACCGGCGACGAGCTGCAGCGGCGGTCCTCGTCGGGCTCTGATGGAACTAAGCCTAGAGGAGGGGATCGACGGGGAGAGCTTAGGGGAAATGACCGCATGCTCACGGGGAGTGCAGAGCAGGGCTTAGACGGCTCGGGGAAGGGCTGAGGGCGACGAATCGAGCAGAGCTCGCCGGCGGCCGAAGGTTGAAGACGACGGTGCCGTGGGCGTTGCAGGGCTCGGGGAGGCTTCGGCTTCTGCAGAGAGGACCAGATCGACGCGGCGGAGCTAACGGCGTGCTCAGCAAGAGGAACCTATGGCTAGGGGCACGAGCAGCTCGAGCTCGAGCTCCTGTCCATGGCGGCAGAGGGGATCGAGGGAACCGAGATGAGAGGGGGAAGAATGACGTGGGGAATGGATAGCCACGGGCTCGGGGAGCTTATCCCCGTGCTTGCCAGCGCGAGGCGGCGGCCAGGCAGGCGCACAGGTGCGTGGCCGCGCCGGAGTACGCGGCGGCCACCTCCTGCTCCTACTAGCGAGGTGGGAGACGACCGAAGGAGATGGGCTGGGCCGGCTAGGCGACAGGTAAGGATTTTTCATTTTCTTTCTGTTTTTGTTTCCGTTTTGCTATTTCATTGATTTTCTATTTATTTCAACTCCCAAATAATTTGTAAAAACTATTTTAAACACACCAGAATATTTGTTGGAATATTTCCAACCATTCCCAAAGTTTTCAACATTTTTGAAAGTTTAAAGTTTCTGATTTCAAATTTAAAACTTGAAACCATTAGCTTTTTGCATTTATTTAAAATGCTTAAAGTGTTAAAAAAATGGTTTTCTTCATTGCTCATTTACTTTCATGATTTATCAGAAAGTTTGAACTTTTCTTGAGGCCATTTTGGGTTCATTGATTTTAACTAGTTTGAAATTTTCCCTCATTTTGAGAAGTGGCTAGGGTTTGAGTTTTTCCTTCACCTCTTTCTTGGATCTTGATGAAAATTTGTTAGATGCAATGCAAAGAAGACATGAGCACAAGACTAACTTGCTTAAGGTGTCAGGGATGTGACAACCCCAATGCTGGGAGGATGTACACGAGGGCAGAGAAGAAAAGCACAAGAAACTACTCTCATGGCATTGATTTCGAAATTACTACCAAGGCAAGCAGTTTTCATATAAATCTATTTTTTTGTTAAAATGGCTACCACATGAGCGTTTTTTCTGCTGCCACGACGACATTTTTGGATGAAATTTCATGAATACGATGAAGAGTTCTTTGGCGTAAGGTCCATACCATATCATTCTATTTTGAATTGCTTGGGACGTTTTACCCCTTTTTGTGTATCATTTTGATTGCCCACTAGAAGTTTTTATTAGTGTGGTCTCTTACAATTATATATCATGGAGTTAGTTTTTCCCATCTGTACCTCTGTCTAGAACACGTGTCTCTTCGGGGTATGACATATACACATAAGTACGAATGATTAGTGAGGTCTAAGGCAGGTGAACGTCAAACTCACTTCATGAGCATTTGGTTATATTGACGTTCAGGAAGGACAGTCATGAGATAGGAACAAACCCATCAAAAGATAAAGTTGGCCTACCCATTGAAGTTCCCAGTCAACAGTGATGCACACATTAATGGCGTTGAGTTAATTTATGGATCTTGAATCACTAGGCGCCCTTCAAAGCTGGGCGCCTCCATTAGACGCCTAAGCACCAGGGGCACCCAGGGCTGGGCCTTGGTCCTCTAAATTCTTCTTGCAGAAAAACCATCTCCTATTTCTCCTGATATTTTAGGGACTTCTTCAGTGGTGATTCCCTGAAATTCCAAAAAAGCGAAAGAGGGGCATTGAAAACTTGATTAATAAGTTAATTCCTGAAAATAGCTTTAAAACATTACAAACTTAAAGGATAATAGGCATGGACAGAAGATGTAAATTGGTGATGTAAAAGGGCATCTCCAACAGATGAATCAAATGTAGATGTAAAACTAGTTGAACTTTGTGACCTTCTTCAGCGGCATGGCAGCGGCGGACAAATCAGGGAGGGCGATGGAGGTGGAACCGAGCGGTGGGCAAGGTGGAGGTGCGGTGGTGCGGGGCGGCACTGCTGTGGGCAATGCGGCGAAGAAGTGGTGTGTGGCGGTGTGCCAACGGTGCTGTAGGAGGGGTTGCTGGCGAGGTAATGGTGCGGTGGTGCGGGGCGACACAGCGGGGTGCTGCGAACATCACAGGCGAAGCGATGATGGGAACGAATCAATTGGCGGACACGTCGACTGCGCGGCAAAAAAATGGCTGATTCGTGGCATGCTGACGTTCGAAACACGATGGAACCGGCGGCGGTTCTGGTGAAGTAGGCGGATGTGGTGCGGGGCGACAATGGCGGGGTGCGATGGTAGTGCTGGGGGTGGGACATGGGATTGTGGAAGGATAGTGAAACGACACTCGGTGGTTGGCACGCGACTTGCGTTTTTTACATCTCCTGTAGGTGGAGATATTCTGCAGAAGAATTTTGTTACTAACATGTTTCATAGAGAGAATTGAAAACTTTATTATGTCGTTATGCCATATTAAAGTGATAATTGTGCTTCGTGTATTTGTATATTTTGATTGATAAAAAAAGTTAATTAACTATGGTTAGCCAATATACTATAATACAAACTTAACTAATCAGTTTGCACTATCAAAATGTGCATGATCCGGAAGTTGGACGCTTGAAGAGAACAAAAAATTTGTTCACATAGGAAGAAAATTGAAATGTTTCTGCTTCTTGAAGGGAAGTCCAACTACGAATAACAAAGCAATGTTTCTATTGTTGGAAGCATGACATCCATATGATGGAAACAAACGTGCAATTATAATGCATCATTTGTAATATTAAAAGCACCTATTGATGATTTGTTTGAACACCGTTTTTCACATCATGAAACCGACAATTGCAGTGATAAACAAGTAATCATTGGCAGCATTGCAGAGTAGTCAAGAAAGCAAATCATAAATACTCACTCCTTTAGATTTCTTTGTTGCAATCTAGTCTATAGTGGCGCCAGCTGAGACATCGGAAATACTCACTCCTTTGAAGCGGCTAAAGAAGGCCGTGGAGCCTGGCGTCTCGCCACGACAAAATCGTTGCCAGGGGCCAGCCATCGCGATGTGTCGCCCTTGGATCCGCGTTGCAATGCATGTTCTTGCGGGATTGATGGCGCTTCGATCCATTTTCAATGTCGCCGGCTCCGTCAATTACCTAAAGTGGTGAGGTGAGGGGCTTACCACGATGAATTGAAGCTTGTGCTTCCTTAGTGGTGGGGCGACTCTGGATCTGCCGGTCATCTCCCCCCCCCCCCCGGTGCAAGATTCGCGGCGGTGACCCGCGCCCGTAGTCGCCCACTTGGGGGGGGGGGGTGCATCTGGCGGATCGGGAGGGGGGGGGGGTAGATCTGGCTCCCCTGCCCCTATGCATTGAATGGGAGTCTCCACGTGCGCGACTTCTCGGATCGAAAGGGGAGACGCTATGGCCATGGGGCTGGACAAGAGCAGCGAGGGGCCTACAACCCCTGGTGGGTGGCCATCGCGGCTCGAGTGACCAGCGGCGCAGGGAGGTTCTCGGGGAGGTTAGGCCGAGGAGCTCCGGCTAGCTGATGTCTCTCGAGTCCGCTAAACCATACATGAATGCCTCTCTCTCTCTCTCAATCTCTCTCTCTCCCTCTCTCTCTCCCTCTCCCTCTCCCTCTCCCTCTCCCTCTCCCTCTCCCTCCCTACAGCCCTCCCTCTCTCTCCCTCTCTCTCTCAATCTCTCCCTCTCTCCTTCTCTCTCTAGTTTATTGCAAATAAATATCAATAGTTTTATGCTACATGTTATTTTTACTAATGTCTCCATTGATAAACATGTTACATGTATCAATCTAAAAAATTGTGATATTTTAAAATTTATTAGCAAGATAAAAAATGGAATCATCATGCATCAATTTAAAAAAGTATGATAATTTAGAAATTCTTGGAGTTTCGTTCATTCCAATAGAAGATCAAGTTGTTGACGGTATTACCAAGCCTTTGCGCGCGAAACAACTTCAAGCCTTTAAAGACAATCTAAAACTATCCCAGCCTTTGCACGCGAAACAACTTCAAGCCTTTAAAGACAATCTAAAACTTAACACGTTCAGATTAAGGAAGGATGTTAAAGAATAGACTTGTAGTTCTGTGTAACCTGACATGTTGTTATGATTGTATGTGTGAGTGCATGTAACAAACTGCGGGAGGTCGTCAGCCAAGGATCGGCCTTATCCCACACGAGCAAAGCGTAGTAACAACATGCGCCGATTGTATTCTATGTTTCTGGTACTTAACACGAACGGCGTCCCAATAGAAGAGCATACGCTTCCTGACTAACTTCTTTCAAAAAATGGCCGTGAGAATATAGATTTATATTACTGCAATGAAAAATAAAGTATTTCTTTCACTGCAGACCACCTTGGTTTCGTGTAACCACAATCGTCTAACAGAACTATGCCATGTGTCCTCTTATTACATAGAGGAAATCACAGAACAACGTCCTCAAATTATGAATTGACGCCACTTCTTTAATTCTAGTTTACTACTAATAACTAATAACATACATCAACTATCCATTAAACATTCAAAGAAATACTAGAAAATCTCAACAAAAGGAACTCTAACCCCCTATTGAGCATATCAGTAAACCACGACACAAGGGTTTAAGAAATTACCCGCCAATCACTAGTAGAAAAACGACCTATTGTCTCTGTTGTGAGGGCCATTTGTCCCGGTTTTTGAACCGGGACTAAAGTGTCGGTACTAATGCCCTAAACCTTTAGTCCCGGTTCTTGCATAAACCGGGACAGATGGGCCTCCACGTGGCCGGTGCGGCGAGCCCAGGCAGGAGGCCCTTTGGTCCCGGTTGGTGGCACCAACCGGGACCAATAGGCATCCACACGTCAGCATCTCAGGTGTTGAGGTTTTTGTTTTTTTTAAAGGGGGGGAAGGGTTTGGGGGTTTTGGTGGGTTAATTTAGGTGTTTCATATATTGTGTTAGCATGCTAATTAATAGAGACAAGTGTCCTATTTATCTCCGTGCTTGGTCGACGCTACATACTATACGTATAGAGAAAAGACTAGACACGTTAGCTAGTTAAGCAAATGAAGGAAACAGAAGATCGTCATGAACAGATGCATACAAAGAGAAGTGATATCGACCACCTCTCCTTCTCTGAGAGATTGGTCGAACAACAAGTTCTCGTATATCTATCCGACGCTACTGGCTACATATATACAATATAAGTATCTTTTACAATATAATCTCCTAATTAAAATTGAACCCTGCAGGGTGCACATAGTATTCTCCGTCTTTAGCGATCACGTGGTCAAGAAAGAATGCCGCCAATTCCTCTTGAATTCCTCGCATACGATCTGGTGCTAGGAGTTCATCTCGCATCCGAAATATCTAATTTGAAGAAGGGGGTCAATACATATATATGAATAAATGAAACTGAACACAAATGATGGTAATAAAATAAAATTGTGAATATAATTATTTACGCACTTCATATTTTTTCTCGGAGTAGCCCCGCTCACAGGTCGTGTGGAGGATGGACTCGCAAATGTAGCATCCACAGGAATTAGTCCCTTCTTCCTGCCACAACCACTTTACAAGAAATAGAGTTCAATCAAACTGATAATTAGCAAGCATGCTAAATGGTATTGATGAAACTAGCGCTTGAATCACTAGGAGATGCGTGGAACATATATGCTACTATAGTACTTACTTTCGGGTGTCTAAACTGCAGCTTCTTTGGCAGTCCCGGAGTTTCTGAGGTGAATTTACTCCAAATCCTGCCAGACAAAGAAAACAATTACTTGATATCAGGAAATGAACAAATTGAAGTTGCCCATATGGTGCAATAATGATAGATTTAACTTACTTCTCTAGAATTTCAGTCATGTCCGCGTACTTTTTGGGATCTTTTCGTCTCGAGCCTAAGACGGTTACTAGTCCCTGCTCAAGCGTAATCTCTAGGAGAATATAGTGGAACCTGCGCACGCATGCATAACTCATCAATTACATTACTATAACCTCAACTAATAAGGGATACCGAATATGCACAAGACAGTAACACTCACTCGAAGTTGTAAGGGAAGAGTATTATAGCTTTGTTTTGATTTAATATAAACGATTGTAGCAGCTTGGCCTCGGTATCTTTGGCCTGAAATTTAACCATATATGCATCTATGAGATTTGTGTTAATGAATCCAATATCACCGATTTGTCTTTTCTTCAATTCGGCGATCTTCAATCTGCATAATATAGTGAGAATAATTAAAGATACATGCAATGAAAGAGCTGACCTATATATAGAGACTTAATGACAGAAGTAGTACTACTTACAGGCAGTAGCAAGTGATAATTGACTTATCGAGGGCCTTTAGATTGAAAAACTCGAAGAACTCCTCAAATGGAACATTCAACAGATCAATTCCAACGAGGTCATGCTCCTCTTTAACTCTGAGCGTCAAAATATTCCTCGCCCCAGACTCTCTGCAGGTTTTCATATATCAATCATGGAATCTTCGCATCATCGTTGTTAGAGATTTTTCATCTTTGACGAGAGGCTTCCTGTACACGTATCTGTGTTCATCCACCTCCAAGAAATCAAAATGTGCATCGTAGGGCAGGTAATCTCCAAGATCGTTATAACCGGGCACCATCTCGCCCGGATGATTCGCGACGACGCTAGACACCTAGAGCGGGGGCAACGGTTGGTTCGCTTGTTCGCCGAGCTGGGCAACTTTTTTCCCAGCTCGTCGTTCTGCTAACCTTTGAGCACTGACAGTATTTCCCGACCGCTCCGCTTCGATAAATGACTTTGTAAGAATGCGCTCATAGTTGTCTTTCACCGGAGACTTTGGTGGTTTCGTCAGGGCAGCCAGAGTACGCTTCGCTTTTAACGGATCAATCTTCTCATCCAGAGGTGGATTTTTCTTTGCTTTGACCTCTTCAAAGAAGTTGGTCACTTCGTCTTGCACGATCTTCGTGTTTTCCTCCTGGCTCCTCTCGTATGGTAACTTCTCTAGAGTCTTCAGAGAGGGACCGTATCTGTATTGCCTGCCTCTGGCTGTACTGCTAGACGCCAGAGCAGACGGAGCGGCTGCGGCTGTCTTTCCTTTCTTACGAGGCGGAGGAGATGGACGACGCACCAGAGGAGCCGGAGCGGCGGCGGGTCTCTTCCGCCCTTGTTGACGAGGAGAAGGAGGAGGAAGCTGGCTGCTCGGGTGCGCCGGCGCAGGCGGAGAAGGAGGCGGAGTGCTGCCACGTGTCGGAGAAGGAGGCTGAGTGCCCCGATCACTCGCCGGAGGAGGCGGAGGAGGAGGCGGAGTGCCCAGACTCCCTGGAGGAGGAGGCGGAGGCGTCCAGTTCGGAAGGTTGATGAGCTCCTTCCGCCATAGGCATGGAGTCTTCAGAGAAGAACCCAGCCGAATCTCCACTTCACCCGTAGGGTGGTCAAGCTCAAGGTCCTCAAATCCGTCCGTTATTTGATCCACCATGACCCTAGCATATCCTTCTGGAATCGGCTGGCCATGGTAGATTGAGCCAGGTTCATTAGGTATAACAAAGCCAACAGCCGCCTTGACTTTCAATGTCATCCATCGCGTCATAAGGTCGCAATGTTGAGACTTTGTGATAGCATCCACGGGGTTGCCCATGAAGACAGGCTCCAGGTGCTGAGTCTGCTCGGTGGAAGCCACGCTACTTCTCCGCTGAGATGGTGGGGTAGCTTCAGGGGAAGTTTCGGCAGGTCGTTTTCTACGATCTGCTTCTCGTTCCTCTAGCCCTTGTACCCTTTCGTGCAGCGCCTGGAGTTGGCTATGCTCCACTTTCTTCCTCCTCTCTTGGGTTTTGTAACCCCCTGCATCCGGAAACCCAGCATTCCACGGAAGGGAGCCTGGCGTGCCTCGTGTCTGTCTAGGGTGCTCAGGATTCCCGAGGGCCATTGTGAGCTCGTCCTTCTCTCTGTCTGGAATGAACGTCCCTTCCTGTGCTGCGGCGATATAGTGCCGGAGCTTCGTGACGGGTATTCGCAGTTGCTCTTCCGTCCAAACTCACTTCCCTCATACAAGGTCCAAGGTTCCGCCAACCCCGAAGAACCAAGTCCGGCAACGGTCTGGCCATCTCAATGTCTCTGGTTCGACCCCTTTAGCAATCAGGTCATTCTCAGCTTTGTCCCACAAAGGTCGGGCTTTGAGGTAACCACCTGACCCTGTGCGATGGTGATGCTTCTTCTTCACAGCATTTTTCTTGTTTGTCGCTGACATATTCTTACTCTTTTCTGATGTCTTGTGGGCCACAAATGCGGTCCATTGATCTCTGATCTTCTCAAACCGGCCGGTGAATTCTAGTGTCTCTTCTTTGTCGACAAACGTTTTCAGCTCATTATTCCACCTCCTGAATAGTTCTGCCATCTTCTTAAGAGCATGAGACTTGATCAATTCCTCTTTAACTGGCTTCTCTGGATCCTGCTCTGGCGGTAGGGTGAAACTTGCCTTAAGCGTTGTCCAAAGATCTTCTTTCTGCATATCAGAGACATAAGACGTCGGCACCTCAGGGTCTTCCTTCTTTGGCTTTAACCATTACTGGATACTGATCGGGATCTTGTCCCTAACAAGAACCCGCACTGAGGACGAAATGCATCCCTTGTCCGGATGCGTTCAATCGGCTTGCCATCGCGCGCGATTGCTGTGATCTCAAACCTTTCATCCGAGCGCAACTTTTTCTTCGGGCCTCGTTTCTTTACCGAAGCTGAGCTCGATTCGGAGGGCTAGAGAAAAAAGAAGAAAGACGAGAGTTAATTAATATGTGTACATATGAAAACAATGAATGCATCAATTAACTAGTCAGCACGGGCTTAACTAATATATATATACCTGGCCGGACTCGGTTTGGTCACTAGAGCCGTCATCACTGTCTCCTTCTTGTACCTCCATTGGGTCGCTGGAGCCATCATGAACATAGCCTTCTTCTTGTACCGGCATTAATGGGTCACTGGAGCCATCATGAACATAGCCCTCTTCTTCACCCGGTCCTTCCTGACCATCGGTGTCGTAGAGAAACAACGCAACGACATCACTTCCTTGTGCGATTATCTCCCCCAACATCGCTTTTGTTGCTTCGTCTCAGGAGTGATCCATAGTTTCTGCAAATATTTACAACATGTCAATTATTATTCAAACATGGTACAAATGAATATATATTAGTGGCAAACGTAGAACTAGCTAGCTAATCACAATAAGGAATCATGTTAGTGGCCTCGACACTGCTTCTCTAGGGTTTGGGGTGGCCTAGACAACGCTTCAAGGGTTTGGGGTGGCCTCGACACAATGCTTCAAGGGTTTGGGGTGGCCTCGACGACAATGCTCTTTTAACTTGGTAAATTTGGCTGGCCTCGAGAGATTTTGTCGGGTAGGGGCGCGGCGGGAGGGGGTAGGAGACCAACATCGTTTTTTCTCTAGGGTTTGGGTGTCCTCGAGAGTTTTGGTCGATCGAGAGGGCCGAGGGGGGGGGTGCTCCCGTGATATAAGTTATCACGGTCGAGAGTGGGTATATATATCGACCGCCCCTCATGTCGAAGTTATCCGGGAGGGGGTTATATCAACAATGACGCGACATACATATGCATGGGCAAATAATGTTATCGGGGAGGGGGTATATCGGTACAACCCCTCGTGTTGAAGTTTGATCGGGAGGGGGTACAGCGACAACGACATACCCGATAAAAAATAAGAAATAAAAAGAGGAGAAGAAGAAAGGAATAGAAGAGAAGCAATCGAAGAAAAAAAAGAAGAAAAAAAAGGAGAAGAAGAAAGGAATAGAGGAGAAAGAAGAAAAAAAGTCTTTTTTCATCTTTCTCCTCTATTCATTTCTTCTTCTCCTCTTCTTTTTTCCTCTTCTTATTTATTTCTCCTCTTCTTCCTCACCTCTTCTTCTCCTTTCTTCCTCTTCTTATTTTCCTTTTTCTCCTCTCATTCTCTTTCTTCTTCTTCGTTATCTTCCTAGCTATATATAATACTTTTCTAAAAATGGAACTTTTGCATATATAAAACTTTTTCTTCTTCTTCCTTATTCCTTCTTCATTCTCTTCCTTCTTTTCCTAAATATATAAAACTTTTCTAAAAATGAAACTAACCTAAAATGTACTAAACCAGAGAACATATATAGATAAAACTAACCTAAAATGTACCCAAATGTACTAAAAATCTAACTTTTATATGCACAGAGAACATACATACATATATACATATTTATAAAAATGCAAAAAACAAATCATCATTTATATGAACAAAAAATCTAAAAAAAGGACATATAATGAGAAATACACACATACATATGCTCACACATATACACATAATCTGGAAAAAAACATCATACAATCTAAAAAACAAAGGAGAGGACAGGGTGGGCAGTGCCGTCCTGACCAAGGAGAGGTGCGGCGTGGTCGGGGCAGGGGCAGAGGCACGGCGCCGGCGTCGGTGTAGAGGGCGGCAACGGCGGCGTGGTCGGGGCAGGGGCAGAGGCACGGCGCCGGCGTTGGTGTAGAGGGCGGCGACGGCGGCGTGGTCGGGGCAGGGCGACGGCGGCGTGGTCGGGGCAGGGGCGATGGCGATCGAGCGGGCAAAGGGCGGCGACGGCGTCGACGGGGCGGGTAGGGGTGCGGTAGAGGCACGGCGAGGGCGCACGACGTGGTCGGGGGGCAGGGGCGACGACGGCGTGGTCGGGCCGGGCAACGGCGGCGTGGTCGGGGGCGCGGCAGAGGCACGACGAGCTCGGGCAGCCTGGCGGCGTCGTCGGAGGGATCGAAGAACTGACGAAATTTTCACAAGTGCTGGCTTATATAGCAAAGCCATTGGTACCGGTTGGTGCCAGCAACCGGTACCAATGCCCCCTTTAGTCCCGGTTGGTGGCACCAAGCGGGACTAAAGGTCACTTTTCAGCAGCCCAAAGGGCGGGAAGCGACGGCCTTTGGTCCCGGTTGGTGCCACGAACCGGTACCAATGCACCCCCTTTAGTCTCGGTTGGTGCCACCAACCGGGACCAAAGGCCCCTGTGCTGCCCGCGTCGCGGCCAAAGTTTAGTCCCACCTCGCCAGTTGAGAGGGGCGCGCAGTGGTTTATAAGCCCCACTGCCGCACCCCTCTCGAGCTCCTCTCCACTTCAGGCTTACGGGCCTACTTACTACTGCTTTGCCTGATGGGCCTTCTAGGCCTACTGCGGGCCAGAATCCTGACCCATGGATGGGTTTCTAGTCGTATTCACGCCGTGGTGGCCTAGTTGGTGGCAAATTTTTTATTTTTTCCCAGTTTTTTTGCTTTTCTTTCTTGCTTTATTTATTTTGTTTTGTTTCTACTAACAACAAAATACTTATTTATTTTATTTTATTTTGTTTATAATTACTTATTAATTTTATTTTATGATAATTCTTTTTGCTATTAAAGTTTCTAACAAACAAAGTTCTTTATGAAAATTCTTTTTGCTTTTAATGATTTCGAAAAGAAAACACTTTGATAATTTTAGTTGCATGAATTTTATATAATTTCAGTTTCAATAATACTAGAAGTTGGTTATAATGTATTGAACAGAAAATACTTTGATAATTTTAGTTTCAAAATTTTTATTTATGTTATTAAAGTTTTTTTTGTTTCTACTTATCTATTCTATTAAAGTTTATATTATTTTGTTTCAAATTACTTATTTATTTTATTTTATTTTGTTTCTGACTTCATTTGTTATTTTCATGCATTTACTGATTATTTTGAGATATAAGACCATGAAATTGAAAAGCATTTGAAATGAACTCTGAAAAGGTTCCAAGTTGGCATGGTATCATCATTTCACCCACATAGCATGTGCAAGAAAGTAGAGCGGCTTACGGCAAAAACTGGATGCACTTCGTGTACAATACAGAAAATCTCCTTCGAAGTATCAGGATTTCATACGGAAACTCGTCTATTACAAATGGATTTCATTTTTGATGAACTTATTTGAACCCCCTTGCTTTTCTGTGTTCAAAATTCACCATTCAAAGCCACATCATCAATTTACAACCATTTCTGACTTCATTTGTTATTTTTCATGCATTTACTGATTATTTTGAGCCATAAGACCATGAAATTGCAAAGCATTTGAAATGAACTCTAAAAAGGTTCCAAGTTGGCATGGTATCATCATTTCACCCACATAGCATGTGCAAGAAAGTAGAGAGGCTTACAGCAAAAACTGGATGCACTTCGTGAACAAAACAGACAATCTCCTTCGAAGTATCAGGGTTTCATACGGAAACTCGTCTGTTACAAAGTGATTTCAATTTTTTTGAACTTATTTGAACCCCCTTGTTTTCTGTGTTCAAAATGCACCATTCAAAGCCACATCATCAATTTACAACCCTTTCTGACTTCATTTGTTATTTTTCATGCATTTACTGATTATTTTGAGCTATAAGACCATGAAATTGAAAAGCATTTGAAATTAACTCTCAAAAGGTTCCAAGTTGGCATGGTATCATCATTTCACCCACATAGCATGTACAAGAAAGTAGAGAGGCTTACGGCAAAAACTGGCTGCACTTCGTGTACAAAACAGACAATCTCCTTCGAAGTATCAGGGTTTCATACGGAAACTCGTCCGTTACAAAGGGATTTCATTTTTGTTGAACTTATTTGAACCCCCTTGTTTTTGTGTGTTCAAAATGCACCATTCAAAGCCACATCATCAACTAACAACCATTTCTGACTTCATTTGTTATTTTTCATGCATTTACTGATTATTTTGAGCTATAAGACCATGAAATTGGAAAGCATTTGAAATAAACTCTGAAAAGGTTCCAAGTTAGCATGGTATCATCATTTCACCCACATAGCATGTGCAAGAAATTAGACAGGCTTACGGCAAAAACTGGATGCACTTCGTGTACAAAACAAACAATCGCCTTCGAAGTACCAGGGCTTCATACGGAAACTCGTCTGTTACAAAGGGATTTCATTTTTTTTGAACTTATTTGAACCCCCTTGTTTTTCTGTGTTCAAAATGCACCATTCGCCACATCATCCATTTACAACCCTTTCTGACTTCATTTGTTATTTTTCATGCATTTACTGATTATTTTGAGCTATAAGACCATGAAATTGAAAAGCATTTGAAATGAACTCTAAAAAGGTTCCAAGTTGGCATGGTATCATCATTTCACCCACATAGCATGTGCAAGAAAGTAAAGAGGCTTACGGCAAAGACTAGATGCACTTCGTGTACAAAACAGATAATCTCGTTTGAAGTATCACGGTTTCAAACGGAAACTCGTCTGCTACAAAGGGATTTCAATTTTTTTGAACTTATTTGAACTCCCTTGTTTTTCAGTGTTCAAAATGCACCATTCAAAGCCACATCATCAATTTACAACCCTTTCTGACTTCATTTGTTATTTTTCATGCATTTACTGATTATTTTGAGCTATATGACCATGAAATTGAAAAGCATTTGAAATGAACTCTGAAAAGGTTCCAAGTTGGCATGGTATCATCATTTCACCCACATAGCATGTGCAAGAAAGTAGAGAGGCTTACGGCAAAAACTAGATGCACTTCGTGTACAAAACAGACAATCTCCTTCGAAGTATGAGGGTTTCATACGGAAACTCGTCTGTTACAAAGGGATTTCAATTTTTTTGAACTTATTTGAACCCCCTTGTTTTTCTGTGTTCAAAATGTACCATTCAAAGCCAAATCATCCATTTACAACCCTTTCTGACTTCATTTGTTATTTTTCATGCATTTACTAATTATTTTGAGCTATAAGACCGTGAAATTGAAAAGCATTTGAAATGAACTCTGAAAATGTTCCAAGTTGGCATGGTATCATTATTTCACCCACATAGCGTGTGCAAGAAAATAGAGAGGCTTACGGCAAAAACTGGATGCACTTCGTGTACAAAATATACAATTTCCTTCGAAGTATCATGGTTTCATATGGAAACTCGTGTGGTACAAAGGGATTTCAATTTTTTTGAACTTATTTGAACCACCTTGTTTTTGTGTGTTTAAAATGCACCATTCAAAGGCACATCATCAATTTACAACCCTTTCTGACTTCATTTGTTATTTTTCATGCATTTACTGATTATTTTGAGCTATAAGACCATGAAATTGAAAATCATTTGAAATGAAATCTGAAAAGGTTCCAAGTAGGCATGGTATCATCATTTCACCCACATAGCATGTGCAAGAAAGTAGAGAGGCTTACGGCAAAAACTGGATGCACTTCGTGTACAAAACAGACAATCTCCTTCGAAGTATCAGGGTTTGATACGGAAACTCGTCTGTTACAAAGGGATTTCAATTTTTTTGAACTTATTTGAACCCCCTAGTTTTTCTGTGTTCAAAATGGACCATTCAAAGCCACATCATCAATTTACTACCCTTTCTGACTTCATTTGTTATTTTTCATGCATTTACTGATTATTTTGAGCTATAAGACCATGAAATTAAAAAGCATTTGAAATGAACTGTGAAAAGGTTCCAAGTTGGCATGGTATCATCATTTCACCCACATAGCATGTGCAAGAAAGTAGAGAGGCTTACGGCAAAAACTGGATGCACTTCGTGTACAAAACAAACAATCTCCTTCGAAGTATGAGGGTTTCATACACAAACTCGTCTGTTACAAAGGGATTTCATTTTTGTTGAACTTATTTGAACCCCCTTGTTTTTCTGTGTTCAAAATGCACCATTCAAAGCCACATCATCAATTTACAACCCTTTCTGGTTTCATTTGTTATTTTTCATGCATTTACTGATTATTTTGAGCTAGAAGACCATGAAATTGAAAAGCATTTGAAATGAACTCTCAAAAGGTTCCAAGTTGGCATGGTATCATCATTTCACCCACATAGCATGTGCAACAAAGTAGAGAGGCTTACGGCAAAAACTGGATGCACTTCGTGTACAAAACAGACAATCTCCTTCGAAGTATCACAGTTTCATACGGAAACTCGTGTGTTACAAAGGGATTTCATTTTTGTTGAACTTATTTGAACCCCCTTGTTTTTATGTGCTCAAAATGCACCATTCAAAGCCACATCATCAATTTACAAACCTTTCTGACTTCATTTGTTATTTTTCATGCATTTACTGATTATTTTGAGCTATAAGACCATGAAATTGAAAAGCATTTGAAATGAACTCTGAAAAGGTTCCAAGTTGGCATGGTATCATTATTTCACCCACATAGCATGTGCAAGAAAGTAGAGAGGCTTACGGCAAAAACTGGATGCACTTCGTGTACAAAACAGACAATCTCCTTCGAAGTATCAGGGTTTCATACGGAAACTCGTCTGTTACAAAGGGATTTCACTTTTGTTGAACTTATTTGAACCCCCTTGTTTTTCTGTGCTCAAAATGGACCATTCAAAGCCACAACATCAATTTACAACCCTTTCTGACTTCATTTGTTATTTTTCACGCATTTACTGATTATTTTGTGCTATAAGACCATGAAATTGAAAAGTATTTGAAATGAACTCTGAAATGGTTCCAAGTTGGCATGGTATCATCATTTCACCCACATAGCATTTGCAAGAAAGTAGAGAAGCTTACGGCAAAAACTGGATGCACTTCGTGAAGAAAATAGACAACCTCCTTCGAAGTATCACGGCTTCATACGGAAACTTGTCTGTTACAAAGGGATTTCAATTTTTTTGAACTTATTTGAACCCCCTAGTTTTTTTGTGTTCAAAATGCACCATTCAAAGCCACATCATCAATTTACAACCCTTTCTTACTTCATTTGTTATTTTTCATGCATTTACTGATTATTTTGAGCTATTAGACCATGAAATTTAAAAGCATTTGAAATGAACTGTGAAAAGGATCCAAGTTGGCATGGTATCATCATTTCACCCACATAGCATGTGCAAGAAAGTAGAGAGGCTTACAACAAAAACTGGATGCACTTCGTGTACAAAACAGACAATCTCCTTCGAAGTATGAGGGTTTCATACGGAAACTCGTCTCTTACAAAGGGATTTCATTTTTGTTGAACTTATTTGAACCCCCTTGTTTTTCTGTGTTCAAAATGCACCATTCAAAGCCACATCATCAACTTACAACCCTTTCTGACTTCATTTGTTATTTTTCATGCATTTACTGATTATTTTGAGCTATAAGACCATGAAATTGGAAAGCATTTGAAATGACCTCTGAAAAGGTTCCAAGTTAGCATGGTATCATCATTTCATCCACATAGCATGTGCAAGAAAGTAGAGAGGCTTACGGCAAAAACTGGATGCACTTCGTGTTCAAAACAAACAATCGCCTTCGAAGTACCACGGCTTCATACGGAAACTCGTCTGTTACAAAGGGATTTCATTTTTTTTGAACTTATTTGAACCCCCTTGTTTTTCTGTGTTCAAAATGCACCATTCGCCACATCATCAATTTACAACCCTTTGTGACTTCATTTGTTATTTTTCATGCATTTACTGATTATTTTGAGCTATAAGACCATGAAATTGAAAAGCATTTGAAATGAACTCTGAGAAGGTTCCAAGTTGGCATGGTATTATTATTTCACCCACATAGCATGTGCAAGAAAGTAGACAGGCTTACGGCAAAAACTGGATGCACTTCGTGTACAAAACAGACAATCTCCTTCGAAGTATGAGGGTTTCATACGGAAACTCGTCTGTTACAAAGGGATTTCATTTTTGTTGAACTTATTTGAACCCCCTTGTTTTTCTGTGCTCAAAATGGACCATTCAAAGCCACAGCATCAATTTACAACCCTTTCTGACTTCATTTGTTATTTTTCATGCATTTACTGATTATTTTGAGCTATAAGACCATGAAATTGAAAAGTATTTGAAATGAACTCTGAAATGGTTCCAAGTTGGCATGGTATCATCATTTCACCCACATAGCATGTGCAAGAAAGTAGAGAAGCTTACGGCAAAAACTGGATGCACTTCGTGAAGAAAATAGACAACCTCCTTCGAAGTATCACGGCTTCATACGGAAACTTGTCTGTTACAAAGGGATTTCAATTTTTTTGAACTTATTTGAACCCCCTAGTTTTTTTGTGTTCAAAATGCACCATTCAAAGCCACATCATCAATTTACAACCCTTTCTGACTTCATTTGTTATTTTTCATGCATTTACTGATTATTTTGAGCTATTAGACCATGAAATTGAAAAGCATTTGAAATGAACTGTGAAAAGGTTCCAAGTTGGCATGGTATCATCATTTCACCCACATAGCATGTGCAAGAAAGTAGAGAGGCTTACGGCAAAAACTGGATGCACTTCGTGTACAAAACAGACAATCTCCTTCGAAGTATGAGGGTTTCATACGGAAACTCGTCTCTTACAAAGGGATTTCATTTTTGTTGAACTTATTTGAACCCCCTTGTTTTTCTGTGTTCAAAATGCACCATTCAAAGCCACATCATCAACTTACAACCCTTTCTGACTTCATTTGTTATTTTTCATGCATTTACTGATTATTTTGAGCTATAAGACCATGAAATTGGAAAGCATTTGAAATGACCTCTGAAAAGGTTCCAAGTTAGCATGGTATCATCATTTCACCCACATAGCATGTGCAAGAAAGTAGAGAGGCTTACGGCAAAAACTGGATGCACTTCGTGTACAAAACAAACAATCGCCTTCGAAGTACCAGGGCTTCATACAGAAACTTGTCTGTTACAAAGGGATTTCATTTTTTTTGAACTTATTTGAAACCCCTTGTTTTTCTGTGTTCAAAATGCACCATTCGCCACATCATCAATTTACAACCCTTTCTGACTTCATTTGTTATTTTTCATGCATTTACTGATTATTTTGAGCTATAAGACCATGAAATTGAAAAGCATTTGAAATGAACTCTGAAAAGGTTCCAAGTTGGCATGGTATCATCATTTCACCCACATAGCATGTGCAAGAAAGTAAAGAGGCTTACGGCAAAGACTAGATGCACTTCGTGTACAAAACAGATAATCCACTTTGAAGTATCACGGTTTCAAACGGAAACTCGTCTGCTACAAAGGGATTTCAATTTTTTTGAACTTATTTGAACCCCCTTGTTTTTCTGTGTTCAAAATACACCATTCAAAGCCACATCTTCAATTTACAACCCTTTCTGACTTCATTTGTTATTTTTCATGCATTTACTGATTATTTTGAGCTATAAGACCATGAAATTGAAAAGCATTTGAAATGAACTCTGAAAAGGTTCCAAGTTGGCATGGTATCATCATTTCACCCACATAGCATGTGCAAGAAAGTAGAGAGGCTTACGGCAAAAACTAGATGCACTTCGTGTACAAAACAGACAATCTCCTCCGAAGTATGAGGGTTTCATACGGAAACTCGTATGTTACAAAGGGATTTCAATTTTTATGAACTTATTTGAACCCCCTTGTTTTTCTGTGTTCAAAATGTACCATTCAAAGCCACATCATCCATTTACAACACTTTCTGACTTCAGTTGTTATTTTTCATGCATTTACTAATTATTTTGAGCTAAAAGACCGTGAAATTGAAAAGCATTTGAAATGAACTCTGAAAAGGTTCCAAGTTGGCATGGTATCATTATTTCACCCACATAGCGTGTGCAAGAAAATAGGGAGGCTTACGGCAAAAACTGGATGCACTTCGTGTACAAAATATACAATCTCCTTCGACGTATCATGGTTTCATATGGAAACTTGTCTGGTACAAAGGGATTTCAATTTTTTTGAACTTATTTGAACCCCCTTGTTTTTGTGTGTTTAGAATGCACCATTCAAAGGCACATCATCAATTTACATCCCTTTCTGACTTCATTTGTTATTTTTCATGCATTTACTGATTATTTTGAGCTATAAGACCATGAAATTGAAAAGCATTTGAAATGAAATCTCAAAAGGTTCCAAGTTGGCATGGTATCATCATTTCACCCACATAGCATGTTCAAGAAAGTAGAGAGGCTCACGGCAAAAACTGGATGCACTTCATGTACAAAACAGACAATCTCCTTCGAAATATCAGGGTTTCATACGGAAACTCGTCTGTTACAAAGGGATTTCAATTTTTTTGAACTTATTTGAACCCCCTAGTTTTTCTGTGTTCAAAATGCACCATTCAAAGCCACATCATCAATTTACAACCCTTTCTGACTTCATTTGTTATTTTTCATGCATTTACTGATTATTTTGAGCTATAAGACCATGAAATTGAAAAGCATTTGAAATGAACTGTGAAAAGGTTCCGAGTTGGCATGGTATCATCATTTCACCCACATAGCATGTGTAAGAAAGTAGAGAGGCTTACGGCAAAAATTGGAGGCACTTCGTGTACAAAACAGACAATCTCCCTCGAAGTATGAGGGTTTCATACGGAAACTCGTCTGTTACAAAGGGATTTCATTTTTGTTGAACTTATTTGAACCCCTTGTTTTTCTGTGTTCAAAATGCACCATTCAAAGACACATCATCAATTTACAACCCTTTCTGGTTTCATTTGTTATTTTTCATGCATTTACTGATTATTTTGAGCTAGAAGACCATGAAATTGAAAAGCATTTGAAATGAACTCTCAAAAGATTCCAAGTTGGCATGGTATCATCATTTCACCCACATAGCACGTGCAACAAAGTAGAGAGGCTTACGGGAAAAACTGGATGCACTTCGTGTACAAAACAAACAATCTCCTTCGAAGTATCACAGTTTCATATGGAAACTCGTCTGTTACAAAGGGATTTCATTTTTGTTGAACTTATTTGAACCCCCTTGTTTTTTTGTGCTCAAAATGCACCATTCAAAGCCACATCTTCAATTTACAACCCTTTCTGACTTCATTTGTTATTTTTCATGCATTTACTGATTATTTTGAGCTATAAGACCATGAAATTGAAAAGCATTTCAAATTAACTCTGAAAAGGTTCCAAGTTGGCATGGTATCATTATTTCACCCACATAGCATATGCAAGAAAGTAGAGAGGCTTACGGCAAAAACTGGATGCACTTCGTGTACAAAACAGACAATCTCCTTCGAAGTATGAGGGTTTCATACAGAAACTCGTCTGTTACAAAGGGATTTCATTTTTGTTGAACTTATTTGAACCCCCTTGTTTTTCTGTGTTCAAAATGGACCATTCAAAGCCACATCATCAATTTACAACCCTTTCTGACTTCATTTTTTATTTTTCATGCATTTACTGATTATTTTGAGCTATAAGACCACGAAATTGAAAAGCATTTGAAATGAACTCTGAAAAGGTTCCAAGTTGGCATGGTATCATCATTTCACCCACATAGCATGTGCGAGAAAGTAGAGAGGCTTACGGCAAAAAATGGATGCACTTCGTGTACAAAACAGACAATCTCCTTCGAAGTATCACGGTTTCATACGGAAACTCGTCTCTTACAAAGGGATTTCATTTTTGTTGAACTTATTTGAACCCCCTTGTTTTTCTGTTCTTAAAATGTACCATTCAAAGCCACATCATCAATTTACAACCCTTTCTGACTTCATTTGTTATTTTTCATGCATTTACTGATTATTTTGAGCTATAAGACCATGAAATTGAAAAGCATTTGAAATGAACTCTGAAAAGGTTCCAAGTTGGCATGGTATCATCATTTCACCCACATAGCATGTGCAAGAAAGTAGAGAAGCTTACGGCAAAAACTGGATGCACTTCGTGAACAAAACAGACAATCTCCTTCGAAGTATCACGGCTTCATACGGAAACTTGTCTCTTACAAAGGGATTTCAAATTTTTTTGAACTTATTTGAACCCCCTAGTTTTTCTGTGTTCAAAATGCACCATTCAAAGCCACATCATCAATTTACAACCCTTTCTGACTTCATATGTTATTTTTCATGCATTTACTGATGATTTTGAGCTATAAGACCATGAAATTGAAAAGCATTTGAAATGAACTGTGAAAAGGTTCCAAGTTGGCATGGTATCATCATTTCACCCACATAGTATGTGCAAGAAAGTAGAGAGGCTTACGGCAAAAACTGGATGCACTTCGTGTACAAAACAGACAATCTCCTTCGAAGTATGAGGGTTTCATACGGAAACTCGTCTCTTACAAAGGGATTTCATTTTTGTTGAACTTATTTGAACCCCCTTGTTTTTCTGTGTTCAAAATGCACCATTCAAAGCCACATCATCAACTTACAACCCTTCTGACTTCATTTGTTATTTTTCATGCATTTACTGATTATTTTGAGCTATAAGACCATGAAATTGGAAAGCATTTGAAATGACCTCTGAGAAGGTTCCAAGTTAGCATGGTATCATCATTTCACCCACATAGCATGTGCAAGAAAGTAGAGAGGCTTACGGCAAAAACTGGATGCACTTCGTGTACAAAACAAACAATCGCCTTCGAAGTACGAGGGCTTCATACGGAAACTTGTCTGTTACAAAGGGATTTCATTTTTTTTGAACTTATTTGAAACCCCTTGTTTTTCTGTGTTCAAAATGCACCATTCGCCACATCATCAATTTACAACCCTTTCTGACTTCATTTGTTATTTTTCATGCATTTACTGATTATTTTGAGCTATAAGACCATGAAATTGAAAAGCATTTGAAATGAACTCTGAAAAGGTTCCAAGTTGGCATGGTATCATCATTTCACCCACATAGCATGTGCAAGAAAGTAAAGAGGCTTACGGCAAAGACTAGATGCACTTCGTGTACAAAACAGATAATCCACTTTGAAGTATCACGGTTTCAAACGGAAACTCGTCTGCTACAAAGGGATTTCAATTTTTTTGAACTTATTTGAACCCCCTTGTTTTTCTGTGTTCAAAATGCACCATTCAAAGCCACATCTTCAATTTACAACCCTTTCTGACTTCATTTGTTATTTTTCATGCATTTACTGATTATTTTGAGCTATAAGACCATGAAATTGAAAAGCATTTGAAATGAACTCTGAAAAGGTTCCAAGTTGGCATGGTATCATCATTTCACCCACATAGCATGTGCAAGAAAGTAGAGAGGCTTACGGCAAAAACTAGATGCACTTTGTGTACAAAACAGACAATCTCCTTCGAAGTATGAGGGTTTCATACGGAAACTCGTATGTTACAAAGGGATTTCAATTTTTATGAACTTATTTGAACCCCCTTGTTTTTCTGTGTTCAAAATGTACCATTCAAAGCCACATCATCCATTTACAACACTTTCTGACTTCAGTTGTTATTTTTCATGCATTTACTAATTATTTTGAGCTAAAAGACCGTGAAATTGAAAAGCATTTGAAATGAACTCTGAAAAGGTTCCAAGTTGGCATGGTATCATTATTTCACCCACATAGCGTGTGCAAGAAAATAGGGAGGCTTACGGCAAAAACTGGATGCACTTCGTGTACAAAATATACAATCTCCTTCGACGTATCATGGTTTCATATGGAAACTTGTCTGGTACAAAGGGATTTCAATTTTTTTGAACTTATTTGAACCCCCTTGTTTTTGTGTGTTTAGAATGCACCATTCAAAGGCACATCATCAATTTACAACCCTTTCTGACTTCATTTGTTATTTTTCATGCATTTACTGATTATTTTGAGCTATAAGACCATGAAATTGAAAAGCATTTGAAATGAAATCTCAAAAGGTTCCAAGTTGGCATGGTATCATCATTTCACCCACATAGCATGTTCAAGAAAGTAGAGAGGCTCACGGCAAAAACTGGATGCACTTCATGTACAAAACAGACAATCTCCTTCGAAATATCAGGGTTTCATACGGAAACTCGTCTGTTACAAAGGGATTTCAATTTTTTTGAACTTATTTGAACCCCCTAGTTTTTCTGTGTTCAAAATGCACCATTCAAAGCCACATCATCAATTTACAACCCTTTCTGACTTCATTTGTTATTTTTCATGCATTTACTGATTATTTTGAGCTATAAGACCATGAAATTGAAAAGCATTTGAAATGAACTGTGAAAAGGTTCCGAGTTGGCATGGTATCATCATTTCACCCACATAGCATGTGCAAGAAAGTAGAGAGGCTTACGGCAAAAATTGGATGCACTTCGTGTACAAAACAGACAATCTCCCTCGAAGTATGAGGGTTTCATACGGAAACTCGTCTGTTACAAAGGGATTTCATTTTTATTGAACTTATTTGAACCACTTGTTTTTCTGTGTTCAAAATGCACCATTCAAAGACACATCATCAATTTACAACCCTTTCTGGTTTCATTTGTTATTTTTCATGCATTTACTGATTATTTTGAGCTAGAAGACCATGAAATTGAAAAGCATTTGAAATGAACTCTCAAAAGATTCCAAGTTGGCATGGTATCATCATTTCACCCACATAGCATGTGCAACAAAGTAGAGAGGCTTACGGGAAAAACTGGATGCACTTCGTGTACAAAACAGACAATCTCCTTCGAAGTATGAGGGTTTCATACAGAAACTCGTCTGTTACAAAGGGATTTCATTTTTGTTGAACTTATTTGAACCCCCTTGTTTTTCTGTGTTCAAAATGGACCATTCAAAGCCACATCATCAATTTACAACCCTTTCTGAATTCATTTTTTATTTTTCATGCATTTACTGATTATTTTGAGCTATAAGACCACGAAATTGAAAAGCATTTGAAATGAACTCTGAAAAGGTTCCAAGTTGGCATGGTATCATCATTTCACCCACATAGCATGTGCGAGAAAGTAGAGAGGCTTACGGCAAAAAATGGATGCACTTCGTGTACAAAACAGACAATCTCCTTCGAAGTATCACGGTTTCATACGGAAACTCGTCTCTTACAAAGGGATTTCATTTTTGTTGAACTTATTTGAACCCCCTTGTTTTTCTGTTCTTAAAATGTACCATTCAAAGCCACATCATCAATTTACAACCCTTTCTGACTTCATTTGTTATTTTTCATGCATTTACTGATTATTTTGAGCTATAAGACCATGAAATTGAAAAGCATTTGAAATGAACTCTGAAAAGGTTCCAAGTTGGCATGGTATCATCATTTCACCCACATAGCATGTGCAAGAAAGTAGAGAAGCTTACGGCAAAAACTGGATGCACTTCGTGAACAAAACAGACAATCTCCTTCGAAGTATCATGGCTTCATACGGAAACTTGTCTCTTACAAAGGGATTTCAAATTTTTTTGAACTTATTTGAACCCCCTAGTTTTTCTGTGTTCAAAATGCACCATTCAAAGCCACATCATCAATTTACAACCCTTTCTGACTTCATATGTTATTTTTCATGCATTTACTGATGATTTTGAGCTATAAGACCATGAAATTGAAAAGCATTTGAAATGAACTGTGAAAAGGTTCCAAGTTGGCATGGTATCATCATTTCACCCACATAGTATGTGCAAGAAAGTAGAGAGGCTTACGGCAAAAACTGGATGCACTTCGTGTACAAAACAGACAATCTCCTTCGAAGTATGAGGGTTTCATACGGAAACTCGTCTGTTACAAAGGGATTTCATTCTTGTTGAACTTATTTGAACCCCCTTGTTTTTCTGTGTTCAAAATGCACCATTCAAAGCCACATCATCAATTTACAACCCTTTATTTTTCATGCATTTACTGATTATTTTGAGCTAGAAGACCATGAAATTGAAAATCATTTGAAATGAACTCTCAAAAGGTTCCAAGTTGGCATGGTATCATCATTTCACCCACATAGCATGTGCAACAAAGTAGAGAGGCTTACGGCAAAAACTGGATGCACTTCGTGTACAAAACAGACAATCTCCTTCGAAGTATCACAATTTCATACGGAAACTCCTGTGTTACAAAGGGATTTCATTTTTGTTGAACTTATTTGAACACCCTTGTTTTTCTGTGCTCAAAATGCACCATTCAAAGCCACATCATCAATTTACAACCCTGTCTGACTTCATTTGTTATTTTTCATGCATTTACTGATTATTTTGAGCTATAAGACCATGAAATTGAAAAGCATTTGAAACTAACTCTGAAAAGGTTCCAAGTTGGCATGGTATCATTATTTCACCCACATAGCATGTGCAAGAAAGTAGAGAGGCTTACGGAAAAAACTGGATGCACTTCGTGTACAAAACAGACAATCTCCTTCGAAGTATCAGGGTTTCATACGGAAACTCGTCTGTTACAAAGGGATTTCATTTTTGTTGAACTTATTTGAACCCCCTTGTTTTTCTGTGTTCAAAATGGACCATTCAAAGCCACATCATCAATGTACAACCCTTTCTGACTTCATTTGTTATTTGTCATGCATTTACTGATTATTTTGAGCTATAAGACCACGAAATTAAAAAGCATTTGAAATGAACTCTCAAAAGGTTCCAAGTTGGCATGGTATCATCATTTCACCCACATAGCATGTGCGAGAAAGTAGAGAGGCTTACGGCAAAAACTGGATGCACTTCGTGTACAAAACAGACAATCTCCTTCGAAGTATCACGGTTTCATACGAAAATTCGTCTCTTACGAAGGGATTTCATTTTTGTTGAACTTATTTGAACCCCCTTGTTTTTATGTTCTGAAAATGTACCATTCAAAGCCACATCATCAATTTACAACCCTTTCTGACTTCATTTGTTATTTTTCATGCATTTACTCATTATTTTGAGCTATAAGACCATGAAATTGAAAAGTATTTGAAATGAACTCTGAAATGGTTCCAAGTTGGCATGGTATCATCATTTCACCCACATAGCATGTGCAAGAAAGTAGAGAAGCTTACGGCAAAAACTGGATGCACTTCGTGAAGAAAACAGACAATCTCCTTCGAAGTATCACGGCTTCATACGGAAACTTGTCTGTTACAAAGGGATTTCAATTTTTTTGAACTTATTTGAACCCCCTAGTTTTTCTGTGTTCAAAATGCACCATTCAAAGCCACATCATCAATTTACAACCCTTTCTGACTTCATTTGTTATTTTTCATGCATTTACTGATTATTTTGAGCTATTAGACCATGAAATTGAAAAGCATTTGAAATGAACTGTGAAAGGGTTCCAAGTTGGCATGGTATCATCATTTCACCCACATAGCATGTGCAAGAAAGTAGAGAGGCTTACGGCAAAAACTGGATGCACTTCGTGTGCAAAACAGACAATCTCCTTCGAAGTATGAGGGTTTCATACGGAAACTCGTCTGTTACAAAGGGATTTCATTTTTGTTGAACTTATTTGAACCCCCTTGTTTTTCTGTGTTCAAAATACACCATTCGAAGCCACATCATCAATTTACAACCCTTTCTGGTTTCATTTGTTATTTTTCATGCATTTACTGATTATTTTGAGCTAGAAGACCATGAAATTGAAAAGCATTTGAAATGAACTCTCAAAAGGTTCCAAGTTGGCACGGTATCATCATTTCACCCACATAGCATGTGCAACAAAGTAGAGAGGCTTACGGCAAAAACTGGATGCACTTCGTGTACAAAATAGACAATCTCCTTCGAAGTATCAGAGTTTCATACGGAAACTCGTCTGTTACAAACGGATTACATTTTTGTTGAACTTATTTGAACCCCCTTGTTTTTCTGTGCTCAAAATGCACCATTCAAAGTCACATCACCAATTTACAACCCTTTCTGACTTCATTTGTCATTTTTTATGCATTTACTGATTATTTTGAGCTATAAGACCATGAAATTGAAAAGCATTTGAAATGAACTCTGAAAAGGTTCCAAGTTGGCATGGTATCATTATTTCACCCACATAGCATGTGCAAGAAAGTAGAGAGGCTTACGGCAAAAACTGGATGCACTTCGTGTACAAAACAGACAAGCTCCTTCGAAGTATCAGGGTTTCATACGGAAACTCGTCTGTTACAAAGGGATTTCGTTTTTGTTGAACTTATTTGAGCCCCCTTGTTTTTATGTGTTCAAAATGGACCATTCAAAGCCACATCATAAATTTACAACCCTTTCTGACTTCATTTGTTATTTGTCATGCATTTACTGATTATTTTGAGCTATAAGACCACGAAATTGAAAAGCAATTGAAATGAACTCTGAAAAGGTTCCAAGTTGGCATGGTATCATCATTTCACCCACATAGCATGTGCGAGAAAGTAGAGAGGCTTACGGCAAAAACTGGATGCACTTCGTGTACAAAACAGACAATCTCCTTCGAAGTATCACGGTTTCATACGGAAACTCGTCTCTTACAAAGGGATTTCATTTTTGTTGAACTTATTTGAACCCCCTTGTTTTTCTGTTCTCAAAATGTACCATTCAAAGCCACATCATCAATTTACAACCCTTTCTGACTTCATTTGTTATTTTTCATGCATTTACTAATTATTTTGAGCTATAAGACCATGAAATTGAAAAGCATTGGAAATGAACTCTGAAAAGGTTCCAAGTTGGCATGGTATCATCATTTCACCCACATAGCTTGTGCAAGAAAGTAGAGAGGCTTACGGAAAAGACTAGATGCACTTCGTGTACAAAACAGACAATCTCCTTTGAAGTATCACGGTTTCGAACGGAAACTCGTCTACTACAAAGGGATTTCAATTTTTTTGAACTTATTTGAACCCCCTTGTTTTTCTGTGTTCAAAATGTACCATTCAAAGCCACATCATCAATTTACAACCCTTTCTGACTTCATTTGTTATTTTCCATGCATTTAGTAATTATTTTGAGCTATCAGAGCATGAAATTGGAAAGCATTAGAAATGAACTCTGAAAAGGTTCCAAGTTGGCATGGTATCATCATTTCACCCACATAGCGTGTGTAAGAAAAAATAGAGGCTTACGGCAAAAACTGGATGCACTTCGTGTACAAAACAGACAATCTCCTTCGAAGTATCACGGTTTCATACGAAAACCCGTCCGTTACAAAGGGATTTCATTTTTGTTGAACTTAATTGAACCCCCTTGTTTTTCTGTGTTCAAAATGCACCATTCGAAGCCACATCATAAATTTATAACCCTTTCTGCCTTCGTTTGTTATTTTTCATGCATTTACTGATTATTTTGAGCTAGAAGACCATGAAATTGAAAAGCATTTGAAATGAACTCTCAAAAGGTTCCAAGTTGGCACGGTATCATCATTTCACCCACATAGCATGTGCAACAAAGTAGAGAGGCTTACGGCAAAAACTGGATGCACTTCGTGTACAAAATAGACAATCTCCTTTGAAGTATCACAGTTTCATACGGAAACTCGTCTATTACAAAGGGATTTCATTTTTGTTGAACTTATTTGAACCCCCTTGTTTTTCTGTGCTCAAAATGCACCATTCAAAGACACATCATCAATTTACAACCCTTTCTGACTTCATTTGTTATTTTTCATGCATTTACCGATTATTTTGAGCTATAAGACCATGAAATTGAAAAGCATTTGAAATGAACTCTGAAAAGGTTCCAAGTTGGCATGGTATCATTATTTCACCCACATAGCATGTGCAAGAAAGTAGAGAGGCTTACGGCAAAAACTGGATGCACTTCGTGTACAAAACAGACAATCTCCTTCGAAGTATGAGGGTTTCATACGGAAACTCGTGTGTTACAAAGGGATTTCATTTTTGTTGAACTTATTTGAACCCCCTTGTTTTTCTATGTTCAAAATGGACCATTCAAAGCCACATCATCAATCTACAACCCTTTCTGACTTCATTTGTTATTTGTCATGCATTTACTGATTATTTTGAGCTATAAGACCACGAAATTGCAAAGCATTTGAAATGAACTCTCAAAAGGTTCCAAGTTGGCATGGTATCATCATTTCACCCACATAGCATGTGCGAGAAAGTAGAGAGGCCTACGGCAAAAACTGGATGGACCTCGTGTACAAAACAGACAATCTCCTTCGAAGTATGAGGGTTTCATACGGAAACTCGTCTGTTACAAAGGGATTTCATTTTTGTTGAACTTATTTGAACCCCCTTGTTTTTCTGTGCTCAAAATGGACCATTCAAAGCCACAGCATCAATTTACAACCCTTTCTGACTTCATTTGTTATTTTTCATGCAGTTACTGATTATTTTGAGCTATAAGACCATGAAATTGAAAAGTATTTGAAATGAACTCTGAAATGGTTCCAAGTTGGCATGGTATCATCATTTCACCCACATAGCATGTGCAAGAAAGTAGAGAAGCTTACGGCAAAAACTGGATGCACTTCGTGAAGAAAATAGACAACCTCCTTCGAAGTATCACGGCTTCATACGGAAACTTGTCTGTTACAAAGGGATTTCAATTTTTTTGAACTTATTTGAACCCCCTAGTTTTTTTGTGTTCAAAATGCACCATTCAAAGCCACATCATCAATTTACAACCCTTTCTGACTTCATTTGTTATTTTTCATGCATTTACTGATTATTTTGAGCTATTAGACCATGAAATTGAAAAGCATTTGAAATGAACTGTGAAAAGGTTCCAAGTTGGCATGGTATCATCATTTCACCCACATAGTATGTGCAATAAAGTAGAGAGGCTTACGGCAAAAACTAGATGAACTGCGTGTACAAAACAGACAATCTCCTTCGAAGTATGAGGGTTTCATACGGAAACTCGTCTGTTACAAAGGGATTTCATTTTTGTTGAACTTATTTGAACCCCCTTGTTTTCTGTGTTCAAAATGCACCATTCGAAGCCACATCATCAATTTACAACCTTTCTGGTTTCATTTGTTATTTTTCATGCATTTACTGATTATTTTGAGCTAGAAGACCATGAAATTGAAAAGCATTTGAAATGAACTCTGAAAAGGTTCCAAGTTGGCATGGTATCATCATTTCACCCACATAGCATGTGCAACATAGTAGAGAGGCTTACGGCAAAAACTGGATGCACTTCGTGTACAAAACAGACAATCTCCTTCGAAGTATCACAGTTTCATACGAAAACTCGTCTGTTACACAGGGATTTCATTTTTGTTGAACTTATTTGAACCCTCTTGTTTTTCTGTGCTCAAAATGCACCATTCAAAGCCACATCATCAATTTACAACCCTTTCTGACTTCTTTTGTTATTTCTTCATGCATTTACTGATTATTTTGAGCTATAAGACCATGAAATTGAAAAGCATTTGAAATGAACTCTGAAAAGGTTCCAAGTTGGCATGGTATCATTATTTCACCCACATAGCATGAGAAAGAAAGTAGAGAGGCTTACGGCAAAAACTGGATGCACTTCGTGTACAAAACAGACAATCTCCTTCGAAGTATCACGGTTTCATACGGAAACTCGTCTGTTACAAAGGGATTTCATTTTTGTTGAACTTATTTGAACCCCCTTGTTTTTCTGTGATCAAAATGGACCATTCAAAGCCACATCATCAATTTACAACCCTTTCTGCCTTCATTTGTTATTTGTCATGCATTTACTTATTATTTTGAGCTATAAGACCACGAAATTGAAATGCATTTGAAATGAACTCTGAAAAGGTTCCAAGTTGGCATGGTATCATCATTTCACCCACATAGCATGTGCGAGAAAGTAGAGAGGCTTACGGCAAAAACTGGATGCACTTCATGTACAAAACAGACAATCTCCTTCGAAGTATCACGGTTTCATACGGAAACTCGTCTCTTACAAAGGGATTTCATTTTTGTTGAACTTATTTGAACCCCCTTGTTTTTCTGTTCTCAAAATGTACCATTCAAAGCCACATCATCAATTTACAACCTTTTCTGACTTCATTTGTTATTTTTCATGCATTTACTGATTATTTTGAGCTATAAGACCATGAAATTGAAAAGTATTTGAAATGAACTCTGAAAAGGTTCCAAGTTGGCATGGTATCATCATTTCACCCACATAGCATGTGCAAGAAAGTAGAGAGGCTTACGGCAAAAACTGGATGCACTTCGTGAACAAAACAGACAATCTCCTTCGAAGTATCACGGCTTCATACGGAAACTTGTCTGTTACAAAGGGATTTCAATTTTTTTGAACTTATTTGAACCCCCTAGTTTTTCTGTGTTCAAAATGCACCATTCAAAGCCACATCATCAATTTACAACCCTTTCTGACTTCATTTGTTATTTTTCATGCATTTAGTAATTATTTTGAGCTATCAGAGCATGAAATTGGAAAGCATTTGAAATGAACTCTGAAAAGGTTCCAAGTTGGCATGGTATCATCATTTCACCCACATAGCGTGTGCAAGAAAAAAGAGAGGCTTACGGCAAAAACTGGATGCACTTCGTGTACAAAACAGACAATCTCCTTCGAAGTATCAGGGTTTCATACGAAAACCCGTCCGTTACAAAGGGATTTCATTTTTGTTGAACTTAATTGAACCCCCTTGTTTTTCTGTGTTCAAAATGCACCATTCAAAGCCACATCATAAATTTATTACCCTTTCTGACTTCATTTGTCATTTTTATGCATTTACTGATTATTTTGAGCTATAAGACCACGAAATTGAAAAGCATTTGAAATGAACTCTGAAAAGGTTCCAAGTTGGCATGGTATCATCATTTCACCCACATAGCATGTGCAAGAAAGTAGAGAAGCTTACGGCAAAAACTGAATGCACTTCGTGAAGAAAACAGACAATCTCCTTCGAAGTATCACGGCTTCATATGGAAACTTGTCTGTTACAAAGGGATTTCAATTTTTTTGAACTTATTTGAACCCCCTAGTTTTTCTATGTTCAAAATGCACCATTCAAAGCCACATCATCAATTTACAACCCTTTCTCACTTCATTTGTTATTTTTCATGCATTTACTGATTATTTTGAGCTATAAGACCATGAAATTGAAAAGCATTTGAAATGAACTATGAAAAGGTTCCAAGTTGGCATGGTATCATCATTTCACCCACATAGCATGTGCAAGAAAGTAGAGAGGCTTACGGCAAAAACTGGATGCACTTCGTGTGCAAAACAGACAATCTCCTTCGAAGTATGAGGGTTTGATACGGAAACTCGTGTGTTACAAAGGGATTTCATTTTTGTTAAACTTATTTGAACCCCCTTGTTTTTCTGTGTTCAAAATGCACCATTCTAAGCCACATCATCAATTTACAACCCTTTCTGGTTTCATTTGTTATTTTTCATGCATTTACTGATTATTTTGAGGTAGAAGACCATGAAATTGAAAAGCATTTGAAATGAACTCTGAAAAGGTTCCAAGTTGGCATGGTATCATCATTTCACCCACATAGCATGTGCAACAAAGTAGACAAACTTACGGCAAAAACTGGATGGACCTCGTGTACAAAACAGACAATCTCCTTCGAAGTATGAGGGTTTCATACGGAAACTCGTCTGTTACAAAGGGATTTCATTTTTGTTGAACTTATTTGAACCCCCTTGTTTTTCTGTGCTCAAAATGGACCATTCAAAGCCACAGCATCAATTTACAACCCTTTCTGACTTCATTTTTTATTTTTCATGCAGTTACTGATTATTTTGAGCTATAAGACCATGAAATTGAAAAGTATTTGAAATGAACTCTGAAATGGTTCCAAGTTGGCATGGTATCATCATTTCACCCACATAGCATGTGCAAGAAAGTAGAGAAGCTTACGGCAAAAACTGGATGCACTTCGTGAAGAAAATAGACAACCTCCTTCGAAGTATCACGGCTTCATACGGAAACTTGTCTGTTACAAAGGGATTTCAATTTTTTTGAACTTATTTGAACCCCCTAGTTTTTTTGTGTTCAAAATGCACCATTCAAAGCCACATCATCAATTTACAACCCTTTCTGACTTCATTTGTTATTTTTCATGCATTTACTCATTATTTTGAGCTATTAGACCATGAAATTGAAAAGCATTTGAAATGAACTGTGAAAAGGTTCCAAGTTGGCATGGTATCATCATTTCACCCACATAGCATGTGCAAGAAAGTAGAGAGGCTTACGGCAAAAACTGGATGCACTTCGTGTACAAAACAGACAATCTCCTTCGAAGTATGAGGGTTTCATACGGAAACCCGTCTCTTACAAAGGGATTTCATTTTTGTTGAACTTATTTGAACCCCCTAGTTTTTCTGTGTTCAAAATGCACCATTCAAAGCCACATCATCAACTTACAACCCTTTCTGACTTCATTTGTTATTTTTCATGCATTTACTGATTATTTTGAGCTATAAGACCATGAAATTGGAAAGCATTTGAAATGACCTCTGAAAAGGTTCCAAGTTAGCATGGTATCATCATTTCACCCACATAGCATGTGCAAGAAAGTAGAGAGGCTTACGGCAAAAACTGGATGCACTTCGTGTACAAAACAAACAATCGCCTTCGAAGTACCAGGGCTTCATACGGAAACTTGTCTGTTACAAAGGGATTTCATTTTTTTTTGAACTTATTTGAACCCCCTTGTTTTTCTGTGTTCAAAATGCACGATTCGCCACATCATCAATTTACAACCCTTTCTGACTTCATTTGTTATTTTTCATGCATTTACTGATTATTTTGAGCTATAAGACCATGAAATTGAAAAGCATTTGAAATGAACTCTGAAAAGGTTCCAAGTTGGCATGGTATCATCATTTCACCCACATAGCATGTGCAAGAAAGTAAAGAGGCTTACGGCAAAGCCTAGATGCACTTCGTGTACAAAACAGATAATCCACTTTGAAGTATCACGGTTTCAAACGGAAACTCGTCTGCTACAAAGGGATTTGAATTTTTTTGAACTTATTTGAACCCCCTTGTTTTTCTGTGTTCAAAATGCACCATTCAAAGCCACATCTTCAATTTACAACCCTTTCTGACTTCATTTGTTATTTTTCATGCATTTACTGATTATTTTGAGCTATAAGACCATGAAATTGAAAAGCATTTGAAATGAACTCTGAAAAGGTTCCAAGTTGGCATGGTATCATCATTTCACCCACATAGCATGTGCAAGAAAGTAGAGAGGCTTACGGCAAAAACTAGATGCACTTCGTGTACAAAACAGACAATCTCCTTCGAAGTATGAGGGTTTCATACGGAAACTCGTATGTTACAAAGGGATTTCAATTTTTATGAACTTATTTGAACCCCCTTGTTTTTCTGTGTTCAAAATGTACCATTCAAAGCCACATCATCCATTTACAACACTTTCTGACTTCAGTTGTTATTTTTCATGCATTTACTAATTATTTTGAGCTAAAAGACCGTGAAATTGAAAAGCATTTGAAATGAACTCTGAAAAGGTTCCAAGTTGGCATGGTATCATTATTTCACCCACATAGCGTGTGCAAGAAAATAGGGAGGCTTACGGCAAAAACTGGATGCACTTCGTGTACAAAATATACAATCTCCTTCGACGTATCATGGTTTCATATGGAAACTTGTCTGGTACAAAGGGATTTCAATTTTTTTGAACTTATTTGAACCCCCTTGTTTTTGTGTGTTTAGAATGCACCATTCAAAGGCACATCATCAATTTACAACCCTTTCTGACTTCATTTGTTATTTTTCATGCATTTACTGATTATTTTGAGCTATAAGACCATGAAATTGAAAAGCATTTGAAATGAAATCTCAAAAGGTTCCAAGTTGGCATGGTATCATCATTTCACCCACATAGCATGTTCAAGAAAGTAGAGAGGCTCACGGCAAAAACTGGATGCACTTCATGTACAAAACAGACAATCTCCTTCGAAATATCAGGGTTTCATACGAAAACTCGTCTGTTACAAAGGGATTTCAATTTTTTTGAACTTATTTGAACCCCCTAGTTTTTCTGTGTTCAAAATGCACCATTCAAAGCCACAACATCAATTTACAACGCTTTCTGACTTCATTTGTTATTTTTCATGCATTTACTGATTATTTTGAGCTATAAGACCATGAAATTGAAAAGCATTTGAAATGAACTGTGAAAAGGTTCCGAGTTGGCATGGTATCATCATTTCACCCACATAGCATGTGCAAGAAAGTAGAGAGGCTTACGGCAAAAATTGGATGCACTTCGTGTACAAAACAGACAATCTCCCTCGAAGTATGAGGGTTTCATACGGAAACTCGTCTGTTACAAAGGGATTTCATTTTTGTTGAACTTATTTGAACCCCTTGTTTTTCTGTGTTCAAAATGCACCATTCAAAGACACATCATCAATTTACAACCCTTTCTGGTTTCATTTGTTATTTTTCATGCATTTACTGATTATTTTGAGCTAGAAGACCATGAAATTGAAAACATTTGAAATGAACTCTCAAAAGATTCCAAGTTGGCATGGTATCATCATTTCACCCACATAGCATGTGCAACAAAGTAGAGAGGCTTACGGGAAAAACTGGATGCACTTCGTGTACAAAACAAACAATCTCCTTCGAAGTATCACAGTTTCATATGGAAACTCGTCTGTTACAAAGGGATTTCATTTTTGTTGAACTTATTTGAACCCCCTTGTTTTTTTGTGCTCAAAATGCACCATTCAAAGCCACATCTTCAATTTACAACCCTTTCTGACTTCATTTGTTATTTTTCATGCATTTACTGATTATTTTGAGCTATAAGACCATGAAATTGAAAAGCATTTCAAATTAACTCTGAAAAGGTTCCAAGTTGGCATGGTATCATTATTTCACCCACATAGCATATGCAAGAAAGTAGAGAGGCTTACGGCAAAAACCGGATGCACTTCGTGTACAAAACAGACAATCTCCTTCGAAGTATGAGGGTTTCATACGGAAACTCGTCTGTTACAAAGGGATTTCATTTTTGTTGAACTTATTTGAACCCCCTTGTTTTTCTGTGTTCAAAATGGACCATTCAAAGCCACATCATCAATTTACAACCCTTTCTGACTTCATTTTTTATTTTTCATGCATTTACTGATTATTTTGAGCTATAAGACCACGAAATTGAAAAGCATTTGAAATGAACTCTGAAAAGGTTCCAAGTTGGCATGGTATCATCATTTCACCCACATAGCATGTGCGAGAAAGTAGAGAGGCTTACGGCAAAAAATGGATGCACTTCGTGTACAAAACAGACAATCTCCTTCGAAGTATCACGGTTTCATACGGAAACTCGTCTCTTACAAAGGGATTTCATTTTTGTTGAACTTATTTGAACCCCCTTGTTTTTCTGTTCTTAAAATGTACCATTCAAAGCCACATCATCAATTTACAACCCTTTCTGACTTCATTTGTTATTTTTCATGCATTTACTGATTATTTTGAGCTATAAGACCATGAAATTGAAAAGCATTTGAAATGAACTCTGAAAAGGTTCCAAGTTGGCATGGTATCATCATTTCACCCACATAGCATGTGCAAGAAAGTAGAGAAGCTTACGGCAAAAACTGGATGCACTTCGTGAACAAAACAGACAATCTCCTTCGAAGTATCACGGCTTCATACGGAAACTTGTCTCTTACAAAGGGATTTCAATTTTTTTTGAACTTATTTGAACCCCCTAGTTTTTCTGTGTTCAAAATGCATCATTCAAAGCCACATCATCAATTTACAACCCTTTCTGACTTCATATGTTATTTTTCATGCATTTACTGATTATTTTGAGCTATAAGACCATGAAATTGAAAAGCATTTGAAATGAACTGTGAAAAGGTTCCAAGTTGGCATGGTATCATCATTTCACCCACATAGTATGTGCAAGAAAGTAGAGAGGCTTACGGCAAAAACTGGATGCACTTCGTGTACAAAACAGACAATCTCCTTCGAAGTATGAGGGTTTCATACGGAAACTCGTCTGTTACAAAGGGATTTCATTCTTGTTGAACTTATTTGAACCCCCTTGTTTTTCTGTGTTCAAAATGCACCATTCAAAGCCACATCATCAATTTACAAACCTTTATTTTTCATGCATTTACTGATTATTTTGAGCTAGAAGACCATGAAATTGAAAATCATTTGAAATGACCTCTCAAAAGGTTCCAAGTTGGCATGGTATCATCATTTCACCCACATAGCATGTGCAACAAAGTAGAGAGGCTTACGGCAAAAACTGGATGCACTTCGTGTACAAAACAGACAATCTCCTTCGAAGTATCACAATTTCATACGGAAACTCCTCTGTTACAAAGGGATTTCATTTTTGTTGAACTTATTTGAACACCCTTGTTTTTCTGTGCTCAAAATGCACCATTCAAAGCCACATCATCAATTTACAACCGTGTCTGACTTCATTTGTTATTTTTCATGCATTTACTGATTATTTTTAGCTATAAGACCATGAAATTGAAAAGCATTTGAAACTAACTCTGAAAAGGTTCCAAGTTGGCATGGTATCATTATTTCACCCACATAGCATGTGCAAGAAAGTAGAGAGGCTTACGGCAAAAACTGGATGCACTTCGTGTACAAAACAGACAATCTCCTTCGAAGTATCAGGGTTTCATACGGAAACTCGTCTGTTACAAAGGGATTTCATATTTGTTGAACTTATTTGAACCCCCTTGTTTTTCTGTGTTCAAAATGCACCATTCAAAGCCACATCATCAATGTACAACCCTTTCTGACTTCATTTGTTATTTGTCATGCATTTACTGATTATTTTGAGCTATAAGACCACGAAATTGAAAAGCATTTGAAATGAACTCTCAAAAGGTTCCAAGTTGGCATGGTATCATCATTTCACCCACATAGCATGTGCGAGAAAGTAGAGAGGCTTACGGCAAAAATGGATGCACTTCGTGTACAAAACAGACAATCTCCTTCGAAGTATCACGGTTTCATACGAAAACTCGTCTCTTACGAAGGGATTTCATTTTTCTTGAACTTATTTGAACCCCCTTGTTTTTATGTTCTGAAAATGTACCATTCAAAGCCACATCATCAATTTACAACCCTTTCTGACTTCATTTGTTATTTTTCATGCATTTACTCATTATTTTGAGCTATAAGACCATGAAATTGAAAAGTATTTGAAATGAACTCTGAAATGGTTCCAAGTTGGCATGGTATCATCATTTCACCCACATAGCATGTGCAAGAAAGTAGAGAAGCTTACGGCAAAAACTGGATGCACTTCGTGAAGAAAACAGACAATCTCCTTCGAAGTATCACGGCTTCATACGGAAACTTGTATGTTACAAAGGGATTTCAATTTTTTTGAACTTATTTGAACCCCCTAGTTTTTCTGTGTTCAAAATGCACCATTCAAAGCCACATCATCAATTTACAACCCTTTCTGACTTCATTTGTTATTTTTCATGCATTTACTGATTATTTTGAGCTATTAGACCATGAAATTGAAAAGCATTTGAAATGAACTGTGAAAGGGTTCCAAGTTGGCATGGTATCATCATTTCACCCACATAGCATGTGCAAGAAAGTAGAGAGGTTTACGGCAAAAACTGGATGCACTTCGTGTGCAAAACAGACAATCTCCTTCGAAGTATGAGGGTTTCATACGGAAACTCGTCTGTTACAAAGGGATTTCATTTTTGTTGAACTTATTTGAACCCCCTTGTTTTTCTGTGTTCAAAATACACCATTCGAAGCCACATCATCAATTTACAACCCTTTCTGGTTTCATTTGTTATTTTTCATGCATTTACTGATTATTTTAAGCTAGAAGACCATGAAATTGAAAAGCATTTGAAATGAACTCTCAAAAGGTTCCAAGTTGGCACGGTATCATCATTTCACCCACATAGCATGTGCAACAAAGTAGAGAGGCTTACGGCAAAAACTGGATGCACTTCGTGTACAAAATAGACAATCTCCTTCGAAGTATCAGAGTTTCATACGGAAACCAGTCTGTTACAAACGGATTACATTTTTGTTGAACTTATTTGAACCCCCTTGTTTTTCTGTGCTCAAAATGCACCATTCAAAGCCACATCATCAATTTACAACCCTTTCTGACTTCATTTGTCATTTTTTATGCATTTACTGATTATTTTGAGCTATAAGACCATGAAATTGAAAAGCATTTGAAATGAACTCTGAAAAGGTTCCAACTTGGCATGGTATCATTATTTCACCCACATAGCATGTGCAAGAAAGTAGAGAGGCTTACGGCAAAAACTGGATGCACTTCGTGTACAAAACAGACAATCTCCTTCGAAGTATCAGGGTTTCATACGGAAACTCGTCTGTTACAAAGGGATTTCGTTTTTGTTGAACTTATTTGAGCCCCCTTGTTTTTATGTGTTCAAAATGGACCATTCAAAGCCACATCATAAATTTACAACCCTTTCTGACTTCATTTGTTATTTGTCATTCATTTACTGACTATTTTGAGCTATAAGACCACGAAATTGAAAAGCAATTGAAATGAACTCTGAAAAGGTTCCAAGTTGGCATGGTATCATCATTTCACCCACATAGCATGTGCGAGAAAGTAGAGAGGCTTACGGCAAAAACTGGATGCACTTCGTGTACAAAACAGACAATCTCCTTCGAAGTATCAGGGTTTCATACGGAAACTCGTCTCTTACAAAGGGATTTCATTTTTGTTGAACTTATTTGAACCCCCTTGTTTTTCTGTTCTCAAAATGTACCATTCAAAGCCACATCATCAATTTACAACCCTTTCTGACTTCATTTGTTATTTTTCATGCATTTACTAATTATTTTGAGCTATAAGACCATGAAATTGAAAAGCATTGGAAATGAACTCTGAAAAGGTTCCAAGTTGGCATGGTATCATCATTTCACCCACATAGCTTGTGCAAGAAAGTAGAGAGGCTTACGGAAAAGACTAGATGCACTTCGTGTACAAAACAGACAATCTCCTTTGAAGTATCACGGTTTCAAACGGAAACTCGTCTACTACAAAGGGATTTCAATTTTTTTGAACTTATTTGAACCCCCTTGTTTTTCTGTGTTCAAAATGTACCATTCAAAGCCACATCATCAATTTACAACCCTTTATGACTTCATTTGTTATTTTTCATGCATTTACTAATTATTTTGAGCTATCAGACCATGAAATTGAAAAGCATTTGAAATGAACTCTGAAAAGGTTCCAAGTTGGCATGGTATCATCATTTCACCCACATAGCGTGTGTATGAAAAAATAGAGGCTTACGGCAAAAACTGGATGCACTTCGTGTACAAAACAGACAATCTCCTTCGAAGTATCAGGGTTTCATACGAAAACCCGTCCGTTACAAAGGGATTTCATTTTTGTTGAACTTAATTGAACCCCCTTGTTTTTCTGTGTTCAAAATGCACCATTCGAAGCCACATCATAAATTTATAACCCTTTCTGACTTCATTTGTTATTTGTCATGCATTTACTGATTATTTTGAGCTATAAGACCACGAAATTGAAAAGCATTTGAAATGAACTCTCAAAAGGTTCCAAGTTGGCACGGTATCATCATTTCACCCACATAGCATGTGCAACAAAGTAGAGAGGCTTACGGCAAAAATGGATGCACTTCGTGTACAAAACAGACAATCTCCTTCGAAGTATCACGGTTTCATACGGAAACTCGTCTCTTACAAAGGGATTTCATTTTTGTTGAACTTATTTGAACCCCCTTGTTTTTCTGTGCTCAAAATGCACCATTCGAAGCCACATCATCAATTTACAACCCTTTCTGACTTCATTTGTTATTTTTCATGCATTTACTCATTATTTTGAGCTATAAGACCATGAAATTGAAAAGTATTCGAAATGAACTCTGAAATGGTTCCAAGTTGGCATGGTATCATCATTTCACCCACATAGCATGTGCAAGAAAGTAGAGAAGCTTACGGCAAAAACTGGATGCACTTCGTGAAGAAAACAGACAATCTCCTTCGAAGTATCACGGCTTCATACGGAAACTTGTATGTTACAAAGGGATTTCAATTTTTTTGAACTTATTTGAACCCCCTAGTTTTTCTGTGTTCAAAATGCACCATTCAAAGCCACATCATCAATTTACAACCCTTTCTGACTTCATTTGTTATTTTTCATGCATTTACTGATTATTTTGAGCTATTAGACCATGAAATTGAAAAGCATTTGAAATGAACTGTGAAAGGGTTCCAAGTTGGCATGGTATCATCATTTCACCCACATAGCATGTGCAAGAAAGTAGAGAGGCTTACGGCAAAAACTGGATGCACTTCGTGTGCAAAACAGACAATCTCCTTCGAAGTATGAGGGTTTCATACGGAAACTCGTCTGTTACAAAGGGATTTCATTTTTGTTGAACTTATTTGAACCCCCTTGTTTTTCTGTGTTCAAAATACACCATTCGAAGCCACATCATCAATTTACAACCCTTTCTGACTTCATTTTTTATTTTTCATGCATTTACTGATTATTTTGAGCTAGAAGACCACGAAATTGAAAAGCATTTGAAATGAACTCTGAAAAGGTTCCAAGTTGGCATGGTATCATCATTTCACCCACATAGCATGTGCGAGAAAGTAGAGAGGCTTACGGCAAAAAATGGATGCACTTCGTGTACAAAACAGACAATCTCCTTCGAAGTATCAGAGTTTCATACGGAAACCCGTCTGTTACAAACGGATTACATTTTTGTTGAACTTATTTGAACCCCCTTGTTTTTCTGTGCTCAAAATGCACCATTCAAAGCCACATCATCAATTTACAACCCTTTCTGACTTCATTTGTCATTTTTTATGCATTTACTGATTATTTTGAGCTATAAGACCATGAAATTGAAAAGCATTTGAAATGAACTCTGAAAAGGTTCCAACTTGGCATGGTATCATTATTTCACCCACATAGCATGTGCAAGAAAGTAGAGAGGCTTACGGCAAAAACTGGATGCACTTCGTGTACAAAACAGACAATCTCCTTCGAAGTATCAGGGTTTCATACGGAAACTCGTCTCTTACAAAGGGATTTCGTTTTTGTTGAACTTATTTGAGCCCCCTTGTTTTTATGTGTTCAAAATGGACCATTCAAAGCCACATCATAAATTTACAACCCTTTCTGACTTCATTTGTTATTTGTCATTCATTTACTGACTATTTTGAGCTATAAGACCACGAAATTGAAAAGCAATTGAAATGAACTCTGAAAAGGTTCCAAGTTGGCATGGTATCATCATTTCACCCACATAGCATGTGCGAGAAAGTAGAGAGGCTTACGGCAAAAACTGGATGCACTTCGTGTACAAAACAGACAATCTCCTTCGAAGTATCAGGGTTTCATACGGAAACTCGTCTCTTACAAAGGGATTTCATTTTTGTTGAACTTATTTGAACCCCCTTGTTTTTCTGTTCTCAAAATGTACCATTCAAAGCCACATCATCAATTTACAACCCTTTCTGACTTCATTTGTTATTTTTCATGCATTTACTAATTATTTTGAGCTATAAGACCATGAAATTGAAAAGCATTGGAAATGAACTCTGAAAAGGTTCCAAGTTGGCATGGTTTCATCATTTCACCCACATAGCTTGTGCAAGAAAGTAGAGAAGCTTACGGAAAAGACTAGATGCACTTCGTGTACAAAACAGACAATCTCCTTTGAAGTATCACGGTTTCAAACGGAAACTCGTGTACTACAAAGGGATTTCAATTTTTTTGAACTTATTTGAACCCCCTTGTTTTTCTGTGTTCAAAATGTACCATTCAAAGCCACATCATCAATTTACAACCCTTTCTGACTTCATTTGTTATTTTTCATGCATTTACTAATTATTTTGAGCTATCAGACCATGAAATTGAAAAGCATTTGAAATGAACTCTGAAAAGGTTCCAAGTTGGCATGGTATCATCATTTCACCCACGTAGCGTGTGTATGAAAAAATAGAGGCTTACGGCAAAAACTGGATGCACTTCGTGTACAAAACAGACAATCTCCTTCGAAGTATCAGGGTTTCATACGAAAACCCGTCCGTTACAAAGGGATTTCATTTTTGTTGAACTTAATTGAACCCCCTTGTTTTTCTGTGTTCAAAATGCACCATTCGAAGCCACATCATAAATTTATAACCCTTTCTGCCTTCGTTTGTTATTTTTCATGCATTTACTGATTATTTTGAGCTAGAAGACCATGAAATTGAAAAGCATTTGAAATGAACTCTCAAAAGGTTCCAAGTTGGCACGGTATCATCATTTCACCCACATAGCATGTGCAACAAAGTAGAGAGGCTTACGGCAAAAACTGGATGCACTTCGTGTACAAAACAGACAATCTCCTTCGAAGTATCACGGTTTCATACGGAAACTCGTCTCTTACAAAGGGATTTCATTTTTGTTGAACTTATTTGAACCCCCTTGTTTTTCTGTGCTCAAAATGCACCATTCGAAGCCACATCATAAATTTATAACCCTTTCTGCCTTCGTTTGTTATTTTTCATGCATTTACTGATTATTTTGAGCTAGAAGACCATGAAATTGAAAAGCATTTGAAATGAACTCTCAAAAGGTTCCAAGTTGGCACGGTATCATCATTTCACCCACATAGCATGTGCAACAAAGTAGAGAGGCTTACGGCAAAAACTGGATGCACTTCGTGTACAAAACAGACAATCTCCTTTCAAGTATCACAGTTTCATACGGAAACTCGTCTATTACAAAGGGATTTCATTTTTGTTGAACTTATTTGAACCCCCTTGTTTTTCTGTGCTCAAAATGCACCATTCAAAGACACATCATCAATTTACAACCCTTTCTGACTTCATTTGTTATTTTTCATGCATTTACCGATTATTTTGAGCTATAAGACCATGAAATTGAAAAGCATTTGAAATGAACTCTGAAAAGGTTCCAAGTTGGCATGGTATCATTATTTCACCCACATAGCATGTGCAAGAAAGTAGAGAGGCTTACGGCAAAAACTGGATGCACTTCGTGTACAAAACAGACAATCTCCTTCGAAGTATCACGGTTTCATACGGAAACTCGTCTGTTACAAAGGGATTTCATTTTTGTTGAACTTATTTGAACCCCCTTGTTTTTGTGTGTTCAAAATGGACCATTCAAAGCCACATCATCAATTTACAACCCTTTCTAACTTCATTTGTTATTTGTCATGCATTTACTGATTATTTTGAGCTATAAGACCACGAAATTGCAAAGCATTTGAAATGAACTCTCAAAAGGTTCCAAGTTGGCATGGTATCATAATTTCACCCACATAGCATGTGCGAGAAAGTAGAGAGGCTTACGGCAAAAACTGGATGCACTTCGTGTACAAAACAGACAATCTCCTTCGAAGTATCAGGGTTTCATACGGAAACTCGTCTCTTACAAAGGGATTTCATTTTTGTTGAACTTATTTGAACCCCCTTGTTTTTATGTTCTCAAAATGTACCATTCAAAGCCACATCATCAATTTACAACCCTTTCTGACTTCATTTGTTATTTTTCATGCATTTACTGATTATTTTGAGCTAGAAGACCATGAAATTGAAAAGCATTTGAAATGAACTCTGAAAAGGTTCCAAGTTGGCATGGTATCATCATTTCACCCACATAGCTTGTGCAAGAAAGTAGAGAGGCTTACGGAAAAGACTAGATGCACTTCGTGTACAAAACAGACAATCTCCTTTGAAGTATCACGGTTTCAAACGGAAACTCGTCTACTACAAAGGGATTTCAATTTTTTTGAACTTATTTGAACCCCCTTGTTTTTCTGTGTTCAAAATGTACCATTCAAAGCCACATCATCAATTTACAACCCTTTCTGACTTCATTTGTTATTTTTCATGCATTTACTAATTATTTTGAGCTATCAGACCATGAAATTGAAAAGCATTTGAAATGAACTCTGAAAAGGTTCCAAGTTGGCATGGTATCATCATTTCACCCACATAGCGTGTGTATGAAAAAATAGAGGCTTACGGCAAAAACTGGATGCACTTCGTGTACAAAACAGACAATCTCCTTCGAAGTATCAGGGTTTCATACGAAAACCCGTCCGTTACAAAGGGATTTCATTTTTGTTGAACTTAATTGAACCCCCTTGTTTTTCTGTGTTCAAAATGCACCATTCGAAGCCACATCATAAATTTATAACCCTTTCTGCCTTCGTTTGTTATTTTTCATGCATTTACTGATTATTTTGAGCTAGAAGACCATGAAATTGAAAAGCATTTGAAATGAACTCTCAAAAGGTTCCAAGTTGGCACGGTATCATCATTTCACCCACATAGCATGTGCAACAAAGTAGAGAGGCTTACGGCAAAAACTGGATGCACTTCGTGTACAAAACAGACAATCTCCTTCGAAGTATCACGGTTTCATACGGAAACTCGTCTTTAACAAAGGGATTTCATTTTTGTTGAACTTATTTGAACCCCCTTGTTTTTCTGTGTTCAAAATGCACCATTCGAAGCCACATCATAAATTTATAAACCTTTCTGCCTTCGTTTGTTACTTTTCATGCATTTACTGATTATTTTGAGCTAGAAGACCATGAAATTGAAAAGCATTTGAAATGAACTCTCAAAAGGTTCCAAGTTGGCACGGTATCATCATTTCACCCACATAGCATGTGCAACAAAGTAGAGAGGCTTACGGCAAAAACTGGATGCACTTCGTGTACAAAACAGACAATCTCCTTTCAAGTATCACAGTTTCATACGGAAACTCGTCTATTACAAAGGGATTTCATTTTTGTTGAACTTATTTGAACCCCCTTGTTTTTCTGTGCTCAAAATGTACCATTCAAAGACACATCATCAATTTACAACCCTTTCTGACTTCATTTGTTATTTTTCATGCATTTACCGATTATTTTGAGCTATAAGACCATGAAATTGAAAAGCATTTGAAATGAACTCTGAAAAGGTTCCAAGTTGGCATGGTATCATTATTTCACCCACATAGCATGTGCAAGAAAGTAGAGAGGCTTACGGCAAAAACTGGATGCACTTCGTGTACAAAACAGACAATCTCCTTCGAAGTATCAGGGTTTCATACGGAAACTCGTCTGTTACAAAGGGATTTCATTTTTGTTGAACTTATTTGAACCCCCTTGTTTTTCTGTGTTCAAAATGGACCATTCAAAGCCACATCATCAATTTACAACCCTTTCTAACTTCATTTGTTATTTGTCATGCATTTACTGATTATTTTGAGCTATAAGACCACGAAATTGCAAAGCATTTGAAATGAACTCTCAAAAGGTTCCAAGTTGGCATGGTATCATAATTTCACCCACATAGCATGTGCGAGAAAGTAGAGAGGCTTACGGCAAAAACTGGATGCACTTCGTGTACAAAACAGACAATCTCCTTCGAAGTATCAGGGCTTCATACGGAAACTCGTCTCTTACAAAGGGATTTCATTTTTGTTGAACTTATTTGAACCCCCTTGTTTTTATGTTCTCAAAATGTACCATTCAAAGCCACATCATCAATTTACAACCCTTTCTGACTTCATTTGTTATTTTTCATGCATTTACTCATTATTTTGAGCTAGAAGACCATGAAATTGAAAAGCATTTGAAATGAACTCTGAAAAGGTTCCAAGTTGGCATGGTATCATCATTTCACCCACATAGCATGTGCAATAAAGTAGAGAAGCTTACGGCAAAAACTGGATGCACTTCGTGAACAAAACAGACAATCTCCTTCGAAGTATCACGGCTTCATACGGAAACTTGTCTGTTACAAAGGGATTTCAATTTTTTTGAACTTATTTGAACCCCCTAGTTTTTCTGTGTTCAAAATGCAGCATTCAAAGCCACATCATCAATTTACAACCCTTTCTGACTTCATTTGTTATTTTTCATGCATTTACTGATTATTTTGAGCTATAAGACCATGAAATTGAAAAGCATTTGAAATGAACTGTGAAAAGGTTCCAAGTTGGGATGGTATCATCATTTCACCCACATAGTATGTGCAATAAAGTAGAGAGGCTTACGGCAAAAACTAGATGAACTGCGTGTACAAAACAGACAATCTCCTTCGAAGTATGAGGGTTTCATACGGAAACTCGTCTGTTACAAAGGGATTTCATTTTTGTTGAACTTATTTGAACCCCCTTGTTTTCTGTGTTCAAAATGCACCATTCGAAGCCACATCATCAATTTACAACCTTTCTGGTTTCATTTGTTATTTTTCATGCATTTACTGATTATTTTGAGCTAGAAGACCATGAAATTGAAAAGCATTTGAAATGAACTCTGAAAAGGTTCCAAGTTGGCATGGTATCATCATTTCACCCACATAGCATGTGCAACATAGTAGAGAGGCTTACGGCAAAAACTGGATGCACTTCGTGTACAAAACAGACAATCTCCTTCGAAGTATCACAGTTTCATACGAAAACTCGTCTGTTACACAGGGATTTCATTTTTGTTGAACTTATTTGAACCCTCTTGTTTTTCTGTGCTCAAAATGCACCATTCAAAGCCACATCATCAATTTACAACCCTTTCTGACTTCTTTTGTTATTTCTTCATGCATTTACTGATTATTTTGAGCTATAAGACCATGAAATTGAAAAACATTTGAAATGAACTCTGAAAAGGTTCCAAGTTGGCATGGTATCATTATTTCACCCACATAGCATGGGAAAGAAAGTAGAGAGGCTTACGGCAAAAACTGGATGCACTTCGTGTACAAAACAGACAATCTCCTTCGAAGTATCACGGTTTCATACGGAAACTCGTCTGTTACAAAGGGATTTCATTTTTGTTGAACTTATTTGAACCCCCTTGTTTTTCTGTGATCAAAATGGACCATTCAAAGCCACATCATCAATTTACAACCCTTTCTGCCTTCATTTGTTATTTGTCATGCATTTACTGATTATTTTGAGCTATAAGACCACGAAATTGAAATGCATTTGAAATGAACTCTGAAAAGGTTCCAAGTTGGCATGGTATCATCATTTCACCCACATAGCATGTGCGAGAAAGTAGAGAGGCTTACGGCAAAAACTGGATGCACTTCATGTACAAAACAGACAATCTCCTTCGAAGTATCACGGTTTCATACGGAAACTCGTCTCTTACAAAGGGATTTCATTTTTGTTGAACTTATTTGAACCCCCTTGTTTTTCTGTTCTCAAAATGTACCATTCAAAGCCACATCATCAATTTACAACCCTTTCTGACTTCATTTGTTATTTTTCATGCATTTACTGATTATTTTGAGCTATAAGACCATGAAATTGAAAAGTATTTGAAATGAACTCTGAAAAGGTTCCAAGTTGGCATGGTATCATCATTTCACCCACATAGCATGTGCAAGAAAGTAGAGAGGCTTACGGCAAAAACTGGATGCACTTCGTGAACAAAACAGACAATCTCCTTCGAAGTATCACGGCTTCATACGGAAACTTGTCTGTTACAAAGGGATTTCAATTTTTTTGAACTTATTTGAACCCCCTAGTTTTTCTGTGTTCAAAATGCACCATTCAAAGCCACATCATCAATTTACAACCCTTTCTGACTTCATTTGTTATTTTTCATGCATTTACTGGTTATTTTGAGCTATAAGACCATGAAATTGAAAAGCATTTGAAATGAACTGTGAAAAGGTTCCAAGTTGGCATGGTATCATCATTTCACCCACATAGCATGTGCAAGAAAGTAGAGAGGCTTACGGCAAAAACTGGATGCACTTCGTGTACAAAACATACAATCTCCTTCGAAGTATGAGGGTTTCATACGGAAACTCGTCTGTTACAAAGGGATTTCATTTTTGTTGAACTTATTTGAACCCCCTTGTTTTTCTGTGTGCAAAATGCACCATTCGAAGCCACATCATCAATTTACAACCCTTTCTGGTTTCATTTGTTATTTTTATGCATTTACTCATTATTTTGAGGTAGGAGACCATGAAATTGAAAAGCATTTGAAATGAACTCTGAAAAGGTTCCAAGTTGGCATGGTATCATCATTTCACCCACATAGCATGTGCAACAATGTAGAGAGGCTTACGGCAAAAACTGGATGCACTTCGTGTACAAAACAGACAATCTCCTTCGAAGTATCACAGTTTCATACGGAAACTCGTCTGTTACAAACGGATTTCATTTTTGTTGAACTTATTTGAACCCCCTTGTTTTTCTGTGCTCAAAATGCACCATTCAAAGCCACATCATCAATTTACAACCCTTTCTGACTTCATTTGTCATTTTTATGCATTTACTGATTATTTTGAGCTATAAGACCATGAAATTGAAAAGCATTTGAAATGAACTCTGAAAAGGTTCCAAGTTGGCATGGTATCATTATTTCACCCACATAGCATGTGCAAGAAAGTAGAGAGGCTTACGGCAAAAACTGGATGCACTTCGTGTACAAAACAGACAATCTCCTTCGAAGTATCAGGGTTTCATACGGAAACTCGTCTGTTACAAAGGGATTTCATTTTTGTTGAACTTATTTGAGCCCCCTTGTTTTTATGTGTTCAAAATGGACCATTCAAAGCCACATCATAAATTTACAACCCTTTCTGACTTCATTTGTTATTTGTCATGCATTTACTGATTATTTTGAGCTATAAGACCACGAAATTGAAAAGCATTTGAAATGAACTCTGAAAAGGTTCCAAGTTGGCATGGTATCATCATTTCACCAACATAGCATGTGCGAGAAAGTAGAGAGGCTTACGGCAAAAACTGTTTGCACTTCGTGTACAAAACAGACAATCTCCTTCGAAGTATCACGGCTTCATACGGAAACTTGTCTGTTACAAAGGGATTTCAATTTTTTTGAACTTATTTGAACCCCCTAGTTTTTCTGTGTTCAAAATGCAGCATTCAAAGCCACATCATCAATTTACAACCCTTTCTGACTTCATTTGTTATTTTTCATGCATTTACTGATTATTTTGAGCTATAAGACCATGAAATTGAAAAGCATTTGAAATGAACTGTGAAAAGGTTCCAAGTTGGCATGGTATCATCATTTCACCCACATAGTATGTGCAATAAAGTAGAGAGGCTTACGGCAAAAACTAGATGAACTGCGTGTACAAAACAGACAATCTCCTTCGAAGTATGAGGGTTTCATACGGAAACTCGTCTGTTACAAAGGGATTTCATTTTTGTTGAACTTATTTGAACCCCCTTGTTTTCTGTGTTCAAAATGCACCATTCGAAGCCACATCATCAATTTACAACCTTTCTGGTTTCATTTGTTATTTTTCATGCATTTACTGATTATTTTGAGCTAGAAGACCATGAAATTGAAAAGCATTTGAAATGAACTCTGAAAAGGTTCCAAGTTGGCATGGTATCATCATTTCACCCACATAGCATGTGCAACATAGTAGAGAGGCTTACGGCAAAAACTGGATGCACTTCGTGTACAAAACAGACAATCTCCTTCGAAGTATCACAGTTTCATACGAAAACTCGTCTGTTACACAGGGATTTCATTTTTGTTGAACTTATTTGAACCCTCTTGTTTTTCTGTGCTCAAAATGCACCATTCAAAGCCACATCATCAATTTACAACCCTTTCTGACTTCTTTTGTTATTTCTTCATGCATTTACTGATTATTTTGAGCTATAAGACCATGAAATTGAAAAACATTTGAAATGAACTCTGAAAAGGTTCCAAGTTGGCATGGTATCATTATTTCACCCACATAGCATGGGAAAGAAAGTAGAGAGGCTTACGGCAAAAACTGGATGCACTTCGTGTACAAAACAGACAATCTCCTTCGAAGTATCACGGTTTCATACGGAAACTCGTCTGTTACAAAGGGATTTCATTTTTGTTGAACTTATTTGAACCCCCTTGTTTTTCTGTGATCAAAATGGACCATTCAAAGCCACATCATCAATTTACAACCCTTTCTGCCTTCATTTGTTATTTGTCATGCATTTACTGATTATTTTGAGCTATAAGACCACGAAATTGAAATGCATTTGAAATGAACTCTGAAAAGGTTCCAAGTTGGCATGGTATCATCATTTCACCCACATAGCATGTGCGAGAAAGTAGAGAGGCTTACGGCAAAAACTGGATGCACTTCATGTACAAAACAGACAATCTCCTTCGAAGTATCACGGTTTCATACGGAAACTCGTCTCTTACAAAGGGATTTCATTTTTGTTGAACTTATTTGAACCCCCTTGTTTTTCTGTTCTCAAAATGTACCATTCAAAGCCACATCATCAATTTACAACCCTTTCTGACTTCATTTGTTATTTTTCATGCATTTACTGATTATTTTGAGCTATAAGACCATGAAATTGAAAAGTATTTGAAATGAACTCTGAAAAGGTTCCAAGTTGGCATGGTATCATCATTTCACCCACATAGCATGTGCAAGAAAGTAGAGAGGCTTACGGCAAAAACTGGATGCACTTCGTGAACAAAACAGACAATCTCCTTCGAAGTATCACGGCTTCATACGGAAACTTGTCTGTTACAAAGGGATTTCAATTTTTTTGAACTTATTTGAACCCCCTAGTTTTTCTGTGTTCAAAATGCACCATTCAAAGCCACATCATCAATTTACAACCCTTTCTGACTTCATTTGTTATTTTTCATGCATTTACTGGTTATTTTGAGCTATAAGACCATGAAATTGAAAAGCATTTGAAATGAACTGTGAAAAGGTTCCAAGTTGGCATGGTATCATCATTTCACCCACATAGCATGTGCAAGAAAGTAGAGAGGCTTACGGCAAAAACTGGATGCACTTCGTGTACAAAACATACAATCTCCTTCGAAGTATGAGGGTTTCATACGGAAACTCGTCTGTTACAAAGGGATTTCATTTTTGTTGAACTTATTTGAACCCCCTTGTTTTTCTGTGTGCAAAATGCACCATTCGAAGCCACATCATCAATTTACAACCCTTTCTGGTTTCATTTGTTATTTTTTATGCATTTACTCATTATTTTGAGGTAGGAGACCATGAAATTGAAAAGCATTTGAAATGAACTCTGAAAAGGTTCCAACTTGGCATGGTATCATCATTTCACCCACATAGCATGTGCAACAATGTAGAGAGGCTTACGGCAAAAACTGGATGCACTTCGTGTACAAAACAGACAATCTCCTTCGAAGTATCACAGTTTCATACGGAAACTCGTCTGTTACAAACGGATTTCATTTTTGTTGAACTTATTTGAACCCCCTTGTTTTTCTGTGCTCAAAATGCACCATTCAAAGCCACATCATCAATTTACAACCCTTTCTGACTTCATTTGTCATTTTTATGCATTTACTGATTATTTTGAGCTATAAGACCATGAAATTGAAAAGCATTTGAAATGAACTCTGAAAAGGTTCCAAGTTGGCATGGTATCATTATTTCACCCACATAGCATGTGCAAGAAAGTAGAGAGGCTTACGGCAAAAACTGGATGCACTTCGTGTACAAAACAGACAATCTCCTTCGAAGTATCAGGGTTTCATACGGAAACTCGTCTGTTACAAAGGGATTTCATTTTTGTTGAACTTATTTGAGCCCCCTTGTTTTTATGTGTTCAAAATGGACCATTCAAAGCCACATCATAAATTTACAACCCTTTCTGACTTCATTTGTTATTTGTCATGCATTTACTGATTATTTTGAGCTATAAGACCACGAAATTGAAAAGCATTTGAAATGAACTCTGAAAAGGTTCCAAGTTGGCATGGTATCATCATTTCACCAACATAGCATGTGCGAGAAAGTAGAGAGGCTTACGGCAAAAACTGTTTGCACTTCGTGTACAAAACAGACAATCTCCTTCGAAGTATCACGGTTTCATACGGAAACTCGTCTCTTACAAAGGGATTTCATTTTTGTTGAACTTATTTGAACCCCCTTGTTTTTATGTTCTCAAAATGTACCATTCAAAGCCACATCATCAATTTACAACCCTTTCTGACTTCATTTGTTATTTTTCATGCATTTACTGATTATTTTGAGCTATAAGACCATGAAATTGAAAAGCATTTGAAATGAACTCTGAAAAGGTTCCAAGTTGGCATGGTATCATCATTTCACCCACATAGCATGTGCGAGAAAGTAGAGAGGCTTACGGAAAAGACTAGATGCACTTCGTGTACAAAACAGACAATCTCCTTTGAAGTATCACGGTTTCAAACGGAAACTCGTCTACTACAAAGGGATTTCAATTTTTTTGAACTTATTTGAACCCCCTGGTTTTTCTGTATTCAAAATGTACCATTCAAAGCCACATCATCAATTTACAACCCTTTCTGACTTCATTTGTTATTTTTCATGCATTTACTAATTATTTTGAGCTATCAGAGCATGAAATTGGAAAGCATTTGAAATGAACTCTGAAAAGGTTCCAAGTTGGCATGGTATCATCATTTCACCCACATAGCGTGTGCAAGAAAAAAGAGAGGCTTACGGCAAAAACTGGATGCACTTCGTGTACAAAACAGACAATCTCCTTCGAAGTATCAGGGTTTCATACGAAAACCCGTCTGTTACAAAGGGATTTCATTTTTGTTGAACTTAATTGAACCCCCTTGTTTTTCTGTGTTCAAAATGCACCATTCAAAGCCACATCATAAATTTATAACCCTTTCTGACTTCATTTGTTATTTTTCATGCATTTAGTGATTATTTTGAGCTATAAGACCACGAAATTGAAAAGCATTTGAAATGAACTCTGAAAAGGTTCCAAGTTGGCATGGTATCATCATTTCACCCACATAGCATGTGCAAGAAAGTAGAGAAGCTTACGGCAAAAACTGAATGCACTTCGTGAAGAAAACAGACAATCTCTTTCGAAGTATCACGGCTTCATATGGAAACTTGTCTGTTACAAAGGGATTTCAATTTTTTTGAACTTATTTGAACCCCCTAGTTTTTCTATGTTCAAAATGCACCATTCAAAGCCACATCATCAATTTACAACCCTTTCTCACTTCATTTGTTATTTTTCATGCATTTACTGATTATTTTGAGCTATAAGACCATGAAATTGAAAAGCATTTGAAATGAACTATGAAAAGGTTCCAAGTTGGCATGGTATCATCATTTCACCCACATAGCATGTGCAAGAAAGTAGAGAGGCTTACGGCAAAAACTGGATGCACTTCGTGTGCAAAACAGACAATCTCCTTCGAAGTATGAGGGTTTGATACGGAAACTCGTGTGTTACAAAGGGATTTCATTTTTGTTAAACTTATTTGAACCCCCTTGTTTTTCTGTGTTCAAAATGCACCATTCTAAGCCACATCATCAATTTACAACGCTTTCTGGTTTCATTTGTTATTTTTCATGCATTTACTGATTATTTTGAGGTAGAAGACCCTGAAATTGAAAAGCATTTGAAATGAACTCTGAAAAGGTTCCAAGTTGGCATGGTATCATCATTTCACCCACATAGCATGTGCAACAAAGTAGACAGACTTACGGCAAAAACTGGATGGACCTCGTGTACAAAACAGACAATCTCCTTCGAAGTATGAGGGTTTCATACGGAAACTCGTCTGTTACAAAGGGATTTCATTTTTGTTGAACTTATTTGAACCCCTTGTTTTTCTGTGTTTAAAATGGACCATTCAAAGCCACATCATCAATTTACAACCCTTTCTGACTTCATTTGTTATTTGTCATGCATTTACTCATTATTTTGAGCTATAAGACCACGAAATTGAAAAACATTTGAAATGAACTCTGAAAAGGTTTCAAGTTGGCATGGTATCATCATTTCACCCACATAGCATGTGCGAGAAAGTAGAGAGGCTTACGTCAAAAACTGGATGCACTTCGTGTACAAAACAGACAATCTCCTTCGAAGTATCACAGTTTCATACGGAAACTCGTCTCTTACAAAGGGATTTCATTTTTGTTGAACTTATTTCAACCCCCTTGTTTTTCTGTTCTCAAAATGTACCATTCAAAGCCACATCATCAATTTACAACCCTTTGTGACTTCATTTGTTGTTTTTCATGCATTTACTGATTATTTTGAGCTATAAGACCATGAAATTGAAAAGCATTTGAAATAAACTCTGAAAAGGTTCCAAGTTGGCATGGTATCATCATTTCACCCACATAGCATGTGCAAGAAAGTAGAGAGGCTTACGGCAAAGACTTGATGCACTTCGTGTACAAAACAGACAATCTCCTTTGAAGTATCACGGTTTCAAACGGAAACTCGTCTACTACAAAGGGATTTCAATTTTTTTGAACTTATTTGAACCCCCTTGTTTTTCTGTGTTCAAAATGTACCATTCAAAGCCACATCATCAATTTACAACCTTTTCTGACTTCATTTGTTATTTTTCAAGCATTTACTAATTATTTTGAGCTATAAGACCATGAAATTGAAAAGCATTTGAAATGAACTGTGAAAAGGTTCCAAGTTGGCATGGTATCATCATTTCACCCACATAGCATGTGCAAGAAAGTAGAGAGGCTTACGGCAAAAACTGGATGCACTTCGTGTACAAAACAGACAATCTCCTTCGAAGTATGAGGGTTTCATACGGAAACTCGTCTGTTACGAAGGGATTTCATTTTTGTTGAACTTATTTGAACCCCCTTGTTTTTCTGTGTTCAAAATGCACCATTCGAAGCCACATCATGAATTTACAACTCTTTCTGGTTTCATTTGTTATTTTTCATGCATTTACTGATTATTTTGAGCTAGAAGACCATGAAATTGAAAAGTATTTCAAATGAACTCTGAAAAGGTTCCAAGTTGGCATGGTATCATCATTTCACCCAGATAGCATGTGCAACAAAGTAGAGAGGCTTACGGCAAAAACTGGATGCACTTCGTGTACAAAACAGACAATCTCCTTCGAAGTATCACACTTTCATACGGAAACTCGTCTGTTACAAAGGTATTTCATTTTTGTTGAACTTATTTGAACCCCCTTGTTTTTCTGTGCTCAAAATGCACCATTCAAAGCCACATCATCAATTTACAACCCTTTCTGACTTCATTTGTTATTTTTCATGCATTTACTAATTATTTTGAGCTATAAGACCATGAAATTGAAAAGCATTTGAAATGAACTCCGAAAAGGTTCCAAGTTGGCATGGTATCATTATTTCACCCACATAGCATGTGCAAGAAAGTAGAGAGGCTTACGGCAAAAACTGGATGCACTTCGTGTACAAAACAGACAAGCTCCTTCGAAGTATCACGGTTTCATACGGAAACTCGTCAGTTACAAAGGGATTTCATTTTTGTTGAACTTATTTGAACCCCCTTGTTTTTCTGTGTTCAAAATGGACCATTCAAAGCCACATCATCAATTTACAACCCTTTCTGACTTCATTTGTTATTTGTCATGCATTTACTGATTATTTTGAGCTATAAGACCACGAAATTGAAAAGCATTTGAAATGAACTGTGAAAAGGTTCCAAGTTGGCATGGTATCATCATTTCACCCACGTAGCATGTGCGAGAAAGTAGAGAGGCTTACGGCAAAAACTGGATGCACTTCGTGTACAAAACAGACAATCTCCTTCGAAGTATCACGGTTTCATACGGAAACTCGTCTCTTACAAAGGGATTTCATTTTTGTTGAACTTATTTGAACCCCCTTGTTTTTCTGTTCTCAAAATGTACCATTCAAAGCCACATCATCAATTTACAACCCTTTCTGACTTCATTTGTTATTTTTATTGCATTTACTGATTATTTTGAGCTATAAGAGCATGAAATTGAAAAGCATTTGAAATGAACTCTGAAAAGGTTCCAAGTTGGCATGGTATCATCATTTCACCAACAGAGCATGTGCAAGAAAGTAGAGAGGCTTACGGCAAAGACTAGATGCACTTCGTGTACAAAATAGACAATCTCCTTTGAAGTATCACGGTTTCAAACGGAAACTCGTCTACTACAAAGGGATTTCAATTTTTTCGAACTTATTTGAACCCCCTTGTTTTTCTGTGTTCAAAATGTACCATTCAAAGCCACATCATCAATTTACAACCCTTTCTGACTTCATTTGTTATTTTTCATGCATTTACTAATTATTTTGAGCTATAAGACCATGAAATTGAAAAGCATTTGAAATGAACTGTGAAAAGGTTCCAAGTTGGCATGGTATCATCATTTCACCCACATAGCATGTGCAAGAAAGTAGAGAGGCTTACGGCAAAAACTGGATGCACTTCGTGTACAAAACAGACAATCTCCTTCGAAGTATGAGGGTTTCATACGGAAACTCGTCTGTTACAAAGGGATTTCATTTTTGTTGAACTTATTTGAACCCCCTTGTTTTTCTGTGTTCAAAATGCACCATTCGAAGCCACATCATCAATTTACAACCCTTTTTGGTTTCATTTGTTATTTTTCATGCATTTACTGATAATTTTGAGCTAGAAGACCATGAAATTGAAAAGCATTTCAAATGAACTCTGAAAAGGTTCCAAGTTGGCATGGTATCATTATTTCACCCACATAGCATGTGCAAGAAAGTAGAGAGGCTTACGGCAAAAACTGGATGCACTTCGTGTACAAAACAGACAATCTCCTTCGAAGTATCAGGGTTTCATACGGAAACTTGTCTGTTACAAAGGGATTTCATTTTTGTTGAACTTATTTGAACCCCCTTGTTTTTCTGTGTTCAAAATGGACCATTCAAAGCCACATCATCAATTTACAACCCTTTCTGACTTCATTTGTTATTTGTCATGCATTTACTGATTATTTTGAGCTATAAGACCACGAAAGTGAAAAGCATTTGAAATGAACTATGAAAAGGTTCCAAGTTGGCATGGTATCATCATTTCACCCACATAGCATGTGCGAGAAAGTAGAGAGGCTTACGGCAAAAACTGGATGCACTTCGTGTACAAAACAGACAACCTCCTTCGAAGTATCACGGTTTCATATGGAAACTCGTCTCTTACAAAGGGATTTCATTTTTGTTGAACTTATTTGAACCCCCTTGTTTTTCTGTTCTCAAAATGTACCATTCAAAGCCACATCATCAATTTACAACCCTTTCTGACTTCATTTCTTATTTTTCATGCATTTACTGATTATTTTGAGCTATAAGACCATGAAATTGAAAAGCATTTGAAATGAGCTCTGAAAAGGTTCCAAGTTGGCATGGTATCATCATTTCACCCACATAGCATGTGCAATAAAGTAGAGAGGCTTACGGCAAAGACTAGATGCACTTCGTGTACAAAACAGACAATCTCCTTTGAAGTATCACGGTTTAAAACGGAAACTCGTCTACTACAAAGGGATTTCAATTTTTTTGAACTTATTTGAACCCCCTTGTTTTTCTGTGTTCAAAATGTACCATTCAAAGCCATATCATCAATTTACAACCCTTTCTGACTTCATTTGTTATTTTTCATGCATTTACTAATTATTTTGAGCTATAAGACCATGAAATTGAAAAGCATTTGAAATGAACTCTGAAAAGGTTCCAATTTAACATGGTATCATCATTTCACCCACATAGCGTGTGCAAGAAAAAAGAGATGCTTACGGCAAAAACTGGATGCACTTCGTGTACAAAACAGACAATCTCCTTCGAAGTATCAGGGTTTCATACGAAAACCCGTCTGTTACAAAGGGATTTCATTTTTTTTTAACTTATTTGAACCCCCTTGTTTTTCTGTGTTCAAAATGCACCATTCAAAGCCACATCATAAATTTATAACCCTTTCTGACTTCATTTGTTATTTTTCATGCATTTAGTGATTATTGTGAGCTATAAGACCATGAAATTGAAAAGCATTTGAAATAAACTCTGAAAAGATTCCAGGTTGGCATGGTATCATAATTTCACCGACATAGCATGTGCAAGAAAGTAGAGAGGCTTACGGCAAAAAGTGGATGCACTTCGTGAACAAAACAGACAATCTCCTTCGAAGTATCATGGCTTCATACGGAAACTTGTCTGTTACAAAGGGACTTCAATTTTTTTGAACTTATTAGAACCCCCTTGTTTTTCTGTGTTCAAAATGCACCATTCAAAGCGACATTATCAATTTACAACCCTTTCTGACTTCATTTGTTATTTTTCATGCATTTAGTGATTATTTTGAGCTATAAGACCATGAAATTGAAAAGCATTTGAAATGAACTCTGAAAAGGTTCCAAGTTGGCATGGTATCATCATTTCACCCACATAGCATGTACAAGAATGTAGAGAGGCTTACGGCAAAAACTGGATGCACTTCGTGTACAAAATAGACAATCTACTTCGAAGTATGAGGGTTTCATACAGAAACTCGTCTGTTACAAAGGGATTTCAATTGTTTTGAACTTATTTGAACCCCCTTGTTTTTCTGTGTTCAAAATGCACCATTCAAAGCCACATCATCAATTTACAATCCTTTCTGACTTCATTTGTTATGTTTCATGCATTTACTAATTATTTTGAGCTATAAGACCATGAAATTGAAAAGCATTTGAAATGAACTCTGAAAAGGTTCCAAGTTGGCATGGTATCATCATTTCACTCACATAGCATGTGCAAGAAAGTTTAGAGGCTTACGGCAAAAACTGGATGTACTTGATGGACAAAACCGACAATCTCTTTCGAAGTATCAGGGTTTCATTCGGAAACTCGTCTGTTACAAAGGGATTTCAATTTTTTGGAACTTATTTGAACTCCTTTGTTTTTCTGTGTTCAAAATGCACCATTCAAAGCTGTAAGACCATGAAGTTGAAAAGCATTTGAAATGAACTCTGAAACCAAAGTACATACATAGTTCTCCAGAGAAGTAAAACCAAAGTATATACATAGTTCTCCAGAGCAGTAAAACCAAAGTACATACATAGTTCTCATTGAACAACATATAGCTCTCCAGAGCATCTAATTAAACCATACATTGAAATTATGTAAAACATTACAATGCAAAAAACAAATGCGATCATAACCGCAACCAAGGTAACAACTGATCCAACTGTATAATGATACCAAGCCTCGGTATGAATGGCATATTTTCTAATCTTTTTAATCTTCAACCGCATTGCATCCATCTTGATCTTGTGATCATCGACGACATCCGCAACATGCAACTCCAATATCATCTTCTCCTCCTCAATTTTTCTTATTTTTTCCTTCAAGTAATTGTTTTCTTCTTCAACTAAATTTAACCTCTCGACAATAGGGTCGGTTGGAATTTCCGGTTCAACAACCTCCTAGATAAATAAAATCTATGTCACATTGATCAGCATAACTGTCATAAACAATAAATGAACCAAATAGTTATGAAAAGATAATATATACCAATCTGAATCATAGACAAGACGAGGGCCAACGGGGGCGGATACCAAAACCATCGCACTATATAATAACAAGGAATAATAAAAGTAAGAAAATTAGACAAGTATCTATCTGAAGTCAGAGTTTTTTTCTTTCAGAAAGAAGATAAGAACAAGAGGCTCACCACGGTGGTGCCGGTGACGAGATCGGCGCGGGCGATCGACGACGATGAAGACAGGGCGGGGACGGGGCTTGACGGACTGCTTAATCTAGACAAATCTCGTTGAAAATGGAGCTCGGAGGTCGAGTTTCGAGAGGAGAAGGCTTAACTAGTGTGGCTCGGGCATTTCATCGAACACCTCATGTGCATAGGAGGTGAACTAGAGCACCGATATGCCCTCCCCTCGCCGGCTTGACCAAAGCAGAGCACTGTGGAGTGCTTTGCCGCGGCGGTGGGTATACGTAGGCAAGTTATTTGTCCCGGTTCGTGGCATGAACCGGGACTAAAGCCAACCCTTCTATCCCAGTTCAAGTCACGAACCGGGACCAATGGCTGTGGGCCAGCAGCGAGGACCAGTGGTCCCGGTTCGTGGCTCGAACCGGGACAAATGGTTCCACACGAACCGGGACCAATGCCCACGAGGCCTCGGCCGCCCCCTGGGCTCACGAACCGGGTCTAATATCCCCCATTGGTCCCGGTTCTTGAAGAACCGGGACTAATGGGCTGGCCATGGCCGAACGGTAGCCCTGTTTTCTACTAGTGAATGCCTTAAATTATTGTGTCAGATTGTTTTTGCCGTGTAGGTGCACTATTGAATTTCAGTTATAGCAATATATTTCTGTCTCAGGCCTATTCACTGTTGGAGCATTATAAAAAGTTATTGATCCCATCCAAACCGATGTTCGTTACTCTGATAAAGCAAAATTTCTTATGTAAATTAACCATGTATTTGAATGTGCTTACAAACTGTTTGGTATATGATGGTCTTTGCTCCTTTGTAGTTCATACATAATTTTAATTTCCTTTTTTCCCTTGAACCGAAGTTGTCATCAAATAGTTGTATTTGCCTACCCACCTCATAATAAATTTCATATTTAATTTATGTCAATTTTTTTGATAAACAAGATAATTGTATTGCAGTTATGTTGTAGTGTACATCGAAAGACATAACTAGATCATCATATGACAATAGTGACATATATAACTATAGCTTGATATTCCTGTCTTTTTTGTTTTGCTCTGATTTTGTTAGCACAAGAAAAACACTGTTACAATACAATACTCAGGCTTGCATGCCCTCCGCCGTAGTCCAAGAGCAATAATTTTGTTTCTAAAATGACCAAGAAATGTGTAACTAGCTAGCTAAACTACATCCAAATATGTATGCAGATGTCAAAGCATTTTCAGTTGGTTAGCACAACAACTATCCAGCCATGTGATCTATACATAATGGCTTATATTAATCTAAATCCTATAACAGTATGCACTCTCTTCTCCCATAAATATATATATGCTTATTGACATGTAATCCCTGCTTTTGTGAAGAAAAAAATTCTGTTAATTGTGAAACAGCCGCAAGTTTTCCTATTTGACCACTTCACATATTTGCTCCTATTTCATGTGATTCATCATATAATACATATGCAATAGTTATAACCTTCACACAGTGATGTTAACACATAAGCTTCATACAGTAAATAAAACTCCCTTTGTTCCAAAATAAATGTCGTTGATCTAATACAATATTTGCACTAGTTTAGTACTAAACCTGCGACACACTTATTTTGGACGAAGCGAGTAGTACATAGACCATTGCATAATCCCAATTCATGTTATGCAGCTCATGCTAATATTACCTTCAATACTAGAACATGTGAAATTCCACTACCATCGAGGAGTCAATATTTCTGTACCATTCAAGCTATATGATGCCGTTCAAGCTATAAGATAACTGATTTATAAACACATATCCTTCATTTGAATTATCTTTTACCAGTTACAACGCAATTATTGAATTAAATCGTTCAACATAATACCTTGAAAGTTACTAATAGACCTCATATAGCTAGGAATTTAAATATTTGTTAGAGTTTAAAGATAATTTCTAGAATATTGGTTTGTACGTGTTAGTAAAATCTGGAAGACAACCACTTTTTCTATTTTCTCAAATAAAAATAAATCCGAGTCAGTTAATTAAAAGCAATAGTGTCAGATGTGTGCATTCCTTTCTTTCCCAAGGCCGGTTTTGTGCATTACATGACTCTTTATGTTCCATGTACCCAAACATGAATCTGCAACAAGTAATAGTGACAAGTCCAACTCAACAACTTAATCATTTCTTGCAATATCTATATTTTGTGCTTCATAAGCGTAAGCCGAGTGTATTATATCGGGTGATACTCGGTTTACCTACAACACACTAGTAGAATACGGGCCTTTGGCCTGGACCATTTAGTCCCGGCCTGCCTCTGGGCCGGGACTAAAGGCCTGGCCACGTCGCCCCAATTCTCATATCCTCCCTCGAGGCTTTAGTCCTAGCCCGTAAGGAGCCTTTAGTCCCGGTTCGTGTCCCAAACCGGGACTAAAGGGCTACGCGGTGGGCAGCCCGCATGTGCGCCACCTTTAGTCCCGGTTTGTGTCTCAAACCGGGACTAAAGTCCTCTGCCTATATATAGCACATCCCCCTTCTCCCCTCTTCATTGCATTTTTCTTGGATGGAGGATTGTGGGTGGGTGCTTGCTCTCTACTTTTTTTGATGCACTAGAGGTGTTTGTTGAAATGTGTGTTAGAGCGATGCCGCTTCAGTTCACCGAACACAACTATGATATGAGATGCCCGAGCCACGCTTAAACCTTTTCCTCTTTATTTCTACTTATTCTAAAAGGTTAGCAACTATATTTCGTCGTTTAGACCATGCGGTACTAATTTTTAGGATCGTGATTGTATTTGATATACTGTCGTATAACGCAGATGAGCCATCCATGGATGTACGGTGATCGCGACGCAAAGCCGCTTACACAGAAGGCGTGCATTCTTTTCGAGATGCAGCCGATGCGAACAAGCATGGTGGTGGCTATATGTTTTGTCCATGTGTTGAATGTCGGAATGAGAAGGATTACACTTCCTCAAGAGTCATTCAGAGCCACTTGCTTCAGTCCGGTTTTATGTCGGGCTATAATGTTTGGACCAAGCACGGAGAAAGAGGGGTTGTGATGGAAGACGATGATGAAGAAGAAGAGAACAATGATGAAAACTACCGATCTATGTTCCCTGAGTATGCTGATACCGCAATGGAAGACAATGAAGAAGAAGATCAGGATGAAGAAGGGAACCAGATGAGCCCGCTGATGATCTTTGCCGGGTCATTTCTGATGCACGGCGAGGTTGCGACACAGAAAAGGAGAGGTTGCAGTTCGAGCAGATGTTACAGGACCACAACAAATTGTTGTACCCAACTTGTGAAGATGGCCAGAAGAAGCTGGGTAGCACACTGGAATTGCTGAAGTGGAAGGCAGAGACCGGTGTGACTGACTCGTCATTCGAGAAGTTGCTGGTACTGATGAAGAAGATGCTTCCAAGAAAGAACGAATTGCCCGCTAGCACGTACGAAGCAAAAAAGGTTGTCTGCCCTCTAGGATTAGACGTGCAGAAGATACATGCATGCCCTAATGACTGCATCCTCTATCGCGGTGAGAAGTACGAGAATGTTCCCCCTTCGGTGCAGGGGCTAGCTTTAGAAAGTGCAAAGAAGTTGGCGGCTGCATGTGGTGTCTCGGTTGAAGAATTGTTGTCTTCCCAAGACGATAAGATAACCAAGGTTGTGGTAGCCCCTAAGCCACAGTTTGTCATGGGTTAGCCTTTGGTCAGCAAAGATGATCTCCCAACAAATATGCGTTACTTGCATCAATGGTACTTAAGTGAATCAAAGAATGGGAGAACGATGATCGTGCTGAGTGTCCCCAAGGAGTACTACGGCCGCCCTGAACAAATCCATATCGACTTTGATGAACTCTTCCAGATGTACAATGGCGACGCCCTCGACAAATCGCTTATGAATTGCTATTGTCTGTAAGTTTTTCAATTCGTTGTCTACATATAACTTGTTTGGTTATTTCAATTCATTGTCTATATATAACTTGTACTCTATTATGCAGAATCAAGATTATGTATTGTAAAAGCAAGTGCATCCTAAATATTGGGTTTATTGACCCAGATAAAATACATATAGCGACGCTAACTAATTATCCCAAGGAGACGGAGGAAAACCTTCTAAGGTTTCTAATAGATCAAAATTTCTGTGACCACATACTGTTTCCATACAACTTCAGGTAAGGGTCTTTACTCTTTTGTGTCCATTCACTTATAAGTGTAATTGATAAGTTACTGACACTTATATATATATACATGTGCAGCTTCCATTGGATTCTGTTGGACATTCAAATTGATAAGGGAAGAGTTGATGCCTTCGACCCATTATCGAGACCCTTGAAACAGTTCCAAAGCCTGCAGGACATGCTTCAAGGGTAATTTTAATTATTCTTGCGCTCTATCGGTCTCTTTCGATGATTTTCTGATATATCAATTAATGAAAAACTGAGCAAATCATTATCCTTGTCGGGCAGGGTTTGCAAGCGGTTCAAGTGCGTGACTCCCGGTAACTTTCATGAGAAGCTGACCTTTAAAGCGGCTCAGGTAAGTAGTAGTATGATATACTTCTATTAATTTTCAATACATTTATGATGCTAGATTATTATTTTGATTATATATATTCTATTCTCGTAAAGTGCGACCAGCAGCCACGGGGAACGCATCTATGCGGATACTATGTTTGCGAGACCATTCGCACGTTTACCTCTGAGCACAAGGATCACAGATTCGACGTAAGCAATGAACATTCACACCTCTATTTTTACCCGTCATTCTTTGTTATCATGATTGATATTCATATTCATCTCCTCTTCTTATATAGCACACGGCCATGACGACGAAGGTCCTACCAGAGCAACGCGCGATTGCTGTTGCAGAGGAGCTTGCGACCTTTCTGAGGACGGAAGCTATAGATGACAAAGGACGATTTAGTGTAGCTAGGGGCCATTACTGATGTCCGTCCATGTAATCGAATAGACGGGCTCTAGTCCCGATAATTCAGATCTCCATATAATTGTATATATATGCTCGCTTGTAAGATAAGTTAATCTTATATATATATGCATAATTATTTCTATTTTAAATTATATGAAAACTAATTCCCGAACACCAAACGAGGCATCACGTTAATCTCCCGAACACCTAAACCCTAAAACCCAAAAACCCAAAAATAATGTCATTCAAAAAAAAGCCAAAAACCAGCAAAATCTGAAAATCTTTAGTCCCGGTCCATGTAACGAGCCGGGACTAAAGGGCCTGCCCCTGAGGCGCTACGAGGCGCCCACGTGGAGCACCTTTAGTCCCGGCGTGTAAGAGGGCCGGGACGAAAAGGTTAGGCCTTTAGTCCCGCCCCTTTAGTCCCGGTTTGTGAACCGGGACTAAAGCCCCTTACGGGCCGGGGCTATAGGCCCTGTCCCCACTAGTGACACCATTACGGAGCCGCGGGCAGCGTGCATGCCACGTGACAGGTACGCTTTGCCATGAGTTGCACTATAAGCAGAGTGCTTCTCCGAGGCAACTTCAACTTACCTGAGTTTACACCGTGTCCATTGTATAAGCCGAGTGTGGAACGCCGTATTTACGGCATACACGTAGCTAAGTCGAGAACTATATGTTCATCGTGTATTCTGATGGGCATGCTCGGTATAGCATTGGGCTTACAGAATGATACTAGGCAACGCGTGCTTTTCCTATACTGAAGCAATGTGCAAAATCGCGATAAAACCATGTTAAAAATCTTCAAATCTGATATTTTGGTAGAAGATTGACTAAATGGGACAATATGTGTCATAAATGTATAAATAGGATAAAAAGTGAAATTCACTCTATATATAAAGAAAACTCTTACCTTCGACTGACTGATCCGGGCCACCTATCCGCCACCGCCTCGTCCGTTGATCTTGCTCTATGTGACGCACCAGATGGTGCCCGCGCGCCAACGGAGCAGCGACCTAGCGCGCTGTTTCCTGAAACAACAGTGTTGTTTCAAAAACGGTCCTGAAGCTGGGAGGTGGCGGCTACTGGATCTGAGAGGGCGACGGCACGGCCGCTAGCCCCCGACGCCGGGCGCTCCCGCCACAGCCCATCCGCCACGACGTCGACCGGCCCTCCCCTAGCCCTCCACACCCAGCGTCGCCAGCCGCTCGCCCACGGCGACGGTGCGGCCGCTAGCCCCCAACGTCGGCGGCTCCCACCGCAGCTCATCTGCCAGGACGTCGGTCGACCCTCCCCTACCCCTCACCCCCGTGCTGCCAGCCGCTCGACCACGACGCCGGCCAGCCCAACGCACGCCACAGCCCCTCCGCCCCTGATGCCGGCCAGCCCTCCCCTCCCCCACCCCCGCGCCGCCAGCTGCTCGCCCACGACACCGGCCGGCCCTCCGCACACGGCAAGCCGTACCACGAAGAAGCCGTAGAGCAGATCATTGTGGCGATGAATGAGGTGCCATGCTCTACAGCTTGTCTGTGTGCCTACACGCAGCTGTACTACACTAAGCTTTATTCATAAAAGCAAGCTCGACTAAACATGTATGCTACTAATCAAATTTTGGAACACAAACAAATCTCTAAATTAATAACTAATTAGTGGTTAGCTAAACAACACACATGGATGCTTTAAGGACACACTACTTGTGCACTGCGATCTCTCTCTCTCTCTCTCTCTTCAGTTTATTGCAAATAAACATCATTAGTTTAGTACATCATATCATTTGTACTAATGTCCCCATTGATAAACATGTTACATGTATCATTCTAAAAAAGTATGATATTTTAAACATTAATTAGCAAGATAAACATGGACCATCAGCTATCAATCTAAAAAGGTATGATATTTTAGAAAATGCTGGACATTCAGTTCATTCCAACAGGAAATCAAGTTTGTTGGTGAGTTCACTAAGTTTATGCAAGGGAAACAACTTCAAGCCTTCAAACACAACCTAAACCTTGACACGTTGAGATTGAGGGAGGATGCTAAAGAATAGGCTTGTAGTTTTGTGTAACGTGACATGTTGTACATGTCACGATGTTACGATTGTATGTGTGCATGTGTGTAACAAACTGTGGCAGGTTGTTAGCCAAGGATCGGCCTTATCCAATCCTTTATAGATTGGAGTAGGAGCAAAGCCTAGCAACAACATGTGCCGATTGTATTCTTTGTTCTTGGTATTTAACACAAATGTGTCCCTGCAGAAGAGCATACACTTCATGCCAAACTTCTTTCAAACATTTGCCATAAGTATATATTTATATTTCCGTAATGAAAAATAGAGTATTTCTTTCACTGTAGACCACCTTGGTTTCGTGCAAGCACAATCGTCTAACAGAACCATGCCTTATGTCTTCTTATTACATAGAGGAAATCACTCCTCGAATTCTGAATTGGCACCATCTCTCTAATTCTAGCCTTTACTACTAATAAATAATAACATATATCTATTTCTACTATCCATTAAATATTCAGAGAAATACTAGAAAATCTCAACAAAAGGAACTCTAACCCCCTATTTAGCACATCAGAAAACCAAGACCCAAGGGTTTAAGAAAATACCCACCCATACCTTAAATGATTGTGTCAGACTATTTTTGCCGTGTACGTGCAATATAGAATTTCAGTTATAGCAAAATAGTTCTGCCTTGTGCCTATTCATTGTTCGGGCCTGATAAAAAGTCAGTGATCCCATCCAAAGCTATGTTTGTTACTCTGATAAAGCAAAATTTCTTATGTCGATTGATCGGTATTTGAATGTGCTTACAAACAATGGGTATATGATGGTCTTTGCCCCTTTTCAGTTCATACATAATTTTATTTTTGTTTTTCCGTTAAACTGAAATTTTCATCAAACAGTTGTATTTGCCTACACAACTCATAATAAATTTCAGATTTAATTTATGTCAATTTGTTTGATAAACATGGAATTTGTATTGCAATTATGTTGTAGTGTACATTGAAAGACAGAACTAGAGCATCATATGAGGTACTCGTGTCTTTTTTTTGGCTCTGATTTTCTTACCACAAGAAACACACTGTTATATGGTGGATTTACGTATATTCTGCTTGATTTCCCCTTTTGAGGGTGAAAGCTAACTATCGTTGAAAGTGATACTTCGGTTGAGAAAGCATTGTAAATACTACTCGCCCGCATATGCTTTGCCCAATCACACACCCATCATAAGTTATTTTATGCGCTAATATGAAAAGCTCATGAGTTACCAATACAACACACATCCGTATTAATCTGAATTGCACATATTTAGAGTAAGGATGAGAATGGCAACATTGACAGAATAAATAACAATCCGATAGAGCCATACATACTTAGTAACTTTAATGTCGCTGGCTGTATTTCTAGTAGAACAAGTGTTTTACAATTGCATGTAAACAGCTACAAATTTAAAATATTTTCCTGTATACAAAAATTGTACATGTTACTGATACACACATCCGAATCCTTGAGTCGAAAGTTAATATGAGCACCGTGTGAAGCCCTGTTCATTAGTTGAAGCCTATGATGGTGTATTGCCACGAACTTATCATCGTTCCTCTTTACTATAAGTTTCATCCTTTCTAGCACTCTAGCATTGAGCACGAAAAAAGTAACAAAATCAATGTCAGATTTTGTGCCCCGATAATAATCCAATACTATTGTTTTCAGATGGATGTCAAAACATGTGCTGGTAATGAGATCCCGGTATTTACGACGCCACAAATTGTTTTTCCATGATTTTTGGCACTGAAAAAAAATCGGCAAACCATGTATATAAGAACTTCACAACAACAAGTAGATGAATAAACAATCCAAAGAAAATGTAGTATCGGTAAAACTATCATCACCTGAATGTACAACTTCTCCAAGCACGGAAAGGTTGTCATCAATTCAATAACCATGTCCAAATTAAGAGTAGCCATACCAAGAACCAAACACTTGATTTTGCACACGGCTGTTGCAAGGCCACGAATGCGCGGTCCCTTCGTCAAACCATGAAATCCAAAACATTAGACAGTAATATAGGTAATTTCTGTATATATGCAGTGAAATGCAATTTATTAGAAGGTTGACGACGGTAAAAATAATTGAAGAAGAAGATCAGCTACCTGATGATGACGAATATCTGTGGAACCCAACACGAGCCTGGTGGAGTTGGTACAACCTAGGGTGTCCAACTTAGGCACGGAGAGCGCGGCTACATGCAAATCATGGTTGTGATCAAGATGGATCAATGTTTGAAGATGAGGGGCACTCTCGATAACGAGTTCCTCTATGGATGGATCTGGCGAATGATTATCGACTGCAATGGTTGTAAGGGTAAACGAATTCATCCGGAGGCGACGGGCTCCGGTGCACCGAATAATTAGCAAGAACTCAAGAGAAGGGCTGCCGGCAATCATGCTGTTGAGTGAGAAGTCCGAGAGGTAGACATAATGAAGAACGAGCTTCTTAAGCTGGGGGAAGTGAATCCCCTGAAGTGCGTCGTCCGTGAGTGTGAAATGTCCGAATTCGGCAACACAGAGGGTGGGCGAGAAGCGGAAGATTAATGCCGGCACCGGCATCGGCTGCCAGTTGTGCCACCGCCGACGGTAGAACTCAAGCTCCTTGAGTTTATCCAGAGTGGAGGACAGGAGACAGGCGTCGACGGCAGCATCGTTGTCCATGTCCGTGGACAATTCTGGGCGAATGGAGAAGCGGTGGCAGACGCCTTGGTGGGAGGAAATTATGCGTTGTAAAACATCACCGAGTTTACCATCACCGAGTTCAGCGCAGTCGATGTTGAGAGGAAGAGAGCGCCAAAGGGGACGCCAGCGTCTCGCGAGGATCTGCGTGCGGCCGCGTTCCTTGATGGGGAGGAGCGAGATAATCTTACGGAGCATGTCATCGGGGAGGTCGCTGAGGTTTCTGATGTGGTGGAGATCTCGTCCGTCTCCGCATCCATCGTGTTCAGCCGCTCCGGGATCGGGCGGTGCCGCCGGTGGTGCCGGAGCCGGATAGCGCTCGACCTCGAGTGCGGCTGACTTCCTCTTCCGGGTAGCCGTACTCCTACTACTACGGCCGGCCTCCATCTGTTTGGCAGAGATCGGCCCTGAGGAGAATTAGGTTCTATGGTGGAGCTCGGGATTGGAGGACTGGGAGGGGAGGCAAGGGCCAGATGCGGAGCGGACGAAGCAACCTCGATCGCTTCTGAGGAGAGTGTGTGTTTGACACTTTGACTGCTGGCTTAGTACGATGGATGACAGACCAACCCCATAAATAGAAAACTGGCGGACGTGAGTAAATGGAAAGGTGACATGAGCAATTAGAAACTGCCTAATGTGACATGTGCCCTTGACGCTGCCAGAACCCCGCTGCTCAACAGCTAGCATGTTTTTCAGAAAAAAATAGTACTCCCTCAATCTCAAAATAAATGTCTTAAACTTAATACAAATTTGTACTAGAGCTAGTATAAAGTTAAGACAATTATTTTAGGACGGAGGGCGTACGTCGACACCTGCACCTTTAATTTAGTTTGTTGCGGAAGAGAAGATTGTGTCAAAGGTCGCGACAGTAAGAGCATCTCCACCCGTTCGGGTTCGCGTTCCTCGTTCCAAAGATCGTCCGAAAGGGTTAATTTTTTTTTATTAAATCGTCCCAAATTCGGCAAAATCCCAATCAAATTCAATCGAAATTCATAGTTTCGTTAAAATTTATGCAAAAACTGAAATTAAAACATAACTAAACATTAAACTAAGCTTGAACTAAGCTAAAGCTACCGCCCGCCGCCGCCGCCTTCTACATGCCGAGGAGCTTGTAGAAGTTGGTGTAGTCGTCGTCGCCATCGTCGTCGTTGCCACCCGCTCCGCCGCCATCCTTGCTGCACCCTTGCCCTAGGTCGCCGAGCCGAATGGGGTTCGAAAGCGCCGGCGCCTCCTCGCCGCTCTAGTCAAGGATGACGATGACACCCTCCTCGCGGCCACGTCGACGGGCGGCGATCTCCTCCAGGGCGCAACACTGGCGTTCCATTTCTTCCCGGATGTAGTCTTCCCGCGTCCATTTCAGGGCGGCCTCGTCGGTGGCGACCATGGCGGGGTGCTCCTGCTCGACGGGCAGGAGCCCCGGCTCCGTCTTCGGCTTGACGAGGCGGGAGGAAGCGTCGGGCTCGTTGATGACGATGCCGGCGCTGCGTGTGCGCCGCCCCAGCAGCGTCTCCTACAGCTCCGGCTTTACGAGGAGCAACGACAGCGATCCGGAGGAGCAGGAGCGGGACCGGACGATGAGGACGTCGCCGTCTCCATCCTCACAGGCGTCCAGGAGCTGCCGCGGTGGTGGGAGAAAGCTGGCGGCGGAGGGTAGTCGTACCTGGGCGTGTTGGCGCCCTCGATATGCTCGAGGACGGACTTCATGGTGCGGCCGGGGACGCCCCACTAGTGGCGCCACCCCTCAAAGTTGTGCCGGCCAGTGGGCTCGACCCCGTTGGTGGCGGCGTGCTAGTTGGCCGGACGACGTTCGAATAATGTTGTCCACAGCGCATTGTTGTCGAGGGTGTACCGCGGGAGGTTGCATGAGTCCTCCGGTAGGCCGGACCGGATGCACGCAATCCCGGCCCGTCGCTCAGCTCCGATGGCTTGTGGTGGCACTGGCACGCCACCGACGCTTAGCCTCCAAGACCCCGATGCCCGCATGTCAGGCGGTGCCCGGTACTCCGACTCGTAGAGGTGGCGGGCCTCGTCCTCGCGGAGGTGCAGGCGGCCGAAACCATTGGCGACCGCTCCATTGCCAGTGTAGTGTTTGACCATCATTCTTGGGTGGGAGAGGGAGAGAAGGCGCCGGGGGTGAAGAAGAAGAGGAGAGAGCGTCGACGGGGAGAGGTGTGTGAGCACCGGCTGGGGGTGGGTCGCCTTATATAGCCTTGGGCGGGCCGGCCTGCGGAGCGACGTCGTGTGAACTCTTGGCAAGAGCCGACGGGTCGTGCTCACGGGGACGCGCGTCGCCGCACCTTCACTGCGTCGTCCGTGAATCAATGTAAGGCTGACCGGCGGCGCAACCATCGCATTGATTCCCGCGGGAAATGAGGCGATGAGGACGACGACCGCGCGGCCACTTGCTGACTCGGCGGGACCAACGTTTTTTCGCGCCAAAAACGTTTCCGCCAGCGCCCCCGGGCGATCCCGCGCTTGGTTCGGCCTGGGACCGCCGGAGCTTGAACCGCCTGTAAACTAAGCTTGAACTAAGCTTAAACTACCGCTGCTGCCCGTCACTGCCGCTTTCTCCATGCCGAGGAGCTTATAGAAGTTGGTGTAGTCGTCGTCTCCATCGTCGCCGTTGCCACCCGCTCCGGAGCCGTTCTTATTGCACCCCTGCCCTGGGTCACCGAGACAAATGGGGTTCGAAAGCGCCGGCGCCTCCTCTCCACTCTTGTCAAGGATGACGATGACGCCCTCCTCGCGGCCGCGTAAACGGGTGGCGATCTCCTCCAGGGCGCGGCACTGGCGCTCCGTTTATTCCCGTACGTAGTCGTCCCACGCCCATTTTAGGGCGGCCTCATCGGCGGCGGCCATGGCGAGGTGCTCCTGCCTAACGGGCAGCAGCCCCGCCTCCGTCTTCGGCTTGACGAGGCGGAAGGAAGCGTCGGGCTCGTTGTTGATGCGGGTGTTGCGTGTATGACGCCCCAGCGGCGTCTCCTGCGGCTCTGCTTGACGGGGAGCAACGCCGGCGATCTGGAGGAGCGGGAGCGGGAGCCGGACGACGAGGACATCGCCGTCTCCATCCTCCTCGGCGTCTAGAAGCTGCCGCGGCGGCGGGAGAAAGTTGGCGGCGGAGGGTAGTAGTACATGGGTGTGTTGCCGCCCTCGCTGTGCTCAAGGACGGCCTCCAAGGTGCGGCCCGGGATGCCCCACCAGAGGCGCCACCCATCGGAGTTGTGCCGGCCGCGAGGCTCGACCCCGTTGGTGGCGGCGACCTAGTTGGCGGGACGGCATTCGAATAACGCCGTCCACAGCGCGTTGCTGTCGGAGGCGTACCGCGGGAGGTTGTGCGAGTTCTCCGGCAGGCCGGACCGGATGCGCACAATCTCCGCCCGTCGCTCAGCTCCAGTGGGCGGTGGTGGCACCGGGACGCCGCCGGCGCTCAGCCTCCAAGACCCCGGCACCCACATGTCTGGCGGCGCCGGGTACTCAGCCACGTAGAGGAGGCGGGCCTCGTCCTCGCGGAGGTGCCGACGGCCGAAACCGTTGGTGTCCGCTCCATCGCCGGGGTAGTGTTCGACCATCGTTCTTGGGGAGGAGAGGGAGAGAAGGCGCCGGTGGCGAAGAAGAACAGGAGAGATCGTCGGCGGGGAGAGGTGTGTGGCCACCGGCGGCGGTGGGTCGCCTTATATAGTGACGGGTGGGCGGGCACACGGAGCGGCGGCGTGTGAATGCGTGGCAGGAGCCGACGGGACGCGCTTCGCCGCGCTTCACTGTGCCGCCCGTCAATCAATGGAAGGTTGACCGACGACGCAGCCTTCGCATTGATTCCCGCGGAAAACGAGGCGATGAGGACGACGATGGCGCTGCCACTCGCTGAATCGACGAGCCCAGTGTTTTTTCACGCCAAAAATGTTTCGGTCGGCAGTATTTTTTCACGTCAAAAATGTTTCCGTCGGCGCCCCCGGGAGACCCCGCGTTCATCCAGTTCTGACAGTTTTGACAGTGGCGATGGTATGAGAATTGAGAAGGGCATGCATGGCTTCCTCCACGGGTGCTTCTTTTCTGTTCCATATTTCATGTCAATTGTTGCTTCCTCCATCTTCCTCTCTATTTTTCATCGCTCCCCAACAATGCATCATCCAGTTCTCCATCAAATCAAAAATTGAAGATGAAGACCATCAACCAAACCGGAGTTCCATATAGCCAAGAATCCGGCCAGGGGTAGATATTCATCATATATATAACAACGATAACGCTGAAGATATTGCCTCGCAGATTTGAACAACAAGGGACGAAACCATCAATTTCCGTTTAGGCCAGGGGGTGTAGAGATTAAGAGCATCTTGAATAGAAGATTTGGAGATGTAAACCAGGAGAGGTAAAAAAGTTACATCTTCAAAAAAGAGGCAATTCCAACGGATGATGTAAATTTGTGATGTGGAAGGGCAACTCCAACAAATGATGCAAATGCAGATATAAAAGTAGTTGAACTTGGGGACCTTCTTGCGGCATGGTGGCGGCGGGGTGGCAGCGGGCGAATCGAGGCGGGCGGCGGCACTGGAACCGTATGGTGGGTGAGGCGGCAGTGTGGTGGTGCGGGGCAGCGGGGCTGCTGGCTAGGCGCCTATGCTGGGATGCGCGGCGACGGTGCTATGAGTGGGGCAGGCGAGCGGGGTTGCTGGCGTGATGGCGGTGCGGTGGTGCGAGGCGGCGTGGTGGGGACCTGGGGCAGAGTGGGCGGAGCGGCGACAGGGATAATCAATCGGCGGACACCTCGACCGTGTGGAGGAAAAGGGCCGATTCGCGGCGTGTGATAGTGGCCGGTGATCGAAACGCAGCGGAATCGACGGCGGGGGTCGTGGAGGGGGCGAATCTGTCGTGGGGCGATGGTGGCGTGGTGCTGCTGACGGAGGAAAAGAATGGGGTTGAGGAAAGAAAGTGAAAGGGCGGTTTGCAAGGGGCTGGCGTTTTTACATCTGCTATAGGTGGAGATGTATATTTGCATCGCGAGGTCTTGTATTTTCATACACTAGTAGAAAACGGGCCTTTGGCCGGGACCCTTTAGTCCCGTCCTGCCTCTGGGCCGGGACTAAAGGCCCGGCCACGTCGCCCCAATTCTCATATCCTCCCTCGAGGCTTTAGTCCCGGCCCGTAAGGAGTCTTTAGTCCCGGTTCGTGTCCCAAACCGGGACTAAAGGGCTACGCGGTGGGCAGCCCGCATGTGCGCCACCTTTAGTCCCAGTTTGTGTCTCAAACCGGGACTAAAGTCCTCTGCCTATATATAGCACAGCCCCCCTCTCCCCTCTTCGCTGCATTTTTCTTGGATGGAGGATTGTGGGTGGGTGCTTGCTCTCCACTTTTTTTTGATGCACTAGAGGTGTTTATTGAAATGTGTGTTAGAGCGATGCCGCTTCAATTCACCGAACACAACTACGATATGAGATGCCCGAGCCACGCTTAAACCTCTTCCTCTTTATTTCTACTTATTCTAAAAGGTTAGCAACTATATTTCCTCGTTTAGACCGTGCGGTACTAATTTTTAGGATCGTGATTGTATTTGATATACTGTCGTATAACGCAGATGAGCCATCCATGGATGTACGGTGATCGACGCATAGCCGCTTACAGAGAAGGCGTGCATTCTTTTCGAGATGCAGCCGATGCGAACAAGCATGGTGGTGGCTATATGTTTTGTCCATGTGTTGAATGTCGGAATGAGAAGGATTACACTTCCTCAAGAGTCATTCAGAGCCACCTGCTTCGGTCCGGTTTTATGTCAGGCTATAATGTTTGGACCAAGCACGGAGAAAGAGGGGTTATGATGGAAGACGACGATGAAGAAGAAGAGAATGATGATGACAACTACCGATCTATGTTCCCTGAGTATGCTGATACCGCAATGGAAGACAATGAAGAAGAAGATCAGGATGAAGAACGGGAACCAGATGAGCCTGCTGATGATCTTGGCCGGGTCATTTCTGATGCACGGCGAGGTTGCGACACAGAAAAGGAGAGGTTGCAGTTCGAGCAGATGTTACAGGACCACAACAAATTGTTGTACCCAACTTGTGAAGATGGCCAGAAGAAGCTGGGTAGCACACTGGAATTGTTTAAGTGGAAGGCAGAGACCGGTGTGACTGACTCATCATTCGAAAAGTTGCTGGTACTGATGAAGAAGATGCTTCCAAGAAAGAACGAATTGCCCGCCAGCACGTACGAAGCAAAGAAGCTTGTCTGCCCTCTAGGATTAGACGTGCAGAAGATACATGCATGCCCTAATGACTGCATCCTCTACCATGGTGAGAAGTACGAGAATATGGATAAATGCCTGGTATGCACTGCATTGCGGTATAAGATCAGAAAAGATGACCCTGGTGATATTGAGGGCGAGCCACCCAGGAAGAGGGTTCCTGCCAAGGTGATGTGGTATGCTCCTATAATACCACGGTTGAAACGTCTGTTCAGAAATAAAGATCATGTGAAGTTGTTGCGATGGCACATGGAAGATCGTATGAAAGACGATAAGTTGAGGCACACCGCTGATGGTCGGCAGTGGAGAAAAATCGAGAGAGAGTTCCCGAGATTTGCAGCTGACGCAAGGAACTTATGGTTAGGTCTGAGTACAGATGGCATGAATCCTTTTGGGGAGCAGAGTTGCAGTCACAGCACCTGGCCCGTTACTCTATGTATCTACAACCTTCCTCCTTGGTTGTGCATGAAGCGGAAGTTCATTATGATGCCAGTGCTTATACAAGGTCCAAAGCAACCGGACAACGATATTGATGTGTACCTAAGGCCATTAGTTGATGAACTTTTACAGCTGGGGGCCGAACCAGATGTATGTGTGTGGTACGAGCACAAACAAGAGGAATTTGACCTTCGAGCGTTGCTTTTCGTAACCATCAATGATTGGCCTGCTCTTAGTAACATTTCAGGACAGTCAAACAAGGGATGCAATGCATGCACGCACTGTTTGGCTCAGACAGAAAGTATATATCTCGACAACTGTAGGAAGAATGTGTATCCGTACAATCGTCGTTTTCTTCCGCCCAAGCATCCCTTAAAGAAAAAAGGCAAGCATTTCAATGGAAAGGCAGAACCCCGGGGGAAGCCTGTCATACGTACTGGTGTTGAAGTATTTGATATGGTCAAAGATTTAAAAGTAATCTTTGGAAAGGGTCCTGGCAGCCAACCTGTTCCTAACGGCCCTGATAAGCGCGTACCCATGTGGAAGAAGAAATCTATATTTTGGGAGCTACCCTACTGGGAAGTCCATGAGGTCCGCTCGGCAATCGACGTGATGCACCTGACGAAGAATCTCTGCGTGAATATTCTAGGCTTCCTGGACTTGTATGGGAAGTCAAAAGATACACCGGAAGCACGGGAGGACCAGGAACGTCATAAAGGAAGAGATGGCATGCATCCACGGCAGTTTCAAGGGCGTGCCACCTACGCTCTTACTAAGGAAGAGAAGGAAATCTTCTTTGAAGTCCTGTTCAGTATCAAGGTCCCGACTGGCTTCTCGTCGAATATAAAGGGAATCGTAAATATGAAAGACAAAAAATTCCAAAACCTAAAGTCTCATGACTGCCACGTGCTTATGACGCAATTGCTTCCGGTTGCATTGAGGGGAATTCTACCGGGAAATGTTCGCCTGGCAATTGTGATGGTATGTGCATTCCTCAATGCAATTTCTCAGAAGGTAATCGATCGAGAAAGTCTATCAGGGTTACAGATTGATGTGGTCCAATGTATGGTCAGCTTTGAGCTGTTGTTCCCGCCATCCTTCTTCAATATAATGACACACCTCCTAGTTCACCTAGTCGAAGAGATTAGAATTCTCGGTCCTGGGTTTCTACACAATATGTTCCCGTTCGAGAGGTTCATGGGAGTCTTAAAGAAATATGTTCGTAACCGTGCTAGGCCAGAAGGAAGTATCTCCAAGGGCTATGGAACAGAGGAGGTCATTGAGTTTTGTGTGGACTTTCTTCCTGACCTTAAGCCGATTGGTGTTTCTGAATCTCGGTATGAGGGTAGGCTGACAAGAAAAGGCACACTAGGAAGGAAAGCAAAAGTATGTATGGACGGGCATTATTTCTCTCAAGCACACTACACAGTTCTACACAATTCCACCGTCGTGGCTCCGTATATCGTGAGACACAAGAATATTCTACGCTCCGAAAACCCGGGGAAGGCTGACTCTTGGATTAAAGGGGAACACGAGAAGACTTTTGGCAGTTGGTTGCAGACACATCTCATGAATGACGACACCGTTGAAGATGAGTTGTACTGTTTGGCCAGGCCACCATCTTCGACTATATGTACTTTCCAAGGGTATGAGATAAATTGGAATACATTTTACATGGTTGCCCAAGATAAAAAGAGCACCAACCAAAATAGTGGTGTCCGCTTTGATGCAATAGACGAGAATGGGCACTGTTTGGAAACATATTACGGGTACATAAGGAGATATGGGAACTTGACTATGGACCTACTTTTAAGATCCCTTTATTTCGGTGCAAATGGGTGAAGCGGACAGGAGGTGGGGTAGTTGTAGACCAAAAGTACGGCATGACAACAGTGGATCTCAACAATCTTGCGTACATGGACGAACCATTTGTCCTAGCCAATGATGTCGCTCAGGTTTTCTATGTGAAGGACATGTCTACATTAACGAGAAAAAGAAATCAGCAAAAGAAGATATCGTCCGATGAGCCAAAACGCTACATAGTTCTTTCAGGGAAAAAAACATCGTGGGAGTAGATGACAAGACAGACATGTCAGAAGATTATAATAAGTTTCATGAAATTCCGCCCTTCAAAGTGAAAACTGACCCAAGCATCCTACTGAATGATGAAGATAAGCAGAGTGCTTCTCCGAGGCAACTTCAACTTACCTGAGTTTACACCGTGTCCATTGTATAAGCCGAGTGTGGAACGCCGTATTTACGGCATACACGTAGCTAAGTCGAGAACTATATGTTCATCGTGTATTCTGATGGGCATGCTCGGTATAGCATTGGGCTTACAGAATGATACTAGGCAATGCGTGCTTTTCCTATACTGAAGCAATGTGCAAAATCGCGATAAAACCATGTTAAAAATCTTCAAATCTGATATTTTGGTAGAAGATTGACTAAATGGGACAATATGTGTCATAAATGTATAAATAGGATAAAAAGTGAAATTCACTCTATATATAAAGAAAACTCTTACCTTCGACTGACTGATCCGGGCCACCTATCCGCCACCGCCTCGTCCGTTGATCTTGCTCTATGTGACGCACCAGATGGTGCCCGCGCGCCAACGGAGCAGCGACCTAGCGCGCTGTTTCCTGAAACAACAGTGTTGTTTCAAAAACGGTCCTGAAGCTGGGAGGTGGCGGCTACTGGATCTGAGAGGGCGACGGCACGGCCGCTAGCCCCCGACGCCGGGCGCTCCCGCCACAGCCCATCCGCCACGACGTCGACCGGCCCTCCCCTAGCCCTCCACCCCCAGCGTCGCCAGCCGCTCGCCCACGGCGACGGTGCGGCCGCTAGCCCCCAACGTCGGCGGCTCCCACCGCAGCTCATCTGCCAGGACGTCGGTCGACCCTCCCCTACCCCTCACCCCCGTGCTGCCAGCCGCTCGACCACGACGCCGGCCAGCCCAACGCACGCCACAGCCCCTCCGCCCCTGATGCCGGCCAGCCCTCCCCTCCCCCACCCCCGCGCCGCCAGCTGCTCGCCCACGACGCCGGCCGGCCCTCCGCACACGGCAAGCCGTACCACGAAGAAGCCGTAGAGCAGATCATTGTGGCAATGAATGAGGTGCCATGCTCTACAGCTTGTCTGTGTGCCTACACGCAGCTGTACTACACTAAGCTTTATTCATAAAAGCAAGCTCGACTAAACATGTATGCTACTAATCAAATTTTGGAACACAAACAAATCTCTAAATTAATAACTAATTAGTGGTTAGCTAAACAACACACATGGATGCTTTAAGGACACACTACTTGTGCACTGCGATCTCTCTCTCTCTCTCTCTTCAGTTTATTGCAAATAAACATCATTAGTTTAGTACATCATATCATTTGTACTAATGTCCCCATTGATAAACATGTTACATGTATCATTCTAAAAAAGTATGATATTTTAAACATTAATTAGCAAGATAAACATGGACCATCAGCTATCAATCTAAAAAGGTATGATATTTTAGAAAATGCTGGACATTCAGTTCATTCCAACAGGAAATCAAGTTTGTTGGTGAGTTCACTAAGTTTATGCAAGGGAAACAACTTCAAGCCTTCAAACACAACCTAAACCTTGACACGTTGAGATTGAGGGAGGATGCTAAAGAATAGGCTTGTAGTTTTGTGTAACGTGACATGTTGTACATGTCACGATGTTACGATTGTATGTGTGCATGTGTGTAACAAACTGTGGCAGGTTGTTAGCCAAGGATCGGCCTTATCCAATCCTTTATAGATTGGAGTAGGAGCAAAGCCTAGCAACAACATGTGCCGATTGTATTCTTTGTTCTTGGTATTTAACACAAATGTGTCCCTGCAGAAGAGCATACACTTCATGCCAAACTTCTTTCAAACATTTGCCATAAGTATATATTTATATTTCCGTAATGAAAAATAGAGTATTTCTTTCACTGTAGACCACCTTGGTTTCGTGCAAGCACAATCGTCTAACAGAACCATGCCTTATGTCTTCTTATTACATAGAGGAAATCACTCCTCGAATTCTGAATTGGCACCATCTCTCTAATTCTAGCCTTTACTACTAATAAATAATAACATATATCTATTTCTACTATCCATTAAATATTCAGAGAAATACTAGAAAATCTCAACAAAAGGAACTCTAACCCCCTATTTAGCACATCAGAAAACCAAGACCCAAGGGTTTAAGAAAATACCCACCCATACCTTAAATGATTGTGTCAGACTATTTTTGCCGTGTACGTGCAATATAGAATTTCAGTTATAGCAAAATAGTTCTGCCTTGTGCCTATTCATTGTTCGGGCCTGATAAAAAGTCAGTGATCCCATCCAAAGCTATGTTTGTTACTCTGATAAAGCAAAATTTCTTATGTCGATTGATCGGTATTTGAATGTGCTTACAAACAATGGGTATATGATGGTCTTTGCCCCTTTTCAGTTCATACATAATTTTATTTTTGTTTTTCCGTTAAACTGAAATTTTCATCAAACAGTTGTATTTGCCTACACAACTCATAATAAATTTCAGATTTAATTTATGTCAATTTGTTTGATAAACATGGAATTTGTATTGCAATTATGTTGTAGTGTACATTGAAAGACAGAACTAGAGCATCATATGAGGTACTCGTGTCTTTTTTTTGGCTCTGATTTTCTTACCACAAGAAACACACTGTTATATGGTGGATTTACGTATATTCTGCTTGATTTCCCCTTTTGAGGGTGAAAGCTAACTATCGTTGAAAGTGATACTTCGGTTGAGAAAGCATTGTAAATACTACTCGCCCGCATATGCTTTGCCCAATCACACACCCATCATAAGTTATTTTATGCGCTAATATGAAAAGCTCATGAGTTACCAATACAACACACATCCGTATTAATCTGAATTGCACATATTTAGAGTAAGGATGAGAATGGCAACATTGACAGAATAAATAACAATCCGATAGAGCCATACATACTTAGTAACTTTAATGTCACTGGCTGTATTTCTAGTAGAACAAGTGTTTTACAATTGCATGTAAACAGCTACAAATTTAAAATATTTTCCTGTATACAAAAATTGTACATGTTACTGATACACACATCCGAATCCTTGAGTCGAAAGTTAATATGAGCACCGTGTGAAGCCCTGTTCATTAGTTGAAGCCTATGATGGTGTATTGCCACGAACTTATCATCGTTCCTCTTTACTATAAGTTTCATCCTTTCTAGCACTCTAGCATTGAGCACGAAAAAAGTAACAAAATCAATGTCAGATTTTGTGCCCCGATAATAATCCAATACTATTGTTTTCAGATGGATGTCAAAACATGTGCTGGTAATGAGATCCCGGTATTTACGACGCCACAAATTGTTTTTCCATGATTTTTGGCACTGAAAAAAAATCGGCAAACCATGTATATAAGAACTTCACAACAACAAGTAGATGAATAAACAATCCAAAGAAAATGTAGTATCGGTAAAACTATCATCACCTGAATGTACAACTTCTCCAAGCACGGAAAGGTTGTCATCAATTCAATAACCATGTCCAAATTAAGAGTAGCCATACCAAGAACCAAACACTTGATTTTGCACACGGCTGTTGCAAGGCCACGAATGCGCGGTCCCTTCGTCAAACCATGAAATCCAAAACATTAGACAGTAATATAGGTAATTTCTGTATATATGCAGTGAAATGCAATTTATTAGAAGGTTGACGACGGTAAAAATAATTGAAGAAGAAGATCAGCTACCTGATGATGACGAATATCTGTGGAACCCAACACGAGCCTGGTGGAGTTGGTACAACCTAGGGTGTCCAACTTAGGCACGGAGAGCGCGGCTACATGCAAATCATGGTTGTGATCAAGATGGATCAATGTTTGAAGATGAGGGGCACTCTCGATAACGAGTTCCTCTATGGATGGATCTGGCGAATGATTATCGACTGCAATGGTTGTAAGGGTAAACGAATTCATCCGGAGGCGACGGGCTCCGGTGCACCGAATAATTAGCAAGAACTCAAGAGAAGGGCTGCCGGCAATCATGCTGTTGAGTGAGAAGTCCGAGAGGTAGACATAATGAAGAACGAGCTTCTTAAGCTGGGGGAAGTGAATCCCCTGAAGTGCGTCGTCCGTGAGTGTGAAATGTCCGAATTCGGCAACACAGAGGGTGGGCGAGAAGCGGAAGATTAATGCCGGCACCGGCATCGGCTGCCAGTTGTGCCACCGCCGACGGTAGAACTCAAGCTCCTTGAGTTTATCCAGAGTGGAGGACAGGAGACAGGCGTCGACGGCAGCATCGTTGTCCATGTCCGTGGACAATTCTGGGCGAATGGAGAAGCGGTGGCAGACGCCTTGGTGGGAGGAAATTATGCGTTGTAAAACATCACCGAGTTTACCATCACCGAGTTCAGCGCAGTCGATGTTGAGAGGAAGAGAGCGCCAAAGGGGACGCCAGCGTCTCGCGAGGATCTGCGTGCGGCCGCGTTCCTTGATGGGGAGGAGCGAGATAATCTTACGGAGCATGTCATCGGGGAGGTCGCTGAGGTTTCTGATGTGGTGGAGATCTCGTCCGTCTCCGCATCCATCGTGTTCAGCCGCTCCGGGATCGGGCGGTGCCGCCGGTGGTGCCGGAGCCGGATAGCGCTCGACCTCGAGTGCGGCTGACTTCCTCTTCCGGGTAGCCGTACTCCTACTACTACGGCCGGCCTCCATCTGTTTGGCAGAGATCGGCCCTGAGGAGAATTAGGTTCTATGGTGGAGCTCGGGATTGGAGGACTGGGAGGGGAGGCAAGGGCCAGATGCGGAGCGGACGAAGCAACCTCGATCGCTTCTGAGGAGAGTGTGTGTTTGACACTTTGACTGCTGGCTTAGTACGATGGATGACAGACCAACCCCATAAATAGAAAACTGGCGGACGTGAGTAAATGGAAAGGTGACATGAGCAATTAGAAACTGCCTAATGTGACATGTGCCCTTGACGCTGCCAGAACCCCGCTGCTCAACAGCTAGCATGTTTTTCAGAAAAAAATAGTACTCCCTCAATCTCAAAATAAATGTCTTAAACTTAATACAAATTTGTACTAGAGCTAGTATAAAGTTAAGACAATTATTTTAGGACGGAGGGCGTACGTCGACACCTGCACCTTTAATTTAGTTTGTTGCGGAAGAGAAGATTGTGTCAAAGGTCGCGACAGTAAGAGCATCTCCACCCGTTCGGGTTCGCGTTCCTCGTTCCAAAGATCGTCCGAAAGGGTTAAATTTTTTTTATTAAATCGTCCCAAATTCGGCAAAATCCCAATCAAATTCAATCGAAATTCATAGTTTCGTTAAAATTTATGCAAAAACTGAAATTAAAACATAACTAAACATTAAACTAAGCTTGAACTAAGCTAAAGCTACCGCCCGCCGCCGCCGCCTTCTACATGCCGAGGAGCTTGTAGAAGTTGGTGTAGTCGTCGTCGCCATCGTCGCCATCGTCGTCGTTGCCACCCGCTCCGCCGCCATCCTTGCTGCACCCTTGCCCTAGGTCGCCGAGCCGAATGGGGTTCGAAAGCGCCGGCGCCTCCTCGCCGCTCTAGTCAAGGATGACGATGACACCCTCCTCGCGGCCACGTCGACGGGCGGCGATCTCCTCCAGGGCGCAACACTGGCGTTCCATTTCTTCCCGGATGTAGTCTTCCCGCGTCCATTTCAGGGCGGCCTCGTCGGTGGCGACCATGGCGGGGTGCTCCTGCTCGACGGGCAGGAGCCCCGGCTCCGTCTTCGGCTTGACGAGGCGGGAGGAAGCGTCGGGCTCGTTGATGACGATGCCGGCGCTGCGTGTGCGCCGCCCCAGCAGCGTCTCCTACAGCTCCGGCTTTACGAGGAGCAACGACAGCGATCCGGAGGAGCAGGAGCGGGACCGGACGATGAGGACGTCGCCGTCTCCATCCTCACAGGCGTCCAGGAGCTGCCGCGGTGGTGGGAGAAAGCTGGCGGCGGAGGGTAGTCGTACCTGGGCGTGTTGGCGCCCTCGATATGCTCGAGGACGGACTTCATGGTGCGGCCGGGGACGCCCCACTAGTGGCGCCACCCCTCAAAGTTGTGCCGGCCAGTGGGCTCGACCCCGTTGGTGGCGGCGTGCTAGTTGGCCGGACGACGTTCGAATAATGTTGTCCACAGCGCATTGTTGTCGAGGGTGTACCGCGGGAGGTTGCATGAGTCCTCCGGTAGGCCGGACCGGATGCACGCAATCCCGGCCCGTCGCTCAGCTCCGATGGCTTGTGGTGGCACTGGCACGCCACCGACGCTTAGCCTCCAAGACCCCGATGCCCGCATGTCAGGCGGTGCCCGGTACTCCGACTCGTAGAGGTGGCGGGCCTCGTCCTCGCGGAGGTGCAGGCGGCCGAAACCATTGGCGACCGCTCCATTGCCAGTGTAGTGTTTGACCATCATTCTTGGGTGGGAGAGGGAGAGAAGGCGCCGGGGGTGAAGAAGAAGAGGAGAGAGCGTCGACGGGGAGAGGTGTGTGAGCACCGGCTGGGGGTGGGTCGCCTTATATAGCCTTGGGCGGGCCGGCCTGCGGAGCGACGTCGTGTGAACTCTTGGCAAGAGCCGACGGGTCGTGCTCACGGGGACGCGCGTCGCCGCACCTTCACTGCGTCGTCCGTGAATCAATGTAAGGCTGACCGGCGGCGCAACCATCGCATTGATTCCCGCGGGAAATGAGGCGATGAGGACGACGACCGCGCGGCCACTTGCTGACTCGGCGGGACCAACGTTTTTTCGCGCCAAAAACGTTTCCGCCAGCGCCCCCGGGCGATCCCGCGCTTGGTTCGGCCTGGGACCGCCGGAGCTTGAACCGCGTGTAAACTAAGCTTGAACTAAGCTTAAACTACCGCTGCTGCCCGTCACTGCCGCTTTCTCCATGCCGAGGAGCTTATAGAAGTTGGTGTAGTCGTCGTCTCCATCGTCGCCGTTGCCACCCGCTCCGGAGCCGTTCTTATTGCACCCCTGCCCTGGGTCACCGAGACAAATGGGGTTCGAAAGCGCCGGCGCCTCCTCTCCACTCTTGTCAAGGATGACGATGACGCCCTCCTCGCGGCCGCGTAAACGGGTGGCGATCTCCTCCAGGGCGCGGCACTGGCGCTCCGTTTATTCCCGTACGTAGTCGTCCCACGCCCATTTTAGGGCGGCCTCATCGGCGGCGGCCATGGCGAGGTGCTCCTGCCTAACGGGCCGCAGCCCCGCCTCCGTCTTCGGCTTGACGAGGCGGAAGGAAGCGTCGGGCTCGTTGTTGATGCGGGTGTTGCGTGTATGACGCCCCAGCGGCGTCTCCTGCGGCTCTGCTTGACGGGGAGCAACGCCGGCGATCTGGAGGAGCGGGAGCGGGAGCCGGACGACGAGGACATCGCCGTCTCCATCCTCCTCGGCGTCTAGAAGCTGCCGCGGCGGCGGGAGAAAGTTGGCGGCGGAGGGTAGTAGTACATGGGTGTGTTGCCGCCCTCGCTGTGCTCAAGGACGGCCTCCAAGGTGCGGCCCGGGATGCCCCACCAGAGGCGCCACCCATCGGAGTTGTGCCGGCCGCGAGGCTCGACCCCGTTGGTGGCGGCGACCTAGTTGGCGGGACGGCATTCGAATAACGCCGTCCACAGCGCGTTGCTGTCGGAGGCGTACCGCGGGAGGTTGTGCGAGTTCTCCGGCAGGCCGGACCGGATGCGCACAATCTCCGCCCGTCGCTCAGCTCCAGTGGGCGGTGGTGGCACCGGGACGCCGCCGGCGCTCAGCCTCCAAGACCCCGGCACCCACATGTCTGGCGGCGCCGGGTACTCAGCCACGTAGAGGAGGCGGGCCTCGTCCTCGCGGAGGTGCCGACGGCCGAAACCGTTGGTGTCCGCTCCATCGCCGGGGTAGTGTTCGACCATCGTTCTTGGGGAGGAGAGGGAGAGAAGGCGCCGGTGGCGAAGAAGAACAGGAGAGATCGTCGGCGGGGAGAGGTGTGTGGCCACCGGCGGCGGTGGGTCGCCTTATATAGTGACGGGTGGGCGGGCACACGGAGCGGCGGCGTGTGAATGCGTGGCAGGAGCCGACGGGACGCGCTTCGCCGCGCTTCACTGTGCCGCCCGTCAATCAATGGAAGGTTGACCGACGACGCAGCCTTCGCATTGATTCCCGCGGAAAACGAGGCGATGAGGACGACGATGGCGCTGCCACTCGCTGAATCGACGAGCCCAGTGTTTTTTCACGCCAAAAATGTTTCGGTCGGCAGTATTTTTTCACGTCAAAAATGTTTCCGTCGGCGCCCCCGGGAGACCCCGCGTTCATCCAGTTCTGACAGTTTTGACAGTGGCGATGGTATGAGAATTGAGAAGGGCATGCATGGCTTCCTCCACGGGTGCTTCTTTTCTGTTCCATATTTCATGTCAATTGTTGCTTCCTCCATCTTCCTCTCTATTTTTCATCGCTCCCCAACAATGCATCATCCAGTTCTCCATCAAATCAAAAATTGAAGATGAAGACCATCAACCAAACCGGAGTTCCATATAGCCAAGAATCCGGCCAGGGGTAGATATTCATCATATATATAACAACGATAACGCTGAAGATATTGCCTCGCAGATTTGAACAACAAGGGACGAAACCATCAATTTCCGTTTAGGCCAGGGGGTGTAGAGATTAAGAGCATCTTGAATAGAAGATTTGGAGATGTAAACCAGGAGAGGTAAAAAAGTTACATCTTCAAAAAAGAGGCAATTCCAACGGATGATGTAAATTTGTGATGTGGAAGGGCAACTCCAACAAATGATGCAAATGCAGATATAAAAGTAGTTGAACTTGGGGACCTTCTTGCGGCATGGTGGCGGCGGGGTGGCAGCGGGCGAATCGAGGCGGGCGGCGGCACTGGAACCGTATGGTGGGTGAGGCGGCAGTGTGGTGGTGCGGGGCAGCGGGGCTGCTGGCTAGGCGCCTATGCTGGGATGCGCGGCGACGGTGCTATGAGTGGGGCAGGCGAGCGGGGTTGCTGGCGTGATGGCGGTGCGGTGGTGCGAGGCGGCGTGGTGGGGACCTGGGGCAGAGTGGGCGGAGCGGCGACAGGGATAATCAATCGGCGGACACCTCGACCGTGTGGAGGAAAAGGGCCGATTCGCGGCGTGTGATAGTGGCCGGTGATCGAAACGCAGCGGAATCGACGGCGGGGGTCGTGGAGGGGGCGAATCTGTCGTGGGGCGATGGTGGCGTGGTGCTGCTGACGGAGGAAAAGAATGGGGTTGAGGAAAGAAAGTGAAAGGGCGGTTTGCAAGGGGCTGGCGTTTTTACATCTGCTATAGGTGGAGATGTATATTTGCATCGCGAGGTCTTGTATTTTCATACACTAGTAGAAAACGGGCCTTTGGCCGGGACCCTTTAGTCCCGTCCTGCCTCTGGGCCGGGACTAAAGGCCCGGCCACGTCGCCCCAATTCTCATATCCTCCCTCGAGGCTTTAGTCCCGGCCCGTAAGGAGTCTTTAGTCCCGGTTCGTGTCCCAAACCGGGACTAAAGGGCTACGCGGTGGGCAGCCCGCATGTGCGCCACCTTTAGTCCCAGTTTGTGTCTCAAACCGGGACTAAAGTCCTCTGCCTATATATAGCACAGCCCCCCTCTCCCCTCTTCGCTGCATTTTTCTTGGATGGAGGATTGTGGGTGGGTGCTTGCTCTCCACTTTTTTTTGATGCACTAGAGGTGTTTATTGAAATGTGTGTTAGAGCGATGCCGCTTCAATTCACCGAACACAACTACGATATGAGATGCCCGAGCCACGCTTAAACCTCTTCCTCTTTATTTCTACTTATTCTAAAAGGTTAGCAACTATATTTCCTCGTTTAGACCGTGCGGTACTAATTTTTAGGATCGTGATTGTATTTGATATACTGTCGTATAACGCAGATGAGCCATCCATGGATGTACGGTGATCGACGCATAGCCGCTTACAGAGAAGGCGTGCATTCTTTTCGAGATGCAGCCGATGCGAACAAGCATGGTGGTGGCTATATGTTTTGTCCATGTGTTGAATGTCGGAATGAGAAGGATTACACTTCCTCAAGAGTCATTCAGAGCCACCTGCTTCGGTCCGGTTTTATGTCAGGCTATAATGTTTGGACCAAGCACGGAGAAAGAGGGGTTATGATGGAAGACGACGATGAAGAAGAAGAGAATGATGATGACAACTACCGATCTATGTTCCCTGAGTATGCTGATACCGCAATGGAAGACAATGAAGAAGAAGATCAGGATGAAGAACGGGAACCAGATGAGCCTGCTGATGATCTTGGCCGGGTCATTTCTGATGCACGGCGAGGTTGCGACACAGAAAAGGAGAGGTTGCAGTTCGAGCAGATGTTACAGGACCACAACAAATTGTTGTACCCAACTTGTGAAGATGGCCAGAAGAAGCTGGGTAGCACACTGGAATTGTTTAAGTGGAAGGCAGAGACCGGTGTGACTGACTCATCATTCGAAAAGTTGCTGGTACTGATGAAGAAGATGCTTCCAAGAAAGAACGAATTGCCCGCCAGCACGTACGAAGCAAAGAAGCTTGTCTGCCCTCTAGGATTAGACGTGCAGAAGATACATCCATGCCCTAATGACTGCATCCTCTACCATGGTGAGAAGTACGAGAATATGGATAAATGCCTGGTATGCACTGCATTGCGGTATAAGATCAGAAAAGATGACCCTGGTGATATTGAGGGCGAGCCACCCAGGAAGAGGGTTCCTGCCAAGGTGATGTGGTATGCTCCTATAATACCACGGTTGAAACGTCTGTTCAGAAATAAAGATCATGTGAAGTTGTTGCGATGGCACATGGAAGATCGTATGAAAGACGATAAGTTGAGGCACACCGCTGATGGTCGGCAGTGGAGAAAAATCGAGAGAGAGTTCCCGAGATTTGCAGCTGACGCAAGGAACTTATGGTTAGGTCTGAGTACAGATGGCATGAATCCTTTTGGGGAGCAGAGTTGCAGTCACAGCACCTGGCCCGTTACTCTATGTATCTACAACCTTCCTCCTTGGTTGTGCATGAAGCGGAAGTTCATTATGATGCCAGTGCTTATACAAGGTCCAAAGCAACCGGACAACGATATTGATGTGTACCTAAGGCCATTAGTTGATGAACTTTTACAGCTGGGGGCCGAACCAGATGTATGTGTGTGGTACGAGCACAAACAAGAGGAATTTGACCTTCGAGCGTTGCTTTTCGTAACCATCAATGATTGGCCTGCTCTTAGTAACATTTCAGGACAGTCAAACAAGGGATACAATGCATGCACGCACTGTTTGGCTCAGACAGAAAGTATATATCTCGACAACTGTAGGAAGAATGTGTATCCGTACAATCGTCGTTTTCTTCCGCCCAAGCATCCCTTAAAGAAAAAAGGCAAGCATTTCAATGGAAAGGCAGAACCCCGGGGGAAGCCTGTCATACGTACTGGTGTTGAAGTATTTGATATGGTCAAAGATTTAAAAGTAATCTTTGGAAAGGGTCCTGGCAGCCAACCTGTTCCTAACGGCCCTGATAAGCGCGTACCCATGTGGAAGAAGAAATCTATATTTTGGGAGCTACCCTACTGGGAAGTCCATGAGGTCCGCTCGGCAATCGACGTGATGCACCTGACGAAGAATCTCTGCGTGAATATTCTAGGCTTCCTGGACTTGTATGGGAAGTCAAAAGATACACCGGAAGCACGGGAGGACCAGGAACGTCATAAAGGAAGAGATGGCATGCATCCACGGCAGTTTCAAGGGCGTGCCACCTACGCTCTTACTAAGGAAGAGAAGGAAATCTTCTTTGAAGTCCTGTTCAGTATCAAGGTCCCGACTGGCTTCTCGTCGAATATAAAGGGAATCGTAAATATGAAAGACAAAAAATTCCAAAACCTAAAGTCTCATGACTGCCACGTGCTTATGACGCAATTGCTTCCGGTTGCATTGAGGGGAATTCTACCGGGAAATGTTCGCCTGGCAATTGTGATGGTATGTGCATTCCTCAATGCAATTTCTCAGAAGGTAATCGATCGAGAAAGTCTATCAGGGTTACAGATTGATGTGGTCCAATGTATGGTCAGCTTTGAGCTGTTGTTCCCGCCATCCTTCTTCAATATAATGACACACCTCCTAGTTCACCTAGTCGAAGAGATTAGAATTCTCGGTCCTGGGTTTCTACACAATATGTTCCCGTTCGAGAGGTTCATGGGAGTCTTAAAGAAATATGTTCGTAACCGTGCTAGGCCAGAAGGAAGTATCTCCAAGGGCTATGGAACAGAGGAGGTCATTGAGTTTTGTGTGGACTTTCTTCCTGACCTTAAGCCGATTGGTGTTTCTGAATCTCGGTATGAGGGTAGGCTGACAAGAAAAGGCACACTAGGAAGGAAAGCAAAAGTATGTATGGACGGGCATTATTTCTCTCAAGCACACTACACAGTTCTACACAATTCCACCGTCGTGGCTCCGTATATCGTGAGACACAAGAATATTCTACGCTCCGAAAACCCGGGGAAGGCTGACTCTTGGATTAAAGGGGAACACGAGAAGACTTTTGGCAGTTGGTTGCAGACACATCTCATGAATGACGACACCGTTGAAGATGAGTTGTACTGTTTGGCCAGGCCACCATCTTCGACTATATGTACTTTCCAAGGGTATGAGATAAATTGGAATACATTTTACATGGTTGCCCAAGATAAAAAGAGCACCAACCAAAATAGTGGTGTCCGCTTTGATGCAATAGACGAGAATGGGCACTGTTTGGAAACATATTACGGGTACATAAGGAGATATGGGAACTTGACTATGGACCTACTTTTAAGATCCCTTTATTTCGGTGCAAATGGGTGAAGCGGACAGGAGGTGGGGTAGTTGTAGACCAAAAGTACGGCATGACAACAGTGGATCTCAACAATCTTGCGTACATGGACGAACCATTTGTCCTAGCCAATGATGTCGCTCAGGTTTTCTATGTGAAGGACATGTCTACATTAACGAGAAAAAGAAATCAGCAAAAGAAGATATCGTCCGATGAGCCAAAACGCTACATAGTTCTTTCAGGGAAAAAAACATCGTGGGAGTAGATGACAAGACAGACATGTCAGAAGATTATAATAAGTTTCATGAAATTCCGCCCTTCAAAGTGAAAACTGACCCAAGCATCCTACTGAATGATGAAGATAAGCAGAGTGCTTCTCCGAGGCAACTTCAACTTACCTGAGTTTACACCGTGTCCATTGTATAAGCCGAGTGTGGAACGCCGTATTTACGGCATACACGTAGCTAAGTCGAGAACTATATGTTCATCGTGTATTCTGATGGGCATGCTCGGTATAGCATTGGGCTTACAGAATGATACTAGGCAACGCGTGCTTTTCCTATACTGAAGCAATGTGCAAAATCGCGATAAAACCATGTTAAAAATCTTCAAATCTGATATTTTGGTAGAAGATTGACTAAATGGGACAATATGTGTCATAAATGTATAAATAGGATAAAAAGTGAAATTCACTCTATATATAAAGAAAACTCTTACCTTCGACTGACTGATCCGGGCCACCTATCCGCCACCGCCTCGTCCGTTGATCTTGCTCTATGTGACGCACCAGATGGTGCCCGCGCGCCAACGGAGCAGCGACCTAGCGTTTTTTTTCCTGAAACAACAGTGTTGTTTCAAAAACGGTCCTGAAGCTGGGAGGTGGCGGCTACTGGATCTGAGAGGGCGACGGCACGGCCGCTAGCCCCCGACGCCGGGCGCTCCCGCCACAGCCCATCCGCCACGACGTCGACCGGCCCTCCCCTAGCCCTCCACCCCCAGCGTCGCCAGCCGCTCGCCCACGGCGACGGTGCGGCCGCTAGCCCCCAACGTCGGCGGCTCCCACCGCAGCTCATCTGCCAGGACGTCGGTCGACCCTCCCCTACCCCTCACCCCCGTGCTGCCAGCCGCTCGACCACGACGCCGGCCAGCCCAACGCACGCCACAGCCCCTCCGCCCCTGATGCCGGCCAGCCCTCCCCTCCCCCACCCCCGCGCCGCCAGCTGCTCGCCCACGACGCCGGCCGGCCCTCCGCACACGGCAAGCCGTACCACGAAGAAGCCGTAGAGCAGATCATTGTGGCGATGAATGAGGTGCCATGCTCTACAGCTTGTCTGTGTGCCTACACGCAGCTGTACTACACTAAGCTTTATTCATAAAAGCAAGCTCGACTAAACATGTATGCTACTAATCAAATTTTGGAACACAAACAAATCTCTAAATTAATAACTAATTAGTGGTTAGCTAAACAACACACATGGATGCTTTAAGGACACACTACTTGTGCACTGCGATCTCTCTCTCTCTCTCTCTCTTCAGTTTATTGCAAATAAACATCATTAGTTTAGTACATCATATCATTTGTACTAATGTCCCCATTGATAAACATGTTACATGTATCATTCTAAAAAAGTATGATATTTTAAACATTAATTAGCAAGATAAACATGGACCATCAGCTATCAATCTAAAAAGGTATGATATTTTAGAAAATGCTGGACATTCAGTTCATTCCAACAGGAAATCAAGTTTGTTGGTGAGTTCACTAAGTTTATGCAAGGGAAACAACTTCAAGCCTTCAAACACAACCTAAACCTTGACACGTTGAGATTGAGGGAGGATGCTAAAGAATAGGCTTGTAGTTTTGTGTAACGTGTCACGATGTTACGATTGTATGTGTGCATGTGTGTAACAAACTGTGGCAGGTTGTTAGCCAAGGATCGGCCTTATCCAATCCTTTATAGATTGGAGTAGGAGCAAAGCCTAGCAACAACATGTGCCGATTGTATTCTTTGTTCTTGGTATTTAACACAAATGTGTCCCTGCAGAAGAGCATACACTTCATGCCAAACTTCTTTCAAACATTTGCCATAAGTATATATTTATATTTCCGTAATGAAAAATAGAGTATTTCTTTCACTGTAGACCACCTTGGTTTCGTGCAAGCACAATCGTCTAACAGAACCATGCCTTATGTCTTCTTATTACATAGAGGAAATCACTCCTCAAATTCTGAATTGGCACCATCTCTCTAATTCTAGCCTTTACTACTAATAAATAATAACATATATCTATTTCTACTATCCATTAAATATTCAGAGAAATACTAGAAAATCTCAACAAAAGGAACTCTAACCCCCTATTTAGCACATCAGAAAACCAAGACCCAAGGGTTTAAGAAAATACCCACCCATACCTTAAATGATTGTGTCAGACTATTTTTGCCGTGTACGTGCAATATAGAATTTCAGTTATAGCAAAATAGTTCTGCCTTGTGCCTATTCATTGTTCGGGCCTGATAAAAAGTCAGTGATCCCATCCAAAGCTATGTTTGTTACTCTGATAAAGCAAAATTTCTTATGTCGATTGATCGGTATTTGAATGTGCTTACAAACAATGGGTATATGATGGTCTTTGCCCCTTTTCAGTTCATACATAATTTTATTTTTGTTTTTCCGTTAAACTGAAATTTTCATCAAACAGTTGTATTTGCCTACACAACTCATAATAAATTTCAGATTTAATTTATGTCAATTTGTTTGATAAACATGGAATTTGTATTGCAATTATGTTGTAGTGTACATTGAAAGACAGAACTAGAGCATCATATGAGGTACTCGTGTCTTTTTTTTGGCTCTGATTTTCTTACCACAAGAAACACACTGTTATATGGTGGATTTACGTATATTCTGCTTGATTTCCCCTTTTGAGGGTGAAAGCTAACTATCGTTGAAAGTGATACTTCGGTTGAGAAAGCATTGTAAATACTACTCGCCCGCATATGCTTTGCCCAATCACACACCCATCATAAGTTATTTTATGCGCTAATATGAAAAGCTCATGAGTTACCAATACAACACACATCAGTATTAATCTGAATTGCACATATTTAGAGTAAGGATGAGAATGGCAACATTGACAGAATAAATAACAATCCGATAGAGCCATACATACTTAGTAACTTTAATGTCACTGGCTGTATTTCTAGTAGAACAAGTGTTTTACAATTGCATGTAAACAGCTACAAATTTAAAATATTTTCCTGTATACAAAAATTGTACATGTTACTGATACACACATCCGAATCCTTGAGTCGAAAGTTAATATGAGCACCGTGTGAAGCCCTGTTCATTAGTTGAAGCCTATGATGGTGTATTGCCACGAACTTATCATCGTTCCTCTTTACTATAAGTTTCATCCTTTCTAGCACTCTAGCATTGAGCACGAAAAAAGTAACAAAATCAATGTCAGATTTTGTGCCCCGATAATAATCCAATACTATTGTTTTCAGATGGATGTCAAAACATGTGCTGGTAATGAGATCCCGGTATTTACGACGCCACAAATTGTTTTTCCATGATTTTTGGCACTGAAAAAAAATCGGCAAACCATGTATATAAGAACTTCACAACAACAAGTAGATGAATAAACAATCCAAAGAAAATGTAGTATCGGTAAAACTATCATCACCTGAATGTACAACTTCTCCAAGCACGGAAAGGTTGTCATCAATTCAATAACCATGTCCAAATTAAGAGTAGCCATACCAAGAACCAAACACTTGATTTTGCACACGGCTGTTGCAAGGCCACGAATGCGCGGTCCCTTCGTCAAAGCATGAAATCCAAAACATTAGACAGTAATATAGGTAATTTCTGTATATATGCAGTGAAATGCAATTTATTAGAAGGTTGACGACGGTAAAAATAATTGAAGAAGAAGATCAGCTACCTGATGATGACGAATATCTGTGGAACCCAACACGAGCCTGGTGGAGTTGGTACAACCTAGGGTGTCCAACTTAGGCACGGAGAGCGCGGCTACATGCAAATCATGGTTGTGATCAAGATGGATCAATGTTTGAAGATGAGGGGCACTCTCGATAACGAGTTCCTCTATGGATGGATCTGGCGAATGATTATCGACTGCAATGGTTGTAAGGGTAAACGAATTCATCCGGAGGCGACGGGCTCCGGTGCACCGAATAATTAGCAAGAACTCAAGAGAAGGGCTGCCGGCAATCATGCTGTTGAGTGAGAAGTCCGAGAGGTAGACATAATGAAGAACGAGCTTCTTAAGCTGGGGGAAGTGAATCCCCTGAAGTGCGTCGTCCGTGAGTGTGAAATGTCCGAATTCGGCAACACAGAGGGTGGGCGAGAAGCGGAAGATTAATGCCGGCACCGGCATCGGCTGCCAGTTGTGCCACCGCCGACGGTAGAACTCAAGCTCCTTGAGTTTATCCAGAGTGGAGGACAGGAGACAGGCGTCGACGGCAGCATCGTTGTCCATGTCCGTGGACAATTCTGGGCGAATGGAGAAGCGGTGGCAGACGCCTTGGTGGGAGGAAATTATGCGTTGTAAAACATCACCGAGTTTACCATCACCGAGTTCAGCGCAGTCGATGTTGAGAGGAAGAGAGCGCCAAAGGGGACGCCAGCGTCTCGCGAGGATCTGCGTGCGGCCGCGTTCCTTGATGGGGAGGAGCGAGATAATCTTACGGAGCATGTCATCGGGGAGGTCGCTGAGGTTTCTGATGTGGTGGAGATCTCGTCCGTCTCCGCATCCATCGTGTTCAGCCGCTCCGGGATCGGGCGGTGCCGCCGGTGGTGCCGGAGCCGGATAGCGCTCGACCTCGAGTGCGGCTGACTTCCTCTTCCGGGTAGCCGTACTCCTACTACTACGGCCGGCCTCCATCTGTTTGGCAGAGATCGGCCCTGAGGAGAATTAGGGTCTATGGTGGAGCTCGGGATTGGAGAAGGACTGGGAGGGGAGGCTAGGGCCAGATGCGGAGCGGACGAAGCAACCTCGATCGCTTCTGAGGAGAGTGTGTGTTTGACACTTTGACTGCTGGCTTAGTACGATGGATGACAGACCAACCCCATAAATAGAAAACTGGCGGACGTGAGTAAATGGAAAGGTGACATGAGCAATTAGAAACTGCCTAATGTGACATGTGCCCTTGACGCTGCCAGAACCCCGCTGCTCAACAGCTAGCATGTTTTTCAGAAAAAAATAGTACTCCCTCAATCTCAAAATAAATGTCTTAAACTTAATACAAATTTATACTAGAGCTAGTATAAAGTTAAGACAATTATTTTAGGACGGAGGGCGTACGTCGACACCTGCACCTTTAATTTAGTTTGTTGCGGAAGAGAAGATTGTGTCAAAGGTCGCGACAGTAAGAGCATCTCCACCCGTTCGGGTTCGCGTTCCTCGTTCCAAAGATCGTCCGAAAGGGTTAATTTTTTTTTATTAAATCGTCCCAAATTCGGCAAAATCCCAATCAAATTCAATCGAAATTCATAGTTTCGTTAAAATTTATGCAAAAACTGAAATTAAAACATAACTAAACATTAAACTAAGCTTGAACTAAGCTAAAGCTACCGCCCGCCGCCGCCAAGGCAAGCAGTTTTCATATAAATCTATTTTTTTGTTAAAACGGCTACCACATGAGCGTTTTTTCTGCTGCCACGACGACATTTTTGGATGAAATTTCATGAATACGATGAAGAGTTCTTTGGCGTAAGGTCCATACCATATCATTCTATTTTGAATTGCTTGGGACGTTTTACCCCTTTTTGTGTATCATTTTGATTGCCCACTAGACGTTTTTATTAGTGTGGTCTCTTACAATTATATATCATGGAGTTAGTTTTTCCCATCTGTACCTCTGTCTAGAACACGTGTCTCTTCGGGGTACGACATATACACATAAGTACGAATGATTAGTGAGGTCTAAGGCAGGTGAACGTCAAACTCACTTCATGAGCATTTGGTTATATTGACGTTCAGGAAGGACAGTCATGAGATAGGAACAAACCCATCAAAAGATAAAGTTGGCCTACCCATTGAAGTTCCCAGTCAACAGTGATGCACACATTAATGGCGTTGAGTTAATTTATGGATCTTGAATCACTAGGCGCCCTTCAAAGCTGGGCGCCTCCATTAGACGCCTAAGCACCAGGGGCACCCAGGGCTGGGCCTTGGTCCTCTAAATTCTTCTTGCAGAAAAACCATCTCCTATTTCTCCTGATTTTTTAGGGACTTCTTCAGTGGTGATTCCCTGAAATTCCAAAAAAGCGAAAGAGGGGCATTGAAAACTTGATTAATAAGTTAATTCCTGAAAATAGCTTTAAAACATTACAAACTTAAAGGATAATAGGCATGGACAGAAGATGTAAATTGGTGATGTAAAAGGGCATCTCCAACAGATGAATCAAATGTAGATGTAAAACTAGTTGAACTTTGTGACCTTCTTCAGCGGCATGGCAGCGGCGGACAAATCAGGGAGGGCGATGGAGGTGGAACCGAGCGGTGGGCAAGGTGGAGGTGCGGTGGTGCGGGGCGGCACTGCTGTGGGCAATGCGGCGAAGAAGTGGTGTGTGGCGGTGTGCCAACGGTGCTGTAGGAGGGGTTGCTGGCGAGGTAATGGTGCGGTGGTGCGGGGCGACACAGCGGGGTGCTGCGAACATCACAGGCGAAGCGGTGATGGGAACGAATCAATTGGCGGACACGTCGACTGCGCGGCAAAAAATGGCTGATTCGTGGCATGCTGACGTTCGAAACACGATGGAACTGGCGGCGGTGCTGGTGAAGTAGGCGGATGTGGTGCGGGGCGACAATGGCGGGGTGCGATGGTAGTGCTGGGGGTGGGACATGGGATTGTGGAAGGATAGTGAAACGACACTCGGTGGTTGGCACGCGACTTGCGTTTTTTACATCTCCTGTAGGTTGAGATATTCTGCAGAAGAATTTTGTTACTAACATGTTTCATAGAGAGAATTGAAAACTTTATTATGTCGTTATGCCATATTAAAGTGATAATTGTGCTTCGTGTATTTGTATATTTTGATTGATAAAAAAGTTAATTAACTATGGTTAGCCAATATACTATAATACAAACTTAACTAATCAGTTTGCACTATCAAAATGTGCATGATCCGGAAGTTGGACGCTTGAAGAGAACAAAAAATTTGTTCACATAGGAAGAAAATTGAAATGTTTCTGCTTCTTGAAGGGAAGTCCAACTACGAATAACAAAGCAATGTTTCTATTGTTGGAAGCATGACATCCATATGATGGAAACAAACGTGCAATTATAATGCATCATTTGTAATATTAAAAGCACCTATTGATGATTTGTTTGAACACCGTTTTTCACATCATGAAGCCGACAATTGCAGTGATAAACAAGTAATCATTGGCAGCATTGCAGAGTAGTCAAGAAAGCAAATCATAAATACTCACTCCTTTAGATTTCTTTGTTGCAATCTAGTCTATAGTGGCGCCAGCTGAGACACCGGAAATACTCACTCCTTTGAAGCGGCTAAAGAAGGCCGTGGAGCCTGGCGTCTCGCCACGACAAAATCGTTGCCAGGGGCCAGCCATCGCGATGCGTCGCCCTTGGATCCGCGTTGCAATGCATGTTCTTGCGGGATTGATGGCGCTTCGATCCATTTTCAATGTCGCCGGCTCCGTCAATTACCTAAAGTGGTGAGGTGAGGGGCTTACCACGATGAATTGAAGCTTGTGCTTCCTTAGTGGTGGGGCGACTCTGGATCTGCCGGTCATCTCCCCCCCCCCCCCCGGTGCAAGATTCGCGGCGGTGACCCGCGCCCGTAGTCGCCCACTTGGGGGGGGTGCATCTGGCGGATCGGGAGGGGGGGGAGGGGTAGATCTGGCTCCCCTGCCCCTGTGCATTGAATGGGAGTCTCCACGTGCGCGACTTCTCGGATCGAAAGGGGAGACGCTATGGCCATGGGGCTGGACAAGAGCAGCGAGGGGCCTACAACCCCTGGTGGGTGGCCATCGCGGCTCGAGTGACCAGCGGCGCAGGGAGGTTCTCGAGGAGGTTAGGCCGAGGAGCTCCGGCTAGCTGATGTCTCTCGAGTCCGCTAAACCATACATGAATGCCTCTCTCTCTCTCTCTCAATCTCTCTCTCCCTCTCTCTCTCTCCCTCTCCCTCTCCCTCTCCCTCTCCCTCCCTACAGCCCTCCCTCTCTCTCCCTCTCTCTCTCAATCTCTCCCTCTCTCCTTCTCTCTCTAGTTTATTGCAAATAAATATCAATAGTTTTATGCTACATGTTATTTTTACTAATGTCTCCATTGATAAACATGTTACATGTATCAATCTAAAAAATTGTGATATTTTAAAATTTATTAGCAAGATAAAAAATGGAATCATCATGCATCAATTTAAAAAAGTATGATAATTTAGAAATTCTTGGAGTTTCGTTCATTCCAATAGGAGATCAAGTTGTTGACGGTATTACCAAGCCTTTGCACGCGAAACAACTTCAAGCCTTTAAAGACAATCTAAAACTATCCCAGCCTTTGCACGCGAAACAACTTCAAGCCTTTAAAGACAATCTAAAACTTAACACGTTCAGATTAAGGAAGGATGTTAAAGAATAGACTTGTAGTTCTGTGTAACCTGACATGTTGTTATGATTGTATGTGTGAGTGCATGTAACAAACTGCGGGAGGTCGTTAGCCAAGGATCGGCCTTATCCCACACGAGCAAAGCGTAGTAACAACATGCGCCGATTGTATTCTATGTTTCTGGTACTTAACACGAACGGCGTCCCAATAGAAGAGCATACGCTTCCTGACTAGCTTCTTTCAAAAAATGGCCGTAAGAATATAGATTTATATTACTGCAATGAAAAATAAAGTATTTCTTTCACTGCAGACCACCTTGGTTTCGTGTAACCACAATCGTCTAACAGAACTATGCCATGTGTCCTCTTATTACATAGAGGAAATCACAGAACAACGTCCTCAAATTATGAATTGACGCCACTTCTTTAATTCTAGTTTACTACTAATAACTAATAACATACATCAACTATCCATTAAACATTCAAAGAAATACTAGAAAATCTCAACAAAAGGAACCCTAACCCCCTATTGAGCATATCAGTAAACCACGACACAAGGGTTTAAGAAATTACCCGCCAATCACTAGTAGAAAAACGACCTATTGTCTCTGTTCGTGAGGGCCATTTGTCCCGGTTTTTGAACCGGGACTAAAGTGTCGGTACTAATGCCCTAAACCTTTAGTCCCGGTTCTTGCATAAACCGGGACAGATGGGCCTCCACGTGGCCGGTGCGTCGAGCCCAGGCAGGAGGCCCTTTGGTCCCGGTTGGTGGCACCAACCGGGACCAATAGGCATCCACACGTCAGCATCTCAGGTGTTGAGGTTTTTGTTTTTTTAAAGGGGGGGAAGGGTTTGGGGGTTTTGGTGGGTTAATTTAGGTGTTTCATATATTGTGTTAGCATGCTAATTAATAGAGAGAAGTGTCCTTTTTATCTCCGTGCTTGGTCGACGCTACATACTATACGTATAGAGAAAAGACTAGACACGCTAGCTAGTTAAGCAAATGAAGGAAACAGAAGATCGTCATGAACAGATGCATACAAAGAGAAGTGATATCGACCACCTCTCCTTCTCTGAGAGATTGGTCGAACAACAAGTTCTCGTATATCTATCCGACGCTACTGGCTACATATATACAATATAAGTATCTTTTACAATATAATCTCCTAATTAAAATTGAACCCTGCAGGGTGCACATAGTATTCTCCGTCTTTAGCGATCACGTGGTCAAGAAAGAATGCCGCCAATTCCTCTTGAATTCCTCGCATACGATCTGGTGCTAGGAGTTCATCTCGCATCCGAAATATCTAATTTGAAGAAGGGGGTCAATACATATATATGAATAAATGAAACTGAACACAAATGATGGTAATAAAATAAAATTGTGAATATAATTATTTACGCACTTCATATTTTTTCTCGGAGTAGCCCCGCTCACAGGTCGTGTGGAGGATGGACTCGCAAATGTAGCATCCACATGAATTAGTCCCTTCTTCCTGCCACAACCACTTTACAAGAAATAGAGTTCAATCAAACTGATAATTAGCAAGCATGCTAAATGGTATTGATGAAACTAGCGCTTGAATCACTAGGAGATGCGTGGAACATATATGCTACTATAGTACTTACTTTCGGGTGTCTAAACTGCAGCTTCTTTGGCAGGCCCGGAGTTTCTGAGGTGAATTTACTCCAAATCCTGCCAGACAAAGAAAACAATTACTTGATATCAGAAAATGAACAAATTGAAGTTGCCCATATGGTGCAATAATGATAGATTTAACTTACTTCTCTAGAATTTCAGTCATGTCCGCGTACTTTTTGGGATCTTTTCGTCTCGAGCCTAAGACGGTTACTAGTCCCTGCTCAAGTGTAATCTCTAGGAGAATATAGTGGAACCTGCGCACGCATGCATAACTCATCAATTACATTACTATAACCTCAACTAATAAGGGATACCGAATATGCACAAGACAGTAACACTCACTCGAAGTTGTAAGGGAAGAGTATTATAGCTTTGTTTTGATTTAATATAAACGATTGTAGCAGCTTGGCCTCGGTATCTTTGGCCTGAAATTTAACCATATATGCATCTATGAGATTTGTGTTAATGAATCCAATATCACCGATTTGTCTTTTCTTCAATTCGGCGATCTTCAATCTGCATAATATAGTGAGAATAATTAAAGATACATGCAATGAAAGAGCTGACCTATATATAGAGACTTAATGACAGAAGTAGTACTACTTACAGGCAGTAGCAAGTGATAATTGACTTATCGAGGGCCTTTAGATTGAAAAACTCGAAGAACTCCTCAAATGGAACATTCAACAGATCAATTCCAACGAGGTCATGCTCCTCTTTAACTCTGAGCGTCAAAATATTCCTCGCCCCAGACTCTCTGCAGGTTTTCATATATCAATCATGGAATCTTCGCATCATCGTTGTTAGAGATTTTTCATCTTTGACGAGAGGCTTCCTGTACACGTATCTGTGTTCATCCACCTCCAAGAAATCAAAATGTGCATCATAGGGCAGGTAATCTCCAAGATCGTTATAACCGGGCACCATCCCGCCCGGATGATTCGCGACGACGCTAGACACCTAGAGCGGGGGCAACGGTTGGTTCGCTTGTTCGCCGAGCTGGGCAACTTTTTTCCCAGCTCGTCGTTCTGCTAACCTTTGAGCACTGACAGTATTTCCCGACCGCTCCGCTTCGATAAATGACTTTGTAAGAATGCGCTCATAGTTGTCTTTCACCGGAGACTTTGGTGGTTTCGTCAGGGCAGCCAGAGTACGCTTCGCTTTTAACGGATCAATCTTCTCATCCAGAGGTGGATTTTTCTTTGCTTTGACCTCTTCAAAGAAGTTGGTCACTTCGTCTTGCACGATCTTCGTGTTTTCCTCGTGGCTCCTCTCGTATGGTAACTTCTCTAGAGTCTTCAGAGAGGGACCGTATCTGTATTGCCTGCCTCTGGCTGTACTGCTAGACGCCAGAGCAAACGGAGCGGCTGCGGCTGTCTTTCCTTTCTTACGAGGCGGAGGAGATGGACGACGCACCAGAGGAGCCGGAGCGGCGGCGGGTCTCTTCCGCCCTTGTTGACGAGGAGAAGGAGGAGGAAGCTGGCTGCTCGGGTGCGCCGGCGCAGGCGGAGAAGGAGGCGGACTGCTGCCACGTGTCGGAGAAGGAGGCTGAGTGCCCCGATCACTCGCCGGAGGAGGCGGAGGAGGAGGCGGAGTGCCCAGACTCCCTGGAGGAGGAGGAGGAGGCGTCCAGTTCGGAAGGTTGATGAGCTCCTTCCGCCATAGGCATGGAGTCTTCAGAGAAGAACCCAGCCGAATCTCCACTTCACCCGTAGGGTGGTCAAGCTCAAGGTCCTCAAATCCGTCCGTTATTTGATCCACCATCACCCTAGCATATCCTTCTGGAATCGGCTGGCCATGGTAGATTGATCCAGGTTCATTAGGTATAACAAAGCCAACAGCCGCCTTGACTTTCAATGTCATCCATCGCGTCATAAGGTCGCAATGTTGAGACTTTGTGATAGCATCCACGGGGTTGCCCATGAAGACAGGCTCCAGGTGCTGAGTCTGCTCGGTGGAAGCCACGCTACTTCTCCGCTGAGATGGCGGGGTAGCTTCAGGGGAAGTTTCGGCAGGTCGTTTTCTACGATCTGCTTCTCGTTCCTCTAGCCCTTGTACCCTTTCGTGCAGCGCCTGGAGTTGGCTATGCTCCACTTTCTTCCTCCTCTCTTGGGTTTTGTAACCCCCTGCATCCGGAAACCCAGCATTCCACGGAAGGGAGCCTGACATGCCTCGTGTCTGTCTAGGGTGCTCAGGATTCCCGAGGGCCATTGTGAGCTCGTCCTTCTCTCTGTCTGGAATGAACGTCCCTTCCTGTGCTGCGGCGATATAGTGCCGGAGCTTCGTGACGGGTATTCGCAGTTGCTCTTCCGTCCAAACGCACTTCCCTCATACAAGGTCCAAGGTTCCGCCAACCCCGAAGAACCAAGTCCGGCAACGGTCTGGCCATCTCAATATCTCTGGTTCGACCCCTTTAGCAATCAGGTCATTCTCAGCTTTGTCCCACAAAGGTCGGGCTTTGAGGTAACCACCTGACCCTGTGCGATGGTGATGCTTCTTCTTCACAGCATTTTTCTTGTTTGTCGCTGACATATTCTTACTCTTTTCCGATGTCTTGTGGGCCACAAATGCGGTCCATTGATCTCTGATCTTCTCAAACCGGCCGGTGAATTCTAGTGTCTCTTCTTTGTCGACAAACGTTTTCAGCTCATTATTCCACCTCCTGAATAGTTCTGCCATCTTCTTAAGAGCATGAGACTTGATCAATTCCTCTTTAACTGGCTTCTCTGGATCCTGCTCTGGCGGTAGGGTGAAACTTGCCTTAAGCGTTGTCCAAAGATCTTCTTTCTGCATATCAGAGACATAAGACGTCGGCACCTCAGGGTCTTCCTTCTTTGGCTTTAACCATTACTGGATACTGATCGGGATCTTGTCCCTAACAAGAACCCGCACTGAGGACGAAATGCATCCCTTGTCCGGATGCGTTCAATCGGCTTGCCATCGCGCGCGATTGCTGTGATCTCAAACCTTTCATCCGAGCGCAACTTTTTCTTCGGGCCTCGTTTCTTTACCGAAGCTGAGCTCGATTCGGAGGGCTAGAGGAAAAAGAAGAAAGACGAGAGTTAATTAATATGTGTACATATGAAAACAATGAATGCATCAATTAACTAGTCAGCACGGGCTTAACTAATATATATATACCTGGCCGGACTCGGTTTGGTCACTAGAGCCGTCATCACTGTCTCCTTCTTGTACCTCCATTGGGTCGCTGGAGCCATCATGAACATAGCCTTCTTCTTGTACCGGCATTAATGGGTCACTGGAGCCATCATGAACATAGCCCTCTTCTTCACCCGGTCCTTCCTGACCATCGGTGTCGTAGAGAAACAACGCAACGACATCACTTCCTTGTGCGATTATCTCCCCCAACATCGCTTTTGTTGCTTCGTCTCAGGAGTGATCCATAGTTTCTACAAATATTTACAACATGTCAATTATTATTCAAACATGGTACAAATGAATATATATTAGTGGCAAACGTAGAACTAGCTAGCTAATCACAATAAGGAATCATGTTAGTGGCCTCGACACTGCTTCTCTAGGGTTTGGGGTGGCCTAGACAACGCTTCAAGGGTTTGGGGTGGCCTCGACACAATGCTTCAAGGGTTTGGGGTGGCCTCGACGACAATGCTCTTTTAACTTGGTAAATTTGGCTGGCCTCGAGAGATTTTGTCGGGTAGGGGCACGGCGGGAGGGGGTAGGAGACCAACATCGTTTTTTCTCTAGGGTTTGGGTGTCCTCGAGAGTTTTGGTCGATCGAGAGGGCCGAGGGGGGGTGCTCCCGTGGTATAAGTTATCACGGTCGAGAGTGGGTATATATATCGACCGCCCCTCATGTCGAAGTTATCCGGGAGGGGGTTATATCAACAATGACGCGACATACATATGCATGGGCAAATAATGTTATCGGGGAGGGGGTATATCGGTACAACCCCTCGTGTTGAAGTTTGATCGGGAGGGGGTACAGCGACAACGACATACCCGATAAAAAATAAGAAATAAAAAGAGGAGAAGAAGAAAGGAATAGAAGAGAAGCAATCGAAGAAAAAAAAGAAGAAAAAAAAGGAGAAGAAGAAAGGAATAGAGGAGAAAGAAGAAAAAAAAGTCTTTTTTCATCTTTCTCCTCTATTCATTTCTTCTTCTCCTCTTCTTTTTCTTCTTTTTTCCTCTTCTTATTTATTTCTCCTCTTCTTCCTCACCTCTTCTTCTCCTTTCTTCCTCTTCTTATTTTCCTTTTTCTCCTCTCATTCTCTTTCTTCTTCTTCGTTATCTTCCTAGCTATATATAATACTTTTCTAAAAATGTAACTTTTGCATATATAAAACTTTTTCTTCTTCTTCCTTATTCCTTCTTCATTCTCTTCCTTCTTTTCCTAAATATATAAAACTTTTCTAAAAATGAAACTAACCTAAAATGTACTAAACCAGAGAACATATATAGATAAAACTAACCTAAAATGTACCCAAATGTACTAAAAATCTAACTTTTATATGCACAGAGAACATACATACATATATACATATTTATAAAAATGCAAAAAACAAATCATCATTTATATGAACATAAAATCTAAAAAAAGGACATATAATGAGAAATACACACATACATATGCTCACACATATACACATAATCTGGAAAAAAACATCATATAATCTAAAAAACAAAGGAGAGGACAGGGTGGGCAGTGCCGTCCTGACCAAGGAGAGGTGCGGCGTGGTCGGGGCAGGGGCAGAGGCACGGCGCCGGCGTCGGTGTAGAGGGCGGCGACGGCGGCGTGGTCGGGGCAGGGGCAGAGGCACGGCGCCGGCGTTGGTGTAGAGGGCGGCGACGGCGGCGTGGTCGGGGCAGGGCGACGGCGGCGTGGTCGGGGCAGGGGCGATGGCGATCGACCGGGCAAAGGGCGGCGACGGCGTCGACGGGGCGGGTAGGGGTGCGGTAGAGGCACGGCGAGGGCGCACGACGTGGTCGGGGGGCAGGGGCGACGACGGCGTGGTCGGGCCGGGCAACGGCGGCGTGGTCGGGGGCGCGACAGAGGCACGACGAGCTCGGGCAGCCTGGCGGCGTCGTCGGAGGGATCGAAGAACTGACGAAATTTTCACAAGTGCTGGCTTATATAGCAAAGCCATTGGTACCGGTTGGTGCCAGCAACCGGTACCAATGCCCCCTTTAGTCCCGGTTGGTGGCACCAAGCGGGACTAAAGGTCACTTTTCAGCAGCCCAAAGGGCGGGGAGCGGCGGCCTTTGGTCCCGGTTGGTGCCACGAACCGGTACCAATGCACCCCCTTTAGTCTCGGTTGGTGCCACCAACCGGGACCAAAGGCCCCTGTGCTGCCCGCGTTGCGGCCAAAGTTTAGTCCCACCTCGCCAGTTGAGAGGGGCGCGCAGTGGTTTATAAGCCCCACTGCCGCACCCCTCTCGAGCTCCTCTCCACTTCAGGCTTACGGGCCTACTTACTACTGCTTTGCCTGATGGGCCTTCTAGGCCTACTGCGGGCCAGAATCCTGACCCATGGTTGGGTTTCTAGTCGTATTCACGCCGTGGTGGCCTAGTTGGTGGCAAATTTTTTATTTTTTCCCAGTTTTTTTGCTTTCCTTTCTTGCTTTATTTATTTTGTTTTGTTTCTACTAACAACAAAATACTTATTTATTTTATTTTATTTTGTTTATAATTACTTATTAATTTTATTTTATGATAATTCTTTTTGCTATTAAAGTTTCTAACAAAAAAAGTTCTTTATGAAAATTCTTTTTGCTTTTAATGATTTCGAAAAGAAAACACTTTGATAATTTTAGTTGCATGAATTTTATATAATTTCAGTTTCAATAATACTAGAAGTTGGTTATAATGTATTGAACAGAAAATACTTTGATAATTTTAGTTTCAAAATTTTTATTTATGTTATTAAAGTTTTTTTTGTTTCTACTTATCTATTCTATTAAAGTTTATATTATTTTGTTTCAAATTACTTATTTATTTTATTTTATTTTGTTTCTGACTTCATTTGTTATTTTCATGCATTTACTGATTATTTTGAGATATAAGACCATGAAATTGAAAAGCATTTGAAATGAACTCTGAAAAGGTTCCAAGTTGGCATGGTATCATCATTTCACCCACATAGCATGTGCAAGAAAGTAGAGCGGCTTACGGCAAAAACTGGATGCACTTCGTGTACAAAACAGACAATCTCCTTCGAAGTATCAGGATTTCATACGGAAACTCGTCTATTACAAATGGATTTCATTTTTGATGAACTTATTTGAACCCCCTTGCTTTTCTGTGTTCAAAATTCACCATTCAAAGCCACATCATCAATTTACAACCATTTCTGACTTCATTTGTTATTTTTCATGCATTTACTGATTATTTTGAGCTATAAGACCATGAAATTGCAAAGCATTTGAAATGAACTCTGAAAAGGTTCCAAGTTGGCATGGTATCATCATTTCACCCACATAGCATGTGCAAGAAAGTAGAGAGGCTTACAGCAAAAACTGGATGCACTTCGTGAATAAAACAGACAATCTCCTTCGAAGTATCAGGGTTTCATACGGAAACTCGTCTGTTACAAAGTGATTTCAATTTTTTTGAACTTATTTGAACCCCCTTGTTTTCTGTGTTCAAAATGCACCATTCAAAGCCACATCATCAATTTACAACCCTTTCTGACTTCATTTGTTATTTTTCATGCATTTACTGATTATTTTGAGCTATAAGACCATGAAATTGAAAAGCATTTGAAATTAACTCTCAAAAGGTTCCAAGTTGGCATGGTATCATCATTTCACCCACATAGCATGTACAAGAAAGTAGAGAGGCTTACGGCAAAAACTGGCTGCACTTCGTGTACAAAACAAACAATCTCCTTCGAAGTATCAGGGTTTCATACGGAAACTCGTCCGTTACAAAGGGATTTCATTTTTGTTGAACTTATTTGAACCCCCTTGTTTTTCTGTGTTCAAAATGCACCATTCAAAGCCACATCATCAACTAACAACCATTTCTGACTTCATTTGTTATTTTTCATGCATTTACTAATTATTTTGAGCTATAAGACCATGAAATTGAAAAGCATTTGAAACGAACTCTGAAAAGGTTCCAAGTTAGCATGGTATCATCATTTCACCCACATAGCATGTGCAAGAAAATAGACAGGCTTACGGCAAAAACTGGATGCACTTCGTGTACAAAACAAATAATCGCCTTCGAAGTACCAGGGCTTCATACGGAAACTCGTCTGTTACAAAGGGATTTCATTTTTTTTGAACTTACTTGAACCCCCTTGTTTTTCTGTGTTCAAAATGCACCATTCGCCACATCATCAATTTACAACCCTTTCTGACTTCATTTGTTATTTTTCATGCATTTACTGATTATTTTGAGCTATAAGACCATGAAATTGAAAAGCATTTGAAATGAACTCTAAAAAGGTTCCAAGTTGGCATGGTATCATCATTTCACCCACATAGCATGTGCAAGAAAGTAAAGAGGCTTACGGCAAAGACTAGATGCACTTCGTGTACAAAACAGATCATCTCGTTTGAAGTATCACGGTTTCAAACGGAAACTCGTCTGCTACAAAGGGATTTCAATTTTTTTGAACTTATTTGAACCCCCTTGTTTTTCAGTGTTCAAAATGCACCATTCAAAGCCACATCATCAATTTACAACCCTTTCTGACTTCATTTGTTATTTTTCATGCATTTACTGATTATTTTGAGCTATAAGACCATGAAATTGAAAAGCATTTGAAATGAACTCTGAAAAGGTTCCAAGTTGGCATGGTATCATCATTTCACCCACATAGCATGTGCAAGAAAGTAGAGAGGCTTACGGCAAAAACTAGATGCACTTCGTGTACAAAACAGACAATCTCCTTCGAAGTATGAGGGTTTCATACGGAAACTCGTCTGTTACAAAGGGATTTCAATTTTTTTGAACTTATTTGAACCCCCTTGTTTTTCTGTGTTCAAAATGTACCATTCAAAGCCACATCATTCATTTACAACCCTTTCTGACTTCATTTGTTATTTTTCATGCATTTACTAATTATTTTGAGCTATAAGACCGTGAAATTGAAAATCATTTGAAATGAACTCTGAAAATGTTCCAAGTTGGCATGGTATCATTATTTCACCCACATAGCGTGTGCAAGAAAATAGAGAGGCTTACGGCAAAAACTGGATGCACTTCGTGTACAAAATATACAATCTCCTTCGAAGTATCATGGTTTCATATGGAAACTCGTCTGGTACAAAGGGATTTCAATTTTTTTGAACTTATTTGAACCCCCTTGTTTTTGTGTGTTTAAAATGCACCATTCAAAGGAACATCATCAATTTACAACCCTTTCTGACTTCATTTGTTATTTTTCATGCATTTACTGATTATTTTGAGCTATAAGACCATGAAATTGAAAAGCATTTGAAATGAAATCTGAAAAGGTTCCAAGTAGGCATGGTATCATCATTTCACCCACATAGCATGTGCAAGAAAGTAGAGAGGCTTACGGGAAAAACTGGATGCACTTCGTGTACAAAACAGACAATCTCCTTCGAAGTATCAGGGTTTCATACGGAAACTCGTCTGTTACAAAGGGATTTCAATTTTTTTGAACTTATTTGAACCCCCTAGTTTTTCTGTGTTCAAAATGCACCATTCAAAGCCACATCATCAATTTACAACCCTTTCTGACTTCATTTGTTATTTTTCATGCATTTACTGATTATTTTGAGCTATAAGACCATGAAATTAAAAAGCATTTGAAATGAACTGTGAAAAGGTTCCAAGTTGGCATGGTATCATCATTTCACCCACATAGCATGTGCAAGAAAGTAGAGAGGCTTACGGCAAAAACTGGATGCACTTCGTGTACAAAACAAACAATCTCCTTCGAAGTATGAGGGTTTCATACGGAAACTCGTCTGTTACAAAGGGATTTCATTTTTGTTGAACTTATTTGAACCCCCTTGTTTTTCTGTGTTCAAAATGCACCATTCAAAGCCACATCATCAATTTACAACCCTTTCTGGTTTCATTTGTTATTTTTCATGCATTTACTGATTATTTTGAGCTAGAAGACCATGAAATTGAAAAGCATTTGAAATGAACTCTCAAAAGGTTCCAAGTTGGCATGGTATCATCATTTCACCCACATAGCATGTGCAACAAAGTAGAGAGGCTTACGGCAAAAACTGGATGCACTTCGTGTATAAAACACACAATCTCCTTCGAAGTATCAGGGTTTCATACGGAAACTCGTCTGTTACAAAGTGATTTCAATTTTTTTGAACTTATTTGAACCCCCTTGTTTTCTGTGTTCAAAATGCACCATTCAAAGCCACATCATCAATTTACAACCCTTTCTGACTTCATTTGTTATTTTTCATGCATTTACTGATTATTTTGAGCTATAAGACCATGAAATTGCAAAGCATTTGAAATGAACTCTGAAAAGGTTCCAAGTTGGCATGGTATCATCATTTCACCCACATAGCATGTGCAAGAAAGTAGAGAGGCTTACAGCAAAAACTGGATGCACTTCGTGAACAAAACAGACAATCTCCTTCGAAGTATCAGGGTTTCATACGGAAACTCGTCTGTTACAAAGTGATTTCAATTTTTTTGAACTCATTTGAACCCCCTTGTTTTCTGTGTTCAAAATGCACCATTCAAAGCCACATCATCAATTTACAACCCTTTCTGACTTCATTTGTTATTTTTCATGCATTTACTGATTATTTTGAGCTATAAGACCATGAAATTGAAAAGCATTTGAAATTAACTCTCAAAAGGTTCCAAGTTGGCATGGTATCATCATTTCACCCACATAGCATGTACAAGAACGTAGAGAGGCTTACGGCAAAAACTGGCTGCACTTCGTGTACAAAACAAACAATCTCCTTCGAAGTATCAGGGTTTCATACGGAAACTCGTCCGTTACAAAGGGATTTCATTTTTGTTGAACTTATTTGAACCCCCTTGTTTTTCTGTGTTCAAAATGCACCATTCAAAGCCACATCATCAACTAACAACCATTTCTGACTTCATTTGTTATTTTTCATGCATTTACTGATTATTTTGAGCTATAAGACCATGAAATTGGAAAGCATTTGAAACGAACTCTGAAAAGGTTCCAAGTTAGCATGGTATCATCATTTCACCCACATAGCATGTGCAAGAAATTAGACAGGCTTACGGCAAAAACTGGATGCACTTCGTGTACAAAACAAATAATCGCCTTCGAAGTACCAGGGCTTCATACGGAAACTCGTCTGTTACAAAGGGATTTCATTTTTTTTGAACTTATTTGAACCCCCTTGTTTTTCTGTGTTCAAAATGCACCATTCGCCACATCATCAATTTACAACCCTTTCTGACTTCATTTGTTATTTTTCATGCATTTACTGATTATTTTGAGCTATAAGACCATGAAATTGTAAAGCATTTGAAATGAACTCTAAAAAGGTTCCAAGTTGGCATGGTATCATCATTTCACCCACATAGCATGTGCAAGAAAGTAAAGAGGCTTACGGCAAAGACTAGATGCACTTCGTGTACAAAACAGATAATCTCGTTTGAAGTATCACGGTTTCAAACGGAAACTCGTCTGCTACAAAGGGATTTCAATTTTTTTGAACTTATTTGAACCCCCTTGTTTTTCAGTGTTCAAAATGCACCATTCAAAGCCACATCATCAATGTACAACCCTTTCTGACTTCATTTGTTATTTTTCATGCATTTACTGATTATTTTGAGCTATAAGACCATGAAATTGAAAAGCATTTGAAATGAACTCTGAAAAGGTTCCAAGTTGGCATGGTATCATCATTTCACCCACATAGCATGTGCAAGAAAGTAGAGAGGCTTACGGCAAAAACTAGATGCACTTCGTGTACAAAACAGACAATCTCCTTCGAAGTATGAGGGTTTCATACGGAAACTCGTCTGTTACAAAGGGATTTCAATTTTTTTGAACTTATTTGAACCCCCTTGTTTTTCTGTGTTCAAAATGTACCATTCAAAGCCACATCATCCATTTACAACCCTTTCTGACTTCATTTGTTATTTTTCATGCATTTACTAATTATTTTGAGCTATAAGACCGTGAAATTGAAAATCATTTGAAATGAACTCTGAAAATGTTCCAAGTTGGCATGGTATCATTATTTCACCCACATAGCGTGTGCAAGAAAATAGAGAGGCTTACGGCAAAAACTGGATGCACTTCGTGTACAAAATATACAATCTCCTTCGAAGTATCATGGTTTCATATGGAAACTCGTCTGGTACAAAGGGATTTCAATTTTTTTGAACTTATTTGAACCCCCTTGTTTTTGTGTGTTTAAAATGCACCATTCAAAGGAACATCATCAATTTACAACCCTTTCTGACTTCATTTGTTATTTTTCATGCATTTACTGATTATTTTGAGCTATAAGACCATGAAATTGAAAAGCATTTGAAATGAAATCTGAAAAGGTTCCAAGTAGGCATGGTATCATCATTTCACCCACATAGCATGTGCAAGAAAGTAGAGAGGCTTACGGGAAAAACTGGATGCACTTCGTGTACAAAACAGACAATCTCCTTCGAAGTATCAGGGTTTCATACGGAAACTCGTCTGTTACAAAGGGATTTCAATTTTTTTGAACTTATTTGAACCCCCTAGTTTTTCTGTGTTCAAAATGCACCATTCAAAGCCACATCATCAATTTACAACCCTTTCTGACTTCATTTGTTATTTTTCATGCATTTACTGATTATTTTGAGCTATATGACCATGAAATTAAAAAGCATTTGAAATGAACTGTGAAAAGGTTCCAAGTTGGCATGGTATCATCATTTCACCCACATAGCATGTGCAAGAAAGTAGAGAGGCTTACGGCAAAAACTGGATGCACTTCGTGTACAAAACAAACAATCTCCTTCGAAGTATGAGGGTTTCATACGGAAACTCGTCTGTTACAAAGGGATTTCATTTTTGTTGAACTTATTTGAACCCCCTTGTTTTTCTGTGTTCAAAATGCACCATTCAAAGCCACATCATCAATTTACAACCCTTTCTGGTTTCATTTGTTATTTTTCATGCATTTACTGATTATTTTGAGCTAGAAGACCATGAAATTGAAAAGCATTTGAAATGAACTCTCAAAAGGTTCCAAGTTGGCATGGTATCATCATTTCACCCACATAGCATGTGCAACAAAGTAGAGAGGCTTACGGCAAAAACTGGATGCACTTCGTGTATAAAACACACAATCTCCTTCGAAGTATCAGGGTTTCATACGGAAACTCGTCTGTTACAAAGTGATTTCAATTTTTTTGAACTTATTTGAACCCCCTTGTTTTCTGTGTTCAAAATGCACCATTCAAAGCCACATCATCAATTTACAACCCTTTCTGACTTCATTTGTTATTTTTCATGCATTTACTGATTATTTTGAGCTATAAGACCATGAAATTGCAAAGCATTTGAAATGAACTGTGAAAAGGTTCCAAGTTGGCATGGTATCATCATTTCACCCACATAGCATGTGCAAGAAAGTAGAGAGGCTTACAGCAAAAACTGGATGCACTTCGTGAACAAAACAGACAATCTCCTTCGAAGTATCAGGGTTTCATACGGAAACTCGTCTGTTACAAAGTGATTTCAATTTTTTTGAACTCATTTGAACCCCCTTGTTTTTCTGTGTTCAAAATGCACCATTCAAAGCCACATCATCAACTTACAACCCTTTCTGACTTCATTTGTTATTTTTCATGCATTTACTGATTATTTTGAGCTATAAGACCATGAAATTGGAAAGCATTTGAAATGACCTCTGAAAAGGTTCCAAGTTAGCATGGTATCATCATTTCACCCACATAGCATGTGCAAGAAAGTAGAGAGGCTTACGGCAAAAACTGGATGCACTTCGTGTACAAAACAAACAATCGCCTTCGAAGTACCACGGCTTCATACGGAAACTCGTCTGTTACAAAGGGATTTCATTTTTTTTGAACTTATTTGAACCCCCTTGTTTTTCTGTGTTCAAAATGCACCATTCGCCACATCATCAATTTACAACCCTTTGTGACTTCATTTGTTATTTTTCATGCATTTACTGATTATTTTGAGCTATAAGACCATGAAATTGAAAAGCATTTGAAATGAACTCTGAAAAGGTTCCAAGTTGGCATGGTATCATTATTTCACCCACATAGCATGTGCAAGAAAGTAGAGAGGCTTACGGCAAAAACTGGAAGCACTTCGTGTACAAAACAAACAATCTCCTTCGAAGTATGAGGGTTTCATACGGAAACTCGTCTGTTACAAAGGGATTTCATTTTTGTTGAACTTATTTGAACCCCCTTGTTTTTCTGTGCTCAAAATGGACCATTCAAAGCCACAGCATCAATTTACAACCCTTTCTGACTTCATTTGTTATTTTTCATGCATTTACTGATTATTTTGAGCTATAAGACCATGAAATTGAAAAGTATTTGAAATGAACTCTGAAATGGTTCCAAGTTGGCATGGTATCATCATTTCACCCACATAGCATGTGCAAGAAAGTAGAGAAGCTTACGGCAAAAACTGGATGCACTTCGTGAAGAAAATAGACAACCTCCTTCGAAGTATCACGGCTTCATACGGAAACTTGTCTGTTACAAAGGGATTTCAATTTTTTTGAACTTATTTGAACCCCCTAGTTTTTTTGTGTTCAAAATGCACCATTCAAAGCCACATCATCAATTTACAACCCTTTCTGACTTCATTTGTTATTTTTCATGCATTTACTGATTATTTTGAGCTATTAGACCATGAAATTGAAAAGCATTTGAAATGAACTGTGAAAAGGTTCCAAGTTGGCATGGTATCATCATTTCACCCACATAGCATGTGCAAGAAAGTAGAGAGGCTTACGGCAAAAACTGGATGCACTTCGTGTACAAAACAGACAATCTCCTTCGAAGTATGAGGGTTTCATACGGAAACTCGTCTCTTACAAAGGGATTTCATTTTTGTTGAACTTATTTGAACCCCCTTGTTTTTCTGTGTTCAAAATGCACCATTCAAAGCCACATCATCAACTTACAACCCTTTCTGACTTCATTTGTTATTTTTCATGCATTTACTGATTATTTTGAGCTATAAGACCATGAAATTGGAAAGCATTTGAAATGACCTCTGAAAAGGTTCCAAGTTAGCATGGTATCATCATTTCACCCACATAGCATGTGCAAGAAAGTAGAGAGGCTTACGGCAAAAACTGGATGCACTTCGTGTACAAAACAAACAATCGCCTTCGAAGTACCAGGGCTTCATACGGAAACTTGTCTGTTACAAAGGGATTTCATTTTTTTTTGAACTTATTTGAACCCCCTTGTTTTTCTGTGTTCAAAATGCACCATTCGCCACATCATCAATTTACAACCCTTTCTGACTTCATTTGTTATTTTTCATACATTTACTGATTATTTTGAGCTATAAGACCATGAAATTGAAAAGCATTTGAAATGAACTCTGAAAAGGTTCCAAGTTGGCATGGTATCATCATTTCACCCACATAGCATGTGCAAGAAAGTAGAGAGGCTTACGGCAAAAACTAGATGCACTTCGTGTACAAAACAGACAATCTCCTTCGAAGTATGAGGGTTTCATACGGAAACTCGTATGTTACAAAGGGATTTCAATTTTTATGAACTTATTTGAACCCCCTTGTTTTTCTGTGTTCAAAATGTACCATTCAAAGCCACACCATCCATTTACAACACTTTCTGACTTTAGTTGTTATTTTTCATGCATTTACTAATTATTTTGAGCAATAAGACCGTGAAATTGAAAAGCATTTGAAATGAACTCTGAAAAGGTTCCAAGTTGGCATGGTATCATTATTTCACCCACATAGCGTGTGCAAGAAAATAGAGAGGCTTACGGCAAAAACTGGATGCACTTCGTGTACAAAATATACAATCTCCTTCGACGTATCATGGTTTCATATGGAAACTTGTCTGGTACAAAGGGATTTCAATTTTTTTGAACTTATTTGAACCCCCTTGTTTTTGTGTGTTTAGAATGCACCATTCAAAGGAACATCATCAATTTACAACCCTTTCTGACTTCATTTGTTATTTTTCATGCATTTACTGATTATTTTGAGCTATAAGACCATGAAATTGAAAAGCATTTGAAATGAAATCTCAAAAGGTTCCAAGTTGGCATGGTATCATTATTTCACCCACATAGCATGTTCAAGAAAGTAGAGAGGCTCACGGCAAAAACTGGATGCACTTCATGTACAAAACAGACAATCTCCTTCGAAATATCAGGGTTTCATACGGAAACTCGTCTGTTACAAAGGGATTTCAATTTTTTTGAACTTATTTGAACCCCCTAGTTTTTCTGTGTTCAAAATGCACCATTCAAAGCCACATCATCAATTTACAACCCTTTCTGACTTCATTTGTTATTTTTCATGCATTTACTGATTATTTTGAGCTATAAGACCATGAAATTGAAAAGCATTTCAAATGAACTGTGAAAAGGTTCCGAGTTGGCATGGTATCATCATTTCACCCACATAGCATGTGCAAGAAAGTAGAGAGGCTTACGGCAAAAATTGGATGCACTTCGTGTACAAAACAGACAATCTCCTTCGAAGTATGAGGGTTTCATACGGAAACTCGTCTGTTACAAAGGGATTTCATTTTTGTTGAACTTATTTGAACCCCTTGTTTTTCTGTGTTGAAAATGCACCATTCAAAGACACATCATCAATTTACAACCCTTTCTGGTTTCATTTGTTATTTTTCATGCATTTACTGATTATTTTGAGCTAGAAGACCATGAAATTGAAAAGCATTTGAAATGAACTCTCAAAAGATTCCAAGTTGGCATGGTATCATCATTTCACCCACATAGCATGTGCAACAAAGTAGAGAGGCTTACGGGAAAAACTGGATGCACTTCGTGTACAAAACAAACAATCTCCTTCGAAGTATCACAGTTTCATACGGAAACTCGTCTGTTACAAAGGGATTTCATTTTTGTTGAACTTATTTGAACCCCCTTGTTTTTCTGTGCTCAAAATGCACCATTCAAAGCCACATCTTCAATTTACAACCCTTTCTGACTTCATTTGTTATTTTTCATGCATTTACTGATTATTTTGAGCTATAAGACCATGAAATTGAAAAGCATTTGAAATTAAGTCTGAAAAGGTTCCAAGTTGGCATGGTATCATTATTTCACCCACATAGCATATGCAAGAAAGTAGAGAGGCTTACGGCAAAAACTGGATGCACTTCGTGTACAAAACAGACAATCTCCTTCGAAGTATGAGGGTTTCATACGGAAACTCGTCTCTTACAAAGGGATTTCATTTTTGTTGAACTTATTTGAACCCCCTTGTTTTTCTGTGTTCAAAATGGACCATTCAAAGCCACATCATCAATTTACAACCCTTTCTGACTTCATTTTTTATTTTTCATGCATTTACTGATTATTTTGAGCTATAAGACCACGAAATTGAAAAGCATTTGAAATGAACTCTGAAAAGGTTCCAAGTTGGCATGGTATCATCATTTCACCCACATAGCATGTGCGAGAAAGTAGAGAGGCTTACGGCAAAAACTGGATGCACTTCGTGTACAAAACAGACAATCTCCTTCGAAGTATCAGGGTTTCATACGGAAACTCGTCTCTTACAAAGGGATTTCATTTTTGTTGAACTTATTTGAACCCCCTTGTTTTTCTGTTCTTAAAATGTACCATTCAAAGCCACATCATCAATTTACAACCCTTTCTGACTTCATTTGTTATTTTTCATGCATTTAGTGATTATTTTGAGCTATAAGACCATGAAATTGAAAAGCATTTGAAATGAACTCTGAAAAGGTTCCAATTTGGCATGGTATCATCATTTCACCCACGTAGCATGTGCAAGAAAGTAGAGAAGCTTACGGCAAAAACTGGATGCACTTCGTGAACAAAACAGACAATCTCCTTCGAAGTATCACGGCTTCATACGGAAACTTGTCTCTTACAAAGGGATTTCAATTTTTTTGAACTTATTTGAACCCCCTAGTTTTTCTGTGTTCAAAATGCACCATTCAAAGCCACATCATCAATTTACAACCCTTTCTGACTTCATATGTTATTTTTCATGCATTTACTGATGATTTTGAGCTATAAGACCATGAAATTGAAAAGCATTTGAAATGAACTGTGAAAAGGTTCCAAGTTGGCATGGTATCATCATTTCACCCACATAGTATGTGCAAGAAAGTAGAGAGGCTTACGGCAAAAACTGGATGCACTTCGTGTACAAAACAGACAATCTCCTTCGAAGTATGAGGGTTTCATACGGAAACTCGTCTGTTACAAAGGGATTTCATTCTTGTTGAACTTATTTGAACCCCCTTGTTTTTCTGTGTTCAAAATGCACCATTCAAAGCCACATCATCAATTTACAACCCTTTATTTTTCATGCATTTACTGATTATTTTGAGCTAGAAGACCATGAAATTGAAAATCATTTGAAATGAACTCTCAAAAGGTTCCAAGTTGGCATGGTATCATCATTTCACCCACATAGCATGTGCAACAAAGTAGAGAGGCTTACGGCAAAAACTGGATGCACTTCGTGTACAAAACAGACAATCTCCTTCGAAGTATCACAATTTCATACGGAAACTCCTCTGTTACAAAGGGATTTCATTTTTGTTGAACTTATTTGAACACCCTTGTTTTTCTGTGCTCAAAATGCACCATTCAAAGCCACATCATCAATTTACAACCCTGTCTGACTTCATTTGTTATTTTTCATGCATTTACTGATTATTTTGAGCTATAAGACCATGAAATTGAAAAGCATTTGAAACTAACTCTGAAAAGGTTCCAAGTTGGCATGGTATCATTATTTCACCCACATAGCATGTGCAAGAAAGTAGAGAGGCTTACGGCAAAAACTGGATGCACTTCGTGTACAAAACAGACAATCTCCTTCGAAGTATCAGGGTTTCATACGGAAACTCGTCTGTTACAAAGGGATTTCATTTTTGTTGAACTTATTTGAACCCCCTTGTTTTTCTGTGTTCAAAATGGACCATTCAAAGCCACATCATCAATGTACAACCCTTTCTGACTTCATTTGTTATTTGTCATGCATTTACTGATTATTTTGAGCTATAAGACCACGAAATTGAAAAGCATTTGAAATGAACTCTCAAAAGGTTCCAAGTTGGCATGGTATCATCATTTCACCCACATAGCATGTGCGAGAAAGTAGAGAGGCTTACGGCAAAAACTGGATGCACTTCGTGTACAAAACAGACAATCTCCTTCGAAGTATCACGGTTTCATACGAAAACTCGTCTCTTACGAAGGGATTTCATTTTTGTTGAACTTATTTGAACCCCCTAGTTTTTATGTTCTGAAAATGTACCATTCAAAGCCACATCATCAATTTACAACCCTTTCTGACTTCATTTGTTATTTTTCATGCATTTACTCATTATTTTGAGCTATAAGACCATGAAATTGAAAAGTATTTGAAATGAACTCTGAAATGGTTCCAAGTTGGCATGGTATCATCATTTCACCCACATAGCATGTGCAAGAAAGTAGAGAAGCTTACGGCAAAAACTGGATGCACTTCGTGAAGAAAACAGACAATCTCCTTCGAAGTATCACGGCTTCATACGGAAACTTGTCTGTTACAAAGGGATTTCAATTTTTTTGAACTTATTTGAACCCCCTAGTTTTTCTGTGTTCAAAATGCACCATTCAAAGCCACATCATCAATTTACAACCCTTTCTGACTTCATTTGTTATTTTTCATGCATTTACTAATTATTTTGAGCTATTAGACCATGAAATTGAAAAGCATTTGAAATGAACTGTGAAAGGGTTCCAAGTTGGCATGGTATCATCATTTCACCCACATAGCATGTGCAAGAAAGTAGAGAGGCTTACGGCAAAAACTGGATGCACTTCGTGTGCAAAACAGACAATCTCCTTCGAAGTATGAGGGTTTCATACGGAAACTCGTCTGTTACAAAGGGATTTCATTTTTGTTGAACTTATTTGAACCCCCTTGTTTTTCTGTGTTCAAAATACACCATTCGAAGCCACATCATCAATTTACAACCCTTTCTGGTTTCATTTGTTATTTTTCATGCATTTACTGATTATTTTGAGCTAGATGACCATGAAATTGTAAAGCATTTGAAATGAACTCTCAAAAGGTTCCAAGTTGGCACGGTATCATCATTTCACCCACATAGCATGTGCAACAAAGTAGAGAGGCTTACGGCAAAAACTGGATGCACTTCGTGTACAAAACAGACAATCTCCTTCGAAGTATCACAGTTTCATACGGAAACTCGTCTGTTACAAAGGGATTTCATTTTTGTTGAACTTATTTGAACCCCCTTGTTTTTCTGTGCTCAAAATGCACCATTCAAAGACACATCATCAATTTACAACCCTTTCTGACTTTATTTGTTATTTTTCATGCATTTACTGATTATTTTGAGCTATAAGACCATGAAATTGAAAAGCATTTGAAATGAACTCTGAAAAGGTTCCAAGTTGGCATGGTGTCATTATTTCACCCACATAGCATGTGCAAGAAAGTAGAGAGGCTTACGGCAAAAACAGGATGCACTTCGTGTACAAAACAGACAATCTGCTTCGAAGTATCAGGGTTTCATACGGAAACTCGTATGTTACAAAGGGATTTCATTTTTGTTGAACTTATTTGAACCCCCTTGTTTTTCTGTGTTCAAAATGGACCATTCAAAGCCACATCATCAATTTACAACCCTTTCTGACTTTATTTGTTATTTGTCATGCATTTACTGATTATTTTGAGCTATGAGACCACGAAATTGCAAAGCATTTGAAATGAACTCTCAAAAGGTTCCAAGTTGGCATGGTATCATCATTTCACCCACATAGCGTGTGCAAGAAAAAAGAGAGGCTTACGGCAAAAACTGGATGCACTTCGTGTACAAAACAGACAATCTCCTTCGAAGTATCAGGGTTTCATACGAAAACCCGTCCGTTACAAAGGGATTTCATTTTTGTTGAACTTAATTGAACCCCCTTGTTTTTCTGTGTTCAAAATGTACCATTCGAAGCCACATCATAAATTCACAACCCTTTCTGCCTTCGTTTGTTATTTTTCATGCATTTACTGATTATTTTGAGCTAGAAGACCATGAAATTGAAAAGCATTTGAAATGAACTCTCAAAAGGTTCCAAGTTGGCACGGTATTATCATTTCACCCACATAGCATGTGCAACAAAGTAGAGAGGCTTACGGCAAAAACTGGATGCACTTCGTGTACAAAACAGACAATCTCCTTTGAAGTATCACAGTTTCATACGGAAACTCGTCTATTACAAAGGGATTTCATTTTTGTTGAACTTATTTGAACCCCCTTGTTTTTCTGTGCTCAAAATGCACCATTCAAAGACACATCATCAATTTACAACCCTTTCTGACTACATTTGTTATTTTTCATGCATTTACCGATTATTTTGAGCTATAAGACCATGAAATTGAAAAGCATTTGAAATGAACTCTGAAAAGGTTCCAAGTTGGCATGGTATCATTATTTCACCCACATAGCATGTGCAATAAAGTAGAGAGGCTTACGGCAAAAACTGGATGAACTTCGTGTACAAAACAGACAATCTCCTTCGAAGTATCAGGGTTTCATACGGAAACTCGTCTGTTACAAAGGGATTTCATTTTTGTTGAACTTATTTGAAACCCCTTGTTTTCTGTGTTCAAAATGCACCATTCGAAGCCACATCATCAATTTACAACCTTTCTGGTTTCATTTGTTATTTTTCATGCATTTACTGATTATTTTGAGCTATAAGACCACGAAATTGCAAAGCATTTGAAATGAACTCTCAAAAGGTTCCAAGTTGGCATGGTATCATCATTTCACCCAGATAGCATGTGCAACATAGTAGAGAGGCTTACGGCAAAAACTGGATGCACTTCGTGTACAAAATAGACAATCTCCTTCGAAGTATTAGAGTTTCATACGGAAACTCGTCTGTTACAAACGGATTTCATTTTTGTTGAACTTATTTGAACCCTCTTGTTTTTCTGTGCTCAAAATGCACCATTCAAAGCCACATCATCAATTTACAACCCTTTCTGACTTCATTTGTCATTTTTTATGCATTTACTGATTATTTTGAGCTATAAGACCATGAAATTGAAAAGCATTTGAAATGAACTCTGAAAAGGTTCCAAGTTGGCATGGTATCATTATTTCACCCACATAGCATGTGCAAGAAAGTAGAGAGGCTTACGGCAAAAACTGGATGCACTTCGTGTACAAAACAGACAATCTCCTTCGAAGTATCAGGGTTTCATACGGAAACTCGTCTGTTACAAAGGGATTTCATTTTTGTTGAACTTATTTGAGCCCCCTTGTTTTTATGTGTTCAAAATGGACCATTCAAAGCCACATCATAAATTTACAACCCTTTCTGACTTCATTTGTTATTTGTCATGCATTTACTGATTATTTTGAGCTATAAGACCACGAAATTGAAAAGAATTTGAAATGAACTCTGAAAAGGTTCCAAGTTGGCATGGTATCATCATTTCACCCACATAGCATGTGCGAGAAAGTAGAGAGGCTTACGGCAAAAACTGGATGCACTTCGTGTACAAAACAGACAATCTCCTTCGAAGTATCACGGTTTCATACGGAAACTCGTCTATTACAAAGGGATTTCATTTTTGTTGAACTTATTTGAACCCCCTTGTTTTTCTGTGCTCAAAATGCACCATTCAAAGACACATCATCAATTTACAACCCTTTCTGACTTTATTTGTTATTTTTCATGCATTTACTGATTATTTTGAGCTATAAGACCATGAAATTGAAAAGCATTTGAAATGAACTCTGAAAAGGTTCCAAGTTGGCATGGTGTCATTATTTCACCCACATAGCATGTGCAAGAAAGTAGAGAGGCTTACGGCAAAAACAGGATGCACTTCGTGTACAAAACAGACAATCTGCTTCGAAGTATCAGGGTTTCATACGGAAACTCGTATGTTACAAAGGGATTTCATTTTTGTTGAACTTATTTGAACCCCCTTGTTTTTCTGTGTTCAAAATGGACCATTCAAAGCCACATCATCAATTTACAACCCTTTCTGACTTTATTTGTTATTTGTCATGCATTTACTGATTATTTTGAGCTATGAGACCACGAAATTGCAAAGCATTTGAAATGAACTCTCAAAAGGTTCCAAGTTGGCATGGTATCATCATTTCACCCACATAGCGTGTGCAAGAAAAAAGAGAGGCTTACGGCAAAAACTGGATGCACTTCGTGTACAAAACAGACAATCTCCTTCGAAGTATCAGGGTTTCATACGAAAACCCGTCCGTTACAAAGGGATTTCATTTTTGTTGAACTTAATTGAACCCCCTTGTTTTTCTGTGTTCAAAATGTACCATTCGAAGCCACATCATAAATTCACAACCCTTTCTGCCTTCGTTTGTTATTTTTCATGCATTTACTGATTATTTTGAGCTAGAAGACCATGAAATTGAAAAGCATTTGAAATGAACTCTCAAAAGGTTCCAAGTTGGCACGGTATCATCATTTCACCCACATAGCATGTGCAACAAAGTAGAGAGGCTTACGGCAAAAACTGGATGCACTTCGTGTACAAAACAGACAATCTCCTTTGAAGTATCACAGTTTCATACGGAAACTCGTCTATTACAAAGGGATTTCATTTTTGTTGAACTTATTTGAACCCCCTTGTTTTTCTGTGCTCAAAATGCACCATTCAAAGACACATCATCAATTTACAACCCTTTCTGACTACATTTGTTATTTTTCATGCATTTACCGATTATTTTGAGCTATAAGACCATGAAATTGAAAAGCATTTGAAATGAACTCTGAAAAGGTTCCAAGTTGGCATGGTATCATTATTTCACCCACATAGCATGTGCAATAAAGTAGAGAGGCTTACGGCAAAAACTGGATGAACTTCGTGTACAAAACAGACAATCTCCTTCGAAGTATGAGGGTTTCATACGGAAACTCGTCTGTTACAAAGGGATTTCATTTTTGTTGAACTTATTTGAAACCCCTTGTTTTCTGTGTTCAAAATGCACCATTCGAAGCCACATCATCAATTTACAACCTTTCTGGTTTCATTTGTTATTTTTCATGCATTTACTGATTATTTTGAGCTATAAGACCACGAAATTGCAAAGCATTTGAAATGAACTCTCAAAAGGTTCCAAGTTGGCATGGTATCATCATTTCACCCAGATAGCATGTGCAACATAGTAGAGAGGCTTACGGCAAAAACTGGATGCACTTCGTGTACAAAATAGACAATCTCCTTCGAAGTATTAGAGTTTCATACGGAAACTCGTCTGTTACAAACGGATTTCATTTTTGTTGAACTTATTTGAACCCTCTTGTTTTTCTGTGCTCAAAATGCACCATTCAAAGCCACATCATCAATTTACAACCCTTTCTGACTTCATTTGTCATTTTTTATGCATTTACTGATTATTTTGAGCTATAAGACCATGAAATTGAAAAGCATTTGAAATGAACTCTGAAAAGGTTCCAAGTTGGCATGGTATCATTATTTCACCCACATAGCATGTGCAAGAAAGTAGAGAGGCTTACGGCAAAAACTGGATGCACTTCGTGTACAAAACAGACAATCTCCTTCGAAGTATCAGGGTTTCATACGGAAACTCGTCTGTTACAAAGGGATTTCATTTTTGTTGAACTTATTTGAGCCCCCTTGTTTTTATGTGTTCAAAATGGACCATTCAAAGCCACATCATAAATTTACAACCCTTTCTGACTTCATTTGTTATTTGTCATGCATTTACTGATTATTTTGAGCTATAAGACCACGAAATTGAAAAGAATTTGAAATGAACTCTGAAAAGGTTCCAAGTTGGCATGGTATCATCATTTCACCCACATAGCATGTGCGAGAAAGTAGAGAGGCTTACGGCAAAAACTGGATGCACTTCGTGTACAAAACAGACAATCTCCTTCGAAGTATCACGGTTTCATACGGAAACTCGTCTCTTACAAAGGGATTTCATTTTTGTTGAACTTATTCGAACCCCCTTGTTTTTCTGTTCTCAAAATGTACCATTCAAAGCCACATCATCAATTTACAACCCTTTCTGACTTCATTTGTTTTTTTTCATGCATTTACTGATTATTTTGAGCTATAAGACCATGAAATTGAAAAGCATTGGAAATGAACTCTGAAAAGGTTCCAAGTTGGCATGGTATCATCATTTCACCCACATAGCTTGTGCAAGAAAGTAGAGAGGCTTACGGAAAAGACTAGATGCACTTCGTGTACAAAACAGACAATCTCCTTTGAAGTATCACGGTTTCAAACGGAAACTCGTCTACTACAAAGGGATTTCAATTTTTTTGAACTTATTTGAACCCCCTTGTTTTTCTGTGTTCAAAATGTACCATTCAAAGCCACATCATCAATTTACAACCCTTTCTGACTTCATTTGTTATTTTTCATGCATTTACTAATTATTTTGAGCTATCAGACCATGAAATTGAAAAGCATTTGAAATGAACTCTGAAAAGGTTCCAAGTTGGCATGGTATCATCATTTCACCCACATAGCGTGTGCAAGAAAAAAGAGAGGCTTACGGCAAAAACTGGATGCACTTCGTGTACAAAACAGACAATCTCCTTCGAAGTATCAGGGTTTCATACGAAAACCCGTCCGTTACAAAGGGATTTCATTTTTGTTGAACTTAATTGAACCCCCTTGTTTTTCTGTGTTCAAAATGCACCATTCGATGCCACATCATAAATTTATAACCCTTTCTGCCTTCGTTTGTTATTTTTCATGCATTTACTGATTATTTTGAGCTAGAAGACCATGAAATTGAAAAGCATTTGAAATGAACTCTCAAAAGGTTCCAAGTTGGCACGGTATCATCATTTCACCCACATAGCATGTGCAACAAAGTAGAGAGGCTTACGGCAAAAACTGGATGCACTTCGTGTACAAAACAGACAATCTCCTTTGAAGTATCACAGTTTCATACGGAAACTCGTCTATTACAAAGGGATTTCATTTTTGTTGAACTTATTTGAACCCCCTTGTTTTTCTGTGCTCAAAATGCACCATTCAAAGACACATCATCAATTTACAACCCTTTCTGACTACATTTGTTATTTTTCATGCATTTACCGATTATTTTGAGCTATAAGACCATGAAATTGAAAAGCATTTGAAATGAACTCTGAAAAGGTTCCAAGTTGGCATGGTATCATTATTTCACCCACATAGCATGTGCAATAAAGTAGAGAGGCTTACGGCAAAAACTGGATGAACTTCGTGTACAAAACAGACAATCTCCTTCGAAGTATCAGGGTTTCATACGGAAACTCGTCTGTTACAAAGGGATTTCATTTTTGTTGAACTTATTTGAACCCCGTTGTTTTTCTGTGTTCAAAATGGACCATTCAAAGCCACATCATCAATTTACAACCCTTTCTGACTTCATTTGTTATTTGTCATGCATTTACTGATTATTTTGAGCTATAAGACCACGAAATTGCAAAGCATTTGAAATGAACTCTCAAAAGGTTCCAAGTTGGCATGGTATCATCATTTCACCCACATAGCATGTGCGAGAAAGTAGAGAGGCTTACGGCAAAAACTGGATGCACTTCGTGTACAAAACAGACAATCTCCTTCGAAGTATCAGGGTTTCATACGGAAACTCGTCGCTTAAAAAGGGATTTCATTTTTGTTGAACTTATTTGAACCCCCTTGTTTTTCTGTTCTCAAAATGTACCATTCAAAGCCACATCATCAATTTACAACCCTTTCTGACTTCATTTGTTATTTTTCATGCATTTACTCATTATTTTGAGCTAGAAGACCATGAAATTGAAAAGCACTTGAAATGAACTCTGAAAAGGTTCCAAGTTGGCATGTTATCATCATTTCACCCACATAGCATGTGCAAGAAAGTAGAGAAGCTTACGGCAAAAACTGGATGCACTTCGTGAACAAAACAGACAATCTCCTTCGAAGTATCACGGCTTCATACGGAAACTTGTCTCTTACAAAGGGATTTCAATTTTTTTGAACTTATTTGAACCCCCTAGTTTTTCTGTGTTCAAAATGCAGCATTCAAAGCCACATCATCAATTTACAACCCTTTCTGACTTCATTTGTTATTTTTCATGTATTTACTGATTATTTTGAGCTATAAGACCATGAAATTGAAAAGCATTTGAAATGAACTGTGAAAAGGTTCCAAGTTGGCATGGTATCATCATTTCACCCACATAGCATGTGCAATAAAGTAGAGAGGCTTACGGCAAAAACTAGATGAACTTCGTGTACAAAACAGACAATCTCCTTCGAAGTATGAGGGTTTCATACGGAAACTCGTCTGTTACAAAGGGATTTCATTTTTGTTGAATTTATTTGAACCCCCTTGTTTTCTGTGTTCAAAATGCACCATTCGAAGCCACATCATCAATTTACAACCTTTCTGGTTTCATTTGTTATTTTTCATGCATTTACTGATTATTTTGAGCTAGAAGACCATGAAATTGAAAAGCATTTGAAATGAACTCTGAAAAGGTTCCAAGTTGGCATGGTATCATCATTTCACCCACATAGCATGTGCAACATAGTAGAGAGGCTTACGGCAAAAACTGGATGCACTTCGTGTACAAAACAGACAATCTCCTTCGAAGTATCACAGTTTCATACGAAAACTCGTCTGTTACACAGGGATTTCATTTTTGTTGAACTTATTTGAACCCTCTTGTTTTTCTGTGCTCAAAATGCACCATTCAAAGCCACATCATCAATTTACAACCCTTTCTGACTTCTTTTGTTATTTCTTCATGCATTTACTGATTATTTTGAGCTATAAGACCATGAAATTGAAAAGCATTTGAAATGAACTCTGAAAAGGTTCCAAGTTGGCATGGTATCATTATTTCACCCACATAGCATGGGAAAGAAAGTAGAGAGGCTTACGGCAAAAACTGGATGCACTTCGTGTACAAAACAGACAATCTCCTTCGAAGTATCACGGTTTCATACGGAAACTCGTCTCTTACAAAGGGATTTCATTTTTGTTGAACTTATTTGAACTCCCTTGTTTTTCTGTGATCAAAACGGACCATTCAAAGCCAGATCATCAATTTACAACCCTTTCTGACTTCATTTGTTATTTGTCATGCATTTACTGATTATTTTGAGCTATAAGACCACGAAATTGAAAAGCATTTGAAATGAACTCTGAAAAGGTTCCAAGTTGGCATGGTATCATCATTTCACCCACATAGCATGTGCGAGAAAGTAGAGAGGCTTACGGCAAAAACTGGATGCACTTCATGTACAAAACAGACAATCTCCTTCGAAGTATCACGGTTTCATACGGAAACTCGTCTCTTACAAAGGGATTTAATTTTTGTTGAACTTATTTGAACCCCCTTGTTTTTCTGTTCTCAAAATGTACCATTCAAAGCCACATCATCAATTTACAACCCTTTCTGACTTCATTTGTTATTTTTCATGCATTTACTGATTATTTTGAGCTATAAGACCATGAAATTGAAAAGTATTTGAAATGAACTCTGAAAAGGTTCCAAGTTGGCATGGTATCATCATTTCACCCACATAGCATGTGCAAGAAAGTAGAGAGGCTTACGGCAAAAACTGGATGCACTTCGTGAACAAAACAGACAATCTCCTTCGAAGTATCACGGCTTCATACGGAAACTTGTCTGTTACAAAGGGATTTCAATTTTTTTGAACTTATTTGAACCCCCTAGTTTTTCTGTGTTCAAAATGCACCATTCAAAGCCACATCATCAATTTACAACCCTTTCTGACTTCATTTGTTATTTTTCATGCATTTACTGGTTATTTTGAGCTATAAGACCATGAAATTGAAAAGCATTTGAAATGAACTGTGAAAAGGTTCCAAGTTGGCATGGTATCATCATTTCACCCACATAGCATGTGCAAGAAAGTAGAGAGGCTTACGGCAAAAACTGGATGCACTTCGTGTACAAAACATACAATCTCCTTCGAAGTATGAGGGTTTCATACGGAAACTCGTCTGTTACAAAGGGATTTCATTTTTGTTGAACTTATTTGAACCCCCTTGTTTTTCTGTGTGCAAAATGCACCATTCGAAGCCACATCATCAATTTACAACCCTTTCTGGTTTCATTTGTTATTTTTTATGCATTTACTCATTATTTTGAGCTAGGAGACCATGAAATTGAAAAGCATTTGAAATGAACTCTGAAAAGGTTCCAAGTTGGCATGGTATCATCATTTCACCCACATAGCATGTGCAACAATGTAGAAAGGCTTACGGCAAAAACTGGATGCACTTCGTGTACAAAACAGACAATCTCCTTCGAAGTATCACAGTTTCATACGGAAACTCGTCTGTTACAAACGGATTTCATTTTTGTTGAAATTATTTGAACCCCCTTGTTTTTCTGTGCTCAAAATGCACCATTCAAAGCCACATCATCAATTTACAACCCTTTCTGACTTCATTTGTCATTTTTATGCATTTACTGATTATTTTGAGCTATAAGACCATGAAATTGAAAAGCATTTGAAATGAACTCTGAAAAGGTTCCAAGTTGGCATGGTATCATTATTTCACACACATAGCATGTGCAAGAAAGTAGAGAGGCTTACGGAAAAAACTGGATGCACTTCGTGTACAAAACAGACAATCTCCTTCGAAGTATCAGGGTTTCATACGGAAACTCGTCTGTTACAAAGGGATTTCATTTTTGTTGAACTTATTTGAGCCCCCTTGTTTTTATGTGTTCAAAATGGACCATTCAAAGCCACATCATAAATTTACAACCCTTTCTGACTTCATTTGTTATTTGTCATGCATTTACTGATTATTTTGAGCTATAAGACCACGAAATTGAAAAGCATTTGAAATGAACTCTGAAAAGGTTCCAAGTTGGCATGGTATCATCATTTCACCAACATAGCATGTGCGAGAAAGTAGAGAGGCTTACGGCAAAAACTGGATGCACTTCGTGTACAAAACAGACAATCTCCTTCGAAGTATCACGGTTTCATACGGAAACTCGTCTGTTACAAAGGGATTTCATTTTTGTGGAACTTATTTGAACCCCCTTGTTTTTATGTTCTCAAAATGTACCATTCAAAGCCACATCATCAATTTACAACCCTTTCTGACTTCATTTGTTATTTTTCATGCATTTAGTGATTATTTTGAGCTATAAGACCATGAAATTGAAAAGCATTTGAAATGAACTCTGAAAAGGTTCCAAGTTGGCATGGTATCATCATTTCACCCACATAGCATGTGCGAGAAAGTAGAGAGGCTTACGGAAAAGACTAGATGCACTTCGTGTACAAAACAGACAATCTCCTTTGAAGTATCACGGTTTCAAACGGAAACTCGTCTACTACAAAGGGATTTCAATTTTTTTGAACTTATTTGAACCCCCTGGTTTTTCTGTGTTCAAAATGTACCATTCAAAGCCACATCATCAATTTACAACCCTTTCTGACTTCATTTGTTATTTTTCATGCATTTACTGATTATTTTGAGCTATAAGACCATGAAATTGAAAAGCATTTGAAATAAACTCTGAAAAGGTTCCAAGTTGGCATGGTATCATCATTTCACCCACATAGCATGTGCAAGAAAGTAGAGACGCTTATGGCACAAACTGGATGCACTTCGTGTACAAAACAGACAATCTCCTTTGAAGTATCACGGTTTCAAACGGAAACTCGTCTACTACAAAGGGATTTCAATTTTTTTGAACTTATTTGAACCCCCTTGTTTTTCTGTGTTCAAAATGTACCATTCAAAGCCACATCATCAATTTACAACCTTTTCTGACTTAATTTGTTATTTTTCAAGCATTTACTAATTATTTTGAGCTATAACACCATGAAATTGAAAAGCATTTGAAATGAACTGTGAAAAGGTTCCAAGTTGGCATGGTATCATCATTTCACCCACATAGCATGTGCAAGAAAGTAGAGAGGCTTACGGCAAAAACTGGATGCACTTCGTGTACAAAACAGACAATCTCCTTCGAAGTATGAGGGTTTCATACGGAAACTCGTCTGTTACGAAGGGATTTCATTTTTGTTGAACTTATTTGAACCCCCTTGTTTTTCTGTGTTCAAAATGCACCATTCGAAGCCATATCATGAATTTACAACTCTTTCTGGTTTCATTTGTTATTTTTCATGCATTTACTGATTATTTTGAGCTAGAAGACCATGAAATTGAAAAGTATTTCAAATGAACTCTGAAAAGGTTCCAAGTTGGCATGGTATCATCATTTCACCCAGATAGCATGTGCAACAAAGTAGAGAGGCTTACGGCAAAAACTAGATGCACTTCGTGTACAAAACAGACAATCTCCTTCGAAGTATCACACTTTCATACGGAAACTCGTCTGTTACAAAGGGATTTCATTTTTGTTGAACTTATTTGAACCCCCTTGTTTTTCTGTGCTCAAAATGCACCATTCAAAGCCACATCATCAATTTACAACCCTTTCTGACTTCATTTGTTATTTTTCATGCATTTACTAATTATTTTGAGCTATAAGACCATGAAATTGAAAAGCATTTGAAATGAACTGTGAAAAGGTTCCAAGTTGGCATGGTATCATCATTTCACCCACATAGCATGTGCAAGAAAGTAGAGAGGCTTACGGCAAAAACTGGATGCACTTCGTGTACAAAACAGACAATCTCCTTCGAAGTATGAGGGTTTCATACGGAAACTCGTCTGTTACAAAGGGATTTCATTTTTGTTGAACTTATTTGAACCCCCTTGTTTTTCTGTGTTCAAAATGCACCATTCAAAGCCACATCATCAATTTACAACCCTTTCTGGTTTCATTTGTTATTTTTCATGCATTTACTGATTATTTTGAGCTAGAAGACCATGAAATTGAAAAGCATTTCAAATGAACTCTGAAAAGGTTCCAAGTTGGTATGGTATCATCATTTCACCCACATAGCATGTGCAACAAAGTAGAGAGGCTTACGGCAAAAACTGGATGCAGTTCGTGTACAAAACAGACAATCTCCTTCGAAGTATCACAGTTTCATACGGAAACTCGTCTGTTACAAAGGGATTTCATTTTTGTTGAACTTATTTGAACCCCCTTGTTTTTCTGTGCTCAAAATGCACCATTCAAAGCCACATCATCAATTTACAACCCTTTTCTGACTTCATTTGTTATTTTTCATGCACTTACTGATTATTTTGAGCTATAAGACAATGAAATTGAAAAGCATTTGAAATGAACTCTGAAAAGGTTCCAAGTTGGCCTTGTATCATTATTTCACCCACATAGCATGTGCAAGAAAGTAGAGAGGCTTACGGCAAAAACTGGATGCACTTCGTGTACAAAACAGACAATCTCCTTCGAAGTATCAGGGTTTCATACGGAAACTTGTCTGTTACAAAGGGATTTCATTTTTGTTGAACTTATTTGAACCCCCTTGTTTTTCTGTGTTCAAAATGGACCATTCAAAGCCACATCATCAATTTACAACCCTTTCTGACTTCATTTGTTATTTGTCATGCATTTACTGATTATTTTGAGCTATAAGACCACGAAAGTGAAAAGCATTTGAAATGAACTATGAAAAGGTTCCAAGTTGGCATGGTATCATCATTTCACCCACATAGCATGTGCGAGAAAGTAGAGAGGCTTACGGCAAAAACTGGATGCACTTCGTGTACAAAACAGACAACCTCCTTCGAAGTATCACGGTTTCATACGGAAACTCGTCTCTTACAAAGGGATTTCATTTTTGTTGAACTTATTTGAACCCCCTTGTTTTTCTGTTCTCAAAATGTACCATTCAAAGCCACATCATCAATTTACAACCCTTTCTGACTTCATTTCTTATTTTTCATGCATTTACTGATTATTTTGAGCTATAAGACCATGAAATTGAAAAGCATTTGAAATGAGCTCTGAAAAGGTTCCAAGTTGGCATGGTATCATCATTTCACCCACATAGCATGTGCAATAAAGTAGAGAGGCTTACGGCAAAGACTAGATGCACTTCGTGTACAAAACAGACAATCTCCTTTGAAGTATCACGGTTTAAAACGGAAACTCGTCTACTACAAAGGGATTTCAATTTTTTTGAACTTATTTGAACCCCCTTGTTTTTCTGTGTTCAAAATGTACCATTCAAAGCCATATCATCAATTTACAACCCTTTCTGACTTCATTTGTTATTTTTCATGCATTTACTAATTATTTTGAGCTATAAGACCATGAAATTGAAAAGCATTTGAAATGAACTCTGAAAAGGTTCCAATTTAACATGGTATCATCATTTCACCCACATAGCGTGTGCAAGAAAAAAGAGATGCTTACGGCAAAAACTGGATGCACTTCGTGTACAAAACAGACAATCTCCTTCGAAGTATCAGGGTTTCATACGAAAACCCGTCTGTTACAAAGGGATTTCATTTTTGTTGAACTTATTTGAACCCCCTTGTTTTTCTGTGTTCAAAATGCACCATTCAAAGCCACATCATAAATTTATAACCCTTTCTGACTTCATTTGTTATTTTTCATGCATTTAGTGATTATTGTGAGCTATAAGACCATGAAATTGAAAAGCATTTGAAATAAACTCTGAAAAGGTTCCAGGTTGGCATGGTATCATAATTTCACCGACATAGCATGTGCAAGAAAGTAGAGAGGCTTACGGCAAAAAGTGGATGCACTTCGTGAACAAAACAGACAATCTCCTTCGAAGTATCACGGCTTCATACGGAAACTTGTCTGTTACAAAGGGACTTCAATTTTTTTGAACTTATTAGAACCCCCTTGTTTTTCTGTGTTCAAAATGCACCATTCAAAGCGACATTATCAATTTACAACCTTTTCTGACTTCATTTGTTATTTTTCATGCATTTAGTGATTATTTTGAGCTATAAGACCATGAAATTGAAAAGCATTTGAAATGAACTCTGAAAAGGTTCCAAGTTGGCATGGTATCATCATTTCACCCACATAGCATGTACAAGAATGTAGAGAGGCTTACGGCAAAAACTGGATGCACTTCGTGTACAAAATAGACAATCTACTTCGAAGTATGAGGGTTTCATACAGAAACTCGTCTGTTACAAAGGGATTTCAATTGTTTTGAACTTATTTGAACCCCCTTGTTTTTCTGTGTTCAAAATGCACCATTCAAAGCCACATCATCAATTTACAATCCTTTCTGACTTCATTTGTTATTTTTCATGCATTTACTAATTATTTTGAGCTATAAGACCATGAAATTGAAAAGCATTTGAAATGAACTCTGAAAAGGTTCCAAGTTGGCATGGTATCATCATTTCACTCACATAGCATGTGCAAGAAAGTAGAGAGGCTTACGGCAAAAACTGGATGTACTTGATGGACAAAACCGACAATCTCTTTCGAAGTATCAGGGTTTCATACGGAAACTCGTCTGTTACAAAGGGATTTCAATTTTTTGGAACTTATTTGAACTCCTTTGTTTTTCTGTGTTCAAAATGCACCATTCAAAGCTGTAAGACCATGAAGTTGAAAAGCATTTGAAATGAACTCTGAAACCAAAGTACATACATAGTTCTCCAGAGAAGTAAAACCAAAGTACATACATAGTTCTCCAGAGCAGTAAAACCAAAGTACATACATAGTTCTCATTGAACAACATATAGCTCCCCAGAGCATCTAATTAAACCATACATTGAAATTATGTAAAACATTACAATGCAAAAAACAAATGCGATCATAACCGCAACCAAGGTAACAACTGATCCAACTGTATAATGATACCAAGCCTCGGTATGAATGGCATATTTTCTAATCTTTTTAATCTTCAACCGCATTGCATCCATCTTGATCTTGTGATCATCGACGACATCCGCAACATGCAACTCCAATATCATCTTCTCCTCCTCAATTTTTCTTATTTTTTCCTTCAAGTAATTGTTTTCTTCTTCAACTAAATTTAACCTCTCGACAATAGGGTCGGTTGGAATTTCCGGTTCAACAACCTCCTAGATAAATAAAATCTATGTCACATTGATCAGCATAACTGTCATAAACAATAAATGAACCAAATAGTTATGAAAAGATAATATATACCAATCTGAATCATAGACAAGACGAGGGCCAACGGGGGCGGATACCAAAACCATCGCACTATATAATAACAAGGAATAATAAAAGTAAGAAAATTAGACAAGTATCTATCTGAAGTCAGAGTTTTTTTCTTTCAGAAAGAAGATAAGAACAAGAGGCTCACCACGGTGGTGCCGGTGACGAGATCGGCGCGGGCGATCGACGACGATGAAGACAGGGCGGGGACGGGGCTTGACGGACTGCTTAATCTAGACAAATCTCGTTGAAAATGGAGCTCGGAGGTCGAGTTTCGAGAGGAGAAGGCTTAACTAGTGTGGCTCGGGCATTTCATCGAACACCTCATGTGCATAGGAGGTGAACTAGAGCACCGATATGCCCTCCCCTCGCCGGCTTGACCAAAACAGAGCACTGTGGAGTGCTCTGCCGCGGCGGTGGGTATACGTAGGCAAGTTATTTGTCCCGGTTCGTGGCATGAACCGGGACTAAAGCCAACCCTTCTGTCCCAGTTCATGTCACGAACCGGGACCAATGGCTGTGGGCCAGCAGCGAGGACCAGTGGTCCCGGTTCGTGGCTCGAACCGGGACAAATGGTTCCACACGAACCGGGACCAATGCCCACGAGGCCTCGGCCGCCCCCTGGGCTCACGAACCGGGTCTAATATCCCCCATTGGTCCCGGTTCTTGAAGAACCGGGACTAATGGGCTGGCCATGGCCGAACGGTAGCCCTGTTTTCTACTAGTGAATGCCTTAAATTATTGTGTCAGATTGTTTTTGCCGTGTAGGTGCACTATTGAATTTCAGTTATAGCAATATATTTCTGTCTCAGGCCTATTCACTGTTGGAGCATTATAAAAAGTTATTGATCCCATCCAAACCGATGTTCGTTACTCTGATAAAGCAAAATTTCTTATGTAAATTAACCATGTATTCGAATGTGCTTACAAACTGTTTGGTATATGATGGTCTTTGCTCCTTTGTAGTTCATACATAATTTTAATTTCCTTTTTTCCCTTGAACCGAAGTTGTCATCAAATAGTTGTATTTGCCTACCCACCTCATAATAAATTTCATATTTAATTTATGTCAATTTTTTTGATAAACAAGATAATTGTATTGCAGTTATGTTGTAGTGTACATCGAAAGACATAACTAGATCATCATATGACAATAGTGACATATATAACTATAGCTTGATATTCCTGTCTTTTTTGTTTTGCTCTGATTTTGTTAGCACAAGAAAAACACTGTTACAGTACAATACTCAGGCTTGCATGCCCTCCGCCGTAGTCCAAGAGCAATAATTTTGTTTCTAAAATGACCAAGAAATGTGTAACTAGCTAGCTAAACTACATCCAAATATGTATGCAGATGTCAAAGCATTTTCAGTTGGTTAGCACAACAACTATCCAGCCATGTGATCTATACATAATGGCTTATATTAATCTAAATCCTATAACAGTATGCACTCTCTTCTCCCATAAATATATATATGCTTATTGACATGTAATCCCTGCTTTTGTGAAGAAAAAAATTCTGTTAATTGTGAAACAGCCGCAAGTTTTCCTATTTGACCACTTCACATATTTGCTCCTATTTCATGTGATTCATCATATAATACATATGCAATAGTTATAACCTTCACACAGTGATGTTAACACATAAGCTTCATACAGTAAATAAAACTCCCTTTGTTCCAAAATAAATGTCGTTGATCTAGTACAATATTTGCACTAGTTTAGTACTAAACCTACGACACACTTATTTTGGACGAAGCGAGTAGTACATAGACCATTGCATAATCCCAATTCATGTTATGCAGCTCATGCTAATATTACCTTCAATACTAGAACATGTGAAATTCCACTACCATCGAGGAGTCAATATTTCTGTACCATTCAAGCTATATGATACCGTTCAAGCTATAAGATAACTGATTTATAAACACATATCCTTCATTTGAATTATCTTTTACCAGTTACAACGCAATTATTGAATTAAATCGTTCAACATAATACCTTGAAAGTTACTAATAGACCTCATATAGCTAGGAATTTAAATATTTGTTAGAGTTTAAAGATAATTTCTAGAATATTGGTTTGTACGTGTTAGTAAAATCTGGAAGACAACCACTTTTTCTATTTTCTCAAATAAAAATAAATCCCAGTCAGTTAATTAAAAGCAATAGTGTCAGATGTGTGCATTCCTTTCTTTCCCAAGGCCGGTTTTGTGCATTACATGACTCTTTATGTTCCATGTACCCAAACATGAATCTGCAACAAGTAATAGTGACAAGTCCAACTCAACAACTTAATCATTTCTTGCAATATCTATATTTTGTGCTTCATAAGCGTAAGCCGAGTGTATTATATCGGGTGATACTCGGTTTATATCGGGTGATACTAAAGGCCTGGCCACGTCGCCCCAATTCTCATATCCTCCCTCGAGGCTTTAGTCCTAGCCCGTAAGGAGCCTTTAGTCCCGGTTCGTGTCCCAAACCGGGACTAAAGGGCTACGCGGTGGGCAGCCCGCATGTGCGCCACCTTTAGTCCCGGTTTGTGTCTCAAACCGGGACTAAAGTCCTCTGCCTATATATAGCACATCCCCCTTCTCCCCTCTTCATTGCATTTTTCTTGGATGGAGGATTGTGGGTGGGTGCTTGCTCTCTACTTTTTTTGATGCACTAGAGGTGTTTGTTGAAATGTGTGTTAGAGCGATGCCGCTTCAGTTCATCGAACACAACTACGATATGAGATGCCCGAGCCACGCTTAAACCTTTTCCTCTTTATTTCTACTTATTCTAAAAGGTTAGCAACTATATTTCGTCGTTTAGACCGTGCGGTACTAATTTTTAGGATCGTGATTGTATTTGATATACTGTCGTATAACGCAGATGAGCCATCCATGGATGTACGGTGATCGCGACGCAAAGCCGCTTACACAGAAGGCGTGCATTCTTTTCGAGATGCAGCCGATGCGAACAAGCATGGTGGTGGCTATATGTTTTGTCCATGTGTTGAATGTCGGAATGAGAAGGATTACACTTCCTCAAGAGTCATTCAGAGCCACTTGCTTCAGTCCGGTTTTATGTCGGGCTATAATGTTTGGACCAAGCACGGAGAAAGAGGGGTTGTGATGGAAGACGATGATGAAGAAGAAGAGAACAATGATGACAACTACCGATCTATGTTCCCTGAGTATGCTGATACCGCAATGGAAGACAATGAAGAAGAAGATCAGGATGAAGAAGGGAACCAGATGAGCCCGCTGATGATCTTTGCCGGGTCATTTCTGATGCACGGCGAGGTTGCGACACAGAAAAGGAGAGGTTGCAGTTCGAGCAGATGTTACAGGACCACAACAAATTGTTGTACCCAACTTGTGAAGATGGCCAGAAGAAGCTGGGTAGCACACTGGAATTGCTGAAGTGGAAGGCAGAGACCGGTGTGACTGACTCGTCATTCGAGAAGTTGCTGGTACTGATGAAGAAGATGCTTCCAAGAAAGAACGAATTGCCCGCTAGCACGTACGAAGCAAAAAAGGTTGTCTGCCCTCTAGGATTAGACGTGCAGAAGATACATGCATGCCCTAATGACTGCATCCTCTATCGCGGTGAGAAGTACGAGAATGTTCCCCCTCCGGTGCAGGGGCTAGCTTTAGAAAGTGCAAAGAAGTTGGCGGCTGCATGTGGTGTCTCGGTTGAAGAATTGTTGTCTTCCCAAGACGATAAGATAACCAAGGTTGTGGTAGCCCCTAAGCCACAGTTTGTCATGGGTTAGCCTTTGGTCAGCAAAGATGATCTCCCAACAAATATGCGTTACTTGCATCAATGGTACTTAAGTGAATCAAAGAATGGGAGAACGATGATCGTGCTGAGTGTCCCCAAGGAGTACTACGGCCGCCCTGAACAAATCCATATCGACTTTGATGAACTCTTCCAGATGTACAATGGCGACGCCCTCGACAAATCGCTTATGAATTGCTATTGTCTGTAAGTTTTTCAATTCGTTGTCTACATATAACTTGTTTGGTTATTTCAATTCATTGTCTATATATAACTTGTACTCTATTATGCAGAATGAAGATTATGTATTGTAAAAGCAAGTGCATCCTAAATATTGGGTTTATTGACCCAGATAAAATACATATAGCGACGCTAACTAATTATCCCAAGGAGACGGAGGAAAACCTTCTAAGGTTTCTAATAGATCAAAATTTCTGTGACCACATACTGTTTCCATACAACTTCAGGTAAGGGTCTTTACTCTTTTGTGTCCATTCACTTATAAGTGTAATTGATAAGTTACTGACACTTATATATATATACATGTGCAGCTTCCATTGGATTCTGTTGGACATTCAAATTGATAAGGGAAGAGTTGATGCCTTCGACCCATTATCGAGACCCTTGAAACAGTTCCAAAGCCTGCAGGACATGCTTCAAGGGTAATTTTAATTATTCTTGCGCTCTATCGGTCTCTTTCGATGATTTTCTGATATATCAATTAATGAAAAACTGAGCAAATCATTATCCTTGTCGGGCAGGGTTTGCAAGCGGTTCAACTGCGTGACTCCCGGTAACTTTCATGAGAAGCTGACCTTTAAAGCGGCTCAGGTAAGTAGTAGTATGATATACTTCTATTAATTTTCAATACATTTATGATGCTAGATTATTATTTTGATTATATATATTCTATTCTCGTAAAGTGCGACCAGCAGCCACGGGGAACGCATCTATGCGGATACTATGTTTGCGAGACCATTCGCACGTTTACCTCTGAGCACAAGGATCACAGATTCGACGTAAGCAATGAACATTCACACCTCTATTTTTACCCGTCATTCTTTGTTATCATGATTGATATTCATATTCATCTCCTCTTCTTATATAGCACACGGCCATGACGACGAAGGTCCTACCAGAGCAACGCGCGATTGCTGTTGCAGAGGAGCTTGCGACCTTTCTGAGGACGGAAGCTATAGATGACAAAGGACGATTTAGTGTAGCTAGGGGCCATTACTGATGTCCGCCCATGTAATCGAATAGACGGGCTCTAGTCCCGATAATTCAGATCTCCATATAATTGTATATATATGCTCGCTTGTAAGATAAGTTAATCTTATATATATATGCATAATTATTTATATTTTAAATTATATGAAAACTAATTCCCGAACACCAAACGAGGCATCACGTTAATCTCCCGAACACCTAAACCCTAAAACCCTAAAACCCAAAAATAATGTCATTCAAAAAAAAGCCAAAAACCAGCAAAATCTGAAAATCTTTAGTCCCGGTCCATGTAACGAGCCGGGACTAAAGGGCCTGCCCCTGAGGCGCTACGAGGCGCCCACGTGGAGCACCTTTAGTCCCGGCGTGTAAGAGGGCCGGGACGAAAAGGTTAGGCCTTTAGTCCCGCCCCTTTAGTCCCGGTTTGTGAACCGGGACTAAAGCCCCTTACGGGCCGGGGCTATAGGCCCTGTCCCCACTAGTGACACCATTACGGAGCCGCGGGCAGCGTGCATGCCACGTGACAGTACGCTTTGCCATGAGTTGCACTATAAGCAGAGTGCTTCTCCGAGGCAACTTCAACTTACCTGAGTTTACACCGTGTCCATTGTATAAGCCGAGTGTGGAACGCCGTATTTACGGCATACACGTAGCTAAGTCGAGAACTATATGTTCATCGTGTATTCTGATGGGCATGCTCGGTATAGCATTGGGCTTACAGAATGATACTAGGCAACGCGTGCTTTTCCTATACTGAAGCAATGTGCAAAATCGCGATAAAACCATGTTAAAAATCTTCAAATCTGATATTTTGGTAGAAGATTGACTAAATGGGACAATATGTGTCATAAATGTATAAATAGGATAAAAAGTGAAATTCACTCTATATATAAAGAAAACTCTTACCTTCGACTGACTGATCCGGGCCACCTATCCGCCACCGCCTCGTCCGTTGATCTTGCTCTATGTGACGCACCAGATGGTGCCCGCGCGCCAACGGAGCAGCGACCTAGGGCGTTGTTTCCTGAAACAACAGTGTTGTTTCAAAAACGGTCCTGAAGCTGGGAGGTGGCGGCTACTGGATCTGAGAGGGCGACGGCACGGCCGCTAGCCCCCGACGCCGGGCGCTCCCGCCAAAGCCCATCCGCCACGACGTCGACCGGCCCTCCCCTAGCCCTCCACCCCCAGCGTCGCCAGCCGCTCGCCCACGGCGACGGTGCGGCCGCTAGCCCCCAACGTCGGCGGCTCCCACCGCAGCTCATCTGCCAGGACGTCGGTCGACCCTCCCCTACCCCTCACCCCCGTGCTGCCAGCCGCTCGACCACGACGCCGGCCAGCCCAACGCACGCCATAGCCCCTCCGCCCCTGATGCCGGCCAGCCCTCCCCTCCCCCACCCCCGCGCCGCCAGCTGCTCGCCCACGACGCCGGCCGGCCCTCCGCACACGGCAAGCCGTACCACGAAGAAGCCGTAGAGCAGATCATTGTGGCGATGAATGAGGTGCCATGCTCTACAGCTTGTCTGTGTGCCTACACGCAGCTGTACTACACTAAGCTTTATTCATAAAAGCAAGTTCGACTAAACATGTATGCTACTAATCAAATTTTGGAACACAAACAAATCTCTAAATTAATAACTAATTAGTGGTTAGCTAAACAACACACATGGATGCTTTAAGGACACACTACTTGTGCACTGCGATCTCTCTCTCTCTCTCTCTCTCTCTCTTCAGTTTATTGCAAATAAACATCATTAGTTTAGTACATCATATTATTTGTATTAATGTCCCCATTGATAAACATGTTACATGTATCATTCTAAAAAAGTATGATATTTTAAACATTAATTAGCAAGATAAACATGGACCATCAGCTATCAATCTAAAAAGGTATGATATTTTAGAAAATGCTGGACATTCAGTTCATTCCAACAGGAAATCAAGTTTGTTGGTGAGTTCACTAAGTTTATGCAAGGGAAACAACTTCAAGCCTTCAAACACAACCTAAACCTTGACACGTTGAGATTGAGGGAGGATGCTAAAGAATAGGCTTGTAGTTTTGTGTAACGTGACATGTTGTACATGTCACGATGTTACGATTGTATGTGTGCATGTGTGTAACAAACTGTGGCAGGTTGTTAGCCAAGGATCGGCCTTATCCAATCCTTTATAGATTGGAGTAGGAGCAAAGCCTAGCAACAACATGTGCCGATTGTATTCTTTGTTCTTGGTATTTAACACAAATGTGTCCCTGCAGAAGAGCATACACTTCATGCCAAACTTCTTTCAAACATTTGCCATAAGTATATATTTATATTTCCGTAATGAAAAATAGAGTATTTCTTTCACTGTAGACCACCTTGGTTTCGTGCAAGCACAATCGTCTAACAGAACCATGCCTTATGTCTTCTTATTACATAGAGGAAATCACTCCTCAAATTCTGAATTGGCACCATCTCTCTAATTCTAGCCTTTACTACTAATAAATAATAACATATATCTATTTCTACTATCCATTAAATATTCAGAGAAATACTAGAAAATCTCAACAAAAGGAACTCTAACCCCCTATTTAGCACATCAGAAAACCAAGACCCAAGGGTTTAAGAAAATACCCACCCATACCTTAAATGATTGTGTCGGACTATTTTTGCCGTGTACGTGCAATATAGAATTTCAGTTATAGCAAAATAGTTCTGCCTTGTGCCTATTCATTGTTCGGGCCTGATAAAAAGTCAGTGATCCCATCCAAAGCTATGTTTGTTACTCTGATAAAGCAAAATTTCTTATGTCGATTGATCGGTATTTGAATGTGCTTACAAACAGTGGGTATATGATGGTCTTTGCCCCTTTTCAGTTCATACATAATTTTATTTTTGTTTTTCCGTTAAACTGAAATTTTCATCAAACAGTTGTATTTGCCTACACAACTCATAATAAATTTCAGATTTAATTTATGTCAATTTGTTTGATAAACATGGAATTTGTATTGCAATTATGTTGTAGTGTACATTGAAAGACAGAACTAGAGCATCATATGAGGTACTCGTGTCTTTTTTTTGGCTCTGATTTTCTTACCACAAGAAACACACTGTTATATGGTGGATTTACGTATATTCTGCTTGATTTCCCCTTTTGAGGGTGAAAGCTAACTATCGTTAAAAGTGATACTTCGGTTGAGAAAGCATTGTAAATACTACTCGCCCGCATATGCTTTGCCCAATCACACACCCATCATAAGTTATTTTATGCGCTAATATGAAAAGCTCATGAGTTACCAATACAACACACATCCGTATTAATCTGAATTGCACATATTTAGAGTAAGGATGAGAATGGCAACATTGACAGAATAAATAACAATCCGATAGAGCCATACATACTTAGTAACTTTAATGTCGCTGGCTGTATTTCTAGTAGAACAAGTGTTTTACAATTGCATGTAAACAGCTACAAATTTAAAATATTTTCCTGTATACAAAAATTGTACATGTTACTGATACACACATCCGAATCCTTGAGTCGAAAGTTAATATGAGCACCGTGTGAAGCCCTGTTCATTAGTTGAAGCCTATGATGGTGTATTGCCACGAACTTATCATCGTTCCTCTTTACTATAAGTTTCATCCTTTCTAGCACTCTAGCATTGAGCACGAAAAAAGTAACAAAATCAATGTCAGATTTTGTGCCCCGATAATAATCCAATACTATTGTTTTCAGATGGATGTCAAAACATGTGCTGGTAATGAGATCCCGGTATTTACGACGCCACAAATTGTTTTTCCATGATTTTTGGCACTGAAAAAAAATCGGCAAACCATGTATATAAGAACTTCACAACAACAAGTAGATGAATAAACAATCCAAAGAAAATGTAGTATCGGTAAAACTATCATCACCTGAATGTACAACTTCTCCAAGCACGGAAAGGTTGTCATCAATTCAATAACCATGTCCAAATTAAGAGTAGCCATACCAAGAACCAAACACTTGATTTTGCACACGGCTGTTGCAAGGCCACGAATGCGCGGTCCCTTCGTCAAAGCATGAAATCCAAAACATTAGACAGTAATATAGGTAATTTCTGTATATATGCAGTGAAATGCAATTTATTAGAAGGTTGACGACGGTAAAAATAATTGAAGAAGAAGATCAGCTACCTGATGATGACGAATATCTGTGGAACCCAACACGAGCCTGGTGGAGTTGGTACAACCTAGGGTGTCCAACTTAGGCACGGAGAGCGCGGCTACATGCAAATCATGGTTGTGATCAAGATGAATCAATGTTTGAAGATGAGGGGCACTCTCGATAACGAGTTCCTCTATGGATGGATCTGGCGAATGATTATCGACTGCAATGGTTGTAAGGGTAAACGAATTCATCCGGAGGCGACGGGCTCCAGTGCACCGAATAATTAGCAAGAACTCGAGAGAAGGGCTGCCGGCAATCATGCTGTTGAGTGAGAAGTCCGAGAGGTAGACATAATGAAGAACGAGCTTCTTAAGCTGGGGGAAGTGAATCCCCTGAAGTGCGTCGTCCGTAAGTGTGAAATGTCCGAATTCGGCAACACAGAGGGTGGGCGAGAAGCGGAAGATTAATGCCGGCACCGGCATCGGCTGCCAGTTGTGCCACCGCCGACGGTAGAACTCAAGCTCCTTGAGTTTATCCAGAGTGGAGGACAGGAGACAGGCGTCGACGGCAGCATCGTTGTCCATGTCCGTGGACAATTCTGGGCGAATGGAGAAGCGGTGGCAGACGCCTTGGTGGGAGGAAATTATGCGTTGTAAAACATCACCGAGTTTACCATCACCGAGTTCAGCGCAGTCGATGTTGAGAGGAAGAGAGCGCCAAAGGGGACGCCAGCGTCTCGCGAGGATCTGCGTGCGGCCGCGTTCCTTGATGGGGAGGAGCGAGATAATCCCGCGTTCAGCCGCTCCGGGATCGGGCGGTGCCGCCGGTGGTGCCGGAGCCGGATAGCGCTCGACCTCGAGTGCGGCTGACTTCCTCTTCCGGGTAGCCGTACTCCTACTACTACGGCCGGCCTCCATCTGTTTGGCAGAGATCGGCCCTGAGGAGAATTAGGTTCTATGGTGGAGCTCGGGATTGGAGGACTGGGAGGGGAGGCTAGGGCCAGATGCGGAGCGGACGAAGCAACCTCGATCGCTTCTGAGGAGAGTGTGTGTTTGACACTTTGACTGCTGGCTTAGTACGATGGATGACAGACCAACCCCATAAATAGAAAACTGGCGGACGTCAGTAAATGGAAAGGTGACATGAGCAATTAGAAACTGCCTAATGTGACATGTGCCCTTGACGCTGCCAGAACCCCGCTGCTCAACAGCTAGCATGTTTTTCAGAAAAAAATAGTACTCCCTCAATCTCAAAATAAATGTCTTAAACTTAATACAAATTTGTACTAGACCTAGTATAAAGTTAAGACAATTATTTTAGGACGGAGGGCGTACGTCGACACCTGCACCTTTAATTTAGTTTGTTGCGGAAGAGAAGATTGTGTCAAAGGTCGCGACAGTAAGAGCATCTCCACCCGTTCGGGTTCGCGTTCCTCGTTCCAAAGATCGTCCGAAAGGGTTAATTTTTTTTTATTAAATCGTCCCAAATTCGGCAAAATCCCAATCAAATTCAATCGAAATTCATAGTTTCGTTAAAATTTATGCAAAAACTGAAATTAAAACATAACTAAACATTAAACTAAGCTTGAACTAAGCTAAAGCTACCGCCCGCCGCCGCCGCCTTCTACATGCCGAGGAGCTTGTAGAAGTTGGTGTAGTCGTCGTCGCCATCGTCGCCATCGTCGTCGTTGCCACCCGCTCCGCCGCCATCCTTGCTGCACCCTTGCCCTAGGTCGCCGAGCCGAATGGGGTTCGAAAGCGCCGGCGCCTCCTCGCCGCTCTAGTCAAGGATGACGATGACACCCTCCTCGCGGCCACGTCGACGGGCGGCGATCTCCTCCAGGGCGCAACAATGGCGTTCCATTTCTTCCCGGATGTAGTCTTCCCGCGTCCATTTCAGGGCGGCCTCGTCGGTGGCGACCATGGCGGGGTGCTCCTGCTCGACGGGCAGCAGCCCCGCCTCCGTCTTCGGCTTGACGAGGCGGAAGGAAGCGTCGGGCTCGTTGTTGATGCGGGTGTTGCGTGTATGACGCCCCAGCGGCGTCTCCTGCGGCTCTGCTTGACGGGGAGCAACGCCGGCGATCTGGAGGAGCGGGAGCGGGAGCCGGACGACGAGGACATCGCCGTCTCCATCCTCCTCGGCGTCTAGAAGCTGCCGCGGCGGCGGGAGAAAGTTGGCGGCGGAGGGTAGTAGTACATGGGTGTGTTGCCGCCCTCGCTGTGCTCAAGGACGGCCTCCAAGGTGCGGCCCGGGATGCCCCACCAAAGGCGCCACCCATCGGAGTTGTGCCGGCCGCGAGGCTCGACCCCGTTGGTGGCGGCGACCTAGTTGGCGGGACGGCATTCGAATAACGCCGTCCACAGCGCGTTGCTGTCGGGGGCGTACCGCGGGAGGTTGTGCGAGTTCTCCGGCAGGCCGGACCGGATGCGCACAATCTCCGCCCGTCGCTCAGCTCCAGTGGGCGGTGGTGGCATCGGGACGCCGCCGGCGCTCAGCCTCCAAGACCCCGGCACCCACATGTCTGGCGGCGCCGGGTACTCAGCCACGTAGAGGAGGCGGGCCTCGTCCTCGCGGAGGTGCCGACGGCCGAAACCGTTGGTGTCCGCTCCATCGCCGGGGTAGTGTTCGACCATCGTTCTTGGGGAGGAGAGGGAGAGAAGGCGCCGGTGGCGAAGAAGAACAGGAGAGATCGTCGGCGGGGAGAGGTGTGTGGCCACCGGCGGCGGTGGGTCGCCTTATATAGTGACGGGCGGGCGGGCACACGGAGCGGCGGCGTGTGAATGCGTGGCAGGAGCCGACGGGACGCGCTTCGCCGCGCTTCACTGTGCCGCCCGTCAATCAATGGAAGGTTGACCGACGACGCAGCCTTCGCATTGATTCCCGCGGAAAACGAGGCGATGAGGACGACGATGGCGCTGCCACTCGCTGAATCGACGAGCCCAGTGTTTTTTCACGCCAAAAATGTTTCGGTCGGCAGTATTTTTTCACGTCAAAAATGTTTCCGTCGGCGCCCCCGGGAGACCCCGCGTTCATCCAGTTCTGACAGTTTTGACAGTGGCGATGGTATGAGAATTGAGAAGGGCATGCATGGCTTCCTCCACGGGTGCTTCTTTTCTGTTCCATATTTCATGTCAATTGTTGCTTCCTCCATCTTCCTCTCTATTTTTCATCGCTCCCCAACAATGCATCATCCAGTTCTCCATCAAATCAAAAATTGAAGATGAAGACCATCAACCAAACCGGAGTTCCATATAGCCAAGAATCCGGCCAGGGGTAGATATTCATCATATATATAACAACGATAACGCTGAAGATATTGCCTCGCAGATTTGAACAACAAGGGACGAAACCATCAATTTCCGTTTAGGCCAGGGGGTGTAGAGATTAAGAGCATCTTGAATAGAAGATTTGGAGATGTAAACCAGGAGAGGTAAAAAAGTTACATCTTCAAAAAAGAGGCAATTCCAACGGATGATGTAAATTTGTGATGTGGAAGGGCAACTCCAACAAATGATGCAAATGCAGATATAAAAGTAGTTGAACTTGGGGACCTTCTTGCGGCATGGTGGCGGCGGGGTGGCAGCGGGCGAATCGAGGCGGGCGGCGGCACTGGAACCGTATGGTGGGTGAGGCGGCAGTGTGGTGGTGCAGGGCAGCGGGGCTGCTGGCTAGGCGCCTATGCTGGGATGCGCGGCGACGGTGCTATGAGTGGGGCAGGCGAGCGGGGTTGCTGGCGTGATGGCGGTGCGGTGGTGCGAGGCGGCGTGGTGGGGACCTGGGGCAGAGTGGGCGGAGCGGCGACAGGGATAATCAATCGGCAGACACCTCGACCGTGTGGAGGAAAAGGGCCGATTCGCGGCGTGTGATAGTGGCCGGTGATCGAAACGCAGCGGAATCGACGGCGGGGGTCGTGGAGGGGGCGAATCTGTCGTGGGGCGATGGTGGCGTGGTGCTGCTGACGGAGGAAAAGAATGGGGTTGAGGAAAGAAAGTGAAAGGGCGGTTTGCAAGGGGCTGGCGTTTTTACATCTGCTATAGGTGGAGATGTATATTTGCATCGCGAGGTCTTGTATTTTCATACACTAGTAGAAAACGGGCCTTTGGCCGGGACCCTTTAGTCCCGTCCTGCCTCTGGGCCGGGACTAAAGGCCCGGCCACGTCGCCCCAATTCTCATATCCTCCCTCGAGGCTTTAGTCCCGGCCCGTAAGGAGTCTTTAGTCCCGGTTCGTGTCCCAAACCGGGACTAAAGGGCTACGCGGTGGGCAGCCCGCATGTGCGCCACCTTTAGTCCCAGTTTGTGTCTCAAACCGGGACTAAAGTCCTCTGCCTATATATAGCACAGCCCCCCTCTCCCCTCTTCGCTGCAATTTTCTTGGATGGAGGATTGTGGGTGAGTGCTTGCTCTCCACTTTTTTTTGATGCACTAGAGGTGTTTATTGAAACGTGTGTTAGAGCGATGCCGCTTCAATTCACCGAACACAACTACGATATGAGATGCCCGAGCCACGCTTAAACCTCTTCCTCTTTATTTCTACTTATTCTAAAAGGTTAGCAACTATATTTCCTCGTTTAGACCGTGCGGTACTAATTTTTAGGATCGTGATTGTATTTGATATACTGTCGTATAACGCAGATGAGCCATCCATCGATGTACGGTGATCGACGCATAGCCGCTTACAGAGAAGGCGTGCATTCTTTTCGAGATGCAGCCGATGCGAACAAGCATGGTGGTGGCTATATGTTTTGTCCATGTGTTGAATGTCGGAATGAGAAGGATTACACTTCCTCGAGAGTCATTCAGAGCCACCTGCTTCGGTCCGGTTTTATGTCAGGCTATAATGTTTGGACCAAGCACGGAGAAAGAGGGGTTATGATGGAAGACGACGATGAAGAAGAAGAGAATGATGATGACAACTACCGATCTATGTTCCCTGAGTATGCTGATACCGCAATGGAAGACAATGAAGAAGAAGATCAGGATGAAGAACGGGAACCAGATGAGCCCGCTGATGATCTTGGCCGGGTCATTTCTGATGCACGGCGAGGTTGCGACACAGAAAAGGAGAGGTTGCAGTTCGAGCAGATGTTACAGGACCACAACAAATTGTTGTACCCAACTTGTGAAGATGGCCAGAAGAAGCTGGGTAGCACACTGGAATTGTTTAAGTGGAAGGCAGAGACCGGTGTGACTGACTCGTCATTCGAAAAGTTGCTGGTACTGATGAAGAAGATGCTTCCAAGAAAGAACGAATTGCCCGCCAGCACGTACGAAGCAAAGAAGCTTGTCTGCCCTCTAGGATTAGACGTGCAGAAGATACATGCATGCCCTAATGACTGCATCCTCTACCGTGGTGAGAAGTACGAGAATATGGATAAATGCCTGGTATGCACTGCATTGCGGTATAAGATCAGAAAAGATGACCCTGGTGATATTGAGGGCGAGCCACCCAGGAAGAGGGTTCCTGCCAAGGTGATGTGGTATGCTCCTATAATACCACGGTTGAAACGTCTGTTCAGAAATAAAGATCATGTGAAGTTGTTGCGATGGCACATGGAAGATCGTATGAAAGACGATAAGTTGAGGCACACCGCTGATGGTCGGCAGTGGAGAAAAATCGAGAGAGAGTTCCCGAGATTTGCAGCTGACGCAAGGAACTTATGGTTAGGTCTGAGTACAGATGGCATGAATCCTTTTGGGGAGCAGAGTTGCAGTCACAGCACCTGGCCCGTTACTCTATGTATCTACAACCTTCCTCCTTGGTTGTGCATGAAGCGGAAGTTCATTATGATGCCAGTGCTTATACAAGGTCCAAAGCAACCGGACAACGATATTGATGTGTACCTAAGGCCATTAGTTGATGAACTTTTACAGCTGGGGGCCGAACCAGATGTATGTGTGTGGTACGAGCACAAACAAGAGGAATTTGACCTTCGAGCGTTGCTTTTCGTAACCATCAATGATTGGCCTGCTCTTAGTAACATTTCAGGACAGTCAAACAAGGGATACAATGCATGCACGCACTGTTTGGCTCAGACAGAAAGTATATATCTCGACAACTGTAGGAAGAATGTGTATCCGTACAATCGTCGTTTTCTTCCGCCCAAGCATCCCTTAAAGAAAAAAGGCAAGCATTTCAATGGCAAGGCAGAACCCCGGGGGAAGCCTGTCATCCGTACTGGTGTTGAAGTATTTGATATGGTCAAAGATTTAAAAGTAATCTTTGGAAAGGGTCCTGGCAGCCAACCTGTTCCTAACGGCCCTGATAAGCGCGTACCCATGTGGAAGAAGAAATCTATATTTTGGGAGCTACCCTACTGGGAAGTCCATGAGGTCCGCTCGGCAATCCACGTGATGCACCTGACGAAGAATCTCTGCGTGAATATTCTAGGCTTCCTGGGCTTGTATGGGAAGTCAAAAGATACACCGGAAGCACGGGAGGACCAGGAACGTCATAAAGGAAGAGATGGCATGCATCCACGGCAGTTTCAAGGGCGTGCCACCTACGCTCTTACTAAGGAAGAGAAGGAAATCTTCTTTGAAGTCCTGTTCAGTATCAAGGTCCCGACTGGCTTCTCGTCGAATATAAAGGGAATCGTAAATATGAAAGACAAAAAATTCCAAAACCTAAAGTCTCATGACTGCCACGTGCTTATGACGCAATTGCTTCCGGTTGCATTGAGGGGAATTCTACCGGGAAATGTTCGCCTGGCAATTGTGATGGTATGTGCATTCCTCAATGCAATTTCTCAGAAGGTAATCGATCGAGAAAGTCTATCAGGGTTACAGATTGATGTGGTCCAATGTATGGTCAGCTTTGAGCTGTTGTTCCCGCCATCCTTCTTCAATATAATGACACACCTCCTAGTTCACCTAGTCGAAGAGATTAGAATTCTCGGTCCTGGGTTTCTACACAATATGTTCCCGTTCGAGAGGTTCATGGGAGTCTTAAAGAAATATGTTCGTAACCGTGCTAGGCCAGAAGGAAGTATCTCCAAGGGCTATGGAACAGAGGAGGTCATTGAGTTTTGTGTGGACTTTCTTCCTGACCTTAAGCCGATTGGTGTTTCTGAATCTCGGTATGAGGGTAGGCTGACAGGAAAAGGCACACTAGGAAGGAAAGCAAAAGTATGTATGGACGGGCATTATTTCTCTCAAGCACACTACACAGTTCTACACAATTCCACCGTCGTGGATCCGTATATCGTGAGACACAAGAATATTCTACGCTCCGAAAACCCGGGGAAGGCGGACTCTTGGATTAAAGGGGAACACGAGAAGACTTTTGGCAGTTGGTTGCAGACACATCTCATGAATGACGACACCGTTGAAGATGAGTTGTACTGTTTGGCCAGGCCACCATCTTCGACTATATGTACTTTCCAAGGGTATGAGATAAATTGGAATACATTTTACATGGTTGCCCAAGATAAAAAGAGCACCAACCAAAATAGTGGTGTCCGCTTTGATGCAATAGACGAGAATGGGCACTGTTTGGAAACATATTACGGGTACATAAGGAGATATGGGAACTTGACTATGGACCTACTTTTAAGATCCCTTTATTTCGGTGCAAATGGGTGAAGCGGACAGGAGGTGGGATAGTTGTAGACCAAAAGTACGGCATGACAACAGTGGATCTCAATAATCTTGCGTACATGGACGAACCATTTGTCCTAGCCAATGATGTCGCTCAGGTTTTCTATGTGAAGGACATGTCTACATTAACGAGAAAGAGAAATCAGCAAAAGAAGATATCGTCCGATGAGCCAAAACGCTACATAGTTCTTTCAGGGAAAAAAACATCGTGGGAGTAGATGACAAGACAGACATGTCAGAAGATTATAATAAGTTTCATGAAATTCCGCCCTTCAAAGTGAAAACTGACCCAAGCATCCTACTGAATGATGAAGATAAGCAGAGTGCTTCTCCGAGGCAACTTCAACTTACCTGAGTTTACACCGTGTCCATTGTATAAGCCGAGTGTGGAACGCCATATTTACGGCATACACGTAGCTAAGTCGAGAACTATATGTTCATCGTGTATTCTGATGGGCATGCTCGGTATAGCATTGGGCTTACAGAATGATACTAGGCAACGCGTGCTTTTCCTATACTGAAGCAATGTGCAAAATCGCGATAAAACCATGTTAAAAATCTTCAAATCTGATATTTTGGTAGAAGATTGACTAAATGGGACAATATGTGTCATAAATGTATAAATAGGATAAAAAGTGAAATTCACTCTATATATAAAGAAAACTCTTACCTTCGACTGACTGATCCGGGCCACCTATCCGCCACCGCCTCGTCCGTTGATCTTGCTCTATGTGACGCACCAGATGGTGCCCGCGCGCCAACGGAGCAGCGACCTAGCGCGCTGTTTCCTGAAACAACAGTGTTGTTTCAAAAACGGTCCTGAAGCTGGGAGGTGGCGGCTACTGGATCTGAGAGGGCGACGGCACGGCCGCTAGCCCCCGACGCCGGGCGCTCCCGCCACAGCCCATCCGCCACGACGTCGACCGGCCCTCCCCTAGCCCTCCACCCCCAGCGTCGCCAGCCGCTCGCCCACGGCGACGGTGCGGCCGCTAGCCCCCAACGTCGGCGGCTCCCACCGCAGCTCATCTGCCAGGACGTCGGTCGACCCTCCCCTACCCCTCACCCCCGTGCTGCCAGCCGCTCGACCACGACGCCGGCCAGCCCAACGCACGCCACAGCCCCTCCGCCCCTGATGCCGGCCAGCCCTCCCCTCCCCCACCCCCGCGCCGCCAGCTGCTCGCCCACGACGCCGGCCGGCCCTCCGCACACGGCAAGCCGTACCACGAAGAAGCCGTAGAGCAGATCATTGTGGCGATGAATGAGGTGCCATGCTCTACAGCTTGTCTGTGTGCCTACACGCAGCTGTACTACACTAAGCTTTATTCATAAAAGCAAGTTCGACTAAACATGTATGCTACTAATCAAATTTTGGAACACAAACAAATATCTAAATTAATAACTAATTAGTGGTTAGCTAAACAACACACATGGATGCTTTAAGGACACACTACTTGTGCACTGCGATCTCTCTCTCTCTCTCTTCAGTTTATTGCAAATAAACATCATTAGTTTAGTACATCATATCATTTGTACTAATGTCCCCATTGATAAACATGTTACATGTATCATTCTAAAAAAGTATGATATTTTAAACATTAATTAGCAAGATAAACATGGACCATCAGCTATCAATCTAAAAAGGTATGATATTTTAGAAAATGCTGGACATTCAGTTCATTCCAACAGGAAATCAAGTTTGTTGGTGAGTTCACTAAGTTTATGCAAGGGAAACAACTTCAAGCCTTCAAACACAACCTAAACCTTGACACGTTGAGATTGAGGGAGGATGCTAAAGAATAGGCTTGTAGTTTTGTGTAACGTGACATGTTGTACATGTCACGATGTTACGATTGTATGTGTGCATGTGTGTAACAAACTGTGGCAGGTTGTTAGCCAAGGATCGGCCTTATCCAATCCTTTATAGATTGGAGTAGGAGCAAAGCCTAGCAACAACATGTGCCGATTGTATTCTTTGTTCTTGGTATTTAACACAAATGTGTCCCTGCAGAAGAGCATACACTTCATGCCAAACTTCTTTCAAACATTTGCCATAAGTATATATTTATATTTCCGTAATGAAAAATAGAGTATTTCTTTCACTGTAGACCACCTTGGTTTCGTGCAAGCACAATCGTCTAACAGAACCATGCCTTATGTCTTCTTATTACATAGAGGAAATCACTCCTCAAATTCTGAATTGGCACCATCTCTCTAATTCTAGCCTTTACTACTAATAAATAATAACATATATCTATTTCTACTATCCATTAAATATTCAGAGAAATACTAGAAAATCTCAACAAAAGGAACTCTAACCCCCTATTTAGCACATCAGAAAACCAAGACCCAAGGGTTTAAGAAAATACCCACCCATACCTTAAATGATTGTGTCGGACTATTTTTGCCGTGTACGTGCAATATAGAATTTCAGTTATAGCAAAATAGTTCTGCCTTGTGCCTATTCATTGTTCGGGCCTGATAAAAAGTCAGTGATCCCATCCAAAGCTATGTTTGTTACTCTGATAAAGCAAAATTTCTTATGTCGATTGATCGGTATTTGAATGTGCTTACAAACAGTGGGTATATGATGGTCTTTGCCCCTTTTCAGTTCATACATAATTTTATTTTTGTTTTTCCGTTAAACTGAAATTTTCATCAAACAGTTGTATTTGCCTACACAACTCATAATAAATTTCAGATTTAATTTATGTCAATTTGTTTGATAAACATGGAATTTGTATTGCAATTATGTTGTAGTGTACATTGAAAGACAGAACTAGAGCATCATATGAGGTACTCGTGTCTTTTTTTTGGCTCTGATTTTCTTACCACAAGAAACACACTGTTATATGGTGGATTTACATATATTCTGCTTGATTTCCCCTTTTGAGGGTGAAAGCTAACTATCGTTAAAAGTGATACTTCGGTTGAGAAAGCATTGTAAATACTACTCGCCCGCATATGCTTTGCCCAATCACACACCCATCATAAGTTATTTTATGCGCTAATATGAAAAGCTCATGAGTTACCAATACAACACACATCCGTATTAATCTGAATTGCACATATTTAGAGTAAGGATGAGAATGGCAACATTGACAGAATAAATAACAATCCGATAGAGCCATACATACTTAGTAACTTTAATGTCGCTGGCTGTATTTCTAGTAGAACAAGTGTTTTACAATTGCATGTAAACAGCTACAAATTTAAAATATTTTCCTGTATACAAAAATTGTACATGTTACTGATACACACATCCGAATCCTTGAGTCGAAAGTTAATATGAGCACCGTGTGAAGCCCTGTTCATTAGTTGAAGCCTATGATGGTGTATTGCCACGAACTTATCATCGTTCCTCTTTACTATAAGTTTCATCCTTTCTAGCACTCTAGCATTGAGCACGAAAAAAGTAACAAAATCAATGTCAGATTTTGTGCCCCGATAATAATCCAATACTATTGTTTTCAGATGGATGTCAAAACATGTGCTGGTAATGAGATCCCGGTATTTACGACGCCACAAATTGTTTTTCCATGATTTTTGGCACTGAAAAAAAATCGGCAAACCATGTATATAAGAACTTCACAACAACAAGTAGATGAATAAACAATCCAAAGAAAATGTAGTATCGGTAAAACTATCATCACCTGAATGTACAACTTCTCCAAGCACGGAAAGGTTGTCATCAATTCAATAACCATGTCCAAATTAAGAGTAGCCATACCAAGAACCAAACACTTGATTTTGCACACGGCTGTTGCAAGGCCACGAATGCGCGGTCCCTTCGTCAAAGCATGAAATCCAAAACATTAGACAGTAATATAGGTAATTTCTGTATATATGCAGTGAAATGCAATTTATTAGAAGGTTGACGACGGTAAAAATAATTGAAGAAGAAGATCAGCTACCTGATGATGACGAATATCTGTGGAACCCAACACGAGCCTGGTGGAGTTGGTACAACCTAGGGTGTCCAACTTAGGCACGGAGAGCGCGGCTACATGCAAATCATGGTTGTGATCAAGATGGAGCAATGTTTGAAGATGAGGGGCACTCTCGATAACGAGTTCCTCTATGGATGGATCTGGCGAATGATTATCGACTGCAATGGTTGTAAGGGTAAACGAATTCATCCGGAGGCGACGGGCTCCAGTGCACCGAATAATTAGCAAGAACTCGAGAGAAGGGCTGCCGGCAATCATGCTGTTGAGTGAGAAGTCCGAGAGGTAGACATAATGAAGAACGAGCTTCTTAAGCTGGGGGAAGTGAATCCCCTGAAGTGCGTCGTCCGTGAGTGTGAAATGTCCGAATTCGGCAACACAGAGGGTGGGCGAGAAGCGGAAGATTAATGCCGGCACCGGCATCGGCTGCCAGTTGTGCCACCGCCGACGGTAGAACTCAAGCTCCTTGAGTTTATCCAGAGTGGAGGACAGGAGACAGGCGTCGACGGCAGCATCGTTGTCCATGTCCGTGGACAATTCTGGGCGAATGGAGAAGCGGTGGCAGACGCCTTGGTGGGAGGAAATTATGCGTTGTAAAACATCACCGAGTTTACCATCACCGAGTTCAGCGCAGTCGATGTTGAGAGGAAGAGAGCGCCAAAGGGGACGCCAGCGTCTCGCGAGGATCTGCGTGCGGCCGCGTTCCTTGATGGGGAGGAGCGAGATAATCTTACGGAGCATGTCATCGGGGAGGTCGCTGAGGTTTCTGATGTGGTGGAGATCTCGTCCGTCTCCGCATCCATCGTGTTCAGCCGCTCCGGGATCGGGCGGTGCCGCCGGTGGTGCCGGAGCCGGATAGCGCTCGACCTCGAGTGCGGCTGACTTCCTCTTCCGGGTAGCCGTACTCCTACTACTACGGCCGGCCTCCATCTGTTTGGCAGAGATCGGCCCTGAGGAGAATTAGGTTCTATGGTGGAGCTCGGGATTGGAGGACTGGGAGGGGAGGCAAGGGCCAGATGCGGAGCGGACGAAGCAACCTCGATCGCTTCTGAGGAGAGTGTGTGTTTGACACTTTGACTGCTGGCTTAGTACGATGGATGACAGACCAACCCCATAAATAGAAAACTGGCGGACGTGAGTAAATGGAAAGGTGACATGAGCAATTAGAAACTGCCTAATGTGACATGTGCCCTTGACGCTGCCAGAACCCCGCTGCTCAACAGCTAGCATGTTTTTGAGAAAAAAATAGTACTCCCTCAATCTCAAAATAAATGTCTTAAACTTAATACAAATTTATACTAGAGCTAGTATAAAGTTAAGACAATTATTTTAGGACGGAGGGCGTACGTCGACACCTGCACCTTTAATTTAGTTTGTTGCGGAAGAGAAGATTGTGTCAAAGGTCGCGACAGTAAGAGCATCTCCACACGTTCGGGTTCGCGTTCCTCGTTCCAAAGATCGTCCGAAAGGGTTATTTTTTTTTTATTAAATCGTCCCAAATTCGGCAAAATCCCAATCAAATTCAATCGAAATTCATAGTTTCGTTAAAATTTATGCAAAAACTGAAATTAAAACATAACTAAACATTAAACTAAGCTTGAACTAAGCTAAAGCTACCGCCCGCCGCCGCCGCCTTCTACATGCCGAGGAGCTTGTAGAAGTTGGTGTAGTCGTCGTCGCCATCGTCGCCATCGTCGTCGTTGCCACCCGCTCCGCCGCCATCCTTGCTGCACCCTTGCCCTAGGTCGCCGAGCCGAATGGGGTTCGAACGCGCCGGCGCCTCCTCGCCGCTCTAGTCAAGGATGACGATGACACCCTCCTCGCGGCCACGTCGACGGGCGGCGATCTCCTCCAGGGCGCAACACTGGCGTTCCATTTCTTCCCGGATGTAGTCTTCCCGCGTCCATTTCAGGGCGGCCTCGTCGGTGGCGACCATGGCGGGGTGCTCCTGCTCGACGGGCAGGAGCCCCGGCTCCGTCTTCGGCTTGACGAGGCGGGAGGAAGCGTCGGGCTCGTTGATGACGATGCCGGCGCTGCGTGTGCGCCGCCCCAGCAGCGTCTCCTACAGCTCCGGCTTTACGAGGAGCAACGACAGCGATCCGGAGGAGCAGGAGCGGGACCGGACGATGAGGACGTCGCCGTCTCCATCCTCACAGCCGTCCAGGAGCTGCCGCGGTGGTGGGAGAAAGCTGGCGGCGGAGGGTAGTCGTACCTGGGCGTGTTGGCGCCCTCGATATGCTCGAGGACGGACTTCATGGTGCGGCCGGGGACGCCCCACTAGTGGCGCCGCCCCTCAAAGTTGTGCCGGCCAGTGGGCTCGACCCCGTTGGTGGTGGCGTGCTAGTTGGCTGGACGACGTTCGAATAATGTTGTCCACAGCGCATTGTTGTCGAGGGTGTACCGCGGGAGGTTGCATGAGTCCTCCGGTAGGCCGGACCGGATGCACGCAATCCCGGCCCGTCGCTCAGCTCCGATGGCTTGTGGTGGCACTGGCACGCCGCCGACGCTTAGCTTCCAAGACCCCGATGCCCGCATGTCAGGCGGTGCCCGGTACTCCGACTCGTAGAGGTGGCGGGCCTCGTCCTCGCGGAGGTGCAGGCGGCCGAAACCATTGGCGACCGCTCCATTGCCGGTGTAGTGTTTGACCATCATTCTTGGGTGGGAGAGGGAGAGAAGGCGCCGGGGGTGAAGAAGAAGAGGAGAGAGCGTCGACGGGGAGAGGTGTGTGAGCACCGGCTGGGGGTGGGTCGCCTTATTTAGCCGTGGGCGGGCCGGCCTGCGGAGCGACGTCGTGTGAACTCTTGGCAAGAGCCGACGGGTCGTGCTCACGGGGACGCGCGTCGCCGTACCTTCACTGCGTCGTCCGTGAATCAATGTAAGGCTGACCGGCGGCGCAACCATCGCATTGATTCCCGCGGGAAATGAGGCGATGAGGACGACGACCGCGCGGCCACTTGCTGACTCGGCGGGCCCAACGTTTTTTCGCGCCAAAAACGTTTCCGCCAGCGCCCCCGGGCGATCCCGCACTTGGTTCGGCCTGGGACCGCCGGAGCTTGAACCGCCTGTAAACTAAGCTTGAACTAAGCTTAAACTACCGCTGCTGCCCGTCACTGCCGCTTTCTCCATGCCGAGGAGCTTATAGAAGTTGGTGTAGTCGTCGTCTCCATCGTCGCCGTTGCCACCCGCTCCGGAGCCGTTCTTATTGCACCCCTGCCCTGGGTCACCGAGACAAATGGGGTTCGAAAGCGCCGGCGCCTCCTCTCCACTCTTGTCAAGGATGACGATGACGCCCTCCTCGCGGCCGCGTAAACGGGTGGCGATCTCCTCCAGGGCGCGGCACTGGCGCTCCGTTTATTCCCGTACGTAGTCGTCCCACGCCCATTTTAGGGCGGCCTCATCGGCGGCGGCCATGGCGAGGTGCTCCTGTCTAACGGGCAGCAGCCCCGCCTCCGTCTTCGGCTTGACGAGGCGGAAGGAAGCATCGGGCTCGTTGTTGATGCGGGTGTTGCGTGTATGACGCCCCAGCGGCGTCTCCTGCGGCTCTGCTTGATGGGGAGCAACGCCGGCGATCTGGAGGAGCGGGAGCGGGAGCCGGACGACGAGGACATCGCCGTCTCCATCCTCCTCGGCGTCTAGAAGCTGCCGCGGCGGCGGGAGAAAGTTGGCGGCGGAGGGTAGTAGTACATGGGTGTGTTGCCGCCCTCGCTGTGCTCAAGGACGGCCTCCAAGGTGCGGCCCGGGATGCCCCACCAGAGGCGCCACCCATCGGAGTTGTGCCGGCCGCGAGGCTCGACCCCGTTGGTGGCGGCGACCTAGTTGGCGGGACGGCATTCGAATAACGCCGTCCACAGCGCGTTGCTGTCGGGGGCGTACCACGGGAGGTTGTGCGAGTTCTCCGGCAGGCCGGACCGGATGCGCACAATCTCCGCCCGTCGCTCAGCTCCAGTGGGCGGTGGTGGCACCGGGACGCCGCCGGCGCTCAGCCTCCAAGACCCCGGCACCCACATGTCTGGCGGCGCCGGGTACTCAGCCACGTAGAGGAGGCGGGCCTCGTCCTCGCGGAGGTGCCGACGGCCGAAACCGTTGGTGTCCGCTCCATCGCCGGGGTAGTGTTCGACCATCGTTCTTGGGGAGGAGAGGGAGAGAAGGCGCCGGTGGCGAAGAAGAACAGGAGAGATCGTCGGCGGGGAGAGGTGTGTGGCCACCGGCGGCGGTGGGTCGCCTTATATAGTGACGGGCGGGCGGGCACACGGAGCGGCGGCGTGTGAATGCGTGGCAGGAGCCGACGGGACGCGCTTCGCCGCGCTTCACTGTGCCGCCCGTCAATCAATGGAAGGTTGACCGACGACGCAGCCTTCGCATTGATTCCCGCGGAAAACGAGGCGATGAGGACGACGATGGCGCTGCCACTCGCTGAATCGACGAGCCCAGTGTTTTTTCACGCCAAAAATGTTTCGGTCGGCAGTATTTTTTCACGTCAAAAATGTTTCCGTCGGCGCCCCCGGGGAGACCCCGCGTTCATCCAGTTCTGACAGTTTTGACAGTGGCGATGGTATGAGAATTGAGAAGGGCATGCATGGCTTCCTCCACGGGTGCTTCTTTTCTGTTCCATATTTCATGTCAATTGTTGCTTCCTCCATCTTCCTCTCTATTTTTCATCGCTCCCCAACAATGCATCATCCAGTTCTCCATCAAATCAAAAATTGAAGATGAAGACCATCAACCAAACCGGAGTTCCATATAGCCAAGAATCCGGCCAGGGGTAGATATTCATCATATATATAACAACGATAACGCTGAAGATATTGCCTCGCAGATTTGAACAACAAGGGACGAAACCATCAATTTCTGTTTAGGCCAGGGGGTGTAGAGATTAAGAGCATCTTGAATAGAAGATTTGGAGATGTAAACCAGGAGAGGTAAAAAAGTTACATCTTCAAAAAAGAGGCAATTCCAACGGATGATGTAAATTTGTGATGTGGAAGGGCAACTCCAACAAATGATGCAAATGCAGATATAAAAGTAGTTGAACTTGGGGTACTTCTTCGGCGGCATGGTGGCGGCGGGGTGGCAGCGGGCGAATCGAGGCGGGCGGCGGCACTGGAACCGTATGGTGGGTGAGGCGGCAGTGTGGTGGAGCGGGGCAGCGGGGCTGCTGGCTAGGCGTCTATGCTGGGATGCGCGGCGACGGTGCTATGAGTGGGGCAGGCGAGCGGGGTTGCTGGCGTGATGGCGGTGCGGTGGTGCGAGGCGGCGTGGTGGGGACCTGGGGCAGAGTGGGCGGAGCGGCGACAGGGATAATCAATCGGCGGACACCTCGACCGTGTGGAGGAAAAGGGCCGATTCGCGGCGTGTGATAGTGGCCGGTGATCGAAACGCAGCGGAATCGACGGCGGGGGTCGTGGAGGGGGCGGATCTGTCGTGGGGCGATGGTGGCGTGGTGCTGCTGACGGAGGAAAAGAATGGGGTTGAGGAAAGAAAGTGAAAGGGCGGTTTGCAAGGGGCTGGCGTTTTTACATCTGCTATAGGTGGAGATGTATATTTGCATCGCGAGGTCTTGTATTTTACATACACTAGTAGAAAACGGGCCTTTGGCCGGGACCCTTTAGTCCCGTCCTGCCTCTGGGCCGGGACTAAAGGCCCGGCCACGTCGCCCCAATTCTCATATCCTCCCTCGAGGCTTTAGTCCCGGCCGTAAGGAGTCTTTAGTCCCGGTTCGTGTCCCAAACCGGGACTAAAGGGCTACGCGGTGGGCAGCCCGCATGTGCGCCACCTTTAGTCCCAGTTTGTGTCTCAAACCGGGACTAAAGTCCTCTGCCTATATATAGCACAGCCCCCCTCTCCCCTCTTCGCTGCATTTTTCTTGGATGGAGGATTGTGGGTGGGTGCTTGCTCTCCACTTTTTTTTGTTGCACTAGAGGTGTTTATTGAAATGTGTGTTAGAGCGATGCCGCTTCAATTCACCGAACACAACTACGATATGAGATGCCCGAGCCACGCTTAAACCTCTTCCTCTTTATTTCTACTTATTCTAAAAGGTTAGCAACTATATTTCCTCGTTTAGACCGTGCGGTACTAATTTTTAGGATCGTGATTGTATTTGATATACTGTCGTATAACGCAGATGAGCCATCCATGGATGTACGGTGATCGACGCATAGCCGCTTACAGAGAAGGCGTGCATTCTTTTCGAGATGCAGCCGATGCGAACAAGCATGGTGGTGGCTATATGTTTTGTCCATGTGTTGAATGTCGAAATGAGAAGGATTACACTTCCTCAAGAGTCATTCAGAGCCACCTGCTTCGGTCCGGTTTTATGTCAGGCTATAATGTTTGGACCAAGCACGGAGAAAGAGGGGTTATGATGGAAGACGATGATGAAGAAGAAGAGAATGATGATGACAACTACCGATCTATGTTCCCTGAGTATGCTGATACCGCAATGGAAGACAATGAAGAAGAAGATCAGGATGAAGAACGGGAACCAGATGAGCCCGCTGATGATCTTGGCCGGGTCATTTCTGATGCACGGCGAGGTTGCGACACAGAAAAGGAGAGGTTGCAGTTCGAGCAGATGTTACAGGACCACAACAAATTGTTGTACCCAACTTGTGAAGATGGCCAGAAGAAGCTGGGTAGCACACTGGAATTGTTTAAGTGGAAGGCAGAGACCGGTGTGACTGACTCGTCATTCGAAAAGTTGCTGGTACTGATGAAGAAGATGCTTCCAAGAAAGAACGAATTGCCCGCCAGCACGTACGAAGCAAAGAAGCTTGTCTGCCCTCTAGGATTAGACGTGCAGAAGATACATGCATGCCCTAATGACTGCATCCTCTACCGTGGTGAGAAGTACGAGAATATGGATAAATGCCTGGTATGCACTGCATTGCGGTATAAGATCAGAAAAGATGACCCTGGTGATATTGAGGGCGAGCCACCCAGGAAGAGGGTTCCTGCCAAGGTGATGTGGTATGCTCCTATAATACCACGGTTGAAACGTCTGTTCAGAAATAAAGATCATGTGAAGTTGTTGCGATGGCACATGGAAGATCGTATGAAAGACGATAAGTTGAGGCACACCGCTGATGGTCGGCAGTGGAGAAAAATCGAGAGAGAGTTCCCGAGATTTGCAGCTGACGCAAGGAACTTATGGTTAGGTCTTAGTACAGATGGCATGAATCCTTTTGGGGAGCAGAGGTTCAGTCACAGCACCTGGCCCGTTACTCTATGTATCTACAACCTTCCTCCTTGGTTGTGCATGAAGCGGAAGTTCATTATGATGCCAGTGCTTATACAAGGTCCAAAGCAACCGGACAACGATATTGATGTGTACCTAAGGCCATTAGTTGATGAACTTTTACAGCTGGGGGCCGAACCAGATGTATGTGTGTGGTACGAGCACAAACAAGAGGAATTTGACCTTCGAGCGTTGCTTTTCGTAACCATCAATGATTGGCCTGCTCTTAGTAACATTTTAGGACAGTCAAACAAGGGATACAATGCATGCACGCACTGTTTGGCTCAGACAGAAAGTATATATCTCGACAACTGTAGGAAGAATGTGTATCCGTACAATCGTCGTTTTCTTCCGCCCAAGCATCCCTTAAAGAAAAAAGGAAAGCATTTCAATGGCAAGGCAGAACCCCGGGGGAAGCCTGTCATCCGTACTGGTGTTGAAGTATTTGATATGGTCAAAGATTTAAAAGTAATCTTTGGAAAGGGTCCTGGCAGCCAACCTGTTCCTAACGGCCCTGATAAGCGCGTACCCATGTGGAAGAAGAAATCTATATTTTGGGAGCTACCCTACTGGGAAGTCCATGAGGTCCGCTCGGCAATCGACGTGATGCACCTGACGAAGAATCTCTGCGTGAATATTCTAGGCTTCCTGGGCTTGTATGGGAAGTCAAAAGATACACCGAAAGCACGGGAGGACCAGGAACGTCATAAAGGAAGAGATGGCATGCATCCACGGCAGTTTCAAGGGCGTGCCACCTACGCTCTTACTAAGGAAGAGAAGGAAATCTTCTTTGAAGTCCTGTTCAGTATCAAGGTCCCGACTGGCTTCTCGTCGAATATAAAGGGAATCGTAAATATGAAAGACAAAAAATTCCAAAACCTAAAGTCTCATGACTGCCACGTGCTTATGACGCAATTGCTTCCGGTTGCATTGAGGGGAATTCTACCGGGAAATGTTTGCCTGGCAATTGTGATGGTATGTGCATTCCTCAATGCAATTTCTCAGAAGGTAATCGATCGAGAAAGTCTATCAGGGTTACAGATTGATGTGGTCCAATGTCTGGTCAGCTTTGAGCTGTTGTTCCCGCCATCCTTCTTCAATATAATGACACACCTCCTAGTTCACCTAGTCGAAGAGATTAGAATTCTCGGTCCTGCGTTTCTACACAATATGTTCCCGTTCGAGAGGTTCATGGGAGTCTTAAAGAAATATGTTCGTAACCGTGCTAGGCCAGAAGGAAGTATCTCCAAGGGCTATGGAACAGAGGAGGTCATTGAGTTTTGTGTGGACTTTCTTCCTGACCTTAAGCCGATTGGTGTTTCTGAATCTCGGTATGAGGGTAGGCTGACAGGAAAAGGCACACTAGGAAGGAAAGCAAAAGTATGTATGGACGGGCATTATTTCTCTCAAGCACACTACACAGTTCTACACAATTCCACCGTCGTGGCTCCGTATATCGTGAGACACAAGAATATTCTACGCTCCGAAAACCCGGGGAAGGCTGACTCTTGGATTAAAGGGGAACACGAGAAGACTTTTGGCAGTTGGTTGCAGACACATCTCATGAATGACGACACCGTTGAAGATGAGTTGTACTGTTTGGCCAGGCCACCATCTTCGACTATATGTACTTTCCAAGGGTATGAGATAAATTGGAATACATTTTACATGGTTGCCCAAGATAAAAAGAGCACCAACCAAAATAGTGGTGTCCGCTTTGATGCAATAGACGAGAATGAGCACTGTTTGGAAACATATTACGGGTACATAAGGAGATATGGGAACTTGACTATGGACCTACTTTTAAGATCCCTTTATTTCGGTTCAAATGGGTGAAGCGGACAGGAGGTGGGGTAGTTGTAGACCAAAAGTACGGCATGACAACAGTGGATCTCAACAATCTTGCGTACATGGACGAACCATTTGTCCTAGCCAATGATGTCGCTCAGGTTTTCTATGTGAAGGACATGTCTACATTAACGAGAAAAAGAAATCAGCAAAAGAAGATATCGTCCGATGAGCCAAAACGCTACATAGTTCTTTCAGGGAAAAAACATCGTGGGAGTAGATGACAAGACAGACATGTCAGAAGATTATAATAAGTTTCATGAAATTCCGCCCTTCAAAGTGAAAACTGACCCAAGCATCCTAGTGAATGATGAAGATTCTCCATGGCTACGACGCAGAAGAAAACAGAAATAATAGATAGGAATATTAGTGCAATAATGTAATAATGTATTAAACCTTTTATGTAATGCGTGTATGGAATGTATTAAATTTCAAACACTTTTCATTTTCATAGTATCCATGTAAGAGATGAGTTCTCGTTCGAAACCCTCATACTTCGAGAGAGATTGTCCGTTTTGTACACGAAGTGCATCCAGTTGTTGTCGTAGCCCTCTCAACTTTTTAACACATGCTATGTGGGTGAAATGATGATAGCATGCCAACTTTCAACATTTTCAGAGTTCATTTATAGTGCTTTTCAATTTCAGGGTCAACTAGCTCAAAAAAATAAGTAAATGCACGAAATATATCAAATGAAGTCAGAAATTGTTGAAATTTTGTGGTGTGCCTTTGAATGGTGCATTTTGAACACACAAAAAGTATGGAGTTCAAATAAGTTCAAAAAAATGAAATACCTTTGTAAGAGATGAGTTCTCGTTCGAAACCATGATACTTCGAAAGAGATTGTCCGTTTTGTACACGAAGTGCATCCAGTTTTTGTCGTAGCCCTCTCAACTTTTTAACACATGCTATGTGGGTGAAATGATGATAGCATGCCAACTTTCAACATTTTCAGAGTTCATTTGTAGTGCTTTTCAATTTCAGGGTCAACTAGCTCAAAAAGAATAAGTAAATGCACGAAATATATCAAATGAAGTCAGAAATTGTTGAAATTTTGTGGTGTGCCTTTGAAGGTGCATTTTGAACACACAAAAATTATGGAGTTCAAATAAGTTCAAAAAAATGAAATCCCTTTGTAAGAGATGAGTTCTCGTTCGAAACTCTGATACTTCGAGAGAGATTGTCCGTTTTGTACACGAAGTGCATCCAGTTTTTGTCGTAGCCCTCTCAACTTTTTAACACATGCTATGTGGGTGAAATGATGATAGCATGCCAACTTTCAACATTTTTAGAGTTCATTTGTAGTGCTTTTCAATTTCAGGGTGAACTAGCTCAAAAAAAAATAAGTAAATCCACGAAATATACCAAATGAAGTCAGAAATTGTTGAAATTTTGTGATGTGCCTTTGAATGGTGCATTTTGAATACACAAAAAGTATGGAGTTCAAATAAGTTCAAAAAATCATTGCAGAACATATGACCAAATTAATACAAGTTCATCATCACATTAAAGCCAAAGAACAGTAGTGATCAAATGTTATTATTGCAAAAAATAAATACATAAAGTTCTCTCATAAAACAACATACAACTATGTAAAACATTTAAATGCAACAACAAACGCGATCAAAATCGCAACTAAGGTAACAATTGACCCAACAGTATAATGATACCAAGCCTCTAATATTCCTAATCTTCAAGCGCATTTCATCCATCTTCAAGCGCATTGCATCCATCTTCAACCGCATCGCATCGATCTTCATCTTGCGATCATCGATGACATCGGCGACATGCAACTCCAGTTCCATATTCTTATCCTCAATTATTTTCAATTTTTTCTTCAAATATTTGTTTTCTTTTTCAATCAAATTTAACTTCTCGACAAGAATTTTTATGTGGGTTGGAATTTCCGGTTCACATACCTCCTAGATTAAAAAAATATATGTCACATTGGTCGTCATAGTTGTCATAGACACTAAATAAAATAAATAGTTATAAAAGATAATATATACCACATCCGAATCATAGACAGGACGAGGGCCGATGGAGGCGGATACCAAAACCATCGCACTATATAATAACAAAAAATAATGAAAGTGAGTAATTTATACAAGTATGTATCTAAATCATACAAGTAAGATTTTTTTGATTTTAAAAAGAAGATAAGAACAAGAGGCTCACCACGGTGGTGCTCGCAGTTGGTGTGCATGGCCAAACCTAGACAAATATTAAGGAAAATGAAGCTTGGAGGTCGATTTTGGAGAGGAGAAAGCTTAAGTAGAGTGGCTCGGGCATTTCATGGAACACGTCATGTGCATGAACTAGGGTGGCAAGAGCATGGCATGGTCACACTTCAACAACCAAAAACCAGGAGATATGGCGGGCAGGGGCGAGGGTTTATATAGGCAAAACCTTAGTCCCGGTTCTTGGCACGCCCCGGGACTAAAGGCCCCTGCTTCCCGCCTTCTTGTCCGCCGAAAAAGGGCCTTTAGTCCCGGGTTGTGGCTCCAGCCGAGACTAAAGACCCCCTTTAGTCCCGGTTGGAGCCACGCCCCGGGACTAAAGGTCCATGTTTCCCGCCTTCTAGTCTGCCCGAAAAAGGGTCTTTAGTCCCGGGTCGTGGCGCCACCCGGGACTAAAGGGGTCTTTAGTCCCGGATCGAGCCCCGAACCAGGACTAAAGATCCACCTGTATAAGCGGGAGTTAAAAAATTTCGAACCCAAATCGTCCATTTTCTCTTCTCTTCCTCTCGTTCTCCTGCCCGGCGCGGCAAGCGATGAACTCGACGACGCCGTCAGGCTGCCCGCCGTCCTGCTCGCCGCCGCCGTCGTCCTGCTCGCCGCCGTCGTCCTCCTCGCCGCGCGTCGCCGTCCTCCTCGCCGCGCGCCGTGGACACCCGCGGCCGGTAAGCCCCACGCCCCCTCCTCCCCAACACTCCGGCCAGCACAAGCAAAGAAGAAAAAGGAGAATAAAGGAAGAAAAAGGAGAAGAAAGGAAGAAAAAGGAGAAGAAAGGAAGAAAAAGGAGAAGAAAGGAAGAAAAAGGAGAAGAAAGGAAGAAAAAGGGAAGAAAGAAAGAAAAAGGAGAAGAAAGGAAGAAAAAGGAGAATAAGAAAAGGAGGAGAAGAAAAGAAGAAAAAGGAGAATAAGAAGAGGAGGATAGGAGAAGAAGAGGAACAATAGAAGAAGAGGAGAGGAGACGAAGTAGTAGAAGAATAGGAGAAGTAGAAGTAGAAGTAGAAGAATAATAGGAGAAGTAGAAGTAGAAATACAATTTTGCTATTGTATATGCTTAAGTGTTAATAGTTTAATTTTTCTATTGTATATGCTTAAGTGTTAATAGTTTATTTTTAGCAAGAAAATTAATAGAACTATTTTAATTTTGCTATTGTATATGCTTAAGTGTCCGGGACTGGGCTCCGCCAGGCTGGTATTTTAGAGTTTAGGTTCTAGCCAAGACCCGGGACTAAAGGTCCTCCTATATAAAACGAGCCTTCGAAGTTTCCAACCCCTCTTATATAGTTTGTTAGTTTATTAGTTAATCAAATGTCCGTTTTTTGCAGAAATATGGATCCACATATCAGGAACCTCGAAGAGGAAGAACTTCTCGAAGATATAATCAAAGACGGCCCCGACGTTGAACCAGCCGAATCTCCGACGTCATATCTAAACGACTCCGGATATGGAATGGAGGTCGAGCGACACGAAGATGTAGCCGATGGGGCAGGAGATAGGTCCAATGACGGAGAAGGTGATGATAGCTCCACTGATGGAGAAGCCGGTGGAGAAGCCGGTGAAGAAGTAATAAAGTCCGGCGAGGTATACATATGAAGTTCGACAATCACTTGTAATATGTGAAAAATATTGGAGATAGCTCTATATTGTATACATATACATTCATTTGATGAATGTTTCTCCCTCTTAGGCCTCCACATCGAGCAAATCTACGAAACCAGGCCCGACTAGAAAGTTGGATGCACGGACGCATTACACCTTTGAGGTGATAATGCCTACGGGCGAACCCAAGCTTCCTAAGAATGCTGCTGACACATTCAAGAAGCAATGCGGAGGTCTCGTTAGGGATCACATCCCTATCAGTGTTCGGGAGTGCAACAAGCACAAAGGGGCAGCCGATAGTGACTATGTCGCCGAAAGGTACACAGATAATCTTTGGAATGATCTCATGTCACATTTCAACCTGCCAGAATGTGAGAATGAAGACGCCGCATACAAACTGAGGGCCAAAGTCAAGCAGTGGACTCTAAAGAAGATGGCCGAACTATTCCGTAGCTGGAAGAAGAAGCTATGGAAAAACTATCTGGAGACCGAGAAAGTGCCAGTATTCGAGGGGTATCTAGCCAAGCAGGCGAATCACTGGAAGGAATTTCAAGAGTACAAGGAGTCAGAAGATGCCCAGGCATTATCAGAAAAGAACAAGATAGATGCAGATAAGAAGAAATATCACCACAAGCTGGGGCCAGGGGGCTATGAGACTGTCTTCCCAAAGTGGGGAAAGAAAGAGCAAGATCTGATAGATAAAGGCGTCGTACCTGAACCACTCCGTGATGAGTGGGAATTGAGAGCAAGAAATTGGTTCCTTGCGCATGGTGGGTTGTACGACGAAAAAACAGGGGACCTCATCTGCAATGACAATCTTAGGATACCCAGGGAGAATTGGAAAAGGATAGTGAAAGAAATTAAGGAGGGACAAAGAAAGTTCACTGCAGATAGAGATAAAGATTTGCTCACATTGGTCCTCGGCAATGACGAACATGGAGGACGAACGCGAGGCTTCGGTCCATCTTACCCGTGGTGGCTTGGGTTTGCCAGAGACCAAGACACTTACAGAAGCCGAGAGAGAGCAAAGAAGCGGCAGCAAGATGAGGATAATGACAAGTTCAACCAGTTGCTTGCCAGGATTAACGAGCAACAGAAGCAGATTGATGAGCTTAGAGGAGTACCACGCCAGGAAGATCCTGCACTTGATATTACCGGCGCCCCATCTAAGCGGAAAAGCAGCGTGGCTGAATCTGAGGCCCCGCCCGGCGATGAACGAAGAATAATACAGGGCGGTCCCGGCTACCCCGTGGATGGAATCAAGGAGTCAACATCATGTGAACTCCATCAGAAATTCAAGAACATATCCATGAAGGTGGCTGTTGGACAAGCTTTACCTTCTGGCCCTGATGCACGCTGGCATGGCCGTGAGATTCCAGCTGGCTTTGCTAAAGTCGGGGTGGATGAAATCATGACGGGGTTTAGTGATATGGAGCTCGACATAGCTGGACCCGAAGATGAGAGGACACTCGGAGAAGTACCGGGTGGAGTCATCCTATGGGACAAGAACTACATCAAGCTTTCAGGCTCGGCCCCAAGGACAACACCGCCTCCGAGTCGTCGCAGGTCACCTACACCTCCATTACCTCCAAGCCCTCCACATGACGTCGGCCAGCACAACACGAGTCCATCTCTATCTCCGACGCCGCCCGCTCCGGATACAAAGCCTGAGCCTGCCACGGATACAAAGCGGGAGCGTGCCACCAAGAATGCTCCGCTGTCGCCCGCTCCGGATACAAAGCCTGAGGCTGCCACGGATACAAAGCGGGAGCGTGCCACCAAGAACGCTCCACCACCGCCCGCTCCGGATACAAAGCCTGAGCCTGCCACGGATACAAAGCGGGAGCGTGCCACCAAGAACGCTCCGCCGCCGCCCGCTCCGGATATGCAGCGTGAGCCTGCCACGGATACAAAGCGGGAGCGTGCCACCAAGAACGCTCCTCCACCGCCCGCTCCGGATAAGCAGCCTGAGCCTGCCACGGATACAAAGCCGGAGCGTGCCACCAAGAACGCTCCGCCGCCGCCCGCTCCGGTTACAAAGCCTGAGCCTGTCAGGATACAAAGCGGGAGCGTGCCACCAAGAACGCTCCGCCGCCGCCCGCTCCGGATACAAAGCCTGAGCCTGCCACGGATACAAAGCGGGAGCGTGCCACCAAGAATGCTCCGCCGACGATTCCTAAGCCACAGAGCACCCCAAAGCGCAAACGGTCGCCCCTCCCAAAGGTACGTCATGCTAATCTTCCTATCGGACCTTATGATCGTACCCCCTTCCATCACAGTATGACTTACACCATAAGCCTGATGACTATACACGCACATTGCCCGCACAACACGAGTCCATCTCGATCACCGCCGCCGGACTTGGGTCGTCCGTCTCTGCCGCCGCCCGCTCCGGATACTAAGCGGGAGCGTGCCACCAAGAATGCTCCGCCGACGATTCCTAAGCCACAGAGCACCCCAAAGCGCAAACTGTCGCCCCTCCGAAAGGTACGTCATGCTAATCTTCCTATCAGACCTTATGACTTACACCATAAGCCTGATGACTATACACGCACATTGCAGAAGGAAGTGAAAAAGAGCAGATCACATGCAAGTGCAAGTGGGAGCAAATCAAGTTGAACTACACGAAAGAAAAAATCAGACGTTCCTCAGCTTAGACAACAGGCCAAATAGTCGATCCCACCCCTCAAGGTGTTAACCGAGAATGTTCCCCCTTCGATGCAGGGTCTAGCTTTAGAAAGTGCAAAGAAGTTGGCGGTTGCATGTGGTGTCTCGGTTGAAGAATTGTTGTCTTCCCAAGACGACAAGATACCGAAGGCTGTGGTAGCCCCTAAGCCACAGTTTGTCTTGGGTGAGCCTTTGGTCAGCAAAGATGATCTCCCAACAAATATGCGTTACTTGCATCAATGGTACTTAAGTGAATCAAAGAATGGGAGAACGATGATCGTGCTGAGTGTCCCCAAGGAGTACTACGGCCGCCCTGAACAAATCCATATCGACTTTGATGAACTCTTCCAGATGTACAATGTTGACGCCCTCGACAAATCACTTATGAGTTGCTATTGTCTGTAAGTTTTTCAATTCGTTGTCTACATATATATAACTTGTCTAGTTATTTCAATTCATTGTCTATATATAACTTATACTCTATTATGCAGAATGAAGATTCTGTATTGTAAAAGTAAGTGCATCCTAAATATTGGGTTTATTGGCCCAGATAAAATACATATAGCGACGCTAACTAATTATCCCAAGGAGACGGAGGAAAACCTTCTAAGGTTTTTAATAGATCAAAATTTCTGTGACCACATACTGTTTCCATACAATTTCAGGTGAGGGCTTTACTCTGTTGTGTCCATTCACTTATAAATGTAATTGATAAGTTACTGACACTTATATATATATACATGTGCAGCTTCCATTGGATTCTGTTGGACATTCAAATTGATAAGGGAAGAGTTGATGCCTTCGACCCATTATCGAGACCCTTGAAACAGTTCCAAAGCCTGCAGGACATGCTCCAAGGGTAATTCTAATCATTCTTGCGCTCTATCGGTCTCTTTCGATGATTTTACGATATATCAATTAATGAAAAACTGAGCAAATCATTATCCTTGTCGGGCAGGGTTTGGAAGCGGTTCAAGTGCGTGACTCCCGGTAACTTTCATGAGAAGCTGACCTTTAAAGCGGCTCAGGTAAGTAGTAGTATGATATACTTCTATTAATTTTCAATACATTTATGATGCTAGATTATTATTTTGATTATATATATTCTATTCTCGTAAAGTGCGACCAGCAGCCACGGGGAACGCATCTATGCGGATACTATGTTTGCGAGACCATTCGCATGTTTACCTCTGAGCACAAGGATCACAGATTCGACGTAAGCAATGAACATTCACACCTCTATTTTTACTCGTCATTCTTTGTTATCATGATTGATATTCATATTCATCTCCTCTTCTTATATAGCACACGGCCATGACGACGAAGGTCCTACCAGAGCAACGCGCGATTGCTGTTGCAGAGGAGCTTGCGACCTTTCTGAGGACGGAAGCTATAGATGACACAGGACGATTTAGTGTAGCTAGGGGCCATTACTGATGTCCGTCCATGTAATCGAATAGACGGGCTCTAGTCCCAATAATTCAGATCTCCATATAATTGTATATATATACTCGCTTGTAAGATAAGTTAATTATATATATATATATGCATAATTATTTCTATTTTAAATTATATTGAAACTAATTTCCAAACACCAAACGAGGCATCACGTTAATCTCCCGAACACCTAAACCCTAAAACCCTAAAACCCAAAAATAATTTCATTCAAGAAAAAAAGCCAAAAACCAGCAAAATCTGAAAATCTTTAGTCTCGATCCGTGTAACGAGTCGGGACTAAAGGGCCTGCCCCTGGGGCGCTACGAGGCGCCCACGTGGAACACATTTAGTCCCGGCGTGTAAGAGGACCGGGACGAAAAGGTTAGGCCTTTAGTCCCGCCCCTTTATTCCCGGTTGGTGAACCGGGACTAAAGCCCCTTACGGACCGGGGCTATAGGCCGTGTCCTCGCTAGTGATATCTAAAAGGCAGAGGTGTAATTATTATTATTTTTACATCTACATCATCTGTTTGAAGAAGGGTTATTAATTAAGACTTCAAGATGCAAAAAATTGTTATTTTTTCATCTACAGTTTCAATTCGAGATGTTCTGAGTGGCTAACATCCGATCTTTGAAAAACATTATTCTGGAAAGTGGGTTAGTTGTAAATGGGCCAACACTATAGCACATCATGACTTATGCTTTGGGGTTATAATTTTGCGACAAGCAAGCTGCATGATAATTAACCGGCCATTTAACAAATTGTATATTCTACAAATGAACTCGGTTACTAACATATTCACAAAGAGGACTGAAGAATGCAATATATCATTATGTCATATTAAACTGATAATTGTGCTTCAAGTGTTTATATCTTCTGGTAGAACAATTAATTAACTATGTTGGGCCAATATACTATAAAACAAACTTAACTAATCAATACACACTACCAAAATGTGCATGATCCAAAGGTATGACTCTTCAGGAGAGCACAGAAAAAAATTCAGAAAGGAAGAAAATTAAAATGTGTGTGCTTCTTGAAGTTAAATCCAACAACGAATTACAAAGCATGGTTTGTAGTGTTTGAAGCATGACATCCATACGAATTACAAAGCATGGTTTGTAATGTTAGAAGCATATATTGATGATTTTTTGCGCGAACACAGTGGCATCTCCATCAGATGCGCCATTTTTCACATCATTAAACCAAAAATTGCAACAATAAAGATGTAATCATTGGTAGCATTGCAGAGTAATTAAGCAAGCAAATCATAAATACTCACTTCATCCGGATGTCTTTGTCACTTGCTATATAACTAGTGTTCATAAGAAAAGTGTTACTACTTGTTCGCCTCCCTCTCACCCCCACTTATTTCCTCACCCAATGCATGCAAGTTTTGCTCATTTCTTCTTTGCCATCACCAGCGAAATGGAGATACGAAAATATCACATGTCAATTATGGGATCTTGAAGCATGCTTTCGCAGGAGAAACACATGATTTCGATCGTCGTAGTTCAAAAATTTGCATGACGCACCCACTCTGCCTCAGTTGTGATGCACTAACGATAATGACCAGTGAATCTGGATCTGTGGAAGTAGCCGATATGCATTCATATTAACTACCCATAGGGCAGACTCACTACAAAAGATATATGGTCAACGAGTATAATCTTTCTATAAATAACTAATCGAATGATGACACTCAAAAAATGGACATCCAAATAGATTGGTACCACCCCTCCGCATTGTAGCTCCTCCGAGGGACCAATGAGCGGAACACTATATCCGCCCCCCTACGCCATAGATTGATGTGGATACTGGATGTGAGGTTTCCTCTTTGGGGGGTAGCGACCCCCCTCCCCGAGTGATTATGTATGAGATATCTGTATGTTGTAATATTTGAAGGACATGTGTTTCTTAGTACGACAAGATGGATGGAGCCACAAAATTTTCACCATAATGTTTTGTGTCTCAACTTTGGTGTAATAGAGTAGCTATAGAGATAGCGGTAAGATTGCAAATGCGAGGAGGGTGTAAATGGGAACAGAGAATAAAAACTGAAGAAACTATTGCCACAGTATTGATTTTGAAATTGTTGCCATGGCAAGCCGTTTTCATATAAATCTGTTTTTGTTAAAACGGCTACCACATGAGTGTTTTTCTGCTGCCACGGCGACATTTTCGGATGAAATTTTGTGAATACAATGAAGACTTGTTTGGCGTGAGGGCCATACCATATCTTGCTATTTTGAAATACCTAGCAGATTTTATCCCTTTTTGGATGCACCCTTTTCATTGTGCTTTAGTCGCTTTTATCAGTGTGATCTCTCACAGTAAAATGTCGTGTAGTTAGAGTTTTCGTATGTGTAGCTCTGTCTAGAACAGGTATCTCTTTAGGGTATGACATATACACATGAGTATGAATAGTTAGTGAGGTGTAAGTCCAGTGAACGTGAGGCCTTTCTTCATGAGCATATGGTTACCCTGACGTCCATGCAAGAGAGTCCTGAGATCAGAGCACACCCATCAAAAGATGAGCAAGAGTCACATGGAGATATGATCGGCAAAGTTCGCCTACCGATTAAAATACATCGTCAACAATGATGCACTCATTAATGGTGTTGAGTTAATTTATGGATCTCGAATCACTAAATATCATTTATGAGAGATAATGGTTTGAGCCGAAGCGCACTTTAAAATTAAATAAGTAGAATCACTCGTGTAATTAATTATGACCCTTGTTGAAAGTATATTTTTTTATTATAGTTGTAGAATAACGGATCGTGGTTCCACCTTTTTAGTAGGCACAGGAGGCCACCAGGGGCTAGGGGAGCCCCAGAGAGTCTAGGCGCCCGTTTAAGTTGGGTGCCTCCATTTGGTGCCTACTTCCTCCGTCCGATAATATGTGTACTTTTTTCTTTTCCGTCAGTCAAACTAGTTGAACTTTGACTAACTTTATTGTAAAAAGTGCTAACATTTATGACATCAAATAAGTATCAATAGATTTGTCTTTACATGAAGTTTCTAAATATATCATTTTCATGTCGTATATGTTCCTACTATTTTCTATAAAGTTGGTCAAATTTTAAAAAGTTTGACTAAGTACTAATCTATATGTACACTTATTTGTGGACGGAGGGAGTAAGCACTAGGCGGAAACTAGGGCTGGGCCTTGGTCTTGTGATCCTGTTCTTGCACAAAAATCATCTCTTGTTTTTCCTATATTTTTGCGGACTTCTTTTGAGGTGATTACCTGAAATTCCAAAAACAACAAAAAAGGGCATTGAGCACTGAATTAATAGGTTAGTTCCTGAAAATAGCTTACAAACGTTACAAACTTGAAGGATAATATGCATTTAATATACAAATATTAAAAATATATTGGAGATGTATCAATGATTCACACCAATTCTATCCCATTTACTGGCCCTCTAGGGTCTAGTTCTTATCTTTGTCGACCAAGGTTGGACACTCGTTGGCCTAGATTTATATCCTCGTCTTTGGCTGCATATTCTGTAGGCAACTCCAACAAATGATGTAAATTAGTGATGTAAAAGGGCAACTCCAACAGATCATCCAAATGCAGATGTAAAACTAGTTGAACTTGGGGACCTTCTTTGACGACATAGTAGCAACGTGGTTGTGGCGGACGAATCGGGGCGGGCGCCGGTGGTGGAACCAGGTGGTGGGCGAGGCGGCGGTGCGGGGTGACACGGCGACGGTGCTGCTCATGGGACTGGCGGGGCTGCTGGAGAGGCGGCGATGCGATGGTATGGGGCGGCACGGCGAGGTGCTGCGTGGGGGACGGCTTCTGGGATGAATCAATCGGCGGCCAAGGCGACCGAGCGGCGTAAAAACGGCCGCCCCACCTCACACCCTTGAAAACGCCATATCATGGTTGATGGACATTATGTCCATGAAACCAGCAAGATAAATCTTGCTGGTCCAGACATTTCCGTCCACTTGGCCGACAAAGTGATAAAACCACCCATGTACAAAAAGGGACCCCGAGTTCAAGTTCTTAAGACTACTGCCCGTCATACATGATCGATAGTATTCTCGAGGAATACACCTAGTGGGTGCACTTAGCATGCCCTCACTGTATACAACACCACTCGACCAGGTCTGACCTATCCGAGTCAAAAAAAAAGAGACAACACAGATATCTGGAACAGTGTCAATCAGACCACCGCCGATGCAAGCACTCGACGACGGTCTCGGGGACTACACCCAGTGGGTTCACTCAGATTGCCCCCACTAGACTTATGGTCACTTGCGCGGGTCTGCCCTGTTGAGTGTTAACGATTATCGAGAACCAATCAAAGACCACTGCTGATGTATTCATCATTCGACAGTGGTCTCATGGACTACACCGAGTGGGTGCACTCAGCGTGGCCCCACTGGATCAAAAACAGGCATGTGTACACCGAAAGAAAACACCCACTGCGTGTAAAGTCAAGATGGACGAAGTGCAATCGTAAATGAACTTATAATCCCACTTACTCGGACATTAGCATGAAGTGTCGAGCTGGCATCGTATGACAACCTACTCGCTTCATACGCCTCCTTGGTTCGCATCATCATCTGCTCTGCCTGGATCATGGCCTCCTTCCCTGCTCCAGTTTGGTCTTCTGGAACATGTTGCAGAGTGAACGCGGACATTGGAAGAATCTACACAATGGATGAGGTCGCAAGAGTTGCTCGAGATTGTTCGATAGACACAGGATTCACAACAGTCGAAGTCACTGGAAGGGCACTCAACGGCAGGATCTCAGGCCCGGTGATCACTCGAGGCGGGTCTCCAAGTTCCAGAGGCAATTTAATAGTCGACCGACGCGGTTCTTTATCATCTTCCAAATAGATGACATCTGTAGCTGTCAGTCAGTAATATGAGTCGGTCCAACCGACCAATTTTATCCAGAAAGCATAACAGAATGTAGATTTATTATACCTCGTTGGGAGGTGACTACGTCTGTAGCATCCAAGTTCATGGGATCTTCATCTCCAGGAGGCGACGTCACCGAGGTAGCATCTCTGGCAAGAAAATTCCACTCGCACATCAAAGGCATGAAATTTCACAATGGAAAACGAAAGAAAGAGGTAAGCACTCATGTTGAAGCGATTCGCATAGCAATCCTCATTCGGGGCAGAGCCTTCCAAGGCTTGGGAGCGTCAGGTTTGCGTTGTTTGGCAGCCTTCTTTGCCGACTCACTTGTGGCGGCTCGGTCACACTTCACATTCCTAGTGCTGGACAAAAAAGTCTTTCTTGGGGTAGCCACAGGATCATGGTGATGTTTGGATCGAGACTCGGTGTGCGGAGGAGACTGGATATCTTCCTCACTCTCCTTCGAGTCAGCTTCGCTGACCTCGCTGTCCTCAGCATAGTCACTGTCGGCGCTGCCACCTTCGCTTTCCCCACATACGTCGAGTTGATCCACGTTTGGCACATGTGAAGGCATGTTTGTCCACTCCTACAAGATGTAAAAGCAGCAAAGTCAGTCGGCTGAAGATTCAATCACTCAACAAAGATATGAAAGTAATCGGCAAGGAAATAACTCACCATGTTGTGTGGCTTGTTCACAACAGAGAAAGGCAATATCCACTTGGCTCCTAATGGATTGTCGCACGCTCCAGTGATGCCTCTGAGCCACTGAGCCATGGTTTCTTCAGAAACCTCCTCTGGGTGCGACCGAGTGGAATCCTCAGGGCCTGAATAATGCCACATGGCGTGATCTCTCACTTGGAGAGGTTGGATGCACCGACTGAGAAATGTCTCAAGCAGGTCCATTCCAGTCACCCCGCCACGGATTAGATCTACTAACACATTCACCGGAATTCCTACTTGGGTCTTCTCCTCTTCTAACATAGTCATCGTTCTGGGAGCAACTGGTCGCTCCAAAGTGAAGGAGGAAAGACCTGTTGGCATGTTTGGGGCTGCGATATCTTTGCAATAGAACCATGTCGATTGCCATCCCCGAACAGATTCAGGGAGAGTCATTTGCGGATACGCACTCTTACTCCTTTTCTGGATCCCCAAACCGCCACATAGTTCGATGACATTGGTTCTACTATCCTTGGGTTTGGCTTTCTTAACCGAATAGGAACGAAGAGTGAAGATATGCTTGAACAGTCCCTAGTCAGGAAGACAGCCCAAGAAATAGTCGCACAACGTGAGGAACGCAACAAGGTGCATGATAGCTTTCGGAGGAAGGTGATGGAGTTAAGCACCAAAAAAGTTCAAGAACCCGCAAATGAATGGGTGGGAGGCAAAGAAAAACCTCGCTCTACATGGGTGGTGTGAAGAACTCTCTCACCTTCGCGCGGCTCCGGCTCGACCTCCTCCGCTGGTAATACCTCCAACCATCGGCGACTATCAATCCGTCGTGGACGAGATTCACGACATCAATCTCCTTGACAGATGACGAGAGAAAATCCCCCTGGATCCAGCCCGGCGGCATCGCAGCCCGAGCTCCTGATGGTTTCTTGGCGCTGACTCCCTTCTTGGCCCACTCGAGTTTGCTCGTCTTCGATTTCGTCACCTCGACAGTGGTGGCGGAGGCAGATCTAGGCGGAGCTCGAGAGGCAGAGGAGGAGGGGAAAATGAGGAGATTGAGAAGGAGCACTGTTCCAACCCTAGCACCGACTCGTTTTATAACCGCCCGAGTGAGTCGATGATCCATGGGCCTGAAGATCTCTGTATATCCCGATATCAGAGGGATCATGATACGTGGCGATAAGGACGGTGCGTTAATCGAGGCGTCGTGCTCTCATTTACCCCGGTTGTTGCGTCATCACCGCACGCGGTGCATACTTACCAAATTTTCGAATCCTATGGAATCCAGACCTGACAGAGCGATCCGTCACATCAAAAGATCTCGTTAATCACTCGGACCAGTTTTCGCTATCAGATTCACTCGGAAATATTTCAAGATAGAATCAATCAGGGTGAATGGCAAATATTTTTATCAAAACCCGTTTCTGCCAAGCATTGATATGAGTTCGGAGTTTGGCATGTTCAACGGAATCTCCATCGACCCCTTTCCACTCGAACCCCGATCCATTCGGGGGCTAATGATGGGGATATGTACCTAGGATAGGTTCATAGGCCTGACCTACAGGTCCTACCCTAGGGCACGTCATTAAGGACTGGATTTCAAAGAAGATTCCAACTGATTTGCCATGAGTCACTCGGTAGAGCATCTGCTTGGAGATTTGCTCTATCCACTCGACAGAAGACTTCCACTCGGAATAATATGAAGCCAGTCGACCATAGAAGTTCAGAACTCACTCCAGGGGGACCAAAGGGTAGGCATTCGGCTGGTCACCAAAAGTAACATTTATTACGTACGTTATCAATAACACACATCTTTGTCTTCATTGCTCGAACCCTTGGTTGCTCGGGCCTTGATGAGGGGTAGCGCACTCTATATAAACCATCCCTCCCCTCTGGCATGAGGGTTCGCACCCTCGTAACACACACTCCACACAACAAGAGCTCCCGAGCACTGAGACGTAGGACTGTTACCTCCACGAGAGGGGTCTGAACTCATACATCGTGTGTACAAGCTTGCCGTAGCTAAGACTCCGACCTCTCTTTTTGTATCACTCACCTCTACTGTCAGGTCCGTTCCCACGACAGTTGATCCAGGTAAACCTGACCCCCACTCTCTCAAGTTCCCGGAGGCCCAGGTCCACGATGCAATCGTTGAACATCTGCATCCTTGGAAAGTTTACCAAGTTGTTGCTGTTAACTATCTCCGACCTTCACAGTACAACACGATAGATGGAGCCACATAATTTTCACCTTAATGTTCTGATTCCGACTTTTGTGTAATAGAGTAGCTATATAGATAGTGGTAAGATTGTAGATGATGGTGACAAACTTACAAAGAGGACCCCGATTGTGGGAGGATGTAAATGAGGACGGAGAAGAAAAGCACAAGAAACTACTGTCATGGCATTGATTTCGAAATTACTACCAAGGCAAGCAGTTTTCATATAAATCTATTTTTTTGTTAAAACGGCTACCACATGAGTGTTTTTTCTGCTGCCACGATGACATTTTTGGATGAAATTTCATGAATACGATGAAGAGTTCTTTGGCGTAAGGTCCATACCATATCATTCTATTTTGAATTGCTTGGGACGTTTTACCCCTTTTTATGTATCATTTTGATTGCCCACTAGACGTTTTTATTAGTGTGGTCTCTTACAGTTATATATCATGGAGTTAGTTTTTTCCCATCTGTACCTCTATCTAGAACACGTATCTCTTCGGGGTACGACATATACACATAAATACGAACGATAAGTGAGGTCTAAGGCAGGTGAACGTCAAACTCACTTCATGAGCATTTGGTTATGTTGACGTTCACGGAGGACAGCCATGAGATAGGAACAAACCCATCAAAAGATGAACAAAAGTCACATGCAGATGTGATCGGAAAGTTTGCCTACCCATTGAAGTTCCCAGTCAATAGTCGTGCACACATTAATGGCGTTGAGTTAATTTATGGATCTTGAATCACTAGGCGCCCTTCAAAGCTGGGCGCCTCAATTAGACGCCTAAGCACCAGGGGCACCCAGGGCTGGGCCTTGGTCCTCTAAATTCTTCTTGCGGAAAAACCATCTCCTATTTCTCCTGATTTTTTGGGGAGTTCTTCAGTGGTGATTCCCTGAAATTCCAAAAAAACAAAAGAGGGGCATTGAAAACTTGATTAATAAGTTAATTCCTGAAAATAGCTTTAAAACATTACAAACTTAAAGGATAATAGGCATGGATAGAAGATGTAAATTGGTGATGTAAAAGGGCATCTCCAACAGATGAATCAAATGTAGATGTAAAACTAGTTGAACTTTGTGACCTTCTTCAGCGGCATTGCAGCGGCGGACAAATCAGGGACGGCGACGGAGGAGGAACCGAGCGGTGGGCAAGGTGGAGGTGCGGTGGTGCGGGGTGGCACTGCTGCGGGCAAGGCGGCGATGAAGTGGTGTGCGGCGGTGTGCCAACGGTGCTGTAGATGGGGCTGCTGGCGAGGTGGTGGTGCGGTGGTGCGGGGCGACCCAGCGGGGTGCTGCGAACATCACGGGCGAAGCGGTGATGGGAACGAATCGATTGGCGGACACGTCGACTGCGCGGTGAAAAAATGGTTGATTTGTGGCGTGCTGACGTTCGAAACACGATGGAACCGGCGGCGGTGCTGGTGAAGTAGGCGGATGTGGTGCGGGGCGACAATGGCGAGGTGCGATGGTAGTGCTGGGGGTGGGAGATGGGATTCTGGAAGGATAGTGAAACGACACTCGGTGGTTGGCACGCCACAAGCGTTTTTTTACATCTCCTGTATGTGGAGATATATATTTGCTTCGCATGGTGTTATATTTTACATCTATCAGAGGCATAGATGTATTATTTGTTTTTGCATCTACATCATCTTTTGGAGAGGGGTTTTTAGGCCTATGTGGCTAACATCGATCTTTGAACAAGATTATTCTCGAAAGTGAGTTAGTTGTGAATCGGCCAACAGTATAACACACCATGACTTATAATCCGGGGTTATCATTTTGTGATAAACGAGATGCATGATAATTAACCAACTATTTAACAAATTGTATATTCTGCAAAAGAATTTTGTTACTAACATGTTTCATAGAGAGAATTGAAAACTTCATTATATCTTTATGCCATGTTAAAGTGATAATTGTGCTTCGTGTATTTATATATTTTGATTGATAAATTTTTTAATTAACTATGTTTGGCCAATATACTATAATACAAACTTAATTAATCAGTTTGAGCTATCAAAATGTGCATGATCCGCAAGTAGGATTCTTGAAGAGAACAAAAAAAATGTTCACATAGGAAGAAAATTAAAATGTTTATGCTTCTTGAAGAGAAGTCCAACTACGAATAACAAAGCAAGGTGTCTATTGTTGGAAGCATGACATCCATATGATGGAAACAAAGGTGCAATTATAATGCATCATTTGTAATGTTAAAAGCACCTACTGATGATTTGTTTGAACTTCATTTTTCACATCATGAAACCGACAATTGCAGTGATAAAGAAGTAATCATTGACAGCATTGCAGAGTTTTCAAGAAAGCAAATCATAAATACTCACTCCTTTAGATGTATTTGTTGCAATCTACTCTATAGTGGCGCGAGCTGAGACACCGGAAATAGAACCCCTTCAAGCGGCTAAAGAAGGCCGTGCAGCCCGGCGTCTCGCCACGACAGAATCGTTCCCGGGGGCCAGCCATGGCGATGGGTCGCCCTTGGATCCGCGTTGCAATGCCTGTTCTTGCGGGATTGATGGTGCTTCCATCCATTTTCATTGTCGCCGACTCCGTCAATTACCTGAAGTGGTGAGGGGAGGGGCATACCACGATGAATTGAAGCTTGTGCTTCCTTAGCGGCGGGGCGACTCTGGATCTGCCGGTCTCCCCCCCCCCCCCCCCGGTGCAGGATTCGCGGCGGTGACCCGCGCCCGCAGCAGCCTGCTTGGGGGGGGGGTGCATCCGGCGGATCGGGGGGGGGGGGGGGTAGATCTGGCTACCCTGCCCCGGTGCATTGAATGAGAGTCTCCGCGTGCATGACTTCTTGGATCGAAAGGGGAGATGCTATGGCCATGGGGCTGGACAAGAGCAGCGAGGGCCCTACAACCCCTGGTGGGTGGCCGTCGCGGCTGAAGTGTCCTGCGGCGCAGGGAGGTTCTCGGGGAGGTTAGGACGAGGAGCTCCGGCTAGCTGATGTCTCTCGAGTCCGCTAAACCATACATGGATGCCTCTCTCTCTGAATCTCTCTCTCCCTCTCTCTCTCCTCTCCATCTCCCTCTCCCTCCCCCTCCCTGCATCCCTCCCTCTCTCTCCCTCTCTCTCTCTCAATCTCTCCCTGTCTCCTTCTCTCTCTAGTTTATTGCAAATAAATATCAATATTTTTATGCTGCATTTTATTTTTACTAATGTCTCCATTGATAAACAGGTTACATGTATCAATCTAAAAAATTATTATATTTTAAAATTTATTAGCAAGATAAAAAATGGGATCATCATGCATCAATCTAAAAAAGTATGATAATTTAGAAATTCTTGGAGTTTCGTTCATTCCAAGAGGAGATCAAGTTGTTGACGGGATTACCAAGCCTTTGCACGCGAAACAACTTCAAGCCTTTAAAGAAAAATCTAAAACTTAACATGTTCAGATTAAGGGAGGATGTTAAAGAATAGACTTGTAATTCTGTGTAACATAACATGTTGTTATGATTCTATGTGTAACAAACTCCGGGAGGTCGTTAGCCAAGGATCGGCCATATCCCATAGGAGCAAAGCGTAGTACCAACCTGCGCCGATTGTATTCTATGTTTCTGGTATTTAACACGAACGGCGTCCCAACAGAAGAGCATTCGCTTCCCGCCTAACTTGTTTCAAAAAATGGCCATAAGAATATAGATTTATATTACTGCAATGAAAAATAAGTATTTCTTTCACTATAGACCACCTTGGTTTCGTGTAACCACAATCGTCTAACAGAACTATGCCATGTGTCATCTTATTACATAGAGGAAATCACAGAACACCGTCCTCAAATTATGAATTGACACCACTTCTTTAATTCTAGTTTACTACTAATAAATAGTAACATACATCTACTATCCATTAAACATTCAAAGAAATACTAGAAAATCTCAACAAAAGGAACTCTAACCCCCTATTGAGCATATCAGTAAACCACGACACAAGGGTTTAAGAAATTACCCGCCAATGCCTTAAATTATTATGTCAGATTGTTTTTGCCGTGTAGGTGCACTATAGAATTTCAGTTAGAGCAAAATATTTCTGTCTCAGGCCTATTCATTATTGGAGCCTTATAAAAAGTCATTGATCCCATCCAAACCGATGTCCGTTGCTCTTATAAAGCAAAATTTCTTATGTAAATTAACCATGTATTTGAAAGTGCTTACAAACTGTTTGGTATATGATGGTCTTTGCTCCTTTGCAATTCATACATAATTTTAATTTCCTTTTTTCCCTTGAACTGAAGTTGTCATCAAATAGTTGTATTTGCCTACCCACCTCATAATAAATTTCATATTTAAGTTATGTCAATTTTTTTGATAAACAAGGTAATTGTATTGCAGTTATGTTGTAGTGTACATTGAAAGACATAACTAGATCATCATATGACAATAGTGACATATATAACTGTAGCATGATATTCCTGTCTTTTTTGTTTTGCTCTGATTTTGTTAGCACAAGAAAAACACTGTTACAGTACAATACTCAGGCTTGCATGCCCTCCGTCATAGTCCAAGAGCAATAGTTTTGTTCCTAAAATGACCAAGAAAGGTGTAACTAGCTAGCTAAACTACATCCAAATATGTATGCAGATGTCAAAGCATTTTCAGTTGGTTAACACAACAACTATCCAGCCATGTGATCTATACATAATGGCTTATATTAATCTACATCCTATAGCAGTATGCACTCTCTTCTCCCATAAATAAATAAATAAATATATATATATATATATATATATGTTTATTGACATGTAATCCCTGCTTTTGTGAAGAAAAAAATTATGTTAATTGTGAAACAGCCGCAAGTTTTCCTATTTGACCACTTCACATATTTGCTCCTATTTCATGAAATTCATCATATAATACGTATACAATAGTTATAACCTTCACACAGTGATGTTAACACATAAGCTTCATACAGTAAATAAAACTCCCTCTGTTTCAAAATAAGTGTCGTTGATCTAGTACAATATTTGCACTAGTTTAGTACTAAATCAGAGACACACTTATTTTTGGACGAAGCGAGTAGTACATAGAGTGTTGCATAATCCCAATTCATGTTATGCAGCTCATGCTAATATTACCTTCAACACTAGAACATGTGAAATTCCACTACCATCGAGGAGTCAATATTTCTGTACCGTTCAAGCTATATGATAACAGATTTATAAACACATATCCTTCATTTGAATTATCTTTTACCAGTTACTACGAAATTATTGAATTAAATCGTTCAACATAATACCTTGAAAGTTACTAATAGACCTCATCTAGCTAGCAATTTAAATATTTGTTAGAGTTTAAAGATAATTTCTAGAATATTGGTTTGTACGTGTTAGTAAAATCTGGAAGACAACAACTTTTCTATTTTCTCAAATAAAAATAAAACCCAGTCAGTTAATTAAAAAGCAATAGTGTTAGATGTGTGCATTCCTTTCTTTTCCAACGCCGGTTTTGTGCATTACATGACTCTTTATGTTCTATGTAGCCAAACATGAATCTGCAACAAGTAATAGTGACAAGTCCAACTCAACAACTTAATCATTTCTTGCAATATCTATATTTTATGCTTCATAAGCGTAAGCCGAGTGTATTATATCGGGTGATAGTCGGTTTACCTAGAACACCATTACGGAGCCGCGGGCAGCGTGCAGGCCACGTGGCAGGTACGCTTTGCCATGAGTTGCACTATAAGCAAAGTGCTTCTCCGAGGCAACTTCGACTTATCTGAGTTTACACCGTGTCCATTATATAAGCCGAGTGTGGAACACCATATTTACGGCATACACGTAGCTAAATCGAAAACTATATGTTCATTTTGTATCCTGATGGGCATGCTCGGTATAGCATTCGGCTTACAGAATGATACTAGGCAACACGTGCTTTTCGTACACTGAAGCAATGTGCAAAATCGGGAAAAAACAATATTAAAAATCTTCAAATCTGATATTTCGATAGAAGTTTGACTAAATGGGATAATATGTGTCATAAATGTATAAATAGGATAAAAAGTGAAATTCACTCTATATATAAAGGAAAACTCTTACCTTTCACTGACAGATCCGGGCCACATATCCACCACCGCCTCGTCCGTTGATCTTGCTCTATCTGACGCACCAGATCGTGCCCGCGCACCAACGTAGCAGCGACCTAGCGCGCCGTTTCCTGAAACAACAACGTTGTTATAAAAACGGTCCTGAAACTGAGAGGTGGCGGCTACCGGATCTGAGAGGGCGACGGCACGGCCGCTAGCCCCCGACGTCGGGCGCTCCCGCCGTAGCCCATCCGCCACGACGTCGACCGGCCCTCCCTTAGCCCCCACCCCCCGCGTCGCCAGCCGCTCGCCCACAGCGACGGTGCGGCCGCTCGCCCCCAACGTCGGCCGCTCCCGCCGCAGCTCATCCGCCACGACGTCGGTCGACCCTCCCCTACCCTCACCCCCGTGCTGCCAGCCGCTCGGCCACGACGCCGGCCAGCGCAACGCACGCCGCAGCCCCTCCGCCCCTGATGTCTGCCAGCCCTCCCCTCCCCCTACCCCCTGCCGCCAGCTGCTAGCCCCCGACGCCGACCGGCCCTCCGCATGCGGCAAGCCGCACCAGGAGGAAGCCGTAGAGTAGATCATGGTGGCGATGAATGTGATGCCATGCTCTATAGCTTGTCTGTGTGCCTACACGCAGCTGTACTACACTAAGCTTTATTCATAAAAGCAAGTTGGACTAAACATGTATTCTAGCTATTAATCAAATTTTGGAACACAAACAAATATCTAAATTAATAACTAATTAGTGGTTAGCTAAACAACACACATGGATGCTTTAAGGACACACTGCTTGTGCACTGCGATCTCTCTCTCTCTCTCTTCAGTTTATTGCAAATAAATATCATTAGTCTAGTACAGCATATTATTTGTACTAATGTCCCCATTGATAAACGGGTTACAGGTATCATTCTAAAAAAGTATGATATTTTAAACATTAATTAGCAAGATAAACATGGACCATCAGCTATCAATCTAAAAAGGTATGATATTTTAGAAAATGCTGGACATTTAGACTAGTGGGGACAGGGCCTATAGCCCCGGCCCGTAAGGGGCTTTAGTCCCGGTTCACCAACCGGGACTAAAGGGCCGGGACTAAAGGCCTAACCTTTAGTCCCGGTCCTGTTCCAAGCCGGGACTAAAGGTGCTCCACGTGGGCGCCTCGGAGCGCCCTCAGGGGCAGGCCCTTTAGTCCCGGTTCTTTACACGGACCGGGACTAAAGAGTTTCAGATTTTGTTTATTTTTGGGTTTTAGGGTTTTAGGGTTTAGGTGTTCGGGAGATGAAGGTGATGCCTCGTTTGGTGTTCGGGAATTAGTTGTCATATAATTCTAAATATAAATAATTATGCATATATATAAGATTAACTTATCTTAGAAGCGAGCATATATATACAATTATATGGAGATCTGAATTATCGGGACTAGAGCCCGTCTATTCGATTACATTGTCGAACATCAGTAATGGCCCCTAGGTACACTAAATCGTCCTTTGTCATCTATAGCTTCCGTCCTCAGAAAGGTCGCAAGCTCCTCTGCAACAGCAATCGCGCGTTGCTCTGATAGGACCTTCTCCCTCATGGCCGTGTACTATATAAGAAGAGGAGATGAATATGAATATCAATCATGATACCAAAGAATGACGGGTAAAAATAGAGGTGTGAATGTTCATTGCTTACGTCGAATCTGTGATCCTTGTGCTCAGAGGTAAACGTGCGAATGGTCTCGCAAACATAGTATCCGCATAGATGCGTCCCCCGTGGCTGCTGGTCGCACTTTACGGGAATAGAATATATATAATCAAAATAATAATCTAGCATCATAAATGTATTGAAAATAGAAGTATATCATACTACTACTTACCTGAGCCGCTCTAAAGGTCAGCTTCTCTGGCTCGATACCGGGAGTCACGCACTTGAACCGCTTCCAAACCCTGCCCGACAAGGATAATGATTTGCTAAGTTTTTCATTAATTGATATATCAGAAAATCATCGAAAGAGACCGATAGAGCACAAGAATGATTGAAATTACCCTTGGAGCATGTCCTGCAGGCTTTGGAACTGTTCCAAGGGTCTCGATAATGGGTCGAAGGCATCAACTCTTCCCTTATCAATTTGAATGTCCAACAGAATCCAATGGAAGCTGCTCATGTATATATATATATATGTGTGTGTGACAGTAACTTATCAATTACACTTATAAGTGAATGGACACAACAGAGTAAAGACCCTCACCCGAAGTTGTATGGAAACAGTATGTGGTCACAAAATTTTTGATCTGTTAGAAACCTTAGAAGGTTTTCCTCCGTCTCCTTGGGTTTATCAGTTAGCGTCGCTATATGTATTTTATCTGGGTCAATAAACTCAATATTTAGGATGTTCCTACTTTTACAATCTAGACTCTTCATTCTTCATAATAGAGTACAAGTTATATATAGACAATGAATTGAAATAACTACACAAGTTATATGTAGACAACGAATTGCAAAACTTACATACAATAGCAACTCATAAGCAATTTGTCAAGGGCGTCGACATTGTACATCTGGAAGAGTTCATCAAAGTCGATATGGATTTCTTCGGGGCGGCCGTAGTACTCCCGTGGGACACTCACCACGATCATCGTTCTCCCATTCTTTGATTCACTTAAGTACCATGTATGCAAGTAACACATATTTCTTGGGAGATCATCATTGCTGACCAAAGGCGCTCCCATGACAAACTGTGGCTTAGGGGCTACCACAACCTTGGGTAACCTGTCGTCTTGGGAAGCCAGAATGTCTTCAACCGGGATACCCCATTCATCCGCCCACTTCTTTGCTAATTCCAAATCACCCAAGACAAACTGTGGCTTAGGGGCTACCACAGCCTTCGGTATCTTGTCGTCTTGGGAAGACAACAATTCTTCAACCGAGAGACCACATGCAACCGCCAACTTCTTTGCACTTTCTAAAGCTAGAGCCTGCATCGAAGGGGGGACATTCTCGGGTAACACCCTGAGGGTTGGGATCAACTGCTTGGCCTGTTGTCCAAGCTGAGGAACGTCTGATTATTTCTTGCTTGTAGTTGAACTTGATTTGCTCCTACTTGCACTTCACTAGTGGAAAACGGGCCTTTGGCCGGGACCCTTTAGTCCTGGCCTGCCTCTGGGCCGAGACTAAAGGCCCGGCCACGTCGCCCCAATTCTCAATGCCTCCCTCGAGGCTTTAGTCCCGGCCCGTAAGGAGCCTTTAGTCCCGGTTCGTGTCCCAAACCGGGACTAAAGGGCTACGCGATGGGCAGTGGTGGTGGCAACCGTTCGTATCCCCCTTTAGTCCCGGTTGGTGGCTCAACCCGGGACTAAAGGCCTAACACGTGGCCTGCCGTAGTGGTCGCAACTGTTGGTATACCTCTTTAGTCCCGGTTGGTGGCTCAACCTGGGACTAAAGGCCCAAACGCTTTGCATCCCGCATCGTTTCGGGCGATGAAAAGCACGAACCGAAGCAGAGTCGCCATTTCTCTGTTTCTTCTTCTCTCTCGCTCTCGCTCTCTGTTCTTCTCCTATCTTCTTCCCTTCTCTTCTTCCACCATGCCAACTCGCTTTGAAGAGGTGCTCGCACATGGCACGACCATGCTCGATGTCGTGTACACGAACGAGAGCAGGGAGATGTCGTTTTTTCTTGAATAGTTGAAGGAACGATGGCTTGACGCCGCAATGGATCATGAGAAGTTCTTGGGGCTTGATCTGGTGTTGCCGTCATCCAACTATGCTTCGCACACCATGTCTTGATCTTCCAATGGGCGAGGTAAGTTTTGAGGCTTTCTTTGATCCAAGATAATGACATTGTAAGTTTATTTGTTTCAATCATAGTTCGTTCCCTTCAAATAGTTGTAGTGAAACAATTTTGATTAGTTGAAGGGGAACACAATCTAATTGGAATAGTGTTCCATAATCTGAAAAATCGTATTAGAATCAACTAGTGTTTAATATGTTCCATTGGAATCATAGTTGGTTCCCTTCAAATAGTTGTAGTGAAACAATTTTGATTAGTTGAAGGGGAACACAATCTGATTGGAATAGTGTTCCATAATCTTAAAAATCGTATTAGAATCAACTAGTGTTTAATATGTTCCATTGGAATCATAGTTGGTTCGCTTCAAATAGTTGTAGTGAAACAATTTTGATTAGTTGAAGGGAACACAATCTGATTGGAATAGTGTTCCACAATCTGAAAAATCTGATTGGTTCAATATGTTCCATTGAAGTCATAGTTGTAGTGATACAATTTTATGCGGTGTTCTTTGATCCAAGGTTATGAAAATTGCATATAGCTAGTGATCTCTCTAGGTTCCATTGGATAGCAATATGATATGTCATAGTCATGAAAATTGCATATAGCTAGTGATCTCTATAGGTTCCATTGGATAGCTATAGTGATCTCTCTAGGTTCCATTGCATATGTTCTATTTGAATCCTAAAGATAATTTTCTCTTTAGTTGTAGTGAAACATGTTTCCTTATTGCAGCAGTATGTAACATTTGTTCCAGTTTAATTTGTTTCTGTTGCAGTAGTGACAAGCATTGTCCAGAACTCATGGACTTCCTTCGCAGCGGCATCACTTTTGCTACCGTTGACATAAGGAACGACAAGCTGAAGATGAGGTACAGCTTTGGTATTGAGATACCAACTGGTTGCCTCATTGATCTCCAAACGGTATTCAGGCCTCGACATGTCAGGACTTCGATCGCTCATATGGCAGTTGCCTTGATCGACGAGGAATATGGTGATATGAAGACCAGTTTCCCAAAGTCTCAGCACAAACTTTGGGAGAAGTCCCGATCGTATCAACATGGAGTATGCAGCAAAAGATGCATACGTTTCATACGAGTTGTACCGCAAGATTCGAGTCGTCAACTATGGCCAGCGTCACCTCGAGGAAGGTGGGCATTCTAATTCAGACGATTCAGACGAGTAGTGTTCTCAACGTCAAACACTTGTATATATATCTATGGTAGCTATTATTATGTACTGTTTGGACTAGTATCATGTACTGCTTGGACCAATTTATATATGTTTAGTTTCTGTTTGTGCCATTATAGTTTCCAAATTTGAATGGTTTAGCCCTTTCTAACTTCATTTGCTACTTTTGAATGGTTTAGCCCTTTCTAACTTCATGGTATCATGCATTTCGACCACATATATATACAAAAAGGCTTCAGTTCAAATAAGTTCAAAAAATGAAATCCCTTTTGTAACAGATCTGTTTTTGATTAAAACACTCATTTAAAAATGAAAGACCATTAGTTCCACGTGGCGTGCGGCGGAACCACGTGGCGTGCAGCGGAACCTCTTTTGTTGTGGGGGTCGCTTTTCCTTCTTCTCCTTGTGCTAGATATTTGTTATGCATTAGGGAAAGAAGGAATAGCGACCATCATCGACGGTCAAAAAATCAGGTGAGGGAGTGTCCACCATACATGAGAGAAGGAGAATGCCGACTGTTGTTGTGGGGGTTGCTTCTCCTTCTTTTCTTTGTGCTAGATATTTGTTATGCACTAGGGGAAGGAGTAGCGACCATCATCGACGGTCGAAAAATCAGGTGAGGGAGTGTCCACCATACATGAGAGAAGAAGAATGTCGACTGTTGCTGTGGGGGGTCGTTTCTCCTTCTTCTCCTTGTGCTAGATATTGGTTATGCACTAGGGGAAGAAGGAGTAGCGACCATCATCGACGGTTGAAAAATCAGGTGAGCTAGTGTCCACCATATATGAAAGAAGAAGAATGTCGTCTCTTATTGTGGGGGTCGCTTCTACTTCCAAAGAGATTGTCCATTTTGTACACGAAGTGCATCCAGTTTATAACGTAACCCTCTCAACTTTATCGCACATGCTATGTGGGTGAAATAATGATAGCATGCCAACTTTCAACATTTTCAGAGTTCATTTGTAGTGCTTTTCAATTTCAGGGTCAACTAGCTCAAAAAAAAAAGTAAATGCACGAAGAATACCAAATGAAGTTAGAAATTGTTGAAATTTTGTGATGTGCCTTTGAATGGTGCATTTTTAACACACAAAAAGTATGGAGTTCAAATAAGTTCAAAAAAATGAAATCCCTTTGTAAGAGATGAGTTCTCGTTCGAAACCCTAATACTTCGAGAGAGATTGTCCGTTTTGTACACGAAGTACATCCAGTTTTTGTCGTAGCCCTCTCAAATTTTTCACACATGCTATGTGGGTGAAATGATGATAGCATGCCAACTTTCAACATTTTCAGAGTTCATTTGTAGTGCTTTTCAATTTAAGGGTCAACTAGCTCAAAAAAAAATTAAGTAAATGCACGAAGAATACCAAATGAAGTCAAAAATTGTTGAAATTTTGTGATGTGCCTTTGAATGGTGCATTTTGAACACACAAAAAGTATGGAGTTCAAATAAGTTCAAAAAAATGAAATCCCTTTGTAAGAGATGAGTTCTCGTTCGAAACCCTGATACTTCAAGAGAGATTGTCCGTTTTGTACACGAAGTGCATCCAGTTTTTGTCGTACCCCTCTCAACTTTTTAACGCATTCTATGTGGGTGAAATGATGATAGCATGCCAACTTTCAACATTTTCAAAGTTCATTTGTAGTGCTTTTCAATTTCAGGGTCAACTAGCTCAAAAAAAAAAGTAAATGCACGAAGAATACCAAATGAAGTTAGAAATTGTTGAAATTTTGTGATGTGCCTTTGAATGGTGCATTTTGAACACACAAAAAGTATGGAGTTCAAATAAGTTCAAACAAATGAAATCCCTTTGTAAGAGATGAGTTCTCGTTCAAAACCCTAATACTTCGAGAGAGATTGTCCGTTTTGTACACGAAGTGCATCCAGTTTTTTGTCGTAGCCCTCTCAAATTTTTCACACATGCTATGTGGGTGAAATGATGATAGCATTCCAACTTTCAACATTTTCAGAGTTCATTTGTAGTGCTTTTCAATTTCAGGGTCAACTAGCTCAAAAAAAATAAGTAAATGCACGAAGAATACCAAATGAAGTCAGAAATTGTTGAAATTTTGTGATGTGCCTTTGAATGGTGCATTTTGAACACACAAAAAGTATGGAGTTCAAATAAGTTCAAAAAAATGAAATCCCTTTGTAAGAGATGAGTTCTCGTTCGAAACCCTGATACTTCAAGAGAGATTGTCCGTTTTGTACACCAAGTGCATCCAGTTTTTGTCGTACCCCTCTCAACTTTTTAACGCATTCTATGTGGGTGAAATGATGATAGCATGCCAACTTTCAACATTTTCAAAGTTCATTTGTAGTGCTTTTCAATTTCAGGGTCAACTAGCTAAAAAAAAAAGTAAATGCACGAAGAATACCAAATGAAGTCAGAAATTGTTGAAATTTTGTGATGTGCCTTTGAATGGTGCATTTTGAACACACAAAAAGTATGGAGTTCAAATAAGTTCAAAAATATGAAATCCCTTTGTAAGAGATGAGTTCTCGTTCGAAACGCTGATACTTCGAGAGAGATTGTCCGTTTTGTACACGAAGTGCATCCACTTTTTGTCGTAGCCCTCTCAACTTTTTAACACATGCTATGTGGGTGAAATGATGATAGCATGCCAACTTTCAACATTTTCAGAGTTCATTTGTAGTGCTTTTCAATTTCAGGGTCAACTAGCTCAAAAAAAATAAGTAAATGCACGAAGAATACCAAATAAAATCAGAAATTGTTGAAATTTTGTGATGTGCCTTTGAATGGTGCATTTTGAATACACGAAAAGTATGGAGTTTAAATAAGTTCAAAAAAATGAAATCCCTTTGTAAGAGATGAGTTCTCGTTCGAAACCCTAATACTTCAAGAGAGATTGTCCGTTTTGTACACGAAGTGCATCCAGTTTTTGGCGTACCCCTCTCAACTTTTTAACGCATGCTATGTGGGTGAAATGATGATAGCATGCCAACTTTCAACATTTTCAAAGTTCATTTGTAGTGCTTTTCAATTTCAGGGTCAACTAGCTAAAAAAAAGTAAATGCACGAAGAATACCAAATGAAGTCAGAAATTGTTGAAATTTTGTGATGTGCCTTTGAATGGTGCATTTTGAACACACAAAAAGTATGGAGTTCAAATAAGTTCAAAAATATGAAATCCCTTTGTAAGAGATGAGTTCTCGTTCGAAACGCTGATACTTCGAGAGAGATTGTCCGTTTTGTACACGAAGTGCATCCACTTTTTGTCGTAGCCCTCTTAACTTTTTAACACATGCTATGTGGGTGAAATGATGATAGCATGCCAACTTTCAACATTTTCAGAGTTCATTTGTAGTGCTTTTCAATTTCAGGGTCAACTAGCTCAAAAAAAAATAAGTAAATGCACGAAGAATACCAAATAAAATCAGAAATTGTTGAAATTTTGTGATGTGCCTTTGAATGGTGCATTTTGAACACACAAAAAGTATGGAGTTCAAATAAGTTCAAAAAAATGAAATCCCTTTGTAAGAGATGAGTTCTCGTTCGAAACCCTGATACTTCGAGAGAGATTGTCCGTTTTGTACACGAAGTGCATCGAGTTTTTGTCGTAGCCCTCTCAACTTTTTAAGACATGCTATGTGGGTGAAATGATGATAGGATGCCAACTTTCAACATTTTGAGAGTTCATTTGTAGTGCTTTTCTATTTCAGGGTCAACTAGCTCCAAAAAAATGAGTTAATAGTTTGGATAGTCAAAATAATTACTTTTGGAAATTGAAAATAGTTTTGCATTATTTATTCAATTTCAAACACTTTTCATTATCATAGTTTTGTCAAATTCTCAAATATGAAAAAATAATTTTAATAAACAAAGTTTTTAATTGAAAATAGCAAAATAGTTAATAGTTTGGATAGTCAAAATAATTACTTTTAAAATAGAAAATAGTTTTGCAGTATTTATCAAATTTCAAACACTTTTCATTATCATAGTTTTGTCAAATTCTCAAATATGGAAAAAGAATTTTAATAACCATAATTTTTAATTGAAAATAACAAATAGTTAATAGTTTGGATAGTCAAAATAATTAATTTTGAAAATATAAAATAGTTTTGAAATATTTATTCAATTTCAAACACTTTTCATTATCATAGTTTTGTCAAATTCTCAAATATACAAAAAGAATTTTAATAAACATAGTTTTTAATTGAAAATAACAAAATAATTAATAGTTTGGATAGTCAAAATAATTACTTTTGAAAATAGAAAATAGTTTTGAATTATTTATTCAATTTCAAACACTTTTCATTATCATAGTTTTGTGAAATTCTCAAATATGCAAAAAGAATTTTTAATAAACATAGTTTTTAATTGAAAATAACAAAATAGATAATAGTTTGCATAGTCAAAATAATTAATTTTGAAAATAGAAAAAATAATTAATTTTTAATAACTATATGAGAATTTATAGAGAAAATTCAACCTAAATTCAAAGTGAACTCACTTTGAATTCGGGTTGAAGTTTCTCCATAATTTCGAATATAGTTTCAATTTTCAGTGAATTTAGGCCCGTAAGCCTGCTTTAGAGAGGAGCTCGATGGAGAAGCTGCGACGGGGCTTATAAACAAGTGTTAGTCCCCCTCGTTGGGCGAGGTGGGACTAAACTTATCGTGCAGCCAAGGAGGGGCTTTAGTCCCGGGTGGAGCCACGCCCCGGGACTAAAGCCCCTTGCCTGCCACCTGCCGAGGAGGGGCTTTAGTCCCGGTGCGCGGCTCCAACCGGGACTAAAGGCCCCTGCTTCCCGCCTTCTGGTCTGCCCGAAAAAGGGCCTTTAGTCCCGGGTCGTGGCTCCACCCGGGACTATAGGGGGTCTTTAGTCCCGGTTCGAGCCACGCATTGGGACTAAAGATCCACCTATATAAGCGGGACTTCGAAAAATTCCAACCCAAATCGTCCATTTCTCTTCTTCTTCCTCTCGTTCTCCTGCCCGGCGCGGCACAACTACGAACTCGACGATGCCGTCAGGCTGCCCGCCGTCCTGCTCGCCGCAGCCTCCCGTCCTCCTCGCCATCGCCGTCGTCCTCCTCGTCGCCGCCGTCCTCCTCGCCGCGCGCCGTCCTCCTCGTCGCGCACTGCCGTCCTCCTCGCCGCGCGCCGCGCCGTCCTCCTCGCCGCGCGCCGTCGATACCTCCGGCCGGTAAGCCCCCCGCCCCTCCTCCCCAAAACTCCGGCCAGTAGAAGAAAAGAAGAAAAAGGAGAAGAAAAGAAGAAAAAGGAGAAGAAAAGAAGAAAAAGGAGAAGAAAGGAAGAAAAAGGGAAGAAAAGAAGAAAAAGATTTTTTTTGTCATTTAATTCCTATTGTTATTAGGTTTGTGCTAGATTATTAGGGTTAGTAATTCTTAGAATTAGGAAAAGGGAAAATAAGAAGAGGAGGAGAAGAACAGAAGAAAAAGGAGAATAAGAAGAGGAGGAGAGGAGAAGAAGAGGAAAAATAGAAGAAGAGGAGAAGTAGTAGAAGAGAAAAAATTAGAAGAGGAGGAGAGGAGAAGTAGAAGAAGAGAAGAGGAGAAGTAGTAGAAGAAGAGGAGAAGTAGAAGTAGAAGAAGAAGTAGAAGAAGAGGAGAAATAGAAGAAGAGGAAAAATTAGTTTAGGATTACAAGAAGAAGAAATATTGTATAGTGTATATGCTTAAGTGTTAATAGTGTTTCTTAGATTATTGCTTAATTTTGCTATTGTATATGCTTAAGTGTTAATAGTTTAATTTTGCTATTGTATATGCTTAAATGTTAATAGTTTATTTTTAGCAAGAAAATTAATAGAACTAGTTTATTTTTTTAGTTCATTTTACGATGCCTATCCCGCATCCTCGTCGTCGACTCGGCCGAGGACACCTGCTTGATGAGAGGGGCCCTATCCGGGACTGGGCTCCGCCCCGCTGGTATTGGGAGGTGCTACCTTCCGGGGGGCGTAGGTTGGTGAGGAGCCAGCCCGTCGTTGACCCGATCCTTGTTTGGTGGCGGTCGCGTGGGCCAGTGAGGGTGCCGAGGCTTCCGGACACCGCGGAGGTGGTACGTCACCGTGTCAGCGAGGAGAATGAGCACGTCCGTCGCTACATGGTTGCGTTGGAGGGCAGGTTCGAGCATACCTGGTAGGTTCTTCGGGGATCTCACTGGAGCTATGATCCTGTGATGGTTCCTTCTCTTTGGGTCTCCACCGCCCGCGCCGATACCCGTCGGGCGCTACGGTTCTAGATGTATCAGTGATGCTATATGTATGATAGTATTCGAGGAGTATTAGTGATAATATTCGACAATGTACGGACAAAAGAGATGATGTATTTGCTTATAATTGAATGCATGCTAATTGGAATACTACTTTATTTTACGATTTGGTTTTGCTTATTGAATTCTCAAATTGGAAAAGTACTCCTACTTTGAATACTATGCAAAAATCTAGGAGTCTCGGGTGGAGCCACGACCCGGGACTAAAGTTGTTTTGGAACGGAGTTCCTGATAAAATAATTCTTTTTTGGTACAAAGGTTAAGAGAATCCGTTTTTTGCAGAACTATGGATTCACATATCAGGAACCTCGAAGAGGAAGAACTTCTCGAAGATATAATCAAAGACAGCCCCGACGTTGAACCAACTGAATCTCCGTCGTCATATCTAAACCCCGACGTTGGAATGGAGGTTGAGCGACACGAAGATGAAGCTGATGGGGCAGGAGATAGGTCCAATGATGGAGAAGGTGATAGCTCCACTGATGGAGAAGCCGATGGAGAAGCCGGTGAAGAAATAATAAAGTCCGGCGACGTATACATATGAAGTTCGACAATCACTTGTAATATGTGAAAAATATTGGAGATAGCTCTATATTGTATACATATACATTCATTTGAAGAATGTTTCTCCCTCTTAGGTCTCCACATCGAGCAAAACGACGAAACGAGGCCCGACTAGAAAGTTGGATGCACGGACGCATTACACCTTTGAGGTGATAATGCCTACAGGCGAACCCAAGCTTCCTAAGAATGCTGCTGACACATTCAAGAAGCAATGCGGAGTTCTTGTTAGGGATCACGTCCCGATCAGCGCTGGGGAGTGAAACAAGGAAAGTGCTAGTATTCGAGGGGTACCTAGCCAAGTAGGCGAATCACTGGAAGGAATTTCAAGAGTACAAGGAGTCAGAAGATGCCCAGGCATTATCAGAAAAGAACAAGATAAATGCCGACAAGAAGAAATATCACCACAAGCTGGGGCCACGGGCTATGAGACTGCCATCCCAAAGTGGGATAAGAAAGAGAAAGATTTGCTAGATAAAGGCATGGTACCTGAACCACTCCGTGATCAGTGGGAATTGAGAGCAAGAAATTGGTTCCTTTCGCATGGTGGGTCGTACGACGAAAAAACAGGGGACCTAACCTGAAGTGACGGTCTTAGGATACCCAGGGAGAATTGGAAAAGGATAGTGAAAGAAATTAAGGAGGGAAAAAGAAATTTCACTGCAGATAGAGAGAAAGATTTGCTCACACTGGTCCTCGGCAATGACGAACATGGAGGATGAACGCGAGGCTTCGGTCCTTCTTACCCGTGGTGGCTTGGGTTTGCCAGAGACCAAGACACTTACAGAAGCCGAGATAGAGCAAAGAAGCGGCAGCAGGATGAGGAGAATGACAAGTTCAACCAGTTGCTTGCCAGGATTAACGAGCAACAGAAGCATATTGATGAGCTTAGAGGAGTAGCGCGCCAGGAAGATCCTGCACTTGATATTACCGGCGCCCCATCTAAGCGGAAAAGCAGTATGGCTGAATCTGAGGCCCCACCCGACGATGCACGAAGAATGATAGAGGGCGGTCCCGGCTACCCCCTGGATGGAATCAAGGAGTCAACATCATGTGAACTCCATCAGAAATTCAAGAACATATCCATGAAGGTGGCCGTCGGACAAGCTTTATCTTCTGGCCCTGATGCACGCTGGCATGGCCGTGAGATTCCAGCTGGGTTTGCTAAAGTCGGGGTGGATGAAATCCTGGCGGGGTTTCATGATATGGAGCTCGACATAGCTGGACCCGAAGATGAGAGGACACTCGGAGAAGTACTGGGTGGAGTCATCCTATGGGACAAGAACTACATCAAGCTTCCAGGCTTGGCCCTAAGGACAACAATGCCTCTGAGTCATCGCAGGTCACCTACACCTCCATTACCTCCAAGCCCTCCACATGACGTCGGCCAGCACAACACGAGTCCATCTCGATCATCGCAGCCGTACTTGGGTCATCCGTCTCCGCCGCCGCCCGCACAGGATACTAAGCGTAAGCGTGCCACCAAGAACGCTCCGCCGACGATTCCTAAGCGACGGAGCCCCCCAAAGCGCAAACGGTCGCCCCTCCCAAAGGTACCTCATGCTAATCTTCCTATCAGACCTTATGATCATACCCCCGAGGAAAACGCCAGGATATCAAAGGAACATCATGATGCGCAGATGAAAAAGAAGGAACCCGAGCCCCGCCCGGAATACACCGAGAAGCAAATAGCATGGGCAAAATACTTCACGACCCTTCCATCACAGTATGACTTACACCATAAGCCTGATGACTATACACGCACATTGCAGAAGGAAGTGAAAAAGAGAAGATCACATGCAAGTGCAAGTGGGAGCAAATCAAGTTCAACTACAAGCAAGAAAAAATCAGACGTTCCTCATCTTGGACATCAGGCCAAACAGTCGATCCCACCCCTCAAGGTGTTAACCGCGAATGTTCCCCCTCCGGTGCAGGGCAAGCTTTTGAAATAGCAAAGCAGTGGGCGGCTCAATGGGGTGTCTCGGTTGAAGATGTTCCGGCTTCCCAAGACGACAGGTTATCCAAGGCTGTTATAGCCCCTATGCCACAGTTTGTCATGGGAGAGCCTTTGGTCAGCAAAGATGATCTCCCAACAAATATGCGTTACTTGCATACATGGTACTTAAGTGAATCAAAGAATGGGAGAACGATGATCATGCTGAGTGTCCCACGGGAGTACTACGGCCGCCCCGAAGAAATCCATATCGACTTTGATGAACTCTTCCAGATGTACAATGGAGACGCCCTCGACAAATCGCTTATGAGTTGCTATTGTCTATAAGTTTTTCAATTCGTTGTCTACATATAACTTGTTTAGTTATTTCAATTCATTGTCTATATATAACTTGTACTCTATTATGCAGAATGAAGATTCTGGATTGTAAAAGTAAGAACATCCTAAATATTGGGTTTATTGACCAGATAAAATACATATAGCGACGCTAAGTGATAAACCCAAGGAGACGGAGGAAAACCTTCTAAGGTTTCTAATAGATCAAAATTTCTGTGACCACATACTCTTTCCATACAACTTCAGGTGAGGGTCTTTACTCTGTTGTGTCCATTCACTTATAAGTGTAATTGATAAGTTACTGACACAGACATATATATATATATATATATATATATACATGTGCAGCTTCCATTGGATTCTGTTGGACATTCAAATTGATAAGGGAAGACTTGATGCCTTCGACCCATTATCCAGACCCTTGGAACAGTTCCAAAGCCTACAGGACATGCTCCAAGGGTAATTTCAATCATTCTTGCGCTCTATCGGTCTCTTTCGATGATTTTCTGATATATCAATTAATAAAAAACTTAGCAAATCATTATCCTTGTCGGGCAGGGTTTGGAAGCGGTTCAAGTGCGTGACTCCCGGTAACTTTCCTGAGAAGCTGACCTTTAGAGCGGCTCAGGTAAGTAGTAGTATGATATACTTCTATTTTCAATACATTTATGATGCTAGATTATTATTTTGATTATATATATTCTATCCTCGTAAAGTGCGACCAGGAGTCACGGGGAACGCATCTATGCGGATACTATGTTTGCGAGACCATTCGCACGTTTACCTCTGAGCACAAGGATCACAGATTCGACGTAAGCAATGAACATTCACACCTCTATTTTTATCCGTCATTCTTTGTTATCATGATTTATATTCATATGCATCTCCTCTTCTTATATAGAACACGGCCATCAGGACGAAGGTCCTACCAGAGCAACGCGCGATTGCTGTTGCAGAGGAGCTTGCGGGATTTCTGAGGACGGAAGCTATAGATGACAAAGGACGATTTAGTGTAGCTAGGGGCCATTACTAATGTTCGTCCATGTAATCGAATAGACGGCCTCTAGTCCCGATAATTCAGATCTCCATATAATTGTATATATATGCTCGCTTGTAAGATAAGTTAATCTTATATATATTTGCATAATTACTTCTATTTAAATTATATGAAAACTAATTCCCGAACACCAAACGAGGCATCACATTAATCTCCCGAACACCTAAACCCTAAAACCCTAAAACCCAAAAACAATTTCATTCAAAAAAAACCCAAAAATAAGCAAAATATGAAACTCTTTAGTCCCGGTCCGTGTAACGAACCGGGACTAAAGGGCCTGCCCCTTGGGCGCTACGAGGCGCCCACGTGGAGCAGCTTTAGTCCCGGCTTGGAACAGGGCCGGGACTAAAGTTTAGGCCTTTAGTCCCGCCCCTTTAGTCCCAGTTGGTGAACCGGGACTAAAGCCCCTTAAAGGCCGGGGCTAAGGGCCCCGTCCCCACTAGTGCTTGCACGTGATTTGCTCTTTTTCGCTTCCTTCTGCAATGTGCGTGTATAGTCATCAGGCTTATGGTGTAAGTCATACTGTGATGGAAGGTTCGTAAAGTATTTTGCAAATGCTGTTTGCTTCTCGGTGTATTCCGGGTGGGGCTCGGGTTCCTTCTTTTTCATCTACGCATCATGATGTTCCTTTGCTATCCTGGCGTTTTCCTCGGGGGTACGATCATATGGTCTGATAGGAAGATTAGCATGAGGTACCTTTTGGAGGGGCGACAGTTTGCGCTTTGGGGGGCTCCGTCGCTTAGAAATCGTTGGTGGAGCGTTCTTACTGGCACGCTTCCGCTTAGTATCCGGAGCAGGCGGCGGCGGAGACAGACGACCCAAGTCCTGCAGTGGTGATCGAGATGGACTCGTGTTGTGATGGCCGACGTCATGTCGAGGGCTTGGAGGTGATGGAGGTGTAGGTGACCTGCGAAGACTCGGAGGCGGTGTTGTCCTTGTGGCCGAGCGTGGAAGCTTGATGTAGTTCTTGTTCCATAGGATGACTCCACCCAGTACTTCTCCGAGTGTCCTCTCATCTTCGGGTCCAGCTATGTCGAGCTCCATACCATGAAACCCCGCCATGATTTCATCCACCCCGACTTTAGCAAAGCCATCTGGAATCTCACGGCCATGCCGGCGTGCATCAGGCCCAAAAGGTAAAGCTTGTCCGGCGGCCACCTTCATGGATATGTTCTTGAATTTCTGATGGAGTTCACATGATGTTGACTCCTTGATTCCATCCACGGGGTAGCCGGGACCGCCCTCTATCATTTTTCGTGCATCGTCGGGCGGGGCCTCAGATTCAGCCACGCTGCTTTTCCGCTTAGATGGGGCGCCGGTAATATCAAGTGCAGGATCTTCCTGGCGCTCTACTCCTCTAAGCTCATCAATCTGCTTCTGTTGCTTGTTAATCCTGGCAAGCAACTGGTTGAACTTGTAATTCTCCTCATCGTGCTGCCGCTTCTTTGCTCTCGCTCGGCTTATGTAATTGTCTTGGTCTCTGGCAAACCCAAGCCACCACGGGTAAGAAGAACCGAAGCCTCGCGTTCGTCCTCCATGTTCGTCATTGCCGAGGACCAGTGTGAGGAAATGTTTCTCTCTATCTGCAATGAACTTTATTTTTCCCTCCTTAATTTCTTTCACTATCTTTTTCCAATTCTCCCTGGGTATCCTAAGACCGTCACTTCAGATGAGGTCCCCTGTTTCTTCGTCGTACGAACCACCATGCGCAAGGAACCAATTTCTTGCTCTCATTTCCCACTCATCACGGAGTGGTTCAGCTACGATGCCTTTAGCTAGCAGATCTTGCTCTTTCTTATCCCACTTTGGGATGGCAGTCTCATAGCCCCCTCTCCCCATCTTGTGGTGATATTTCTTCTTGTCGGCATTTATCTTGTTCTTTTCTGATAATGCTTGGGCATCTTCTGACTCCTTGTACTCTTGAAATGTCTTCCAGTGATTCGCCTTCTTGTCTAGATACCCCTCGAATACTGGCACTTTCTTTGTCTTCAGATAGTTTTTCCATAGCTTCTTCTTCCAGCTACGAAACAGTTCGGCCATCTTCTTTAGAGTCCACTGCTTGACTTTGGCCCTCAGTTTGTCTGCGGTGTCTTCATTCTCACATTCTGGCAGGTTGAAATGTGACATGAGATCATTCCAAAGATCATCTTTGTACCTTTCAGCGACATAGTCACTATCGGCTGCCCCTTTGCGCTTGTTCCACTCCCGAACGCTGATCGGGACGTGATCCCTAACGAGAACTCCGCATTGCTTCTTGAATGTGTCAGCAGCATTCTTAGGAAGCTTGGGTTCGCCCGTAGGCAATATCACCTCAAAGGTGTAATGCGTCCGTGCATCCAACTTTCTAGTCGGGCCTCGATTCGTAGCTTTGCTCGATGTGGAGGCCTAAGAGGGAGAAACATTCATCAAATGAATGTATATGTATACAATATAGAGCTATCTCCAATATTTTGCACATATTACAAGTGATTGTCGAACTTCATATGTATACCTCGCAGGACTTTATTATTTCTTCACCGGCTTCTCCACCGGCTTCTCCATCAGTGGAGCTATCACCTTCTCCGTCATTGGACCTATCTCCTGCCCCATCGGCTTCATCTTCGTGTCGGTCGACCTCCATTCCATATCCGGAGGGGTTTAGATATGACGATGGAGATTCAGCTGGTTCAACGTCGTGGTCGTCTTTGATTATATCTTCGAGAAGTTCTTCCTCTTCGAGGTTCCTGATATGTGGATCCATATATCTGCAAAAAATGGACATTGGATTAACTAATAAACTAACAAACTATATAAGAGGGGTTGGAAACTTCGAAGTGTCGTTTTATATAGAAGGACCTTTAGTCCCGGGTCTTGGCTAGAACCTAAACTCTAAAATATGTCTAACGGGTTCTCTTAACCTTTAAGGATTTAACAAAATGGCGACATTCTAGATGTGTAGAAAATGATCCTATTTTTCCTGATCTCATCTACCCTTCTATATGTCACATTATTCTATCAGGAACTCCGTTCCAAAACAACTTTAGTCCCGGGTCGTGGCTCCACCCGGGACTCCTAGATTTCTGCATAGTATTCAAAGTAGGAGTACTTTTCAAATTTGAGCATTCAATAAGCAAAACCAAATCATAAAATAAAGTAGTATTCAAATTAGCATGCATTCAATTATAAGCAAATAAATCATCTCTTTTGTCCGTACATCATCGAATATTATCACTAATACTCCTCGAATACTATCATACATATAGCATCACTGATATATCTAGAACCGTAGCGCCCGACGGGTATCGTCGCGGGCGGTGGACACCCAAAGAGATGGAACCATCACAGGATCATAGCTCCAGTGAGATCCCCGAAGAACCTGCCAGGTATGCTCGAACCTGCCCTCCAACGCAACCATGTAGCGACGGACGTGCTCATCCTCCTTGCTGACACGGTGACGTACCACCTCCGCGGTGTCCGGAAGCCTCGGCACCCTCACTGGCCCACGCGACCGCCACCAAACAAGGATCGGGTCAACAACGGACTGGCTGCTCACCAACCTACGCCCCCCGGAAAGTAGCACCTCCCAATACCAGCCGGGCGGAGCCCAGTCCCGGACAGGGCCCCTCTGATCAAGCAGGTGTCCTCCGCCGAGTCGACGACGAGGATGCGGGATATGCATCGTAAAATGAACTAAAAAAATAAAGTAGTTCTATTAATTTTCTTACTATTAACACTTAAGCATATACAATAGCAAAATTAAACTATTAACCCTTAAGCATATACAATAGCAAAATTAAGCAATATTCTAAGAAACACTATTAACACTTAAGCATACACACTATACAATAGCAAAATTAAATGACAAAAAATATATTTCTTCTTCTTGTAACCCTAACCTAATTTTTCCTCTTCTTCTATTTCTCCTCTTCTTCTACTTCTTCTTCTACTTCTACTTCTCCTCTTCTTCTACTACTTCTCCTCTTCTCTTCTTCTACTTCTCCTGTCCTCCTCTTCTAATTTTTTCTCTTCTTCTACTTCTCCTCTTCTTCCATTTTTCCTCTTTTTCTCCTCTCCTCCTCTTCTTATTCTCCTTTTTCTTCTTTTCTTCTCCTCCTCTTCTTATTTTCCTTTTTCCTAATCTTATTTTCTTATTTTGGTTCATATTTCTTCTTCTTGTAACCCTAACCTAATTCTAAATATTACTAACCCTAATAATCTAGCACAAACCTAATAACAATAGGAATTAAATGACAAAAAAATCTTTTTCATTTTCTTCTTTTTTTCCCTTTTTCTTCTTTTCTTCTCCTTTTTCTTCCTTTCTTCTCCTTTTTCTTCCTTTCTTCTCCTTTTTATTCCTTTCTTCCCTTTTTCTTCGTTTCTTCTCCTTTTTCTTCTTTTCTTCTCCTTTTTCTTCTTTTCTTCTCCTTCCCTTTTCTTCTTTTCTTCTCCTTTTTCTTATTTTCTTCTCCTTTTTCTTCCTTTCTTCTCCTTTTTCTTCATTTCTTCTCCTTTTTCTTCCTTTCTTCTCCTTTTTCTTCCTTTCTTCCCTTTTTCTTCTTTTCTTCTCCTTTTTCTTATTTTCTTCTCCTTTTTCTTCTTTTCTTCTACTAGCTGGAGTATTGGGGAGGAGGGGGGGGGGCTTACCAGCCGGAGGTGTCGACGGCGCGCGGCGAGGAGGACGGCGGCGCACGGCGAGGAGGGCGGCGCGCGGCGAGGAGGACGACAGCGACGACGAGCAGGACGGCAGGGGGCGGCGAGGAGGACGGCGGGCAGCCTGACGGCGTCGTCGAGGTCGTCGGTGTTCTGCGCCGGGCAGGAGAACGAGAGGAAGAAGAGAAACGAACGATTTCGGTTGGAATGTTTCTAACTCTCGCTTATATAGGTGGATCTTTACTCCCGGTTCGGGGCTCGAACCGGGACTAAGGACCCCCTTTAGTCCCGGGTGGAGCCACGGCCCGGGACTAAAGGCCCTTTTTCGGCAGTCCAAAAGGCGGGAAGCAGGGGCCTTTAGTCCCGGTGCGGAGCTCCAACCGTGACTAAACGGGGTCTTTAGTCCCGGTTGGAGCCACGCACTAGGACCAAAGCCCCTCCTCGGCAGGCGGCAGGCGAGGGCGGGTCGTGGCTCCACCCGGGACTAAAGCCCCTCCTCGGCTGCACGATAAGTTTAGTCCCACCTTGCCCAGCGAGGGGGACTAACACTTGTTTATAAGCCCCGTCGCAGCTACTCCATCGAGCTCCTCTCTAAAGCAGGCTTACGGGCCTAAACTGACTGTAAATTTAAAAAATGAAACTATATTTGAAATTGTGGAGAAACTTAAACCTGAATTCAAAGTGAGCTAACTTTGAATTTAGGTTTAAGTTTCTTTACAAATTCTCATATAGTTTCAATTTTTTTCTATTTTCAAAATTAAATATTTTGTTATTTTCAATTAAAAACTATGTTTATTAAAATTCTTTTTGCATATTTGAGAATTTGACAAAACTATGATAATTAAAAGTGTTTGAAATTGAATAAATAATTCAAAACTATTTTCTATTTTCAAAAGTAATTATTTTGACTATCCAAACTATTAACTATTTTGTTAGTTTCAATTAAAAACTATGTTTATTAAAATTCTTTTTGCATATTTGACAATTTGACAAAACTATGATAATGAAAAGTGTTTGAAATTGAATAAAAAATTGAAAACTATTTTCTATTTTCAAAAGTAATTATTTTGACTATCCAAACTCTTAACTATTTTGTTATTTTCAATTAAAAACTATGTTTATTAAAATTATTTTTGCATATTTGAGAATTTGACAAAACTATGATAATGAAAAGTGTTTGAAATTGAATAAATAATGCAAAACTATTTTCTATTTTCAAAAGTAATTATTTTGACTATCCAAACTATTAACTATTTTGTTATTTTCAATTAAAAACTATGTTTATTAAAATTCTTTTTGCATATTTGACAATTTGACAAAACTATGATAATGACAAGTGTTTGAAATTGAATAAAAAATTGAAAACTATTTTCTATTTTCAAAAGTAATTATTTTGACTATCCAAACTCTTAACTATTTTGTTATTTTCAATTAAAGACTATGTTTATTAAAATTATTTTTGCATATTTGAGAATTTGACAAAACTATGATAATGAAAAGTGTTTGAAATTGAATAAATAATGCAAAACTATTTTCTATTTTCAAAAGTAATTATTTTGACTATCCAAACTATTAACTATTTTGTTATTTTCAATTGAAAAGTGTTTGCAATTGAAAAGCTCTAGAAATGAACTCTGAAAATGTTGAAAGTTGGCATATGCTATCATCATTTCACCCACATAGCATGTGTTAAAAAGTTGAGAGGGCTACGACAAAAACTGGATGCACTTCGTGTAAAAAACGGACAATCTCTCTCGATGTATGAGGGTTTCGAATGAGAACTCATCTTTTACAAAGGGATTTCATTTTTTTGAACTTATTTGAACTCCATACTTTTTGTGTGTTCAAAATGCACCATTCAAAGGCACATCACAAAATTTCAACAATTTCTGACTTCATTTGGTATTCTTCGTCCATTTACTTATCTTTTTTTGAGCCAGTTGACCCTGAAATTGAAAAGCACTACAAATGAACTCTGAAAATGTTGAAAGTTGGCATGCTATAATCATTTCACCCACATAGCATGTGTTAAAAAGTTGAGAGGGCAACGACAAAAATGGATGCACTTCGTGTACAAAACGGACAATCTCTCTCGAAGTATCAGGGTTTCCAACGAGAACTCATCTTTTACAAAGGGATTTCATTTTTTTGAATTTATTTGAACTCCATACTTTTTGTGTGTTCAAAATGCACCATTCAAAGGCACATCACAAAATTTCAACAATTTCTGACTTCATTTGGTATTCTTCGTCCATTTACTTATCTTTTTTTGAGCCAGTTGACCGTGAAATTGAAAAGCACTACAAATGAACTCTGAAAATGTTGAAAGTTGGCATGATAGCATCATTTCACCCACATAGCATGTGTTAAAAAGTTGAGAGGGCAACGACAAAAACTGGATGCACTTCGTGTACAAAACGGACAATCTCTCTCGAAGTATCAGGGTTTCCAACGAGAACTCATCTCTTACAAAGGGATTTCATTTTTTTGAACTTATTTGAACTCCATACTTATTGTGTGTTAAAAATGCACCATTCAAAAGCACATCACAAAATTTCAACAATTTCCGACTTCATTTGGTATTCTTCGTGCATTTACTTTTTTTTTTGAGCTAGTTGACCCCGAAATTGAAAAGCACTACAAATGAACTCTGAAAATGTTGAAAGTTGGCATGCTATAATCATTTCACCCACATAGCATGTGTTAAAAAGTTGAGAGGGCTATAACAAAAACTGGACGCACTTCGTGTACAAAATGGACAATATCTCTCGAAGTATCAGGGTTTCGAACGAGAACTCATCTCTTACAAAGGGATTTCATTTTTTTGAACTTATTTGAACTCCATACTTTTTGTGTGTTCAAAATGCACCATTCAAAGGGACACAAAAGTTCAACAATTTCTGACTTCATTTGGTATTCTTCGTGCATTTACTTATTCTTTTAGCTAGTTGACCCTGAAATTGAAAAGCACTACAAATGAACTCTAATAATGTTGAAAGTTGGCATGCTATCATCATTTCACCTACATAGCATGTGTTAAAAAGTTGAGAGGGCAACGACAAAAACTGGATGCACTTTGTGTACAAAACGGACAATCTCTCTCGAAGTATCAGGGATTTCATTTTTTTGAACTTATTTGAACTCCATACTTTTTGTGTGTTCAAAATGCACCATTCAAAGGCACACAAAAGTTCAACAATTTCTGACTTCATTTGGTATTCTTCGTGCATTTACTTATTTTTTTTAGCTAGTTGACCCTGAAATTGAAAAACACTACAAATGAACTCTAATAATGTTGAAAGTTGGCATGTTATCATCATTTCACCCACATAGCATGTGTTAAAAAGTTGAGAGGGCAACGACAAAAACTGGATGCACTTCGTGTACAAAACGGACAATCTATCTCGAAGTATCAGGGTTTCCAACAAGAACTCATCTCTTACAAAGGGATTTCATTTTTTTGAACTTATTTGAACTCCATACTTTTTGTGTGTTCAAAATGCACCATTCGAAGGAACACAAAAGTTCAACAATTTATGACTTCATTTGGTATTCTTCGTGCATTTACTTATTTTTTTTAGCTAGTTGACCCTGAAATTGAAAAGCACTACAAATGAACTCTAAAAATGTTGAAAGTTGGCATGCTATCATCATTTCACCCACATAGCATGTGTTAAAAGTTAAGAGGGCTACGACAAAAACTGGATGCACTTCGTGTAAAAAACGGACAATCTCTCTCGATGTATGAGGGTTTCGAATGAGAACTCATCTTTTACAAAGGGATTTCATTTTTTTGAACTTATTTGAACTCCATAATTTTTGTGTGTTCAAACTGCACCATTCAAAGGCACACAAAATTTCAACAATTTCTGACTTCATTTGGTATTCTTCGTGCATTTACTTATTATTTTTAGCTAGTTGACCCTGAAATTGAAAAGCACTACAAGTGAACTCTAAAAATGTTGAAAGTTGGCATGCTATCATCAGTTCACCCACATAGCATGTGTTAAAAAGTTGAGAGGGCTACGACAAAAACTGGATGCATTTCGTGTCAAAAACGGACAATCTCTCTCGATGTATCAGGGTTTCGAATGAGAACTCATCTTTTACAAAGGGATTTCATTGTTTTGAACTTATTTGAACTCCATACTTTTTGTGTGTTCAAAATGCACCATTCAAAGGCACATCACTAAATTTCAACAATTTCTGACTTCATTTGGTATTCTTCGTCCATTTACTTATCATTTTTTGAGCCAGTTGACCCTGAAATTGAAAAGCACTACAAATGAACTCTCAAAATGTTGAAAGTTGGCATGCTAGCATCATTTCACCCACATAGCATGTGTTAAAAAGTTGAGAGGGCAACGACAAAAATGGATGCACTTCGTGTACAAAACGGACAATCTCTCTCGAAGTATCAGGGTTTCCAATGAGAACTCATCTCTTACAAAGGGATTTCATTTTTTTGAACTTATTTGAACTCCATACTTTTTGTGTGTTCAAAATGCACCATTCAAAGGCACATCACAAAATTTCAACAATTTCCGACTTCATTTGGTATTCTTCGTGCATTTACATTTTTTTTGAGCTAGTTGACCCCGAAATTGAAAAGCACTACAAATGAACTCTGAAAATGTTGAAAGTTGGCATGCTATCATCATTTCACCAACATAGCATGTGTTAAAAAGTTGAGAGGGCTACGACAAAAACTGGATGCACTTCGTGTACAAAACGGACAATATCTCTCGAAGTATCAGGGTTTCGAACGAGAACTCATCTCTTACAAAGGGATTTCATTTTTTTGAACTTATTTGAACTCCATAATTTTTGTGTGTTCAAAATGCACCATTCAAAGGCACACAAAATTTCAACAATTTCTGACTTCATTTGGTATTCTTCGTGCATTTACTTATTATTTTTAGCTAGTTGACCCTGAAATTGAACAGCACTACAAGTGAACTCTAAAAATGTTGAAAGTTGGCATGCTATCATCATTTCACCCACATAGCATGTGTTAAAAAGTTGAGAGGGCTACGACAAAAACTGGATGCATTTCGTGTAAAAAACGGACAATCTCTCTCGATGTATCAGGGTTTCGAATGAGAACTCATCTTTTACAAAGGGATTTCATTGTTTTGAACTTATTTGAACTCCATACTTTTTGTGTGTTCAAAATGCACCATTCAAAGGCACATCACTAAATTTCAACAATTTCTGACTTCATTTGGTATTCTTCGTCCATTTACTTATCATTTTTTGAGCCAGTTGACCCTGAAATTGAAAAGCACTACAAATGAACTCTCAAAATGTTGAAAGTTGGCATGCTAGCATCATTTTTCTTCTTTTCTTCTTCTTTTTCTTCTTTTCTTCTCCTTTTTCTTCTTTTCTTCTACTAGCTGGAGTGTTGGGGAGGAGGGGGGGGGGGCTTACCAGCCGGAGGTGTCGACGGCGTGTGGCGAGGAGGACGGCGGCGCACGGCGAGGAGGGCGGCGCGCGGCGAGGAGGACGACAGCGACGACGAGCAGGACGGCAGGGGGCGGCGAGGAGGACGGCGGGCAGCCTGACGGCGTCGTCGAGGTCGTCGGTGTTCTGCGCCGGGCAGGAGAACGAGAGGAAGAAGAGAAACGAACGATTTCGGTTGGAATGTTTCTAACTCTCGCTTATATAGGTGGATCTTTACTCCCGGTTCGGGGCTCGAACCGGGACTAAGGACCCCCTTTAGTCCCGGGTGGAGCCACGGCCCGGGACTAAAGGCCCTTTTTCGGCAGTCCAAAAGGCGGGAAGCAGGGGCCTTTAGTCCCGGTGCGGAGCTCCAACCGTGACTAAACGGGGTCTTTAGTCCCGGTTGGAGCCACGCACTAGGACCAAAGCCCCTCCTCGGCAGGCGGCAGGCGAGGGCGGGTCGTGGCTCCACCCGGGACTAAAGCCCCTCCTCGGCTCCACGATAAGTTTAGTCCCACCTCGCCCAGCGAGGGGGACTAACACTTGTTTATAAGCCCCGTCGCAGCTACTCCATCGAGCTCCTCTCTAAAGCAGGCTTACGGGCCTAAACTGACTGTAAATTTAAAAAATGAAACTATATTTGAAATTGTGGAGAAACTTAAACCTGAATTCAAAGTGAGCTAACTTTGAATTTAGGTTTAAGTTTCTTTACAAATTCTCATATAGTTTCAATTTTTTTCTATTTTCAAAATTAAATATTTTGTTATTTTCAATTAAAAACTATGTTTATTAAAATTCTTTTTGCATATTTGAGAATTTGACAAAACTATGATAATTAAAAGTGTTTGAAATTGAATAAATAATTCAAAACTATTTTCTATTTTCAAAAGTAATTATTTTGACTATCCAAACTATTAACTATTTTGTTAGTTTCAATTAAAAACTATGTTTATTAAAATTCTTTTTGCATATTTGACAATTTGACAAAACTATGATAATGAAAAGTGTTTGAAATTGAATAAAAAATTGAAAACTATTTTCTATTTTCAAAAGTAATTATTTTGACTATCCAAACTCTTAACTATTTTGTTATTTTCAATTAAAAACTATGTTTATTAAAATTATTTTTGCATATTTGAGAATTTGACAAAACTATGATAATGAAAAGTGTTTGAAATTGAATAAATAATGCAAAACTATTTTCTATTTTCAAAAGTAATTATTTTGACTATCCAAACTATTAACTATTTTGTTATTTTCAATTAAAAACTATGTTTATTAAAATTCTTTTTGCATATTTGACAATTTGACAAAACTATGATAATGACAAGTGTTTGAAATTGAATAAAAAATTGAAAACTATTTTCTATTTTCAAAAGTAATTATTTTGACTATCCAAACTCTTAACTATTTTGTTATTTTCAATTAAAAACTATGTTTATTAAAATTATTTTTGCATATTTGAGAATTTGACAAAACTATGATAATGAAAAGTGTTTGAAATTGAATAAATAATGCAAAACTATTTTCTATTTTCAAAAGTAATTATTTTGACTATCCAAACTATCAACTATTTTGTTATTTTCAATTGAAAAGTGTTTGAAATTGAAAAGCTCTAGAAATGAACTCTGAAAATGTTGAAAGTTGGCATATGCTATCATCATTTCACCCACATAGCATGTGTTAAAAAGTTGAGAGGGCTACGACAAAAACTGGATGCACTTCGTGTAAAAAACGGACAATCTCTCTCGATGTATGAGGGTTTCGAATGAGAACTCATCTTTTACAAAGGGATTTCATTTTTTGAACTTATTTGAACTCCATACTTTTTGTGTGTTCAAAATGCACCATTCAAAGGCACATCACAAAATTTCAACAATTTCTGACTTCATTTGGTATTCTTCGTCAATTTACTTATCTTTTTTTGAGCCAGTTGACCCTGAAATTGAAAAGCACTACAAATGAACTCTGAAAATGTTGAAAGTTGGCATGCTATAATCATTTCACCCACATAGCATGTGTTAAAAAGTTGAGAGGGCAACGACAAAAATGGATGCACTTCGTGTACAAAACGGACAATCTCTCTCGAAGTATTAGGGTTTCCAACGAGAACTCATCTTTTACAAAGGGATTTCATTTTTTTGAACTTATTTGAACTCCATACTTTTTGTGTGTTCAAAATTCACCATTCAAAGGCACATCACAAAATTTCAACAATTTCTGACTTCATTTGGTATTCTTCGTCCATTTACTTATCTATTTTTGAGCCAGTTGACCGTGAAATTGAAAAGCAGTACAAATGAACTCTGAAAATGTTGAAAGTTGGCATGCTAGCATCATTTCACCCACATAGCATGTGTTAAAAAGTTGAGAGGGCAACGACAAAAACTGGATGCACTTCGTGTACAAAACGGACAATCTCTCTCGAAGTATCAGGGTTTCCAACGAGAACTCATCTCTTACAAAGGGATTTCATTTTTTTGAACTTATTTGAACTCCATACTTATTGTGTGTTAAAAATGCACCATTCAAAAGCACATCACAAAATTTCAACAATTTCCGACTTCATTTGGTATTCTTCGTGCATTTACTTTTTTTTTTGAGCTAGTTGACCCCGAAATTGAAAAGCACTACAAATGAACTCTGAAAATGTTGAAAGTTGGCATGCTATAATCATTTCACCCACATAGCATGTGTTAAAAAGTTGAGAGGGCTATAACAAAAACTGGACGCACTTCGTGTACAAAACGGACAATATCTCTCGAAGTATCAGGGTTTCGAACGAGAACTCATCTCTTACAAAGGGATTTCATTTTTTTGAACTTATTTGAACTCCATACTTTTTGTGTGTTCAAAATGCACCATTCAAAGGGACACAAAAGTTCAACAATTTCTGACTTCATTTGGTATTCTTCGTGCATTTACTTATTTTTTTAGCTAGTTGACCCTGAAATTGAAAAGCACTACAAATGAACTCTAATAATGTTGAAAGTTGGCATGCTATCATCATTTCACCTACATAGCATGTGTTAAAAAGTTGAGAGGGCAACGACAAAAACTGGATGCACTTTGTGTACAAAACGGACAATCTCTCTCGAAGTATCAGGGATTTCATTTTTTTGAACTTATTTGAACTCCATACTTTTTGTGTGTTCAAAATGCACCATTCAAAGGCACACAAAAGTTCAACAATTTCTGACTTCATTTGGTATTCTTCGTGCATTTACTTATTTTTTTTAGCTAGTTGACCCTGAAATTGAAAAACACTACAAATGAACTCTAATAATGTTGAAAGTTGGCATGCTATCATCATTTCACCCACATAGCATGTGTTAAAAAGTTGAGAGGGCAACGACAAAAACTGGATGCACTTCGTGTACAAAACGGACAATCTGTCTCGAAGTATCAGGGTTTCCAACAAGAACTCATCTCTTACAAAGGGATTTCATTTTTTTGAACTTATTTGAACTCCATACTTTTTGTGTGTTCAAAATGCACCATTCAAAGGAACACAAAAGTTCAACAATTTATGACTTCATTTGGTATTCTTCGTGCATTTACTTATTTTTTTTAGCTAGTTGACCCTGAAATTGAAAAGCACTACAAATGAACTCTAAAAATGTTGAAAGTTGGCATGCTATCATCATTTCACCCACATAGCATGTGTTAAAAGTTGAGAGGGCTACGACAAAAACTGGATGCACTTCGTGTAAAAAACGGACAATCTCTCTCGATGTATGAGGGTTTCGAATGAGAACTCATCTTTTACAAAGGGATTTCATTTTTTTGAACTTATTTGAACTCCATAATTTTTGTGTGTTCAAAATGCACCATTCAAAGGCACACAAAATTTCAACAATTTCTGACTTCATTTGGTATTCTTCGTGCATTTACTTATTATTTTTAGCTAGTTGACCCTGAAATTGAAAAGCACTACAAGTGAACTCTAAAAATGTTGAAAGTTGGCATGCTATCATGAGTTCACCCACATAGCATGTGTTAAAAAGTTGAGAGGGCTACGACAAAAACTGGATGCATTTCGTGTAAAAAACGGACAATCTCTCTCGATGTATCAGGGTTTCGAATGAGAACTCATATTTTACAAAGGGATTTCATTGTTTTGAACTTATTTGAACTCCATACTTTTTGTGTGTTCAAAATGCACCATTCAAAGGCACATCACTAAATTTCAACAATTTCGGACTTCATTTGGTATTCTTCGTCCATTTACTTATCATTTTTTGAGCCAGTTGACCCTGAAATTGAAAAGCACTACAAATGAACTCTAAAAATGTTGAAAGTTGGCATGCTAGCATCATTTCACCCACATAGCATGTGTTAAAAAGTTGAGAGGGCAACGACAAAAATGGATGCACTTCGTGTACAAAACGGACAATCTCTCTCGAAGTATGAGGGTTTCCAATGAGAACTCATCTCTTACAAAGGGATTTCATTTTTTTGAACTTATTTGAACTCCATACTTTTTGTGTGTTCAAAATGCACCATTCAAAGGCACATCACAAAATTTCAACAATTTCCGACTTCATTTGGTATTCTTCGTGCATTTACATTTTTTTTGAGCTAGTTGACCCCGAAATTGAAAAGCACTACAAATGAACTCTGAAAATGTTGAAAGTTGGCATGCTATCATCATTTCACCAACATAGCATGTGTTAAAAAGTTGAGAGGGCTACGACAAAAACTGGATGCACTTCGTGTACAAAACGGACAATATCTCTCGAAGTATCAGGGTTTCGAACGAGAACTCATCTCTTACAAAGGGATTTCATTTTTTTGAACTTATTTGAACTCCATAATTTTTGTGTGTTCAAAATGCACCATTCAAAGGCACACAAAATTTCAACAATTTCTGACTTCATTTGGTATTCTTCGTGCATTTACTTATTATTTTTAGCTAGTTGACCCTGAAATTGAAAAGCACTACAAGTGAACTCTAAAAATGTTGAAAGTTGGCTTGCTATCATCATTTAACCCACATAGCATGTGTTAAAAAGTTGAGAGGGCTACGACAAAAACTGGATGCATTTCGTGTAAAAAACGGACAATCTCTCTCGATGTATCAGGGTTTCGAATGAGAACTCATCTTTTACAAAGGGATTTCATTGTTTTGAACTTATTTGAACTCCATACTTTTTGTGTGTTCAAAATGCACCATTCAAAGGCACATCACTAAATTTCAACAATTTCTGACTTCATTTGGTATTCTTCGTCCATTTACTTATCATTTTTTGAGCCAGTTGACCCTGAAATTGAAAAGCACTACAAATGAACTCTCAAAATGTTGAAAGTTGGCATGCTAGCATCATTTCACCCACATAGCATGTGTTAAAAAGTTGAGAGGGCAACGACAAAAATGGATGCACTTCGTGTACAAAACGGACAATCTCTCTCGAAGTATCAGGGTTTCCAAGGAGAACTCATCTCTTACAAAGGGATTTCATTTTTTTGAACTTATTTGAACTCCATACTTTTTGTGTGTTCAAAATGCACCATTCAAAGGCACATCACAAAATTTCAACAATTTCCGACTTCATTTGGTATTCTTCGTGCATTTACATTTTTTTGAGCTAGTTGACCCCGAAATTGAAAAGCACTACAAATGAACTCTGAAAATGTTGGAAGTTGGCATGCTATAATCATTTCACCAACATAGCATGTGTTAAAAAGTTGAGAGGGCTATAACAAAAACTGGATGCACTTCGTGTACAAAACGGACAATATCTCTCGAAGTATCAGGGTTTCGAACGAGAACTCATCTCTTACAAAGGGATTTCATTTTTTTGAACTTATTTGAACTCCATACTTTTTGTGTGTTCAAAATGCACCATTCAAAGGCACACAAAAGTTCAACAATTTCTGACTTCATTTGGTATTCTTCGTGCATTTACTTATTTTTTTTAGCTAGTTGACCCTGAAATTCAAAAGCACTACAAATGAACTCTAAAAATGTTGAAAGTTGGCATGCTATCATCGTTTCACCCACATAGCATGTGTTAAAAAGTTGAGAGGGCTACGACAAAAACTGGATGCACTTCGTGTAAAAAACGGACAATCTCTCTCGATGTATCAGGGTTTCGAATGAGAACTCATCTTTTACAAAGGGATTTCATTTTTTTGAACTTATTTGAACTCCATACTTTTTGTGTGTTCAAAATGTACCATTCAAAGGCACATCACAAAATTTCAAAAATTTCTAACTTCATTTGGTATTCTTCGTCCATTTACTTATTTTTTTTTGAGCTAGTTGACCCTGAAATTGAAAAGCACTACAAATGAACTCTGAAAATGTTGAAAGTTGGCATGCTAGCATCATTTCACCCACATAGCATGTGTTAAAAAGTTGAGAGGGCTACGACAAAAACTGGATGCACTTCGTGTACAAAACGGACAATCTCTCTCGAAGTATCAGGGTTTCGAACGAGAACTCATCTCTTACAAAGGGATTTCATTTTTTTGAAATTATTTAAACTCCATACTTTTTGTGTGTTCAAAATGCACCATTCAAAGGCACATCACAAAATTTCAACAATTTCGGACTTCATTTGGTATTCTTCGTGCATTTGTTTGAGCTAGTTGACCCTGAAATTGAAAAGCACTACAAATGAACTCTGAAAATGTTGAAAGTTGGCATGCTATAATCATTTCACCCACATAGCATGTGTTAAAAAGTTAAGAGGGCTATAACAAAAACTGGACGCACTTCGTGTACAAAACGGACAACATCTCTCGAAGTATCAGGGTTTCGAACGAGAACTCATCTCTTACATAGGGATTTCATTTTTTTGAACTTATTTGAACTGCATACTTTTTGTGTGTTCAAAATGCACCATTCAAAGGCACACAAAAGTTCAACAATTTCTGACTTCATTTGGTATTCTTCGTGCATTTACTTATTTTCTTTAGCTAGTTGACCCTGAAATTGAAAAGCACTACAAATGAACTCTAATAATATTGAAAGTTGGCATGCTATCATCATTTCACCCACGTAGCATGTGTTAAAAAGTTGAGAGGGCAACGACAAAAACTGGATGCACTTCGTGTACAAAACGGACAATCTCTCTCGAAGAATTAGGGTTTCCAACGAGAACTCAGCTCTTACAAAGGGATATCATTTTTTTGAACTTATTTGAACTCCATACTTTTTGTGTGTTCAAAATGCACCATTCAAAGGCACATCACAAAATTTCAACAATTTCCGACTACATTTGGTATTCTTCGTGCATTTACTTTTTTTTAGCTAGTTGACCCCGAAATTGAAAAGCACTACAAATGAACTCTGAAAATGTTGAAAGTTGGCATGCTAGCATCATTTCACCCACATAGCATGTGTTAAAAAGTTGAGAGGGCTACGACAAAAACTGGATGCACTTCGTGTACAAAACGGACAATCTCTCTCGAAGTATCAGGGTTTCGAACGAGAACTCATCTCTTACAAAGGGATTTCATTTTTTTGAAATTATTTAAACTCCATACTTTTTGTGTGTTCAAAATGCACCATTCAAAGGCACATCACAAAATTTCAACAATTTCGGACTTCATTTGGTATTCTTCGTGCATTTTTTTGAGCTAGTTGACCCTGAAATTGAAAAGCACTACAAATGAACTCTGAAAATGTTGAAAGTTGGCATGCTATAATCATTTCACCCACATAGCATGTGTTAAAAAGTTGAGAGGGCTATAACAAAAACTGGACGCACTTCGTGTACAAAACGGACAACATCTCTCGAAGTATCAGGGTTTCGAACGAGAACTCATTTCTTACAAAGGGATTTCATTTTTTTGAACTTATTTGAACTCCATACTATTTGTGTGTTCAAAATGCACCATGCAAAGGCACACAAAAGTTCAACAATTTCTGACTTCATTTGGTATTCTTCGTGCATTTACTTATTTTTTTTAGCTAGTTGACCCTGAAATTGAAAAGCACTACAAATGAACTCTAATAATGTTGAAAGTTGGCATGCTATCATCATTTCACCCACATAGCATGTGTTAAAAAGTTGAGAGGGCAACGACAAAAACTGGATGCACTTCGTGTACAAAACGGACAATCTCTCTCGAAGTATTAGGGTTTCCAACGAGAACTCATCTTTTACAAAGGGATTTCATTTTTTTGAACTTATTTGAACTCCATACTTTTTGTGTGTTCAAAATTCACCATTCAAAGGCACATCACAAAATTTCAACAATTTCTGATTTCATTTGGTATTCTTCGTCCATTTACTTATCTATTTTTGAGCCAGTTGACCGTGAAATTGAAAAGCACTACAAATGAACTCTGAAAATGTTGAAAGTTGGCATGCTAGCATCATTTCACCCACATAGCATGTGTTAAAAAGTTGAGAGGGCAACGACAAAAACTGGATGCACTTCGTGTACAAAACGGACAATCTCTCTCGAAGTATCAGGGTTTCCAACGAGAACTCATCTCTTACAAAGGGATTTCATTTTTTTGAACTTATTTGAACTCCATACTTATTGTGTGTTAAAAATGCACCATTCAAAAGCACATCACAAAATTTCAACAATTTCCGACTTCATTTGGTATTCTTCGTGCATTTACTTTTTTTTTTGAGCTAGTTGACCCCGAAATTGAAAAGCACTACAAATGAACTCTGAAAATGTTGAAAGTTGGCATGCTATAATCATTTCACCCACATAGCATGTGTTAAAAAGTTGAGAGGGCTATAACAAAAACTGGACGCACTTCGTGTACAAAACGGACAATATCTCTCGAAGTATCAGGGTTTCGAACGAGAACTCATCTCTTACAAAGGGATTTCATTTTTTTGAACTTATTTGAACTCCATACTTTTTGTGTGTTCAAAATGCACCATTCAAAGGGACACAAAAGTTCAACAATTTCTGACTTCATTTGGTATTCTTCGTGCATTTACTTATTTTTTTAGCTAGTTGACCCTGAAATTGAAAAGCACTACAAATGAACTCTAATAATGTTGAAAGTTGGCATGCTATCATCATTTCACCTACATAGCATGTGTTAAAAAGTTGAGAGGGCAACGACAAAAACTGGATGCACTTTGTGTACAAAACGGACAATCTCTCTCGAAGTATCAGGGATTTCATTTTTTTGAACTTATTTGAACTCCATACTTTTTGTGTGTTCAAAATGCACCATTCAAAGGCACACAAAAGTTCAACAATTTCTGACTTCATTTGGTATTCTTCGTGCATTTACTTATTTTTTTTAGCTAGTTGACCCTGAAATTGAAAAACACTACAAATGAACTCTAATAATGTTGAAAGTTGGCATGCTATCATCATTTCACCCACATAGCATGTGTTAAAAAGTTGAGAGGGCAACGACAAAAACTGGATGCACTTCGTGTACAAAACGGACAATCTGTCTCGAAGTATCAGGGTTTCCAACAAGAACTCATCTCTTACAAAGGGATTTCATTTTTTTGAACTTATTTGAACTCCATACTTTTTGTGTGTTCAAAATGCACCATTCAAAGGAACACAAAAGTTCAACAATTTATGACTTCATTTGGTATTCTTCGTGCATTTACTTATTTTTTTTAGCTAGTTGACCCTGAAATTGAAAAGCACTACAAATGAACTCTAAAAATGTTGAAAGTTGGCATGCTATCATCATTTCACCCACATAGCATGTGTTAAAAGTTGAGAGGGCTACGACAAAAACTGGATGCACTTCGTGTAAAAAACGGACAATCTCTCTCGATGTATGAGGGTTTCGAATGAGAACTCATCTTTTACAAAGGGATTTCATTTTTTTGAACTTATTTGAACTCCATAATTTTTGTGTGTTCAAAATGCACCATTCAAAGGCACACAAAATTTCAACAATTTCTGACTTCATTTGGTATTCTTCGTGCATTTACTTATTATTTTTAGCTAGTTGACCCTGAAATTGAAAAGCACTACAAGTGAACTCTAAAAATGTTGAAAGTTGGCATGCTATCATGAGTTCACCCACATAGCATGTGTTAAAAAGTTGAGAGGGCTACGACAAAAACTGGATGCATTTCGTGTAAAAAACGGACAATCTCTCTCGATGTATCAGGGTTTCGAATGAGAACTCATATTTTACAAAGGGATTTCATTGTTTTGAACTTATTTGAACTCCATACTTTTTGTGTGTTCAAAATGCACCATTCAAAGGCACATCACTAAATTTCAACAATTTCGGACTTCATTTGGTATTCTTCGTCCATTTACTTATCATTTTTTGAGCCAGTTGACCCTGAAATTGAAAAGCACTACAAATGAACTCTAAAAATGTTGAAAGTTGGCATGCTAGCATCATTTCACCCACATAGCATGTGTTAAAAAGTTGAGAGGGCAACGACAAAAATGGATGCACTTCGTGTACAAAACGGACAATCTCTCTCGAAGTATGAGGGTTTCCAATGAGAACTCATCTCTTACAAAGGGATTTCATTTTTTTGAACTTATTTGAACTCCATACTTTTTGTGTGTTCAAAATGCACCATTCAAAGGCACATCACAAAATTTCAACAATTTCCGACTTCATTTGGTATTCTTCGTGCATTTACATTTTTTTTGAGCTAGTTGACCCCGAAATTGAAAAGCACTACAAATGAACTCTGAAAATGTTGAAAGTTGGCATGCTATCATCATTTCACCAACATAGCATGTGTTAAAAAGTTGAGAGGGCTACGACAAAAACTGGATGCACTTCGTGTACAAAACGGACAATATCTCTCGAAGTATCAGGGTTTCGAACGAGAACTCATCTCTTACAAAGGGATTTCATTTTTTTGAACTTATTTGAACTCCATAATTTTTGTGTGTTCAAAATGCACCATTCAAAGGCACACAAAATTTCAACAATTTCTGACTTCATTTGGTATTCTTCGTGCATTTACTTATTATTTTTAGCTAGTTGACCCTGAAATTGAAAAGCACTACAAGTGAACTCTAAAAATGTTGAAAGTTGGCTTGCTATCATCATTTAACCCACATAGCATGTGTTAAAAAGTTGAGAGGGCTACGACAAAAACTGGATGCATTTCGTGTAAAAAACGGACAATCTCTCTCGATGTATCAGGGTTTCGAATGAGAACTCATCTTTTACAAAGGGATTTCATTGTTTTGAACTTATTTGAACTCCATACTTTTTGTGTGTTCAAAATGCACCATTCAAAGGCACATCACTAAATTTCAACAATTTCTGACTTCATTTGGTATTCTTCGTCCATTTACTTATCATTTTTTGAGCCAGTTGACCCTGAAATTGAAAAGCACTACAAATGAACTCTCAAAATGTTGAAAGTTGGCATGCTAGCATCATTTCACCCACATAGCATGTGTTAAAAAGTTGAGAGGGCAACGACAAAAATGGATGCACTTCGTGTACAAAACGGACAATCTCTCTCGAAGTATCAGGGTTTCCAATGAGAACTCATCTCTTACAAAGGGATTTCATTTTTTTGAACTTATTTGAACTCCATACTTTTTGTGTGTTCAAAATGCACCATTCAAAGGCACATCACAAAATTTCAACAATTTCCGACTTCATTTGGTATTCTTCGTGCATTTACATTTTTTTGAGCTAGTTGACCCCGAAATTGAAAAGCACTACAAATGAACTCTGAAAATGTTGGAAGTTGGCATGCTATAATCATTTCACCAACATAGCATGTGTTAAAAAGTTGAGAGGGCTATAACAAAAACTGGATGCACTTCGTGTACAAAACGGACAATATCTCTCGAAGTATCAGGGTTTCGAACGAGAACTCATCTCTTACAAAGGGATTTCATTTTTTTGAACTTATTTGAACTCCATACTTTTTGTGTCTTCAAAATGCACCATTCAAAGGCACACAAAAGTTCAACAATTTCTGACTTCATTTGGTATTCTTCGTGCATTTACTTATTTTTTTTAGCTAGTTGACCCTGAAATTGAAAAGCACTACAAATGAACTCTAAAAATGTTGAAAGTTGGCATGCTATCATCGTTTCACCCACATAGCATGTGTTAAAAAGTTGAGAGGGCTACGACAAAAACTGGATGCACTTCGTGTAAAAAACGGACAATCTCTCTCGATGTATCAGGGTTTCGAATGAGAACTCATCTTTTACAAAGGGATTTCATTTTTTTGAACTTATTTGAACTCCATACTTTTTGTGTGTTCAAAATGTACCATTCAAAGGCACATCACAAAATTTCAAAAATTTCTAACTTCATTTGGTATTCTTCGTCCATTTACTTATTTTTTTTTGAGCTAGTTGACCCTGAAATTGAAAAGCACTACAAATGAACTCTGAAAATGTTGAAAGTTGGCATGCTAGCATCATTTCACCCACATAGCATGTGTTAAAAAGTTGAGAGGGCTACGACAAAAACTGGATGCACTTCGTGTACAAAACGGACAATCTCTCTCGAAGTATCAGGGTTTCGAACGAGAACTCATCTCTTACAAAGGGATTTCATTTTTTTGAAATTATTTAAACTCCATACTTTTTGTGTGTTCAAAATGCACCATTCAAAGGCACATCACAAAATTTCAACAATTTCGGACTTCATTTGGTATTCTTCGTGCATTTGTTTGAGCTAGTTGACCCTGAAATTGAAAAGCACTACAAATGAACTCTGAAAATGTTGAAAGTTGGCATGCTATAATCATTTCACCCACATAGCATGTGTTAAAAAGTTAAGAGGGCTATAACAAAAACTGGACGCACTTCGTGTACAAAACGGACAACATCTCTCGAAGTATCAGGGTTTCGAACGAGAACTCATCTCTTACATAGGGATTTCATTTTTTTGAACTTATTTGAACTGCATACTTTTTGTGTGTTCAAAATGCACCATTCAAAGGCACACAAAAGTTCAACAATTTCTGACTTCATTTGGTATTCTTCGTGCATTTACTTATTTTCTTTAGCTAGTTGACCCTGAAATTGAAAAGCACTACAAATGAACTCTAATAATATTGAAAGTTGGCATGCTATCATCATTTCACCCACGTAGCATGTGTTAAAAAGTTGAGAGGGCAACGACAAAAACTGGATGCACTTCGTGTACAAAACGGACAATCTCTCTCGAAGAATTAGGGTTTCCAACGAGAACTCAGCTCTTACAAAGGGATATCATTTTTTTGAACTTATTTGAACTCCATACTTTTTGTGTGTTCAAAATGCACCATTCAAAGGCACATCACAAAATTTCAACAATTTCCGACTACATTTGGTATTCTTCGTGCATTTACTTTTTTTTAGCTAGTTGACCCCGAAATTGAAAAGCACTACAAATGAACTCTGAAAATGTTGAAAGTTGGCATGCTAGCATCATTTCACCCACATAGCATGTGTTAAAAAGTTGAGAGGGCTACGACAAAAACTGGATGCACTTCGTGTACAAAACGGACAATCTCTCTCGAAGTATCAGGGTTTCGAACGAGAACTCATCTCTTACAAAGGGATTTCATTTTTTTGAAATTATTTAAACTCCATACTTTTTGTGTGTTCAAAATGCACCATTCAAAGGCACATCACAAAATTTCAACAATTTCGGACTTCATTTGGTATTCTTCGTGCATTTTTTTGAGCTAGTTGACCCTGAAATTGAAAAGCACTACAAATGAACTCTGAAAATGTTGAAAGTTGGCATGCTATAATCATTTCACCCACATAGCATGTGTTAAAAAGTTGAGAGGGCTATAACAAAAACTGGACGCACTTCGTGTACAAAACGGACAACATCTCTCGAAGTATCAGGGTTTCGAACGAGAACTCATTTCTTACAAACGGATTTCATTTTTTTGAACTTATTTGAACTCCATACTATTTGTGTGTTCAAAATGCACCATGCAAAGGCACACAAAAGTTCAACAATTTCTGACTTCATTTGGTATTCTTCGTGCATTTACTTATTTTTTTTAGCTAGTTGACCCTGAAATTGAAAAGCACTACAAATGAACTCTAATAATGTTGAAAGTTGGCATGCTATCATCATTTCACCCACATAGCATGTGTTAAAAAGTTGAGAGGGCAACGACAAAAACTGGATGCACTTCGTGTACAAAACGGACAATCTCTCTCGAAGTATTAGGGTTTCCAACGAGAACTCAGCTCTTACAAAGGGATTTCATTTTTTTGAACTTATTTGAACTCCATACTTTTTGTGTGTTCAAAATGCACCATTCAAAGGCACATCACAAAATATCAACAATTTCCGACTTCATTTGGTATTCTTCGTGCATTTACTTTTTTTTAGCTAGTTGACCCCGAAATTGAAAAGCACTACAAATGAACTCTGAAAATGTTGAAAGTTGGCATGCTATAATCATTTCACCCACATAGCATGTGTTAAAAAGTTGAGAGGGCTATAACAAAAACTGGATGCACTTCGTGTACAAAACGGACAATATCTCTCGAAGTATCAGGGTTTCGAACGAGAACTCATCTCTTATAAAGGGATTTCATTTTTTTGAACTTATTTGAACTCCATACTTTTTGTGTGTTCAAAATGCACCATTCAAAGGCACACAAAAGTTCAACAATTACTGACTTCATTTGGTATTCTTCGTGCATTTACTTATTTTTTTTAGCTAGTTGACCCTGAAATTGAAAAGCACTACAAATGAACTCTAATAATGTTGAAAGTTGGCATGCTATCATCATTTCACCCACATAGCATGTGTTAAAAAGTTGAGAGGGCTACGACAAAAACTGGATGCACTTCGTGTAAAAAACGGACAATCTCTCTCGAAGAATTAGGGTTTCCAACGAGAACTCAGCTCTTACAAAGGGATTTCATTTTTTTGAACTTATTTGAACTCCATACTTTTTGTGTGTTCAAAATGCACCATTCAAAGGCACATCACAAAATTTCAACAATTTCCGACTTTATTTGGTATTCTTCGTGCATTTACTTTTTTTTAGCTAGTTGACCCCGAAATTGAAAAGAACTACAAATGAACTGTGAAAATGTTGAAAGTTGGCATGCTATAATCATTTCACCCACATAGCATGTGTTAAAAAGTTGAGAGGGCTATAACAAAAACTGGATGCACTTCGTGTACAAAACGGACAATATCTCTTGAAGTATCAGGGTTTCGAACGAGAACTCATCTCTTACAAAGGGATTTCATTTTTTTGAACTTATTTGAACTCCATACTTTTTGTGTCTTCAAAATGCACCATTCAAAGGCACACAAAAGTTCAACAATTTATGACTTCATTTGGTATTCTTCGTGCATTTACTTATTTTTTTAGCTAGTTGACCCTGAAATTGAAAAGCACTACAAATGAACTCTAAAAATATTGAAAGTTGGCATGCTATCATCAGTTCACTCACATAGCATGTGTTAAAAGTTGAGAGGGCTACGACAAAAACTGGATGCACTTCGTGTAAAAAACGGACAATCTCTCTCGATGTATGAGGGTTTCGAATGAGAACTCATCTTTTAGAAAGGGATTTCATTTTTTTGAACTTATTTGAACTCCATACTTTTTGTGTGTTCAAAATGCACCATTCAAAGGCACACAAAATTTCAACAATTTCTGACTTCATTTGGTATTCTTCGTGCATTTACTTATTTTTTTTAGCTAGTTGACCCTGAAATTGAAAATCACTACAAGTGAACTCTAAAAATGTTGAAAGTTGGCATGCTATCATCATTTCACCCACATAGCATGTGTTAAAAAGTTGAGAGGGCTACGACAAAAACTGGATGCACTTCGTGTAAAAAACGGACAATCTCTCTCGATGTATCAGGGTTTCGAATGAGAACTCATCTTTTACAAAGGGATTTCATTTTTTTGAACTTATTTGAACTCCATACTTTTTGTGTGTTCAAAATGCACCATTCAAAGGCACATCACTAAATTTCAACAATTTCTGACTTCATTTGGTATTCTTCGTCCATTTACTTATCTTTTTTTGAGCCAGTTGACCCTGAAATTGAAAAGCACTACAAATGAACTCTCAAAATGTTGAAAGTTGGCATGCTAGCATCATTTCACCCACATAGCATGTGTTAAAAAGTTGAGAGGGCAACGACAAAAATGGATGCACTTCATGTACAAAACGGACAATCTCTCTCGAAGTATCAGGGTTTCCAACGAGAACTCATCTCTTACAAAGGGATTTCATTTTTTTGAACTTATTTGAACTCCATACTTTTTGTGTGTTCAAAATGGACCATTCAAAGGCACATCACAAAATTTCAACAATTTCCGACTTCATTTGGTATTCTTCGTGCATTTACTTTTTTTTTTGAGCTAGTTGACCCCGAAATTGAAAAGCACTACAAATGAACTCTGAAAATGTTGAAAGTTGGCATCCTATAATCATTTCACCCACATAGCATGTGTTAAAAATTTGAGAGGGCTATAACGAAAACTGGATGCACTTCGTGTACAAAACGGACAATATCTCTCGAAGTATCAGGGTTTCGAACGAGAACTCATCTCTTACAAAGGGATTTCATTTTTTTGAACTTATTTGAACTCCATACTTTTTGTGTGTTCAAAATGCACCATTCAAAGGCACACAAAAGTTCAACAATTACTGACTTCATTTGGTATTCTTCGTGCATTTACTTATTTTTTTTAGCTAGTTGACCCTGAAATTGAAAAGCACTACAAATGAACTCTAATAATGTTGAAAGTTGGCATGCTATCATCATTTCACCCACATAGCATGTGTTAAAAAGTTGAGAGGGCTACGACAAAAACTGGATGCACTTCGTGTAAAAAACGGACAATCTCTCTCGAAGAATTAGGGTTTCCAACGAGAACTCAGCTCTTACAAAGGGATTTCATTTTTTTGAACTTATTTGAACTCCATACTTTTTGTGTGTTCAAAATGCACCATTCAAAGGCACATCACAAAATTTCAACAATTTCCGACTTCATTTGGTATTCTTCGTGCATTTACTTTTTTTTAGCTAGTTGACCCCGAAATTGAAAAGCACTACAAATGAACTGTGAAAATGTTGAAAGATGGCATGCTATAATCATTTCACCCACATAGCATGTGTTAAAAAGTTGAGAGGGCTATAACAAAAACTGGATGCACTTCGTGTACAAAACGGACAATATCTCTTGAAGTATCAGGGTTTCGAACGAGAACTCATCTCTTACAAAGGGATTTCATTTTTTTGAACTTATTTGAACTCCATACTTTTTGTGTCTTCAAAATGCACCATTCAAAGGCACACAAAAGTTCAACAATTTATGACTTCATTTGGTATTCTTCGTGCATTTACTTATTTTTTTTAGCTAGTTGACCCTGAAATTGAAAAGCACTACAAATGAACTCTAAAAATATTGAAAGTTGGCATGCTATCATCAGTTCACTCACATAGCATGTGTTAAAAGTTGAGAGGGCTACGACAAAAACTGGATGCACTTCGTGTAAAAAACGGACAATCTCTCTCGATGTATGAGGGTTTCGAATGAGAACTCATCTTTTAGAAAGGGATTTCATTTTTTTTGAACTTATTTGAACTCCATACTTTTTGTGTGTTCAAAATGCACCATTCAAAGGCACACAAAATTTCAACAATTTCTGACTTCATTTGGTATTCTTCGTGCATTTACTTATTTTTTTTAGCTAGTTGACCCTGAAATTGAAAAGCACTACAAGTGAACTCTAAAAATGTTGAAAGTTGGCATGCTATCATCATTTCACCCACATAGCATGTGTTAAAAAGTTGAGAGGGCTACGACAAAAACTGGATGCACTTCGTGTAAAAAACGGACAATCTCTCTCGATGTATCAGGGTTTCGAATGAGAACTCATCTTTTACAAAGGGATTTCATTTTTTTGAACTTATTTGAACTCCATACTTTTTGTGTGTTCAAAATGCACCATTCAAAGGCACATCACTAAATTTCAACAATTTCTGACTTCATTTGGTATTCTTCGTCCATTTACTTATCTTTTTTTGAGCCAGTTGACCCTGAAATTGAAAAGCACTACAAATGAACTCTCAAAATGTTGAAAGTTGGCATTCTAGCATCATTTCACCCACATAGCATGTGTTAAAAAGTTGAGAGGGAAACGACAAAAATGGATGCACTTCGTGTACAAAACGGACAATCTCTCTCGAAGTATCAGGGTTTCCAACGAGAACTCATCTCTTACAAAGGGATTTCATTTTTTTGAACTTATTTGAACTCCATACTTTTTGTGTGTTTAAAATGGACCATTCAAAGGCACATCACAAAATTTCAACAATTTCCGACTTCATTTGGTATTCTTCGTGCATTTATTTTTTTCTTGAGCTAGTTGACCCCGAAATTGAAAAGCACTACAAATGAACTCTGAAAATGTTGAAAGTTGGCATCCTATAATCATTTCACCCATATAGAATGTGTTAAAAAGTTGAGAGGGCTATAACGAAAACTGGATGCACTTCGTGTACAAAACGGACAATATCTCTCGAAGTATCAGGGTTTCGAACGAGAACTCATCTCTTACAAAGGGATTTCATTTTTTTGAACTTATTGGAACTCCATACTTTTTGTGTGTTCAAAATGCACCATTAAAAGGCACACAAAAGTTCAACAATTACTGACTTCATTTGGTATTCTTCGTGTATTTACTTATTTTTTTAGCTAGTTGACCCTGAAATTGAAAAGCACTACAAATGAACTCTAAAAATGTTGAAAGTTGGCATGCTATCATCATTTCACCCACATAGCATGTGTTAAAAAGTTGAGAGGGCTACGACAAAAACTGGATGCACTTCGTGTAAAAAACGGACAATCTCTCTCGATGTATCAGGGTTTCGAATGAGAACTCATCTTTTACAAAGGGATTTCATTTTTTTGAACTTATTTGAACTCCATACTTTTTGTGTGTTCAAAATGCACCATTCAAAGGCACATCACAAAATTTCAACAATTTCTGACTTCATTTGGTATTCTTCGTCCATTTACTTATCTTTTTTTGAGCCAGTTGACCCTGAAATTGAAAAGCACTACAAATGAACTCTAAAAATGTTGAAAGTTGGCATGCTAGCATCATTTCACCCATTTAGCATGTGTTAAAATGTTGAGAGGGCAACGACAAAAACTGGATGCACTTCGTGTACAAAACGGACAATCTCTCTCGAAGTATCAGGGTTTCCAACGAGAACTCATCTCTTACAAAGGGATTTCATTTTTTTGAACTTATTTGAACTCCATACTTATTGTGTGTTCAAAATGCACCATTCAAAGGCACATCACAAAATTTCAACAATTTCCGACTTCATTTGGTATTCTTCGTGCATTTACTTTTTTTTTGAGCTAGTTGACCCCGAAACTGAAAAGCACTACAAATGAACTCTGAAAATGTTGAAAGTTGGCATGCTATAATCATTTCACCCAAATAGCATGTGTTAAAACTTGAGAGGGCTATAACAAAAACTGGATGCACTTCGTGTACAAAACGGACAATATCTCTCGAAGTATGAGGGTTTCGAACGAGAACTCATCTCTTACAAAGGGATTTCATTTTTTTGAACTTATTTGAACTCCATACTTTTTGTGTGTTCAAAATGCACCATTCAAAGGCACACAAAAGTTCAACAATTTCTGACTTCATTTGGTATTCTTCGTGCATTTACTTATTTTCTTTAGCTAGTTGACCCTGAAATTGAAAAGCACTACAAATGAACTCTAAAGATGTTGAAAGTTGGCATGCTATCATCATTTCACCCACATAGCATGTGTTAAAAAGTTGAGAGGGCTACGACAAAAACTGGATGCACTTCGTGTAAAAAACGGACAATCTCTCTCGATGTATCAGGGTTTCGAATGAGAACTCATCTTTTACAAAGGGATTTCATTTTTTTGAACTTATTTGAACTCCATACTTTTTGTGTGTTCAAAATGCACCATTCAAAGGCACATCACAAAATTTCAACAATTTCTGACTTCATTTGGTATTCTTCGTCCATTTACTTATTTTTTTGAGCTAGTTGACCCTGAAATTGAAAAGCACTACAAATGAACTCTGAAAATGTTGAAAGTTGGCATGCTAGCATCATTTCACCCACATAGCATATGTTAAAAAGTTGAGAGGGTTACGACAAAAACTGGATGCACTTCGTGTACAAAACGGACAATCTCTCTCGAAGTATCAGGGTTTCGAACGAGAACTCATCTCTTACAAAGGGATTTCATTTTTTTGAACTTATTTAAACTCCATACTTTTTCTGTGTTCAAAATGCACCATTCAAAGGCACATCACAAAATTTCAACAATTTCGGACTTCATTTGGTATTCTTCGTGCATTTTTTTGAGCTAGTTGACCCTGAAATTGAAAAGCACTACAAATGAACTCTAAAAATGTTGAAAGTTGGCATGCTATCATCATTTCACCCATATATCATGTGTTAAAAAGTTGAGAGGGCTACGACAAAAACTGGATGCACTTCGTGTACAAAACAGACAATCTCTCTCGAAGTATCAGGGTTTCGAATGAGAACTCATCTCTTACAAAGGGATTTCATTTTTTTGAACTTATTTAAACTCCATACTTTTTGTGGGTTCAAAATCCACCATTCAAAGGCACATCACAAAATTTCAAAAATTTCTGACTTCATTTGGTATTCTTCGTGCATTTACTTATATGTTTTTGAGCTAGTTGACCCTGATATTGAAAAGCACTACAAATGAACTCTCAAAATGTTGAAATTTGGCATGCTATCATCATTTCACCCACATAGCATGTGTTCAAAAGTCGAGAGGGCTACGACAAAAACTGGATGCACTTCGTGTACAAAACGGACAATCTCTCTCGAAGTATCAGCATTTCGAACGAGAACTCATCTCTTACAAAGGTTTATTAAAATTCTTTTTGCATATTTGAGAATTTGACAAAACTATGAAAATGAAAAGTGTTTGAAATTTAGTACATTCCATACATGCATTACATAAAAGGCATAATACATTATTACATTATTGCACCAATTTTCCTATCTATTATTTCTGTTTTCTTCTGGGTCGTAGCCATGGAGAATTTTCATCATTCAGTAGGATGCTTGGGTCAGTTTTCACTTTGAAGGGCGGAATTTCATGAAAATTATTATAATCTTCTGAGATGTCTGTCTTGTCATCTACTCCCACGATGTTTCTTTTCCCTGAAAGAACTATGTGGCGTTTTGGCTCATCGGACGATATCTTCTTTTGCTGATTTTTTTTCTCGTTTTTGTAGACATGTCCTTCACATAGAAAACCTGAGAGACATCATTGGCTAGGACAAATGGTTCGTCCATGTACGCAAGATTGTTGAGATCCACTGTTATCATGTCGTACTTTTGGTCTACAACTACCCCGCCTCCTGTCAGCTTCACCCATTTGCACCGAAACAAAGGGATCTTAAAAGTAGGTCCATAGTCAAGTTCCCATATATCCTCTATGTACCCGTAATATGTTTCCAAACAGTGCCCATTCTCGTCTGTTGCATCAAAGCGGACACCACTATTTTTGTTGGTGCTCTTTTTATGTAGAACTGTGGAATTGTGTAGAACTGTGTAGTGTGCTTGAGAGAAAGAATACCCGTCCATACATACTTTTGCTTTCCTTCCTAGTGTGCCTTTTCCTGTCAGCCTACCCTCATACTGAGATTCAGGAACACCAATCGGCTTAAGGTCAGGAAGAAAGTCCACACAAAACTCAATGACCTCCTCTGTTCCGTAGCCCTTGGAGATGCTTCCTTCTGGCCTAGCACGGTTACGAACATATTTCTTTAAGACTCCCATGAACCTCTCGAAGGGGAACATATTGTGTAGAAACACAGGACCGAGAATTCTAATCTCTTCGACTAGGTGAACTAGGAGGTGTGTCATTATATTGAAGAAGGATGGCGGGAACAACAACTCAAAGCTCACCAGACATTGGACCACATCAATCTGTGTCATTATATTGAAGAAGGTGTGTCATTATATGTAATAATGTAATAATGTATTAAACCTTTTATGTAATGCATCTATGTAATGTAATAAATTTAAAACACTTTTCATTTTCATAGTATCCATGTAAGAGATGAGTTCTCGTTCGAAAACCTGATACTTCGAGAGAGATTGTCCGTTTTGTACACGAAGTGCATCCAGTTTTTGTCGTAGCCCTCTCAACTTTTTAACACATGCTATGTGAGTAAAATGATGATAGCATGTCAACTTTCAACATTTTCAGAGTTCATTTGTAGTGCTTTTCAATTTTAGGGTCAACTAGCTCAAAAAAATTAAGTAAATGCACGAAATATACCAAATTAAGTCAGGAATTGTTGAAATTTTGTGATGTCCCTTTGAATGGTGCATTTTGAACACACAAAAAGTATGGAGTTCAAATAAGTTCAAAAAAATGAAATCCCTTAGGAAGAGATGAGTTCTCGTTCGAGACCCTGATACTTCAAGAGAGATTGTCCGTTTTGTACACGAAGTGCATCCAGTTTTTGTTGTAGCCCTCTCAACTTTTTAACACATGCTATGTGGGTGAAATGATGATAGCATGCCAACTTTCAACATTTTCAGAGTTGATTTGTAGTGCTTTTCAATTTCAGGGTCAACTAGCTCAAAAAATAAGTAAATGCACGAAATATACCAAATGAAGTCAGAAATTGTTGAAATTTTGTGATGTACCTTTGAATGGTGCATTTTGAACACACAAAAAGTATGGAGTTCAAATAAGTTCAAAAAAATGAAATCCCTTTGTAAGAGATGAGTTCTCGTTCGAAACCCTGATACTTCGAGAGAGATTGTTCGTTTTGTACATGAAGTGCATCCAGTTTTTGTCGTATCCCTCTCAACTTTTTAACACATGCTATGTGGGTGAAATGATGATAGCATGCCAACTTTCAACATTTTCAGAGTTCATTTGTAGTGCTTTTCAATTTCAGGGTCAACTCGTTCAAAAATAAAATAAGTAAATGCACGAAATATACCAAATGAAGTCAAAACGTATGGAGTTCAAAAAACCATATTATGAAATGAAATATTGTCATTGGCGATTCATATCTATTATTAAATTAAATATATAAAAAAACCATTGCAGAACATATGACCAAATTAATACAAGTTCATCATCACATTAAAGCCAAAGAACAGTAGTGATCAAATGTTATTATTGCAAAAAATAAATACATAAAGTTCTCTCATAAAACAATATACAACTATGTAAAACATTTAGATGCAACAACAAACGCGATCAAAATCGCAACTAAGGTAACAATTGACCTAACAGCATAATGATACCAAGCCTCTTTATCAATCGCATATTTTCTAATATTCCTAATCTTCAATCGCATTTCATCCATCTTCAAGCGCATTGCATCCATCTTCAACCGCATCGCATAGATCTTCATCTTGCGACCATCGATGACATCGGCGACATGCAACTCCAGTGCCATATTCTTATCCTCAATTATTTTCAATTTTTTCTTCAAGTATTTGTTTTCTTTTTCAACCAAATTTAACTTCTAGACAAGAATTTTTATGTGGGTTGGAATTTCCGGTTCACATACCTCCTAGATTAAAAAAATATATGTCACGTTGGTCGTCATAATTGTCATAAACACTAAATAAAACAAATAGTTATAAAAGATAATATATACCACATCCGAATTATAGACAGGACGAGGGCCGACGGAGGCGGATACCAAAACCATCACACTATGTAATAACAAAAAATAATGAAAGTGAGTAATTTATACAAGTATGTATCTAAATCATACAAGTAAGATTTTTTTTTCTTTTAAAAAGAAGATAAGAACAAGAGGCTCACCACGGTGGTGCTCGCGACGAGATCGACACTGGGCGATCGACAATGTTGAGGACGGCCATGGGACGACACCCTACGCATGTGCAGACTCTAAGAAGTTAATTTGAACATTTCAAATGAACTACACTAGAAGTGAAAGATGAAAGGATGAAGTAGCTAACCTTTTAAAACACTTGTGCAGTTGGTGCACGGCCAAACCTAGACAAATATTAAGGAAAATGGAGCTTGGAAGTCCAGCTTGGAGAGGAGAAAGCTTAAGTAGAGTGGCTCGGGAATTTCATCGAACACGTCATGTGCATGAACTAGAGTGGCAAGAGCATGGCATGGTCACACTTCAACAAACAAAAAACAGGGGATATGGTGGGCAGGGGCGAGGGTTTATATAGGCAACACTTTAGTCCCGGTTCTTGCCACGCCCCGGGACTAAAGGCCCCTGCTTCGCGCCTTCTGGTCTACCGAAAAAGGGCCTTTAGTCCCGGGTCGTGGCTCCACCCGGGACTAAAGGGGGTCTTTTGTCCCGGATGGAGCACCGCCCCGGGACTAAAGGCCCCTGCTTCCCGCCTTCTGGTCTGCCGAAAAAGGGCCTTTATGTTGGGGAACGTCGCATGGGAAACAAAAAAAATTCCTACGCGCACGAAGACCTATCATGGTGATGTCCATCTACGAGAGGGGATGAGTGATCTACGTACCCTTGTAGACCGTACAGCAGAAGCGTTAGTGAACGCGGGTGATGTAGTGGAACGTCCTCACGTCCCTCGATCCGCCCCGCGAACAATCCCGCGATCAGTCCCACGATCTAGTACCGAACGGACGGCACCTCCGTGTTCAGCACACGTACAGCTCGACGATGATCTCGGCCTTCTTGATCCACCAAGAGAGATGGAGAGGTAGAAGAGTTCTCCGGCAGCGTGACGGCGCTCCGGAGGTTGGTGATGACCTTGTCTCAGCAGGGCTCCGCCCGAGCTCCGCAGAAACGCGATCTAGAGGAAAAACCGTGGAGGTATGTGGTCGGGCTGCTGTGCAAAAGTCGTCTCAAATCAGCCCTAAACCCCCACTATATATAGGAGGGAGGGAGGGGAGGAAGCAGCCTCAAAACCTAAAGGTTTGGCCGAAATTGGAGGTGGAGGAGTCCTACTCCAATCCTACTTGGAGTAGGATTCCACCTTCCCACTTGGAAACTCTTTCCACCTTGTGTTTTTTCCTTCTCAAACCTTATGGGCCTTAGTGGGCACTTATTCCAGCCCACTAGGGGCTGGTTTATCTCTTCCCATAGCCCATGAGACCCCTTGGGGCGTGACACCCCTCCTGATGGTCCCCGGCACCCCTCCCGGCACTCCCGGTACACTACCGATGAGCCCGAAACTTTTCCGGTAATGCACGAAAACCTTTCGGTAACCAAATGAGGTCATCCTATATATCAATCTTCGTTTCCGGACCATTCTGGAAACCCTCGTGACGTCCGTGATCTCATCCGAGACTCCGAACAACATTCGGTAACCAACCATATAACTCAAATACACATAAAACAACGTCGAACCTTAAGTGTGCAGACCCTGCGGGTTCGAGAACTATGTAGACATGACCCGAGAGACTCCTCAGTCAATATCCAATAGCGGGACCTGGATGCCCATATTGGATCCTACATATTCTATGAAGATCTTATCATTTGAACCTCAGTGCCAAGGATTCATATAATCCCGTATGTCATTCCCTTTGTCCTTCGGTATGTTACTCTCCCGAGATTCGATCGTCAGTATCCGCATACCTATTTCAATCTCGTTTACCGGCAATTCTCTTTACTCATTCCGTAATACAAGATCCCGCAACTTACACTAAGTCACATTGCTTGCGAGGCTTGTGTGTGATGTTGTATTACCGAGTGGGCCCCGAGATACCTCTCCGTCACACGGAGTGACAAATCCCAGTCTCGATCCATACTAACTCAACTAACACCTTCGGAGATACCTGTGGAGCATCTTTATAGTCACCCAGTTACGTTGCGACGTTTGATACACACAAAGCATTCCTCCGGTGTCCGTGAGTTATATGATCTCATGGTCATAGGAACAAATACTTGACCCGCAGAAAACAGTAGCAACAAAATGACACGATCAACATGCTACGTCTATTAGTTTGGGTCTAGTCCATCACATGATTCTCCTAATGATGTGATCCCGTTATTAAGTGACAACACTTGCCTATGGTCAGGAAACCTTGACCATCTTTGATCAACGAGCTAGTCAACTAGAGGCTTACTAGGGACAGTGTTTTGTCTATGTATCCACACAAGTATTGTGTTTCCAATCAATACAATTATAGCATGGATAATAAACGATTATCATGAACTAAGAAATACAATAATAACTAATTTATTATTGCCTCTAGGGCATATTTCCAACAGTCTCCCACTTGCACTAGAGTCAATAATCTAGTTCACATCACCATGTGATTCCAACGAATCCAACACCCATATAGTTATGGGGTCTGATCACGTCTTGCTCGTGAGAGAGGTTTTAGTCAACGGTTCTGAAACTTTCAGATCCGTGCGTTCTTTACAAATCTTTATGTCATCTTATAGATGCTGCTACTACGTGCTATTAGGAAATGCTCCAAATATCTACTCTACTATACGAATCCGTTTCACTACTCATAGTTATTCGGATTAGTGTCAAAGCTTGCATTGACGTAACCCTTTACGACAAACTCTTTAACCACCTCCATAATCGAGAAAAATTCCTTAGTCCATTAGTTACTAAGGATAAATTTCGACCGCTGCTAGTGATTCAATCATGGATCACTCTCTGTACCTCTCAACATACTTTGAGTCAAGGCACACATCAAGTGCGGTACACAGCATGGCATACTTTAGATTCTACGGCTAAGGCATAGAAGACGACCTTCGTCTATTCTCTTTATTCTACCATGGTCGGGTTTTGAGTCTTACTCAAATTCACACCTCACAACGCAACCAAGAACTCCTTCTTTGCTGATCTATTTTGAACTCTTTCAAAAACTTGTCAAGGCATGCATCTTGTTGAAACTTCTATTAAGCGCTTTCGATCTATCTCCATAGATCTTTGATGCTCAACGTTCAAGTAGCGTAATCCAGGTACTCCTTTGAAAACTTCTTTCAAACAACCTTGTATGCTTTACAGAAATTCTACATTACTTCTGATTCACAATATGTCAACCACATATACCTATCAGAAATTCTATAGTGCTCCCACTCACTTCTTTGGAAATACAAGTTTCTCATAAACCTTGTACAAACCCAAAATCTTTGATCATCTCATCAAAGTGTATATTCCAACTCCGAGATGCTTGCACCAGTCCATTGAAGGATCACTGGAGCTTGCATACTTGCTAGTATCTTTAGGATCGACAAAACCTTCTGGTTGTATCACATACAATGTTTGCTCAAGGAAACCGTCGAGAAAACAATGTTTTGAAATCCTACGTGCAATATTTCATAAATAATGCATCAACAACTAACATAATTCTAACAGACCTTTAGCATCGCTACGAGTGAGAAAGTCTCATCATAGTCAACTGTTTGATCTTGTCGAAAACATCTTTGCGACAAGTCGAGCTTTTCTTAATAGTGACTTATCACCATCATTGTCTGTCTTCTTTTAAAGATCCATTTTTTACTCAATAGTCCTATGACCATCAAGTAGTTCTACCAAAGTCTACACTTTGTTTTCACACATGGATCCTCTCTCGGATTTCATGGCTTCCAGCCATTTGTCAGAATCTGGGCCCACCATCGCTTTCTCCATAACTCGTAGGTTCGCTGTTGCTCAACAACATGACCTCCAAGATAGGGTTACCGTACTACTCTGCAGCAGTACGTGACCTTGTCGACCTACGCGGTTTGTAGTAACTTGATTCGAAGCTCAATGATCATCATCATCAGCTTCCACTTCAATTGGTGTAGGCGCCACATGAACAACTTGCTGCGCCCTACTACACACTGGTTGAAGTGATGGTTCAATAACCTCATCAAGTTCTACTACCCTCCCACTCAATTCTTTCGATAGAAACCTTTCCTCGAGAAAGGACCCGTTTCTAGAAACAAACACTTTGCTTTCGGATCTGAGATAGGAGATGTACCCAACTGTTTTGGATATCCTATGAAGATGCATTTATCCGCTTTGGGTTCGATCTTATCAGACTGAAACTTTTTCACATAAGTGTCGAAACCCCAAACTTTCAAGAAACGACAGTTTAGATTTCTCTAAACCTCAGTCTATACTGTGTCATCTCAACGGAAATACGCGGTGCCCTATTTAAAGTGAGTGCGGTTGCCTCTAATGCATAACCCATAAACGATAGTGGTAATCCGATAAGAGACATCATAGTATGCACCATACCAAATAGTGTCTGGCTAAAACATTCAGACACATCATCACACTATGATGTTCCAGGCGGCATGAACTGCGAAACAATTTCCACATTGTCTTAACTGTGTACCAAAACTCGTAACTCAGATATTCATTTCCATGATCATATCATAGACAGTTTATCCTCTTGTTACGACGAACTTCACTCTAAAACGGAATTGAACTTTTCAACATTTCAGACTTGTGATTCATTAAGTAAATACTCCTGTATCTACTCAAATCATCAGTGAAGTAAGAACATAATGATATCCACTGCGTGCCTCAGCACCCATTGGACTGCATACATCAAAATGTATCACTTCCAACAAGTTACTATCTTATTTCATCTCAATGAAAACAAGGCCTTGCTCATGTGGTATGATTTGCATGTCACTAGTGATTCGAAATCAGGTGAGTACAAAGATCCATCAGCATGGAGCCTCTTCATGCAATTTATACTAACATGACTCAAGCGGCAGTGCCACAAGTAAGTGGTACTATCATCATCAACTCGTATCTTTTGGCACCAATATCATGAACATGTGTAACACTACGATCGAGATTCAATAAACCATTGAAGGTGATTATTCAAGAAAATAGAGTAACCACTATTCTCCTTAAATGAATAATCATATTGCAATAAACACGATCCAATCATGTTCATGCTTAACGCAAGCACCAAATAACAATTATTTAGGTTTAACACCAATCCCGATGGTAGAGGGAGCGTGCGACGTTTGATCATATCAACCTTGGAAACACTTCCAACAGGTATCGTCACCTCGCCTTTAGCTAGTCTCCGTTTATGCCATAGCTTACATTTCGTGTTACTAATCACTTAGCAACCGAACCGGTATCCAATACCCACATGCTACTAGGAGTACTAGTAAAGTACACATCAACATCATGTATATCAAATACACTTCTTCCGACTCTTGCTAGCCTTCTTATCTACCAAGTATCTAGAGATGCTCCGCCTCAGTGACTGTTCACCTTATTACAGAAGCACTTAGTCTCGGGTTTGGGTTTAATCTTGGGTCTTTTCATTAGTGCAGCAACTGTTTTGCCGTTTCACGAAGTATCCCTTCTAGCCCTTGCCCTTCTTGAAACTTAGTGGTTTTACAAACCATCAACTATTGATGCTCCTTCTTGATTTCTTCTTTCGCAGTGTCAAACATCGCGAATCACTCAAGGATCATTGTATGTATCCTTGATATGTTATAGTTCATCACGAAGCTCTTACAGCTTGGTGGCAGTGACTTTGGAGAACTATCACTATCTCATCTGGAAGATTAACTCCCACTTGATTCAAGCGATTGTCATACTCAGACAATCTGAGCACATGCTCAACGATTGAGCCTTTCTCCTTTACTTTGTGGACAAAGAATCTTGTCGGAGGTCTCGTACCTCTTAACAACGGCACAAGCATGAAATCACAATTTCATCTCTTTAGAACATCACTTATGTTCCGTGACGTTTTACAACGTTTTCGACGCCTTGCTTCTAAGCCATTAAGTATTTTCGTACTGAACTATCGTGTAGTCATCAGAAACGTGTATGTCGGATGTTCACAACATCCACAGACGACGCTCGAGGTGCAGCACACCGAGTGGTGCATTAAGGACATAAGCCTTCTGTGCAGCAACGAGGACAATCCTCGGTTTTACAGACTCAGTCTGCAAAGTTTGCTACTATCAACTTTCAACTAAATTTTCTCTAGGAACATATAAAAAACAGTAGAGCTATAGCGCAAGCTACATCATAATTCGCAAAGACCATTAGACTATGTTCATGACAATTAGTTCAATTAATCATATTACTTAAGAACTCCCACTCAAAAAGTACATCTCTCTAGTCATTTGAGTGGTACATGATCCAAATCCACTATCTCAAGTTCGATCATCACGTGAGTCGAGAATAGTTTCAGTGGTAAGCATCTCTATGCTAATCATATCAACTATACGATTCATGCTCGACCTTTCGGTCTCATGTGTTCCGAGGCCATGTCTGCACATGCTAGGCTCGTCAAGCTTAACCCGAGTGTTCCGCGTGCGCAACTGTTTTGCACCCATTGTATGTGAACGTTATGTCTATCACACCCGATCATCACGTGGTGTCTCGAAACGACGAACTGTAGCAACGGTGCACAATCGGGGAGAACACAATTTCGTCTTGAAATTTTAGTGAGAGATCACCTCATAATGCTACCGTCGTTCTAAGCAAAATAAGGTGCATAAAAGGATTAACATCACATGCAATTCATAAGTGACATGATATGGCCATCATCACGTGCTTCTTGATCTCCATCACCAAAGCACCGGCACGATCTTCTTGTCACCGGCGTCACACCATGATCTCCATCATCATGATCTCCATCAACGTGTCACCATCGGGGTTGTCGTGCTACTCATGCTATTACTACTAAAGCTACGTCCTAGCAAAATAGTAAACGCATCTGCAAGCACAAACGTTAGTTATAAAGACAACCCTATGGCTCCTGCCGGTTGTCGTACCATCGACGTGCAAGTCGATATTATCTATTACAACATGATCATCTCATACATCCAATATATCACATCACATCGTTGGCCATATCACATCACAAGCATACCCTGCAAAAACAAGTTAGACGTCCTCTAATTTTGTTGTTGCATGTTTTACGTGGTGACCATGGGTATCTAGTAGGATCGCATCTTACTTACGCAAACACCACAACGGAGATATATGAATTGCTATTTAACCTCATCCAAGGACCTCCTCGGTCAAATATGATTCAACTAAAGTTGGAGAAACTGACACCCGCCAGTCATCTTTGAGCAACGGAGTTACTCGTAGCGATGAAACCTGTCTCTCGTAAGTGTACGAGTAATGTTGGTCCGAGCCGCTTCGATCCAACAATACCGCGGAATCAAGAAAAGACTAAGGAGGGCAGCAAAACGCACATCACCGCCCACAAAAACTTTTGTGTTCTACTCGAGAAGACATCTACGCATGAACCTAGCTCATGATGCCACTGTTGGGGAACATCGCATGGGAAACAAAAAAAATTCCTACGCGCACGAAGACCTATCATGGTGATGTCCATCTATGAGAGGGGATGAGTGATCTACGTACCCTTGTAGACCGTACAGCAGAAGCGTTAGTGAACACGGGTGATGTAGTGGAACGTCCTCACGTCCCTCGATCCGCCCCGCGAACAATCCCGCGATCAGTCCCACGATCTAGTACCGAACGGACGGCACCTCCGCGTTCAGCACACGTACAGCTCGACGATGATCTCGGCCTTCTTGATCCAGCAAGAGACATAGAGAGGTAGAAGAGTTCTCCGGCAGCGTGACGGCGCTCCGGAGGTTGGTGATGACCTTGTCTCAGCAGGGCTCCGCCCGAGCTCCGCAGAAACGCGATCTATAGGAAAAACCGTGGAGGTATGTGGTCGGGCTGCTGTGGAAAAGTCGTCTCAAATCAGCCCTAAAACCCCACTATATATAGGAGGGAGGGAGGGGAGGAAGCAGCCTCAAAACCTAAAGGTTTGGCCGAAATTGGAGGTGGAGGAGTCCTACTCCAATCCTACTTGGAGTAGGATTCCACCTTCCCACTTGGAAACTCTTTCCACCTTGTGTTTTTTCCTTCTCAAACCTTATGGGCCTTAGTGGGAACTTATTCCAGCCCACTAGGGGCTGGTTTATCTCTTCCCATAGCCCATGAGACCCCTTGGGGCGTGACACCCCTCCTGATGGTCCCCGGCACCCCTCCCGGCACTCCCGGTACACTACCGATGAGCCCGAAACTTTTCCGGTAATGCACGAAAACCTTTCGGTAACCAAATGAGGTCATCCTATATATCAATCTTCGTTTCCGGACCATTCCGGAAACCCTCGTGACGTCCGTGATCTCATCCGGGACTCCGAACAACATTCGGTAACCAACCATATAACTCAAATACACATAAAACAATGTCGAACCTTAAGTGTGCAGACCCTGCGGGTTCGAGAACTATGTAGACATGACCCGAGAGACTCCTCGGTCAATATCCAATAGCGGGACCTGGATGCCCATATTGGATCCTACATATTCTACGAACATGTTATCGTTTGAACCTTAGTGCCAAGGATTCATATAATCCCGTATGTCATTCCCTTTGTCCTTCGGTATGTTACTTGCCCGAGATTCGATCGTCAGTATCCGCATACCTATTTCAATCTCGTTTACCGGCAAGTCTCTTTACTCGTTCCTTAATACAAGATCCCGCAACTTACACTAAGTCACATTGCTTGCAAGGCTTGTGTGTGATGTTGTATTACCGAGTGGGCCCCGAGATACCTCTCCGTCACACGGAGTGACAAATCCCAGTCTCAATCCATACTAACTCAACTAACACCTTCGGAGATACCTGTAGAGCATCTTTATAGTCACCCAGTTACGTTGCGACGTTTGATACACACAAAGCATTCCTCCGGTGTCCGTGAGTTATATGATCTCATGGTCATAGGAACAAATACTTGACACGCAGAAAACAGTAGCAACAAAATGACACGATCAACATGCTACGTCTATTAGTTTGGGTCTAGTCCATCACATGATTCTCCTAATGATGTGATCCCGTTATCAAGTGACAACACTTGCCTATGGCCAGGAAACCTTGACCATCTTTGATCAACGAGCTAGTCAACTAGAGGCTTACTAGGGACAGTGTTTTGTCTATGTATCCACACAAGTATTGTGTTTCCAATCAATACAATTATAGCATGGATAATAAACGATTATCATGAACTAAGAAATATAGTAATAACTAATTTATTATTGCCTCTAGGGCATATTTCCAACACTTTAGTCCCGGGTCGTGGCTCCACCCGGGGCTAAAGGGGTCATTAGTCCCCGATCGAGCCCCGAACCGGGACTAAAGATCCACCTGTATAAGCGGGAGTTAGAAAATTTCGAACCCAAATCATCCATTTCTCTTCTTCTTCCTCTCGTTCTCCTGCCCGGCGCGGCACAGCGACGAACTCGACGATGCCGCCAGGCTGCCCGCCGTCCTGCTCGCCGCCGCCTACCATCCTCCTTGTCGTCGCCATCGTCCTGCTCGCCGCCGGCATCCTCCTCGCCGCGCGCCGCCCTCCTCGCCGCGCGCCGCCCTCCTCCTTGCCACGCGCCGCCGTCCTCCTTGCCGCGCGCCGCCGTCCTCCTCGCCGCGTGCCGTCGACACCTCCGGCCGGTAAGCCCCCCGCCCCCTCCTCCCCAACACTCCGGCCAGTAGAAGAAAAGAAGAAAAAGGAGAAGAAAAGAAGAAAAAGGAGAAGAAAGGAAGAAAAAGGAGAAGAAAAAAAAGAAAAAAGGAAGAAAAAGGAGAAGAAAGGAAGAAAAAGGAGAAGAAAGGAAGAAAAAGGAGAAGAAAGGAAGAAAAAGGGAAGGAGATGAAAAGAAGAAAAAGGAGAAGAAAAGAAGAAAAAGGAGAAGAAAAGAAGAAAAAGGGAAGAAAGGAAGAAAAAGGAGAAGAAAGGGAGAAAAAGGAGAAGAAAGGAAGAAAAAGGGAAGAAAAGAAGAAAAAGATTTTTTGTCATTTAATTCCTATTGTTATTAGGTTTGTGCTAGATTATTAGGGTTAGTAATATTTAGAATTAGGAAAAAGGAAAATAAGAAAAGGAGGAGAAGAAAAGAAGAAAAAGGAGAATAAGAAGAGGAGGAGAGGAGAAGAAGAGGAAAAATAGAAGAAGAGGAGAGGAGAAGTAGTAGAAGAAGAGGAGAAGTAGAAGTAGAAGAAGAAGTAGAAGAAGAGGAGAAATAGAAGAAGAGGAAAAATTAGTTTAGGGTTACAAGAAGAAGAAAAAAAATTGTCATTTAATTTTTCTATTATATAGTGTATATGCTTAAGTGTTAATAGTGTTTCTTAGATTATTGCTTAATTTTGCTATTGTATATGCTTAAGTGTTAATAGTTTAATTTTGCTATTGTATATGCTTAAGTGTTAATAGTTTATTTTTAGCAAGAAAATTAATAGAACTAGTTTAATTTTGCTATTGTATATTCTTAAGTGTCCGGGACTGGGCTCCGCCTGGCTGGTATTTTAGAGTTTAGGTTCTAGCCCAGACTCGGGACTAAAGGTCCTCCTATATAAAACGATACTTCGAAGTTTCCAACCCCTCTTATATAGTTTGTTAGTTTATTAGTTAATCAAATGTACGTTTTTTGCAGAACTATGGATCCACATATCAGGAACCTCGAAGAGGAAGAACTTCTCGAAGATATAATCAAAGACGGCCCTGACGTTGAACCAGCTGAATCTCCGTCGTCATATCTAAACGACTCTGGATATGGAATGGAGGTCGAGCGACACGAAGATGAAGCTGATGGGGCAAGAGATAGGTCCAATGACGGAGAAGGTGATAGCTCCACTGATGGAGAAGCCGGTGGAGAAGCCGCTGAAGAAATAATAAAGTCCGGCGAGGTATACATATGAAGTTCGACAATCACTTGTAATATGTGAAAAATATTGGAGAAAAGCTACGAAACGAGGCCCGACTAGAAAGTTGGATGCACGGACGCATTACACCTTTGAGGTGATATTGCCTACGGGCGAACCCAAGCTTCCTAAGAATGCTGCTGACACATTCAAGAAGCAATGCGGAATTTTTGTTAGGGATCACGTCCCGATCAGCGTTCGGGAGTGGAGCAAGCGCAAAGGGGCAGCCGATAGTGACTATGTCGCCGAAAGCTACAAAGATAATCTTTGGAATGATCTCATGTCACATTTCAACCTGCCAGAATGTGAGAATGAAGACGTCGCACACAAACTGAGGGCCAAAGTCAAGAAGTGGACTCTAAAGAAGATGGCCGAACTGTTCCGTAAGTGGAAGAAGAAGCTATGGAAAAACTATCTGAAGACAAAGAAAGTGCCAGTATTCGAGGGGTATCTAGCCAAGCAGGCGAATCACTGGAAGGCATTTCAAGAGTACAAGGAGTCAGAAGATGCCCAGGCATTATCAGAAAAGAACAAGATAAATGCCGACAAGAAGAAATATCACCACAAGCTGGGGCCAGGGGGCTATGAGACTGCCATCCCAAAGTGGGATAAGAAAGAGCAAGATCTGCTAGATAAAGGCATCGTACCTGAACCACTCCGTGATGAGTGGGAATTGAGAGCAAGAAATTGGTTCCTTGTGCATGGTGGGTCGTACGACGAAAAAACAGGGGACCTCATCTGCAGTGACGGTCTTAGGATACCCAGGGAGAATTGGAAAAGGATAGTGAAAGAAATTAAGGAGGGAAAAAGAAAGTTCACTGCAGATAGAGAGAAAGATTTGCTCGCACTGGTCCTCGGCAATAACGAACATGGAGGACGAACGCGAGGCTTTGGTCCTTCTTACCCGTGGTGGCTTGGGTTTGCCAGAGACCAAGACACTTACAGAAGCCGAGAGAGAGCAAAGAAGCAGCAGCAGGATGAGGAGAATGACAAGTTCAACCAGTTGCTTGCCAGGATTAACGAGCAACAGAAGCAGATTGATGAGCTTAGAGGAGTAGCGCACCAGGAAGATCGTGCACTTGATATTACCGGCACCCCATCTAAGCGGAAAAGCAGCGTGGCTGAATCTGAGGCCCCGCCCGACGATGCACGAAGAATGATAGAGGGCGGTCCCGGCTACCCCGTGGATGGAATCAAGGAGTCAACATCATGTGAACTCCATCAGAAATTCAAGAACATATACATGAAGGTGGCCGTCGGAAAAGCTTTACCTTCTGGCCCTGATGCACGCTGGCATGGCCGTGAGATTCCAGCTGGCTTTGCTAAAGTCGGGGTGGATGAAATCCTGACGGGGTTTCATGATATGTACCTCGACATAGCTGGACCCGAAGATGAGAGGACACTCGGAGAAGTACTGGGTGGAGTCATCCTATGGGACAAGAACTACATCAAGCTTCCAGGCTCGGCCCCAAGCACAACACCGCCTCCAAGCCGTCGCAGGTCACCTACACCTACATTACCTCCAAGCCCTCCACATGACGTCGGCCAGCACAACACGAGTCCATCTCGATCACCGACGCCGGACTTGGGTCGTCCGTCTCCGCCGCCGACCGCTCCGGATACTAAGCGGGAGTGTGCCACCAAGAACGCTCCGCCGACGATTCCTAAGCCATGGAGCCCCCCAAAGCGCAAACGGTCGCCCCTCCCAAAGGTACGTCATGCTAATCTTCCTATCAGACCTTATGATCGTACCCCCGAGGAAAACGCCAGGATAGCAAAGGAACATCATGATGCGCAGATGAAAAAGAAGGAACCCGAGCCCCGCCCGGAATACACCGAGAATGAAATAGCATTTGCAAAATACTTCACGACCCTTCCATCACAGTATGACTTACACCATAAGCCTGATGACTATACACGCACATTGCAGAAGGAAGTGAAAAAGAGCAGATCACCTCCAAGCCCTCCACATGACGTCGGCCAGCACAACACGAGTCCATCTCGATCACCGCCACCAGACTTGGGTCGTCCGTCTCCGCCACCGCCCGTTCCGGATACTAAGCGGGAGCGTGCCACCAAGAACGCTCCACCGACGATTCTTAAGCCACGGAGCCCCCCAAATCGCAAACGGTCGCCCCTCCCAAAGGTACGTCATGCTAATCTTCCTATCAGACCTTATGATCGTACCCCCGAGGAAAACGCCAGGATAGCAAAGGAACATCATGATGCGCAGATGAAAAAGAAGGAACCGGAGCCCCGCCCGGAATACACCGAGAAGCAAATAGCATTTACAAAATACTTCACGACCCTTCCATCACAGTATGAATTACACCATAAGCCTGATGACTATACACGCACATTGCAGAAGGAAGTGAAAAAGAGCAGATCACATGCAAGTGCAAGTGGGAGCACATCAAGTTCAACTACAAGCAAGAAAAAATCAGACGTTCCTCAGCTTGGACAACAGGCCAAACAGTCGATCCCACCCCTCAAGGTGTTAACCGAGAATGTTCCCCCTCCGGTGCAGGGGCTAGCTTTTGAAATAGCAAAGGAGTTGTCGGCTGAATGTGGTGTCTCGGTTGAAGATTTTCTCGCTTCCCAAGACGACAGGATACCCAAGGCTGTGGTAGCCCCTAAGCCACAGTTTGTCATGGGTGAGCCTTTGGTCAGCAAAGATGATCTCCCAACAAATATGCGTTACTTGCATCAATGGTACTTAAGTGAATCAAAGAATGGGAGAACGATGATCGTGCTGAGTGTCCCACGGGAGTACTACGGCCGCCCCGAACAAATCCATATCGACTTTGATGAACTCTTCCAGATGTACAATGCCGACGCCCTCGACAAATAGCTTATGACTTGCTATTGTCTATAAGTTTTTCAATTCGTTGTCTACGTATAACTTGTTTAGTTATTTCAATTCATTGTCTGTATATAACTTGTACTCTATTATGCAGAATGAAGATTCTGGATTGTAAAAGTAAGAACATCCTAAATATTGGGTTTATTGACCCAGATAAAGTACATATAGTGACGCTAACTGATTATCCCAAGGAGACGGAGGAAAACCTTCTAAGGTTTCTAACAGATCAAAAATTTATGTGACCACATACTGTTTCCATACAACTTCAGGTGAGGGTCTTTACTCTGTTGTGTCCATTCACTTATAAGTGTAATTGATAAGTTACTGACACACACACACACATATATATATATACATGTGCAACTTTCATTGGATTCTGTTGGACATTCAAATTGATAAGGGAAGAGTTGATGCCTTCGACCCATTATCGAGACCCTTGGAACAGTTCCAAAGCCTGCAGGACATGCTCCAAGGGTAATTTCAATCATTCTTGCGCTCTATCGGTCTCTTTCGATGATTTTCTGATATATCAATTAATGAAAAACTTAGCAAATTATTATCCTTGTCGGGCAGGGTTTGGAAGCGGTTCAAGTGCGTGATTCCCGGTAACTTTCCTGAGAAGCTGACCTTTAGAGCGGCTCAGGTAAGTAGTAGTATGATATACTTCTATTTTCAATACACTTATGATGCTAGATTATTATTTTGATTATATATATTCTATTCTCGTAAAGTGCGACCAGCAGCCACGGGGAACGCATCTATGCGGATACTATTTTTGCGAGACCATTCGCACGTTTACCTCTGAGCACGAGGATCACAGATTCCACGTAAGCAATGAACATTCACACCTCTATTTTTACCCGTCATTCTTTGTTATCATGATTGATATTCATATTCATCTCCTCTTTTTATATAGCACACGGCCATGACGATGAAGGTCCTACCAGAGCAACGCGCGATTGCTGTTGCAGAGGAGCTTGCGACCTTTCTGAGGACGAAAGCTATAGATGACAAAGGACGATTTAGTGTAGCTAGGGGCCATTACTGATGTTCATCCATGTAACCGAATAGACGGGCTCTAGTCCCGATAATTCAGATCTCCATATACTTGTATATATATGCTCGCTTGTAAGATAAGTTAACCTTATATATATATATGCATAATTATTTCTATTTAAATTATATGAAAACTAATTCCCGAACACCAAACGAGGCATCACGTTAATATCCCGAACACCTAAACCCCAAATCCCCAAAACCCAAAAATAATTTCATTAAAGAAACACAAAAATAAGCAAAATCTGAAACTCTTTAGTCCCGGCCCATGTAACGAACCGGGACTAAAGGTCCTCCCCTGGGGCGCTACGAGGCGCCCACGTGGAGCACCTTTAGTCCCGGCTTGTAACAGGGTCGGGACTAAAGGTTAGGCCTTTAGTCCCGCCCCTTTAGTCCCGGTTGGTGAACCGGGACTAAAGCCCCTTACGGGCCGGGGCTAAAGGCCCCGTCCCCACTAGTGCCATCTCTTCCTTTATGACTTTCCTGGTCCTCCCGTGCTTCCGGTGTATCTTTTGACTTCCCATACAAGCCTAGGAAGCCTAGAATATTCATGCAGAGATTCTTCGTCGGGTGCATCACGTCGATTGCCGAGCGGACCTCATGGACTTCCCAGTAGGGTAGCTCCCAAAATATAGATTTCTTCTTCCACATGGGTACGCGCTTATCAGGGCCGTTCGGAACAGGTTGGCTGCCAGGACCCTTTCCAAAGATTACTTTTAAATCTTTGACCATATCAAATACTTCAGCACCAGTATGGATGACAGGCTTCCCCCGGGGTTCTACCTTGCCATTGAAATGTTTGCCTTTTTTCTTTAAGGGATGCTTGGGCGGAAGAAAACGACGATTGTACGGGTACACATTCTTCCTATATTTGTCCAGATATATACTTTCTGTCTGATCCAAACAATGCGTGCATGCATTGTATCCCTTGTTTGACTGTCCTGAAATGTTACTAAGAGCAGGCCAATCATTGATGGTTACGAAAAGCAACGCTCGAAGGTCAAATTCCTCTTGTTTGTGCTCGTCCCACACACGTACACCTGGTTCGGCCCACGGCTGTAAAAGTTCATCAACTAATGGCCTTAGGTACACATCAATATCATTGCCGGGTTGCTGTGGACCTTGGATAAGCACTGGCATCATAATGAACTTCCGCTTCATGCACAACCAAGGAGGAAGGTTGTAGATACATAGAGTAACGGGCCAGGTGTTGTGACTGCAACTCTGCTCCCCAAAAGGATTCATGCCATCTGTACTCAGACCTAACCATAAGTTCCTTGCGTCAGCTGCAAATCTCGGGAACTCTCTCTCGATTTTTCTCCACTACCGACCATCAGCGGTGTGCCTCAACTTATCGTCTTTCGTACGATCATCCATGTGCCATCGCAACAACTTCGCATGATCTTTATTTCTGAACAGACGTTTCAACCGTGGTATTATAGGAGCATACCACATCACCTTGGCAGGAACCCTCTTCCTGGGTGGCTCGCCCTCAATATCAGCAGGGTCATCTTTTCTGATCTTATACCGCAATGCAGAGCATACCGGGCATTTATCCATATTCTCGTACTTCTCACCGCGGTAGAGGATGCAGTCATTAGGGCATGCATGTATCTTCTGCACGTGTAATCCTAGAGGGCAGACAAGCTTCTTTGCTTCATACGTGCTGGCGGGCAATTCGTTCTTTCCTGGAAGCATCTTCTTCATCAGTACGAGCAACTTTTCGAATGACGAGTCAGTCACACCGGTCTCTGCCTTCCACTTCAGCAATTCCAGTGTGCTACCCAGCTTCTTCTGGCCATCTTCACAAGTTGGATACAACAATTTGTTGTGGTCCTGTAACATCTGCTCGAACTGCAACCTCTCCTTTTCTATGTCGCAACCTCGCCGTGCATCAGAAATGAGCCGGCCAAGATCATCAGCGGGCTCATCTGGTTCCCATTCTTCATCCTGATCTTCTTCTTCATTGTCTTCCATTGCGGTATCATCATACTCAGGGAACATAGATCGGTAGTTGTCATCATCGTTCTCTTCTTGTAACATCCCAATCTTCTTAAATTCGGATGTTAATAGATCATTCGTATGCATCTCATATTTTATGCATTATTTTTGCTCTTCTGAAAATTCTATTCGTTATGTAACTTTGGGCAATTTATTGGAGTGGAGATAATCGTTCTCTTCTTGTAACATCCCAATCTTCTTAAATTCGGATGTTAATAGATCATTCGTATGCATCTCATATTTTATGCATTATTTTTGCTCTTCTGAAAATTCTATTCGTTATGTAACTTTGGGCAATTTATTGGAGTGGAGATAATATGACTTCTCCCCTGTGAATTAAAGTGCATAATGTTTCGAATTTTATTTTGGAGTCACCAATTTGGTTTTGCAAATTTTCTAAAATCCGAATTATTTTTTTTGTTGAGTTTTTCAATCGCGTTGTGTGACCTATTGCATAAAACTCATTTTCGAAAGTTTGCATTAGGTGGAACTAGGATTTCCATAGATATTTTATGTATATATATATATATATATTATATATATATATATTAGTTGTATATATATATATTATTCTGTTTTTTCCTAAGTATTCTAGTGTTCATATATTAGTACATATTTTTTTTCTAGTAGTTGTTAGCTAGGAAATATTTTTTTTTACTTTTTTGCTGCTGTTTGTTTTTTTTCAAAAAAAAAAAGGAACCGGCCAAGCCTAGCCAAAGGGCTCAGCCCAGCCTTGCACCACAGCCCCATCGCCCCAGGGGTTTCCCAGCGCCGAGCCAGGCCACGAGGCCACATGCAGCCGGCCCCACCCGATCCTCTCTCTCCCCACGTAACTTCCCTCTTCTTCCTCCCTCCCTTTCCTTCTCTCTGCCCAGACCAAACCGACATCTCCTCCCTCTCTCTGCGATCTCCCTCCCCCAGTATTTCCTTCCTCTCCTCCCTTATCTCTTTCCTTCCTCTCCTCCCCTTCTTTCTCTGTTTCTCCTGCCCGAGACCCACTCCCCCACGTCCCCCTTCCTCTTCTTCCTCCCCTTCTCTTTCCTTCCCAGTACAAACCGAAACCGAGCAGCTCTCCTCTCTCCCTCGTGATTCCCTTCCCAAAGCCCTCCCCTCCTTCCTTATGCACCCCCTCCTAGGCCTATATAAACCCCAACCCCCGGAGACCCCGTTCCCGACCCTAGCACCGCCGCCACTTCACCCCGCCGCGCCTCCACGAGCCGCCGCCGCGGGCAGCAGCAGCAGCCCGAAGCTGCTGCACTTCGCCTCGCCAGGAGGAGCCCCTCCCCGAGCTCTCTCTCTCCACCGCGCCTCCCCCGAGTAGGAGCACCTCCGCCGCCGCCTCCCCGAAGCCTCCAACCCCGCCCAGGAGCTCCTCCCTCGCCGGCCAACTCCCCCTCGCCGGTGCAACACCTCTGCCCAGCAGGTAGCAATCTCTCTCTCTCTCTCTCTATATTGCATGCATTCAATCTCAGCCCTTAGATCCCATGCAATCCCATGCAATGGCTATGATTAGAACACTAGTACCCCTTCGGTTATTCTCAGAAAACCAGCAGGTTTTTCTTGCCACTTAAGTATTAACCAGCAGACTTGCTAGTCTTCGGCCGTTTGCCCGAAGCTATTCAACAAATGCCACTGCATCCAGTAGAAACTTGCCACGTGTGCCTCTCATTAGCACTAGCAGTTTTGTAACTTTCTGTCCAGATTACAAAAACAGAAACTTTCAATTCTGTTTCGGCCACAACTTTTTATCCCTAAGTCCAATGACATTGATTCTTTTTCCAGTAGCTCACAAATTTCCTGTAGTTTTTAAAAACATATAATTTGTCTATGTTTGAATTTTTTTAATATAAGTTAGAGCAGATTTAGTTTAAACACTGTTTTCCCTATTCCAGGAGTTTGAAAAATGATATTGAGTTGATTCTTTTTGCTACTGTTTTCTAGTGATAAAATGTTACTGTGGTTGAAGTTTCAGAAGTTTTCAAGTATTTTTACTGGTGTTTTCAACAGAAACAAGTTTCTGCCATACCGGCGCGCGATAAATTCTTTTGCGTAGTCTTTTGCAAATCATTGCATGTGATGTTATTTTTACTCGTGGCATGATTGAATTGCCTATGGTGTGCTTTGTGTTTTTTATCGGTAGATCATCCGGAGTGCGAAGCGTGTTACTTCGAGACGCTCGAGCAGGACAACTATCATCAAGGCAAGTTATCTTTGTTCATGTTATTTTTACCTATGTTTTCAATGCGTAGTAGATCACCTTATTTGCCCAATTTGCATGCTGCCTAGGTACTTGGAAACTTTAGTCATAGTTGTAGTATCATGTGGTAGGAACACCAACACCCCGATACTTGGCCCCGGGACGACAATGTTATAGTTTCTATGCTTAAGTAGACGGGTTATCGATTGAGTTTATTCCACGAGTGATGCGAGGTTGATATAATAATCAAGACCGGACTAAGACAAGATTTTCAAGACCTCGGACGCAATGCAACACTGGGTGAAGGACGGTTGACCGGCTCCCTGGAAAACCTAGTGGATGCCCGGGATGCTGGAGAGGCCATGTCATCCTGCGGAAAGCTTCACCCAGGCTCAAAGAGACGGACGGATATTTTCAAGACTCAAGGCTTACCTGCACAGCCACAAGTCATTATGGGCTCTGGCTTGGTTGGACAACACGGCGACTCTGGACAGGCGGTGCTAGCAGATGTAGACGAACGGTAGGAATGGATGGGCACCGACAGCGATTCAGAGGGACCCGTTGAAAGATCATGTTTTGATCATCCGGTCTTCAAACACCCTGAAGTGCGAGGACAAATCCGGAGGCGATCAAATCTTGTGGGGAATGTATGCAAAACTCTGCAGAGTACCCAACCTAATCGATTAGCCGTGTCCACGGTCATGGACAACTTGAGCCGAAGGCATTGAATTTCCCATGAACTCTCGACACAACTTAATAATGATGTGGGTGTTAACAACTATTCGGGTACGAGAACTGGTTGGCGGAACCATCTCGTTAACAACAAACATGGTAGTAATATTTTGCTTTCAACCCCTTTTGTTGTAGGAGAAAATTGGCTTTATGCAAAACTTAGCTCCACCGGACAAATATGCATGTAGAGATAGTTGATCATTATTTTACTCTCTCTCTTGATGATTTGCCAGGATATTCAATATGCTGACCTACACGGCTGCAACGTATCATGTTGCAGAGTACTTTTCCGACCAGGAGTGAGGCTACGGTTCTACGCTCAGCGACATGCCCTTGGAGTCGGATGGACTCGTCTACCTGATGCTTCCGCTTAGTCTTCGTTAGATAATCTCATGAGATGGCCTTCAGCCACTTTATTGTACTCGTTTGTTGTAATAAAGTACTCTTTATGAGATTTCGATTAATAAAGCTGTGTGATTGCACTCTTGAATATATACATTATGTACTGTGTGTGTACCAGCATGATCTTGGGATGGTACAGAAACACCAGAGGCTTGACTCGTTGAGTCGGGTCGCTATACTTCTTCTTCATCGTCGTCTTCCATCATAACCCCTCTTTCTCCGTGCTTGGTCCAAACATTATAGCCCGACATAAAACCGGACCGAAGCAGGTGGCTCTGAATGACTCTTGAGGAAGTGTAATCCTTCTCATTCCAACATTGAACACATGGACAAAACATAAAGCCACCACCATTCTTGTTCGCATCGGCTGCATCTCGAAAAGAATGCACGCCTTCTCTGTAAGCGGTTGTGCGTCGATCACCGTACATCCATGGATGGCTCATCTGCGTTATACGACAGTATATCAAATACAATCACGATCCTAAAAATTAGTACCGCACGGTCTAAACAAGGAAATATAGTTGATAAGCTTTTAAAATAAGTAGAAATAAAGAGGAAGAGGTTTAAGCGTGGCTCAGGCATCTCATATCGTAGTTGTGTTTGGTGAACTGAAGCGGCATCGCTCTAACACACATTTCAACAAACACCTCTAGTGCATGAAAAAAAATGGAGAGCTAGCACACACCCACACTCTTCCATCCAAGAAAAATGCAAGGAAGAGGGGAGAGGGGGGCTGTGCTATATATAGGCAGAGGACTTTAGTCCAGGTTTGAGACACAAACCGGAACTAAAGGTGGCGCACATGCGGGCTGCACCCCGCGTAGCCCTTTAGTCCCGGTTTGGGACACAAACCGGGACTAAAGGCTCCTTACGGGCCGGGACTAAAGCCTCGAAGGAGACATTGCGATTTGGGGCGACGTGGCCGGGCCTATAGTTCCGGCCCAGAGGCAGGCCGGGACTAAAGGTCCCGGCCAAAGGCCCGTTTTCCACTAGTGTTAGTTCATTCCAACAGGAAATCAAGTTTGTTGCTGAGTTCACTAAGTTTATGCAAGGGAAACAACTTCAAGCCTTCAAACACAACCTAAACCTTGACACGTTGAATTTGAGGGAGGATGCTAAAGAATAGGCTTGTAGTTTTGTGTAACGTGATATGTTGTCACATGTTACGATTGTATGTGTGCGTGCACATAACAAACCGTGGCAGGTTGTTAGCCAAGGATCGGCCTTATCCTATCCTGTATAAATGGGAGTAGGAGGAAAGGCTAGCAACAACATGTGCCGATTGTATTCTTTGTTCTTGGTATTTAACACGAATGTGTCCCTGCAGAAGAGCATACACTTCATGTCAAACTACTTTCAAACATTTGCCATAAGTATATATTTATATTTCCATAATGAAAAATAGAGTATTTCTTTCACAGTAGACCACCTTGGTTTTGTGCAAGCACAATCGTCTAACAGAACCATGCCTTATGTCTTCTTATTACATAGAGGAAATCACTCCTCAAATTCTGAATTGGCACCATCTCTCTAATTCTAGCCTTTACTACTAATAAATAATAACATACATCTATTTCTACTATCCATTAAAAATTCAGAGAAATACTAGAAAATCTCAATAGAAGGAACTCTAACCCCCTATTTAGCACATCAGAAAACCAAGACCCAAGGGTTTTTAAGAAATTACCCACCCATACCTTAAATTATTGTGTCGGATTGTTTTTGCCGTGTACGTGCAATATAGAATTTCAGTTATAGCAAAATAGTTCTGCCTTGTGCCTATTCATTGTTCGGGCCTGATAAAAAGTCAGTGATCCCATCGAAAGCTATGTTTGTTACTCTGATAAAGAAAATTTTCTTATGTAGATTGATCGGTATTTGAATGTGCTTACAAACTGTGGGTATATGATGGTATTTGCCCATTTTCAGTTCATACATAATTTTAGTTTTCTTTTTCCGTTAAACTGAAATTTTCATCAAACAGTTGTATTTGCCTACACAACTCATAATAAATTTCAGATTTCATTTATGTCAATTTGTTTGATAAACATGGAAATTGTATTGCAATTATGTTGTAGTGTACATTGAAAGACAGAACTAGAGCATCATATGACAATAGTGACATATATAACTATAGCTTGGTATTCGTGTCTTTTTTTTGGCTCTGATTTTCTTACCACAAGAAACACGCTGTTATATGGTGGATTTACGTATATTTTGCTTGATTTCCCCTTTTGAGGGTTAAAGCTAACTATCGTTAAAAGTGATACTTCGGTTGGGAAAGCATTGTAAATACTACTCGCCCAAATATGCATTGCGCAATCACACACCCATCATAAATTGTTTTATGCGCTAATATGAAAACTCATGAGTTACCAATACAACACACATCCATATGTACATTTTCCGAAAGCTAATCTGAATTGCACATATTAAGAGCAAGGATGAGGATGGCAACATTGACAGAATAAATAACAATCCGATAGAGCCATACAAACTTAGTAACTTTAATGTCCCTGGTTATATTTCTAGTAGAACAAGTGTTTTACAATTGCATGTAAACTGCTACAAATTTAAAATATTTTCCTGTATACATAAATTGTAAATGTTACTGATACACACATCTGAAGCCTTGAGTCGAAAGTTAATATGTGCACCATGTGAAGCCATGTTCTCTAGTTGAAGCCTATGACGATGTATTGCCAAGAACTTATCATCGTTCGTCTTTACTAAAAGTTTCATCTTTTCTAGCACTCTAGCATTGAGTACGAAAAAAGTAACAAAATCAATGTCAGATTTTCTGCCCCGATAATAATCCAATACTATTGTTTTCACATGGATGTCAAAACATGTGCTGGTAATGAGACCCCGGTATTTACGACGCCACAAATTGTTTTTCCATGATTTCTGGCACTGAAAAGAAAAATCGTCAAACCATGTATATAAGAACTTCACAACAACAAGTAGATCAATAAAGAAGCCAAAGAAAATGTAGTATCGGTAAACCTATCATCACCTGAATGTACAACTTCTCCAAGCACGGGAAGGTTGTCAACAATTCAATAACCATGTCCAAATTAAGAGTAGCCATACCAAGAACCAAACACTTGATTTTGCACGCCACAGTTGCAAGGCCACGAATGCGCGGTCCCTTCATCAAAGCATAAAATCCAAAACATTAGACAGTAACATACGTAATTTCTGTATATATGCAGTGAAATGCAAGTTATTAGAAGGTTGACGACAGTAAAAAAAAATGAAGAAGAAGATCAGCTACCGGATGATGACGAATATCTGTGGAACCAAGCACGAGCCTCATGGAGTTGGTACAACCTAGGGTCTCCAACTTAGGCACGGAAAGCGTGGCTATATGCAAATCATGGTTGTGTTCAAGATGGATTAATGTTTGAAGATGAGAGGCACTCTCGATAACGAGTTCCTCTATGGATGGATCTGGCGAATGATTATCAACTGCAATGGTTCTAAGGGTAAACGAATTGGTCCGGAGGCGACGGGCTCCAGTGCACCGAATAATTAGCAAGAACTCGAGAGAAGGGCTGCGGGCAACCATGCTGTTGAGTGAGAAGTCCGAGAGGTAGACATAATGAAGAACGAGCTTCTTAAGCTGGGGGAATTGAATCCCCTGAAGTGCGTCGTCCGTGAGTGTGAAATGTCCGAATTTGGCAACACAGAGGGTGGGCGAGAAGCGGAAGATTAATGCCGGCACCGGCATCGGCTGCCAGTTGTGCCAGCGCCGACGGTAGAACTCAAGCTCCTTGAGTTTATCCAGAGTGGAGGACAGGAGACAGGCGTCGACGGCAGCATCGTTGTCCATGTCGGTGGACAATTCTGGGCGAATGGAGAAGCGGTGGCAGACGCCTTGGTGGGAGGAAATTATGCGTTGTAAGACATCACCGAGTTTACCATCATTAGAATGGACGATATCAGCGCAGTCGATGTTGAGAGGAAGAGAGCGCCAAAGGGGACGCCAGCGTCTCGCGAGGATCTGCGTGCGGCAGCCTTGCTTGATGGGGAGGAGCGAAATTATCTTAAGGAGCATGTCGTCGGGGAGGTCGCCGAGGTTTCTCATGTGGTGGAGATCTCGTCCATCTCCGCACCCATCGTGTTCAGCCGCTCCGGGATCGGGCGGTGCCGCCAGAGGCCGATAGCAATCGACCTCGAGTGCGGCTGACTTCCTCTTCCGGGTAGCCGTACTCCTACTACTACCGCCGGCCTCCATCCGTTTGGCAGAGATCGGCCGTGGGGAGAATTAGGTTCTGTGGTGGAGGTCGGGATCGGAGAAGGACTGAGATGCTAGGGCCAGATGCGGAGCGGCCGAAGCAACCTCGATCGCTTCTGAGGAGAGTGTGTGTTTGACACTTTGACTGCTGGCTTACTACGATGGATGACAGACGAACCCCATAAATAGGAAACTGGCGGATGTGAGTAAATGGAAAGGTGTCGTGAGCAATTAGAAACTGCCTAATGTGACATGTGCGCATGCATGAGAGCCAACCTGCACTGGGCGGCCCCTTGACGCTGCCAAAACAACGCAGCCCAACAGCTAGCGTGGACGCATGCTTCCCAAAGAAATACGTCGACAGGTGCAGAAACAATTTGTTGCATTAGACCATTTTCACCACACGCGTGATATTAACGTCGTGATGGATAAATTACATTTTTGCGTCCCCTTCACGCTGCCAAAACCCCGCTGCTCAACAGCTAGCGTTGACGCATCCTTCCCAGAAAAATACTCCCTCTATTCTAAAATAAGTGACGTAAATTTAATAATAAATTATTAGTACAAATTTTATACTAAAGCATCCATACTTATTTTGAGATGGAAGTAGTACGTCCTGAGAGCTGCACCTTTAATTTGTTAAGGAAGAGAAAATCGTGTCAAAGGTCGCGACAGTGAAAGCACCTATCTCCACCCGTTCGGGTCAGGGTGGACACGGTCCGGACCGGTCCGGTCCCGGTCCGAGCCGTCGTTTGGACCGGCCGCCGGCGGTCCGGACCGGACCGGACCGAGCAGCATGACGGTCCTGATTTCAGGGACCGGACCGGCGACGAAGAAGCCCAGGCCGGACCGAGCGGACCGGCCAACGATCACCGGCGACGACTTGCATGGGTTGATGGGTGTAGCGGCGAGGCATGCGATGTGCGGGAGTGCTGTGGTGATGTGGGTGACATGCGCGAGCGCTGGCGGCAAGGTGGGTGACTGTCTTTCTCTGTTATTTTTTGTGTTCTGTTCGAGCTGGGCATCAACGTTTTCCGGTTCAGCTCCAGCACCAGCAGTTCATGCAGCGTGCTGTCAGCCGCATGAGGCTGCGGGCTAGCTCGACACAAAAATGGAATCGCGAGCGGACGGTGATCGCCGGAGAGACGACCGGAGGGGAGGGAGACAAACACAGAAGTTTTTCCGTCCTCAAACACCTTGTCGCGCGAACGGCTTTTCTGTTTTTCACCTGGTCTAGAACTCCAAAGCTGATGCGCTGCACACACTACAGCGACGGCGAGCAGCGGCAACCTTAAAGACACGGTGGTTCATCCAAGGGCTGCCGATGGCCGTGAAGACGAGGACCAGCGGCTGGCACTGCTTCTGCATCACTGCATGTGCTGCTGCTGGTGCATACGTGCGGGCAGAGGAGACAGCCGGGAACAGAGGAGACGACGACGAGCAGAGGAGGCGGCGGAGAGCAAAGGAGACGACCACGCGAGCAGAGAAGACGGCGGCGAGTACAGAAGACAACGGCCCGAGCAGAGAAGACGTCGGCAAGCAGACGAGACCTCGGTCCTGCGAGCGGTCTCGGTTAAAAACCGGACCGGACCGACGAAGTGGCGGGCCGAAATCTGCAGCCCTGACCGGCTGGATTTTCTAGCGGGCCACGAGCGGGCCACGAAGCCCGCTCGCCACGTCCAGGCTGACGTTCGGGTTCGCATTCGTCATTTCAAAGATCGCTCAAAAGGTTTTTTTTAAATTAAATCGTCCCAAATTCGGCAAAATCCCATTCAAATTCAAACGAAATTCATAGTTTCATTCAAATTTATACAAAAACTGAAATCAAAACATAACTAAATATTTAACTAAGCTTGAACTAAGCTAAAACTACCGCCCGCCGCCGCCGCCTTCTATATGCCGAGGAGCTTGTAAGAGTTGGTGTAGTCGTCGTTGCCGTCGTCGCCATCGTCGCCGTTGGCACCTGCGCCGCCACCGTCCTTGCTGCACCTCTGTGCTGGGTCGCCGAGGCGAACGGGGTTCGAAGGCGCCGGCGCCTCCTCGCCGCTTTTGTCAAGGATGAGGACGACGCCCTCCTCGCGGCCGCGTCGACAGGCGGCGATCTCCTCCAGGGCGCAGCGCTAGCGGTCCATTTCTTCCCAGACGTAGTTGTCCCATGCCCATTTCAGGGCGGCCTCGTCGTGAAAGCTGGCGGCGGCGGGTAGTCGTGCCTGGGCATGTTGCCGTCCTTGATGTGCTCGAGGATGGCCTTCAAGGTGCGGTCGGGGACGCCCTTCCAGTGGCGCCGCCCCTTAGAGTTGTGCCGGCCGCGGGGCTCGACCCCGTTGGTGGCGGCGAGCTAGTTGGTCGGACGGCGTTCAAATAATGCCGTCCACAGCGCGTTGCTGTCGGGGGCGTACCTTGGGAGGTTGCGCGAGTTCTCCGGCAGGCCGGACCGGATACACGCAATCCCCGTCCGTCGCTCAGCTCCGATAGGCTGTGCTGCCACCGGGATGCCGCCGGTGCTTAGCCTCCAAGACCCCGGCATCCGCATGTCAAGACCAGGGCGCAACGCTAGCGGTCCATTTCTTTTCAGACGTAGTGGTCCCACGCCCATTTCAGGGCGGCCTCATCATCCGCGGCCATGGCGAGGTGCTCCTGCTTGACGGGCAGGAGCCCCGACTCCGTCTTCGGCTTGACGAGGCGGGAGAAAACGTCAGGCTCATTGATGATGATGTCGGCGCTGCGCATGCGCGCGGCTCTGGCTTGACGGGGAGCGGGAGCAGGATGACGAGGACGTCGCCATCTCCATCCTTCTCGGCATCCAGGAGCTACCGTGGCGGTGGGAGAAAGCTCGCGGCGGAGGGTAGTCGTACCTGGGCGTGTTGTCGCCCTCGATGTGCTCGAGGACAACATCCAAGGTGCGGCTGGGGACGCCCCACAAGTGGCGCCGCCCCTCGGGATTGTGCTGGTCGCGGGGCTCGACCCCGTTGGTGGCGGCGAGCTAGTTTGCGGGACGGCATTCGAATAACGATGTCCACAGCGCATTGATGTCGGGGGCGTACCGCGGGAGGTGGCGCGAGTTCTCCGGCAGCCCGGACCGGATGCACGCAATCTCCGCCCGTCGATCAGCTCCGGTTGGCGGTGGTGGCACCGGACGCCGCCGGCGCTCAGCCTCCAATACCCCAGTACCCGTATGTCTGGCGGCGTCGGGTACTCCGCCTCGTAGAGGAGGCGGGCCTCGTCCTTGTGGAGGTATCGGCAGCCGAAACCATTGGAGGCCGCTCCATCGCGGGGTAGCGTTCGACCATCGTTCTTGGGGACGAGAGGGAGAGAAGGCGTCGGTGGCGAAGAAGAAGAGGAGAGAGCGTCGGCGGGGAGAGGTGTGTGGCCACCGACGGGGGGTGGGTCTCCTTATATAGCGGCGGGCTGGTGGGTACGTGGAACGGCGGCATGTGAGCGCGTGGCAGGAGCCGACAGGACGCACGTCGCCGGAACGTGCGTCGCCGCGCCTTCACTGCGCCGCCCGTGAATCAATGGAAGGCTGACCGGCGACGCAACATTTGCATTGATTTCCGCGAAAAACGAAGCGATGAGGACAACGACTGCGCGTTCACTCGCTTGCTCGGCGGGACAGCGCTTTTTCATGCCAAAACCGTTTCCGCCGGCGTCCCCGGACGACCCCATGCTGGGTTCGGCTTAGGACTGCTGGGGCCAATTTAGACCCGAACCGGCGAAAAACGGGCTCCTATGCTTTGAGGAGACGGTGGATGTAGTGGACCGCCGGGACGGTGGCGAGTCAGCGAATGAGCATGTAGCCTGATGCGTCGTTTATGGGATTCCCAGCTTCTTTAGACAGTAAGGAGGGGCAAATATATTACAGTGTTCTGACAGTTTTGTTTTGACAGTGGCGATGGTATGATAATTGAGAAGGATCGTGAGAAGGGCATGGCTTCCTCCACGGTTGCTTCTTTTCTGTTCCATATTTCATGTCAATTGTTGCTTCCTCCATATTCCTCTCTATTTTTCATCGCTCCCCAACAATGCATCATCCAGTTCTCCATCATATCAAAAATTAAAGATGAAGACCATCAACCAAACCGGAGTTGCATATAGCCAAAAATCCGGCCGGGGGTAGATATTCATCATATATAACAACGATAAGGCTGGAGATATTGCCTCGCAGATTTGAACAACAGGGAAACCATCAATTTCTGGTTAAGACAAGGTCTGTAGAGATTAAGAGCATCTTGAATGGAAGATTTGGAGATGTAAAACTGGAGATGTAAAATTTTACATCTCCAAAAAAAGGCAATTCCAACGGATTGATGTAAATTTGTGATGTAAAAGGGCAACTCCTACAGATGATGCACATGCAGATGTAAAACTAGTTGAGCTTCGGACCTTCTTCGGCGTCATGGCGGCGGTGGGGTGGCGGCATGCGAATCAAGTCGGTGGCGGCAGTGGAACCGGACGGTGGGTGAGGCGGCAGTGTGGTGGTGCGGGGCGGCGGGGCTGTCGGCTAGGTGGCTGTGCTGGGCTGCGTGTCGACAATGCTATGGGTGGGGCAGGCGGCGGGGCTGCTGGGGAGACAGCAGTGTGGTGGTGCGGGGCGGCGTGGCGGGGAGCAGGGGCAGAGCAGGCGAGGCGGCGATAGGGACGATGCGGAAACCTCGACCACATGGAGGAAAAAGGGCCGATTTGCGGCGTGTGACGGTGGCCGACGATCGAAACGCATGAAAATGCATGAAAAATACCAAATGAAGTCAGAAATAGTTAAAAAATGATGATGTGTCTTTGAATTGTGCACTTTGAACACACTAAAAGTCTGGAATTCAAATAAGTTCAAAAAAATAAAATCTCTTTGTAACAGATGAGTTTTCGTATGAAACCGTGATACTTCGAAAGAGATTGTCAGTTTTGTACACAAAAGTGCATCCAGTTTTTGCCGCAACCCTCTCAACTTTTTAGCACATTTTATGTGGGTGAAATGATGATACCATGCCAACTTTTAACATTTTCAGAGTTCATTTATCATGCTTTTCAATTTAAGGGTCATTTAGCTCAAAAAATCAGTAAATGCATGAAAAATACCAAATAAAGTCAGAAATAGTTGAAAATTGACGATGTATCTTTGAACGGGGCATTTTGAACACACAAAAAGTCAGGAGGTCAAATAAGTTAAAAAAATGAAATCCCTTTGTAACAGATGAGTTTTCGAATGAAACCCTAATACTTTGAAAAAAGATTGTCTGTTTTGTACACGATGTGCATCCAGTTTTTGCCGCAACCCTCTTAAATTTTTAGCACATGCTATGTGGGTGAAATGATGATACCATGCCAACTTTTAACGTTTTCAGAGTTCATTTGTAGTGCTTTTAAATTTAAGGATCATTTAGCTCAAAAAAATCAATAAATGTATGAAAAATATCAAATGGGCCAACGGATCCCTGTTCTGGCCACCAACCGGTACGAAAGTACTCTTCTTTCCGCCCTTTTGGTCCAGCGGAAGTGTGGCTTTAGTACCAGTTGGTGCCACCAACGGAATCAAATGTTTCGCATATAGTGCGGGAGTTGTCGAAATTGACCTTTAGTCCCGGTTGGTGTAACAAACCGGGACTAAAGTGATGCTTTGGTCCCGATGTGAGCCATCAACCGGAACAAAGGTGTTCATATATTGCGGGAGTTGTCAAAATTTCCACCAACTTCCATTCCCCCGTTCTCTCTTCGTCGACGTCGCACCCGAGCTCGTCACCGCCAGCCCGAGCCTCCTCCATGAGCCCGTCGTCGCCGTCGCCTTCGCTCATGAGCCCGTCGTCGCCCCGAGCCCATCGCCATCGCCGTTGCTCCCGAGCCATCGTCATCGCCGTCGCCCCCGAGCCATCGCCGTCGCCGTCGTCCCGAGCCCATCGTTGTCGCCGTCGTCCCTGAGCCCATCGTCGTCGCCGTCGCGCCGTCGCCGTCGCCCCCGAGCCCATCGTCGTCATCGTCGTCACCCGTCACCGCCCGTCGCCGTCGTCGCCGTAGCCCCCGAGCCCATCGTCGTCGTCATCGTCGCCCGTCTCCCATCGTCATTCCGAAGACCGCCGTCGTCGCCCATCGACGCACCGGTAGCACGTCCATCGATCTCCGTCTCCCTATTTGCGAATCCATGTGTTTGAGAAGACATAGTCTAATCGCGAATCCATGTGTGTGTATTTCAGTCGTATTAGAATATGTTGGGTACATTTTTGAACTCCCCAATGTGACACAAATTATAAAAGTTATAAAAATATTTAAATTAGATTAAGTTACAATAGCAAATAAAGTTATAAAAATTATAAAAACATTTAGATTAAATTAAGTTACAAATTAAGTTTTATGTTAATATTTGGGATTATGTATAAAGGGATTCCCCCACTTTGTAATATTTGCAGAAACAATGGATATTTCAAGAGACATGGAAAAAGAACAAATTTTGGGGGATATAATCCACGGAGACGGTAATTTCGAATTTTTTCTACATGGATGGTCTGGAAGGAAAGGATTACAGCTTCGCTGATCGAACAATGGAGGAGAAAGGACATTATCATGATGGCTTCGGTGACTACCGAATCCCGGAGGAAGGAGACCATGATGACGGCTCCGGTGACCGAACGCAGGAGGGAGCTATTGAAAAGTCCAGATCGAACCAAACTTCGGTAACGAGACGAGGACCGATGAGAAGGTTGGGCAAGGATCAAAAGTTCGCGTCACAGAACTCTCGAACGATGGCCTACCGATTGACCCAAGCGTACCAGGGACGCATTTTCTGCTAAGTGCGGAGCTATTGTCAGGGACAACATCTCGATCAGCATCAAGCAATGGAATAAGACTAAGGGCGACAACGTCCCTGAAGGTGATTATGTCACCAATAGGCTGGATGATGATCTTTGGACCGCGTTGAAGGAAAATTTCACTCTACCGCGAGAGGAGGACAGGAATAAACCAGTTATAGAGCCACTGGTCAAGGTGTGTGCTCTTAACAAGATGGTTGAACTATTCAGGAGGTGGAAGAAAGAGTTGAAATCAAAGTATGTCGACAAAGGGAAGAATTCAGAATTCGTCGGCCGATTTGCGAAGATGAGAGATCACTGGCCCGCATTTGTGGCCTACAAGACATCGGACAAGAGTAAGGAAATGTCAGAGAGAAACAAGAACAATGCTGCAAAGAAGCAGTATCACCATCACACGGGGTCAGGGGCTACCTCAAAGGCCGTCTGTTGTGGACAAAGCTGAGAATGAACTGATTGCTAAAGGGGTCCAACCACAGACATGGAACTGGCCTGACCGTTCAATGAATTGGTTCTTCGGGGTTGGGGGAACTTTGGACCCTGAAACAGGGAAGTGTCATTGGACGGACGAGCAACTTGCAAGACCCATCAACAAGATTCAGCAGTGTATCACCGCAGCGCAGGAAGGGGCGTTCTTTCCTGAAAGAGAGAAGGATGAGCTCACTGAGGCCCTAGGGAATGCTGAGCACCCTGGACAAATACTAGGCACACCAGGCTCCGTTCCATGGAAGGTTCAGCCGGTTACAGAAGCCGAGCGAGAAAGAGGAAAGCGGAGCTGAGCGACATGCAAAAAATCAATGCAAGACTACAAAATCTAGAGGAACTTGAGAGCCAGCGAGCTGCCTACCAGCCATCTCAGCGGCACGAAACTACCCCAGAATTTACCCCGCCATCTCAGCGGAGAAGCAGCGTGGCTTCCACGGAGCTCGTTCAGCCTGACTTTACGGCTCCTAGCTACCCCGTGGATACTGTCACGGAGTCGCAACCTTGCGAGCTTTTGACGAACTGTCGGAACCTCACTTTCAAGGCTGCTATCGGCGTTGTTGCACCTCCTCAATCCAACAGAACTTTTCACTGCCTTCCGATTCCACGTGGCTTTGCTGTTGTGATGGTGGATGAAGTAAAGGAGGGTTGAGCAGCTCGAGCTTGACCACCCTACAGGTGAAGATGAGAATAAGTTGGTTCATGCTTTGAGGAGTACATGTCTATGGCCGAAGGAGTACATCAAGCTTCCAAACTGGACACCTCCTCCTCCGACGACGACGAGTGATCAGGGCACTCCTCATCCTCCTCCGACGACTAATCAGGGCACTCCTCATCCTCCTCCGGTGAATGATCAGGGTACTCCAGCTCCTCCGACGCATGAGGGCACTCCGCCTTCTTCTTCGGATCCTCCCCCTGCGCGTGAGGGCACTCTGCCTCCTTCTTCGACTCGTCCTCCGGCATGTCGGAGCAGTCCGCCTCCTTCTTCGGCTCCTCCTCCGGTGCGTCGGAGCACTCCACCTCCTTCTTCGTCTCCTCCTTCAGCACATCGGAGCAGTCCTCCTCCTTCGGCTCCTCCTCAGGCGCGCCATAGCAGTCCTCCTCCTTCGGCTCCTCCTCAGGCGCGTCGAAGCAGTCCTCCTCCTGCGGCTCCTCCTTAGGCGCATCGGAGCAGTCCGCCTCCTCCGCAACGGCGGAAGATAGACGTCGTCGCCGCTCCACCGAAAAGTACACAAGTAAGAAAGATGGCTCCTCCTCCTCCTCCTTCTCTCAAGCGGAAGATAGACTCCGACGCCGCTCTGGCGGCTAGCAGTGATGCAATGTTAGCAAAACAAAGAAGTGGGAAAACAATTCCCTAGCTCGGACAACATAAGAAGCAATCATGCCCCCCACTCAAGGTGTCAAGCGATATCGTCGTCACTAATGATTCGGGGTTGCTGCCCGGTACCAAACCTGGTGATTACGTGAACGATTCAGTAATTTATGAGATAGCTGAAGTAACAAATAAAGAAACATATGAATACATGCTCGGGAAGCCTTTCGCCAAACCTGGTCATCCTCCTCTAACACCGAGGATGCACGAATTGCATGAGTGGTACATGAACATCTTCAGGGTGACTAGGAAAGACTCTATCTATATGAGAGTAAAAAAGATCACGATTTCATTGGAGCTTCAGTGCTACTTGTTCAACTTGAGGAGTTATTTCAGTTATGCAATCAAGTGGCCCTCGACAAACAACTCTTGACTTCCTACTGTTTGTACGTATTACTTCAATACTTAAGTCTCTAGCTCAGCTCGTTCATTGCATGTATCTATAATTATCCTCACTATATATATTATGCAGATTGAAGATCATCGAATTAAAAAAAGCAGGAATCTTCGACGTTGGGTTCATTAGCCCAGAATCGGTAAATGTATTGTCGGTACGAAATGAAACCAAAGAGACCGAGGTTAAGTTGCTAAAGTCATTGCTTGCAAATCAAAACAAAAGGGAAGTGAGTGTTGATGTCTTCTCTGTATACTCAGTTTTGCTTACTCGAGGTTAACTAAATGTAATTGATGAGTTATATATTCGTACGCTGTTACCACTTTATTCTGCTATCCATTAAGCTTGACGGGGCAAAAGTAACTGTCTTAGACTTGAGACATAAAGATCCCGAGGATTATGCGGACATGACTGCAATGCTCAATAAGTAAGTTCACTCAATAACGGGACCATACCGGCATGCAACTTTCGTTAATTTCCTGATATCAAGTAATCATTTTCTTTGCCTCGCAGCGTTTGGAAGAAGATTATCAAGCTTGCTCCCGGTCTAAAGAAAGAGTTGCAATTTATGCACCCCCAGTAAGTAGTACTAGCTAGTTTCGCGCATCTCTAATTGATTTAAATTTTCATCAATATATCATTACAATGCTTGCCTATCAGTTTGATTGAACTCTATTCTCGTAAAGTGCTTGTACTAGGTAGTTGGGACTGAAAAATGTGCATACTAGTATGCGAGTTCATTCGCCTCTCGACCTCTGGGCGGGGCATCTCTCTCGAACAATTTGAAGTACGTAAATAATATTCACAATTTTATTTTATATATTACCATCAATTGTGTTGAGTTTTATTCATATATATGCATGTATTGAACCCCTTCTTTAAATTAGATCTGAAAGAAGTGGGATGAACCCCTATGAGATGATGGCATACGAGCAATTCAAGATGAATTGACGGGATTCTTTCTTGACCATGTCATACCTAAAGACGGTGAATACCATGTGAGGTATTTATGATTGGATCTTAGGTAGATGATGTTAGGCATTGTAAAAGATGTTATATTCTAAAAGATGTTAAGGATTGTAAATGGTTTCCTTCATTTTTCTTATCATAGCTAGAGTCATGTTCTCTCTATATGTATAGTAGCTACCGTCGACCAAGCACGGAAAAAGAGAGGACACTTCTCTCTATTAGCTAGCTAACACAATATGAAACCACTAAATTAACTCTCCAACCCCCCCCCCCTCCCCCCCCCCCCCCCGCCCCCGTTCCAAAAAAAACCCATCTCCGGCCAGATGCTGACGCGTGGATGTCATGTTGTCCCGGTTGGTGTGACCAACCGGGACTAAAGGCCCTCCTGCCCGGGCTCCCCGCAATGTCCACGTGAAGACCATTCGGTCCCGGTTCGTAAGCGAACCGGGAATAAAGGTTTTGGGCTTTAGTCCCAACCATTTAGTTCCAGTTCAAGAACCGGGACAAATGGGCCATTTTCTACTAGTGGGACAGTCCCCAGTGAGGAGGACAGCCCAAGAAACACTCGCACAATGTGATGAACGCAACAAGGTGTGCAATATCATTCGGAGGAAGGTGATGGAGTTAAGCACCAAAAAATTTCAAGAACCCGCAGATGAATGGTTCGGGAGGCAAAGCAAAACCTCGTTCTACATGGGTGGTGAGAAGAACTCTCTCACCTTCGCGCGGCTCCGGCTCGACCTCCTCCGCTGCTAACCTCCAGGAATCGACGACTATCAATCCGTCATGGACGAGATTCAAGACATCAATCTCCTTGACACATGACGGGAGAAAATCCCCCTGGATCCAGCCCGGCGGCATCGCAGCCCGAGCTCCCGACGACTTCTTGGCGCTGACTCCCTTCTTGGCCCGCTCAAGTTTGCTCGTCTTCGATTTCGTCATCTCGACGATGGTGGCGGAGGCAGATCTAGGCGGATCTCGAGAGGAAGAGGAGGATGGGAAAATAAGGAGATTGAGAAGGAGCACTGTTCTAACCGTAGCACCGACTCGTTTTATAACCGCCCGAGTGAGTCGCTGATCCATGGGCCTGAAGATCTCTGTCTATGCCGATGTCAGAGGGATCACGATACGTGGTGATAAGGACGGTGTGTTAATTGAGGCGTCGTGCTCTCATTTACCCCGGTTGTTGCGTCATCGCCGCGCGCGGCACGCACTTACAATTTTTTTTAATCCCGTGGAATCCGGGACTGACAGAGCGATCCGTCACATCAAAGGATCCAGTTAATCACTCGGACCAATTTTTGCTATCATATTCACTCGGAAATATTTCAAGACATAATCAATCAGGGTGAATGGCAAATATTTCAATCAAAGCCCGTTTCTGCCAAGCCTTGATATGTGTTCCTAGTTTGAAATGTTCAACGGAATCTACATCGACCCCTTTCCACTCAAACCCCGATCCATTCGGGGGCTAATGATGGGGATATGTACCTAGGATAGGTTCATAGGCCTGACCTAGAGGTCCTACCCAAGGGCACATCATTAAGGACTTAAAGATTTCAAAGAATATTCCGACTGATTCGCCATGAGTCACTCGGTAGAGCATCCACTCGGATATTTTCTCTATCCACTCGGCGGAAGACTTCCACTCGGAAGAATATGAAGTCAGTCGACCATAGAAGTTCAGAAGTCTCTCCATGGAGACCAAAGGACAGGCATTCGGATGGTCAACATAAGTAACATTTATTACGTACATTATCAGTAACACACACCTGTGTCTTCATTACTCGAACCCTTGGTTGCTTGGGCCTTGATGAGGGGTAGAGCACTCTATATAAACCACCCCTCCCCTCTCACACAATGGTTCGCACCCCCTGTAACACACACTCCACACGACAAGAGCTCCCGAGCACTGAGACATAGGGCTGTTACCTCCACGAGAGGGGCCTGAACTCATACATCGTGTGTACAAGCTTGCCGTAGCTAGGACTCTGCCCTCTCTTTTCGTACCCCTCACCTCTACTGTCAGGTCCGTTCCCACGACAGTTGATCCAGGTAAACCTGACCCCACTCTCTCAAGTTCCCGAAGGCCCAGGTCCGCGATGCAATCGTTGATAATCTGCATCCTTGGAAAGTTTACCAAATTATTGCTTTTAACTGTCTCCGACCTTCATAGTACAACACGATGGATGGAGCCACAGAATTTTCACCTTAATGTTCTGATTCCAACTTTTGTGTAATAGAGTAGCTATATAGATAGTGGTTAGATTGTAGATGATGGTGACAAACTTACAAAGAGGACCCCGATACTGGGACGATGTACATGAGGACAGAGAAGAAAAGCACAAGAAACTATTGTCATGGCATTGATTTCGAAATTACTGCCAAGGCAAGCAGTTTTCATGTAAATCTATTTTTTTGTTAAAACGGCTACCACATGAGCGTTTTTCTGCTGCACGACGACATTTCTGGATGAAATTTCTTGAATACGATGAAGAGTTCTTTGGCGTAAGGTCCATACCATATCATTCTATTTTGAATTTCTTGGGACGTTTTACCCCTTTTTGTGTATCCTTTTGATTGCCCACTAGATGCTTTTATTACTGTGGTCTCTTATAGTTACATATCATGTAGTTAGTTTTTTCCCATCTGTACCTCTGTCTAGAACACGTGTCTCTTCGGGGCACGACATATACACATAAATACGAAAGATTAGTGAGGTCTAAGGCAGGTAAACGTCCAACTCACTTCATGAGCATTTGGTTATCTTGACGTTTAGGGAGGACAGTCATGAGATAGGAACACACCCATCAAAAGATGAACAAGAGTCACATGGAGATGTGATCGGAAAATTGGCCTACCCATTGAAGTTCCCAGTCAACAGTCATGTACACATTAATGACGTTGAGTTAATTTATGGATCTTGAATCACTAGGCGCCCTTCTAAGATGGGCGCCTCCATTAGGCGCCTAAGCACAGGGGCACCCAGGGCTGGGCCTTGGTCCTCTAACTTCTTCTTGCAGAAAAACCATCTCCTATTTCTCCTGATTTTTTGGGGACTTCTTTAGTGGTGATTTCCTGAAATTACAAAACAATAAAAAAGCGGCAATGAAAACTTGATTAATAGGCTAATTCCTGAAAATAGCTTTAAAACATTACAAACTTAAAGGATAATAGGCATGGACAGAAGATGTAAATTGGTGATGTAAAAGGGCATCTCCAACAGATGAATCAAATGTAGATGTAAAACTAGTTGAACTTTGTGACCTTCTTCAGCGCCATGGCAGCGGTCGACAAATCAGGGAGGGCGCCGGAGGTGGAACCGAGCGGTGGGCAAGGTGAAGGTGCCGTGGTGCGGGGTGGCACTGCTGCGGGCAAGTCGGCGATGAAGTGGTGTGCGGTGGTGTGGCAACGGTGCTGTAGGCGGGGCTGCTGGCGAGGTGGTGGTGCGGTGGTGCGGGGCGACGCAGCAGGGTACTGCGAACATCACGGGCGAAGCGGCGATGGGAACAAATCGATTGGCGGACACGTCGACTATGCGGCGAAAAAGCGGCTGATTCGTGGCGTGCTGACGTTCGAAACACGATGGAACCGGCGACGGTGCTGGTGAAGTAGGCGGATGTGGTACGGGGCGACAATGGCGGGGTGCGATGGTAGTGCTGGGGCTGGGAGATGGGATTGTGGAAGGATAGTGAGACGACACTCGGTGGTTGGCACGCGACTGGCATTTTTTACATCTCTTGTAGGTGAAGATATATATTTGCATCGCATGGTGTTATATTTTACATCCACGAGAGGCAGAGATGTAATGTTTATTTTTGCATCTACATCATCTGTTGGAGATGGGTTTTAGGCCTAAGTGGCTAACATCAATCTTTGAACAAGATTATTCTCGAAAGTGACTTAGTTGTGAATTGGCCAACAGTATAACATGCCATGACTTATAATCCGGGGTTATAATTTTGTGATAGGCAAGATGCATGATAATTAACCAACTATTTAACAAATTGTATGTTTTGCAAAAGAATTTTGTTACTAACATGTTTCATAGAGAGAGTTGAAAACTTCATTATATATATCGTTATGCCATATTAAAGTGATAATTGTGCCTCGTGTATTTATATATTTTGCCTTGAGTTCTTCAACCTCGCGCAACTGGCTTTCCAAGTTGGTATTTCTCTCCTTTCGCCCACCAGCGTTATAGTATGACGACCATTTCGTGGACAAGCCTTTGCCGGCCACACGACCAGCTGACGACGGCTTACTGGACTTATCCTTGTTTTTCATTATGTTAAACGCCCTATTTAAATTGGTGTCCCAATGGGAGCTCTAAGACGACCCCGTGCTACTGCTTTCAGGGTCCCGCGGAAGGAATGAACCATTTAGAAATTTGGCTTCATTAATGCAACCATATGGATCTAATTACGTGGGGTGTATTCCTTACCAGAACACGCTCAAGCGTCCTGGTCTTCGCATCCGTGGTAAGCTCCTTTATTACTGGGTCCACCTTGTACCGGGCCGTGACATAGTTCCTGGTCTACTTGTCACCGTATTTCTCGAAGCGGGGTGGTAGGCCTTGCTCGGCACGCTCCGCGTCCTCCTTGTCCCATATAGGTTCCGCCACTCTGTAACCGTCGGGACCGAGTTGGTGGACCCCTCAGTTCAACTCCCGCATTTCTTTCCCCCACTGACTTGATTCCGCGGTTGCCTTGCGCACTTCATCTTGAACTCCTTGTAGTCATCTTCGCTGATCGAAGGATTTTTCGCTTTGATCTTCTCATAACTATCACCTTTGTCAATCATTCTCTTTACCACGCTTCTCCAAGTAGACAGGGCCTTGCTCATCTTCGTGAGGGCGGCACTGTTCACTTTATTCCTTGAGAGGCGTGTGTTTGCGATGTCACCGGGGAACTTGTATCGTTCGTGCAGCTTCGTGAAGAGGAGATTGCGCAAATTCCCTCGGTCCTTATGCCTTAGGTTCTCGGTGTTGATCGAGAAAGTGCTCCGAAGAATGCACCCGAGCTGAACCGCGTACCCCTTGACTATTTCTTTGGGCGCCGTTGGATACCCGTCGGAATTCACTTCAGTAAATTCCTCCTTTACGGTGCTGAGCACGTTCGGGCGCCGGTCCTTCCGTTGCCTCTTCGATTAGCTGCCATCTGTGCGTGCGCTGCCATCATCAGTGGTGGCATCCTCGGCGGCACCATCAGTGGTGTCATCCCCGACGCCACTAGGGGTTGTGTACTCGGGATCGGTGTCTTCCGCGGCGTCCTCATAGCGGTGAGGTTCTTCCTCCATCTCCTGGGACAGCTCCCAGAATGGCTTGCCCGAACCGCCGGCCTCATCGTTGTGGGCCATGTTTCGCTCTAAATAGGAAAAAAGTTTGGTCAAAAAGTTGGTTATTGTCAAGGAACAAGATCATGGTCTCATCATTTAGGGTTTGTCGACATAGAGGCATCCTAAAAGCTGAGCTTTTATCATTTAGGGTTTGTCGACGCCGAGGCACCCTAAAAGCCTAAGCTTTCACCATTTAGGTTTTTATCGACACCGAGGCACCCTAAAAGCCAAGGTTTTATAATTTAGGGTTTGTTGACGCTGAGGCACCCTAAATGCTAAGTTAAGTTTTCATCATTTAGGGTTTATGAATGCCGAGGCACCCTAGGTTGACTGATATATATGGGTATCTTCTAATAATATACCCTATCAAGAAAAGGGAAGGAGAATTCTAAGTTGGGCCTAATCACTTGGCTCTATTGCCACCTATGGTTTAATGCAGCAAGAATAAAGGGGCAGTTGATCCTACTTAATGAAGTACTAAGATACCCCGGCCCATGCATTAGTCGCAAGTACCCCATATGTCCTATTTTTAGCAAAGTCATGCTAAAATTCACGGAAAATTTCAGCATGACCTTTGCTGAAAATAGGACATATGGAGTACCCGAATTTGCCGGAACGGAAGTTAATCGACATTCCGGCAAACTCAATGGCCTCTCGGGGTACCTGGAAAAAAATCTCGACACGATGGTCGGAAACAAAACCCAGCAAACTAGCAGCACAATGTGCCTCTACTTTCATATGGATGAAAAGGACACAGACCATATGGTCCTCTTATTTGGTGTGTTGTTTCTCCAGTTTTTAGTTCTGTTCCATTTCATGTTTAGTATCCTTTGGTTAGTCCCCTATCATACTAATATAATCAATCTTTTATACTACCTTGAAGGCTAGAGCACTGGTCTTGTTTCTGAATCTGCCAAAGGTTAGTGCACTGAACGTCATTGGCTCCTGCACATAGAGCCCTACAGTACTGTTAGTATGGACCATTGCATTTGCTGTATATCTACCAAAGTCGTTCAGTATTCATTGGTGCATTGGTCAGTGGTGGTACTGTGTCACTTCTTTCTAGTATTGATATTACATGTACTTGCTTGTTACATTTCTACCGCGATGATCATTCAGCTAGCAAACTTTATACCAGGAGCAGTATCTAGCAAACCTACGAGTGGCCTGGCAACTTGGCAAAGCATGGCCTGCTAATTTGTAACTTATGTCATCCAATCTTCAAAAAACCCCATTTTCCTGTCCTGAACTAGTAAAAGTAAGATTATGACTTCATTTTCCTGACTATAAACTGTACCGTACTTGACATATTTTTAATCAATTTCGAATATAGCCTTAGGACAGTATGGTGCATCAGATATTATGTGTTAACTAAACTTATAGCCATTCAAATCAGCCCTCTATACAAGTCCTTCCAGACCTATATATTTGTATCATTTCAGAACAAAAAAGGAAAAGTTATGTAATAGAATGTAGTAAGTGATGCCATTTTCCTATTTTTTTAGCAAGCATCTTCCTATTTAACTGTACATAGCAGCTGTTGCATCATGTATGGCTGACGAGCGATGGCTACTGGAGTACCTAGCAAACACAACTTACTACAAATTCTACAGCATTCAGAAATATGATGTTGACAGTTCTTTCATTACCAACCCAGTATATATAGTTACAACCATAAATTACTGCTACAATCAAATCAGCAGACTAAAATTCAGATGGACAGAAAACATTGTAGACAAAAGCATTGGACGACACATAACGGAAACAGAGATTGCCAACAGTTCATGTTGATTTTTTTCTTAAGGAAAAGGTAAAGCACCTACCCTGTTCTGCAATAAACTGACAGATGGACTCCACCTAGTGCTGTCGTTCTCTTGCAGATGAAGGCTGGTTGACAACTCTTAGAAATATCTGCACCTGGGAGATTTAAATATGCAAAGAGAGGACTAAATTATGTCTTTGAAAAAGTCATCCATCTAAAGGAAGCAAGATCGATAAATCATTGACGAAGCAAGACAAACGTGTTGCTCCCAATTTGATAAAGTGAACAGAGAAGATGAAGACATATGGAAGCATTACATTTAGTTATAAATATATCAAAACCTGGAAGTGGTTTTTTCAGAGCATACACAGCACCGAACGAGGAAAAATGGAAGTGCACAATAGACCCCTGACTCATTAACACATATCCTGGTAATTAAGATTTCCTTACCTCTATTGCTTACAAGCTCTGCCCACAACCCACCAGCACCAGCATGGTTGATCTCCTACAGATAAAACCAAAAAATGAATTGAATCACTAATTGGTGTTGAGCTTATCCGCTTTGCAGCAAAATCAAATTAAACCATTTTTCCAAGATCCATTTTTTTTAACCGAGACAAACTGGGACAGAGCCGCACTCTGTAATCCTATGAGATTCAGTTAACCAATATAGTTGCAATATAGTTTAAACTATAACCAAACAAAATGTCCTTACTGAAATTTTTATGCAAAGTTTTACGAGGTGGCTAGTAGAAACTCGAACAAAGAGCGCAGATTTTTCCGAGATCGCAGTTTAACAAGCAATTCACCAAGAGACCCTTATTCTCACCTCAAAAAAGATGCCGAACATCTTGTCAGGCATCTTCCGCGCAGTCTGCAGCAAGGCGTCCACGCTCAGCTGCCCGGCCTAACCCGCCACGAACCTAACAGAGGACGACGCCCAGCACAAGGCACACACCACTACCAGCACACAACGGAGCCGATGATACGCCCTCAGCGCAGCCATTGCGCTCATCCGAAGCCCCCAGCTCAAATCAAAGAACAGAGTACTGATTACTGAACGCACAACCTACATATATAGCATGGGCTATGGCTCATGCAACAAGAGGCTAGAAACGTACTGCGTCAAGTAACCAGCAATTTGAGCAAAAAGTTGTTCCATGAGTGGAAGCAAAGCTGAGGATTTAAACTAAATATAGTGCTTCCATATGTCATCCAAACATATCAGGAGGACCTGAAGATTCTTCAGTCCAAACAATAGCTGAATAGCTGCCGGTATACCCTTTTACAGACAAAATCTCTTGTCGAAAACACAAGACGGGAAGCATCAAAACTAGCAGAAGTATACCTAGCTAACATTCTCAATGATCAGGAGTTTTAGGAGTTCAATGATTAATCACACAGATGAACAAATGACATGCTTATCTCCAGAAAAACCATGGGAACTACTAGTTTTTACCTGGCTATTTACTGGTGCTGCGCTGCAGGGGCGGAGGAAGGGGCGCCGCCGGTGGAGAGGACGAGGACGGCGTGGGTCTTGCAGGGGGACTTGAGGTGGCGGCCGAGGACGGTGAGGTCGGGGAGGTGGTGGCCCTCCGCGGCGGCGGAGCTAGGGTTCGGGGAGACGGCTGGCGCTGCTGGGCAGTGGAAAGGGGGTAGGGGGGAGGCCGTGGGAGAAGAGAGGAGGGGGCGGTTGGGTGCGCGGCTTCGGGGCTGGAGCAAATCCTAGCGCCTCCAGAGCTCTGTGGGCTGCGTGGACGCAGGTGGGGGAAGGGGTGGGCAGGGACGAGGGCGCGCGAGGGCAGCCGGCTTAGGAATGGCGCACCCCGAGCGGTGCGCCATTAGAATGTTTTTTTATATAGTAATGGCGCATGTATATGAGGTGCGCCTTCTCTACGTTGTTATTCTCCGAAGTAGTAGCGCAGTGGTGTGTGGGTTTTGCCTACTAGTAGGAGGTGGCGGGTTCGATCCCCCCTCAGCACCCTTTTTGGGGTTATTTTCGTTCGACACAGTAGCCATCAGAGAGTATTCCCTACTCTCTTGCACATTGTTGTCGAGCAGATGCTTCTCAGCCCAGTGGTTTGATGCAGGATTGAGTACCAGGGGGACAGGGTTCGAATCCTCTTCCCCCCTCCTTTTATTTTTTTCGATGCATTGTTTTCTTGTGCTGGTTGCACCTTGGTGTGAGAAGTTGATGATGTGGTGTGCATCACACCATGAGGGTGATTTATATTCCCTCACAACAACATCTAGTGCCTAGTATTTTTTTTTTGATTTTTGCAAGTAGATGCCTATGAATAGGAGTTGAATCTTGTGAATAGGTGTTCTAGTCGTAAGTATGCCGACGGCGGTGGCGGTGGAGCGGGGGAGGGCGCGGGGGGTGCTCGACGGCGTGAGTGATCTTGCGAGGGGTGATAGCGATCGAGATGGAGGGGATCGAGATCGAGTGTCCTCATGAATATTCAATATTTTTTCATATTGAATATGAAAAAATATCATCAAATTTGAAAATGTCGAAATACAATCGAGAAATCAAGGCTACAATTTAAATACAATCGATCTTAGCTAGCTATTTCTTCACAATCTTCTTGCCCTTATTTTTTGTAAATGGAGTTCTTCTCTTGAACGGACGTCCTTTAGGTAGGGTGGTCCTGCTTCTTCTTGTGGTGTATGCTGGTACTTCATCATCGTCGTCATGTTCCATCTTTGGGTCGCCGTACTTGTCGAAGTCTTGCTCATTGGCGACTCCATCCATTCCGATGATCTTCCTTTTGCCTCTCCTCACGACAACACGACTGGGCTTTGGCGGGTCGGTAATGAAGAAGCATTGGTCCACTTGGGAAGCCAGTACCCATGGCTCATTTTTCGCGGTGATGTTTGCGCCCGCGGTCTTGGATTTGGCTTCGGGTATAACCATGGTGGGGAAATACCGATCTTCTTTTATGACGCTCTTGGCCCATCTGACACGGAACATCGGGACCTTCTCTCCAGCGTAGCTCAGCTCCCAGATCTCCTTGATCCTTCCGTAGTATATGTCCTTGTCGTTACCGGTGTAGGATTCCATCGTTATCCCGGAGTTCTGATAACCATCGCTCTTCATGTCCTTTCCCTCGGTGTAGAATGTGTAGCCGTTGATATCGTACGCCTCATACGTCATCAGGTTGTGCTCGGCGCCCTGCGACAAGGCGAATATGATTTGTTCTTCCGCGGAAGAATCCTCATGTAAAGGGTACGACAGAAGCTTCCGCTTGAACCAATGCGTGAAACATGAGTTGTGCTCTTTGATTATATCTCCGTTCGTCCTGTGTTGGCCTCGGTCATTGTACGTCTTCTCAATAAAGGTTTTGTGCTCTACGACCCAAGGATCGACCACGTCTATGTGTTGTAGCGCGACTAGGTTTGCTCTTTCAAAGTCGGCGAGTCGACCCTCGAAGTCGACATGCATTTCACGGCGACCCTCGCGGTGACCCCATCCTGCGAGCCTTCCGAGGTGCCTGTTGACGGGCAGACCAACGGGGTTCTCGATGCCTAGATAATTTGTGCAGTAGGAGATGCACTCTTCAGTCAGAAAGCCCCTGGCTATGCTTCCCTCTGGACGTGACATGTTGCGAACGTATCCTTTAATGACACCATTCATCCTTTCGAACGGCATCATGTTGTGCAGGAATGTCGGCCCGAGTTAGATGATATCCTCCACGATATGGACCAGCAGATGCACCATAACGTCGAACAATGCGGGCGGGAAGTACATCTCAAGCTCGCATAGTATCACCATGATCTCTTCCTGTAGCCTTCTGAGTTGCCTCACGCCAACCGACTTCCGAGAGATGACGTCGAAAAAGTTGCATAGGCCAAATAGCGTTTCACGGACGTGCGCGTCCATGATCCCACAGATTGCAACTCGAACTATCTGCGTCATCAGCACGTGACAGTCGTGAGACTTTATCCCGCTAAACTTCTGCTTCACTGAGTCTAGGTATCTGCTTATCTTCCCCGCGTAACCATAAGGAAGTTTTACTCCTACGAGGCAGGTGAAAAACTGATCGATCTCCTCCTGACTTAGAGTGACGCACGCGGGAGGGAAGTCATTTCCGGTCTTCTTGGACTTTTTGCCTTTGCGACGACTTTCTGTGTCCTGCTTCGCCTCATCATCATCATCATCATCATTATTAGCGTGAAGCTCCTCCCTGATGCCCATTGATTTCAAGTCTGCCCTTGCTTTCGGTCCATCTTTGGTCCTCTCTGGCATGTTGAGCAGGGTACCAAGCAGACTCTCGCACACGTTCTTCGTGATATGCATGACATCAAGGCTGTGAGGCGCACGAAGGATCTTCCAGTACGGCAAGTCCCAGAAAAGAGATCAAGTTTTCCATACCTTCAGCAGCGGCTCTGGCGCCTTTCCCGGCGGTGGGCACTCTTTCCAATTTTTCAAAAACTCGTATATTTCCTCGCCGTTCCTCATAAGGGGACGTCTTCGGGGTTCGGTTTCACCATCGAACAGATCCTTGCGTTTTCTCCATGAGTCATCGTCGCGAAGCCACCTTCGATGTCCCATGAACACGGTTTTTGAAGACCCGGGATCTCTATCTAGCTGGCGATACATTGTGTCATCCATGCACCTGACGCATCCAGAAAATCCGTGGACCACCTGCCCCGTGACATATCCGTAACCGAGATAGTCGTACACCGTCGTGAGCAGTGCGGCTCTCATAGGGAAATATTCTTTCTCTGCGGCGTCCCACGTATTGGCTGGCGTTTTCCACAGCGTGTCTAGCTCCTCTTTCAGCAGCCCCAGATATAGATTGATGTCGTTCCTCTTCGTGCACAACCAGGGGGAAGGTTGTACATCCACACAAATACAGGCCAGGTGCTATGTGTGCTTCTCTGCTGCCAAACGGATTGACTCCATTGGTGATCGCGCCCAGCACGATGTTCCTTGGATCGTCCCCAAATTCTGGGTATTCGTAGTTCAACGCTTGCCACTTGCTCGCATCCTTAGGGTGACTCAGCATCTTGTCTTTTTTATTTATCTCCGTATCATTTCCGTCATCTTCTCGCTTTTTCTCCTCCCTATCCGCGTGCCAACGCAGGAGCTTTGCTACCTCAGGGTCCGCGAAATACCTTTGCAGACGAGGAGTGATCGGAAAGTGCCACACCACTTTTCGAGGAGCTTTCTTCCTCTTCTTGTATCGACTGACGCCGCACACCGGACATATGGTAGACTCCGCGTCCTCGTCCCGATAAATGATGCAATTGTTCATGCACACATGGTATTTCACGTGCGGTAAATCCAGAAGACACACGATTTTCTTCGCCTCCTCGAAACTGGTTGGGCACTTGTTCCCCTTGGGAAGACGTCCGTGCCAGAATGACATGTTCTCGTCGAAGCATGCGTCGGTCATTTTGTGTTTTACCTTCATCTCCAGAGCCATGAGCGTTACTTTCAGGCGGGTATCCTCGAGCCTGCATCCTTCATACAATCGAGTAACCGCGTCTATCTCCAGTTGATCCAGCTTGGCTTTCTCTCGGGTGGCAGCTCTTGCGTTATTCGTCTGCTTGAGAAGCAGCTCTTGAATATGAGGGTCCTGCACCCAGGCCATCGATGGTCCATCGTCGTCTGCTCCGGCATCTTCATCTTCATGATCATGCCCTTCGTCTGCTCCGGCAACTTCCTCATCATCATGTCCGGCGGCATCTTCTACATGATGACCGTGTCCTGGAGATTCTTCGTCTTCTTGCCCGCCCTCGCCGCAGTTGTCTTGCTCATGCCCTTCCTCATTTCTTTCCCGGCCCCCATGGACGACTTCATAATCATCTTCATCACCTTGCCAAAGATATCCATCCATGAAAACACGGAAGAGCAGGTGGTCCCGCACCTTTACGGAATCCGGGTCCATAAGGCTCTTCAGCTTGTATCTTCGACATGGACATCTTATCTCCGTCTCGTTCTTTTGACGCATCTCGGCCTTCGCGGAGCTCAAAAACCTATTCACGATGCCTTCGGTCATCGTGCAGACCATGGTCGCCTGCGGGGTAGAGCAAAACGATATTTTAGAACCAAAAAAAAATTGGCATGACTTTGCCTAAAAATAGGACAAAAAAGAATGCATAGTGCCAAATTCTCGCCGAAACGGAAATGAATCAACATTCCGAGGAAATATTGGCAACTATCGCATTTCAAATACCGGTACCTGCAAACACAAACATATATGCAACACCACAAACATATGCAACACCACAAACATACGTAGATCTAGCTAGGCCATAAAAAGTGCATGTGCACATAGTTGGAGGGAGCAAAAAGTAGATCTACAACATAAAAGCTTTCCCCTTACTTACCTATCAAAAAAGGTAATTTAACCACTTAATTTGGGTGAATCTATGATGCAAATGAGGTCAGGAGGAGGAGGCACCCGAGACAAGCTTGGAGGAGGAGGTGGAGAGAATGAAAGTGGGGAAAGTAAGTGTGGTAGGTGGTTGTCCAAAATATCTAGCTGGTCCCAGGTTACTAATGGCGCACCACCTACATATGCGCCATTAGTAACCCTGGTTACTAATGGCGCACCTCCTCTGATGCGCCATTAGTAGTTCTGCAAAAAAAAGTAGTGGTGCACCACCAATAGATGCGCCATTAGTAACACTGGTTACTAATGGCGCACTAGCAGTGGTGCGCCATTAGTAGTTTGCAAAAAAACCAATTTTTTTTTATAGTAGTGGCGCACTACCAACAGATGCGCCATTAGTAACCCTGGTTACTAATGGCGCACCAGCTGCTGGTGCGCCATTAATAGTTTTCCAAAAAAATAAAAAATAAAAAAATAGTAGTGGCGCACCGAGTGTGTGGTGCCCCATTAGTGTCCATCACACTAATGGCACACCTGCACATGGTGCGCCACTACTATATAGTAGTGGCGCACTGCTTGTGTGGTGCGCCATTGGTATCTATATCATCTATAGCCTTTTTCCTAATAGTGAAAAATAGAGTATTTCTTTCACTGCAGACCACCTTGGTTTTGTGTAACCTCAATCGTCTATTCATTGTTGGAGCAAAATATTTATGTCTCGGGCCTATTCATTGTTGGAGCCTTATAAAAAGTCATTGATCCCATCCAAACTCATGTTCGTTACTCTGATAAAGCAAAATTTCTTATGTAAATTAACCATGTATTTGAATGTGCTTACAAACTGTTTGGTATATGATGGTCTTTACTCCTTTGGAGTTCATGTTGGAAATATGAGCAATTTACCAAATGATTTTATTAAAAGAAAAGCAAAGATAAACCTAACCATCATAACTAAGACGGAACAAGATATGCAATATAGAGATGAAATGACAGAAGACAGGTGCACATATGATCTAAAAAAGAACATATGCATAACCGTTCTATATAGACAAGGTACCATAGAAAGTGATGAGCAGACACGGTACATATCTAGAAGAGATACTATAGCAAAAAGTTGCGATAGAAACTGAAAGAAGAAGAACATGAGTACGTACTGAGTTGCAGCAGCAGAATTGGTGTTGGCGTTGTCGTTGGCCATGTTACCAGAGAGGCGGTCGACGTCAGGGAAGTAGTCGTCGTCCAGGAAGAAATCGTCGGTGTCCGTGATGGAAGCTAGTAGTCGCGCTGAGCGCTCCCCAAAAACCTTATCGCCCTTCTCCCGTATAGGACTCGAAGAGACGGAGTTTCGGAGGCCTACTGTCCCGACGAACGGTGCACGGCGCAAGACGGGACGAGGAAGAACGTACCAGCAGCACAGAGAAAGGAACCGGTGGCGAGAGGAACTTCTGATGCGTTCTTCTGGAGAGGAGCGACCTCTCTTTTATAGGCGCAGGAGAAGAAGGCGAGAGACCAGCGACGGGATACGAAACGAACAAACAACAGCGAAACTGCAGCGTTCGGTTTCAATATCCACTAGCAAAACATTCAGCTTCTCCGAGTGGACTTTTAAATACAAGTCATGTGTGACAAAAATTAAGTTTGGCTCGGCTCATTCCCGCAACCCGCGGCGCGTTGCGTCGCGTCGTGACGAGGCGGGCGGCGGAGGAGGAGGAGCACACATGTATGTCTCTATTGTTCTCAAGCTCATACATGTGTGGAAACATCCTCCCTTATAAGAAGGTCCAACTCCCACTAAACTAGCAATGTGGGACTAAGCATTTCCACCTCTTGACTTGCACAAATGGGCTGCGTGGGCCTCTAGGATTTATTAGGAATTATATATTGGGCTGGCCCAAATAATTGAATAAAATTCCAGCAATCCCCCACCAGATCCCAGAGGCACACAAAAATTTTCCTTTGGTTCCAAAACACTATTTTATATACCGATACTGTAGTGGAGACTATTAAGTTGAACTTCCACCTAGAACTCTATGCTACACTAGGAAGCAACTTGAACAGTGGACTAGGCCTTGAACTGCAAGTTTTCTGCGAAACTGGATTCACACAGAGGTTTGATCGATACTAGGCTACCATAGGACTTCCCCGCGGGTGGAGCTTATGCGTCATACTCCGAGACCTTTCATGAGTTTACTAGAGAGAACCTTACTCTCATAGATTGCGACGTTAGCAATCAGACTCATATAGGTATGTTCTTCAAAAGATGTTCTGCAGGATAACATCTCTACTTCAATAAGCCACTTAGAACATATTAAGATGTACATCAACCTGCCATACAGTTTTAGGAAAGTATAGCATCTTCATGGAGTGGTATTATTAATGATAAGGATACTCTCCTCTCAGTTGACCAACAGCTTGTCTTCCACATCTAATTCACGGGATCTCCGATCACAAAGAATAGGTTACCACTGTGAACAACTCAAATTGTGGGTCTCATACCCATCTCCCTCGATGCATTTTCTATCACATTACATGATAGACCCTTAGGAAAAGGATCTGCCAGATTTTTAGATGTTTGGATATAATCCAATGCAATAACTCTGGAGTTTCTCATTTTCCTGACAAATTTTAACCTTCTCTGAATGTGTCTTGATGACTTCATGTTATCCTTTGAGCTGCTCACTTTCGTGATCACAGTTTGATTGTCGCAGTTCATAAGGATACCCGGTACATGTTTCTCGACAACCGGCAAGTCACTCAAGAGCCGGCGAAGCCAATCTTCTTCGACCGTAGCTGTATCTAGTGCTATGAGTTCTTCTTCCATTGTTGATCTTGGTAACACCGTTTGCTTGCAAGACTTCCAAGAAACAGCGCCACCTCCATGAGTGAATACATATCCGCTCGTGGCTTTTATCTCATCAACATTAGAGATCAAGTTTGAATCACTATACCCTTCAAGCACCTTTGGATGTCTAGTATAGTGAATTCCATAATTTGAAGTGCCTTTCAAATAACACAAAACTCTCTCTAGAGCTTTCCAATGCACATCTCCTGGTTTTGAGACAAACCGACTCAATTTGCTAACAACAAAAGAGATGTCAGGTCTTGTAGCAATGGCTAAGTACATAAGCGAGCCAATAATTTGAGAGTATTTCAATTGGTCTCTAGCAATTATTCGATTGTTTCGAAGTAGCACGCTCGCATCGTATGGTGTGGGAGAGGACTTGCAGTCACTATACCCAAAGCGACTCAATATCTTTTCCACATAGTGAGATTGAAGGAACGTAATCCCCGTCTGCATCCTCATCGGATCGGGAGCGGGAGCCGCACGACGAGGACATCCCCGTCTCCATCCTCATCGGCTTCCAGAAGCTGCCGCGGCGGCGGGAGAAAGCTGGCGGCGGAGGGTAGTAGTACATGGGCGTGTTGCCGCCCTCGATGTGCTCGAGGACGACCTCCAAGGTGCGGCACGGGACTCCCCACCAGTGGCGCCACCCCTCGGAGTTGTGCCGGCCGCGAGGCTCGACCCCGTTGGTGGCGGCGACCTAGTTGGCGGGACGGCGTTCGAATAACGCCGTCCGCAGCGCATTGCTGTCGGGGGCGTACCGCGGGAGGTTGCGCGAGTTCTCCGGCAGGCCGGACCAGATGCGCACAATCTCCGCCCATCGCTCAACTCCGGTGGGCGGTGGTGCCACTGGGATGCCGTCGACGCTCAGCCTCCAAGACCCCGGCACCCGCATGTCTGGCGGCGCCGGGTACTCAGCCACGTAGAGGAGGCGGGCCTCATCCTCGCGGAGGTGCCGACGGCCGAAACCATTGGCGTCCGCTCCATCGTCGGGGTAGTGTTCGACCATTGTTCTTGGGGAGGAGAGGGAGAGAAGGCGACGATGGTGAAGAAGAGGAGGAGAGAGCGTCGGCGGGGAGAGGTGTGTGGCCACCGGCGGCGGTGGGTCGCCTTATATAGTGATGGGTGGGCGGGCACATGGAGCGGTGGCATGTGAATCCGTGGCAGGAGCCGACGGAACGCGCGTCGCCACGCCTTCACTGTGCCTCCCGTCAATCAATGGAAGGCTGACCGACGGCGCAGCCTTCGCATTGATTTCTGCGGGAAATGAGGTGATGAGGACGACGATCGCGCTGCCTCTCGCTGAATCGGCGTGCCCAGTGTGTTTTCGTGCCAAAAATGTTTTCGTCAGCGCCCACAGGCGACCCCGCGTTCATCCAGTTCTTACATTTTTGACAGTGGCGATGGTATGAGAATTGAGAAGGGCATGCATGGCGTCCCCCACGGGTGCTTCTTTTCTGTTCCATATTTCATGTCAATTGTTGCTTCCTCCATCTCTTCCTCTCTATTTTTCATCGCTACCCAACAATGCATCATCCAGTTCTCCATGAAATCAAAAATTGAAGATGAAGACCATCAATCAAACCGGAGTTCCATATAGCCAAGAATCAGGCCGTGGTTAGATATTCATCATATATATAACAACGATAACGCTCAAGATATTGCCTCGCGGATTTGAACAACAGGGGACGAAACCATCAATTTCTGTTTAGGCCAGGGGTTGTAGAGATTAAGAGCATCTTGAATAGAAGATTTGGAGATGTAAACCAGGAGATGTAAAAAAGTTACATCTTCAAAAAAGAGGCAATTCCAACGGATGATGTAAATTTGTGATGTAAAAGGGCAACTTCAACAAATGATGCAAATGCAGATGTAAAACTTGTTGAACTTGGGGACCTTCTTCGGCGGCATGGTGGCAGCGGGGTGGCAGCAGGCGAATCGAGGCGGGCGGCGGCACTGGAACCGTATGGTGGGTGAGGCGGCAGTGTGGTGGTGCGGGGCGGCGGGGCTGCCGGCTAGGCGGCTATGCTGGGATGCGCGGCAGCGGTGCTATGGGTGGGGCAGGCGAGCGGGGCTGCTGGCGTGATGGCGGTGCGGTGGTGCGGGGCGGTGTGGTGGGGACCTGGGGCAGAGTGGGCGGAGTGGCGACAGGGATAATCAATCGGCGGACACCTTGACCGTGTTGAGGAAAAGGGCCGATTCGCGGTGTGCGATAGTGGCCGGTGATCGAAACGCAGCGGAATCGACGGCGGGGGTCGTGGAGGGGGCGGATCTGGCGTGGGGCGAAGGTGGCGTTGTGCTGCTGACGGAGGAAAAGGATGGGGTTGAGGAAAGAAAGTGAAACGACGGTTTGCAAGGGGCTGGCATTTTTACATGTGCTGTAGGTGGAGATGTATATTTGCATCGCGAGGTGTTGTATTTTACATATCTAAAAGGCAGAGGTGCAATTATTCTTATTTTTACATCTACATCATCTATTTGAAGAAGGATTATTAATTAAGACTTCAAGATGCAAAAAATTGCTTTGTTATTCGTACTTGGACTTCTCTTCAAGAAGCAGAAACATTTTAATTTTCTTCCTATGTGAACAATTTTTTTGTTCTCTTCAAGCGTAAAAATAAGAATGTTCAAGTGGAGAAGGAGAAAAAAGTAGATCTCCATCAAATGCGCCATTTTTCACATCATTAAACCAAAAATTGCAACGATAAAGATGTAATCATTGGTAGCATTGCAGAGTAATTAAGCAAGCAAATCATAAAAACTCACGTCATCCGGATGTCTTTGTCATGTGCTATATAATTAGTGTTCATAAGAAAGTGTTACTACTTGTTCGCCTCCCTCTCACCCCCACTTATTTCCTCACCCAATGCATGCAAGTTTTGCTCATTTCTTCTTTGCCATCACGAGCGAAATGGAGATACGAAAATATCACATGTCAATTATGGGATCTTGAAGCATGCTTTTGCAGGAGAAACACATGATTTCGATCATCGTAGTTCAAAAATTTGCATGACGCACCCACTCTGCCTCAGTTGTGATGCACTAACGATAATGACCAACGAACCTGGATCGGTGGAAGTAGCAGATATACATTGATATAACTACCCATAGGGCAGATTCACTACAAAAGATATATGGTCAACGAGTATAATCTTTCTACAAATAACTAATCGAATGATGACACTCAAAAAACGGACATCCAAATAGATTGGTACCACCCCTCCGCATTGTAGCTCCTCCGAGGGACCAATGAGCGGAACACTATATCCTCCCCCCCTACGCCATAGAGTGATGTGGATGCCGGATGTGAGGTTTCCTCTTTGGGGGGTAGCGACCCCCCTCCCCGTGTGATTATGTATGAGATATATGTATGTTGTAATATTTGAAGGACATGTGTTTCTCAGTACGACAAGATGGATGGAGCCAAAAAAAATTCACCATAATGTTTTGTGTGTCAACTTTGGTGTAATAGAGTAGCTATAGAGATAGCGGTAAGATTGCAAATGCGAGGAGGGTGTAAATGGGAACAGAGAATAAAAACTGAAGGAACTATTGCCACGGTATTGATTTTGAAATTGTTGCCATGGCAAGCCGTTTTCATATAAATCTGTTTTTGTTAAAACGGCTTCCACATGAGTGTTTTTCTGCTGCCACGGCGATAATTTCGGTTGACATTTTGTGAATACAATGAAGACTTGTTTGGCGTGAGGGCCATACCATATCTTGCTATTTTGAATTGATTAGGATATTTTATCCCTTTTTGGGTGCACCCTTTTCATTGTGCTTTAGTCGCTTTTATATCAGTGTGATCTCTCACAGTAAAATGTCGTGTAGTTAAGAGTTTTCATATGTGTAGCTCTGTCTAGAACAGGTATCTCTTCAGGGTATGAAATATACACATGAGTATGAATAATTAGTGAGGTGTAAGTCCTGTGAACGTGAGGCCTTTCTTCATGAGCATATGGTTATCCTGACGTCCATGCAAGAGAGTCCTGAGATCAGAGCACACCCATCAAAAGATGAGCAAGAGTCACATGGAGATATGATCAGCAAGTTCGCCTACCGATTAAAATACATCGTCAGCAATGATGCACTCATTAATGGTGTTGGGTTAATTTATGGATCTTGAATCACTAAATATCATTTATGAGAGATATTGGTTTGAGCGGAAGCACACTTTAGAATTCAATAAGTAGAATCAGTCGTGCAATTAATCATGACCCTTATTGAAAGTATATTTTTTATTATAGTTGTAGAATAATGGATCGTGGTTCCACCTTTTTAGTAGGCACCGGAGGCCACCAGGGGCTAGGGGAGCCCCAGAGAGTCTAGGCCCCCATTTAAGTTCGGTGCCTACATTTGGTGCCTAGGCACTAGGCGGCAACTAGGGTTGGGCCTTGGTCTTCTGATCTTCTTCTTGCACAAAAATCATCTCTTGTTTTTCCTATGTTTTTGCGGACTTCTTTTGTGGTGATTACCTGAAATTCCAAAAACAACAAAAAAGGGCATTGAGCATTGGATTAATAGTAACTCATTTACTGGCCCTCTAGGGTCTAGTTCTTATCCTTGTCGACCAAGGTTGGACACTCGTTGGCCTAGATTTATGTCATCGTATTTGTCTGCATATTCCGTAGGCAACTCCAACAAATGATGTAAATTAGTGATGTAAAAGGGCAACTCCAACAGATCATGCAAATGCAGATGTAAAACTAGTTGAACTTGGGGACCTTCTTTGACGACATAGTAGCAACGGGCTTGCGGCAGACGAATCGGGGCGGGCGCCGGCGGTGGAACCAGGTGGTGGGCGAGGCGGCGGTGCGGGGCGACACGGTGAAGGTGCTGCTGGTGGGACCGGCGGGGCTGCTGGAGAGGCGGCGATGCGATGGTATGGGGCGGCACGGCGAGGTGCTTCATGCGGGGCAGGCGGAGCGGGTGGGGCTGCGGGCGGGGAGGCTTCTGGGATGAATCAATCGGCGGCCAAGGCGACCCTGCGGGGAAAAACGGCCGCCCCATCTCACACCCTTGAAAACGCCATATCATGGTTGATGGAAATTATGTCCATGAAACTAGCCGGACATTTCCATCCACTCGACAGACAGAGTGATAAAAGTACCCAAGTACAAAAAGGGACCCCGAGTTCAAGTTCTTAAGACTACTGCCCGTCATACAGGATCGATAGTATCCTCGAGTAATACACCTAGTGGGTGCACTTAGCGTGCCCCCACTGGATACGACACCACTCGACCAGGTCTGGCCTATCCGAGTCAAAAAAAGAGACAACAGATATCTGGAACAGTTTCAATCAGACCCCCGCCGATGCAAGCACTCGACGACGGTCTCGACGGCTACACCCAGTGGGTTCACTCAGAGTGCCCCCACTAGACTTATCGTCACTTGCGCGGGTCTGCCCTGTCGAGTGTTAACGATTATCGAGAACCAATCAAAGACCCCTGCCGATGTCTTCATCATTCGACAGTGGTCTCATGGACTACACCCAGTGGGTGCACTCAGCGTGCCCCCACTGGATCAAAAACAGGCATGTATACACCGAAAGAAAACACCCACTGGGTGTAAAGACAAGATGGACGAAGTCCAATCGGAAATGAACTTATAATCCCACTTACTCGGACATTAGCATGAAGTGCCGAGCTGGCGTTGTATGCAAACCTACTGGCTTCATACGCCTCGTTGGTTCGCATCATGATTTGCTCTGCCTGGATCATGGCCTCCTTCCGTGCTCCAGTTTGGTCTTCTGGAACATGTTGCAGAGTGAACGCGGACATTGGAAGAGTCTACACAATGGATGAGGTCGCAAGAGTTGCTGGAGGTTTTTCAATAGACACATGATTCACAACAGTCGAAGTCGCTGGAAGGGCACTCAACGGCGGGATCTCACGCCCAGTGATCACTCGGGGCGGGTCTCCAAGTTCCAGAGGCAATTTAATAGTTGACCGGCGCGGTTCTTTATCATCTTCCAGATAGATGACATCAGTAGCTATTAGTCAGTAACATGAGTCGGTCCAACCGACCAATTTTATCCAGAAAGCATAACAGAATGAAGATTTATTATACCTCGTTGGGCGGTGACTACGTTTGTAGCATCCAAGTTCATGGGATCTTCATCTCCAGGAGGCGACGTCACCGAGGTAGGACCTTTGGCAAGCAAATTCCACTTGCACATCAAAGGCATGAAATTTCACAATGGAAAAAAAGAAAGAGGTAAACACTCACGTTGAAGTGACTGGCATAGCAATCCTCATTCGGGGCAGATCCTTCCAAGTCTTGGGAGCGTCAGGTTTGCGTTGTTTGGCAGGCTTCTCTGCCGACTCAGTTGTGGCGGCTCGGTCACGCTTCACGTTCCTAGTGCTTGACAACAAGGTCTTTCTAGGGGTGGGCAGGGACGAGGGCGCGCGAGGGCAGCCGGCTTAGGAATGGCACACCCCGAGCGGTGCGCCATTAGAATGTTTTTTATATAGTAATGGCGCATGTATATGAGGTGCGCCTTCTCTACGTTGTTATTCTCCGAAGTAGTAGCGCAGTGGTGCGTGGGTTTTGCCTACTAGCAGGAGGTGGCGGGTTCGATCCCCCCTCAGCACCCTTTTTGGGGTTATTTTCGTTCGACACAGTAGCCATCAGAGAGTATTCCCTGCTCTCTTGCACATTGTTGTCGAGCAGATGCTTCTCAGCCCAGTGGTTTGATGCAGGATTGAGTACCAGGGGGACAGGGTTCGAATCCTCTTCCCCCCTCCTTTTATTTTTTTCCTTTTATTTTTTTCTATGCATTGTTTTCTTGTGCTGGTTGCACCTTGGTGTGAGAAGTTGATGTTGTGGTGTGCATCACACCATGAGGGTGATTTATCTTCCCTCACAACAACATCTAGTGCCTAGTAATTTTTTTTTTTTGCAAGTAGATGCCTATGAATAGGAGTTGAATCTTGTGAATAGGTGTTCTAGTCGTAAGTATGCCGACGGCGGTGGCGGTGGAGCGGGGGAGGGCGCGGGGGGTGCTCGAGGGCGTGAGTGATCTTGCGAGGGGTGATAGCGATCGAGATGGAGGGGATCGAGATCGAGTGTCCTCATGAATATTCAATATTTTTTCATATTGAATATGAAAAAATATCATCAAATTTGAAAATGTCGAAATACAATCGAGAAATCAAGGCTACAATTTAAATACAATCGATCTTAGCTAGCTATTTCTTCACAATCTTCTTGCCCTTATTTTTCGTAAATGGAGTTCTTCTCTTGAACGGACGTCCTTTAGGTAGGGTGGTCCTGCTTCTTCTTGTGGTGTATGCTGGTACTTCATCATCGTCGTCATGTTCCATCTTTGGGTCGCCGTACTTGTCGAAGTCTTGCTCATTGGCGACTCCATCCATTCCGATGATCTTCCTTTTGCCTCTCCTCACGACAACACGACTGGGCTTTGGCGGGTCGGTAATGAAGAAGCATTGGTCCACTTGGGAAGCCAGTACCCATGGCTCATTTTTCGCGGTGATGTTTGCGCCCGCGGTCTTGGATTTGGCTTCGGGTATAACCATGGTGGGGAAATACCGATCTTCTTTTATGACGCTCTTGGCCCATCTGACACGGAACATCGGGACCTTCTCTCCAGCGTAGCTCAGCTCCCAGATCTCCTTGATCCTTCCGTAGTATATGTCCTTGTCGTTACCGGTGTAGGATTCCATCGTTATCCCGGAGTTCTGATAACCATCGCTCTTCATGTCCTTTCCCTCGGTGTAGAATGTGTAGCCGTTGATATCGTACGCCTCATACGTCATCAGGTTGTGCTCGGCGCCCTGTGACAAGGCGAATATGATTTGTTCTTCCGCGGAAGAATCCTCATGTAAAGGGTACGACAGAAGCTTCTGCTTGAACCAATGCGTGAAACATGAGTTGTGCTCTTTGATTATATCTCCGTTCGTCCTATGTTGGCCTCGGTCATTGTACGTCTTCTCAATAAAGGTTTTGTGCTCTACGACCCAAGGATCGACCACGTCTATGTGTTGTAGCGCGACTAGGTTTGCTCTTTCAAAGTCGGCGAGTCGACCCTCGAAGTCGACATGCATTTCATGGCGACCCTCGCGGTGACCCCATCCTGCGAGCCTTCCGAGGTGCCTGTTGACGGGCAGACCAACGGGGTTCTCGATGCCTAGATAATTCGTGCAGTAGGAGATGCACTCTTCAGTCAGAAAGCCCATAGCTATGCTTCCCTCTGGACGTGACATGTTGCGAACGTATCCTTTAATGACACCATTCATCCTTTCGAACGGCATGATGTTGTGCAGGAATGTCGGCCCGAGTTAGATGATATCCTCCACGATATGGACCAGCAGATGCACCATAACGTCGAACAATGCGGGCGGGAAGTACATCTCAAGCTCGCATAGTATCACCATGATCTCTTCCTGTAGCCTTCTGAGTTGCCTCACGCCAACCGACTTCCGAGAGATGACGTCGAAAAAGTTGCATAGGCCAAATAGCGTTTCACGGACGTGCGCGTCCATGATCCCACAGATTGCAACTGGAAGTATCTGCATCATCAGCACGTGACAGTCGTGAGACTTCATCCCGCTAAACTTCTGCTTCACTGAGTCTAGGTATCTGCTTATCTTCCCCGCGTAACCGTAAGGAAGTTTTACTCCTACGAGGCAGGTGAAAAACTGATCGATCTCCTCCTGACTTAGAGTGAAGCACGCGGGAGGGAAGTCATTTCCGGTCTTCTTGGACTTTTTGCCTTTGCGACGAATTTCTGTGTCCTGCTTCGCCTCATCATCATCATCATCATCATTATTAGCGTGAAGCTCCTCCCTGATGCCCATTGATTTCAAGTCTGCCCTTGCTTTCGGTCCATCTTTGGTCCTCTCTGGCATGTTGAGCAGGGTACCAAGCAGACTCTCGCACACGTTCTTCGTGATATGCATGACATCAAGGCTGTGAGGCGCACAGAGGATCTTCCAGTACGGCAAGTCCCAGAAAAGAGACCAAGTTTTCCATACCTTCAGCAGCGGCTCTGGCGCCTTTCTCTTCTTTCCCGGCTCTGGCGCCTTTCCCGGCGGTGGGCACTCTTTCCAATTTTTCAAAAACTCGTATATTTCCTCGCCGTTCCTCATAAGGGGACGTCTTCGGGGTTCGGTTTCACCATCGAACAGATCCTTGCGTTTTCTCCATGAGTCATCGTTGCGAAGCCACCTTCGATGTCCCATGAACACGGTTTTTGAAGACCCGGGATCTCTATCTAGCTGGCGATACATTGTGTCATCCATGCACCTGACGCATCCAGAAAATCCGTGGACCACCTGCCCCGTGACATATCCGTAACCGAGATAGTCGTACACCGTCGTGAGCAGTGCGGCTCTCATAGGGAAATATTCTTTCTCTGCGGCGTCCCACGTATTGGCTGGCGTTTTCCACAGCGTGTCTAGCTCCTCTTTCAGCAGCCCCAGATATAGATTGATGTCGTTCCTCTTCGTGCACAACCAGGGGGAAGGTTGTACATCCACACAAACACAGGGCAGGTGCTATGTGTGCTTCTCTGCTGCCAAACGGATTGACTCCATTGGTGCTCGCGCCCAGCACGATGTTCCTTGGATCGTCCCCAAATTCTGGGTATTCGTAGTTCAACGCTTGCCACTTGCTCGCATCCTTAGGGTGACTCAGCATCTTGTCTTTTTTATTTATCTCCGGATCATTTCCGTCATCTTCTCGCTTTTTCTCCTCCCTATCCGCGTGCCAACGCAGTAGCTTTGCTACCTCAGGGTCCGCGAAATACCTTTGCAGACGAGGAGTGATCGGAAAGTACCACACCACTTTTCGAGGAGCTTTCTTCCTCTTCTTGTATCGACTGACGCCGCACACCGGACATATGGTAGACTCCGCGTCCTCGTCCCGATAAATGATGCAATTGTTCATGCACACATGGTATTTCACGTGCGGTAAATCCAGAAGACACACGATTTTCTTCGCCTCCTCGAAACTGGTTGGGCACTTGTTCCCCTTGGGAAGACGTCCGTGCCAGAATGACATGTTCTCGTCGAAGCATGCGTCGGTCATTTTGTGTTTTACCTTCATCTCCAGAGCCATGAGCGTTACTTTCAGGCGGGTATCCTCGAGCCTGCATCCTTCATACAATCGAGTAACCGCGTCTATCTCCAGTTGATCCAGCTTGGCTTTCTCTCGGGTGGCAGCTCTTGCGTTATTCGTCTGCTTGAGAAGCAGCTCTTGAATATGAGGGTCCTGCACCCAGGCCATCGATGGTCCATCGTCGTCTGCTCCGGCATCTTCATCTTCATGATCATGCCCTTCGTCTGCTCCGGCAACTTCCTCATCATCATGTCCGGCGGCATCTTCTACATGATGACCGTGTCCTGGAGATTCTTCGTCTTCTTGCCCGCCCTCGCCGCAGTTGTCTTGCTCATGCCCTTCCTCATTTCTTTCCCGGCCCCCATGGACGACTTCATAATCATCTTCATCACCTTGCCAAAGATATCCATCCATGAAAACACGGAAGAGCAGGTGGTCCCGCACCTTTACGGAATCCGGGTCCATAAGGCTCTTCAGCTTGTATCTTCGACATGGACATCTTATCTCCGTCTCGTTCTTTTGACGCATCTCGGCCTTCGCGGAGCTCAAAAACCTATTCACGATGCCTTCGGTCATCGTGCAGACCATGGTCGCCTGCGGGGTAGAGCAAAACGATATTTTAGAACCAAAAAAAAATTGGCATGACTTTGCCTAAAAATAGGACAAAAAAGAATGCATAGTGCCAAATTCTCGCCGAAACGGAAATGAATCAACATTCCGGGGAAATATTGGCAACTATCGCATTTCAAATACCGGTACCTGCAAACACAAACATATATGCAACACCACAAACATATGCAACACCACAAACATACGTAGATCTAGCTAGGCCATAAAAAGTGCATGTGCACATAGTTGGAGGGAGCAAAAAGTAGATCTACAACATAAAAGCTTTCCCCTTACTTACCTATCAAAAAAGGTAATTTAACCACTTAATTTGGGTGAATCTATGATGCAAATGAGGTCAGGAGGAGGAGGCACCCGAGACAAGCTTGGAGGAGGAGGTGGAGAGAATGAAAGTGGGGAAAGTAAGTGTGGTAGGTGGTTGTCCAAAATATCTAGCTGGTCCCAGGTTACTAATGGCGCACCACCTACATATGCGCCATTAGTAACCCTGGTTACTAATGGCGCACCTCCTCTGATGCGCCATTAGTAGTTCTGCAAAAAAAAAGTAGTGGTGCACCACCAATAGATGCGCCATTAGTAACACTGGTTACTAATGGCGCACTAGCAGTGGTGCGCCATTAGTAGTTTGCAAAAAAACCAATTTTTTTTTTATAGTAGTGGCGCACTACCAACAGATGCGCCATTAGTAACCCTGGTTACTAATGGCGCACCAGCTGCTGGTGCGCCATTAATAGTTTTCCAAAAAAATAAAAAATAAAAAAATAGTAGTGGCGCACCGAGTGTGTGGTGCCCCATTAGTGTCCATCACACTAATGGCACACCTGCACATGGTGCGCCACTACTATATAGTAGTGGCGCACTGCTTGTGTGGTGCGCCATTGGTATCTATATCATCTATAGCCTTTTTCCTAATAGTGAAAAATAGAGTATTTCTTTCACTGCAGACCACCTTGGTTTTGTGTAACCTCAATCGTCTATTCATTGTTGGAGCAAAATATTTATGTCTCGGGCCTATTCATTGTTGGAGCCTTATAAAAAGTCATTGATCCCATCCAAACTCATGTTCGTTACTCTGATAAAGCAAAATTTCTTATGTAAATTAACCATGTATTTGAATGTGCTTACAAACTGTTTGGTATATGATGGTCTTTACTCCTTTGCAGTTCATGTTGGAAATATGAGCAATTTACCAAATGATTTTATTACAAGAAAAGCAAAGATAAACCTAACAATCATAACTAAGACGGAAGAAGATATGCAATATAGAGATGAAATGACAGAAGACAGGTGCACATATGATCTAAAAAAGAACATATGCATAACCGTTCTATATAGACAAGGTACCATAGAAAGTGATGAGAAGACACGGTACATATCTAGAAGAGATACTATAGCAAAAAGTTGCGATAGAAACTGAAAGAAGAAGAACATGAGTACGTACTGAGTTGCAGCAGCAGAATTGGTGTTGGCGTTGTCGTTGGCCATGTTACCAGAGAGGCGGTCGACGTCAGGGAAGTAGTCGTCGTCCAGGAAGAAATCGTCGGTGTCCGTGATGGAAGCTAGTAGTCGCGCTGAGCGCTCCCCAAAAACCTTATCGCCCTTCTCCCGTATAGGACTCGAAGAGACGGAGTTTCGGAGGCCTACTGTCCCGACGAACGGTGCACGGCGCAAGACGGGATGAGGAAGAACGTACCAGCAGCATAGAGAAAGGAACCGGTGGCGAGAGGAACTTCTGATGCGTTCTTCTGGAGAGGAGCGACCTCTCTTTTATAGGCGCAGGAGAAGAAGGCGAGAGACCAGCGACGAGATACGAAACGAACAAACAACAGCGAAACTGCAGCGTTCGGTTTCAATATCCACTAGCAAAACATTCAGCTTCTCCGAGTGGACTTTTAAATACAAGTCATGTGTGACAAAAATTTAGTTTGGCTCGGCTCATTCCCGCAACCCGCGGCGCGTTGCGTCGCGTCGTGACGAGGCGGGCGGCGGAGGAGGAGGAGCACACATGTATGTCTCTATTGTTCTCAAGCTCATACATGTGTGGAAACATCCTCCCTTATAAGAAGGTCCAACTCCCACTAAACTAGCAATGTGGGACTAAGCATTTCCACCTCTTGCCTTGCACAAATGGGCTGCGTGGGCCTCTAGGATTTATTAGGAATTATATATTGGGCTGGCCCAAATAATTGAATAAAATTCCAGCAATCCCCCACCAGATCCCAGAGGCACACAAAAATTTTCCTTTGGTTCCAAAACACTATTTTATATACCGATACTGTAGTGGAGACTATTAAGTTGAACTTCCACCTAGAACTCTATGCTACACTAGGAAGCAACTTGAACAGTGTACTAGGCCTTGAACTACAAGTTTTCTGCGAAACTGGATTCACACAGAGGTTTGATCGATACTAGGCTACCATAGGACTTCCCCGCGGGTGGAGCTTATGCGTCATACTCCGAGACCTTTCATGAGTTTACTAGAGAGAACCCTACTCTCATAGATTGCGACGTTAGCAATCAGACTCATATAGGTATGTTCTTCAAAAGATGTTCTGCAGGATAACATCTCTACTTCAATAAGCCACTTAGAACATATTAAGATGTACATCAACCTGCCATACAGTTTTAGGAAAGTATAGCATCTTCATGGAGTGGTATTATTAATGATAAGGATACTCTCCTCTCAGTTGACCAACAACTTGTCTTCCACATCTAATTCACGGGATCTCCGATCACAAAGAATAGGTTACCACTGTGAACAACTCAAATTGTGGGTCTCATACCCATCTCCCTCGATGCATTTTCTATCACATTACATGATGGACCCTTAGGAAAAGGATCTGCCAGATTTTTAGATGTTTGGATATAATCCAATGCAATAACTCTGGAGTTTCTCATTTTCCTGACAAATTTTAACCTTCTCTGAATGTGTCTTGATGACTTCATGTTATCCTTTGAGCTGCTCACTTTCGTGATCACAGTTTGATTGTCGCAGTTCATAAGGATACCCGGTACATGTTTCTCGACAACCGCAAGTCACTCAAGAGCCGGCGAAGCCAATCTTCTTCGACCGTAGCTGTATCTAGTGCTATGAGTTCTTCTTCCATTGTTGAGCTTGGTAAGACCGTTTGCTTGCAAGACTTCCAAGAAACAGCGCGACCTCCATGAGTGAATACATATCCGCTCGTGGCTTTTATCTCATCAACATTAGAGATCAAGTTTGAATCACTATACCCTTCAAGCACCTTTGGATGTCCAGTATAGTGAATTCCATAATTTGAAGTGCCTTTCAAATAACACAAAACTCTCTCTAGAGCTTTCCAATGCACATCTCCTGGTTTTGAGACAAACCGACTCAATTTGCTAACAACAAAAGAGATGTCAGGTCTTGTAGCACTGGCTAAGTACATAAGCGAGCCAATAATTTGAGAGTATTTCAATTGGTCTCTAGCAATTATTCGATTGTTTCGAAGTAGCACGCTCGCATCATATGGTGTGGGAGAGGACTTGCAGTCACTATACCCAAAGCGACTCAAGATCTTTACCACATAGTGAGATTGAAGGAACGTAATCCCCGTCTCCATCCTCATCGGATCGGGAGCGGGAGCCGCACGACGAGGACATCCCCGTCTCCATCCTCATCGGCTTCCAGAAGCTGCCGCGGCGGCGGGAGAAAGCTGGCGGCGGAGGGTAGTAGTACATGGGCGTGTTGCCGCCCTCGATGTGCTCGAGGACGACCTCCAAGGTGTGGCACGGGACGCCCCACCAGTGGCGCCACCCCTCGGAGTTGTGCCGGCCGCGAGGCTCGACCCCGTTGGTGGCGGCAACCTAGTTGGCGGGACGGCGTTCGAATAACGCCGTCCGCAGCGCGTTGCTGTCGGGGGCGTACCGCGGGAGGTTGCGCGAGTTCTCCGGCAGGCCGGACCAGATGCGCACAATCTCCGCCCATCGCTCAACTCCGGTGGGCGGTGGTGCCACTGGGATGCCGTCGACGCTCAGCCTCCAAGACCCCGGCACCCGCATGTCTGGCGGCGCCGGGTACTCAGCCACGTAGAGGAGGCGGGCCTCGTCCTCGCGGAGGTGCCGACGGCCGAAACCATTGGCGTCCGCTCCATCGTCGGGGTAGTGTTCGACCATTGTTCTTGGGGAGGAGAGGGAGAGAAGGCGCCGATGGTGAAGAAGAGGAGGAGAGAGCGTCGGCGGGGAGAGGTGTGTGGCCACCGGCGGCGGTGGGTCGCCTTATATAGTGATGGGTGGGCGGGCACATGGAGCGGTGGCGTGTGAATCCGTGGCAGGAGCCGACGGGACGCGCGTCGCCGCGCCTTCACTGTGCCTCCCGTCAATCAATGGAAGGCTGACCGACGGCGCAGCCTTCGCATTGATTTCTGCGGGAAACGAGGTGATGAGGACGACGATCGCGCTGCCTCTCGCTTAATCGGCGTGCCCAGTGTGTTTTCGTGCCAAAAATGTTTTGGTCGGCGCCCACAGGCGACCCCGCGTTCATCCAGTTCTTACATTTTTGACAGTGGCGATGGTATGAGAATTGAGAAGGGCATGCATGGCGTCCCCCACGGGTGCTTCTTTTCTGTTCCATATTTCATGTCAATTGTTGCTTCCTCCATCTCTTCCTCTCTATTTTTCATCGCTACCCAACAATGCATCATCCAGTTCTCCATGAAATCAAAAATTGAAGATGAAGACCATCAATCAAACCGGAGTTCCATATAGCCAAGAATCAGGCCGTGGTTAGATATTCATCATATATATAACAACGATAACGCTCAAGATATTGCCTCGCGGATTTGAACAACAGGGGACGAAACCATCAATTTCTGTTTAGGCCAGGGGTTGTAGAGATTAAGAGCATCTTGAATAGAAGATTTGGAGATGTAAACCAGGAGATGTAAAAAAGTTACATCTTCAAAAAAGAGGCAATTCCAACGGATGATGTAAATTTGTGATGTAAAAGGGCAACTTCAACAAATGATGCAAATGCAGATGTAAAACTTGTTGAACTTGGGGACCTTCTTCGGCGGCATGGTGGCAGCGGGGTGGCAGCAGGCGAATCGAGGCGGGCGGCGGCACTGGAACCGTATGGTGGGTGAGGCGGCAGTGTGGTGGTGCGGGGCGGCGGGGCTGCCGGCTAGGCGGCTATGCTGGGATGCGCGGCAGCGGTGCTATGGGTGGGGCAGGCGAGCGGGGCTGCTGGCGTGATGGCGGTGCGGTGGTGCGGGGCGGTGTGGTGGGGACCTGGGGCAGAGTGGGCGGAGTGGCGACAGGGATAATCAATCGGCGGACACCTTGACCGTGTTGAGGAAAAGGGCCGATTCACGGTGTGCGATAGTGGCCGGTGATCGAAACGCAGCGGAATCGACGGCGGGGGTCGTGGAGGGGGCGGATCTGGCGTGGGGCGAAGGTGGCGTGGTGCTGCTGACGGAGGAAAAGGATGGGGTTGAGGAAAGAAAGTGAAACGACGGTTTGCAAGGGGCTGGCATTTTTACATGTGCTGTAGGTGGAGATGTATATTTGCATCGCGAGGTGTTGTATTTTACATATCTAAAAGGCAGAGGTGCAATTATTCTTATTTTTACATCTACATCATCTATTTGAAGAAGGATTATTAATTAAGACTTCAAGATGCAAAAAATTGCTTTGTTATTCGTACTTGGACTTCTCTTCAAGAAGCAGAAACATTTTAATTTTCTTCCTATGTGAACAATTTTTTTGTTCTCTTCAAGCGTAAAAATAAGAATGTTCAAGTGGAGAAGGAGAAAAAAGTAGATCTCCATCAAATGCGCCATTTTTCACATCATTAAACCAAAAATTGCAACGATAAAGATGTAATCATTGGTAGCATTGCAGAGTAATTAAGCAAGCAAATCATAAAAACTCACGTCATCCGGATGTCTTTGTCATGTGCTATATAATTAGTGTTCATAAGAAAGTGTTACTACTTGTTCGCCTCCCTCTCACCCCCACTTATTTCCTCACCCAATGCATGCAAGTTTTGCTCATTTCTTCTTTGCCATCACGAGCGAAATGGAGATACGAAAATATCACATGTCAATTATGGGATCTTGAAGCATGCTTTTGCAGGAGAAACACATGATTTCGATCATCGTAGTTCAAAAATTTGCATGACGCACCCACTCTGCCTCAGTTGTGATGCACTAACGATAATGACCAACGAACCTGGATCGGTGGAAGTAGCAGATATACATTGATATAACTACCCATAGGGCAGATTCACTACAAAAGATATATGGTCAACGAGTATAATCTTTCTACAAATAACTAATCGAATGATGACACTCAAAAAACGGACATCCAAATAGATTGGTACCACCCCTCCGCATTGTAGCTCCTCCGAGGGACCAATGAGCGGAACACTATATCCTCCCCCCCTACGCCATAGAGTGATGTGGATGCCGGATGTGAGGTTTCCTCTTTGGGGGGTAGCGACCCCCCTCCCCGTGTGATTATGTATGAGATATATGTATGTTGTAATATTTGAAGGACATGTGTTTCTCAGTACGACAAGATGGATGGAGCCAAAAAAAATTCACCATAATGTTTTGTGTGTCAACTTTGGTGTAATAGAGTAGCTATAGAGATAGCGGTAAGATTGCAAATGCGAGGAGGGTGTAAATGGGAACAGAGAATAAAAACTGAAGAAACTATTGCCACGGTATTGATTTTGAAATTGTTGCCATGGCAAGCCGTTTTCATATAAATCTGTTTTTGTTAAAACGGCTTCCACATGAGTGTTTTTCTGCTGCCACGGCGATAATTTCGGTTGACATTTTGTGAATACAATGAAGACTTGTTTGGCGTGAGGGCCATACCATATCTTGCTATTTTGAATTGATTAGGATATTTTATCCCTTTTTGGGTGCACCCTTTTCATTGTGCTTTAGTCGCTTTTATATCAGTGTGATCTCTCACAGTAAAATGTCGTGTAGTTAAGAGTTTTCATATGTGTAGCTCTGTCTAGAACAGGTATCTCTTCAGGGTATGAAATATACACATGAGTATGAATAATTAGTGAGGTGTAAGTCCTGTGAACGTGAGGCCTTTCTTCATGAGCATATGGTTATCCTGACGTCCATGCAAGAGAGTCCTGAGATCAGAGCACACCCATCAAAAGATGAGCAAGAGTCACATGGAGATATGATCAGCAAGTTCGCCTACCGATTAAAATACATCGTCAGCAATGATGCACTCATTAATGGTGTTGGGTTAATTTATGGATCTCGAATCACTAAATATCATTTATGAGAGATATTGGTTTGAGCGGAAGCACACTTTAGAATTCAATAAGTAGAATCAGTCGTGCAATTAATCATGACCCTTATTGAAAGTATATTTTTTATTATAGTTGTAGAATAATGGATCGTGGTTCCACCTTTTTAGTAGGCACCGGAGGCCACCAGGGGCTAGGGGAGCCCCAGAGAGTCTAGGCCCCCATTTAAGTTCGGTGCCTACATTTGGTGCCTAGGCACTAGGCGGCAACTAGGGTTGGGCCTTGGTCTTCTGATCTTCTTCTTGCACAAAAATCATCTCTTGTTTTTCCTATGTTTTTGCGGACTTCTTTTATGGTGATTACCTGAAATTCCAAAAACAACAAAAAAGGGCATTGAGCATTGGATTAATAGTAACTCATTTACTGGCCCTCTAGGGTCTAGTTCTTATCCTTGTCGACCAAGGTTGGACACTCGTTGGCCTAGATTTATATCATCGTATTTGTCTGCATATTCCGTAGGCAACTCCAACAAATGATGTAAATTAGTAATGTAAAAGGGCAACTCCAACAGATCATGCAAATGCAGATGTAAAACTAGTTGAACTTGGGGACCTTCTTTGACGATATAGTAGCAACGGGCTTGCGGCAGACGAATCGGGGCGGGCGCCGGCGGTGGAACCAGGTGGTGGGCGAGGCGGCGGTGCGGGGCAACACGGTGACGGTGCTGCTGGTGGGACCGGCGGGGCTGCTGGAGAGGCGGCGATGCGATGGTATGGGGCGGCACGGCGAGGTGCTTCATGCGGGGCAGGCGGAGCGGGTGGGGCTGCGGGCGGGGAGGCTTCTAGGATGAATCAATCGGCGGCCAAGGCGACCCAGCGGGGAAAAACGGCCGCCCCATCTCACACCCTTGAAAACGCCATATCATGGTTGATGGAAATTATGTCCATGAAACTAGCCGGACATTTCCATCCACTCGACAGACAGAGTGATAAAAGTACCCAAGTACAAAAAGGGACCCCGAGTTCAAGTTCTTAAGACTACTGCCCGTCATACAGGATCGATAGTATCCTCGAGTAATACACCTAGTGGGTGCACTTAGCGTGCCCCCACTGGATACGACACCACTCGACCAGGTCTGGCCTATCCGAGTCAAAAAAAGAGACAACAGATATCTGGAACAGTTTCAATCAGACCCCCGCCGATGCAAGCACTCGACGGCGGTCTCGACTGCTACACCCAGTGGGTTCACTCAGAGTGCCCCCACTAGACTTATCGTCACTTGCGTGGGTCTGCCCTGTCGAGTGTTAACGATTATCGAGAACCAATCAAAGACCCCTACCGATGTCTTCATCATTCGACAGTGGTCTCATGGACTACACCCAGTGGGTGCACTCAGCGTGCCCCCACTGGATCAAAAACAGGCATGTATACACCGAAAGAAAACACCCACTGGGTGTAAAGACAAGATGGACGAAGTCCAATCGGAAATGAACTTATAATCCCACTTACTCGGTCATTAGCATGAAGTGCCGAGCTGGCGTTGTATGCAAACCTACTGGCTTCATACGCCTCGTTGGTTCGCATCATGATCTGCTCTGCCTGGATCATGGCCTCCTTCCCTGCTCCAGTTTGGTCTTCTGGAACATGTTGCAGAGTGAACGCGGACATTGGAAGAGTCTACACAATGGATGAGGTCGCAAGAGTTGCTGTAGGTTTTTCAATAGACACATGATTCACAACAGTCGAAGTCGCTGGAAGGGCACTCAACGGCGGGATCTCACGCCCAGTGATCACTCGGGGCGGGTCTCCAAGTTCCAGAGGCAATTTAATAGTTGACCGGCCCGGTTCTTTATCATCTTCCAGATAGATGACATCAGTAGCTATTAGTTAGTAACATGAGTCGGTCCAACCGACCAATTTTATCCAGAAAGCATAACAGAATGAAGATTTATTATACCTCGTTGGGAGGTGACCACGTTTGTAGCATCCAAGTTCATGGGATCTTCATCTCCAGGAGGCGACGTCACCGAGGTAGCACCTTTGGCAAGCAAACTCCACTTGCACATCAAAGGCATGAAATTTCACAATGGGAAAAAAAGAAAGAGGTAAACACTCACGTTGAAGTGACTAGCATAGCAATCCTCGTTTAGCACAGGTGAAGGCATTTTTGTCCACTCGTACAAGATGTAAAAGTAGCAAAGTCAGTCGGCTGAAGATTCAATCACTCAACAAAGATATGAAAGTAATCGACAAGGAAATAACTCACCATGTTCTGTGGCTTGTTCACAACAGAGAAAGGCAAGATCCACTTGGCTCCTAATGGATTGTCGCAGGCTCCAGTGATGCCTCTGATCCACTGAGCCATGGTTTCTTCAGAAATCTCCTCTGGGTGCGACTCAGTGGAATCCTCAGGGCCTTAATAATGCCACATGGTGTGATCTCTCGCTTGGAGAGGTTGGATGCACCGACTGAGAAATGTCTAAAGCAGGTCCATTCCAGTCACCCTGCCACGGATCAGATCTACTAACGCATTCACCGGAATTCATACTTGGGTCTTCTCCTCTTCTAACATAGTCAACATTCTGGGAGCAACATGTCGCTCCAAAGTGAAGGGGGAAAGACCTATCGGCATTTTTGCGGCTGCGATATCTTTGCAATAGAACCAGGTCGATTGCCATCCTCGAATAGATTGAGGGAGAGTCATTTGCGGATACGCACTCTTACTCCTTTTCTGGATCCCCAAACCGCCACATAATTGGTTGACATTGGTTCTACTATCCTTGGGTTTGGCTTTCTTACCAGAATAGGAACAAAGAGTGAAGATATGCTTGAACAGTCCCAAGTGAGGAGGACAGCCCAAGAAACACTCGCACAACATGATGAACGCAACAAGGTGCACGATATCATTTGGAGGAAGGTTATGGAGTTAAGCACCAAAAAAGTTCAAGAACCCGCAAATGAATGGGTGGGGAGGCAAACAAAAACCTCGCTCTACATGGCTGGTGAGAAGAACTCTCTCACCTTCGCGCGGCTCCGGCTCGACCTCCTCCGCTGGTAACCTCCAGCAATCGGCGACTATCAATCCGTCGTGGACGAGATTCAAGACATCAATCTCCTTGACAGATGACGGGAGAAAATTCCCCTGGATCCAGCCCGACGGCATCGCAGCCCGAGCTCCCGACGGCTTCTTGGCGCTGACTCCCTTCTTGGCCCGCTCGAGTTTGCTCCTCTTCGATTTCGTCATCTCGACGGTGGTGGCGGGAGCAGATCTAGGCGGAGCTCGAGAGGCAGAGGAGGAGGGGAAAATGAGGAGATTGAGAAGGAGCACTGTTCCAACCCTAGCACCGACTCGTTTTATAACCGCCTGAGTGAGTCGATGATCCATGGGCCCGAATATCTCTGTATATCCCGATATCAGAGGGATCATGATACGTGGCGATAAGGACGGTGCGTTAATCGAGGTGTCGTGCTCTCATTTACCCCGGTTGTTGCGTCATCGCCGCACGCGGTGCGCACTTACCAAATTTTCGAATCCCGTGGAATCCGGGCCTGACAGAGCGATCCTTCACATCAAAAGATCTCGTTAATCACTCGGACCAGTTTTCGCTATCAGATTCACTCGGAAATATTTCAAGACAGAATCAATGAGGGTGAATGGCAAATATTTTTATCGAACCCCGTTTCTGCCAAGCCTTGATATGCGTTCGGAGTTTGGCATGTTCAACGGAATCTACATCGACCCTTTCCACTCGAACCCCGATCCATTCGGGGGCTAATGATGGGGATATGTACCTAGGATAGGTTCATAGGCCTGACCGACAGGTCCTACTCAAGGGCACATCATTAAGGACTTAAAGATTTCAAAGAAGATTCTGACTGATTCGCCATGAGTCACTCGGTAGAGCATCTGCTTGGAGATTTTCTCTATCCATTCGACGGAAGACTTTCACTCGGAAGAATATGAAGCCAGTCGACCGTAAAAGTTTAGAAGTCACTCCAGGGGGACCAAAGGGCAAACATTCGGCTGGTTACCATAAGTAACATTTATTACGTACGTTATCAGTAACACACATCTTTGTCTTCATTACTCGAACCCTTGGTTGCTTGGGCCTTGATGAGGGGTAGCGCACTCTATATAAACCATCCCTCCCCTCTGGCACAAGGGTTCGCACCCCCTGTAACACACACTCCACACAACAAGAGCTCCCGAGCACTGAGACGTAGGGTTGTTACCTCCATGAGAGGGGCCTGAACTCATACATCGTGTGTACAAGCTTGTCGTAGCTAAGACTCTGCACTCTCTTTTCGTACCCCTCACCTATACTGTCATGTCCGTTCCCATGATAGTTGATCCAGGTAAACCTGACCCCCACTCTCTCAAGTTCCTGCAGGCCCAGGTCCACGATGCAATCGTTGAACATCTGCCTTGGAAAGTGTACCAAGTTGTTGCTTTGAACTATCTCCGACCTTCACAGTACAACACGATGGATGGAGCCACATAATTTTCACCTTAATGTTCTTATTCCAACTTTTGTGTAGATGATGGTGATAAACTTACAAAGAGGACCCCGATGCTGGGAGGATGTACACGAGGACAGAGAAGAAAAGCACAAGAAACTACTGTCATGGCATTGATTTCGAAATTACTACCAAGGCAAGCAGTTTTCATATAAATCTATTTTTTTGTTAAAACGGCTACCACATGAGCGTTTTTTCTGCTGCCACGACGACATTTTTGGATGAAATTTCATGAATACGATGAAGAGTTCTTTGGCGTAAGGTCCATACCATATCATTCTATTTTGAATTGCATGGGACGTTTTACCCCTTTTTGTGTATCATTTTGATTGCCCACTAGACGTTTTTATTAGTGTGGTCTCTTACAGTTATATATCATGGAGTTAGTTTTTTCCCATCTGTACCTCTGTCTAGAACACGTGTCTCTTCAGGGTACGACATATACACATAAGTACGAACGATTAGTGAGGTCTAAGGCAGGTGAAAGTCAAACTCACTTCATGAGCATTTGGTTATATTGACGTTCAGGGATAAACTCATGAGATAGGAACAAACCCAGCAAAAGATGAACAAAAGTCACATGGAGATGTGATCGGAAAGTTGGCCTACCTATTGAAGTTCCCAGTCAATAGTCATGCACACATTAATGGCGTTGAGTTAATTTATGGATCTTGAATCACTAGGCGCCCTTCAAAGCTGGGCGCCTCCATTAGACGCCTAAGCACCAGGGGCACACAGGGCTGGGCCATGGTCCTCTAATTTCTTTTTGCAGAAAAACCATCTCCTATTTCTCCTGATTTTTTGGGGACTTCTTCAGTGGTGATTCCCTGAAATTCCAAAAAAATAAAAGAGGGGCATTGAAAACTTGATTAATAAGTTAATTCCTGAAAATAGCTTTAAAATATTACAAACTTAAAGGATAATAGGCATGGACAGAAGATGTAAATTGGTGATGTAAAAGGACATCTCCAACAGATGAATCAAATGTAGATGTAAAACTAGTTGAACTTTGTGACCTTCTTCAGCGGCATGGCAGCGGCGGACAAATCAGGGAGGGCAACGGAGGTGGAACCGAGGGGTGGGCAAGGTGGAGGTGCGGTGGTGCGGGGCGGCACTGCTGCGGGCAAGGCGGCGATGAAGTGGTGTGCAGCGGTGTGCCAACGGTGTTGTAGGTGGGGTTGCTGGCAAGGTGATGGTGCCGTGGTGCGGGGCGACACAGCGGGGTGCTGCGAACATCACGGGCGAAGTAGTGATGGACACGTCGACTACGCGGCGAAAAAATGGCTGATTCATGGCGTGCTGACGTTCGAAACACGATGAAACCGGCGGCGGTGCTGGTGAAGTAGGCGGATGTGGCGCGGGGCGACAATGGCGGGGTGCGATGGTAGTGCTGGGGGTGGGAGATGGGATTGTGGAAGGATAGTGAAACGACACTCGGTGGTTGGCACGCGACTTGCGTTTTTTACATCTTCTGTAGGTGGAGATATTCTGCAAAAGAATTTTGTTACTAACGTGTTTCATAGAGAGAATTGAAAACTTCATTATATCGTTATGCCATATTAAAGTGATAATTGTGCTTCGTGTATTCGTATATTTTGATTGATAAAAAAATTAATTAACTATGGTTAGCCAATATACTATAATACAAACTTAACTAATCAGTTTGCACTATCAAAATGTGCATGATCCGGAAGTAGGACGCTTGAAGAGAACAAAAAAATTGTTCACATAGGAAGAAAATTAAAATGTTTCTGCTTCTTGAAGAGAAGTCCAAGTACGAATAACAAAGCAATTTTTTGTATAGTTGGAAGCATGACATCCATATGATGGAAACAAACGTGCAATTATAATGCACCATTTGTAATGTTAAAAGCACCTACTGATGATTTGTTTGAACACCGTTTTTCACATCATGAAACCGACAATTGCAGTGATAAAGAAGTAATCATTGGCAGCATTGCAGAGTAGTCAAGAAAGCAAATCATAAATACTCACTCCTTTAGATTTCTTTGTTGCAATCTACTCTATAGTGGCGCGAGCTGAGACACCGGAAATAGAACCCCTTGAAGCGGCTAAAGAAGGCCGTGGAGCCCGGCGTCTTGCCACGACAAAATCGTTGCCGGGGGCCAGCCATGGCGATGTGTCGCCCTTGGATCCGCGTTGCAATGCCTGTTCTTGCCGGATTGATGGTGCTTCCATCCATTTTCAATGTTGCCGGCTCCGACAATTACCTAAAGTGGTGAGGTGAGGGGCTTACCACGATGAATTGAAGCTTGTGCTTCCTTAGTGGCGGGGCGACTCTCGATCTTCCGGTCATCTCCCCCCCCCCCCCCCGGTGCAGGATTCGCGGCGGTGACCCGCGCCCGCAGCCACCCACTTGGGGGGGTGGGTGCATCCGGCGGATCGGGGGGGGGGGGGGGTAGATCTGGCTCCCCTGCCCCTGTGCATTGAATGGGATTCTCCGCGTGCGCGACTTCTCGGATCGAAAGGGGAGACGCTATGGCCATGGGGCTGGACAAGAGCAGCGAGCGGCCTACAACCCTTGGTGGGTGGCCGTCGCGGCTGGAGTGGCCAGCGGCGCAGGGAGGTTCTCGGGGAGGTTAGGCCGAGGAGCTCCGGCTCGCTGATGTCTCTCGAGTCCGCTAAACCATACATGGATGCCTCTCTCTCTCTCTCTCTCAATCTCTCTCTCTCTCTCACACACACTCTCTCTCTCAATCTCTCTCTCCCTCTCTCTCTCTCCCTCTCCCTCTCCCTCTCCATCTCCCTCTCCCTCCCTACATCCCTCCCTCTCTCTCCCTCTCTCTCTCAATCTCTCCCTCTCTCCTTCTCTCTCTAGTTTATTGCAAATAAATATCAATAGTTTTATGCTGCATGCTATTTCTACTAATGTCTCCATTGATAAACAGGTTACATGTATCAATCTAAAAAATTGTAATATTTTAAAATTTATTAGCAAGATAAAAAATGGGATCATCATGCATCAATTTAAAAAAGTATGATAATTTAGAAATTCTTGGAGTTTCGTTCATTCCAACAGGAGATCAAGTTGTTGACGGGATTACCAAGCCTTTGCACGCGAAACAATCTAAAACTTAACACGTTCAGATTAAGGGAGGATGTTAAAGTGTAGACTTGTAGTTCTGTGTAACCTGACATGCTGTTATGATTGTATGTGTGAGTGCATGTAACAAACTGCGGGAGGTCGTTAGCCAAGGATCGGCCTTATCCCACAGGAGCAAAGCGTAGTAACAACCTTTGCCGATTGTATTCTATGTTTCTGGTATTTAACACGAACTGCGTCCCAATAGAAGAGCATGTCCCAATAGAAGAGCATACGCTTCCCGCCTAACTTGTTTCAAAAAATGGCCATAAGAATATAGATTTATATTACTGCAATGAAAATAGAGTATTTCTTTCACTGCAGACCACCTTGGTTTCGTGTCACCACAATCGTCTAACAGAACTATGCCATGTGTCCTCTTATTACATAAAGGAAATCACAGAACACCGTCCTCAAATTATGAATTGACACCACTTCTTTAATTCTAGTTTACTACTAATAACTAATAACATACATCTACTATCCATTAAACATTCAAAGAAATACTAGAAAATCTCAACAAAAGGAACTCTAACCCCCTATTGAGCATATCAGTAAACCACGACACAAGGGTTTAAGAAATTACCCGCCAATGCCTTAAATTATTGTGTCAGATTGTTTTTGCCATGTAGGTGCACTATAGAATTTTAGTTATAGCAAAATATTTCTGTCTCAGTCCTATTCATTGTTGGAGCATTATAAAAAGTCATTGATCCCATCCAAACCGATGTTCGTTACTCTGATAAAGCAAAATTTCTTATGTAAATTAACCATGTATTTGAATGTGCTTACAAACTGTTTGGTATATGATGGTCTTTGCTCCTTTGCAGTTCATACATAATTTTAATTTCCTTTTTTCCCTTGAACTGAAGTTGTCATCAAATAGTTGTATTTGCCTACCCACCTCATAATAAATTTCATATTTAATTTATGTCAATTTTTTTGATAAACAAGATAATTGTATTGCAGTTATGTTGTAGTGTACATTGAAAGACATAACTAGATCATCATATGACAATAGTGATATATATAACTATAGCTTGATATTCCTGTCTTTTTTGTTTTGGTCTGATTTTGTTAGCACAAGAAAAACACTGTTACAGTACAATACTCAGGCTTGCATGCCCTCCGTCGTAGTCCAAGAGCAATAATTTTGTTTCTAAAATGACCAAGAAAGGTGTAACTAGCTAGCTAAACTACATCCAAATATGTATGCAGATGTCAAAGCATTTTCAGTTGGTTAACACAACAATTATCCAGCCATGTGATCTATACATAATGGCTTATATTAATTTACATCCTATAACATTATGCACTCTCTTCTCCCATCAATATATATATGCTTATTGACATGTAATCCCTGCTTTTGTGAAGAACAAAATTCTGTTAATTGTGAAACAGCCGCAAGTTTTCCTATTTGACCACTTCACATATTTGCTCCTATTTCATGAGATTCATCATATAATACATATACAATAGTTATGACCTTCACACAGTGATGTTAACTCATAAGCTTCATACAGTAAATAAAACTCCCTCTGTTCCAAAATAAGTGTCGTTGATCTACTACAATATTTGCACTACTTTAGTACTAAATCTGTGACACACTTATTTTGGACGAAGCGAGTAGTACATAGAGCATTGCATAATCCCAATTCATGTTATGCAGCTCATGCTAATATTACCTTCAATACTAGAACATCTGAAATTCCACTACCACCGAGGAGTCAATATTTCTGTACCGTTCAAGCTATATGATACCGTTCAAGCTATATGATAACAGATTTATAAACACATATCCTTCATTTGAATTATCTTTTACCAGCTACGACGCAATTATTGAATTAAATCGTTCAACATAATACCTTGAAAGTTACTAACAGACCTCATATAGCTAGGAATTTAAATATTTGTTAGAGTTTAAAGATAATTTCTAGAATATTGGTTTGTACGTGTTAGTAAAATCTGGAAGACAACCACTTTTTCTATTTTCTCAAATAAAAATAAATCCCAGTCAATTAATTAAAAGCAATAGTGTCAGATGTGTGCATTCCATTCTTTCTCAAGGCCGGTTTTGTGCATTACATGACTCTTTATGTTCCATGTACCTAAACATGAATCTGCAACAAGTAATAGTGACAAGTCCAACTCAACAACTTAATCATTTCTTGCAATATCTATATTTTGTGCTTCATAAGCGTAAGCCGAGTGTATTATATCGGGTGATACTCGGTTTACCTATAACACCTTCACGGAACCACGGGCAGTGTGCATGCCACATGGAAGGTACGCTTTGCCATGAGTTGCACTATAAGCAGAGTGCTTCTCCGAGGCAACTTCGACTTACCTGAGGTTACACCGTGTCCATTGTATAAGCCAAGTGTGGAACGCCGTATTTACGGTATACACGTAGCTAAGTCGAGAACTATATGTTCATCGTGTATTCTGATGGGCATGCTCGGTATAGCATTCGGCTTACAGAATGATACTAGGCAACGTGTGCTTTTCGTATACTGAAGCAATGTGCAAAATCGGGATAAAACCATGTTAAAAATCTTCAAATCTGATATTTTGGTAGAAGATTGACTAAATGGGATAATATGTGTCATAAATGTATAAATAGGATAAAAAGTGAAACTCACTCTATATATAAAGGAAAACTCTTACCTTCCACTAACTTATCCGGGCCACCTATCCGCCACCGTCTCCTTCGTTGATCTTGCTCTATCTGACGCACCAGATCGTGCCCGCGCGCCAACGGAGCAGCGACCTAGCATGCCGTTTCGTGAAACAACAAAGTTGTTTCACAAACGGTCCTCAAGCTGGGAGGTGGCGGCTACCGGATCTGAGAGGGCGACGGCACGGCCGCTAGCCCCCGACGACGGGCGCTCCCGCCGCAGCCCATCCGCCACGACGTCGACCGGCCCTCCGCTAGCCCCCCACCCCCAGCGTCGCCAGCCGCTCGCCCACCGCGACGATGCGGCCGCTCGCCCCCAACGTCGGCCGCTCCCGCCGCAGCTCATCCACTAGGACGTCGGTCGGCCCTCCCCTACCCCTCACCCCCGTGCTGCCAGCCGTCGACCACGACGCCGGCCAGCCCAACGAACGCCGCAACCCCTCCGCCCCTGATGCCGGCCAGCCCTCCCCTCCCCCCACCCCCGCGCCGCCAGCTGCTCGCTCCCGACGCCGGCCGGCCCTCCGCACGCGGCAAGCCGCACCACGAGCAAGCCGTAGAGCAGATCATTGTGGCGATGAATGAGGAGCCATGCTCTACAGCTTGTCTGTGTGCCTACACGCAGCTGTACTACACTAAGCTTTATTCATAAAAGCAAGTTCGACTAAACATGTATACTACTAATCAAATTTTGGAACACAAACAAATCTCTAAATTAATAACTAATTAGTGGTTAGCTAAACAACACACATGGATGCTTTAAGGACACACTACTTGTGCACTGCGATCTCTCTCTCTCTCTCTTCAGTTTATTGCAAATAAATATCATTAGTTTAGTACATCATATTATTTGTACTAATGTCCCCATTGATAAACAGGTTACATGTATCATTCTAAAAAGTATGATATTTTAAACATTAATTAGCAAGATAAACATGGACCATCAGCTATCAATCTAAAAAGGTATGATATTTTAGAAAATGCTGTACATGCAGTTCATTCCAACAGGAAATCAAGTTTGTTGCTGAGTTCACTAAGTTTACGCAAGAGAAACAACTTCAAGCCTTCAAACACAACCTAAACCTTGACACGTTGAGATTGAGGGAGGATGCTAAAGAATAGGCTTGTAGTTTTGTGTAACGTGACATGTTGTCACGATGTTACGATTGTATGTGTGCGTGTGTGTAACAAACTATGGCAGGTTGTTAGCCAAGGATCGGCCTTATCCGATCATGTATAGATTGGAGTAGGAGCAAAGCCTAGCAACAACATGTGCCGATTGTATTCTTTGTTCTTGGTATTTAACACAAATGTGTCCCTGCAGAAGAGCATACACTTCATGCCAAAGTTCTTTCAAACATTCGCCATAAGTATACATTTATATTTCCATAATAAAAAATAGAGTATTTCTTTCGCTGTAGACCACCTTGGTTTCGTGAAAGCACAATCTTCTAACAGAACCATGCCTTATGCCTTCTTATTACATAGAGGAAATCACTCCTCAAATTCTGAATTGGCACCATCTCTCTAATTCTAGCCTTTACTACTAATAAATAACAACATACATCTATTTCTACTATCCATTAAAAATTCAGAGAAATACTAGAAAATCTCAACAAAAGGAACTCTAACCCCCTATTTAGCACATCAGAAAACCAAGACCCAAGGGTTTAAGAAATTACCCACCCATACCTTAAATTATTGTGTCGGATTGTTTTTGCCGTGTACGTGAAATACAGAATTTCAGTTATAGCAAAATAGTTCTGCCTTGTGCCTATTCATTGTTCGGGCCTGATAAAAAGTCAGTGATCCCATCCAAAGCTATGTTTGTTACTCTGATATAGCAAAATTTCTTATGTAGATTGATCGGTATTTGAATGTGCTTACAAACTGTGGGTATATGATAGTCTTTGCCCCTTTTCAGTTCATACATAATTTTAGTTTTCTTTTTCCGTTAAACTGAAATTTTCATCAAACAGTTGTATTAGCCTACACAACTCATAATAAATTTCAGATTTAATTTATGTCAATCTGTTTGATAAACATGGAATTTGTATTGCAATTGTGTTGTAGTGTACATTGAAAGACAGAACTAGAGCATCATATGAGGTATTCGTGTCTTTTTTTTGGCTCTGATTGTCTTACCACAAGAAACACACTGTTATATGGTGGATTTACGTATATTCTGCTTGATTTCCCCTTTTGAGGGTTAAAGCTAACTATCGTTGAAAGTGATGCTTCGGTTGAGAAAGCATTGTAAATACTACTCGCCCGCATATGCTTTGCCCAATCACACACCCATCATAAGTTATTTTATGCGCTAATATGAAAAGCTCATGAGTTACCAATACAACACACATCCGTATGAAGATTTTCCGAAAGCTAATCTGAATTGCACATATTAAGAGTAAGGATGAGAATGGCAACATTGACAGAATAAATAACAATCCGATAGAGCCATACATACTTAGTAACTTTAATGTCGCTGGCTGTATTTCTAGTAGAACAAGTGTTTTACAATTGCATGTAAACAGCTACAAATTTAAAATATTTTCCTGTATACAAAAATTGTACATGTTACTGATACACACATCCGAATCCTTGAGTCGAAAGTTAATATGAGCACCATGTGAAGCCCTGTTCATTAGTTGAAGCCTATGACGGTGTATTGCCACGAACTTATCATCGTTCCTCTTTATTAAAAGTTTCATCCTTTCTAGCACTCTAGCGTTGAGCACGAAAAAAGTAACAAAATCAATGTCAGATTTTTTGCCCCGATAATAATCCAATACTATTGTTTTCAGATGCATGTCAAAACATGTGCTGGTAATGAGACCCCGGTATTTACGACGCCACAAATTGTTTTTCCATGATTTCTGGCACTGAAAAAAATCGGCAAACCATGTATATAAGAACTTCACAACAACAAGTAGATCAATAAAGAAGCCAAAGAAATTGTACTATCGGTAAAACTATCATCACCTGAATGTACAACTTCTCCAAGCACGGAAAGTTTGTCATCAATTCGATAACCATGTGCAAATTAAGAGTAGCCATACCAAGAACCAAACACTTGATTTTGCACGCCGCTGTTGCAAGGCCACGAATGCACGGTCCCTTCATCAAAGCCTGAAATTCAAAACATTAGACAGTAATATACGTAATTTCTGTATATATGCAGTGAAATGCAAGTTATTAGAAGGTTGACAACAGTAAAAAAAATGAATAAGAAGATCAGCTACCTGATGATGACGAATATCTGTGGAACCAAACACGAGCCTCGTGGAGTTGGTACAACCTAGGGTCTCCAACTTTGGCACGGAAAGCGCGGCTATATGCAAATCATGGTTGTGATCAAGATGGATTAATGTTTGAAGATGAGGGGCACTCTCGATAACGAGTTCCTTTATGGATGGATCTGGCGAATGATTATCGACTGCGATGGTTCTAAGGGTAAACGAATTGATCCGAGGGCGACGGGCTCCAGTGCACCGAATAATTAGCAAGAACTCGAGAGAAGGGCTGCGGGCAATCATGCTGTTGAGTGAGAATTCCGAGAGGTAGACATAATGAAGAACGAGCTTTTTAAGCTGGGGGAAGTAAATCCCCTGAAGTGCGTCTTCCGCGAGTGTGAAATGTCCGAATTTGGCAACACAGAGGGTGGGCGAGAAGCGGAAGATTAATGCCGGCACCGGCACCGGCTGCCAGTTGTGCCACCGCCGACGGTAGAACTCAAGCTCCTTGAGTTTATCCAGAGTGGAGGACAGGAGACAGGCGTCCACGGCAGCATCGTTGTCTATGTCCGTGGACAATTCTGGGCGAATGCAGAAGCGGTGGCAGACGCCTTGGTGGGAGGAAATTATGCGTTGTAAGACATCACCGAGTTTACCATTATTAGAATGGACCACATCATCACAATCGATGTTGAGAGGAAGAGAGCGCCAAAGGGGACGGAGGTCGTCGGGGAGGTCGCTGAGGTTTCTGATGTGGTGGAGATCTCGTCCGTCTCCGCATCCATCGTGTTCAGCCGCTCCGGGATCGGGCGGTGCCGCCGGTGGTGCCGGAGCCGGATAGCGCTCGACCTCGAGTGCGGCTGACTTCCTCTTCCGGGTAGCCGTACTCCTACTACTACGGCCGGCCTCCATCTGTTTGGCAGAGATCGGCCCTGAGGAGAATTAGGTTCTATGGTGGAGCTCGGGATTGGAGAAGGACTGGGAGGGGAGGCTAGGGCCAGATGCGGAGCGGACGAAGCAACCTCGATCGCTTCTGAGGAGAGTGTGTGTTTGACACTTTGACTGCTGGCTTAGTACGATGGATGACAGACCATGGCGGACGTGAGTAAATGGAAAGGTGACATGAGCAATTAGAAACTGCCTAATGTGACATGTGCGCATGCATGACAGCAAACCTGTACTGGGCGGCCCCAGATCAATAGCGTCCCCTTGACGCTGCCAAAACCCCGCTGCTCAACAGCTAGCATGCTTCCGAGAAAAATACTCCCTCCGTCTCAAAATAAATGACGTAAATTTAATACTATATTATTAATATAAATTTTATACTAGAACATCCACATTTATTCTGAGACAGAGGGAGTATGTCGCGACAGCTGCTCTTTTAATTTGTTGCGGAAGAGAAGATCTTGTCAAAGTTCGCGACAGTGAGAGCACCTATCTCTCGGGTTCGCATTCGTTACTCCAAATATCCCTCGAAAGGGTTTTAAACAAAAAATTAAATCATCCAAATTCGGTAAAATCCCGGTCAAATTCGAACGAAATTCATAGTTTCATTAAATTTTGTATAAAAACTGAAATAAAAATAAAATTAAACATTAAACTAAGCTTGAACTAAGCCAAAATTAGCACCCATCGTCCGCCGCCGTTGCCTTCTACATGCCGAGGTGCTTGTAGAAGTTGGTGTGTAGTCGTCATCGCGTCGTCGCCGTCGTCGCCATCGTCGTCGTTGCCACCCGCTCCGCCCCGTCCTTGCTGCATCCATGCCCTGGGTCGGCGAGGCGAACGGGGTTCGAAGGCGCCGGCGCCTCCTCGCCGCTCTTGTAAAGGATGACGATGAGGCCCTCCTCGCGCCGCGTCGACGGGCGGCAATCTCCTTTAGGGCATGGCGCGGGCGCTCCGTTTCTTCCCGGACATAGTCGTCCCGCACCCATTTTAGGGCGGCCTCGTCGTCAGCTGTCATGGCGAGGTGCTCCTGCTTGACAGGCAGCAGCCCCGGCTCCGTCTTCGGCTTGACGAGGCGGGAGGAAGCGTCGGGCTTGTTGATAACGATGTCGGCGTTGCGCATGTGCCACCCCAGGTTGCGGCTCCAGCTTGACAGGGAGCAACGCTGGCGATCCGGAGGAGCGGGAACGGGAGCCGGACAACGAGGACGTCGCCGTCTCCATCCTCACAGGTGTTCAGGAGCTGCCGCAGTGGCGGGAGAAAGCTGGAGGCGGAGGGTAGTCGTACCTGGGCGTGTTGCCATCCTTGATATGCTCGAGGACGACCTCCATGGTGCGGCCAGGGACGCCCCACCAGTGGCGCCGCCCCTCGGAGTTGTGCCGGCCGCTGGGCTCGACCCCTTTGGTGGCGGCGTGCTAGTTGGCCGGACGACGTTCGAATAATGTCGTTCACAGCGCCTTGTTGTCGGGGGTGTACCGCGAGAGGTTGCATGAGTCCTCCGGCAAGCCGGACCGGATGCGCGCAATCCCGGCCCGTCCTTCAGCTCCGGTGGCTTGTGGTGGCACCGGGACGCCACTGACGCTTAGCCTCCAAGACCCCGACGCCCACATGTCAAGCGGCGCCCGGTACTCTGCCTCGTAGAGGTGGCGGGCCTCGTCCTCGTGGAGGTGCAGGCGGCTGAAACCATTGACGACCGCTCCATCGCCGGTGTAGCGTTCGACCATCATTCTTGGGTAGGAGAGGGAGAGAAAGCGTTGAGGGCGAAGAAGAAGATGAGTGAGCGTCGGCAGGGAAAGGTGTGTGGCCACCGGCTGGCGGTGGATCGCCTTATATAGCCGTGGGCGGGCGGGCATGCGGAGCGACGGCGTGTGAACGCTTGGCAAGAGCCGACAGATCGTGCTCGCGGGGACGCGCGTCGCCGCGCCTTCACTTCACCGCCCGTGAATCAATGGAAGGCTGATCGGCGGCGCAACCATCGCAATGATTCCCGCGGGAAATGAGGAGATGAGGACGACAACCGCGCGGCCACTCGCTGACTAGGCGGGCCCAACGTTTTTTCGCGCCAAAAACGTTTCTGCCAGCACCCCCGGGCGATCCTGCGCTGGGTTCGGCCTGGGACCGGCGGAGCTTGAACCGCCCGTAAACTAAGCTTGAACTAAGCTTAAACTACCGCTGCTGCCCGTCACCGCCGCTTTCTACATGCCGAGGAGCTTGTAGAAGTTGGTGAAGTCATCGTCTCCATCTCGCCGTTGCCACCCGCTCCGGCGCCGTCCTTACTGCACCCCTGCCCTGGGTCACCGAGGCGAATGGGGTTCAAAAGCGTCGGCGCCTCCTCGCTGCTCTCGTCAAGGATGACGATGACGCTCTCCTCGCGGCCGCATCAACGGGCGGCGATCTCCTCCAGGGCGTGGGACTGGCGCTCCATTTCTTCCTGTACCTAGTCGTCCCGCGCCCATTTCAGGGTGACCTCGTCGTCGGCGGCCATGGCGAGGTGCTCCTGCTTGACGGGCAGCAGCCCCGCCTCCGTCTTCGGCTTGACGAGGCGGGAGGAAGCGTCGGGCTTATTGACGATGCGGGTGCTGCGTGTGTGCTGTCCAGCGGCGTCTCCTGCGGCTCTGGCTTGACGGGGAGCAACGCTGGCGATCTGGAGGAGCGGGAGCCGGACGACGAGGACATCCCCATCTCCATCCTCCTCGGCGTCCAGAAGCTGCCGCGGCGGCGGGAGAAAGCTGGCGGCGGAGGGTAGTAGTACATGGGCGTGTTGCCGCCCTCGATGTGCTCGAGGACGGCCTTGAAGGTGCGGGCCGGGACGCCCCACCAGTGGCGCCACCCCTCGGAGTTGTGCCGGCCGCGAGGCTCGACCCCGTTGGTGGCGGCGACCTAGTTGGCGGGACGGCGTTCGAATAACGCCGTCCACAGCGCGTTGCTGTCGGGGGTGTACCGCGGGAGGTTGCACGAGTTCTCCGGCAGGCCGAACCGGATGCGCACAATCTCCGCCCATCGCTCAGCTCCGGTGGGCGGTGGTGGCACCGGGACGCCGTCGGCGCTCAGCCTCCAAGACCCCGACACCCGCATGTCTGGCGGCGCCGGGTACTCAGCCACGTAGAGGAGGCGGGCCTCGTCCTCGCGGAGGTGCCGACGGCCGAAACCATTGGCGTCCGCTCCATCGCCGGGGTAGTGTTCGACCATCGTTCTTGGGGAAGAGAGGGAGAGAAGGCGCCGGTGGTGAAGAAGAGGAGGAGAGAGCGTCGGCGGGGAGAGGTGTAGTGTGTCCACCGTCGGCGGTGAGTCGCCTTATATAGTGACGGGCGGGCGGGCACATGGAGCGGTGGCGTGTGAATCCGTGGCAGGAGCCGACGGGATGCGCGTCGCCGCGCCTTCACTGTGCTGCCCGTCAATCAATGGAAGCCTGACCGACGGCGCAGCCTTCGCATTGATTCCCGCGGGAAACGAGGTGACGTGGACGACGATAGCGCTGCCACTCGCTGAATCGGCGTGCCCAGTGTTTTTTCTGCCAAAAATGTTTTCGTTGGCGCCCCGGGCGACCCCGTGTTCATCCAGTTCTGACAGTTTTGACAGTGGCGATAGTATGAGAATTGAGAAGGGCATGCATGGCTTCCCCCACGGGTGCTTCTTTTCTGTTCCATATCTCATGTCAATTGTTGTTTCCTCCATCTTCCTCTCTATTTTTCATCGCTCCCCAACAATGCATCATCCAGTTCTCCATCAAATCAAAAATTGAATATGAAGACCACCAATCAAACCGGAGTTCCATATAGCCAAGAATCCGGCCGTGGGTAGATATTCATCATATATATAACAACGATAACGCTGAAGATATTGCCTCGCGGATTTGAACAACAGGGGACGAAACCATCAATTTCTCTTTTGGCCAGGGGGTGTAGAGATTAAGAGCATCTAGAAGATTTGGAGATGTAAACCTGGAGATGTAAACCTGGAGATGTAAAAAAGTTACATCTTCAAAAAAGAGGCAATTCCAACGGATGATGTAAAAGGGCAACTTCAACAAATGATGCAAATGCAGATGTAAAACTAGTTGAACTTGGGGACCTTCTTCGACGGCATGGTGGCGGCGGGGTGGCAGCGGGCGAATCGAGGCGGGCGGCGGCACTGGAACCGTATGGTGGGTGAGGCGGCAGTGTGGTGGTGCGGGGCGGCGGGGCTGCCGGCTAGGCGGCTATGCTGGGATGCGCGGCAGCGGTGCTATGGGTGGGGCAGGCGAGCGGGGCTGCTGGCTTGATGGCGGTGCGGTGGTGCGGGGCGGTGTGGTGGGGACCTGGGGCAGAGTGGGCGGAGCGGCGACAGGGTTAATGAATCGGCGGACACCTCGACCGTGTGGAGGAAAAGGGCCGATTCGCGGCGTGCGATAGTGGCCGGTGATCGAAACACAGCGGAATCGATGGCGGGGGTCGTGGAGGGGGCGGATCTGGTGTGGGGCGAAGGTGGCATGGTGCTGCTGACGGAGGAAAAGGATGGGGTTGAGGAAAGAAAGTGAAACGACGGTTTGCAAGGGGCTGGTGTTTTTACATCTGCTGTAGGTGGAGATGTATATTTGCATCGCGAGGTGCTGTATTTTACATATCTAATGCTGGCTTTGGTCCCGTCCGTGCTAACTCGAACGAGTACTTTCCGCGGAGACGTACGTACGCAGCAACGTAGCTAACCAGACACACAACTAGCTGGATGGATTTGCAGAGGTGGCCAGCTAGCTTCGTATCGCGTCACCAGCAGGCAAAACACGAGAACAAGAGACGCTGGGTTTTGGATGGCTAAACCAGGGTCTTGTCGGTCCTGTTGATCTATTGCTTTGTATTGATCTGATCTGGTTACAAGGGGTAGCTAACACGAGTATATAAAGAACTAAAGCTAGCTTAATACACTTCGAGTCGGTTTGATTGTTCCGGTCCAACCCGGACACGGACAGCGTGGTTATTTCCAACAATCACCCCCCTAAACACGATGTCCTCACTTCACAGCTTGGACGCCGATCCTTCTCCGCATCTCTGTAAACTTCTGTCGTCCCAAAGACTTGGTCAGGATATCTGCAAGCTGATCATCGGTGCAAACGTAGTTGACTTTAATCTTGCCTTCTTCCACGCACTGCCGTATGTAGTGATACCTCGTATCAATGTGCTTGCTCCTGTCATGATCCACTGGATTCTTACATAGAGCAATCGCGGACTTGTTGTCAACATAGAGCACCATTCCTTTCGGTTCCTTGTGTGTGAGGTCACCGAGTAGCCTTTCTAAAAACACACCTTGACACGCCGCGGTTGCAGCTGCAATATACTCCGCTTCACAGGATGATAATGCGACCACCTTCTGCTTTTGTGATAGCCAACTCACTATGCTCCCGCCCAAGAAATATGCCACTCCCGAGGTACTTTTACGGTCGTCCACATCTCCTGCCAGGTCACTATCACTATAGCCAAGTAGCTCCACCATCTCCTTCTTCTTCCCTCTCAAATAGACACAACCGAAGTTTGTTGTCCCTTTGATGTATCTGAGTATATGTTTCACAGCTGCCCAATGTTCCTTCGTGGGTGCTTCCATGAAGCGACTCACTATGCCAACGTAATAGGCCAAGTCTGGTCGTGTATTCACAAGATAGCTTAGACTTCCGACCACACTCCTATACTCCGTTGCATCAACCACGGGTGCTTTGCTTCTCTTGCTAAGTTTAAGACGAGGCTCCATCTGAACAAAAGTTGGTTTGCAGTCCTCCATGCCACAACTTTCAAGAATCTTCTTTGCATATGCCTCCTGGCATAGTGTGATCCCCTCAGGCTTTTGTTGTACCTCAATCCCGAGATAGTAACTCAAGAGCCCTAGATCACTCATCTTGAATAGCTCCTTCATTTGTAGCTTGAATCTAGCAATCTCCTCCTCATCTGCTCCGGTTATCAAAAGATCGTCGACATAGATGCTCACTAAGAGACGATCCTTGCCTTTGCCTCGCTTATACATAGCATGCTCGAGTGGACTTTTCTCAAAACCAAGAGAAACCAGTGTACGGTCAAGCTTGATGTTCCATGCCCGAGGAGCTTGACATAGCCCGTACAATGCCTTGTGTAGTTTCAGCACCTTGTGTTCCTCTCCTTCTTTGATGTACCCCGGTGGTTGCTTGACATAAACTTCTTCTTCCAACTCCCCGTTCAAAAACGCGGATTTTACATCCATGTGATGTAGCCTCCAAGATTCTTGAGCCGCAAGAGCTATAACTAGCCTCACCGATTCCATCCTTGTAACTGGAGCAAACACTTCTTCGAAATCCACACCTTGCTCTTGCACGTATCCCTTAGCTACGAGCCTTGCTTTGTATTTCACAAGATTTCCATCGACATCCTTTTTGACCTTGTACACCCACTTGAGCCCTATAATTTTATGGCCGCTGGGAGGATCCACGAGCTCCCATGTTTTGTTGTCTCGGATCGACCCCAACTCCTCATCCATAGCACGACGCCAACACTCCTCCATGTTTGCTTCTTCAAACTTTGTCGGTTCCTCGACACTAAGCAAACATTGTCGTCCTCTTCTCTTAATTTTCACCGGATTTATGGTTTGAAATGTTTCCTTCGGATATAAATCCACCACTGATCGCAGACGTACTGGTGTTGGCGGACGTTCCCTCGTCTCCTCTTTCGTCGAAGACAAAGAATTTTCTGCTGAAGTTGCCACACTTCCTATTTCTGGCGATTGGAGCACCCCTGGGCTGGCTACACATCCATGAGGTGAACCAGGTGAAACTGGTGCACGTACAAGAGAACCATCAGCCCCATGCACGTGGCTTGGTGGACTCTGGGTCATACCACCATCACGTGAACCTCCAGGAGAGGTGCCACGGCCTGGGCTACCAACGCTACGGGGAACGCTGTCAGGCGTGCTGCAGGCTGCAGCTTGTATGGCTCCCTTGCCTCGGTGGCTGCATGTAGACCCAGCAGCGCTAGAGGACGTGCTGATCGCGGGCTCAAGCGACACGGCCGACCTAGCTGGCGTGTTTTCAGTAGCACCTGCGTTCGGAGGATCGCTCTGTCCCGACGACCTCTTCAGTTGATCGTCAGTTTCTGTATGTTCAGGTTCGTCGTAAACGACATTAAAAATGTCATCTGATGACGGGTATACTTGCTCGGTGGAGTTCCAATTCCATGACCTCGCTTCTTCAAAGACCACATCACGCGTCACAACCACCTTGTTGTTCGAGGGGTTGCACGCACGGTACGCCTTTGTGCCCGCTTCATAGCCAACCAATATCATTGGAGTACTCCGATCCGCCAATTTGCTAGTATGCCCTGCCAGTGTCTTCACATGCGCCACGCACCCGAAAGTACGAAGATGATCAACCGTGGGCTTGTGTCCGTACCATGCTTCGTACGGCGTCATTCCAACCACACTCTTGGTTGGAGCCCGGTTCAGCAAATAAACGGCCGTATTGACCGCCTCACCCCAATACTTCCCTGGCATGCCTTTACTCTTTAACATGCTCCGTGCCATCGCCACCACAGTTTGGTTCCTCCGCTCCACAACACCATTTTGCTGTGGTGAATATGGAGCCGTAAGATACCGCTTGATCCCGTGTGTTTCGCAAAATCTTGTGAATTCACGAGACTTGAACTCACCCCCTCCCCCCCCCCCCCCCCCGATCGGTACGGAGGGCCTTCATCTTGGCTTCGGATTCCACTTCGGCCGCCATCTTTACTATCCTGAAGGCTTCCAAAGCTTGATCCTTCGTCTTCAACAACACAATCCACATGTATCTGCTGAAGTCGTCGACGATGAGCAGGAAATATCTATTTCCGGCAGGGGTGGCCGGTGTAATCGGCCCGCACAAATCTCCGTGGACCAACTCAAGAACTTTACTCGCTCTAAAATTTCTCTCTCTTGGGAACGGGCCCCTCCTTTGTTTCCCAATAAGACAACCGTCGCACACTTGGTCGACATGTTCGATGTACGGTAGACCATGTACCATCTCTTTTTGTCCAAGTTGCCGAAGAGCCTGGAAATTGAGATGTCCGTAGCGTGCGTGCCACTTCCATGCCGAGTCATCCATGCTCGACAAGAGACATACTGGATCCACACGAGACAAGTTGAGGATGTAAAGTCTGTTCGGTGACCTCTGCACCTTCATAATTAGCATCCTCTGACGATCATACCCCCATAGATAGCCATCTTCGAGAACAATCTTGCAACCACGCTCCTCGAGCTGGCCAAGACTTATGATGCTACTCTTTAGCTTGGGAATATAGTAAACATCCGTGAGTACCTTGTGGCCGCCATTCTTCAACTCAAACAGGACAGTACCTCGCCCTGCGATGTCAACGGTCCGTCCATCGCCGAACCGAACCGTGCCTCCCACCGAAAGTCTGAGCTCAGAAAACTGGTCCTTGTCGCCGGTCATGTGGTTGCTAGCTCCCGTGTCGAGGTACCACACGTGCCTCGCCGAGTTCATCCTCTTCTTGTCATGAAGAAAAACTGCCTCCTCTATGAGCGTAACAACCTCCGTAGCTGGCGCCTTAGGAGTTGGACTATCCTCGTCCATTAGCTCGCATACTTCGACCATGAGCATCATGTCGCCATCATCGCCTTCCTTGGCCATGAAAGCTTTCTCCTTCGGTGGTTTCTTGCACTCCGACTTGAAGTGCCCCATTATGCCACTGTTGTGACACTTGATCTTGCGCTTGTCGGACTTCTTTTTCTTCTTCGGAGCGCCGTCACTGGCGTTCTTCCGAATTTGTTCGTTTGGCGCACGATCTTGGCGAGTGTTTTTGCTTGAGCCCTCACCTCCTTTCCTTGAGTCCAACGCTTGCCACTGAGCCCGCGTGAGCATGACATGCTCATCATTCTTCCCGTCCCCGAGACTATACTGCATACGCTCGTCGTGAGCCTTGTAGTGTCCGACGAGATCATCAATGGAGAGTGTCGCCAAATCGACGCACTGCTCGATCGCCGTGACAATTTGTAGGTACCGGGGAGGAGCCGCGCGCAAGAACCGACGGACAACCCAGGCCTCCGTGAGGTTTTCTCCAAGTGCGCAGATCCGATTCACGAGAGTAGCAACGCGTGAAGCGAACGCGTCCACGGACTCATTGTCGCCCATGACCAAAGTCTCATAGTTCCTTAAGAGAGTTTGGAGATTGGCTTGCTTGACGCGGTCGTGTCCCTCGAACATGAGCTTCAAGGTATCCCACACCTCCTTCGCCGTTTCTTTGGTGATCAGGTGTTGGAGGACATCCATCGACATCACCGAGTAAATCGCCGATGCCGCCTGCCGATCCTTCCAGTGCTCGGCTCCCCCCTTCTTGAAAGCGTCGACTCCTGGATCGACTGCGTCCCACAACACGTTGGCGCGGAGACCACACTCCATCAGTGCCTTCCAGACCCCGAAGTTCTCACGGTCAAATCGAGGGTACGGCGAACTCGCTGGAGCAGCAAATACTTTAGCCGCACCGGAGTACGCCGCCAGCTGTTTGTCCTTGTCGTCCTTCGACATGATCTTCCGTTACTAGAAGATCAACCTTGCTCTAGATACCAATTGCTGGCTTTGGTCCCGTCCGTGCTAACTCCAACGAGTACTTTCCGCGGAGACGTACACGTACGCAGCAACGTAGCTAACCAGGCACACAACTAGCTGGATGGATTTGCAGAGGTGGCCAGCTAGCTTCCTATCGCGTCACCAGCAGGCAAAACACGAGAACAAGAGACGCTGGGTTTTGGATGGCTAAACCAGGGCCTTGTCGGTCCTGTTGATCTATTGCTTTGTATTGATCTGATCTGATTACAAGGGGTAGCTTACACGAGTATATAAAGAACTAAAGCTAGCTTAATACACTTTGAGTCGGTTTGATTGTTCCAGTCCAACCCGGATACGGACAGCGTGGTTATTTTCAACATCTAAAAGGCAGAGGTGCAATTATTATTATTTTTACATCTACATCATCTGTTTGAAGAAGGGTTATTAATTAAGACTTCAAGATGCAAAAATTTGTTATTTTTTCATCTACAGTTTCAATTCGAGATGTTCTGAGTGGCTAACATCAGATATTTGAAAAACATTATTCTGGATAGTGGGTTAGTTGTAAATGGGCCAACACTATAGCACATCGTGACTTATGCTTTGGGCTTATAATTTTGCGACAAGCAAGCTGCATGATAATTAACCGACCATTTAACTAATTGTATATTCTACAAAAGAACTCGGTTACTAACATATTCACAAAGAGGACTGAAGAATGCATTATATCGTTATGTCATATTAAACTGATAATTGTGCTTCAAGTGTTTATATCTTCTGGTAGAACAATTAATTAACTATGTTGGGCCAATATACTATAAAACAAACTTAACTAATCAATACACACAACCAAAATGTGCATGATCCAAAGGTATGACTCTTGAGGAGAGCAAAGAAAAAAATTCAGAAAGGAAGAAAATTAAAATGTGTGTGCTTCTTGAAGTTAAATCCAACAACAAATTACAAAGCATGGTTTGTAGTGTTGGAAGCATGACATCCATACGAATTACAAAGCATGATTTCTAATGTTATAAGCATATACTGATGATTTGTTGCGTGAACACAGTGGCATCTTCATCAGATGCGCCATTTTTCACATCATTAAACCAAAAATTGCAACGATAAAGATGTAATCATTAGTAGCATTGCAGAGTAATTAAGCAAGCAAATCATAAAAACTCACTTCATCCGGATGTCTTTGTCATGTGCTATATAATTAGTGTTCATAAGAAAAGTGTTACTACATGTTCGCCTCCCTCTCACCCCAACTTATTTCCTCACCCAATGCATGCAAGTTTTGCTCATTTCTTCTTTGCCATCACCAGCGAAATGGAGATACGAAAATATCATATGTCAATTATGGGATCTTGAAGCATGCTTTCGCAGGAGAAACACATGATTTCGTTCGTCGTAGTTCAAAAATTTGCATGACGCACCCACTCTGCCTCAGTTGTGATGCACTAACGATAATGACCAACGAACCTGGATCGGTGGAAGTAGCAGATATACATTGATATAACTACCCATAGGGCAGATTCACTACAAAAGATATATGGTCAACGAGTATAATCTTTCTACAAATAACTAATCGAATGATCACACTCAAAAAACGGACATCCAAATAGATTGGTACCACCCCTCCGCATTGTAGCTCCTCCGAGGGACCAATGAGCGGAACACTATATCCGCCCCCCTACGCCATAGAGTGATGTGGATACCGGATGTGAGGTTTCCTCTTTGGGGTGTAGCGACCCCCCTCCCCGTGTGATTATGTACGAGATATCTGTATGTTGTAATATTTGAAGGACATGTGTTTCTCAGTACGACAAGATGGATGGAGCCAAAAAAAATTCACCACAATGTTTTGTGTGTCAACTTTGGTGTAATAGAGTAGCTATAGAGATAGCGGTAAGATTGAAAATGCGAGGAGGGTGTAAATGGGAACAGAGAATAAAAACTGAAGAAACTATTGCCACGGTATTGATTTTGAAATTGTTGCCATGGCAAGCCTTTTTCATATAAATCTGTTTTTGTTAAAACGGCTACCACATGAGTGTTTTTCTGCTGCCACGGCGACAATTTCGGATGAAATTTTGTGAATACAATGAAGACTTGTTTGGCGTGAGGGCCATACCATATCTTGCTATTTTGAATTGCCTAGGATATTTTATCCCTTTTTGGGTGCACCCTTTTAATTGTGCTTTAGTCGCTTTTATATCAGTGGGATCTCTCACAGTAAAATGTCGTGTAGTTAGAGTTTTCATATGTGTAGCTCTGTCTAGAACAGGTATCTCTTCAGGGTATGAAATATACACATGAGTATGAATAGTTAGTGAGGTGTAAGTCCTGTGAACGTGAGGCCTTTCTTCATGAGCATATGGTTATCCTGACGTCCATACAAGAGAGTCCTGAGATCAGAGCACACCCATCAAAAGATGAGCAAGAGTCACATGGAAATATGATCGGCAAGTTCGCCTACCGATTAAAATAGATCGTCAACAATGATGCACTCATTATGGTGTTGAGTTAATTTATGGATCTCGAGTCACTAAATATCATTTATGAGAGATATTGGTTTGAGCAGAAGCACACTTTAGAATTAAATAAGTAGAATCAGTCGTGCAATTAATCATGACCCTTGTTGAAAGTATATTTTTTATTATAGTTGTAGAATAATGGATCGTGGTTCCACCTTTTTAGTAGGCACTGGAGGCCACCAGGGGCTAGGGGAGCCCGAGAGGGTCTAGGCGCCCGTTTAAGTTGGGTGCCTCCATTTGGTGCCTAGGCACTAGGCGGCAACTAGGGCTGGGCCTTGGTCTTCTCATCTTCTTCTTGCACAAAAATCATCTCTTGTTTTTCCTATATTTTTGCGGACTTCTTTTGTGGTGATTACCTGAAATTCCAAAAACAACAAAAAAGGGCATTGAGCACTGGATTAATGGGTTAGTTCCTGAAAATAGCTTAAAAACATTACAAACTTGAAGGATAATATGCATTTAATATACAAATATTAAAAATACATTGGAGATGTATCAATAACTCACACCAATTCTATCTCATTTACTGGCCCACTAGGGTCTAGTTCTTATCCTTGTCGACCAAGGTTGGACACTCGTTGGCCTAGATTTATATCGTCGTCTTTGGCTGCATATTCTGTAGGCAACTCCAACAAATATGTAAATTAGTGATGTAAAATGGCAACTCCAACAGATCATGCAAATGCAGATGTAAAACTAGTTGAACATGGGGACCTTCTTTGACGACATAGTAGCAACGGGCTTGCGGCGGACGAATCGGGGCAGGCGCCGGCGGTGGAACCAGGTGGTGGGCAAGGCGGCGGTGCGGTGGTGCGGGGCGACACGGTGGCGGTGCTGCTGGTGGGACCGACGGGGCTGCTGGAGAGGCGGCGATGCGATGGTATGGGGCGGCACGGCGAGGTGCACCGTGCGGGGCATGTTGGGGAACGTCGCATGGGAAACAAAAAAATTTCCTACGCGCACGAAGACCTATCATGGTGATGTCCATCTACGAGAGGGGATGAGTGATCTACGTACCCTTGTAGATCGTACAGCAGAAGCGATGTGAGATCGCGGTTGATGTAGTGGAACGTCCTCACGTCCCTCGATCCGCCCCGCGAACAATCCCGCGATCAGTCCCACGATCTAGTACCGAACGGACGGCACCTCCGCGTTCAGCACACGTACAGCTCGACGATGATCTCGGCCTTCTTGATCCAGCAAGAGAGACGGAGAGGTAGAAGAGTTCTCCGGCAGCGTGACGGCGCTCCGGAGGTTGGTGATGATCTTGTCTCAGCAGGGCTCCGCCCGAGCTCCGCAGAAACGCGATCTAGAGGAAAAACTATGGAGGTATGTGGTCGGGCAGCCGTGAGAAAGTCGTCTCAAATCTGACCTAAAAGCCCCATATATATAGGAGGAGGGAGGGAGACCTTGCCTTGGGGTCCAAGGGACCCCAAGTGGGTCGGCCGAGCCAGGGGGGAGGACTCTCCCCCCCAAACCGAGTCCTACTTGGTTTGGTGGGAGGGAGTCCTTCCCCCTTCCCACCTCTCCTTTTTTTTTCTTTCCTTTGATATTTTCTCTTCCTTGGCGCATAGGATTTGGTGGGCTGTCCCACCATCCCACTAAGGGCTGGTGTGACCCCCCCAAATACCTATGGGCTTCCCCTGAGTGGGTTGCCCCCCTCCGGTGAACCCCCGGAACCCATTCGTCATTCCCGGTACTTTCCCGGTAACTCCGAAAACCTTCCGGTAATCAAATGAGGTCATCCTATATATCAATCTTCGTTTCCGGACCATTTCGGAAACCCTCGTGACGTCCGTGATCTCATCCGGGACTCCGAACAACATTCGGTAACCAACCATATAACTCAAATACGCATAAAACAACGTCGAACCTTAAGTGTGCAGACCCTGCGGGTTCGAGAACTATGTAGACATGACCCGAGAGACTCCTCGGTCAATATCCAATAGCGGGACCTGGATGCCCATATTGGATCCTACATATTCTACGAAGATCTTATCGTTTGAACCTCAGTGCCAAGGATTCGTATAATCCCGTATGTCATTCCCTTTGTCCTTCGGTATGTTACTTGCCCGAGATTCGATCGTCAGTATCCGCATACCTATTTCAATCTCGTTTACCGGCAAGTCTCTTTACTCGTTCCATAATACAAGATCCCGCAACTTACATTAAGTTACATTGCTTGCAAGGCTTGTGTGTGATGTTGTATTACCGAGTGGGCCCCGAGATACCTCTCCGTCACACGGAGTGACAAATCCCAGTCTCGATCTATACTAACTCAACGAACACCTTCGGAGATACCTGTAGAGCATCTTTATAGTCACCCAGTTACGTTGCGACGTTTGATACACACAAAGCATTCCTCCGATGTTCGTGAGTTATATGATCTCATGGTCATAGGAACAAATACTTGACACGCAGAAAACAGTAGCAACAAAATGACACGATCAACATGCTACGTCTATTAGTTTGGGTCTAGTCCATCACATGATTCTCCTAATGATGTGATCCCGTTATCAAGTGACAACACTTGCCTATGGCCAGGAAACCTTGACCATCTTTGATCAACGAGCTAGTCAACTAGAGGCTTACTAGGGACAGTGTTTTGTCTATGTATCCACACAAGTATTGTGTTTCCAATCAATACAATTATAGCATGGATAATAAACGATTATCATGAACTAAGAAATATAATAATAACTAATTTATTATTGCCTCTAGGGCATATTTCCAACAGTCTCCCACTTGCACTAGAGTCAATAATCTAGTTCACATCACCATGTGATTCCAACGAATCCAACACCCATATAGTTATGGGGTCTGATCACGTCTTGCTCGTGAGAGAGGTTTTAGTCAACGGTTCTGAAACTTTCAGATTCGTGCGTTCTTTACAAATCTTTATGTCATCTTATAGATGCTGCTACTACGTGCTATTCAGAAATGCTCCAAATATCTACTCTACTATACGAATCCGTTTCACTACTCATAGTTATCTGGATTAGTGTCAAAGCTTGCATTGACGTAACCCTTTACGACAAACTCTTTAACCACCTCCATAATCGAGAAAAATTCCTTAGTCCATTAGTTACTAAGGATAAATTTCGACCGCTGCTAGTGATTCAATCATGGATCACTCTCTGTACCTCTCAACATACTTTGAGTCAAGGCACACTTCAGGTGCGGTACACAGCATGGCATACTTTAGATTCTACGGCTAAGGCATAGAAGACGACCTTCGTCTATTCTCTTTATTCTGCCGTGGTCGGGTTTTGAGTCTAACTCAAATTCACACCTTACAACGCAACCAAGAACTCCTTCTTTGTTGATCTATTTTGAACTCCTTCAAAAACTTGTCAAGGCATGCATCTTGTTGAAACTTCTATTAAGCGCTTTCAATCTATCTCCATAGATCTTTGATGCTCAACGTTCAAGTAGCGCAATCTAGGTATTCCTTTGAAAAACTCCTTTCAAACATCCTTGTATGCTTTACAGAAATTCTACATTACTTCTGATCCACAATATGTCAACCACATATACTTATCAGAAATTCTATAGTGCTCCCCCTCACTTCTTTCTAAATACAAGTTTCTCATAAACCTTGTACAAACTCAAAATCTTTGATCATCTCATCAAAGTATATATATTCCAACTCCGAGATGCTTGCACCAGTCCATTGAAGGATCGCTGGAGCTTGCATACTTGCTAGTATCTTTAGGATCGACAAAACCTTCTGGTTGTATCACATACAATGTTTGCTCAAGGAAACCGTCGAGAAAACAATGTTTTGATATCCTACGTGCAATATTTCATAAATAATGCATCAACAACTAACATAATTCTAACATACCTTTAGCATCGCTACGAGTGAGAGAGACTCATCATAGTCAACTGTTTGATCTTGTCGAAAACATCTTTGCGACAAGTCGAGCTTTTCTTAATAGTGATTTATCACCATCATCGTCTGTCTTCTTTTAAAGATCCATTTTACTCAATAGTCCCATGACCATCAAGTAGTTCTACCAAAGTCTACACTTTGTTTTCACACATGGATCCTCTCTCGGATTTCATGGCTTCCAGCCATTTGTCGGAATCTGGGCCCACCATCGCTTTCTCCATAACTCGTAGGTTCACTGTTGCTCAACAAAATGACCTCCAAGACATGGTTACCGTACTACTCTGCAGCAGTACGCGACCTTGTCGACCTACGAGGTTTGTAGTAACTTGATTCGAAGCTCAATGATCACCATCATCAGCTTCCACTTCAATTGGTGTAGGCGCCACAGGAACAACTTCCTACGCCCTGCTACACACTGGTTGAAGTGATGGTTCAATAACCTCATAAAGTTCTACTACCCTCCCACTCAATTCTTTCGAGAGAAACCTTTTCTCGAGAAAGGATCCGTTTCTAGAAACAAACACTTTGCTTTCGGATCTGAGATAGGAGATGTACCCAACTGTTTTGGATATCCTATGAAGATGCATTTATCCGCTTTGGGTTCGAGCTTATCAGACTGAAACTTTTTCACATAAGTGTCGAAGCCCCAAACTTTCAAGAAACGACAGTTTAGATTTCTCTAAACCTCAGTCTATACTGTGTCATCTCAACGGAAATACGCGGTGCCCTATTTAAAGTGAATGCGGTTGTCTCTAATGCATAACCCATAAACGATAGTGGTAATTCGATAAGAGACATCACAGCATGCACCATACTAAATAGTGCGTGGCTATGACGTTCAGACACATCATCACACTATGATGTTCCAGGTGGCATGAACTGTGAAACAATTTCCACATTGTCTTAACTGTGTACCAAAAACTCGTAACTCAGATATTCATTTTTATGATCATATCGTAGACAGTTCATCCTCTTGTTACGACGAACTTCACTCTGAAACGGAATTGAACTTTTCAATATTTCAGACTTGTGATTCATTAAGTAAATACTCCTGTATCTACTCAAGTCGTCAGTGAAGTAAGAACATAATGATATCCACTGCGTGCCTCAGCACTCATTGGACTGCATACATCAAAATGTATCACTTCCAACAAGTTACTATCTTGTTTGATCTTAATGAAAACAAGGCCTTGCTCATGTGGTATGATTTGCATGTCACTAGTGATTCGAAATCAGGTGAGTAAAGATCCATCAGCATGGAGCCTCTTCATGCAATTTATACTAACATGACTCAAGCGGCAGTGCCACAAGTAAGTGGTACTATCATCATTAACTCGTATCTTTTGGCACCAATGTGTAACACTACAATCGAGATTCAATAAACCATTGAAGGTGATTATTCAAGCAAATAGAGTAACCATTATTCTCTTTGAATGAATAATCGTATTGCAATAAACACGATCCAATCATGTTCATGCTCAACGCAAGCACCAAATAACAATTATTTAGGTTCAACACCAATCCCGATGGTAGAGGGAGCGTGCGACGTTTGATCATATCAACCTTGGAAACACTTCCAACACGTATCGCCACCTCGCCTTTAGCTAGTCTCCGTTTATGCCGTAGCTTTCATTTTGCGTTACTAATCACTTAGCAACCGAACCGGTATCCAATACCCTCGTGCTACTAGGAGTACTAGTAAAGTACACATCAACATTATGTATATCAAATATACTTCTCTCGACTTTTGCCAGCCTTCTTATCTACCAAGTATCTAGAGTTGCTCCGCCTCAGTGACTGTTCCCCTTATTACAGAAGCACTTAGTCTCGGGTTTGGGTTTAATCTTGGGTCTCTTCATTAGCGCAGCAACTGTTTTGCCGTTTCACGAAGTATCCCTTCTAGCCCTCGCCTTTCTTGAAACTTAGTGGTTTTTCAAACCATCAACTATTGATGCTCCTTCTTGATTTCTACTTTCGCAGTGTCAAACGTCGCGAATCGCTCAAGGATCATTGTATCTATCCTTGATATGTCATAGTTCATCACGAAGCTCTCAAAGCTTGGTGGCAGTGACTTTTGGAGAACCATCACTATCTCATCTGGAAGATTAGCTCCCACCTGATTCAAGTGATTGTCGTACTCAGACAATCTGAGCACACGCTCAACGATTGAGCTTTTCTCCTTTACTTTGTGGTCAAAGAATCTTGTTGGAGGTCTCGTACCTCTTTAACAAGGGCACATGCATGAAATCACAATTTCATCTCTTTAGAACATCACTTATGTTCTGTGACGTTTTAAAACGTTTTCGGTGCCTTGCTTCTAAGCCATTAAGTACTTTGCACTGAACTATCGTGTAGTCATCAGAAACGTGTATGTCGGATGTTCACAGCATCCACAGACGACGCTCGAGGTGCAGCACACCGAGTGGTGCATTAAGGACATAAGCCTTCTGCGCAGCAACGAGGACAATCCTCGGTTTTATAGACTCAGTCTGCAAAGGTTGCTACTATCAATTTTCAACTAAATTTTCTCTAGGAACATATAAAAAACAGTAGAGCTATAGCGCAAGCTACATCGTAATTCGTAAAGACCATTATACTATGTTCATGACAATTAGTTCAATTAATCATATTACTTAAGAACTCACACTCAAAAAGTACATCTCTCTAGTCATTTGAGTGGTACATGATCGAAATCCGCTATCTCAAGTCCGATCATCACGTGAGTCGAGAATAGTTTCAGAGGTAAGCATCTCTATGCTAATCATATCAACTATACGATTCATGCTCGACCTTTCGGTCTCATGTGTTCCGAGGCCATGTCTGCACATGCTAGGCCGTCAAGCTTAACCCGAGTGTTCCGCGTGCGCAACTATTTTGCACCCGTTGTATGTGAACGTTGAGTCTATCACACCCGATCATCACGTGGTGTCTCGAAACGAAGAACTGTGGCAACGGTGCACAGTCGGGGAGAACACAATTTCGTCTTGAAATTTTAGTGAGAGATCACCTCATAATGCTACCGTCGTTCTAAGCAAAATAAGGTGCATAAAAGGATTAACATCACATGCAATTCATAAGTGACATGATATGGCCATCATCACGTGCTTCTTGATCTCCATCACCAAAGCACCGGCACGATCTTCTTGTCACCGGCGCCACACCATGATCATCCATCAACGTGTTGCCATCGTGTTTGTCGTGCTACTTATGCTATTACTACTAAAGCTACATCCTAGCAAAATAGTAAACGCATCTGCAAGCACATATGTTAGTATAAAGACAACCCTATGGCTCCTGCCGGTTGCCGTACCATCGACGTGCAAGTCGATATTTCTATTACAACATGATCATCTCATACATCCAATATATCACATCACATCGTTGGCCATATCACATCACAATCATACCCTGCAAAAACAAGTTAGACGTCCTCTAATTTTGTTGTTGCATGTTTTACGTGGTGACCAAGGGTATCTAGTAGGATCGCATCTTACTTACGCAAGCACCACAACGGAGATATATGAGTTGCTATTTAACCTCATCCAAGGACCTCCTCGGTTAAATCCGATTCAACTAAAGTTGGAGAAACCGTCACTTGCCAGTCATCTTTGAGCAAAGGGGGTTACTCGTAACGATGAAAACAGTCTCTCGTAAGCGTACGAGTAATGTCGGTCCAAGCCGCTTCAATCCAACAATACCGCGGAATCAAGAAAAGACTAAGGAGGGCAGCAAAACGCACATCACCGCCCACAAAACCTTTTGTGTTCTACTCGAGAAGACATCTACGCATGAACCTAGCTCATGATGCCACTGTTGGGGAACGTCGCATGGGAAACAAAAAAATTTCCTACGCGCACGAAGACCTATCATGGTGATGTCCATCTACGAGAGGGGATGAGTGATCTACGTACCCTTGTAGATCGTACAGCAGAAGCGATGTGAGATCGCGGTTGATGTAGTGGAACGTCCTCACGTCCCTCGATCCGCCCCGCGAACAATCCCGCGATCAGTCCCACGATCTAGTACCGAACGGACGGCACCTCCGCGTTCAGCACACGTACAGCTCGACGATGATCTCGGCCTTCTTGATCCAGCAAGAGAGACGGAGAGGTAGAAGAGTTCTCCGGCAGCGTGACGGCGCTCCGGAGGTTGGTGATGATCTTGTCTCAGCAGGGCTCCGCCCGAGCTCCGCAGAAACGCGATCTAGAGGAAAAACTATGGAGGTATGTGGTCGGGCAGCCGTGAGAAAGTCGTCTCAAATCTGCCCTAAAAGCCCCATATATATAGGAGGAGGGAGGGAGACCTTGCCTTGGGGTCCAAGGGACCCCAAGTGGGTCGGTCGAGCCAGGGGGGAGGACTCTCCCCCCCAAACCGAGTCCTACTTGGTTTGGTGGGAGGGAGTCCTTCCCCCTTCCCACCTCTCCTTTTTTTTTTCTTTCCTTTGATATTTTCTCTTCCTTGGCGCATAGGATTTGGTGGGCTGTCCCACCAGCCCACTAAGGGCTGGTGTTACCCCCCAAATACCTATGGGCTTCCCCGGAGTGGGTTGCCCCCCTCCGGTGAACCCCCGGAACCCATTCGTCATTCCCGGTACTTTCCCGGTAACTCCGAAAACCTTCCGGTAATCAAATGAGGTCATCCTATATATCAATCTTCGTTTCCTGACCATTCCGGAAACCCTCGTGACGTCCGTGATCTCATCCGGGACTCCGAACAACATTCGGTAACCAACCATATAACTCAAATACGCATAAAACAACGTCGAACCTTAAGTGTGCAGACCCTGCGGGTTCGAGAACTATGTAGACATGACCCGAGAGACTCCTCGGTCAATATCCAATAGCGGGACCTGGATGCCCATATTGGATCCTACATATTCTACGAAGATCTTATCGTTTGAACCTCAGTGCCAAGGATTCGTATAATCCCGTATGTCATTCCCTTTGTCCTTCGGTATGTTACTTGCCCGAGATTCGATCGTTAGTATCCGCATACCTATTTCAATCTCGTTTACCGGCAAGTCTCTTTACTCGTTCCATAATACAAGATCCCGCAACTTACATTAAGTTACATTGCTTGCAAGGCTTGTGTGTGATGTTGTATTACCGAGTGGGCCCCGAGATACCTCTCCGTCACACGGAGTGACAAATCCCAGTCTCGATCTATACTAACTCAACGAACACCTTCGGAGATACCTGTAGAGCATCTTTATAGTCACCCAGTTACGTTGCGACGTTTGATACACACAAAGCATTCCTCCGATGTTCGTGAGTTATATGATCTCATGGTCATAGGAACAAATACTTGACACGCAGAAAACAGTAGCAACAAAATGACACGATCAACATGCTACGTCTATTAGTTTGGGTCTAGTCCATCACATGATTCTCCTAATGATGTGATCCCGTTATCAAGTGACAACACTTGCCTATGGCCAGGAAACCTTGACCATCTTTGATCAACGAGCTAGTCAACTAGAGGCTTACTAGGGACAGTGTTTTGTCTATGTATCCACACAAGTATTGTGTTTCCAATCAATACAATTATAGCATGGATAATAAACGATTATCATGAACTAAGAAATATAATAATAACTAATTTATTATTGCCTCTAGGGCATATTTCCAATAGGGCAGGCGGAGCGGGTGGGGCTGCGGGCGGGGAGGCTTTTGGGATGAATCAATCGGCGGCCAAGGCGACCGAGCGGCGGAAAAACGGTCGCCCCACGTCACACCCTTGTAAACTCCATATCATGGTTGATAGAAATTATGTCCATGAAACCAGCAAGATAAATCTAGCAGGTTCGGACATTTCCATCCACTCGACAGACAAAGTGATAAAAGTACCCAAGTACAAAAAGCGACCCCGAGTTCAAGTTCTTAAGACTACTGCCCGGCATACAATAATATTCTCAAGGAATACACCTAGTGGGTGCACTTAGCGTGCCCCCACCGGATACGACACCACTCGACCAGGTCTGGCCTATCCGAGTCAAAAAAAGAGACAACACAGATATATGGAACAGTTTCAATCAGACCCCCGCCGATGCAAGAACTCGACGGCGGTCTCGGCGGCTACACCCAGTGGGTTCACTCAGAGTGCCCCCACTAGACTTATCGTCACTTGCGCGGGTCTGCCCTGTCGAGTGTTAACGATTATCGAGAACCAATCAAAGACCCCTGCCGATGTCTTCATCATCCGACAGTGGTCTGATGGACTACACCCAGTGGATGCACTCAGTGTGCCCCCACTAGATCAAAAACAGGCATGTATACATCGAAAGAAAACACCCACTGGGTGTAAAGTCAAGATGGACGAAGTGCAATCGGAAATGAACTTATAATCCCACTTACTCGGACATTAGCATGAAGTGCCGAGCTGGCGTCGTATGCCAACCTACTGGCTTCATACGCCTCGTTGGTTCGCATCATCATCTGCTCTGCCTGGATCATGGCCTCCTTCCCTGCTCCAGTTTGGTCTTCTGGAACATGTTGAAGAGTGAACGCGGACATTGGAAGAGTCTACACAATGGATGAGGTCGCAAGAGTTGCTGGAGGTTGTTCAATAGACACATGATTCACAACAGTCGAAGTCGCTGGAAGGGCACTCAACGGCGGGATCTCACGCCCAGTGATCACTCGGGGCGGGTCTCCAAGTTCCGGAGGCAATTTAATAGTTGACCAGCGCGGTTCTTTATCATCTTCCAGATAGATGACATCAGTAGCTGTTAGTCAGTAACATGAGTCGGTCCAACCGACCAATTTTATCCAGAAAGCATAATAGAATGAAGATTTATTATACCTCGTTGGGAGGTGACTACGTTTGTAGCATCCAAGTTCATGGGATCATCATCTCCAGGAGGCGACGTCACCGAGGTAGCACCTCTGGCAAGCAAAATCCACTCGCACATCAAAGGCATGAAATTTCACAATGGAAAAAAAATAAATAGGTAAACACTCATGTTGAAGTGACTGGCATAGCAATCCTCATTCGGGGCAGAGCCTTCCAAGTCTTGGGAGCGTCAGGCTTGCGTTGTTTGGCAGGCTTCTCTGCCGACTCAGTTGTGGCGGCTCGGTCACGCTTCATGTTCCTAGTGCTTGACAACAAGGTCTTTCTAGGGGTGGCCACAGGATCATGGTGATGTTTGGATCGAGACTCGATGCGCGAAGGAGACTGGATATCTTCCTCACTCTCCTTCGAGTCAGCTTCGCTGACCTCGCTGTCCTCAGCATAGTCACTGTCGGTGTTGCCACCTTCGCTTTCCCCACATACGTCGAGTTGATCCACGTTCAGCACAGGTGAAGGCATTTTTGTCCACTCGTACAAGATGTAAAAGCAGCAAAGTCAGTCGGCTGAAGATTCAATCACTCAACAAAGATATGAAAGTAATCGACAAGGAAATAACTCACCATGTTCTGTGGCTTGTTCACAGCAGAGAAAGGAAAGATCCACTTGGCTCCTAATGGATTGTCGCAGGCTCCAGTGATGCCTCTGAGCCACTGAGCCATGGTTTCTTCAGAAACCTCCTCTGGGTGCGACTGAGTGGAATCCTCAAGGCCTTAATAATGCCACATGGCGTGATCTCTCGCTTGGAGAAGTTGGATGCACCGACTGAGAAATGTCTCAAGCAGGTCCATTCCAGTCACCCTACCACGGATCAGATCTACTAACGCATTCACCGGAATTCATACTTGGGTCTTCTCCTCTTCTAACATAGTCAGCATTCTGGGAGCAACATGTCGCTCCAAAGTGAAGGGGGAAAGACCTGTCGGCATTTTTGCGGCTGCGATATCTTTGCAATAGAACCAGGTCGATTGCCATCCTCGAATAGATTGAGGGAGAGTCATTTGCGGATACGCACTCTTACTCCTTTTTTGGATCCCCAAACCGCCACATAATTGGTTGACATTGGTTCTATTATCCTTGGGTTTGGCTTTCTTAACCGAATACGAACAAAGAGTGAAGATATGCTTGAACAGTCCCAAGTGAGGAGGACAGCCCAAGAAACACTCACACAACATGATGAACGCAACAAGGTGCACGATATCATTTGGAGGAAGGTTATGGAGTTAAGCACCAAAAAAGTTCAAGAACCCGCAAATGAATGGGTGGGGAGGCAAAGAAAAACCTCGCTCTACATGGCTGGTGAGAAGAACTCTCTCACCTTCGCGCGGCTCCGGCTCGACCTCCTCCGCTGGTAACCTCCAGCAATCGGCGACTATCAATCCATCGTGGACGAGATTCAAGACATCAATCTCCTTGACAGATGACGGGAGAAAACCCCCCTGGATCCAGCCCGACGGCATCGCAGCCCGAGCTCCCGACGGCTTCTTGGCGCTGACTCCCTTCTTGGCCCGCTCGAGTTTGCTCGTCTTCGATTTCGTCATCTCGACGGTGGTGGCGGGAGCAGATCTAGGCGGAGCTCGAGAGGCAGAGGAGGAGGGGAAAATGAGGAGATTGAGAAGGAGCACTGTTCCAACCCTAGCATCGACTCGTTTTATAACCGCCTGAGTGAGTTGATGATCCATGGGCCCGAAGATCTCTGTATATCCCGATATCAGAGGGATCATGATACGTGGAGATAAGGACGGTGCGTTAATCGAGGTGTCGTGCTCTCATTTACCCCGGTTGTTGCGTCATCGCCGCACGCGGTGCGCACTTACCAAATTTTCGAATCCCGTGGAATCCGGGCCTGACAGAGCGATCCGTCACATCAAAAGATCCCGTTAATCACTCGGACCAGTTTTCGCTATCAGATTCACTCGGAAATATTTCAAGACAGAATCAATGAGGGTGAATGGCAAATATTTTTATCGAACCCCGTTTCTGCCAAGCCTTGATATGCGTTCGGAGTTTGGCATGTTCAACGGAATCTACATCGACCCTTTCCACTCGAACCCCATCCATTCGGGGGCTAATGATGGGGATATGTACCTAGGATAGGTTCATAGGCCTGACCGACAGGTCCTACCCAAGGGCACATCACTAAGGACTTAAAGATTTCAAAGAAGATTCTGACTGATTCGCCATGAGTCACTCGGTAGAGCATCTGCTTGGAGATTTGCTCTATCCATTCGACGGAAGACTTTCACTCGGAAGAATATGAAGCCAGTCGGCCGTAGAAGTTGAGAAGTCACTCCAGGGGGACCAAAGGACAGACATTCGGCTGGTTACCATAAGTAACCTTTATTACGTACGTTATCAGTAACACACATCTTTGTCTTCATTACTCGAACCCTTGGTTGCTTGGGCCTTGATGAGGGCTAGCGCACTCTATATAAACCATCCCTCCCCTTTGGCACAAGGGTTCGCACCCCCTGTAACACACACTCCACATAACAAGAGCTCCCGAGCACTGAGACGTAGGGTTGTTACCTCCATGTGAGGGGCCTGAACTGATACATCGTGTGTACAAGCTTGTCGTAGCTAAGACTCTGCCCTCTCTTTTCGTACCCCTCACCTCTACTGTCAGGTCCGTTCCCATGACAGTTGATCCAGGTAAACGTGACCCCCACTCTCTCAAGTTCCTGGAGGCCCAGGTCCACGATGCAATCGTTGAACATCTGCCTTGGAAAGTGTACCAAGTTGTTGCTTTTAACTATCTCCGACATTCACAGTACAACACGATGGATGGAGCCACATAATTTTCACCTTAATGTTCTTATTCCAACTTTTGTGTAATCGAGTAGCTATATAGATAGTGGTAAGATTGTAGATGATGGTGACGAACTTACAAAGAGGACCCCGATGCCGGGAGGATGTACACGAGGACAGAGAAGAAAAGCACAAGAAACTACTGTCATGGCATTGATTTCGAAATTACTACCAAGGCAAGCAGTTTTCATGTAAATCTATTTTTTTGTTAAAACGGCTACCACATGAGCGTTTTTTCTGCTGCCACGACGACATTTTTGGATGAAATTTCATGAATACGATGAAGAGTTCTTTGGCGTAAGGTCCATACCATATCATCTATTTTGAATTGCATGGGACGTTTTACCCCTTTTTGTGTATCATTTTGATTGCCCACTAGACGTTTTTATTAGTGTGGTGTCTTACAGTTATATATCATGGAGTTAGTTTTTTCCCATCTGTACCTCTGTCTAGAACACGTGTCTCTTCAGGGTACGACATATACACATAAGTACGAACGATTAGTGAGGTCTAAGGCAGGTGAAAGTCAAACTCACTTCATGAGCATTTGGTTATATTGACGTTCAGGGAGGAAAGTCATGAGATAGGAACAAACCCATCAAAAGATGAACAAAAGTCACATGGAGATGTGATCGGAAAGTTGGCCTACCCATTGAAGTTCCCAGTCAATAGTTATGCACACATTAATGGCGTTGAGTTAATTTATGGATCTTGAATTACTAGGCGCCCTTCAAAGGTGGGCGCCTCCATTAGACGCCTAAGCACCCGGGGCACACAGGGCTGGGCCATGGTCCTCTAATTTCTTCTTGCAGAAAAACCATCTCCTATTTCTCCTGATTTTTTGGGGACTTCTTCAGTGGTGATTCCGTGAAATTCCAAAAAAATAAAAGAGGGGCATTGAAAACTTGATTAATAAGTTAATTCCTGAAAATAGCTTTAAAACATTACAAACTTAAAGGATAATAGGCATGGACAGAAGATGTAAATTGGTGATGTAAAAGGGCATCTCCAACAGATGAATCAAATGTAGATGTAAAACTAGTTGAACTTTGTGACCTTCTTCAGCGGCATGGCAGCGGCGGACAAATCAGGGAGGGCAACGGAGGTGGAACCGAGCGGTGGGCAAGGTGGAGGTGCGGTGGTGCGGGGCGGCACTGCTGCGGGCAAGGCGGCGATGAAGTGGTGTGTGGCGGTGTGCCAACGGTGTTGTAGGTGGGGTTGCTGGCAAGGTGATGGTGCCGTGGTGCGGGGCGACACAGCGGGGTGCTGCGAACATCACGGGCGAAGCAGTGATGGGAATGAATCGATTGGTGGACACGGCGACTGCGCGGCGAAAAAATGGCTGATTCATGGCGTGCTGACGTTCGAAACACGATGGAACCGGCGGCGGTGCTGGTGAAGTAAGCGGATGTGGCGCGGGGCGACAATGGCGGGGTGCGATGGTAGTGCTGGGGGTGGGAGATGGGATTGTGGAAGGATAGTGAAACGACACTCGGTGGTTGGCACGCGACTTGCGTTTTTTACATCTTCTGTAGGTGGAGATATTCTGCAAAAGAATTTTGTTACTAACGTGTTTCATAGAGAGAATTGAAAACTTCATTATATCGTTATGCCATATTAAAGTGATAATTGTGCTTCGTGTATTCGTATATTTTGATTCATAAAAAAATTAATTAACTATGGTTAGCCAATATACTATAATACAAACTTAACTAATCAGTTTGCGCTATCAAAATGTGCATGATCCGGAAGTAGGACGCTTGAAGAGAACAAAAAAATTGTTCACATAGGAAGAAAATTAAAATGTTTCTGCTTCTTGAAGAGAAGTCCAAGTACGAATAACAAAGCAATTTTTTGTATAGTTGGAAGCATGACATCCATATGATGGAAACAAACGTGCAATTATAATGCACCATTTGTAATGTTAAAAGCACCTACTGATGATTTGTTTGAACACGGTTTTTCACATCATGAAACCGACAATTGCAGTGATAAAGAAGTAATCATTGGCAGCATTGCAGAGTAGTCAAGAAAGCAAATCATAAATACTCACTCCTTTAGATTTCTTTGTTGCAATCTACTCTATAGTGGCGCCAGCTGAGACACCGGAAATAGAACCCCTTGAAGCGGCTAAAGAAGGCCGTGGAGCCCGGCGTCTCGCCACGATAAAATCGTTGCCGGGGGCCAGCCATGGCGATGTGTCGCCCTTGGATCCGCGTTGCAATGCATGTTCTTGCGGGATTGATGGCGCTTCCATCCATTTTCAATGTTGCCGGCTCCGTCAATTACCTAAAGTGGTGAGGTGAGGGGCTTACCACGATGAATTGAAGGTTGTGCTTCCTTAGTGGCGGGGCGACTCTGGATCTGCCGGTCATCTCCCCCCCCCCCCCGGTGCAGGATTCGCGGCGGTGACCCGCGCCCGCAGCCGCCCACTTGAGGGGGGGGGGGGGGGGGTGGGTGCATCCGGCGTATCGGGGGGGGGGTAAATCTGGCTCCCCTGATCCTGTACATTGAATGGGATTCTCCGCGTCCGCGACTTCTCGGATCGAAAAGGGAGACGCTATGGCCATGGGGCTGGACAAGAGCAGCGAGCGGCCTACAACCCCTGGTGGGTGGCCGTCGCGGTTGGAGTGGCAAGCGGCGCAGGGAGGTTCTCGGGGAGGTTAGGCCGAGGAGCTCCGGCTCGCTGATGTCTCTCGAGTCCGCTAAACCATACATGGATGCCTCTCTCTCTCTCTCTCTCTCTCAATCTCTCTCTCTCTCTCTCTCTCTCTCTCTCTCAATCTCTCTCTCCCTCTCTCTCTCTCCCTCTCCCTCTCCCTCTCCATCTCCCTCTCCCTCCCTACATCCCTCCCCCTCTCTCCCTCTCTCTCTCAATCTCTCCCTCTCTCCTTCTCTCTCTAGTTTATTGCAAATAAATATCAATAGTTTTATGCTGCATGCTATTTTTATAATGTCTCCATTGATAAACAGGTTACATGTATCAACCTAAATATTGTGATATTCTAAAATTTATTAGCAAGATAAAAAATGGGATCATCATGCATCAATTTAAAAAAGTATGATAATTTAGAAATTCTTGGAGTTTCGTTCATTCCAACAGGAGATCAAGTTGTTGACGGGATTACCAAGCCTTTGCATGCGAAACAATCTAAAACTTAACACGTTCAGATTAAGGAAGGATGTTAAAGTATAGACTTGTAGTTCTGTGTAACCTGACATGCTGTTATGATTGTATGTGTGAGTGCATGTAACAAACTGCGGGAGGTCGTTAGCCAAGGATCGGCCTTATCCCACAGGAGCAAAGCGTAGTAACAACCTTTGCCGATTGTATTCTATGTTTCTGGTATTTAACACGAACTGCGTCCCAATAGAAGAGCATACGCTTCCCGCCTAACTTGTTTCAAAAAATGGCCATAAGAATATAGATTTATATTACTGCAATGAAAATAGAGTATTTCTTTCACTGCAGACCATCTTGGTTTCGTGTCACCACAATCGTCTAACAGAACTATGCCATGTGTCCTCTTATTACATAGAGGAAATCACAGAACACCGTCCTCAAATTATGAATTGACACCACTTCTTTAATTCTAGTTTACTACTAATAACTAATAACATACATCTACTATCCATTAAACATTCAAAGAAATACTAGAAAATCTCAACAAAAGGAACTCTAACCCCCTATTGAGCATATCAGTAAACCACGACACAAGGGTTTAAGAAATTACCCGCCAATGCCTTAAATTATTGTGTCAGATTGTTTTTGCCATGTAGGTGCACTATAGAATTTTAGTTATAGCAAAATATTTCTGTCTCAGTCCTATCCATTGTTGGAGCATTATAAAAAGTCATTGATCCCATCCAAACCGATGTTCGTTACTCTGATAAAGCAAAATTTCTTATGTAAATGAACCATGTATTTGAATGTGCTTACAAACTGTTTGGTATATGATGGTCTTTGCTCCTTTGCAGTTCATACATAATTTTAATTTCCTTTTTTCCCTTGAACTGAAGTTGTCATCAAATAGTTGTATTTGCCTACCCACCTCATAATAAATTTCATATTTAATTTATGTCAATTTTTTTGATAAACAAGATAATTGTATTGCAGTTATGTTGTAGTGTACATTGAAAGACATAACTAGATCATCATATGACAATAGTGACATATATAACTATAGCTTGATATTCCTGTCTTTTTTGTTTTGGTCTGATTTTGTTAGCACAAGAAAAACACTGTTACAGTACAATACTCAGGCTTGCATGCCCTCCGTCGTAGTCCAAGAGCAATAATTTTGTTTCTAAAATGACCAAGAAAGGTGTAACTAGCTAGCTAAACTACATCCAAATATGTATGCACATGTCAAAGCATTTTCAGTTGGTTAACACAACAATTATCCAGCCATGTGATCTATACATAATGGCTTATATTAATTTACATCCTATAACATTATGCACTCTCTTCTCCCACAAATATATATATGCTTATTGACATGTAATCCCTGCTTTTGTGAAGAACAAAATTCTGTTAATTGTGAAACAGCCGCAAGTTTTCCTATTTGACCACTTCACATATTTGCTCCTATTTCATGAGATTCATCATATAATACATATACAATAGTTATAACCTTCACACAGTGATGTTAACTCATAAGCTTCATACAGTAAATAAAACTCCCTCTGTTCCAAAATAAGTGTCGTTGATCTACTACAATATTTGCACTACTTTAGTACTAAATCTGTGACACATTTATTTTGGACGAAGCGAGTAGTACATAGAGCATTGCATAATCCCAATTCATGTTATGCAGCTCATGCTAATATTACCTTCAATACTAGAACATCTGAAATTCCACTACCACCGAGGAGTCAATATTTCTGTACCGTTCAAGCTATATGATACCGTTCAAGCTATATGATAACAGATTTATAAACACATATCCTTCATTTGAATTATCTTTTACCTGCTACGACGCAATTATTGAATTAAATCGTTCAACATAATACCTTGAAAGTTACTAATAGACCTCATATAGCTAGGAATTTAAATATTTGTTAGAGTTTAAAGATAATTTCTAGAATATTGGTTTGTACGTGTTAGTAAAATCTGGAAGACAACCACTTTTTCTATTTTCTCAAATAAAAATAAATCCCAGTCAATTAATTAAAAGCAATAGTGTCAGATGTGTGCATTCCATTCTTTCTCAAGGCCGGTTTTGTGCATTACATGACTCTTTATGTTCCATGTACCTAAACATGAATCTGCAACAAGTAATAGTGACAAGTCCAACTCAACAACTTAATCATTTCTTGCAATATCTATATTTTGTGCTTCATAAGCGTAAGCCGAGTGTATTATATCGGGTGATACTCGGTTTACCTCCAACACTATCACAGAACCACGGGCAGCGTGCATGCCACATGGCAGGTACGCTTTGCCATGAGTTGCACTATAAGCAAAGTGCTTCTCCGAGGCAACTTCGACTTACCTGAGGTTACACCGTGTCCATTGTATAAGCCAAGTGTGGAACGCCATATTTACGGCATACACGTAGCTAAGTCCAGAACTATATGTTCATCGTGTATTCTGATGGGCATGCTCGGTATAGCATTCGGCTTACAGAATGATACTAGGCAACGTGTGCTTTTCGTATACTGAAGCAATGTGCAAAATCGGGATAAAACCATGTTAAAAATCTTCAAATCTGATATTTTGGTAGAAGATTGACTAAATGGGATAATATGTGTCATAAATATATAAATAGGATAAAAAGTGAAATTCACTCTATATATAAAGGAAAACTCTTACCTTCCACTGACTTATCCGGGCCACCTATCCGCCACCGTCTCGTTCGTTGATCTTGCTCTATGTGACGCACCAGATCGTGCCCGTGCGCCAACGGAGCAGCGACCTAGCACGCCGTTTCGTGAAACAACAACGTTGTTTCACAAACGGTCCTCAAGCTGGGAGGTGGCGGCTACCGGATCTGAGAGGGCGACGGCACGGCCGCTAGCCCCCGACGACGGGCGCTCCCGCCGCAGCCCATCTGCCACGACGTCGACCGGCCCTCCCCTAGCCCCCCACCCCCAGCGTCGCCAGCCGCTCGCCCACCGCGACGGTGCGGCCGCTCGCCCCCAACGTCGGCCGCTCCCGCCGCAGCTCATCCGCGAGGACGTCGGTCGGCCCTCCCCTACCCCTCACCCCGTGCTGCCAGCCGTCGACCACGACGCCGGCCAGCCCAACGCACGCCGCAACCCCTCCGCCCCTGATGCCGGCCAGCCCTCCCCTCCCCCCACCCCCGCGCCGCAACCCCTCCGCCCCTGATGCCGGCCAGCCCTCCCCTCCCCCCACCCCCGCGCCGCCACCCCTCCACCCCTGATGCCGGCCAGCCCTCCACTCCCCCCACCCCCGCGCCGCCACCCCTCCGCCCCTGATGCCGGCCAGCCCTACCCTCCCCCACCCCCGCGCCGCCACCCCTCCGCCCCTGATGCCGGCCAGCCCTCCCCTCCCCCCACCCCCGCGCCGCCAGCTGCTCGCTCCCGACGCCGGCCGGCCCTCCGCACGCGGCAAGCCACACCATGAGCAAGCCGTAGAGCAGATCATTGTGGCGATGAATGAGGAGCCATGCTCTACAGCTTGTCTGTGTGCCTACACGCAGCTGTACTACACTAAGCTTTATTCATAAAAGCAAGTTCGACTAAACATGTATGCTACTAATCAAATTTTGGAACACAAACAAATCTCTAAATTAATAACTAATTAGTGGTTAGCTAAACAACACACATGGATGCTTTAAGGACACACTACTTGTGCACTGCGATCTCTCTCTCTCTCTCTCTCTCTTCAGTTTATTGCAAATAAATATCATTAGTTTAGTACATCATATTATTTGTACTAATGTCCCCATTGATAAACAGGTTACATGTATCATTCTAAAAAGTATGATATTTTAAACATTAATTAGCAAGATAAACATGGACCATCAGCTATTAATCTAAAAAGGTATGATATTTTAGAAAATGCTGTACATGCAGTTCATTCCAACAGGAAATCAAGTTTGTTGCTGAGTTCACTAAGTTTATGCAAGGGAAACAACTTCAAGCCTTCAAACACAACCTAAACCTTGACACATTGAGATTGATGGAGGATGCTAAAGAATAGGCTTGTAGTTTTGTGTAACGTGACATGTTGTCACGATGTTACGATTGTATGTGTGCGTGTGTGTAACAAACTGTGGCAGGTTGTTAGCCAAGGATCGGCCTTATCCGATCATGTATAGATTGGAGTAGGAGCAAAGCCTAGCAACAACATGGGCGATTGTATTCTTTGTTCTTGGTATTTAACACAAATGTGTCCCTGCAGAAGAGCATACACTTCATGCCAAACTTCTTTCAAACATTTGCCATAAGTATACATTTATATTTCCATAATGAAAAATAGAGTATTTCTTTCGCTGTAGACCACCTTGGTTTCGTGCAAGCACAATCTTCTAACAGAACCATGCCTTATGTCTTCTTATTACATAGAGGAAATCACTCCTCAAACTCTGAATTGGCACCATCTCTCTAATTCTAGCCTTTACTACTAATAAATAATAACATACATCTATTTCTACTATCCATTAAAAATTCAGAGAAATACTAGAAAATCTCAACAAAAGGAACTCTAACCCCCTATTTAGCACATCAGAAAACCAAGACCCAAGGGTTTAAGAAATTACCCACCCATACCTTAAATTATTGTGTCGGATTGTTTTTGCCGTGTACGTGAAATATAGAATTTCAGTTATAGCAAAATAGTTCTGCCTTGTGCCTATTCATTGTTCGGGCCTGATAAAAAGTCAGTGATCCCATCCAAAGCTATGTTTGTTACTCTGATATAGCAAAATTTCTTGTGTAGATTGATCGGTATTTGAATGTGCTTACAAACTGTGGGTATATGATGGTCTTTGCCCCTTTTCAGTTCATACATAATTTTAGTTTTCTTTTTCCGTTAAACTGAAATTTTCATCAAACAGTTGTATTAGCCTACACAACTCATAATAAATTTCAGATTTAATTTATGTCAATTTTTTTGATAAACATGGAATTTGTATTGCAATTGTGTTGTAGTGTACATTGAAAGACAGAACTAGAGCATCATATGAGGTATCCGTGTCTTTTCTTTGGCTCTGATTTTCTTACCACAAGAAACACACTGTTATATGGTGGATTTACGTATATTCTGCTTGATTTCCCCTTTTGAGGGTTAAAGCTAACTATCGTTGAAAGTGATACTTCGGTTGAGAAAGCATTGTAAATACTACTCGCCCACATATGCTTTGCCCAATCACACACCCATCATAAGTTATTTTATGCGCTAATATGAAAAGCTCATGAGTTACCAATACAACACACATCCGTATTAATCTGAATTGCACATATTAAGAGTAAGGATGAGAATGGCAACATTGACAGAATAAATAACAATCCGATAGAGCCATACATACTTAGTAACTTTAATGTCGCTGGCTGTATTTCTAGTAGAACAAGTGTTTTACAATTGCATGTAAACAGCTACAAATTTAAAATATTTTCCTGTATACAAAAATTGTACATGTTACTGATACACACATCCGAATCCTTGAGTCGAAAGTTAATATGAGCACCATGTGAAGCCCTGTTCATTAGTTGAAGCCTATGACGGTGTATTGCCACGAACTTATCATCGTTCCTCTTTACTAAAAGTTTCATCCTTTCTAGCACTCTAGCGTTGAGCACGAAAAAAGTAACAAAATCAATGTCAGATTTTGTGCCTCGATAATAATCCAATACTATTGTTTTCAGATGCATGTCAAAACATGTGCTGGTAATGAGACCCCGGTATTTACGACGCCACAAATTGTTTTTCCATGATTTCTGGCACTGAAAAAATTTGGCAAACCATGTATATAAGAACTTCACAACAACAAGTAGATCAATAAAGAAGCCAAAGAAATTGTACTATCAGTAAAACTATCATCACCTGAATGTACAACTTCTCCAAGCACGGAAAGTTTGTCATCAATTCAATAAACATGTGCAAATTAAGAGTAGCCATACCAAGAACCAAACACTTGATTTTGCACGCCGCTGTTGTAAGGCCACGAATGCACGGTCCCTTCATCAAAGCATGAAATTCAAAACATTAGACAGTAATATACGTAATTTCTGTATATATGCAGTGAAATGCAAGTTATTAGAAGGTTGACAACAGTAAAAAAAATGAATAAGAAGATCAGCTACCTGATGATGACGAATATCTGTGGAACCAAACACGAGCCTCGTGGAGTTGGTACAACCTAGGGTCTCCAACTTTGGCACGGAAAGCGCGGCTATATGCAAATCATGGTTGTGATCAAGATGGATTAATGTTTGAAGATGAGGGGCACTCTCGATAACGAGTTCCTCTATGGATGGATCTGGCGAATGATTATCGACTGCGATGGTTGTAAGGATAAACGAATTGATCCGAGGGCGACGGGCTCCAGTGCACCGAATAATTAGCAAGAACTCGAGAGAAGGGCTGCGGGCAATCATGCTGTTGAGTGAGAAGTCCGAGAGGTAGACATAATGAAGAACGAGCTTTTTAAGCTGGGGGAAGTGAATCCCCTGCGTCGTCCGCGAGTGTGAAATGTCCGAATTTGGCAACACAGAGGGTGGGCGAGAAGCGGAAGATTAATGCCGGCACCGGCACCGGCTGCCAGTTGTGCCACCGCCGACGGTAGAACTCAAGCTCCTTGAGTTTATCCAGAGTGGAGGACAGGAGACAGGCGTCCACGGCAGCATCGTTGTCTATGTCCGTGGACAATTCTGGGCGAATGCAGAAGCGGTGGCAGACGCCTTGGTGGGAGGAAATTATGCGTTGTAAGACATCACCGAGTTTACCATTATTAGAATGGACCATATCATCACAATCGATGTTGAGAGGAAGAGAGCGCCAAAGGGGACGCCAGCGTCTCGCGAGGATCTGCGTGCGGCCGCGTTCCTTGATGGGGAGGAGCGAGATAATCTTACGGAGCATGTCGTCGGGGAGGTCGCTGAGGTTTCTGATGTGGTGGAGATCTCGTCCGTCTCCGCATCCATCGTGTTCAGCCGCTCCGGGATCGGGCGGTGCCGCCGGTTGTGCCGGAGCCGGATAGCGCTCGACCTCGAGTGCGGCTGACTTCCTCTTCCGGGTAGCCGTACTCCTACTACTACGGCCGGCCTCCATCTGTTTGGCAGAGATCGGCCCTGAGGAGAATTAGGTTCTATGGTGGAGCTCGGGATTGGAGAAGGACTGGGAGGGGAGGCTAGGGCCAGATGCGGAGCGGACGAAGCAACCTCGATCGCTTCTGAGGAGAGTGTGTGTTTGACACTTTGACTGCTGGCTTAGTACGATGGATGACAGACCATGGCGGACGTGAGTAAATGGAAAGGTGACATGAGCAATTAGAAACTGCCTAATGTGACATGTGCGCATGCATGACAGCAAACCTGTACTGGGCGGCCCCAGATCAATAGCGTCCCCTTGACGCTGCCAAAACCCCGCTGCTCAACAGCTAGCATGCTTCCGAGAAAAATACTCCCTCCGTCTCAAAATAAATGACGTAAATTTAATACTATATTATTAATATAAATTTTATACTAGAACATCCACATTTATTTTGAGATAGAGGGAGTATGTCGCGACAGCTGCTCTTTTAATTTGTTGCGGAAGAGAAGATCTTGTCAAAGTTCGCGACAGTGAGAGCACCTATCTCTCAGGTTCGCATTCGTTACTCCAAATATCGCTCGAAAGGGTTTTAAACAAAAAATTAAATCATCCAAATTCGGTAAAATCCCGGTCAAATTCGAACGAAATTCATAGTTTCATTAAATTTTGTAAAAAAACTGAAATAAAAATATAATTAAACATTAAACTAAGCTTGAACTAAGCCAAAATTAGCACCCATCGTCCGCCGCCGTTGCCTTCTACATGCCGAGGTGCTTGTAGAAGTTGGTGTGTAGTCGTCATCGCCGTCGTCGCCGTCGTCGCCATCGTCTTCGTTGCCACCCGCTCCGCCCCGTCCTTGCTGCATCCATGCCCTGGGTCGCCGAGGCGAACGGGGTTCGAAGGCGCCGGCGCCTCCTCGCCGCTCTTGTAAAGGATGACGATGAGGCCCTCCTTGCGCCGCGTCGACGGGCGGCAATCTCCTTTAGGGCATGGCGCTGGCGCTCCATTTCTTCCCGGACATAGTCGTGCCGCACCCATTTTAGGGCGGCCTCGTCGTCAGCTGTCATGGCGAGGTGCTCCTGCTTGACAGGCAGCAGCCCCGGCTCCGTCTTCGGCTTGACGAGGCGGGAGGAAGCGTCGGGCTCGTTGATAACGATGTCGGCATTGCGCATGCGCCACCCCAGGTTGCGGCTCCAGCTTGACAGGGAGCAACGCTGGCGATCCGGAGGAGCGGGAACGGGAGCCGGACAACGAGGACGTCGCCGTCTCCATCCCCACAGGCGTCCAGGAGCTGCCGCAGTGGCGGGAGAAAGCTGGAGGCGGAGGGTAGTCGTACCTGGGCGTGTTGCCATCCTTGATATGCTCGAGGACGACCTCCATGGTGCGGCCAGGGACGCCCCACCAGTGGCGCCGCCCCTCGGAGTTGTGCCGGCCGCTGGGCTCGACCCCGTTGGTGGCGGCGTGCTAGTTGGCCGGACGACGTTCGAATAATGTCGTTCACAGCGCCTTGTTGTCGGGGGTGTACCGCGAGAGGTTGCATGAGTCCTCCGGCAAGCCGGACCGGATGCGCGCAATCCCGGCCCGTCCCTCAGCTCCGGTGGCTTGTGGTGGCACCGGGACGCCACTGACGCTTAGCCTCCAAGACCCCGACGCCCGCATGTCAAGCGGCGCCCGGTACTCTGCCTCGTAGAGGTGGCGGGCCTCGTCCTCGTGGAGGTGCAGGCGGCCGAAACCATTGACGACCGCTCCATCGCCGGTGTAGCGTTCGACCATCATTCTTGGGTAGGAGAGGGAGACAAAGCGTTGAGGGCGAAGAAGAAGATGAGTGAGCGTCGGCAGGGAAAGGTGTGTGGCCACCGGCTGGCGGTGGATCGCCTTATATAGCCGTGGGCGGGCGGGCATGCGGAGCGACGGCGTGTGAACGCTTGGCAAGAGCCGACGGATCGTGCTCGCGGGGACGCGCGTCGCCGCGCCTTCACTTCACCGCCCGTGAATCATTGGAAGGCTGACCGGCGGCGCAACCATCGCAATGATTCCCGCGGGAAATGAGGAGATGAGGACGACGACCGTGCGGCCACTCGCTGACTAGGCGGGCCCAACGTTTTTTCGCGCCAAAAACGTTTCTGCCAGCACCCCCGGGCGATCCTGCGCTGGGTTCGGCCTGGGACCGCCGGAGCTTGAACCGCCCGTAAACTATGCTTGAACTAAGCTTAAACTACCGCTGCTGCCCGTCACCGCCGCTTTCTAAATGCCGAGGAGCTTGTAGAAGTTGGTGTAGTCATCGTCTCCATCTCGCCGTTGCCACCCGCTCCGGCGCCGTCCTTACTGCACCCCTGCCCTGGGTCACCGAGGCGAATGGGGTTCAAAAGCGTCGGCGCCTCCTCGCTGCTCCCGTCAAGGATGACGATGACGCTCTCCTCGCGGCCGCATCAACGGGCGGCGATCTCCTCCAGGGCGTGGCACTGGCGCTCCATTTCTTCCCGTACGTAGTCGTCCCGCGCCCATTTCAGGGTGACCTCGTCGTCGGCGCACTAGTGGAGAAAGGGGTATTAGAACCGGTTGGTAAGGGCCTTTGGACCCGGATACACATCTGGTGCTACGTATCCGGGACTAAAGGCCCCCCACTTTAGCACCGGTCTCTTACAAACCGGTGCTAAAGGCCTCCACGTGGGCGCCGAAAAATGCGCGCAGGCGGAGGACCTTTAGGACCGGTTGGTAACACCAACCGGTCCTAATGCTTTTTTTTTCTTTTTTTTTTCCTTTTCTTTTCAGGGTTTCCGATTCCGTATTTCGGTGTTTCCGTGTTCCGTATTTTCAGGGTTTTCGTTTACGTCTTTCCGATTCCGTGTGTCCGATTCCGTGTGTCCGTGTTCCGTTTTTTACGAACACGTAATCGGAAACACGTATCCGGAAACACCGATTCCGTGTTTGCGGTTAAGTGTTTCTCCGATTCCGTGTTTGCGGTTAAATGTTGATGCACCAAATAAAAGTACATATATACATGTAACACGAAGTACTGGACCGATTATCATTACATAATTTGAAGTTCGTTTCCTATATATAGCTCTATACTTGCATAGAGAAGGGAGCTGGCTATTGGTTCATAGGATGGAAAAAATTCTCCGCCTTCATCTATGACTTGCGTGAGGAGAAATCCTGCCAATTCCTCTGCAACTGCCTTGCAACGTTGGATTGGTCTTAGCATCGCCCGCTTTCGTTGCAGCTTTAAAAGAAGTAGATGAAAACAATTAAGTTATGAACAAAACTAACATAATTGATGGCAACATAAATAAAGTTATGAAGATCCGGTTACGTACCTCTAGATTTCTGGAAGTACGGGATTTCTCATTGATAATCCTGTGAATGTACTCGCAAACGTAGTATCCACAATAATCAGTGTCCTGTGGTTGTTGCGGGACGCCCTATATACGAGAACATAATTCAGTCAAATTAATAATAATCAAGAGAATGGTAATGGTATTGAAACCAGGGTACGTAGTACTACTTACTTTGTTAATCTGAAAGTGGAGCTTGTCTGCCCATGTACCGGGTTCTTCCTTGATGAACATTTGCCAAACCCTGGCCGACAAAGAAAAATGAATACAAGATTTAATTATTACTTACTTGATATCAGGAAATGAATGAAAAAGAGGCCGATGAACGAAAGAGGCCGATATATATATACCTTTGAAGCATCTGACGCGCGCTCTTCCATTTGTCAGCGTCCCAGGTTAACGGGTCCCAGACTTCAACCACTCCTTGATCGATTCTAATGATGAACAATATGAAGTGGGACCTGCACACGTGTACACACGCAGTCATGCATACTCATCAATTACACTTAACATCAGGTAAGCAAAATGGAATGTGTACAAGACAGTAACACTCACTTGAATGCGTAGGGCCAAAGTATTTCTTTTTTGGTACTTTGTCGCTTCAAAAACCTTAGCAAATCATCTGGTGTATCCTTGTTGAACTTTTCTATTGTCTCTTGATGAAACGAATACGGGTCAATGAACCCAAAGTCCCAGATTCCTGCCAGCCTGCATTCACGAATCTTCATTCTGCATGCGTACAAAAAGAATGTCTCGTGAGTGATAATTATACGGGCAATGAACGCGAGCTTAACTAAATAATTAAATTACACAAATAAATCACTTACAAACAGTAGCAGCTGACGATAGCTTTGTCGAGGGCACGTTGATTGTACATCTGGAAAAAATCATCGAACCCAATCTCCACACCGTACTCTCTGAAGTAGTGTTGATCCTGAACTGCCGCCATGATACAGTCTCTCTTTTGCCTTGCGGCCTCCAAGTACCAACCATGTAAATTCCATAGTTGGGTTGTTAGAGCACTAGGATTTTCGACCAGAGGCTGCTCGGGCTTATATTTATATACCACCTCAGCAATAGCGTAACCTACGTCGCCCATGCGTGGACCGGACACTGAAGCCTGGTCAGATAACACCTTGAGCGGGGCAATTGACTGTGCTTCTTGTTGTCCGAGCTGGGGAACTTGTTTCCCGCATTTCGTCTGCTCCGCCTGCTTCATCTGCTCCGCCTGCTTCATCTGTGCGGTGTGCATCTTTTCAATGAACCGTTCATAGTCTGAAAGGGGCGGCGGTGGCGGCGGTTCAGGATAATATAAGTTGTCGATGGTGCGCTCAATTTTCCACTTTGGTACGTTCTTCAGAGTTTCCTTCCAGATGTCTGGAGGGGGCTTCAGGGGAAACCGTGCGAACCATGCTTTGTTTTTGTCTTTCACGGCCTCGTCTAGTTCCTCCGGAGTCATCAGGCCTCGTAAATTCGGGGGAGTCTTGACTTTATTGGGTTTCCTTTCTCTCTTCTTGGGAGGACTCCCGTTTCTTCTGAACTGCAGCTTCCGCTTTGCCGTACCCGTAGTGCGCGCATCCGTCGGCTCACTGGAGTGCACGGGCGATGGACACTCGGCCTCGGGCTCCCTATCTTCGTTGTGGGGTGGACATGGAGGTGCGTTGGGGGGTGGACTTGGAGGTCGTGCATTCTCTGTACGAAAGTGAAAAAACTATTAAAAATAGGCTTACGTGTGGTGCAACATTCAGTAATTGTTGGAGGTAGTGTATAATTGTACCTGGAGGAGTCGGTGGCCTTGGCGCCGCGTTAGGAAACACGATGTGTTTCTTCTTCCACAAGATGATACCAAGCTCCATTTCTCCCAGTGTCTTCTCACCTTCACCTCCAGGAATATCAAGCTCAATTGACTGGCATCCCGGCGTAATTGTTGACAACCCGACACGAGCATGGGATGCTGGAATCTGACCACCATGGTAGGTTGCTCCAGGTTGATTCGGTAAAGCATAGCCTGACGCCACCATGAAGGATATGTTCCCCATTGTCATATGTATCTCACCGTTTGTCTTCTCCGTGACATCATCCACGGGGTAGTGAGGCGCCGACGGTTCGACTGCAAGACCGTCTTCTAGCTGCAGCTGCGTGGAACCCACGCTGCTTCTATGCTGAGATGGGACGGCATCTGCTACAGGATCGTCTTCTAATTGCTGCCTATCAGCGTCAGGTGCAGGATCTTCTTCCTCCTCTTCAGTGTCAGGTACAGGGTGTCCCCCTTTCTTCAAGAGAAACGACACCTTTTCTTCTAATGTCGCTATCCGTTCCAGCGCCTTCCTCTTGCTTCTTCAAAAATCTTCTATATTCTCAGCTCCGTCACCGGATCGTTCAAAAATTGATTGCTAAACGCATGCCCACCGTCGTCATCATGATATATGGCCGTTGCATCTTCAAAAATCATCTGGCACATGTATCTTTCCTTCTCCGCCTCACCCATTTCCACGAGCTGATCGGCGTGCTGATCATGTGGTTCTTGGGGATCCATAGCTCAACACCTGCTAGTAACAAGAATTTAACTTAGCAAAATTATTTACGGAAAAGTTTTACGGAACCGGAAAGTTTACGGAAAAGTTTTACGGAATCGTCGGAGTCGTAATCATCGCAAAGTTTTACGGAATCGTCGGAAAGTTTTACGGAATCGTCGGAATCGTCGGAAACTTTCCCCGCAGTTATGGAATTAATCGTCGGAATCGTAGGAAAGTTTTACAGAATTGTAATCGTCGGAAAGTTTTACGGAATCGTCGGAATCGTCGGAAACTTTCCCCGCAGTTATGGAATCGTCGGAATCGTAGGAAAGTTTTACGGAATTGTAATCGTCGGAAAGTTTTACGAAATCGTCGGAATCGTCGGTTTAGGGTTTTACGGAATCGTCGGTTCAGGGTAAACTATGAATCGTCGGAATCGTCGGAATCGTCGGTTTAGGGTTTTACGGAATCGTTGGAATCGTCGGTTTAGGGTAAACTATGAATCGTCGGAATCGTCGGAATCGTCGGTTTAGGGTTTTACGGAATCGTCGGTTTAGGGTAAACTATGAATCGTCGGAATCGTCGGAATCGTCGGTTTAGGGTTTTACGGAATCGTCGGAATCGTCGGTTTGGGGTAAACTATGAATCGTCAGAATCGTCGGAATCGTCGGAATCGTCGGTTTAGGGTTTTACGGAATCGTCGGAATATGATGAAGGCGGCTTCACGTAACTTTTTTTATAGGATGTCCTTACGTGAATATACGAAAATATGGATATACGAAACTATGGACGATATACCTTTGACGACGGCGCGGCGAAGAGGCGGCGAGGAGGCGACGTTGCGGCAAGGAGGCGGCGCGAGGATCGGCGAGGAGGTGGCGCGAGGAGGCCGCGCGCGAGGAGGCGGCGAGGATCGGCGAGGAGGCGGCGGCCGGCGCGGCGAGGAGGCGACGGCGCGGCGAGGAGGCGGCGAGGATCGTCGGCCGGCGAGGCGGCGCGAGGAGGCGGCCGGCGCGGCGAGGAGGCGGCGGCGCGGCAAGGAGGCGGCGGCGGCGCGGCCGAGGAGGCGGCGCCGCGCGCGAGGAGAGGCGGCGGCGGCGCGAGGAGGCGCCGCCGCGCGAGGAGGCGGCGGCGGCTCGAGGAGGCGGCGACGCGAGGAGGCGGCGGCGCGGCGAGGAGGCGACGGCGCGACGAGGCGGCGAGGAGAGATTGAGGCGGCGAGGAGGCGAGAGAAGGAGAGAAGGCACGTGCGGGAAGGCGAGAAGTTGGCGACCCCGGAGAGGTATAGGGCATTTAGCACCGGTCTTTGTTAGCAACCGGTGGTAAAGACCCTTTAGCACCGGTTGCTAACAAAGACCGGTTCTAAAGGGTCCAAATTCGGGCGCGAACAGAACCCACCTTTTGGACCGGTTGTTGTTACAGACCGGTCCTAAAGGTCACCTTTAGGACCGATTGTTGTTACAGACCGGTCCTAAAGGTTTTTTTCCTTTTTCTTTTTTTTCTGTTTCCTGTTTTCTTTTTTTTGTTTCCTTTTTCTTTTTCCTGTTTCTTCTTTTATTTTTCTTTTTTCTGTTTCCTGTTTTCTTTTTATTTTTGTTTCCTTTTTCTTTTTCCTGTTTCTTTTTTTATTTTTCTTTTTTCCTTTTTCTGTTTTCTGTTTTCTTTTTCTTTTTGTTTCCTTTTTCTTTTTTCTGTTTCTTCTTTTATTTTATTTTTTTGTTTTCCTTTTCTGTTTTTTTTACATTTATTTACAAATTGTCAAAATGTCAATTTTACGCTTAAAAAAATAAAAAATGATATTTATCAAAATGATCAAATTTAGTGGAAACTGGTCAAATTTAGTGGAAACTGGTTTAATACATTATTACACATCAGCAACAACACCCCCTATCTATTTTTTTTCTTGCCTTTCTTCTGATTGCGCCGTAACCATGGACTATCTTCATCATTTAACGGGATGCTTGGATCATCTTTGACTTTGAAGAGAGGAATTTCATCAAATTTATTGTAATCTTCTGACATGTCTGTCTTGTCCTCGACTCCCACGATGTTTCTTTTCCCTGAAAGAACTATGTGGCGCCTTGGCTCATCGTCTGATGTATTCGCTTCCTTATCTTTTCTTTTTCTCGGTCTGCTAGACATGTCCTTCACATAGAAAACCTGAGCCACATCATTGGCTAGGACGAATTGATCATTGCCGTACCCAAGATTCTTCTGATCCACTGTTGTCATTCCGTACTTCGGGTCTACCTTCACGCCTGACAGGTTGAACCATTTGCACCAGAACAAAGGGACCTTAAAGGAAGGTCCGTAGTCAAGTTCCCATATCTGCTCTATGTAACCATAGTATGTGACTCTTTGCCCGTTGTCGTCTTTTGCATCAAACCGGACGCCACTGTTTTGGTTGGTGCTCTTTTTATCTTGGTCTGCTGTGTAAAATGTGTTACCATTTATCTCGTACCCTTTAAAGGTCAATACAGTCGAAGATGGTTGCTTGGCCAACAAGTATAGCTCATCTTCAACAATGTTGTCATTAATGAGACGTCTTTGCAACCAACCGCCGAAAGTCTTCGCGTGTTCTTTAGCAATGAAATATTCAGGTTGCTCCGGGTATTCCGAGCGTAAAATATCCTTGTGTTCCTGGATATATGGAGCCGCCAAGCTGGAATTAACTAGAACTGTGTAGTGTGCTTGAGTGAAAGATTGTTCGTCCATACATGTTGTTGATTTCTTTCCTAGCGTGCCTTTTCCACGCAGTCTCCCCTCATGGCGCGACTGAGGAACACCGATCGGGTTCAGGTCAGGAATAAAGTCAACACAAAACTCAATGACCTCCTCTGTTCCATAGCCCTTGACCATGCTTCCTTCTGGCCTAGCACGGTTTTTAACATAATTCTTCAAGACTCCCATGAACCTCTCAAAGGGGAACATATTGTGTAAGAATACAGGACCGAGAACGGAAATCTCTTGGACTAGGTGAACTATGAGGTGCGTCATAATATTGAAGAAGGTTGGTGGGAACACCAACTCGAAGCTGACAAGACATTGGACCACGTCCTTCTGTAAACTTGGTAGAGTTGCTGGATCGATTGCCTTCTGAGAAATTGCGTTGAGGAATGCACATAGCTTCACAATGGGTACTCGCACGTTTTCTGGCAGAAGCCCCCTCAATGCAATCGGAAGTAACTGGGTCATGATCACGTGGCAGTCATGAGACTTTAGGTTTTGGAACTTTTTCTCTTCCAGGTTTAGTATTTCTTTTATGTTCGACGAGTAGCCAGACGGGACCTTGATACTGCTCAGGACTTGGAAAAAGATCTCCTTCTCTTCCTTGGTAAGAGCGTAGCTGGCAGGACCTTTGAAATTCTCTCGATTCATCAGGTCGTCTCGTTCGTGCATACGTTTGTGGTGCAGCCGTGCTTTTGGTGTATCTCTCGACTTCTTCCCATGCACGCCCAATAAGTTTAGCAGGTTCACGCAAATATTTTTCGTCACGTGCATCACGTCGATCGCAGAGCGAACCTCTAGGAATTTCCAATAGGGTAGTTCCCAGAATATAGATTTCTTCTTCCACATGGCTACGTGGTTGTCGGCGTCATTCGGAACAGATTGTGCGCCAGGACCCTTACCAAAGATTACTTTTATATCTTTGACCATGTCATATATATCAGTACCTTTAGGGAGGGTTGGCTTCCTCCGTGTATCTGCCTCGCCTTTGAAATGCTTTCCTTTCTTTCTTACGGGATGCCTGTCTGGAAGAAATCGACGATGCCCCGGGTACACATTCTTGCCTATATGTATACTTTCAGTCTCGCCTAAACAGTGTGTGCATGCGCTGTATCCCTTGTTTGACTGTCCTCAGATGTTACTAAGAGCGGGCCAATCATTGATGGTTACAAACAGCAACCCTCGTAGGTCAAATTCCTCCTGTTTGTACTCGTCCCACACACGTACACCTTCGTCAGCCCATAACTCTAAAAGTTCATCAACCAGTGGCCTCAGGTACACATCAATGTTGTTGCCGGGTTGCGACGGGCCTGGGATAAGCACTGGCATCATAATGAACTTACGCTTCATGCATAACCAAGGAGGAAGGTTATAGATACATAGAGTCACGGGCCAGGTGCTATGACTGCTACTCTGCTCCCCAAACGGATTCAGGCCATCTGTACTTAGACCAAACCTTAAGTTTCTTGGGTCACGTGCAAAGTCCTCGTACTTATCGTCGATGTTTCTCCACTGCGACCCATCAGCGGGTTGTCTCAGCATATCGTCTTCCTTACGGTCTTCTTTGTGCCATCGCAGCAACTTGGCATGCTCTTTGTTTCGAAACAAACGTTTCAACCGTGGTATTATAGGAGCATGCCACATCACCTTGGCAGGAACCCTCTTTCTGGGGCGGTCGTCGCCCTCAACATCACCAGGGTCATCTCGCCTGATCTTATACCGAAATGCACCGCATACCGGGCAGGCATTTAAATTCTCGTGCTGACCGCGGTAGAGGATGCAGTCATTGATGCATGCATGTATCTTATGCACTTCCAATCCTAGAGGGCAGACAACCTTCTTTGCTTCGTACGTACTGCAGGGCAGCACGTTATCTCTTGGAAGCATCTTCTTCATTATTTTCAGCAGCTTTTCAAATCCATTGTCAGATATTCCATTCTCTGCCTTCCATTGTAGCAATTCCAGGGTGGTGCCAAGCTTTTTCTGGCCATCTTCGCAATTTGGGTACAACAATTTTTTGTGATCTTCTAACATGCGCTCCAACTTCAACCTCTCGTTTTCACTTCCGTAGTTTATCTGTTCTTCACGAATGACCTGACGAAGATCATCATCAGACTCATCAACAATGTCCTCAAGTTCAGGCTCGTCTTCCCCATTTCAGTATCACCGTGTTCACCGAACATAGGATAGTTATCATTATCCTCTTCTTCTTCATTGTCTTCCATTACAACCCCTCTTTCTCCGTGCTTGGTCCAACAAAAATAACTGAGCATGAAGCCTTCTTGCAACAGGTGGGTGTGTATGGTTCTTGAGTTAGGGAAATTCCTCTTATTCTGGCATTTTTTACATGGACAAAAAATAAATCCATTCTGCCTGTTTTTCTCAGCCACATTGAGAAAACTATGCATGCCATTAAGGAATTCGGGACGACGTCGATCACTGTACATCCATTGCCGGTTCATCTGCATTATATAAATTTATCAAAAACCATTATGTTGAATCATCATGACTAAATTAATTAATTAATACAAAAAGTTGATCACACGTTAAAACCAAAGTAGCGTAGTGACCATACATATATAGTTCTCATAAAAACACACACTGAAACCAACCATAAAAACTCTCTCTAATTAATGCATTTAAAAACAACAACAAATGCGATCAAAATCGCAACAAAGGTAACAATTGACCCGACGGCATAATGATACCAAGCCTCTTTACTAATTGCATATTTTCTAATCTTTCTAATCTTCAGACGCATTGCGTCCATCTCGCTCTTGTGACCATCGACGACACCGGCAAGAACCTTTTCCAAGGTCATCTTCTCTCTTTCAGTTTTTTCCAACCTTTCTTCAGTTTTTTTCAATCTTTCTTTCAGGGCAACATTTTCTTGTTCAACTAAGTGTAACTTCTCACCAATAGGGTCGATTGGCATTTCCGGTTCCACTACCTCCTAGATAAAAATATCTATGTCAAGTTGGTCGGCGTAATTAATTGTGATATAATCAGGAAATGAAAATATGTAGTTATAAAAGATAATATACCACATCCGAATCATAGACTGGACGAGGGCCAACGGGGACGGATATCAAAACCATGACGCTATACATATAAAAAAAATCTTACACAATAAGAAAATTATATACAAGTAAATATGTAAATCATACAAATCAAAATTTGTTTTGGTAAATAAAAACAATAGGCTTACCAAGGTTGTGTCGGTGACGGGGCGATCGACGGCGGTGAGGAAGGGGACAAGGCGCGCGACACTAAAAAAAACCACAAATCATAATGAAATTTGAGCTCAAATTGCATATGTATACATAACAAATGATGAACTCTCTCTAGCTTAGGCATTTCATCAAACACCTAGCTAGCACAACAAAAATGAAGTGAGCAAGAAAACGAGCAAAACTTGCAATGCCGGAAGAGGGAATGTTGATGCTAACCGTAGGACCGATGGGTGCCAACAATCTTGACAAATGGTGGAGAAAAATGGGGATGGATTAGAGCTCCCAAGAGGAAGGAGAGAGCAAAAATGGAGTTGAGCTCGAGCTAGAAAAAATGGGTGGAATATAGGGTGCTCAGGGAGGAAGGAGAGGAGGGCTTTAGGACCGGTTTGTGTCAAAAACCGGTTCTAAAGGGTCTGACAGCGGGGCCCTGCAGTTGCTGCAAAAATGAGAAAACCTTTAGAACCGGTTTGTGATACAAACCGGTTCTAAAGGGTCTGTCCACTGGGCCCCCCTCCCTGCAGCAAACGGTCCAAAAACCTTTAGGACCGGTTTGTGTTACAAACCGGTCCTAAAGGCCTTCCGGCCATTTGCTGCAGGGAGGGGGCCCAGCGGACAGACCCTTTAGAACCGGTTTATATCCAATCCAGATCAAATGTTGTTGGCTCAATGCCCTATTTTCTACTAGTGGCGGCCATGGCGAGGTGCTCCTGCTTGACGGGCAGCAGCCCCGCCTTCGTCTTCGGCTTGACGATGCGGGTGCTGCGTGTGTGCCATCCAGCGGCGTCTCCTGCGGCTCTGGCTTGACGGGGAGCAACGCCGGCGATCTGGAGGAGCGGGAGCCGGACAACGAGGACATCCCCATCTCCATCCTCCTCGGCGTCCAGAAGCTGCCGCGGCGGCGGGAGAAAACGGCGGAGGGTAGTAGTACATGGGCGTGTTGCCGCCCTCGATGTGCTCGAGGACGGCCTCCAAGGTGCGGGCCGGGACGCCCCACCAGTGGCGCCACCCCTCGGAGTTGTGCCGGCCGCGAGGCTCGACCCCGTTGGTGGCGGCGACCTAGTTGGCGGGACGGCGTTCGAATAACGCCGTCCACAGCGCGTTGCTGTCGGGGGTGTACCGCGGGAGGTTGCACGAGTTCTCCGGCAGGCCGAACCGGATGCGCACAATCTCCGCCCATCGCTCAGCTCCGGTGGGCGGTGGTGGCACCGGGACGCCGTCGGCGCTCAGCCTCCAAGACCCCGACACCCGCATGTCTGGCGGCGCCGGGTACTCAGCCACGTAGAGGAGGCGGGCCTCGTCCTCGCGGAGGTGCCGACGGCCGAAACCATTGGCGTCCGCTCCATCGCCGGGGTAGTGTTCGACCATCGTTCTTGGGGAGGAGAGGGAGAGAAGGCGCCGGTGGTGAAGAAGAGGAGGAGAGAGCGTCGGCGGGGAGAGGTGTAGTGTGTCCACCGTCGGCGGTGCGTCGCCTTATATAGTGACGGGCGGGCGGGCACATGGAGCGGCGGCGTGTGAATCCGTGGCACGAGCCGACGGGACGCGCGTCGCCGCGCCTTCACTGTGCTGCCCGTCAATCAATGGAAGGCTGACCGACGGCGCAGCCGTTGCATTGATTCCCGCGGGAAACGAGGCGACGTGGACGACGATAGCGCTGCCACTCGCTGAATCGGCGTGCCAAGTGTTTTTTCGTGTCAAAAATGTTTTCGTCGGCGCCCCCGGGCGACCCCGCGTTCATCCAGTTCTGACAGTTTTGACAGTGGCAATGGTATGAGAATTGAGAAGGGCATGCATGGCTTCCCCCACGGGTGCTTCTTTTCTGTTCCATATCTCATGTCAATTGTTGTTTCCTCCATCTTCCTCTCTATTTTTCATCGCTCCCCAACAATGCATCATCCAGTTCTCCATCAAATCCAAAATTGAATATGAAGACCATCAATCAAACCGGAGTTCCATATAGCCAAGAATCCGGCCGTGGGTAGATATTCATCATATATAACAACGATAACGCTGAAGATATTGCCTTGCGGATTTGAACAACAGGGGACGAAACCATCAATTTCTCTTTTGGCCAGGGGGTGTAGAGATTAAGAGCATCTAGAAGATTTGGAGATGTAAACCTGGAGATGTAACCTGGAGATGTAAAAAAGTTACATCTTCAAAAAAGAGGCAATTCCAACGGATGATGTAAATTTGTGATGTAAAAGGGCAACTTCAACAAATGATGCAAATGCAGATGTAAAACTAGTTGAACTTGGGGACCTTCTTCGGTGGCATGGTGGCGGCGGGGTGGCAGCGGGCGAATCGAGGCGGGCAGCGGCACTGGAACCGTATGGTGGGTGAGGCGGCAGTGTGGTGGTGCGGGGCGGCGGGGCTGCCGGCTAGGCGACTATGATGGGATGCGCGGCGACGGTGCTATGGGTGGGGCAGGCGAGCGGGGCTGCTGGCGTGTAGGCGGTGCGGTGGTGCGGGGCGGTGTGGTGGGGACCTGGGGCAGAGTGGGCGGAGCGGCGACAGGGTTAATGAATCGGCGGACACCTCGACCGTGTGGAGGAAAAGGGCCGATTCGCGGCGTGCGATAGTGGCCGGTGATCGAAACACAGCGGAATCGATGGCGGGGGTCGTGGAGGGGGCGGATCTGGCGTGGGGCGAAGGTGGCATGGAGCTGCTGACGGAGGAAAAGGATGGGGTTGAGGAAAGAAAGTGAAACGACGGTTTGCAAGGGGCTGGTGTTTTTACATCTGCTGTAGGTGGAGATGTATATTTGCATCGCGAGGTGTTGTATTTTACATATGTAAAAGGCAGAGGTGCAATTATTATTATTTTTACATCTACATCATCTATTTGAAGAAGGGTTATTAATTAAGACTTCAAGATGCAAAAAATTGTTATTTTTTCATCTACAGTTTCAATTCAAGATGTTCTGAGTGGCTAACATCAGATATTTGAAAAACATTATTCTGGATAGTGGGTTAGTTGTAAATGGGCCAACACTATAGCACATCGTGACTTATGCTTTGGGCTTATAATTTTGCGACAAGCAAGCTGCATGATAATTAACCGACCATTTAACTAATTGTATATTCTACAAAAGAACTCGGTTACTAACATATTCACAAAGAGGACTGAAGAATGCATTATATCGTTATGTCATATTAAACTGATAATTGTGCTTCAAGTGTTTATATCTTCTGGTAGAACAATTAATTAACTATGTTGGGCCAATATACTATAAAACAAACTTAACTAATCAATACACACAACCAAAATGTGCATGATCCAAAGGTATGACTCTTGAGGAGAGCAAAGAAAAAAATTCAGAAAGGAAGAAAATTAAAATGTGTGTGCTTCTTGAAGTTAAATCCAACAACGAATTACAAAGCATGGTTTGTAGTGTTGGAAGCACGACATCCATACGAATTACAAAGCATGATTTCTAATGTTATAAGCATATATTGATGATTTGTTGCGCGAACACAGTGGCATCTTCATCAGATGCGCCATTTTTCACATCATTAAACCAAAAATTGCAACGATAAAGATGTAATTAGTGTTCATAAGAAAAGTGTTACTACTTGTTCGCCTCCCTCTCACCCCCACTTATTTCCTCACTCAATGCATGCAAGTTTTGCTCATTTCTTCTTTGCCATCACCAGCGAAATGGAGATACGAAAATATCACATGTCAATTATGGGATCTTGAAGCATGCTTTCGCAGGAGAAACACATGATTTCGATCGTCGTAGTTCAAAAATTTGCATGACACACCCACTCTGCCTCAGTTGTGATGCACTAACGATAATGACCAACGAACCTGGATCGGTGGAAGTAGCAGATATACATTGATATAACTACCCATAGGGCAGATTCACTACAAAAGATATATGGTCAACGAGTATAATCTTTCTACAAATAACTAATCGAATGATCACACTCAAAAAACGGACATCCAAATAGATTGGTACCACCCCTCCGCATTGTAGCTCCTCCGAGGGACCAATGAGCGGAACACTATATCCGCCCCCGTACGCCATAGAGTGATGTGGATACCGGATGTGAGGTTTCCTCTTTGGGGAGTAGCGACCCCCCTCCCCGTATGATTATGTACGAGATATCTGTATGTTGTAATATTTGAAGGACATGTGTTTCTCAGTACGACAAGATGGATGGAGCCAAAAAAAATTCACCATAATGTTTTGTGTGTCAACTTTGGTGTAATAGAGTAGCTATAGAGATAGCGGTAAGATTGAAAATGCGAGGAGGGTGTAAATGGGAACAGAGAATAAAAACTGAAGAAACTATTGCCACGGTATTGATTTTGAAATTGTTGCCATGGCAAGCCTTTTTCATATAAATCTGTTTTTGTTAAAACGGCTACCACATGAGTGTTTTTCTGCTGCCACGGCGACAATTTCGGATGAATTTTGTGAATACAATGAAGACTTGTTTGGCGTGAGGGCCATACCATATCTTGCTATTTTGAATTGCCTAGGATATTTTATCCCTTTTTGGGTGCACCCTTTTCATTGTGCTTTAGTCGCTTTTATATCAGTGTGATCTCTCACAGTAAAATGTCGTGTAGTTAGAGTTTTCATATGTGTAGCTCTGTCTAGAACAGGTATCTCTTCAGGGTATGAAATATACACACGAGTATGAATAGTTAGTGAGGTGTAAGTCCTGTGAACGTGAGGCCTTTCTTCATGAGCATATGGTTATCCTGACGTCCATGCAAGAGAGTCCTGAGATCAGAGCACACCCATCAAAAGATGAGCAAGAGTCACATGGAAATATGATCGGCAAGTTCGCCTACCGATTAAAATAGATCGTCAAGAATGATGCACTCATTAATGGTGTTGAGTCAATTTATGGATCTCGAATCACTAAATATCATTTATGAGAGATATTGGTTTGAGCAGAAGCACACTTTAGAATTAAATAAGTAGAATCAGTCGTGCAATTAATCATGACCCTTGTTGAAAGTATATTTTTTATTATAGTTGTAGAATAATGGATCGTGGTTCCACCTTTTTAGTAGGCACCGGAGGCCACCAGGGGCTAGGGGAGCCCCAGAGAGTCTAGGCGCCCGTTTAAGTTGGGTGCCTCCATTTGGTGCCTAGGCACTAGGCGGCAGCTAGGGCTGGGCCTTGGTCTTCTGATCTTCTTCTTGCACAAAAATCATCTCTTGTTTTTCCTATATTTTTGCGGACTTCTTTTGTGGTGATTACCTGAAATTCCAAAAACAACAAAAAAGGGCATTGAGCACTGGATTAATGGGTTAGTTCCTGAAAATAGCTTAAAAACGTTACAAACTTGAAGGATAATATGCATTTAATATACAAATATTAAAAATACATTGGAGATGTATCAATAACTCACACCAATTCTATCTCATTTACTGGCCCTCTAGGGTCTAGTTCTTATCCTTATCGACCAAGGTTGGACACTCGTTGGCCTAGATTTATATCGTCGTCTTTGGCTGCATATTCCGTAGGCAACTCCAACAAATATGTATATTAGTGATGTAAAATGGCAACTCCAACAGATCATGCAAATGCAGATGTAAAACTAGTTGAACTTGGGGACCTTCTTTGACGACATAGTAGCAACGGGCTTGCGGCGGACGAATCGGGGCGGGCGCCGGCGGTGGAACCAGGTAGTGGGCAAGGCGGCGGTGCGGTGGTGCGGGGCGACACGGTGACGGTGCTGCTGGTGGGACCTGCGGGGCTGCTGGAGAGGCGGCGATGCGATGGTATGGGGCGGCACGGCGAGTTGCTCCGTGCGGGGCAGGCGGAGCGGGTGGGGCTGCGGGCGGGGAGGCTTTTGGGATGAATCAATCGGCGGCCAAGGCGACCGAGCGGCGGAAAAACGGTCGCCCTACGTCACACCCTTGTAAATGCCATATCATGGTTGATAGAAATTATGTCCATGAAACCAGCAAGATAAATCTAACAGGTTCGGACATTTCCATCCACTCCACAGACAAAGTGATAAAGGTACCCAAGTACAAAAAGGGACCCCGAGTTCAAGTTCTTAAGACTACTGCCCGTCATACATGATCGATAATATTCTCAAGGAATACACCTAGTGGGTGCACTTAGCGTGCCCCCACTGGATACGACACCACTCGACCAGGTCTGGCCTATCCGAGTCAAAAAAAGAGACAACACAGATATATGGAACAGTTTCAATCAGACCCCCGCCGATGCAAGCACTCGACGGCGGTCTCGGGGGCTACACCCAGTGGGTTCACTCAGAGTGCCCCCACTAGACTTATCGTCACTTGCGCGGGTCTGCCCTGTTGAGTGTTAACGATTATCGAGAACCAATCAAAGACCCCTGTCGATGTCTTCATCATCCGACAGTGGTCTCATGGACTACACCCAGTGGGTGCACTCAGCGTGCCCCCACTGGATCAAAAATAGGCATGTATACACCGAAAGAAAACACCCACTGGGTGTAAAGTCAAGATGGATGAAGTGCAATCGGAAATGAACTTATAATCCCACTTACTCGGACATTAGCATGAAGTGCCGAGCTGGCGTCGTATGCGAACCTACTGGCTTCATACGCCTCCTTGGTTCGCATCATCATCTGCTCTGCCGGGATCATGGCCTCCTTCCCTGCTCCAGTTTGGTCTTCTGGAACATGTTGCAGAGTGAACGCGGACATTGGAAGAGTCTACACAATGGATGAGGTTGCAAGAGTTGCTGGAGGTTGTTCAATAGACACATGATTCACAACAGTCGAAGTCGCTGGAAGGGCACTCAACGGCGGGATCTCACGCCCAGTGATCACTTGGGGCGGGTCTCCAAGTTCCGAAGGCAATTTAATAGTTGACCAGCGCGGTTCTTTATCATCTTCTAGATAGATGACATCAGTAGCTGTTAGTCAGTAACATGAGTCGGTCCAACCGACCAATTTTATCCAGAAAGCATAACAGAATGAATATTTATTATACCTCGTTGGGAGGTGACTATGTCTGTAGCATCCAAGTTCATGGGATCTTCATCTCCAGGAGGCGACGTCACCGAGGTAGCACCTCTGGCAACCAAATTCCACTCGCACATCAAAGGCATGCAATTTCACAATGGAAAAAAAAGAAAGAGGTAAACATTCACGTTGAAGTGAGTGACATAGCAATCCTCATTCGGGGCAGAGCCTTCCAAGTCTTGGGAGCGTCAGGTTTGCGTTGTTTGGCAGGCTTCTCTGCCGACTCAGTTGTGGCGGCTCGGTCACACTTCACATTCCTAGTGCTGGACAACAAGGTCTTTCTTGGGGTAGCCACAGGATCATGGTGATGTTTGGATCGAGACCCGGTGCTGCCACAACTTCCTCACTCTCCTTCGAGTCAACTTCGCTGACCTCGCTGTCCTCAGCATAGTCACTGTCGGTGCTGCCACCTTCGCTTTCCCCACATACGTCGAGTTGATCCACGTTCGGCACAGGTGAAGGCATGTTTGTCCACTCCTACAAGATGTAAAAGCAGCAAAGTCAGTCGGCTGAAGATTCAATCACTCAACAATGATATGAAAGTAATCAGCAAGGAAATAACTCACCATGTTCTGTGGCTTGTTCACAGCAGAGAAAGGCAAGATCCACTTGGCTCCTAATGGAATGTCGCAGGCTCCAGTGATGCCTCTGAGCCACTGAGCCATGGTTTCTTCAGAAACCTCCTCTGGGTGCGACTGAGTGGAATCCTCAAGGCCTGAATAATGCCACATGGTGTGATCTCTCGCTTGGAGAGCTTGGATGCACCGACTGAGAAATGTCTCAAGCAGGTCCATTCCAGTCATCCTGCCACAGATCATATCTACTAACGCATTCACCGGAATTCCTACTTGGGTCTTCTCCTCTTCTAACATAGTCAGCGTTCTGGGAGCAACATGTTGCTCCAAAGTGAAGGGGGAAAGACTTGTCGGCATGTTTGCGGCTGCGATATCTTTGCAATAGAACCAGGTCGATTGCCATCCTCGAATAGATTGAGGGAGAGTCATTTGCGGATACGCACTCTTACTCCTTTTCTGGATCCCCAAACCACCACATAATTGGTTGACATTGGTTCTACTATTCTTGGATTTGACTTTCTTAACCGAATAGGAACGAAGAGTGAAGATATGCTTGAACAGTCCCAAGTGAGGAGGACAGCCCAAGAAACACTCGCACAACATGATGAACGCAACAAGGTGCACGATATCATTTGGAGGAAGGTGATGGAGTTAAGCACCAAAAAAGTTCAAGAACCCGCAAATAAATGGGTGGGGAGGCAAAGAAAAACCTCGCTCTACATGGCTGGTGAGAAGAACTCTCTCACCTTCGCGCGACTCCGGCTCGACCTCCTCCGCTGGTAACCTCCAGCAATCGGCGACTATCAATCCGTCGTTGACGAGATTCAAGACATCAATCTCCATGACAGATGACGGGAGAAAATCCCCCTGGATCCAGCCCGACGGCATCGCAGCCCGAGCTCCCGACGGCTTCTTGGCGCTGACTTCCTTCTTGGCCCGCTCGAGTTTGCTCGTCTTCGATCCTCATCTCGACGGTGGTGGCGGGGGCAGATCTAGGCGGAGCTCGAGAGGCAGAGGAGGAGGGGAAAATGAGGAGATTGAGAAGGAGCACTGCTCCAACCCTAGCACCGACTCGTTTTATAACCGCCCGAGTGAGTCGATGATCCATGGGCCCGAAGATCTTTGTATATCCCGATATTAGAGGGATCATGATACGTGGCGATAAGGGAGGTGCGTTAATCGAGGTGTCGTGCTCTCATTTACCCCGGTTGTTGCGTCATCGCCGCACGCGGTGCACACTTACCAAATTTTCGAATCCCGTGGAATCCGGGCCTGACAGAGCGATCCGTCACATTAAAAGATCTCGTTAATCACTCGGACCAGTTTTCGCTATTAGATTCACTCGGAAATATTTCAAGACAGAACCAATCAGGGTGAATGGAAAATATTTTTATCAAAGCCCGTTTCTGCCAAGCCTTGATATGCTTTCGGAGTTTGGCATGTTCAACGGAATCTACATTGACCCCTTTCCACTCGAACCCTGATCCATTCGGGGGCTAATGATGGGGATATGTACCTAGGATAGGTTCATAGGCCTGACCTACAGGTATTACCCAAGGGCACATCATTAAGGACTTCAAGATTTCAAAGAAGATTCCGACTGATTCGCCATGAGTCACTCGGTAGAGCATCTGCTTGGAGATTTGCTCTATCCAGTCGACAGAAGACTTTCACTCGGAAGAATATGAAGCCAGTCAGTCGTAGAAGTTGAGAAGTCACTCCAGGGGGACCAAAGGGCAGACATTCGGCTGGTTACCATAAGTAACATTTATTACGTACATTATCAGTAACACACATCTTTGTCTTCATTACTCGAACCCTTGGTTGCTTGGGCCTTGATGAGGGGTAGCGCACTCTATATAAACCATCCCTCCCCTCTGGCACAAGGGTTCGCACCCCCTGTAACACACACTCCACATAACAAGAGCTCCCGAGCACTGAGACGTATGGCTGTTACCTCCACAAGAGGGGTCTGAACTCATACATCATGTGTACAAGCTTGCTCTAGCTAAGACTCTGCCCTCTCTTTTCATACCCATCACCTCTACTGTCAGGTCCGTTCCCACGACAGTTGATCCAGGTAAACCTGACCCCCACTCTCTCAAGTTCCTGGAGGCCCAGGTCCACGATGCAATCATTGAACATCTGCATCCTTGGAAAGTGTACCAAGTTGTTGCTTTTAACTATCTTCGCCCTTCATAGTACAACACGATGGATGGAGCCACATAATTTTCACCATAATGTTCTTATTCCAACTTTTGTGTAATCGAGTAGCTATATAGATAGTGGTAAGATTGTAGATGATGGTGACAATCTTACAAAGAGGACCCCAATGCTAGGAGGATGTACACGAGGACAGAGAAGAAAAGCACAAGAAACTACTCTCATGGCATTGATTTCGAAATTACTACCAGGCAAGCAGTTTTCATATAAATCTATTTTTTTTTAAAACGGCTACCACATGAGCGTTTTTTCTGCTGCCACGACGACATTTTTGGATGAAATTTCATGAATACGATGAAGAGTTCTTTGGCGTAAGGTCCATACCATATCATTCTATTTTGAATTGCTTGGGACGTTTTACCCCTTTTTGTGTATCATTTTGATTGCCCACTAGACGTTTTTATTAGTGTGGTCTCTTACAGTTATATATCATGGAGTTAGTTTTTTCCCATCTGTACCTCTGTCTAGAACACGTGTCTCTTCGGGGTACGACATATACACATAAGTACGAATGATTAGTGAGGTCTAAGGCAGGTGAACGTCAAACTCACTTCATGAGCATTTGGTTATATTGACGTTCAGGGAGGACAGTCATGAGATAGGAACAAACCCATCAAAAGATGAACAAAAGTCACATGGAGATGTGATCGGAAAGTTGGCCTACCCATTGAAGTTCCCAGTCAACAGTCATGCACACATTAATGGCGTTGAGTTAATTCATGGATCTTGAATCACTAGGCGCCCTTCAAAGCTGGGCGCCTCCATTAGACGCCTAAGCGCCAGGGGCACCCAGGGCTGGGCCTTAGTCCTCTAAATTCTTCTTGCAGAAAAACCATCTCCTATTTCTCCTGATCTTTTGGGGACTTCTTCAGTGGTGATTCCCTGAAATTCCAAAAATACAAAAGAGGGGCATTGAAAACTTGATTAATAAGTTAATTCCTGATAATAGCTTTAAAACATTACAAACTTAAAGGATAATAGGCATGGACAGAAGATGTAAATTGGTGATGTAAAAGGGCATCTCCAACAGATGAATCAAATGTAGATGTAAAACTAGTTGAACTTTGTGACCTTCTTCAGCGGCATGGCAGCGGCGGACAAATCAGGGAGGGCGATGGAGGTGGAACCGAGCGGTGGGCAAGGTGGAGGTGCGGTGGTGCGGGGCGGCACTGCTGCGGGCACGGCGGCGAAGAAGTGGTGTGTGGCGGTGTGCCAACGGTGCTGTAGGAGGGGTTGTTGGCGAGGTAATGGTGCGGTGGTGCGGGGCGACACAACGGGGTGCTGCGAACATCACGGGCGAAGCGGTGATGGGAACGAATCGATTGGCGGACACGTCGACTGCGCGGAAAAAAATGGCTGATTCGTGGCATGCTGACATTCGAAACACGATGGAACCGGAGGCGGTGCTGGTGAAGTAGGCAGATGTGGTGCGGGGCGACAATGGCGGGGTGCGATGGTAGTGCTGGGGGTGGGACATGGGATTGTGGAAGGATAGTGAAACGACACTCGGTGGTTGGCACGCGATTTGCGTTTTTTTCTTCTCCTGTAGGTGGAGATATTCTGCAAAAGAATTTTCTTACTAACATGTTTCATATAGAGAATTGAAAACTTTATTATATAGTTATGCCATATTAAAGTGATAATTGTGCTTCGTGTATTTGTATATTTTGATTGATAAAATTTTTAATTAACTATGGTTAGCCAATATACTATAATACAAACTTAACTAATCAGTTTGCACTATCAAAATGTGCATGATCCGGAAGTAGGACGCTTGAAGAGAACAAAAAAATTATTCACATAGGAAGAAAATTAAAATGTTTCTGCTTCTTGAAGGGAAGTCCAACTACGAATAACAAAGCAATGTTTCTATTGTTGGAAGCATGACATCCATATGATGGAAACTAACGTGCAATTATAATGCATCATTTGTAATGTTAAAAGCGCCCACTGATGATTTGTTTGAACACCGTTTTTCACATCATGAAACCGACAATTGCAGTGATAAAGAAGTAATCATTGGCAGCATTGCAGAGTAGTCAAGAAAGCAAATCATAAATACTCACTCTAGATTTCTTTGTTGCAATCTACTCTATAGTGGCGCGAGCTGAGACACCGGAAATACTCACTCTTTTGAAGCGGCTAAAGAAGGCCGTGGGGCCTGGCGTCTCGCCTTGACAAAATCGTTGCCGGCGGCCAGCCATGGCGATGTGTCGCCCTTGGATCCGCGTTGCAATGCATGTTCTTGCGGGATTGATGGAGCTTCGATCCATTTTCAATGTCGCCGGCTCCGTCAATTACGTAAAGTGGTGAGGTGGGGGGCTTACCACGATGAATTGAAGCTTGTGCTTCCTTAGTGGCGGGGCGACTCTGGATCTGCCGGTCATCTACCCACCCCCGGTGCAAGATTCGCGGCGGTGACCCGTGCCCGTAGTCGCCCACTTGGGGGGGGGGGGGGTGCATCTGGCGGATCGGGAGGGGGGGGGGTAGATCTGGCTCCCCTGCCTCTGTGCATTGAATGGGAGTCTCCGCGTGCGCGACTTCTCGGATCGAAAGGGGAGACCCTATGGCCATGGGGCTGGACAAGAGCAGCGAGGGGCCTACAACCCCTGGTGGGTGGACAAGAGCAGCGAGGGGCCTCTCCCTCTCTCACAATCTCTCTCTCTCTCTCTCAATCTCTCTCTCCCTCTCTCTCTCTCCCTCTCCCTCTCCCTCCCTACATCCCTCCGTCTCTCTCCCTCTCTCTCTCAATCTCTCCCTCTCTCCTTCTCTCTCTAGTTTATTGCAAATAAATATCAATAGTTTTATGCTGCATGTTGTTTTTACTAATGTCTCCATTGATAAACATGTTACATGTATCAATCTAAAAAATTATGATATTTTAAAATTTATTAGCAAGATAAAAAATGGAATCATCGTGCATCAATTTAAAAAAGTATGATAATTTAGAAACTCTTGGAGTTTCGTTCATTTCAACAGGAGACCAAGTTGTTGACGGGATTACCAAGCCTTTGCACGAAACAACTTCAAGCCTTTAAAGACAACCTAAAACTTAACACGTTCAGATTAAGGGAGGATGTTAAATAATAGACTTGTAGTTCTGTCTAACCTGACATGTTGTTATGATTGTATGTGTGAGTGCATGTAACAAACTGCGGGAGGTCGTTAGCCAAGGATCGGCCTTATCCCACATGAGCAAAGCGTAGTAACAACCTGGGCCGATTGTATTCTATGTTTCTGGTACTTAACACGAACGGCGTCCCAATAGAAGAGCATACGCTTCCCGCCTAACTTGTTTCAAAAAATGGCCGTAAGAATATAGATTTATATTACTGCAATGAAAAATAAAGTATTTCTTTCACTGCAGACCACCTTGGTTTCGTGTGACCACAATCGTCTAACAGAACTATGCCATGTGTCCTCTTATTACATAGAGGAAATCACATAACACCGTCCTCAAATTATGAATTGACACCACTTCTTTAATTCTAGTTTACTACTAATAACTAATAACATACATCTACTATCCATTAAACATTCAAAGAAATACTAGAAAATCTCAACAAAAGGAACTCTAACCCCCTATTGAGCATATCAGTAAACCACGACACAAGGGTTTAAGAAATTACCCGCCAATCACTAGTAGAAAAACGACCTATTGTCCCGGTTCGTGAGGGCCATTTGTCCCGGTTTTTGAACCGGGACTAAAGTGTCGGTACTAATGCCCTAAACCTTTAGTCCCGGTTCTTGCATAAACCGAGACAGATGGGCCTCCACGTGGCCGGTGCGGCGAGCCCAGGCAGGAGGCCCTTTGGTCCCGGTTGGTGCAGGACCAATAGGCATCCAGGCGTCAGCATCTCAGGTGTTGGGGTTTTTGTTTTTTTAAAGGGGGGGGAAGGGTTTGGGGGTTTTGGAGGGTTAATTTAGGTGTTTCTTATATTGTGTTAGCATGCTAATTAATAGAGAGAAGTGTCCTTTTTATCTCCGTGCTTGGTCGACGCTACATACTATACGTATAGAGAAGACTAGACACGCTAGCTAGTTAAGCAAATGAAGGAAACAGAAGATCGTCATGAACAGATGCATACAAAGAGAAGTGATATCGACCACCTCTCCTTCTCTGAGAGATTGGTCGAACAACAAGTTCTCGTATATCTATCCGATGCTATTGGCTACATATATACAATATAAGTATATTTTACAATATAATCTCCTAATTAAAATTGAACCATGCAGGGTCCACATAGTATTCTCCGTCTTTAGCGATCACATGGTCAAGAAAGAATGCCGCCAATTCCTCTTGAATTCCTCGCATACGATCTGGTGCTAGGAGTTCATCTCGCATCCGAAATATCTAATTTGAAGAAGGGGGTCAATACATATATATGAATAAATGAAACTGAACACAAATGATGGTAATAAAATAAAATTGTGAATATAATTATTTACGCAGTTCATATTGTTTCTCGGAGTAGCCCCGCTCACAGGTCGTGTGGCGGATGGACACGCAAATGTAGTATCCACCGTAATTAGTCCCTTCTTCCTGCCACAACCACTTTACAAGAAATAGAGTTCAATCAAACTGATAATTAGGAAGCATGCTAAATGGTATTGATGAAACTAGCGCTTGAATCACTAGAAAATGCGTGGAACATATATGCTACTATAGTACTTACTTTCGGGTGTCTGAACTGCAGCTTCTTTGGCAGTCCCGGAGTTTTTGAGGTGAATTTACTCCAAATCCTGCCAGACAAAGAAAACAATTACTTGATATCAGGAAATGAACAAATTGAAGTTGCCGATATGATGCGATAATGATAGATTTGACTTACACTAGTAGAAAACAGGGCATTGAGCCAACAACATTTGACCCGGATTGGATATAAACCGGTTCTAAAGGGTCTGTCCGCTGGGCCCCCTCCCTGCAGCAAATGGCCGGAAGGCCTTTAGGACCGGTTTGTGTTGGTTTGTAACACAAACCGGTCCTAAAGGTTTTTGGACCGTTTGCTGCAGGGAGGGGGGCCCAGTGGACAGACCCTTTAGAACCGGTTTGTATCACAAACCGCTTCTAAAGGTTTTCTCATTTTTGCAGCAACTGCAGGGCCCCGCTGTCAGACCCTTTAGAACCGGTTTTTGACACAAACCGGTCCTAAAGCCCTCCTCTCCTTCCTCCCTGAGCACCCTATATTCCACCCATTTTTTCTAGCTCGAGCTCAACTCCATTTTTGCTCTCTCCTTCCTCTTGGGAGATCTAATCCATCCCCATTTTTCTCCACCATTTGTCAAGATTGTTGGCACCCATCGGTCCTACGGTTAGCATCAACATTCCCTCTTCCGGCATTGCAAGTTTTGCTCGTTTTCTTGCTCACTTCATTTTTGTTGTGCTAGCTAGGTGTTTGATGAAATGCCTAAGCTAGAGAGAGTTCATCATTTGTTATGTATACATATGCAATTTGAGCTCAAATTTAATTATGATTTGTGGTTTTTTTTAGTGTCGCGCGCCTTGTCCCCTTCCTCACCGCCGTCGATCGCCCCGTCACCGACACAACCTTGGTAAGCCTATTGTTTTTATTTACCAAAACAAATTTTGATTTGTATGATTTACATATTTACTTGTATATAATTTTCTTATTGTGTAAGATTTTTTTTATATGTATAGCGTCATGGTTTTGATATCCATCCCCGTTGGCCCTCGTCCAGTCTATGATTCGGATGTGGTATATTATCTTTTATAACTACATATTTTCATTTCCTGATTATATGACAATTAATTACGCCAACCAACTTGACATAGATATTTTTATCTAGGAGGTAGTGGAACCGGAAATGCCAATCGACCCTATTGGTGAGAAGTTACACTTAGTTGAACAAGAAAATGTTGCCCTGAAAGAAAGATTGAAAAAAACCGAAGAAAGGTTGGAAAAAACTGAAAGAGAGAAGATGACCTTGGAAAAGGTTCTTGCCGGTGTCGTCGATGGTCACAAGAGCGAGATGGACGCAATGCGCGTGAAGATTAGAAAGATTAGAAAATATGCAATTAGTAAAGATGCTTGGTATCATTATGCCGTCGGGTCAATTGTTACCTTTGTTGCGATTTTGATCGCATTTGTTGTTGTTTTTAAATGCATTAATTAGAGAGAGTTTTTATGGTTGGTTTCAGTGTGTGTTTTTATGAGAACTATATATGTATGGTCACTACGCTACTTTGGTTTTAACGTGTGATCAACTTTTTCTATTAATTAATTAATTTAGTCATGATGATTCAGCATAATGGTTTTTGATAAATTTATATAATGTAGATGAACCGGCAATGGATGTACAGTGATCGACGTCGTCCCGAATTCCTTAATGACATGCATAGTTTTGTCAATGTGGCTGAGAAAAACAGGCAGAATGGATTTATTTTTTGTCCATGTAAAAAATGCCAGAATAGGAGGAATTTCCCTAACTCAAGAACCATACACACCCACCTGTTGCAAGAAGGCTTCATGCCCAGTTATTTTTGTTGGACCAAGCACGGAGAAAGAGGGGTTGTAATGGAAGACAATGAAGCAGAAGAGGATAATGATAACTATCATATGTTCGGTGAACACGGTGATACTGAAATGGGGGAAGACGAGCCTGAACTTGAGGACATTGTTGATGAGTCTGATGATGATCTTCGTCAGGTCATTCGTGAAGAACAGATAAACTGCGGAAGTGAAAACGAGAGGTTGAAGTTGGAGCGCATGTTAGAAGATCACAAAAAATTGTTGTACCCAAATTGCGAAGATGGCCAGAAAAAGCTGGGCACCACCCTGGAATTGCTGCAATGGAAGGCAGAGAATGGAATATCTGACAAGGGATTTGAAAAGCTGCTGAAAATAATGAAGAAGATGCTTCCAAGAGATAACGTGCTGCCCTGCAGTACGTACGAAGCAAAGAAGGTTGTCTGCCCTCTAGGATTGGAAGTGCATAAGATACATGCATGCATCAATGACTGCATCCTCTACCGCGGTCAGCACGAGAATTTAAATGCCTGCCCGGTATGCGGTGCATTTCGGTATAAGATCAGGCGAGATGACCCTGGTGATGTTGAGGGCGACGACCGCCCCAGGAAGAGGGTTCCTGCCAAGGTGATGTGGCATGCTCCTATAATACCACGGTTGAAACGTTTGTTCCGAAACAAAGAGCATGCCAAGTTGCTGCAATGGCACAAAGAAGACCGTAAGGAAGACGATATGCTGAGACAACCCGCTGATGGGTCGCAGTGGAGAAACATCGACGATAAGTACGAGGACTTTGCACGTGACCCAAGAAACTTAAGGTTTGGTCTAAGTACAGATGGCCTGAATCCGTTTGGGGAGCAGAGTAGCAGTCATAGCACCTGGCCCGTGACTCTATGTATCTATAACCTTCCTCCTTGGTTATGCATGAAGCGTAAGTTCATTATGATGCCAGTGCTTATCCCAGGCCCGTCGCAACCCGGCAACAACATTGATGTGTACCTGAGGCCACTGGTTGATGAACTTTTAGAGTTATGGGCTGACGAAGGTGTACGTGTGTGGGACGAGTACAAACAGGAGGAATTTGACCTACGAGGGTTGCTGTTTGTAACCATCAATGATTGGCCCGCTCTTAGTAACATCTGAGGACAGTCAAACAAGGGATACAGCGCATGCACACACTGTTTAGGCGAGACTGAAAGTATACATATAGGCAAGAATGTGTACCCGGGGCATCGTCGATTTCTTCCAGACAGGCATCCCGTAAGAAAGAAAGGAAAGCATTTCAAAGGCGAGGCAGATACACGGAGGAAGCCAACCCTCCCTAAAGGTACTGATATATATGACATGGTCAAAGATATAAAAGTAATCTTTGGTAAGGGTCCTGGCGCACAATCTGTTCCGAATGACGCCGACAACCACGTAGCCATGTGGAAGAAGAAATCTATATTCTGGGAACTACCCTATTGGAAATTCCTAGAGGTTCGCTCTGCGATCGACGTGATGCACGTGACGAAAAATATTTGCGTGAACCTGCTAAACTTATTGGGCGTGCATGGGAAGAAGTCGAGAGATACACCAAAAGCACGGCTGCACCACAAACGTATGCACGAACGAGACGACCTGATGAATCGAGAGAATTTCAAAGGTCCTGCCAGCTACGCTCTTACCAAGGAAGAGAAGGAGATCTTTTTCCAAGTCCTGAGCAGTATCAAGGTCCCGTCTGGCTACTCGTCGAACATAAAAGAAATACTAAACCTGGAAGAGAAAAAGTTCCAAAACCTAAAGTCTCATGACTGCCACGTGATCATGACCCAGTTACTTCCGATTGCATTGAGGGGGCTTCTGCCAGAAAACGTGCGAGTACCCATTGTGAAGCTATGTGCATTCCTCAACGCAATTTCTCAGAAGGCAATCGATCCAGCAACTCTACCAAGTTTACAGAAGGACGTGGTCCAATGTCTTGTCAGCTTCGAGTTGGTGTTCCCACCAACCTTCTTCAATATTATGACGCACCTCATAGTTCACCTAGTCCAAGAGATTTCCGTTCTCGGTCCTGTATTCTTACACAATATGTTCCCCTTTGAGAGGTTCATGGGAGTCTTGAAGAATTATGTTAAAAACCGTGCTAGGCCAGAAGGAAGCATGGTCAAGGGCTATCGAACAGAGGAGGTCATTGAGTTTTGTGTTGACTTTATTCCTGACCTGAACCCGATCGGTGTTCCTCAGTCGCGCCATGAGGGGAGACTGCGTGGAAAAGGCACGCTAGGAAAGAAATCAACAACATGTATGGACGAGCAATCATTCACTCAAGCACACTACACAGTTCTAGTTAATTCCAGCTTGGCGGCTCCATATATCCAGGAACACAAGGATATTTTACGCTCGGAATACCCGAAGCAACCTGAATATTTCATTGCTAAAGAACACGCGAAGACTTTCGGCGGTTGGTTGCAAAGACGTCTCATTAATGACAACATTGTTGAAGATGAGCTATACTTGTTGGCCAAGCAACCATCTTCGACTGTATTGAACTTTAAAGGGTACAAGATAAATGGTAACACATTTTACACAGCAGACCAAGATAAAAAGAGCACCAACCAAAACAGTGGCGTCCGGTTTGATGCAAAAGACGACAACGGGCAAAGAGTCACATACTATGGTTACATAGAGCAGATACGGGAACTTGACTACGGACCTTCCTTTAAGGTCCCTTTTTTCTGGTGCAAATGGTTCAACCTGTCAGGCGTGAAGGTAGACCCGAAGTACGGAATGACAACAGTGGATCAGAAGAATCTTGGGTACGACAATGATCAATTCGTCCTAGCCAATGATGTGGCTCAGGTTTTCTATGTGAAGGACATGTCTAGCAGACCGAGAAAAAGAAAAGACAAGGAAGCGAATACATCAGACGATGAGCCAAGGCGCCACATAGTTCTTTCAGGGAAAAGAAACATCGCGGGAGTCGAGGACAAGACAGACATGTCAGAAGATTACAATAAATTTGATGAAATTCCTCCCTTCAAAGTCAAAGATGATCCAAGCATCCCGTTAAATGATGAAGATAGTCCATGGTTACGGCGCAATCAGAAGAAAGGCAAGAAAAAAAATAGATAGGGGGTGTTGTTGCTGATGTGTAATAATGTATTAAACCAGTTTCCACTAAATTTGACCAGTTTCCACTAAATTTGATCATTTTGATAAATATCATTTTTTATTTTTTAAGTGTAAAAATGACATTTTGACAATTTGTAAATAAATGTAAAAAAAACAGAAAAGGAAAACAAAAAAATAAAATAAAAGAAGAAACAGAAAAAACAAAAAGGAAACAAAAAGAAAAAGAAAACAGAAAACAGAAAAAGGAAAAAAGAAAAATAAAAAAAGAAAGAGGAAAAAGAAAAAGGAAACAAAAATAAAAAGAAAACAGGAAACAGAAAAAAGAAAAAAGAAAAATAAAAGAAGAAACAGGAAAAAGAAAAAGGAAACAAAAAAAAAGAAAACAGGAAACAGAAAAAAGGAAAAAAGAAAAAGGAAAAAAACCTTTAGGACCGGTCTGTAACAACAACCGGTCCTAAAGGTGACCTTTAGGACCGGTCTGTAACAACAACCGGTCCTAAAGGTGGGCTCGCGCCCGAATTTGGACCCTTTAGAACCGGTCTTTGTTAGCAACCGGTGCTAAAGGGTCTTTAGCACCGGTTGCTAACAAAGACCGGTGCTAAAGGCCCTATACCTCTCCGGGGTCGCCAACTTCTCGCCTTCTCGCGCGTGCCTTCTCTCCTTCTCTCGCCTCCTCGCCGCCTCGATCTCTCCTCGCCGCCTCGCCGCGCCGTCGCCGCCTCGCCGCGCCGTCGCCTCCTCGCGCCGCCGCCTCCTCGAGCTGCCGCCGCCTCCTCGCGCCGCCGCCGCCTCTCCTCGCGCGCGGCGCCGCCTCCTCGCCCGCGCCGCCGCCTCCCCGCGCGCCGCCGCCGCCTCCTCCCCGCGCCGCCGCCTCCTCGCCGCGCCGGCCGCCTCCTCGCGCCGCGGCCTCCTCGCGCCGCCTCGCCGGCCGACGATCCTCGCCGCCTCCTCGCCGCGCCGTCGCCTCCTCGCCGCGCCGGCCGCCGCCTCCTCGCCGATCCTCGGCGCCTCCTCGCGCGCGGCCTCCTCGCGCCACCTCCTCGCCGATCCTGGCGCCGCCTCCTCGCCGCAACGTCGCCTCCTCGCCGCCTCTTCGCCGCGCCGTCGTCAAAGGTATATCGTCCATATTTTCGTATATCCATATTTTCGTATATTCACGTAAGGACATCCTATAAAAAAAGTTACGTGAAGCCGCCTTCATCATATTCCGACGATTCCGTAAAACCCTAAACCGACGATTCCGACGATTCCGACGATTCTGACGATTCATAGTTTACCCTAAACCGACGATTCCGTAAAACCCTAAACCGACGATTCCGACGATTCATAGTTTACCCTAAACCGACGATTCCGACGATTCCGTAAAACCCTAAACCGACGATTCCGACGATTCCGACGATTCATAGTTTACCCTAAACCGACGATTCCGACGATTCCGTAAAACCCTAAACCGACGATTCCGACGATTCCGACGATTCATAGTTTACCCTGAACCGACGATTCCGTAAAACCCTAAACCGACGATTCCGACGATTTCGTAAAACTTTCCGACGATTACAATTCCGTAAAACTTTCCTACGATTCCGACGATTCCATAACTGCGGGGAAAGTTTCCGACGATTCCGACGATTCCGTAAAACTTTCCGACGATTACAATTCTGTAAAACTTTCCTACGATTCCGACGATTAATTCCATAACTGCGGGGAAAGTTTCCGACGATTCCGACGATTCCGTAAAACTTTCCGACGATTCCGTAAAACTTTGCGATGATTACGACTCCGACGATTCCGTAAAAATTTTCCGTAAAGTTTCCGGTTCCGTAAAACTTTTCCGTAAATAATTTTGCTAAGTTAAATTCTTTTTACTAGCAGGTGTTGAGCTATGGATCCCCAAGAACCACATGATCAGCACGCCGATCAGCTCGCGGAAATGGGTGAGGCGGAGAAGGAAAGATACATGTGCCTGATGATTTTTGAAGATGCAACGGCCATATATCATGATGGCGACGGTGGGCATGCGTTTAGCAATCAATTTTTGAACGACTCCGGTGACGGAGCTGAGAATATAGAAGATGTAGTAGATGAAGAAGTGCCCTCCGGAACAAACTCTGCCAATGTATATCTCAAGTCACTGTTGACGCAACAATTAATTTGTATTGCACTTACTAACGAATCATTATTTTCCCGTTTAGGTGCCCTCCGGAACACCTAGCGCAAGTACTGAGACAAAGTCGAAACGAGGCCCGGCCGCAAGGTTGAAAGATACTGCAAGGTACTCGATCGATAAAGTTGCTGCTGATGGCAAACCACTGGAACCCCCAGAAACTTATCGCAAATTTATAAATCAGTGCGGAGTTGTTGTAAGAGACCTGGTCCCGATCAACTTAATAGAATGGAATAAGCCGAAGACCGGCGCCAACGTTGGAGCTACTTATGTCGATGACAGATTGAAAAGAGTGCTTTGCGACACGGTCTGGCTAAATTTCAGCGTAGCGGAAGATAAGAAGAAGAAAGTCGAGGAGTGGGCTTTGAAGAAGATGGCCACACAATTCCAGAGGTGGAAGAAAGACTTGTGGAAGAAATATAAGGACGAAGATCCAGTTTTCACTGGGCACCTAGTGAAGATAAGAGACGCTTGGCCTGATTTTAAGACGTACAAGAAATCGGGTGTCTTTACATCCCGATCAGCGACAAATACGGACAATGCGAAGAAGAAGAAATATCACCATATTTTGGGGTCAGGTGGCTACATGACTGCCCTGCCTAGGTGGCGACGCTATGAAGATGCGCTTCTGAAAAGAAATATCATTCCACAGACCCATGACTGGCCCGATAGGTCCAAGTTCTGGTTGTTCGCGCATGGGGCAACGTTGGACGCTGAGACTGGGATGATTGTTGCGGAGGGACCATGGTCGGAAAAAATAAGACAAGTCGTATCAGATCTAGAGAAGGCAATAGAAGCTGTTCGAAAAGGAACTTTTGTTCCCGATAGAGAGAACGACGAGTTGACGAAGGCACTCGGGAACCCCGAAAAGTGGGGACGAACACGAGGCTTTGGAGCCACTACCCCATGGAACCAAGGGTTTCCGGCGGACCTTGGCACTTACAGAAGCCGTGGTAGAAGCAAGAGGAAGGCGCTGGAACGGATAGCGACATTAGAAGAAAAGGTGTCGTTTCTCTTGAAGAAAGGGGGACACCCTGTACCTGACACTAAAGAGGAGGAAGAAGATCCTGCACCTGACACTGATAGGCAGCAATTAGAAGACGATCCTGTAGCAGATGCCGTCCCATCTCAGCATAGAAGCAGCGTGGGTTCCACGCAGCTGCAGCTAGAAGACGGTCCTGCAGTCGAACCATCGGCGCCTCACTACCCCGTGGATGATGTCACGGAGAAGATAAACTGTGAGATACATATGCCAATGGGGAACATATCCTTCATGGTGGAGTCAGGCTATGCTTTACCGAATCAACCTGGAGCAACCTACCATGGTGGTCAGATTCCAGCATCCCATGCTCGTGTCGGGTTGTCAACAATTACGCCGGGATGCCAGTCAATTGAGCTTGATATTCCTGGAGGTGAAGGTGAGAAGACACTGGGAGAAATGGAGCTTGGTATCATCTTGTGGAAGAAGAAACACATCGTGTTTCCTAACGCGGCGCCAAGGCCACCGACTCCTCCAGGTACAATTATGCACCACCTCCAACAATTACTGAATGTTGCACCACATGTAAGCCTATTTTTAATAGTTTTTTCACTTTCGTACAGAGAATGCACGACCTCCAAGTCCACCCCCCAACGCACCTCCAAGTCCACCCCACAACGAAGATAGGGAGCCCGAGGCCGAGTGTCCATCGCCCGTGCACTCCAGTGAGCCGACGGATGCGCGCACTACGGGTACGGCAAAGCGAAGCTGCAGTTCAGAAGAAACGGGAGTCCTCCCAAGAAGAGAGAAAGGAAACCCAATAATGTCAAGACTCCCCGAATTTACCAGGCCTGATGACTCCGGAGGAACTAGACGAGGCCGTGAAAGCCAAAAACAAAGCATGGTTCGCACGGTTTCCCCTGAAGCCCCCTCCAGACATCTGGAAGGAAACTCTGAAGAATGTACCAAAGTGGAAAATTGAGCGCACCATCGACAACTTATATTATCCTGAACCGCCGCCACCGCCGCCCCTTTCAGACTATGAACGGTTCATTGAAAAGATGCACACCGCACAGATGAAGCAGGCAGAGCAGATGAAGCAGGCGGAGCAGATGAAATGCGGGAAACAAGTTCCCCAGCTCGGACAACAAGAAGCACAGTCAATTGCCCCGCTCAAGGTGTTATCTGACCAGGCTTCAGTGTCCGGTCCACGCATGGGCGACGTAGGTTACGCTATTGCTGAGGTGGTATATAAATATAAGCCCGAGCAGCCTCTGGTCGAAAATCCTAGTGCTCTAACAACCCAACTATGGAATTTACATGGTTGGTACTTGGAGGCCGCAAGGCAAAAGAGAGACTGTATCATGGCGGCAGTTCAGGATCAACACTACTTCAGAGAGTACGGTGTGGAGATTGGGTTCGATGATTTTTTCCAGATGTACAATCAACGTGCCCACGACAAAGCTATCGTCAGCTGCTACTGTTTGTAAGTGAATTATTTGTGTAATTTAATTATTTATTTAAGCTCGCGTTCATTGCCCGTATAATTATCACTCCCGAGACATTCTTTTTGTACGCTACTATGCAGAATGAAGATTCGTGAATGCAGGCTGGCAGGAATCTGGGACTTTGGGTTCATTGACCCGTATTCGTTTCATCAAGAGACAATAGAAAAGTTCAACAAGGATACACCGGATGATTTGCTAAGGTTTTTGAAGCGACAAAGTACCAAAAAAGAAATACTTTGGCCCTACGCATTCAAGTGAGTGTTACTGTCTTGTACACATTCCAATTTGCTTACCTGATGTTAAGTGTACTTGATGAGTATGCATGACTGCGTGTGTACACGTGCGCAGGTCCCACTTCATATTGTTCATCATTAGAATCGATCAAGGAGTGGTTGAAGTCTGGGACCCGTTAACCTGGGACGCTGACAAATGGAAGAGCGCGCGTCAGATGCTTCAAAGGTATATATATATCGGCCTCTTTCGTTCATTGGCCTCTTTTTCGTTCATTTCCTGATATCAAGTAAGTAATAATTAACTCTTGTATTCATTTTTCTTTGTCGGCCAGGGTTTGGCAAATGTTCATCAAGGAAGAACCCGGTACATGGGCAGACAAGCTCCACTTTCAGATTAACAAAGTAAGTAGTACTACGTACCCTGGTTTCAATACCATTACCATTCTCTTGATTATTATTAATTTGACTGAATTATGTTCTCGTATATAGGGCGTTCCGCAACAACCACAGGGCACTGATTATTGTGGATACTACGTTTGCGAGTACATTCACAGGATTATCAATGAGAAATCCCGTACTTCCAGAAATCTAGAGGTACGTAACCGGATCTTCATAACTTTATTTATGTTGCCATCAATTATGTTAGTTTTGTTCATAACTTAATTGTTTTCATCTACTTCTTTTAAAGCTGCAACGAAAGCGGGCGATGCTAAGACCAATCCAACGTTGCAAGGCAGTTGCAGAGGAATTGGCAGGATTTCTCCTCACGCAAGTCATAGATGAAGGCGGAGAATTTTTCCATCCTATGAACCAATAGCGAGCTCCCTTCTCTATGCAAGTATAGAGCTATATATAGGAAACGAACTTCAAATTATGTAATGATAATCGGTCCAGTACTTCGTGTTACATGTATATATGTACTTTTATTTGGTGCATCAACATTTAACCGCAAACACGGAATCGGAGAAACACTTAACCGCAAACACGGAATCGGTGTTTCCTGATACGTGTTTCCGATTACGTGTTCGTAAAAAACGGAACACGGACACACGGAATCGGAAACACGGAATCGGAAAGACGTAAACGGAAATACGGAACCGGAAACACGTAAACGAAAACCCTGAAAATACGGAACACGGAAACACCGAAATACGGAATCGGAAACCCTGAAAAGAAAAGGAAAAAAAAAGAAAAAAAAAGCATTAGGACCGGTTGGTGTTACCAACCGGTCCTAAAGGTCCTCCGCCTGCGCGCACTTTTCGGCGCCCACGTGGAGGCCTTTAGCACCGGTTTGTAAGAGACCGGTGCTAAAGTGGGGGGCCTTTAGTCCCGGATACGTAGCACTGGATGTGTATCCGGGTCCAAAGGCCCTTACCAACCGGTTCTAATACCCCTTTCTCCACTAGTGTTACTTCTCTAGAATTTCAGTCATGTCCGCGTACTTTTTGGGATCTTTTCGTCTCGAGTCTAAGACGGTTACTAGTCCCTGCTCAAGCGTAATCTCTAGGAGAATATAGTGGAACTTGCGCACGCATGCATAACTCATCAGTTACATTACTATAACCTCGACTAATAAGGGATACCGAATATGCACAAGACAGTAATACTCACTCGAAGTTGTAAGGGAAGAGTATTATAGCTTTCTTTTGATTTAATATAAACGATTGTAGCAGCTTGTCCTCGATATCTTTAGCCTGAAATTTAACCATATATGCATCTATGAGATTTGTGTTAATGAACCCAATATCATTGATTTGTCTTTTCTTCAATTCGGCGATCTTCAATCTGCATAATATAGTGAGAATAGTTAAAGATACATGCAATGAAAGAGCTGACCAATATATAGAGACTTAATGACAGAAGTAGTACTATTTACAGGCAGTAGCAAGTGATAATTGACTTATCAAGGGCCTTTAGATTGAAAAACTCGAAGAACTCCTCAAATGGAACATTCAACAAATCAATGCTAATGAGGTCATGCTCCCCTTTAACTCTGAGCGTCAAAATATTCCTCCCCCGAGACTCTCTACAGGTTTTCATATACCAATCATGGAATCTTCGCATCATCATTGTTAGAGAAGTTTCATCTTTGACGAGAGGCTTCCCGTATATGTATCTGTGTTCGTCCACCTCCAAGAAATTAAAATGTGCATCGTCGGGCCGGTAATCTCCAAGATCGTTATAATCGGGCACCATCACGCCCAGATGATTCGCGACGACGCTAGACACCTGGAGCGGGGGCAACGGTTGGTTCGCTTATTCGCCGAGCTGAGCAACTTTTTTCCCAGCTCGTCGTTCTGCTAACCTTTGAGCACTGACAGTATTTCCCGACCGCTCCGCTTCGATAAATGACTTTGTAAGAATGCGCTCATAGTTGTCTTTCACCGGAGACTTTGGTGCTTTCGTCAGGGCAGCCAGAGTACGCTTCGCTTTTACCGGATCTATCTTCTCCTTCGGAGGTGGATTTTTCTTTGCTTTGACCTCTTCAAAGAGGTTGGTCACTTCGGCTTGCACGATCTTCGCGTTTTCCTCCTGGCTCGTCTCGTATGGTAACTTCTCTAGAGTCTTTAGAGAGGGACCGTATCTGTATTGCCTGCCTCTGGCTGTACTGCTAGACGCCGGAGCAGACGGAGCGGCTGTGGTTGTCTTCCCTTTCTTACGAGGCGGAGGAGAAGGACGACGCGTCGGAGGAGCCGGGGCAGCGGCGGGTCTCTTCCGCCCTTGTTGACGAGGAGGAGAAGGAGGAGGCAGCTGGCTGCTCGGGCGCGCCGGCGAGGTGGAGAAGGAGGCGGAGTGCCGCCACGCGCCGGAGAAGGAGGCTGAGTGCCCCGATAACTCGCTGGAGGAGGCGGAGGAGGAGGCGGAGTGCCCTGACTCGCTGGAGGAGGAGGAGGAGGCGGAGGCGTCCAGTTCAGAAGGTTGATGAGCTCCTTCCGCCATAGGCATGGAGTCTTCAGAGAAGAACCCAGCCGAATCTCCCCTTCACCCGTAGGGTGGTCAAGCTCAAGGTCCTCAAATCCGTCCGTTATTTGATCCACCATCACCCTAGCATATCCTTCTGGAATCGGCTGGCCATGGTAGATTGAGCCAGGTTCATTAGGTATAACAAAGCCAACAGCCGCCTTGACTTTCAATGTCATCCATCGCGTCATAAGGTCGCAATGTTGAGACTTTGTGATAGCATCCACGGGGTAGCCCGTGAAGACAGGCTCCAGGTGCTGAGTCTGCTCGGTGGAAGCCACGCTGCTTCTCCGCTGAGATGGCGGCGTAGCTTCAGGGGAAGCTTCGGCAGGTCGTTTGCTGCGATCTGCTTCTCATTCCTCCAGCCCTTGTACCCTTTCGTGCAGCGCCTGCAGTTGGCTATGCTCCACTTTCTTCCTCCTCTCCTGGGTTTTGTAACCCCCTGCGTCCGGAAACCCAGCATTCCACGGAAGGGAGCCTGGCGTGCCTCGTGTCCGTCCACGGTGCTCAGGATTCCCGAGGGGCATTGTGAGCTCGTCCTTCTCTCTGTCTGGAACGAACGTCCCTTCCTGTGCTGTGGCAATATAGTGCCGGAGCTTCGTGACGGGTATTCGCAGTTGCTCTTCCGTCCAAACGCACTTCCCTCATACAAGGTCCAAGGTTCCGCCAACCCCGAAGAACCAAGTCCGGCAACGGTCTGGCCATCTCAATGTTTCTGGTTCGACCCCTTTAGCAATCAGGTTATTCTCAGCCTTGTCCCACAAAGGTCGGGCTTTGAGGTAACCACCTCACCCCGTGCGATGGTGATGCTTCTTCTTCACAACATTTTTCTTGTTTGTCGCTGACATATTCTTACTCTTTTCCGATGTCTTGTGGGCCACAAATGCGGGCCATTGATCTCTGATCTTCTCAAACCGGCCGGTGAATTCTGGTGTCTCTTCTTTGTCGACAAACGTTTTCAGCTTATTCTTCCACCTCCTGAATAGTTCTGCCATCTTCTTAAGAGCATGAGACTTGATCAATTCCTCTTTAACTGGCTTCTCTGGATCCTCCTCTGGCGGTAGGGTGAAATTTTCCTTAAGCGTTGTCCAAAGATCTTCTTTCTGCATATCAGAGACATAAGACGTCGGCACCTCAGGGTCTTCCTTCTTTGGCTTTAACCATTACTGGATACTGATCGGGATCTTGTCCCTAATAAGAACCCCACACTGAGCACGAAATGCATCCCTTGTCCGGATGCGTTCAATCGGCTTGCCATCGTGCGCGATTGTTGTGATCTCAAACCTTTCATCCGAGCGCAACTTTTTCTTCGGGCCTCGTTTCTTTACCGAAGCTGAGCTCGATCCGGAGGGCTAGAGAAAAAAGAAGAAAGACGAGAGTTAATTAATATGTGTACATATGAAAACAATGAATGCATCAATTAACTAGTCAGCACGGGCTTTACTAATATATATATACCTGGCCGGACTCGGTTCGGTCCCCGGAGCCGTCATCACGATCTCCTTCTTGTACCTCCATTGGGTCACTGGATCCATCATGAACATAGCCCTCTTCTTGTACCGGCATTAATGGGTCACTGGAGCCATCATGAACATAGCCCTCTTCTTCACCCGGTCCTTCCTGACCATCGGTGTCGTAGAGAAATGACGCAACAACATCACTTCCTTGTGCGATTATCTCCCCCAACATCGCTTCTGTTGCTTCGTCTCAGGAGTGATCCATAGTTTCTGCAAATATTTACAACATGTCAATTATTATTCAAACATGGTACAGATGAATATATATTAGTGGCAAACGTAGAACTAGCTAGCTAATCACAATAAGGAATCATGTTAGTGGCCTCGACGCTGCTTCTCTAGGGTTTGGGGTGGCCTAGACAACGCTTCAAGGGTTTGGGGTGTCCTCGACACAATGCTTCAAGGGTTTGGGGTGGCCTCGATGACAACGCTCTTTTAACTTGGTAAATTTGGGTGGCCTCGAGATAGTTTGTCGGGTACGGGCGCGGCGGGAGGGGGTACGAGACCAACATCATTTTTTCTCTAGGGTTTGGGTGTCCTCGAGAGTTTTGGTCGATCGAGAGGACCGAGGGGGGTGCTCCCGTGGTATAAGTTATCACGGTCGAGAGTGGGTATATATATCGACCGCCCCTCATGTCGAAGTTATCCGGGAGGGGGTTATATCAACAATGACACGACATAGATATACATGGGAAAATAATGTTATCGGGGAGGGGGTATATCGGTACTCCCCCTCGTGTTGAAGTTCGATCGGGAGGGGGTATATCGACAACGACATACCCGATAAAAAATAAGAAGACAAAATAAGAAATAAAAAGAGGAGACGAAGAAAGGAATAGAAGAGAAGCAATCGAAGAACAAAAAGAAGAAAAAAAAGGAGAAGAAGGAAGGAATAGAGGAGAAAGAAGAAACAAAAGTCTATTTTTTTCTTCTTTCTTTTTTCTTCTTTCTCCTCTATTCATTTCTTCTTCTCCTCTTCTTTTTCTTCGTTTTTCCTCTTCTTATTTATTTCTCCTCTTCTTCCTCTCCTCTTCTTCTCCTTTCTTCCCCTTCTTATTTTTCTTTTTCTCCTCTCATTCTTTTTCTTCTTCTTCGTTATCTTCCTAGCTATATATAATACTTTTCTAAAAATGTAACTTTTGCATATATAAAACTTTTTCTTCTTCTTCCTTCTCTTCCTTCTTTTCCTAAATATATAAAACTTTTCTGAAAATAAAACTAACCTAAAATGTACTAAACCAGAGAACATATATAGATAAAACTAACCTAAAATGTACCAAATGTACTAAAAATCTAACTTTTATATGCACAGAGAACATACATACATATATACATATTTATAAAAATGCAAAAAACAAATCATCATTTATATGAACAAAAAATCTAAAAAAGGGACATATAATCAGATATACACACATACATATGCTCACACATATACACATAATCTGGAAAAAAACATCATATAATCTAAAAAACAAAGGAGAGGACAGGGTGGGCCGTGCCGACCTGACCAAGGAGAGGTGCGGCATGGTCGGGGCAGGGGCAGAGGCACGGCGCCGGCGTCGGTGTAGAGGGCGGCGACGGCGGCGTGGTCGGGGCAGGGGCGACGACGGCGTGGTCGGGGCAGGGGCGATGGCGATCGACGGGGCAAAGGGCGGCGACGGCGTCGACGGGGCGGGTAGGGGTGCGGTAGAGGCATGGCGAGGGCGCACGACGTGGTCGGGGGGCAGGGCGACGACGGCGTGGCCGGGCCGGGAAACGACGGCGAGCTCGGGCAGCCTGGCGGCGTCGTCGGAGGGATCGAAGAACTGACGAAATTTTCACAAGTGCTGGCTTATATAGCAAAGCCATTGGTACCGGTTGGTGCCACCAACCGGTACCAATGCCCCCTTTAGTCCCGGTTGGTGCCACCAACCGGGACCAAAGGTCACTTTTCAGCAGCCCAAAGGGCGGGAAGCGGCGGCCTTTGGTCCCGGTTGGTGGCACCAAATGGGACTAAAGGTCACTTTTCAGCAGCCCAAAGGGCGGGAAACGGCGGCCTTTGGTCCCGGTTGGTGCCACGATTCGGTACCAATGCACTCCCTTTAGTCCCGGTTGGTGCCACCAACCGGGACTAAAGCCCATGTGCTGCCTGAGTCGCGGCCAAAGTTTAGTCCCACCTCGCCAGTTGAGAGGGGCGCGTAGTGGTTTATAAGCCCCACTACCGCACCCCTCTCGAGCTCCTTTCCACTGCAGGATTACGGGCCTACTTGCTACTGCTTTGGCTGATGGGCCTTCAGGGCCTACTGCGGGCCATTATCCTGGCCCATTGATGGGTTTCTAGTCGTATTCACGCCGTGGTGGCCTAGTTGATGGCAAATTTTTTATTTTTTCCCAGTTTTTTTGGTTTTCTTTTTTGCTTTATTTATTTTGTTTTGTTTCTACTTACAACAAAATACTTATTTATTTTATTTTCTATTGTTTATAATTACTTATTAATTTTATTTTATGATAATTCTTTTTGCTATTAAAGTTTCTAACAAAAAAAGTTCTTTATGAAAATTCCTTTTTTCTTTTAATGATTTTGAACAGAAAACACTTTGATAATTTTAGTTGCATGAATTTTATATAATTTTAGTTTCAATAATACTAGAAGTTGCTTATAATGTTTTGAACAGAAAATACTTTGATAATTTTAGTTTCAAAATTTTTATTTATGTTATTAAAGTTTTTTTTGTTTCTACTTATCTATTTTATTAAAGTTTATATTATTTTGTTTCAAATTACTTATTTATTTTATTTTATTTTGTTTCTGACTTCATTTGTTATTTTCATGCATTTACTGATTATTTTGAGCTATAAGACCATGAAATTGAAAAGCATTTGAAATGAACTTTGAAAAGGTTTCCAGTTGGCATGGTATCAGCATTTCACCCACATAGCATGTGCAAGAAAGTAGAGAGGCTTACGGCAAAAACTGGATCCACTTCGTGTACAAAACAGACAATCTCCTTCGAAGTATCAGGGTTTCATACGGAAACTCGTCTATTACAAATGGATTTCATTTTTGTTGAACTTATTTGAACCCCCTTGTTTTTCTGTGTTCAAAATGCACCATTCAAAGCCACATCATCAATTTACAACCCTTTCTGACTTCATTTGTTATTTTTCATGCATTTACTAATTATTTTGAGCTATAAGACCATGAAATTGAAAAGCATTTGAAATGAACCCTGAAAAGGTTCCAAGTTGGCATGGTATCATCATTTCACCCACATAGCGTGTGCAAGGAAGTAGAGAGGCTTACGGCAAAAACTGAATGCACTTCGTGTACAAAACAGACAATCTCCTTCGAAGTATCAGGGTTTCATACGAAAACTCGTCTCTGACAAAGGGATTTCAATTTTTTTGAACTTATTTGAACCCCCTTGTTTTTCTGTGTTCAAAATGCACCATTCAAAGCCACATCATCAATTTAGATCCCTATCTGACTTCATTTGTTATTTTCATGCATTTACTGATTATTTTGAGCTATTAGACCATGAAATTGAAAAGCATTTGAAATGAACTCTGAAAAGGTTCCAAGTTGGCATGGTATCATCATTTCACCCACATAGCATGTGCAAAAATGTAGAGCGGCTTACAGCAAAAACTGGGTGCACTTCGTGTACAAAACAGACAATCTCCTTCGAAGTATCACGGTTTCATACGGAAACTCATCTGTTACAAATGGATTTCATTTTTGTTGAAATTATTTGAACCCCCTTGTTTTTCTGTGTTCAAAATGCACCATTCAAAGCCACATCATCTATTTACAACCCTTTCTGACTTCATTTGTTATTTTTCATGCATTTACTGATTATTTTGAGCTATAAGACCATGAAATTGAAAAGCATTTGAAATGAACTCTGAAAAGATTCCCAGTTGGCATGGTATCATCATTTCACCCACATAGCATGTGCAAGAAAGTAGAGAGGCTTACAGCAAAAACTAGATGCACTTCGTATACAAAACAAACAATCTCCTTCGAAGTATCAGGGTTTCATACGGAAACTCGTCTGTTACAAAGGGATTTCAATTTTTTGAACTTATTTGAACCCCCTTTTTTCGGTGTTCCAAATGCACCATTCAAAGCCACATCATCAATTTACAACCCTTTCTGACTTCATTTGTTATTTTTCATGCATTTACTGATTATTTTGAGCTATAAGACCATGAAATTGAAAAGCATTTGAAATGAACTCTCAAAAGGTTCCAAGTTGGCATGGTATCATCATTTCACCCACATAGCATGTGCAAGAAAGTAGAGAGGCTTACGGCAAAAACTGGATGCACTTCGTGTACAAAACAGACAATCTCCTTCGAAGTATCAGGGTTTCATACGGAAACTCGTCTGTTACAAATGGATTTCATTTTTGTTGAACTTATTTGAACCGCCTTGTTTTTCTGTGTTCAAAATGCACCATTCAAAGCCACATCATCAATTTACAACCCTTTCTGACTTCATTTGTTATTTTTCATGCATTTACTGATTATTTTGAGCTATAAGAGCATGAAATTGAAAAGCATTTGAAATGAACTCTGAAAAGGTTGCCAGTTGGCATGGTATCATCATTTCACCCACATAGCATGTGCAAGAAAGTAGAGAGGCTTACCGCAAAAACTAGATGCACTTCGTGTACAAAACAAACAATCTCCTTCGAAGTATCAGGGTTTCATACGGAAACTCGTCTGTTACAAAGAGATTTCAATTTTTTGAACTTATTTGAACCCCCTTTTTTCGGTGTTCAAAATGCACCATTCAAAGCCACATCATCAATTTACAACCCTTTCTGACTTCATTTGTTATTTTTCATGCATTTACTGATTATTTTGAGCTATAAGACCATGAAATTGAAAAGCATTTGAAATGAACTCTGAAAAGGTTCCAAGTTGGCATGGTATCATCATTTCACCCACATAGCATGTGCAAGAAAGTAGAGAGGCTTACGGCAAAATCTGGATGCACTTCGTGTACAAAACAAACAATCTCCTTCGAAGTATCAGGTTTTCATACGGAAACTCGTCTGTTACAAAGGGATTTCATTTTTGTTGAACTTATTTGAACCCCCTTGTTTTTCTGTGTTCAAAATGCACCATTCAAAGCCACATCATCAGTTTACAATCCTTTCTGACTTCATTTGTTATTTTTCATGCATTTACTGATTATTTTGAGCTATAAGACCATGAAACTGAAAAGCATTTGAAATGAACTCTAAAAAGGTTCCAAGTTGGCATGGTATCATCATTTCACCCACATATAGCCTGTGCAAGAAACTAGAGAGGGTTACGGCAAAAACTGGATGCACTACGTGTACAAAACAGACAATCTCCTTCGAAGTATCAGGGTTTCATACGGAAACTCGTCTGTTACAAAGGGATTTCAATTTTTTTGAACTTATTTGAACCCCCTTGTTTTTCTGTGTTGAAAATGCACCATTCAAAGCCACATCATCAATTTACAACCCTTTCTGACTTCATTTGTTATCTGTCATGCATTTACTGATTATTTTGAGCTATAAGACCATGAAATTGAAAAGCATTTGAAATGAACTCTCAAAAGGTTCCAAGTTGGCATGGTATCATCATTTCACCCACATAGCATGTGCAAGAAAGTAGAGAGGCTTACGGCAAAAACTGGATGCACTTCGTGTACAAAACAATCAATCTCCTTCGAAGTATCACGGTTTCATACGGAAACTCGTCTGTTACAAATGGATTTCATTTTTGTTGAACTTATTTGAACCCCCTTGTTTTTCTGTGTTCAAAATGCACCATTCAAAGCCACATCATCAATTTACAACCCTTTCTGACTTCATTTGTTATTTTTCATGCATTTACTGATTATTTTGAGCTATAAGACCATGAAATTGAAAAGCATTTGAAATGAACTCTGAAAAGGTTGCCAGTTGGCATGGTATCATCATTTCACCCACATAGCATGTGCAAGAAAGTAGAGAGGCTTACAGCAAAAACTAGATGCACTTCGTATACAAAACAAACAATCTCCTTCGAAGTATCAGGGTTTCATACGGAAACTCGTCTGTTACAAAGAGATTTCAATTTTTTGAACTTATTTGAACCCCCTTTTTTTCGGTGTTCAAAATGCACCATTCAAAGCCACATCATCAATTTACAACCCTTTCTGACTTCATTTGTTATTTTTCATGCATTTACTGATTATTTTGAGCTATAAGACCATGAAATTGAAAAGCATTTGAAATGAACTCTGAAAAGGTTCCAAGTTGGCATGGTATCATCATTTCACCCACATAGCATGTGCAAGAAAGTAGAGACGCTTACGGCAAAATCTGGATGCACTTCGTGTACAAAACAAACAATCTCCTTCGAAGTATCAGGTTTTCATACGGAAACTCGTCTGTTACAAAGGGATTTCATTTTTGTTGAACTTATTTGAACCCCCTTGTTTTTGTGTGTTCAAAATGCACCATTCAAAGCCACATCATCAATTTACAATCCTTTCTGACTTCATTTGTTATTTTTCATGCATTTACTGATTATTTTGAGCTATAAGACCATGAAACTGAAAAGCATTTGAAATGAACTCTAAAAAGGTTCCAAGTTGGCATGGTATCATCATTTCACCCACATATAGCATGTGCAAGAAAGTAGAGAGGCTTACGGCAAAAACTGGATGCACTTCGTGTACAAAACAGACAATCTCCTTCGAAGTACCACGGCTTCATACGGAAACTCGTATGTTACAAAGGGATTTCAAATTTTTTGAACTTATTTGAACCCCCTTGTTTTTCTGTGTTCAAAATGCACCATTCAAAGCCACATCATCAATTTACAACCCTTTCTGACTTCATTTGTTATTTTTCATGCATTTACTGATTATTTTGAGCTATAAGACCATGAAATTGAAAAGCATTTGAAATGAACTCTGAAAAGGTTCCAAGTTGGCATGGTATCATCATTTCACCCACATAGCATGTGCAAGAAAGTAGAGAGGATTACGGCAAAAACTGGATGCACTTCGTGTACAAAACAGACAATCTCCTTTGAAGTATCACGGTTTCATACGGAAACTCGTCTTCTACAAAGGGATTTCAATTTTTTTGAACTTATTTGAACCCCCTTGTTTTTCTGTGTTCAAAATGCACCATTCAAAGCCACATCATCAATTTACAACCCTTTCTGACTTCATTTGTTATTTTCATGCATTTACTGTTTATTTTGAGCTATAAGACCTTGAAATTGAAAAGCATTTGAAATGAACTCTGAAAAGGTTCCAAGTTGGCATGGTATCATCATTTCACCCACATAGCATGTGCAAGAAAGTAGAGAGGCTTACGACAAAAACTGGATGCACTTCGTGTACAAAACAAACAATCTCCTTCGAAGTATCAGGTTTTCATACGGAAACTCGTCTGTTACAAAGGGATTTCATTTTTGTTGAACTTATTTGAACCCCCTTGTTTTTCTGTGTTCAAAATGCACCATTCAAAGCCACATCATCAATTTACAATCCTTTCTGACTTCATTTGTTATTTTTCATGCATTTACTGATTATTTTGAGCTATAAGACCATGAAACTGAAAAGCATTTGAAATGAACTCTAAAAAGGTTCCAAGTTGGCATGGTATCATCATTTCACCCACATATAGCATGTGCAAGAAAGTAGAGAGGCTTACGGCAAAAACTGGATGCACTTCGTGTACAAAACAGACAATCTCCTTCGAAGTACCACGGCTTCATACGGAAACTCGTATGTTACAAAGGGATTTCAATTTTTTTGAACTTATTTGAACCCCCTTGTTTTTCTGTGTTCAAAATGCACCATTCAAAGCCACATCATCAATTTACAACCCTTTCTGACTTCATTTGTTATTTTTCATGCATTTACTGATTATTTTGAGCTATAAGACCATGAAATTGAAAAGCATTTGAAATGAACTCTGAAAAGGTTCCAAGTTGGCATGGTATCATCATTTCACCCACATAGCATGTGCAAGAAAGTAGAGAGGATTACGGCAAAAATTGGATGCACTTCGTGTACAAAACAGACAATCTCCTTTGAAGTATCACGGTTTCATACGGAAACTCGTCTTCTACAAAGGGATTTCAATTTTTTTGAACTTATTTGAACCCCCTTGTTTTTCTGTGTTCAAAATGCACCATTCAAAGCCACATCATCAATTTACAACCCTTTCTGACTTCATTTGTTATTTTCATGCATTTACTGTTTATTTTGAGCTATAAGACCTTGAAATTGAAAAGCATTTGAAATGAACTCTGAAAAGGTTCCAAGTTGGCATGGTATCATCATTTCACCCACATAGCATGTGCAAGAAAGTAGAGAGGCTTACGACAAAAACTGGATGCACTTCGTGTACAAAATAGACAATCTCCTTCGAAGTATCAGGTTTTCATACGGAAACTCGTCTGTTACAAAGGGATTTCATTTTTGTTGAACTTATTTGAACCCCCTTGTTTTTCTGTGTTCAAAATGCACCATTGAAAGCTACATCATCAATTTACAACCCTTTCTGACTTCGTTTGTTATTTTTCATGCATTTACTGATTATTTTGAGCTATGAGACCATGAAATTGAAAAGCATTTGAAATGAACTCTAAAAAGGTTCCAAGTTGGCATGGTATCATCATTTCATCCACATAGCATGTGCAAGAAAGTAGAGAGGCTTACGACAAAAACTGGATGCACTTCGTGTACAAAACAGACAATCTCCTTCGAAGTATCAGGATTTCATACGGAAACTCGTCTCTTACAAAGAGATTTCAAAATTTTTGAACTTATTTGAATCCCCTTGTTTTTCTGTGTTCAAAATGCACCATTCAAAGCCACATCATCAATTTACAACCCTTTCTGACTTCATTTGTTATTTTTCATGCATTTACTGATTATTTTGAGCTATAAGACCATGAAATTGAAAAGCATTTGAAATGAACTCTGAAAAGGTTCCAAGTTGGCATGGTATCATTATTTCACCCACATAGCGTGTGCAAGAAAGTAGAGAGGCTTACGACAAAAACTGGATGCACTTCGTGTACAAAACAAACAATCTCCTTCGAAGTATCAGGGTTTCATACGGAAACTCGTCTGTTACAAAGGGATTTCAATTTTTTGAACTTATTTGAACCCCCTTTTTTTCTGTGTTCAAAATGCACCATTCAAAGCCACATCATCAATTTACAACCCTTTCTGACTTCATTTGTTATTTTTCATGCATTTACTGATTATTTTGAGCTATAAGACCATGAAATTGAAAAGCATTTGAAATGAACTCTCAAAAGGTTCCAAGTTGGCATGGTATCATCATTTCACCCACATAGCATGTGCAAGAAAGTAGAGAGGCTTACGGCAAAAACTGGATGCACTTCGTGTACAAAACAGACAATCTCCTTCGAAGTATTAGGGTTTCATACGGAAACTCGTCTGTTACAAATGGATTTCATTTTTGTTGAACTTATTTGAACCCCCTTGTTTTTCTGTGTTCAAAATGCACCATTCAAAGCCACATCATCAATTTACAACCCTTTCTGACTTCATTTGTTATTTTTCATGCATTTACTGATTATTTTGAGCTATAAGACCATGAAATTGAAAAGCATTTGAAATGAACTCTGAAAAGGTTCCAAGTTGGCATGGTATCATCATTTCACCCACATAGCATGTGCAAGAAAGTAGAGAGGATTACGGCAAAAATTGGATGCACTTCGTGTACAAAACAGACAATCTCCTTTGAAGTATCACGGTTTCATACGGAAACTCGTCTTCTACAAAGGGATTTCAATTTTTTTGAACTTATTTGAACCCCCTTGTTTTTCTGTGTTCAAAATGCACCATTCAAAGCCACATCATCAATTTACAACCCTTTCTGACTTCATTTGTTATTTTCATGCATTTACTGTTTATTTTGAGCTATAAGACCTTGAAATTGAAAAGCATTTGAAATGAACTCTGAAAAGGTTCCAAGTTGGCATGGTATCATCATTTCACCCACATAGCATGTGCAAGAAAGTAGAGAGGCTTACGACAAAAACTGGATGCACTTCGTGTACAAAATAGACAATCTCCTTCGAAGTATCAGGTTTTCATACGGAAACTCGTCTGTTACAAAGGGATTTCATTTTTGTTGAACTTATTTGAACCCCCTTGTTTTTCTGTGTTCAAAATGCACCATTGAAAGCTACATCATCAATTTACAACCCTTTCTGACTTCGTTTGTTATTTTTCATGCATTTACTGATTATTTTGAGCTATGAGACCATGAAATTGAAAAGCATTTGAAATGAACTCTAAAAAGGTTCCAAGTTGGCATGGTATCATCATTTCATCCACATAGCATGTGCAAGAAAGTAGAGAGGCTTACGACAAAAACTGGATGCACTTCGTGTACAAAACAGACAATCTCCTTCGAAGTATCAGGATTTCATACGGAAACTCGTCTCTTACAAAGAGATTTCAAATTTTTTGAACTTATTTGAATCCCCTTGTTTTTCTGTGTTCAAAATGCACCATTCAAAGCCACATCATCAATTTACAACCCTTTCTGACTTCATTTGTTATTTTTCATGCATTTACTGATTATTTTGAGCTATAAGACCATGAAATTGAAAAGCATTTGAAATGAACTCTGAAAAGGTTCCAAGTTGGCCTGGAATCATTATTTCACCCACATAGCGTGTGCAAGAAAGTAGAGAGGCTTACGACAAAAACTGGATGCACTTCGTGTACAAAACAAACAATCTCCTTCGAAGTATCAGGGTTTCATACGGAAACTCGTCTGTTACAAAGGGATTTCAATTTTTTGAACTTATTTGAACCCCCTTTTTTTCTGTGTTCAAAATGCACCATTCAAAGCCACATCATCAATTTACAACCCTTTCTGACTTCATTTGTTATTTTTCATGCATTTACTGATTATTTTGAGCTATAAGACCATGAAATTGAAAAGCATTTGAAATGAACTCTCAAAAGGTTCCAAGTTGGCATGGTATCATCATTTCACCCACATAGCATGTGCAAGAAAGTAGAGAGGCTTACGGCAAAAACTGGATGCACTTCGTGTACAAAACAGACAATCTCCTTCGAAGTATCAGGGTTTCATACGGAAACTCGTCTGTTACAAATGGATTTCATTTTTGTTGAACTTATTTGAACCCCCTTGTTTTTCTGTGTTCAAAATGCACCATTCAAAGCCACATCATCAATTTACAACCCTTTCTGACTTCATTTGTTATTTTTCATGCATTTACTGATTATTTTGAGCTATAAGACCATGAAATTGAAAAGCATTTGAAATGAACTCTGAAAAGGTTCCCAGTTGGCATGGTATCATCATTTCACCCACATAGCATATGCAAGAAAGTAGAGAGGCTTATAGCAAAAACTAGATGCACTTCGTATACAAAACAAACAATCTCCTTCGAAGTATCAGGGTTTCATACGGAAACTCGTCTGTTACAAAGAGATTTCAATTTTTTGAACTTATTTGAACCCCCTTTTTTTCGGTGTTCAAAATGCACCATTCAAAGCCACATCATCAATTTACAACCCTTTCTGACTTCATTTGTTATTTTTCATGCATTTACTGATTATTTTGAGCTATAAGACCATGAAATTGAAAAGCATTTGAAATGAACTCTGAAAAGGTTCCAAGTTGGCATGGTATCATCATTTCACCCACATAGCATGTGCAAGAAAGTAGAGAGGCTTACGGCAAAATCTGGATGCACTTCGTGTACAAAACAAATAATCTCCTTCGAAGTATCAGGATTTCATACGGAAACTCGTCTGTTACAAAGAGATTTCATTTTTGTTGAACTTATTTGAACCCCCTTGTTTTTGTGTGTTCAAAATGCACCATTCAAAGCCACATCATCAATTTACAATCATTTCTGACTTCATTTGTTATTTTTCATGCATTTACTGATTATTTTGAGCTATAAGACCATTAAACTGAAAAGCATTTGAAATGAACTCTAAAAAGGTTCCAAGTTGGCATGGTATCATCATTTCACCCACATATAGCATGTGCAAGAAAGTAGAGAGGCTTACGGCAAAAACTGGATGCACTTCGTGTACAAAACAGACAATCTCCTTCGAAGTACCACGGCTTCATACGGAAACTCGTATGTTACAAAGGGATTTCAATTTTTTTGAACTTATTTGAACCCCCTTGTTTTTCTGTGTTCAAAATGCACCATTCAAAGCCACATCATCAATTTACAACCCTTTCTGACTTCATTTGTTACTTTCATGCATTTACTGTTTATTTTGAGCTATAAGACCTTGAAATTGAAAAGCAGTTGAAATGAACTCTGAAAAGGTTCCAAGTTGGCATGGTATCATCATTTCACCCACATAGCATGTGCAAGAAAGTAGAGAGGCTTACGACAAAAACTGGATGCACTTCGTGTACAAAATAGACAATCTCCTTCGAAGTATCACGGCTTCATACGGAAACTCGTCTGTTACAAAGGGATTTCATTTTTTTTGAACTTATTTGAACCCCCTTGTTTTTCTGTGTTCAAAATGCACCATTGAAAGCCACATCATCAATGTACAACTCTTTCTGACTTCGTTTGTTATTTTTCATGCATTTACTGATTATTTTGAGCTATGAGACCATGAAATTGAAAAGCATTTGAAATGAACTCTGAAAAGGTTCCAAGTTGGCATGGTATCATCATTTCACCCACATAGCATGTGCAAGAAAGTAGAGAGTCTTACGACAAAAACTGGACGCACTTCTTGTACAAAACAGACAATCTCCTTCGAAGTATCAGGATTTCATACGGAAACTCGTCTCTTACAAAGAGATTTCAAATTTTTTGAACTTATTTGAACCCCCTTGTTTTTCTGTGTTCAAAATGCACCATTCAAAGCCACATCATCAATTTACAACCCTTTCTGACTTCATTTGTTATTTTTCATGCATTTACTGATTATTTTGAACTATAAGACCATGAAATTGAAAAGCATTTGAAATGAACTCTGAAAAGGTTCCAAGTTGGCATGGTATCATTATTTCACCCACATAGCGTGTGCAACAAAATAGAGAGGCTTACGGCAAAAACTGGATGCACTTCGTGTACAAAACAAACAATCTCCTTCGAAGTATCAGGGTTTCATACGGAAACTCGTCTGTTACAAAGGGATTTCAATTTTTTGAACTTATTTGAACCCCCTTTTTTTCTGTGTTCAAAATGCACCATTCAAAGCCACATCATCAATTTACAACCCTTTCTGACTTCATTTGTTATTTTTCATGCATTTACTGATTATTTTGAGCTATAAGACCATGAAATTGAAAAGCATTTGAAATGAACTCTCAAAAGGTTCCGAGTTGGCATGGTATCATCATTTCACCCACATAGCATGTGCAAGAAAGTAGAGAGGCTTACGGCAAAAACTGGATGCACTTCGTGTACAAAACAGACAATCTCCTTCGAAGTATCAGGGTTTCATACGGAAACTCGTCTGTTACAAATGGATTTCATTTTTGTTGAACTTATTTGAACCCCCTTGTTTTTCTGTGTTCAAAATGCACCATTCAAAGCCACATCATCAATTTACAACCCTTTCTGACTTCATTTGTTATTTTTCATGCATTTACTGATTATTTTGAGCTATAAGACCATGAAATTGAAAAGCATTTGAAATGAACTCTGAAAAGGTTCCCAGTTGGCATGGTATCATCATTTCACCCACATAGCATGTGCAAGAAAGTAGAGAGGCTTATAGCAAAAACTAGATGCACTTTGTATACAAAACAAACAATCTCCTTCGAAGTATCAGGGTTTCATACGGAAACTCGTTTGTTACAAAGAGATTTCAATTTTTTGAACTTATTTGAACCCCCTTTTTTTCGGTGTTCAAAATGCACCATTCAAAGCCACATCATCAATTTACAACCCTTTCTGACTTCATTTGTTATTTTTCATGCATTTACTGATTATTTTGAGCTATAAGACCATGAAATTGAAAAGCATTTGAAATGAACTCTGAAAAGGTTCCAAGTTGGCATGGTATCATCATTTCACCCACATAGCATGTGCAAGAAAGTAGAGAGGCTTACGGCAAAATCTGGATGCACTTCGTGTACAAAACAAACAATCTCCTTCGAAGTATCAGGTTTTCATACGGAAACTCGTCTGTTACAAAGGGATTTCATTTTTGTTGAACTTATTTGAACCCCCTTGTTTTTGTGTGTTCAAAATGCACCATTCAAAGCCACATCATCAATTTACAATCCTGTCTGACTTCATTTGTTATTTTTCATGCATTTACTGATTATTTTGAGCTATAAGACCATGAAACTGAAAAGCATTTGAAATGAACTCTAAAAAGGTTCCAAGTTGGCATGGTATCATCATTTCACCCACATATAGCATGTGCAAGAAAGTAGAGAGGCTTACGGCAAAAACTGGATGCACTTCGTGTACAAAACAGACAATCTCCTTCGAAGTACCACGGCTTCATACGGAAACTCGTATGTTACAAAGGGATTTCAATTTTTTTGAACTTATTTGAACCCCCTTGTTTTTCTGTGTTCAAAATGCACCATTCAAAGCCACATCATCAATTTACAACCCTTTCTGACTTCATTTGTTATTTTTCATGCATTTACTGATTATTTTGAGCTATAAGACCATGAAATTGAAAAGCATTTGAAATGAACTCTGAAAAGGTTCCAAGTTGGCATGGTATCATCATTTCACCCACATAGCATGTGCAAGAAAGTAGAGAGGATTACGGCAAAAACTGGATGCACTTCGTGTACAAAACAGACAATCTCCTTTGAAGTATCACGGTTTCATACGGAAACTCGTCTTCTACAAAGGGATTTCAATTTTTTTGAACTTATTTGAACCCCCTTGTTTTTCTGTGTTCAAAATGCACCATTCAAAGCCACATCATCAATTTACAACCCTTTCTGACTTCATTTGTTATTTTCATGCATTTACTGTTTATTTTGAGCTATAAGACCTTGAAATTGAAAAGCATTTGAAATGAACTCTGAAAAGGTTCCAAGTTGGCATGGTATCATCATTTCACCCACATAGCATGTGCAAGAAAGTAGAGAGGCTTACGACAAAAACTGGATGCACTTCGTGTACAAAATAGACAATCTCCTTCGAAGTATCAGGTTTTCATACGGAAACTCGTCTGTTACAAAGGGATTTCATTTTTGTTGAACTTATTTGAACCCCCTTGTTTTTCTGTGTTCAAAATGCACCATTGAAAGCCACATCATCAATTTACAACCCTTTCTGACTTCATTTGTTATTTTTCATACATTTACTGATTATTTTGAGCTATGAGACCATGAAATTGAAAAGCATTTGAAATGAACTCTAAAAAGGTTCCAAGTTGGCATGGTATCATCATTTCACCCACATAGCATGTGCAAGAAAGTAGAGAGGCTTACGACAAAAACTGGATGCACTTCGTGTACAAAACAGACAATCTCCTTCGAAGTATCTGGATTTCATACGGAAACTCGTCTCTTACAAAGAGATTTCAAATTTTTTGAACTTATTTGAATCCCCTTGTTTTTCTGTGTTCAAAATGCACCATTCAAAGCCACATCATCAATTTACAACCCTTTCTGACTTCATTTGTTATTTTTCATGCATTTACTGATTATTTTGAGCTATAAGACCATGAAATTGAAAAGCATTTGAAATGAACTCTGAAAAGGTTCCCAGTTGGCATGGTATCATCATTTCACCCACATAGCATGTGCAAGAAAGTAGAGAGGCTTATAGCAAAAACTAGATGCACTTTGTATACAAAACAAACAATCTCCTTCGAAGTATCAGGGTTTCATACGGAAACTCGTCTGTTACAAAGGGATTTCAATTTTTTGAACTTATTTGAACCCCCTTTTTTTCGGTGTTCAAAATGCACCATTCAAAGCCACATCATCAATTTACAACCCTTTCTGACTTCATTTGATATTTTTCATGCATTTACTGATTATTTTGAGCTATAAGACCATGAAATTGAAAAGCATTTGAAATGAACTCTGAAAAGGTTCCAAGTTGGCATGGTATCATCATTTCACCCACATAGCATGTGCAAGAAAGTAGAGAGGCTTACGGCAAAATCTGGATGCACTTCGTGTACAAAACAAACAATCTCCTTCGAAGTATCAGGTTTTCATACGGAAACTCGTCTGTTACAAAGGGATTTCATATTTGTTGAACTTATTTGAACCCCCTTGTTTTTGTGTGTTCAAAATGCACCATTCAAAGCCACATCATCAATTTACAATCCTTTCTGACTTCATTTGTTATTTTTCATGCATTTACTGATTATTTTGAGCTATAAGACCATGAAACTAAAAAGCATTTGAAATGAACTCTAAAAAGGTTCCAAGTTGGCATGGTATCATCATTTCACCCACATATAGCATGTGCAAGAAAGTAGAGAGGCTTACGGCAAAAACTGGATGCACTTCGTGTACAAAACAGACAATCTCCTTCGAAGTACCACGGCTTCATATGGAAACTCGTACGTTACAAAGGGATTTCAATTTTTTTGAACTTATTTGAACCCCCTTGTTTTTCTGTGTTCAAAATGCACCATTCAAGGCCACATCATCAATTTACAACCCTTTCTGACTTCATTTGTTATTTTTCATGCATTTACTGATTATTTTGAGCTATAAGACCATGAAATTGAAAAGCATTTGAAATGAACTCTGAAAAGGTTCCAAGTTGGCATGGTATCATCATTTCACCCACATAGCATGTGCAAGAAAGTAGAGAGGATTACGGCAAAAACTGGATGCACTTCGTGTACAAAACAGACAATCTCCTTTGAAGTATCACGGTTTCATACGGAAACTCGTCTTCTACAAAGGGATTTCAATTTTTTTGAACTTACTTGAACCCCTTTGTTTTTCTGTGTTCAAAATGCACCATTCAAAGCCCCATCATCAATTTACAACCCTTTCTGACTTCATTTGTTATTTTTCATGCCTTTACTGATTACTTTGAGCTATAAGACCATGAAATTGAAAAGCATTTGAAATGAACTCTGAAAAGGTTCCAAGTTGGCATGGTATCATTATTTCACCCACATAGCGTGTGCAACAAAATAGAGAGGCTTACGGCAAAAACTGGATGCACTTCGTGTACAAAACAAACAATCTCCTTCGAAGTATCAGGGTTTCATACGGAAACTCGTCTGTTACAAAGGGATTTCAATTTTTTGAACTTATTTGAACCCCCTTTTTTTCTGTGTTCAAAATGCACCATTCAAAGCCACATCATCAATTTACAACCCTTTCTGACTTCATTTGTTATTTTTCATGCATTTACTGATTATTTTGAGCTATAAGACCATGAAATTGAAAAGCATTTGAAATGAACTCTCAAAAGGTTCCAAGTTGGCATGGTATCATCATTTCACCCACATAGCATGTGCAAGAAAGTAGAGAGGCTTACGGCAAAAACTGGATGCACTTCGTGTACAAAACAGACAATCTCCTTCGAAGTATCAGGGTTTCATACGGAAACTCGTCTGTTACAAATGGATTTCATTTTTGTTGAACTTATTTGAACCCCCTTGTTTTTCTGTGTTCAAAATGCACCATTCAAAGCCACATCATCAATTTACAACCCTTTCTGACTTCATTTGTTATTTTTCATGCATTTACTGATTATTTTGAGCTATAAGACCATGAAATTGAAAAGCATTTGAAATGAACTCTGAAAAGGTTCCCAGTTGTCATGGTATCATCATTTCACCCACATAGCATGTGCAAGAAAGTAGAGAGGCTTACAGCAAAAACTAGATGCACTTCGTATACAAAACAAACAATCTCCTTCGAAGTATCAGGGTTTCATACGGAAACTCGTCTGTTACAAAGAGATTTCAATTTTTTGAACTTATTTGAACCCCCTTTTTTTCGGTGTTCAAAATGCACCATTCAAAGCCACATCGTCAATTTACAACCCTTTCTGACTTCATTTGTTATTTTTCATGCATTTACTGATTATTTTGAGCTATAAGACCATGAAATTGAAAAGCATTTGAAATGAACTCTAAAAAGGTTCCAAGTTGGCATGGTATCATCATTTCACCCACATAGCATGTGCAAGAAAGTAGAGAGGCTTACGGCAAAATCTGGATGCACTTCGTCTACAAAACAAACAATCTCCTTCGAAGTATCAGGTTTTCATACGGAAACTCGTCTCTTACAAAGGGATTTCATTTTTGTTGAACTTATTTGAACCCCCTTGTTTTTCTGTGTTCAAAATGCACCATTCAAAGCCACATCATCAATTTACAATCCTTTCTGACTTCATTTGTTATTTTTCATGCATTTACTGATTATTTTGAGCTATAAGACCATGAAACTGAAAAGCATTTGAAATGAACTCTAAAAAGGTTCCAACTTGGCATGGTATCATCATTTCACCCACATATAGCATCTGCAAGAAAGTAGAGAGGCTTACGGCAAAAACTGGATGCACTTCGTGTACAAAACAGACAATCTCCTTCGAAGTACCACGGCTTCATACGGAAACTCGTATGTTACAAAGGGATTTCAATTTTTTTGAACTTATTTGAACCTCCTTGTTTTTCTGTGTTCAAAATGCACCATTCAAAGCCACATCATCAATTTACAACCCTTTCTGACTTCATTTGTTATTTTTCATGCATTTACTCATTATTTTGAGCTATAAGACCATGAAATTGAAAAGCATTTGAAATGAACTCTGAAAAGGTTCCAAGTTGGCATGGTATCATCATTTCACCCACATAGCATGTGCAAGAAAGTAGAGAGGATTACGGCAAAAACTGGATGCACTTCGTGTACAAAACAGACAATCTCCTTCGAAGTATCAGGGTTTCATACGGAAACTCGTCTGTTACAAATGGATTTCATTTTTGTTGAACTTATTTGAACCCCCTTGTTTTTCTGTGTTCAAAATGCACCATTCAAAGTCACATCATCAATTTACAACCCTTTCTGACTTCATTTGTTATTTTTCATGCATTTACTGATTATTTTGAGCTATAAGACCATGAAATTGAAAAGCATTTGAAATGAACTCTGAAAAGGTTCACAGTTGGCATGGTATCATCATTTCACCCACATAGCATGTGCAAGAAAGTAGAGAGGCTTACAGCAAAAACTAGATGCACTTCGTATACAAAACAAATAATCTCCTTCGAAGTATCAGGGTTTCATACGGAAACTCGTCTGTTACAAAGAGATTTCAATTTTTTGAACTTATTTGAACCCCCTTTTTTTCGGTGTTCAAAATGCACCATTCAAAGCCACATCGTCAATTTACAACCCTTTCTCACTTCATTTGTTATTTTTCATGCATTTACTGATTATTTTGAGCTATAAGACCATGAAATTGAAAAGCATTTGAAATGAACTCTGAAAAGGTTCCAAGTTGGCATGGTATCATCATTTCACCCACATAGCATGTGCAAGAAAGTAGAGAGGCTTACGGCAAAATCAGGATGCACTTCGTGTACAAAACAAACAATCTCCTTCGAAGTATCAGGTTTTCATACGGAAACTCGTCTGTTACAAAGGGATTTCATTTTTGTTGAACTTACTTGAACCCCCTTGTTTTTCTGTGTTCAAAATGGACCATTCAAAGCCACATCATCAATTTACAATCCTTTCTGACTTCATTTGTTATTTTTCATGCATTTACTGATTATTTTGAGCTATAAGACCATGAAACTGAAAAGCATTTGAAATGAACTCTAAAAAGGTTCCAAGTTGGCATGGTATCATCATTTCACCCACATATAGCATGTGCAAGAAAGTAGAGAGGCTTACGGCAAAAACTGGATGCACTTCGTGTACAAAACAGACAATCTCCTTCGAAGTATCACGGCTTCATACGGAAACTCGTATGTTACAAAGGGATTTCAATTTTTTTGAACTTATTTGAACCCCCTTGTTTTTCTGTGTTCAAAATGCACCATTCAAAGCCACATCATCAATTTACAACCCTTTCTGACTTCATTTGTTATTTTTCATGCATTTACTGATTATTTTGAGCTATAAGACCATGAAATTGAAAAGCATTTGAAATGAACTCTGAAAAGGTTCCAAGTTGGCATGGAATCATCATTTCACCCACATAGCATGTGCAAGAAAGTAGAGAGGATTACGGCAAAAACTGGATGCACTTCGTGTACAAAACAGACAATCTCCTTTGAAGTATCACGGTTTCATACGGAAACTCGTCTTCTACAAAGGGATTTCAATTTTTTTGAACTTATTTGAACCCCCTTGTTTTTCTGTGTTCAAAATGCACCATTCAAAGCCACATCATCAATTTACAACCCTTTCTGACTTCATTTGTTATTTTCATGCATTTACTGTTTATTTTGAGCTATAAGACCTTGAAATTGAAAAGCATTTGAAATGAACTCTGAAAAGGTTCCAAGTTGGCATGGTATCATCATTTCACCCACATAACATGTGCAAGAAAGTAGAGAGGCTTACGACAAAAACTGGATGCACTTCGTGTACAAAATAGACAATCTCCTTCGAAGTATCACGGCTTCATACGGAAACTCGTCTGTTACAAAGGGATTTCATTTTTTTTGAACTTATTTGAACCCCCTTGTTTTTCTGTGTTCAAAATGCACCATTGAAAGCCACATCATCAATTTACAACCCTTTCTGACTTCATTTGTTATTTTTCATGCATTTACTGATTATTTTGAGCTATGAGACCATGAAATTGAAAAGCATTTGAAATGAACTCTGAAAAGGTTCCAAGTTGGCATGGTATCATCATTTCACCCACATAGCATGTGCAAGAAAGTAGAGAGGCTTACGGCAAAATCTGGATGCACTTCGTGTACAAAACAAACAATCTCCTTCGAAGTATCAGGTTTTCATACGGAAACTCGTCTGTTACAAAGGGATTTCATTTTTGTTGAACTTATTTGAACCCCCTTGTTTTTCTGTGTTCAAAATGCACCATTCAAAGCCACATCATCAATTTACAATCCTTTCTGACTTCATTTGTTATTTTTCATGCATTTACTGATTGTTTTGAGCTATAAGACCATGAAACTGAAAAGCATTTGAAATGAACTCTAAAAAGGTTCCAAGTTGGCATGGTATCATCATTTCACCCACATATAGCATGTGCAAGAAAGTAGAGAGGCTTACGGCAAAAACTGGATGCACTTCGTGTACAAAACAGACAATCTCCTTCGAAGTACCACGGCTTCATACGGAAACTCGTATGTTACAAAGGGATTTCAATTTTTTTGAACTTATTTGAACCCCCTTGTTTTTCTGTGTTCAAAATGCACCATTCAAAGCCACATCATCAATTTACAACCCTTTCTGACTTCATTTGTTATTTTTCATGCATTTACTGATTATTTTGAGCTATAAGACCATGAAATTGAAAAGCATTTGAAATGAACTCTGAAAAGGTTCCAAGTTGGCATGGTATCATCATTTCACCCACATAGCATGTGCAAGATAGTCGAGAGGATTACGGCAAAAACTGGATGCACTTCGTGTACAAAACAGACAATCTCCTTTGAAGTATCACGGTTTCATACGGAAACTCGTCTTCTACAAAGGGATTTCAATTTTTTTGAACTTATTTGAACCCCTTTTTTTTCTGTGTTCAAAATGCACCATTCAAAGCCACATCATCAATTTACAACCCTTTCTGACTTCATTTGTTATTTTCATGCATTTACTGTTTATTTTGAGCTATAAGACCTTGAAATTGAAAAGCATTTGAAATGAACTCTGAAAAGGTTCCAAGTTGGCATGGTATCATCATTTCACCCACATAGCATGTGCAAGAAAGTAGAGAGGCTTACGACAAAAACTGGATGCACTTCGTGTACAAAATAGACAATCTCCTTCGAAGTATCACGGCTTCATACGGAAACTCGTCTGTTACAAAGGGATTTCATTTTTTTTGAACTTATTTGAACCCCCTTGTTTTTCTGTGTTCAAAATGCACCATTGAAAGCCACATCATCAATTTACAACCCTTTCTGACTTCGTTTGTTATTTTTCATGCATTTACTGATTATTTTGAGCTATGAGACCATGAAATTGAAAAGCATTTGAAATGAACTCTGAAAAGGTTCCAAGTTGGCATGGTATCATCATTTCACCCACATAGCATGTGCAAGAAAGTAGAGAGTCTTACGACAAAAACTGGATGCACTTCTTGTACAAAACAGACAATCTCCTTCGAAGTATCAGGATTTCATACGGAAACTCGTCTCTTACAAAGAGATTTCAAATTTTTTGAACTTATTTGAACCCCCTTGTTTTTCTGTGTTCAAAATGCACCATTCAAAGCCACATCATCAATTTACAACCCTTTCTGACTTCATTTGTTATTTTTCATGCATTTACTGATTATTTTGAGCTATAAGACCATGAAATTGAAAAGCATTTGAAATGAACTCTGAAAAGGTTCCAAGTTGGCATGGTATCATTATTTCACCCACATAGCGTGTGCATCAAAATAGAGAGGCTTACGGCAAAAACTGGATGCACTTCGTGTACAAAACAAACAATCTCCTTCGAAGTATCAGGGTTTCATACGGAAACTCGTCTGTTACAAAGGGATTTCAATTTTTTGAACTTATTTGAACCCCCTTTTTTTCTGTGTTCAAAATGCACCATTCAAAGCCACATCATCAATTTACAACCCTTTCTGACTTCATTTGTTATTTTTCATGCATTTACTGATTATTTTGAGCTATAAGACCATGAAATTGAAAAGCATTTGAAATGAACTCTCAAAAGGTTCCAAGTTGGCATGGTATCATCATTTCACCCACATAGCATGTGCAAGAAAGTAGAGAGGCTTACGGCAAAAACTGGATGCACTTCGTGTACAAAACAGACAATCTCCTTAGTAGTATCAGGGTTTCATACGGAAACTCGTCTGTTACAAATGGATTTCATTTTTGTTGAACTTATTTGAACCCCCTTGTTTTTCTGTGTTCAAAATGCACCATTCAAAGCCACATCATCAATTTACAACCCTTTCTGACTTCATTTGTTATTTTTCATGCATTTACTGATTATTTTGAGCTATAAGACCATGAAATTGAAAAGCATTTGAAATGAACTCTGAAAAGGTTCCCAGTTGGCATGGTATCATCATTTCACCCACATAGCATGTGACAGAAAGTAGAGAGGCTTACAGCAAAAACTAGATGCACTTCGTATACAAAACAAACAATCTCCTTCGAAGTATCAGGGTTTCATACGGAAACTCGTTTGTTACAAAGAGATTTCAATTTTTTGAACTTATTTGAACCCCCTTTTTTCGGTGTTCAAAATGCACCATTCAAAGCCACATCATCAATTTACAACCCTTTCTGACTTCATTTGTTATTTTTCATGCATTTACTGATTATTTTGAGCTATAAGACCATGAAATTGAAAAGCATTTGAAATGAACTCTGAAAAGGTTCCAAGTTGGCATGGTATCATCATTTCACCCACATAGCATGTGCAAGAAAGTAGAGAGGCTTACGGCAAAATCTGGATGCACTTCGTGTACAAAACAAACAATCTCCTTCGAAGTATCAGGTTTTCATACGGAAACTCGTCTGTTACAAAGGGATTTCATTTTTGTTGAACTTATTTGAACCCCCTTGTTTTTCTGTGTTCAAAATGCACCATTCAAAGCCACATCATCAATTTAGAATCCTTTCTGACTTCATTTGTTATTTTTCATGCATTTACTGATTATTTTGAGCTATAAGACCATGAAACTGAAAAGCATTTGAAATGAACTCTAAAAAGGTTCCAAGTTGGCATGGTATCATCATTTCACCCACATATAGCATGTGCAAGAAAGTAGAGAGGCTTACGGCAAAAACTGGATGCACTTCGTGTACAAAACAGACAATCTCCTTCGAAGTACCACGGCTTCATACGGAAACTCGTATGTTACAAAGGGATTTCAATTTTTTTGAACTTATTTGAACCCCCTTGTTTTTCTGTGTTCAAATGTAACGACCAAACCTCGAAGGATTTGAGTCTCTGTGCTTACTGTGCTAGTCCCTGGATCGACTCGCTAGCACACACAGTATAGATGAAAACCAGAATAGCAAATGCATCATTTATAATAACGTATGATCCAGAATTTATAAAATATAACAATCTGCATAGCACTTAGCTAGCTTTATTCTAATAAACAGCGGAAAAGTAGCAGAATAATAACGATGAGTCCCATCATAGCCCACTGGCGATGTTGAGTGAAGACTCGCGACCCTAACGGTACCTTACTCCTCGTCTGAATATCCTGCAACATGATACGTTGCAGCCATATAGGTCAATACTTTGAATGTATTGGCAAGTTACACAGGAAAAGTAATATAACAGACCTACATGTACATGCATAGTATAACAAAAGAAAGGCTGATGGTTATTTTGCAGAAAGCCGATTTTATCCTCATAGCTACCTAATAGTCAAGTTTTAGTTAGTTTGCTACAATACTCACATATGGTTGAATTGGCATCTCCAACTCCAACCTATCACCATTATTAAGTTTCCCATCAAGTTTTATTAAGTGTGTCATCTGTCAAGATCATCCAACAACTCTAATGGCCTAGCTGCTCAAAATTGTCCATAACCGGGGACACGGCTAATCATGATTAGTTTATACACTCTGCAGAGGTTAGTACGCTGTACCCACTGGACCCAACCCGAAGATTGAGACGAAGTCTTTCAGAAGCAGTCACCTAGTCCCACAGGAGGCCCATCCCACCTATCATAGCTACATCAGCTGGCACATCCGGGTAAGGTTTCCACGACTGATCAACTAAGCCAGAGCCCATAATGGCCAGTGGTCGCACAAGGAAGCTACTAGTCACTAAGTCTGTTTGATCTTTTAGAACCTGGGCGGCATTCCACTTACATTCAGAGGGTAGAAACCATGATGTTCTTGAAACCACCCAGCAATACCATATCCGCCCAGAGGTGAATTAAATCCTTAATTACTACTCAATTTATTTTATAGTAATCCTCACATAATCTCAATGAATACAGGAACCAATCCCCGTCTACATAGCATAGAAAAATATATCTAGCACGATCTTCAATGACGAGGGGATATAGCTCAATAGCATAGCAATAATAGTCTTCCTATACATGCATAATTCTCATAGGGTGATATAATACTACATGCATAGAAAAATAATAGGTAAAGGATGATCAACATGTAACTTGCCTTGATTCTGATTCAGAAGGTCACACTCCTGACAATAGTTTGCGTCGCACTCCGCACAGTCTACACGTTGCAAACAATCACACCAATCAATCACCACAATCACATAACACCAAATAAAATCATCGGCAATAAAACAACTTGTTTAAAACCAAAGCATAAATAGCATGGCAGCAGGTATAAAATCATCTACATGCTGATACGATGACAACGCAAAAAGAATCAACTAAACCGGATGAACGGTTTGCAAAATACGGCCTCCGGTAGGTTAAAATAATCTGTTTTAACAAAAAAATTAATTTTCGTAAAACTGAAAACTACTGGCTCTAACATGTTCTCCTCATCGATACGAGATCATAGGAAAAAGAATTTCCTGAATCGGAGTTACGAGTAAAAAGATAAACGCGTTTCAAAATTATACCGAGAATCTGACAGAGCTAAAAATAGATTAAAAATAGACTAAATTTCGTCCTGAAGCTGTTCATCGGGGTCTGATGAATCCGCTCGTGCGTGCGTTCTCACCACGAACAGCGGGGAAAAACAGAACCGTCTCGGTGTGGCTCCTCCGATGGTGCTCCGGTGGCGGTCGAACGGACTCCGGTGACGGCGGCTCCGCGAACTCCGACGAACACGGACGAACTCGGACGTGCGCGGCGTTGCTCCACGGTGCTCGAGGCTGCTGCGTGTGCGAGGCGGTGGCGTTGTGCGAATCGGGAGCAGGGGCTTCTGGACTTATATACTCGTGATTGGGAAAAGGAGTCCGTGGTCGATCTCCTTTCCTGGGCAGAAAACGACTCGGGGTAGAGAAGGCACTGGGCGTGGGACTCGCTCCTGGCTCGGGACAGGAGTCCTAGCGTTGGGCGCGGGGCGGTGCGGGTCCAGGCTCGCTGGCCTGGGGCTAAGCCCCCCTGGCTGGCTCGGTCAACGCTAGCTGGGAGCTGGCTGCTGGCCTAGCTCGTTGCATGGTGCGCTGGGGCACGTGGGGATGGTCCAGGAGCTGGGCTAGGTGGAGCATGTTGCTCTCCTGGCTGGTGCACGTGGTGTGCTGGCTGGGCTGAGCCTTTGGCTCGGCCTGGCCAGCTAATCTTTTTTTTTTAAACAAAACCTTAAGAATTTTTTTAAAATAATATATGTTTTTTTTTCTTAAGAAAAACAAACAGAGAAAAATAAATAATAATATACGTATATAAAAAGATATGCATATATATATATAAATATATATATATATATATATATATATACGCATATACCAATACATATAAATAAGTATATGTAGATATACATATTAAAAATCTAATATAGATATATATATATAAGTATAAAATAAATATCCTAATAAATACTAAAGGAAACCTAGTTCCATCTAATGCAAATTTTAAAAATAGTTTTAATGCAATAGACCACGCAAAAAGCATTTAAAAACTTAACTAAAAATAATTTCGGGCATTATAAAATTTGTGAAACCAAGACGATAACTCCAAATGACATTTTAAACATCATAAACTTTTTATTTCACACGGGAGAAGTTATATTATCTCCACTCAAATAAATTGCCCGAAGTTGCAAAATGAATAAAATTCTCAGAAGAGCAAATAATGCATAAAAATATGAGATGCATATGAATGATCTATTAACATCCGAATTTAGGAAAATTGGGATGTTACATCAAAATGCACCATTCAAAGCCACATCATCAATTTACAACCCTTTCTGACTTCATTTGTTATTTTTCATGCATTTACTGATTATTTTGAGCTATAAGACCATGAAACTGAAAAGCATTTGAAATGAACTCTGAAAAGGTTCCAAGTTGGCATGGTATCATCATTTCACCCACATAGCATGTGCAAGAAAGTAGAGAGGATTACGGCAAAAACTGGATGCACTTCGTGTACAAAACAGACAATCTCCTTCGAAGTATCAGGTTTTCATACGGAAACTCGTGTGTTACAAAGGGATTTCATTTTTGTTGAACTTATTTGAACCCCCTTGTTTTTCTGTGTTCAAAATGCACCATTCAAAGCCACATCATCAATTTACAACCCTTTCTGACTTCATTTGTTATTTTTCATGCATTTACTGATTATTTTGAGCTATAAGACCATGAAACTGAAAAGCATTTGAAATGAACTCTAAAAAGGTTCCAAGTTGGCATGGTATCATCATTTCACCCACATATAGCATGTGCAAGAAAGTAGAGAGGCTTACGGCAAAAACTGGATGCACTTTGTGTACAAAACAGACAATCTCCTTCGAAGTACCACGGCTTCATACGGAAACTCGTATGTTACAAAGAGATTTCAATTTTTTTGAACTTATTTGAACCCCCTTGTTATTCTGTGTTCAAAATGCACCATTCAAAGCCACATCATCAATTTACAACCCTTTCTGACTTCATTTGTTATTTTTCATGCATTTACTGATTATTTTGAGCTATAAGACCATGAAATTGAAAAGCATTTGAAATGAACTCTGAAAAGGTTCCAAGTTGGCATGGTATCATCATTTCACCCACATAGCATGTGCAAGAAAGTAGAGAGGATTACGGCAAAAACTGGATGCACTTCGTGTACAAAACAGACAATCTCCTTTGAAGTATCACGGTTTCATACGGAAACTCGTCTTCTACAAAGGGATTTCAATTTTTTTGAACTTATTTGAACCCCCTTGTTTTCTGTGTTCAAAATGCACCATTCAAAGCCACATCATCAATTTACAACCCTTTCTGACTTCATTTGTTATTTTCATGCATTTACTGCTTATTTTGAGCTATAAGACCTTGAAATTGAAAAGCATTTGAAATGATCTCTGAAAAGGTTCCAAGTTGGCATGGTATCATCATTTCACCCACATAGCATGTGCAAGAAAGTAGAGAGGCTTACGACAAAAACTGGATGCACTTCGTGTACAAAACACACAATCTCCTTCGAAGTATCACGGCTTCATACGGAAACTCGTCTGTTACAAAGGGATTTCATTTTTTGAACTTATTTGAACCCCCTTGTTTTTCTGTGTTCAAAATGCACCATTGAAAGCCACATCATCAATTTACAACCCTTTCTGACTTCGTTTGTTATTTTTCATGCATTTACTGAATATTTTGAGCTATGAGACCATGAAATTGAAAAGCATTTGAAATGAACTCTGAAAAGGTTCCAAGTTGGCATGGTATCATCATTTCACCCACATAGCATGTGCAAGAAAGTATAGAGTCTTACGACAAAAACTGGATGCACTTCTTGTACAAAACAGAGAATCTCCTTCGAAGTATCAGGATTTCATACGGAAACTCGTCTCTTACAAAGAGATTTCAAATTTTTTGATCTTATTTGAACCCCCTTGTTTTTCTGTGTTCAAAATGCACCATTCAAAGCCACATCATAAATTTACAACCCTTTCTGACTTCATTTGTTATTTTTCATGCATTTACTGATTATTTTGAGCTATAAGACCATGAAATTGAAAAGCATTTGAAATGAACTCTGAAAAGGTTCCAAGTTGGCATGGTATCATTATTTCACCCACATAGCGTGTGCAAGAAAATAGAGAGGCATACGGCAAAAACTGGATGCACTTCGTGTACAAAACAAACAATCTCCTTCGAAGTATCACGGTTTCATACGAGAACTCGTCTGTTACAAAGGGATTTCAATTTTTTGAACTTATTTGAACCCCCTTGTTTTTCTGTGCTCAAAACGCACCATTCAAAGCCACATCATCAATTTACAACCCTTTCTGACTTCATTTGTTATTTTTCATGCATTTACTGATTATTTTGAGCTATAAGACCATGAAATTGAAAAGCATTTGAAATGAACTCTGAAAAGGTTCCAAGTTGGCATGGTATCATCATTTCACCCACATAGCATGTGCAAGAAAGTAGAGAGGCTTACGGCAAAATCTGGATGCACTTCGTGTACAAAACAAACAATCTCCTTCGAAGTATCAGGTTTTCATACGGAAACTCGTCTCTTACAAAGGGATTTCCTTTTGTTGAACTTATTTGAACCCCCTTGTTTTTCTGTGTTCAAAATGCACCATTCGAAGCCACATCATCAATTTACAATCCTTTCTGACTTCATTTGTTATTTTTCATGCATTTACTGATTATTTTGAGCTATAAGACCATGAAACTGAAAAGCATTTCGAATGAACTCTAAAAAGGTTCCAAGTTGGCATGGTATCATCATTTCACCCACATATAGCATGTGCAAGAAAGTAGAGAGGCTTACGGCAAAAACTGGATGCACTTTGTGTACAAAACAGACAATCTCCTTCGAAGTACCACGGCTTCATACGGAAACTCATATGTTACAAAGAGATTTCAATTTTTTTGAACTTATTTGAACCCCCTTGTTTTTCTGTGTTCAAAATGCACCATTCAAAGCCACATCATCAATTTACAACCCTTTCTGACTTCATTTGTTATTTTTCATGCATTTACTGATTATTTTGAGCTATAAGACCATGAAATTGAAAAGCATTTGAAATGAACTCTGAAAAGGTTCCAAGTTGGCATGGTATCATCATTTCACCCACATAGCATGTGCAAGAAAGTAGAGAGGATTACGGCAAAAACTGGATGCACTTCGTGTACAAAACAGACAATCTCCTTTGAAGTATCACGGTTTCATACGGAAACTCGTCTTCTACAAAGGGATTTCAATTTTTTTGAACTTATTTGAACCCCCTTGTTTTTCTGTGTTCAAAATGCACCATTCAAAGCCACATCATCAATTTACAACCCTTTCTGACTTCATTTGTTATTTTCATGCATTTACTGTTTATTTTGAGCTATAAGACCTTGAAATTGAAAAGCATTTGAAATGAACTCTGAAAAGGTTCCAAGTTGGCATGGTATCATCATTTCACCCACATAGCATGTGCAAGAAAGTACAGAGGCTTACGACAAAAACTGGATGCACTTCGTGTACAAAATAGACAATCTCCTTCGAAGTATCACGGCTTCATACGGAAACTCGTCTGTTACAAAGGGATTTCATTTTTTTTGAACTTATTTGAACCCCCTTGTTTTTCTGTGTTCAAAATGCACCATTGAAAGCCACATCATCAATTTACAACCCTTTCTGACTTCGTTTGTTATTTTTCATGCATTTACTGAATATTTTGAGCTATGAGACCATGAAATTGAAAAGCATTTGAAATGAACTCTGAAAAGGTTCCAAGTTGGCATGGTATCATCATTTCACCCACATAGCATGTGCAAGAAAGTATAGAGTCTTACGACAAAAACTGGATGCACTTCTTGTACAAAACAGACAATCTCCTTCGAAGTATCAGGATTTCATACGGAAACTCGTCTCTTACAAAGAGCTTTCAAATTTTTTGATCTTATTTGAACCCCCTTGTTTTTCTGTGTTCAAAATGCACCATTCAAAGCCACATCATCAATTTACAACCCTTTCTGACTTCATTTGTTATTTTTCATGCATTTACTGATTATTTTGAGCTATAAGACCATGAAATTGAAAAGCATTTGAAATGAACTCTGAAAAGGTTCCAAGTTGGCATGGTATCATTATTTCACCCACATAGCGTGTGCAAGAAAATAGAGAGGCATACGGCAAAAACTGGATGCACTTCGTGTACAAAACAAACAATCTCCTTCCAAGTATCAGGGTTTCATACGGAAACTCGTCTGTTACAAAGGGATTTCAATTTTTTGAACTTATTTGAACCCCCTTTTTTTCTGTGTTCAAAATGCACCATTCAAAGCCACATCATCAATTTACAACCCTTTCTGACTTCATTTGTTATTTTTCATGCATTTACTGATTATTTTGAGCTATAAGACCATGAAATTGAAAAGCATTTGAAATGAACTCTCAAAAGGTTCCAAGTTGGCATGGTATCATCATTTCACCCACATAGCATGTGCAAGAAAGTAGAGAGGCTTACGGCAAAAACTGGATGCACTTCGTGTACAAAACAGACAATCTCCTTCGAAGTATCAGGGTTTCATACGGAAACTCGTCTGTTACAAATGGATTTCATTTTTGTTGAACTTATTTGAACCCCCTTGTTTTTCTGTGTTCAAAATGCACCATTCAAAGCCACATCATCAATTTACAACCCTTTCTGACTTCATTTGTTATTTTTCATGCATTTACTGATTATTTTGAGCTATAAGACCTTGAAATTGAAAAGCATTTGAAATGAACTCTGAAAAGGTTCCCAGTTGGCATGGTATCATCATTTCACCCACATAGCATGTGCAAGAAAGTAGAGAGGCTTACAGCAAAAACTAGATGCACTTCGTATACAAAACAAACAATCTCCTTCGAAGTATCAGGGTTTCATACGGAAACTCGTCTGTTACAAAGGGATTTCAATGTTTCGAACTTATTTGAACCCCCTTTTTTTCGGTGTTCAAAATGCACCATTCAAAGCCACATCATCAATTTACAACCCTTTGTGACTTCATTTGTTATTTTTCATGCATTTACTGATTATTTTGAGCTATAAGACCATGAAATTGAAAAGCATTTGAAATGAACTCTGAAAAGGTTCCAAGTTGGCATGTTATCATCATTTCACCCACATAGCATGTGCAAGAAAGTAGAGAGGCTTACGGCAAAATCTGGATGCACTTCGTGTACAAAACAAACAATCTCCTTCGAAGTATCAGGTTTTCATACGGAAACTCGTCTGTTACAAAGGGATTTCATTTTCGTTGAACTTATTTGAACCCCCTTGTTTTTCTGTGTTCAAAATGCACCATTCAAAGCCACATCATCAATTTACAATCCTTTCTGACTTCATTTGTTATTTTTCATGCATTTACTGATTATTTTGAGCTATAAGACCATGAAACTGAAAAGCATTTGAAATGAACTCTAAAAAGGTTCCAAGTTGGCATGGTATCATCATTTCACCCACATATAGCATGTGCAAGAAAGTAGAGAGGCTTACGGCAAAAACTGGATGCACTTCGTGTACAAAACAGACAATCTCCTTCGAAGTACCACGGCTTCATACGGAAACTCGTATGTTACAAAGGGATTTCAATTTTTTTGAACTTATTTGAACCCCCTTGTTTTGCTGTGTTCAAAATGCACCATTCAAAGCCACATCATCAATTTACAACCCTTTCTGACTTCATTTGTTATTTTTCATGCATTTACTGATTATTTTGAGCTATAAGACCATGAAATTGAAAAGCATTTGAAATGAACTCTGAAAAGGTTCCAAGTTGGCATGGTATCATCATTTCACCCACATAGCATGTGCAAGAAAGTAGAGAGGATTACGGCAAAAACTGGATGCACTTCGTGTACAAAACAGACAATCTCCTTTGAAGTATCACGGTTTCATACGGAAACTCGTCTTCTACAAAGGGATTTCAATTTTTTTGAACTTATTTGAACCCCCTTGTTTTTCTGTGTTCAAAATGCACCATTCAAAGCCACATCATCAATTTACAACCCTTTCTGACTTCATTTGTTATTTTCATGCATTTACTGTTTATTTTGAGCTATAAGACCTTGAAATTGAAAAGCATTTGAAATGAACTCTGAAAAGGTTCCAAGTTGGCATGGTATCATCATTTCACCCACATAGCATGTGCAAGAAAGTAGAGAGGCTTACGACAAAAACTGGATGCACTTCGTGTACAAAATAGACAATCTCCTTCGAAGTATCACGGCTTCATACGGAAACTCGTCTGTTACAAAGGGATTTCATTTTTTTTGAACTTATTTGAACCCCCTTGTTTTTCTGTGTTCAAAATGCACCATTGAAAGCCACATCATCAATTTACAACCCTTTCTGACTTCGTTTGTTATTTTTCATGCATTTACTGATTATTTTGAGCTATGAGACCATGAAATTGAAAAGCATTTGAAATGAACTCTGAAAAGGTTCCAAGTTGGCATGGTATCATCATTTCACCCACATAGCATGTGCAAGAAAGTAGAGAGTCTTACGACAAAAACTGGATGCACTTCTTGTACAAAACAGACAATCTCCTTCGAAGTATCAGGATTTCATACGGAAACTCGTCTCTTACAAAGAGATTTCAAATTTTTTGAACTTATTTGAACCCCCTTGTTTTTCTGTGTTCAAAATGCACCATTCAAAGCCACATCATCAATTTACAACCCTTTCTGACTTCATTTGTTATTTTTCATGCATTTACTGATTATTTTGAGCTATAAGACCATGAAATTGAAAAGCATTTGAAATGAACTCTGAAAAGGTTCCAAGTTGGCATGGTATCATTATTTCACCCACATAGCGTGTGCATCAAAATAGAGAGGCTTACGGCAAAAACTGGATGCACTTCGTGTACAAAACAAACAATCTCCTTCGAAGTATCAGGGTTTCATACGGAAACTCGTCTGTTACAAAGGGATTTCAATTTTTTGAACTTATTTGAACCCCCTTTTTTTCTGTGTTCAAAATGCACCATTCAAAGCCACATCATCAATTTACAACCCTTTCTGACTTCATTTGTTATTTTTCATGCATTTACTGATTATTTTGAGCTATAAGACCATGAAATTGAAAAGCATTTGAAATGAACTCTCAAAAGGTTCCAAGTTGGCATGGTATCATCATTTCACCCACATAGCATGTGCAAGAAAGTAGAGAGGCTTACGGCAAAAACTGGATGCACTTCGTGTACAAAACAGACAATCTCCTTAGTAGTATCAGGGTTTCATACGGAAACTCGTCTGTTACAAATGGATTTCATTTTTGTTGAACTTATTTGAACCCCCTTGTTTTTCTGTGTTCAAAATGCACCATTCAAAGCCACATCATCAATTTACAACCCTTTCTGACTTCATTTGTTATTTTTCATGCATTTACTGATTATTTTGAGCTATAAGACCATGAAATTGAAAAGCATTTGAAATGAACTCTGAAAAGGTTCCCAGTTGGCATGGTATCATCATTTCACCCACATAGCATGTGACAGAAAGTAGAGAGGCTTACAGCAAAAACTAGATGCACTTCGTATACAAAACAAACAATCTCCTTCGAAGTATCAGGGTTTCATACGGAAACTCGTTTGTTACAAAGAGATTTCAATTTTTTGAACTTATTTGAACCCCCTTTTTTCGGTGTTCAAAATGCACCATTCAAAGCCACATCATCAATTTACAACCCTTTCTGACTTCATTTGTTATTTTTCATGCATTTACTGATTATTTTGAGCTATAAGACCATGAAATTGAAAAGCATTTGAAATGAACTCTGAAAAGGTTCCAAGTTGGCATGGTATCATCATTTCACCCACATAGCATGTGCAAGAAAGTAGAGAGGCTTACGGCAAAATCTGGATGCACTTCGTGTACAAAACAAACAATCTCCTTCGAAGTATCAGGTTTTCATACGGAAACTCGTCTGTTACAAAGGGATTTCATTTTTGTTGAACTTATTTGAACCCCCTTGTTTTTCTGTGTTCAAAATGCACCATTCAAAGCCACATCATCAATTTAGAATCCTTTCTGACTTCATTTGTTATTTTTCATGCATTTACTGATTATTTTGAGCTATAAGACCATGAAACTGAAAAGCATTTGAAATGAACTCTAAAAAGGTTCCAAGTTGGCATGGTATCATCATTTCACCCACATATAGCATGTGCAAGAAAGTAGAGAGGCTTACGGCAAAAACTGGATGCACTTCGTGTACAAAACAGACAATCTCCTTCGAAGTACCACGGCTTCATACGGAAACTCGTATGTTACAAAGGGATTTCAATTTTTTTGAACTTATTTGAACCCCCTTGTTTTTCTGTGTTCAAATGTAACGACCAAACCTCGAAGGATTTGAGTCTCTGTGCTTACTGTGCTAGTCCCTGGATCGACTCGCTAGCACACACAGTATAGATGAAAACCAGAATAGCAAATGCATCATTTATAATAACGTATGATCCAGAATTTATAAAATATAACAATCTGCATAGCACTTAGCTAGCTTTATTCTAATAAACAGCGGAAAAGTAGCAGAATAATAACGATGAGTCCCATCATAGCCCACTGGCGATGTTGAGTGAAGACTCGCGACCCTAACGGTACCTTACTCCTCGTCTGAATATCCTGCAACATGATACGTTGCAGCCATATAGGTCAATACTTTGAATGTATTGGCAAGTTACACAGGAAAAGTAATATAACAGACCTACATGTACATGCATAGTATAACAAAAGAAAGGCTGATGGTTATTTTGCAGAAAGCCGATTTTATCCTCATAGCTACCTAATAGTCAAGTTTTAGTTAGTTTGCTACAATACTCACATATGGTTGAATTGGCATCTCCAACTCCAACCTATCACCATTATTAAGTTTCCCATCAAGTTTTATTAAGTGTGTCATCTGTCAAGATCATCCAACAACTCTAATGGCCTAGCTGCTCAAAATTGTCCATAACCGGGGACACGGCTAATCATGATTAGTTTATACACTCTGCAGAGGTTAGTACGCTGTACCCACTGGACCCAACCCGAAGATTGAGACGAAGTCTTTCAGAAGCAGTCACCTAGTCCCACAGGAGGCCCATCCCACCTATCATAGCTACATCAGCTGGCACATCCGGGTAAGGTTTCCACGACTGATCAACTAAGCCAGAGCCCATAATGGCCAGTGGTCGCACAAGGAAGCTACTAGTCACTAAGTCTGTTTGATCTTTTAGAACCTGGGCGGCATTCCACTTACATTCAGAGGGTAGAAACCATGATGTTCTTGAAACCACCCAGCAATACCATATCCGCCCAGAGGTGAATTAAATCCTTAATTACTACTCAATTTATTTTATAGTAATCCTCACATAATCTCAATGAATACAGGAACCAATCCCCGTCTACATAGCATAGAAAAATATATCTAGCACGATCTTCAATGACGAGGGGATATAGCTCAATAGCATAGCAATAATAGTCTTCCTATACATGCATAATTCTCATAGGGTGATATAATACTACATGCATAGAAAAATAATAGGTAAAGGATGATCAACATGTAACTTGCCTTGATTCTGATTCAGAAGGTCACACTCCTGACAATAGTTTGCGTCGCACTCCGCACAGTCTACACGTTGCAAACAATCACACCAATCAATCACCACAATCACATAACACCAAATAAAATCATCGGCAATAAAACAACTTGTTTAAAACCAAAGCATAAATAGCATGGCAGCAGGTATAAAATCATCTACATGCTGATACGATGACAACGCAAAAAGAATCAACTAAACCGGATGAACGGTTTGCAAAATACGGCCTCCGGTAGGTTAAAATAATCTGTTTTAACAAAAAAATTAATTTTCGTAAAACTGAAAACTACTGGCTCTAACATGTTCTCCTCATCGATACGAGATCATAGGAAAAAGAATTTCCTGAATCGGAGTTACGAGTAAAAAGATAAACGCGTTTCAAAATTATACCGAGAATCTGACAGAGCTAAAAATAGATTAAAAATAGACTAAATTTCGTCCTGAAGCTGTTCATCGGGGTCTGATGAATCCGCTCGTGCGTGCGTTCTCACCACGAACAGCGGGGAAAAACAGAACCGTCTCGGTGTGGCTCCTCCGATGGTGCTCCGGTGGCGGTCGAACGGACTCCGGTGACGGCGGCTCCGCGAACTCCGACGAACACGGACGAACTCGGACGTGCGCGGCGTTGCTCCACGGTGCTCGAGGCTGCTGCGTGTGCGAGGCGGTGGCGTTGTGCGAATCGGGAGCAGGGGCTTCTGGACTTATATACTCGTGATTGGGAAAAGGAGTCCGTGGTCGATCTCCTTTCCTGGGCAGAAAACGACTCGGGGTAGAGAAGGCACTGGGCGTGGGACTCGCTCCTGGCTCGGGACAGGAGTCCTAGCGTTGGGCGCGGGGCGGTGCGGGTCCAGGCTCGCTGGCCTGGGGCTAAGCCCCCCTGGCTGGCTCGGTCAACGCTAGCTGGGAGCTGGCTGCTGGCCTAGCTCGTTGCATGGTGCGCTGGGGCACGTGGGGATGGTCCAGGAGCTGGGCTAGGTGGAGCATGTTGCTCTCCTGGCTGGTGCACGTGGTGTGCTGGCTGGGCTGAGCCTTTGGCTCGGCCTGGCCAGCTAATCTTTTTTTTTTAAACAAAACCTTAAGAAATTTTTTAAAATAATATATGTTTTTTTTTCTTAAGAAAAACAAACAGAGAAAAATAAATAATAATATACGTATATAAAAAGATATGCATATATATATATAAATATATATATATATATATATATATATATATACGCATATACCAATACATATAAATAAGTATATGTAGATATACATATTAAAAATCTAATATAGATATATATATATAAGTATAAAATAAATATCCTAATAAATACTAAAGGAAACCTAGTTCCATCTAATGCAAATTTTAAAAATAGTTTTAATGCAATAGACCACGCAAAAAGCATTTAAAAACTTAACTAAAAATAATTTCGGGCATTATAAAATTTGTGAAACCAAGACGATAACTCCAAATGACATTTTAAACATCATAAACTTTTTATTTCACACGGGAGAAGTTATATTATCTCCACTCAAATAAATTGCCCGAAGTTGCAAAATGAATAAAATTCTCAGAAGAGCAAATAATGCATAAAAATATGAGATGCATATGAATGATCTATTAACATCCGAATTTAGGAAAATTGGGATGTTACATCAAAATGCACCATTCAAAGCCACATCATCAATTTACAACCCTTTCTGACTTCATTTGTTATTTTTCATGCATTTACTGATTATTTTGAGCTATAAGACCATGAAACTGAAAAGCATTTGAAATGAACTCTGAAAAGGTTCCAAGTTGGCATGGTATCATCATTTCACCCACATAGCATGTGCAAGAAAGTAGAGAGGATTACGGCAAAAACTGGATGCACTTCGTGTACAAAACAGACAATCTCCTTCGAAGTATCAGGTTTTCATACGGAAACTCGTGTGTTACAAAGGGATTTCATTTTTGTTGAACTTATTTGAACCCCCTTGTTTTTCTGTGTTCAAAATGCACCATTCAAAACCACATCATCAATTTACAACCCTTTCTGACTTCATTTGTTATTTTTCATGCATTTACTGATTATTTTGAGCTATAAGACCATGAAACTGAAAAGCATTTGAAATGAACTCTAAAAAGGTTCCAAGTTGGCATGGTATCATCATTTCACCCACATATAGCATGTGCAAGAAAGTAGAGAGGCTTACGGCAAAAACTGGATGCACTTTGTGTACAAAACAGACAATCTCCTTCGAAGTACCACGGCTTCATACGGAAACTCGTATGTTACAAAGAGATTTCAATTTTTTTGAACTTATTTGAACCCCCTTGTTATTCTGTGTTCAAAATGCACCATTCAAAGCCACATCATCAATTTACAACCCTTTCTGACTTCATTTGTTATTTTTCATGCATTTACTGATTATTTTGAGCTATAAGACCATGAAATTGAAAAGCATTTGAAATGAACTCTGAAAAGGTTCCAAGTTGGCATGGTATCATCATTTCACCCACATAGCATGTGCAAGAAAGTAGAGAGGATTACGGCAAAAACTGGATGCACTTCGTGTACAAAACAGACAATCTCCTTTGAAGTATCACGGTTTCATACGGAAACTCGTCTTCTACAAAGGGATTTCAATTTTTTTGAACTTATTTGAACCCCCTTGTTTTCTGTGTTCAAAATGCACCATTCAAAGCCACATCATCAATTTACAACCCTTTCTGACTTCATTTGTTATTTTCATGCATTTACTGCTTATTTTGAGCTATAAGACCTTGAAATTGAAAAGCATTTGAAATGATCTCTGAAAAGGTTCCAAGTTGGCATGGTATCATCATTTCACCCACATAGCATGTGCAAGAAAGTAGAGAGGCTTACGACAAAAACTGGATGCACTTCGTGTACAAAACACACAATCTCCTTCGAAGTATCACGGCTTCATACGGAAACTCGTCTGTTACAAAGGGATTTCATTTTTTGAACTTATTTGAACCCCCTTGTTTTTCTGTGTTCAAAATGCACCATTGAAAGCCACATCATCAATTTACAACCCTTTCTGACTTCGTTTGTTATTTTTCATGCATTTACTGAATATTTTGAGCTATGAGACCATGAAATTGAAAAGCATTTGAAATGAACTCTGAAAAGGTTCCAAGTTGGCATGGTATCATCATTTCACCCACATAGCATGTGCAAGAAAGTATAGAGTCTTACGACAAAAACTGGATGCACTTCTTGTACAAAACAGAGAATCTCCTTCGAAGTATCAGGATTTCATACGGAAACTCGTCTCTTACAAAGAGATTTCAAATTTTTTGATCTTATTTGAACCCCCTTGTTTTTCTGTGTTCAAAATGCACCATTCAAAGCCACATCATAAATTTACAACCCTTTCTGACTTCATTTGTTATTTTTCATGCATTTACTGATTATTTTGAGCTATAAGACCATGAAATTGAAAAGCATTTGAAATGAACTCTGAAAAGGTTCCAAGTTGGCATGGTATCATTATTTCACCCACATAGCGTGTGCAAGAAAATAGAGAGGCATACGGCAAAAACTGGATGCACTTCGTGTACAAAACAAACAATCTCCTTCGAAGTATCACGGTTTCATACGAGAACTCGTCTGTTACAAAGGGATTTCAATTTTTTGAACTTATTTGAACCCCCTTGTTTTTCTGTGCTCAAAACGCACCATTCAAAGCCACATCATCAATTTACAACCCTTTCTGACTTCATTTGTTATTTTTCATGCATTTACTGATTATTTTGAGCTATAAGACCATGAAATTGAAAAGCATTTGAAATGAACTCTGAAAAGGTTCCAAGTTGGCATGGTATCATCATTTCACCCACATAGCATGTGCAAGAAAGTAGAGAGGCTTACGGCAAAATCTGGATGCACTTCGTGTACAAAACAAACAATCTCCTTCGAAGTATCAGGTTTTCATACGGAAACTCGTCTCTTACAAAGGGATTTCCTTTTGTTGAACTTATTTGAACCCCCTTGTTTTTCTGTGTTCAAAATGCACCATTCGAAGCCACATCATCAATTTACAATCCTTTCTGACTTCATTTGTTATTTTTCATGCATTTACTGATTATTTTGAGCTATAAGACCATGAAACTGAAAAGCATTTCGAATGAACTCTAAAAAGGTTCCAAGTTGGCATGGTATCATCATTTCACCCACATATAGCATGTGCAAGAAAGTAGAGAGGCTTACGGCAAAAACTGGATGCACTTTGTGTACAAAACAGACAATCTCCTTCGAAGTACCACGGCTTCATACGGAAACTCATATGTTACAAAGAGATTTCAATTTTTTTGAACTTATTTGAACCCCCTTGTTTTTCTGTGTTCAAAATGCACCATTCAAAGCCACATCATCAATTTACAACCCTTTCTGACTTCATTTGTTATTTTTCATGCATTTACTGATTATTTTGAGCTATAAGACCATGAAATTGAAAAGCATTTGAAATGAACTCTGAAAAGGTTCCAAGTTGGCATGGTATCATCATTTCACCCACATAGCATGTGCAAGAAAGTAGAGAGGATTACGGCAAAAACTGGATGCACTTCGTGTACAAAACAGACAATCTCCTTTGAAGTATCACGGTTTCATACGGAAACTCGTCTTCTACAAAGGGATTTCAATTTTTTTGAACTTATTTGAACCCCCTTGTTTTTCTGTGTTCAAAATGCACCATTCAAAGCCACATCATCAATTTACAACCCTTTCTGACTTCATTTGTTATTTTCATGCATTTACTGTTTATTTTGAGCTATAAGACCTTGAAATTGAAAAGCATTTGAAATGAACTCTGAAAAGGTTCCAAGTTGGCATGGTATCATCATTTCACCCACATAGCATGTGCAAGAAAGTACAGAGGCTTACGACAAAAACTGGATGCACTTCGTGTACAAAATAGACAATCTCCTTCGAAGTATCACGGCTTCATACGGAAACTCGTCTGTTACAAAGGGATTTCATTTTTTTTGAACTTATTTGAACCCCCTTGTTTTTCTGTGTTCAAAATGCACCATTGAAAGCCACATCATCAATTTACAACCCTTTCTGACTTCGTTTGTTATTTTTCATGCATTTACTGAATATTTTGAGCTATGAGACCATGAAATTGAAAAGCATTTGAAATGAACTCTGAAAAGGTTCCAAGTTGGCATGGTATCATCATTTCACCCACATAGCATGTGCAAGAAAGTATAGAGTCTTACGACAAAAACTGGATGCACTTCTTGTACAAAACAGACAATCTCCTTCGAAGTATCAGGATTTCATACGGAAACTCGTCTCTTACAAAGAGCTTTCAAATTTTTTGATCTTATTTGAACCCCCTTGTTTTTCTGTGTTCAAAATGCACCATTCAAAGCCACATCATCAATTTACAACCCTTTCTGACTTCATTTGTTATTTTTCATGCATTTACTGATTATTTTGAGCTATAAGACCATGAAATTGAAAAGCATTTGAAATGAACTCTGAAAAGGTTCCAAGTTGGCATGGTATCATTATTTCACCCACATAGCGTGTGCAAGAAAATAGAGAGGCATACGGCAAAAACTGGATGCACTTCGTGTACAAAACAAACAATCTCCTTCCAAGTATCAGGGTTTCATACGGAAACTCGTCTGTTACAAAGGGATTTCAATTTTTTGAACTTATTTGAACCCCCTTTTTTTCTGTGTTCAAAATGCACCATTCAAAGCCACATCATCAATTTACAACCCTTTCTGACTTCATTTGTTATTTTTCATGCATTTACTGATTATTTTGAGCTATAAGACCATGAAATTGAAAAGCATTTGAAATGAACTCTGAAAAGGTTCCAAGTTGGCATGGTATCATCATTTCACCCACATAGCATGTGCAAGAAAGTACAGAGGCTTACGACAAAAACTGGATGCACTTCGTGTACAAAATAGACAATCTCCTTCGAAGTATCACGGCTTCATACGGAAACTCGTCTGTTACAAAGGGATTTCATTTTTTTTGAACTTATTTGAACCCCCTTGTTTTTCTGTGTTCAAAATGCACCATTGAAAGCCACATCATCAATTTACAACCCTTTCTGACTTCGTTTGTTATTTTTCATGCATTTACTGAATATTTTGAGCTATGAGACCATGAAATTGAAAAGCATTTGAAATGAACTCTGAAAAGGTTCCAAGTTGGCATGGTATCATCATTTCACCCACATAGCATGTGCAAGAAAGTATAGAGTCTTACGACAAAAACTGGATGCACTTCTTGTACAAAACAGACAATCTCCTTCGAAGTATCAGGATTTCATACGGAAACTCGTCTCTTACAAAGAGCTTTCAAATTTTTTGATCTTATTTGAACCCCCTTGTTTTTCTGTGTTCAAAATGCACCATTCAAAGCCACATCATCAATTTACAACCCTTTCTGACTTCATTTGTTATTTTTCATGCATTTACTGATTATTTTGAGCTATAAGACCATGAAATTGAAAAGCATTTGAAATGAACTCTGAAAAGGTTCCAAGTTGGCATGGTATCATTATTTCACCCACATAGCGTGTGCAAGAAAATAGAGAGGCATACGGCAAAAACTGGATGCACTTCGTGTACAAAACAAACAATCTCCTTCCAAGTATCAGGGTTTCATACGGAAACTCGTCTGTTACAAAGGGATTTCAATTTTTTGAACTTATTTGAACCCCCTTTTTTTCTGTGTTCAAAATGCACCATTCAAAGCCACATCATCAATTTACAACCCTTTCTGACTTCATTTGTTATTTTTCATGCATTTACTGATTATTTTGAGCTATAAGACCATGAAATTGAAAAGCATTTGAAATGAACTCTCAAAAGGTTCCAAGTTGGCATGGTATCATCATTTCACCCACATAGCATGTGCAAGAAAGTAGAGAGGCTTACGGCAAAAACTGGATGCACTTCGTGTACAAAACAGACAATCTCCTTCGAAGTATCAGGGTTTCATACGGAAACTCGTCTGTTACAAATGGATTTCATTTTTGTTGAACTTATTTGAACCCCCTTGTTTTTCTGTGTTCAAAATGCACCATTCAAAGCCACATCATCAATTTACAACCCTTTCTGACTTCATTTGTTATTTTTCATGCATTTACTGATTATTTTGAGCTATAAGACCTTGAAATTGAAAAGCATTTGAAATGAACTCTGAAAAGGTTCCCAGTTGGCATGGTATCATCATTTCACCCACATAGCATGTGCAAGAAAGTAGAGAGGCTTACAGCAAAAACTAGATGCACTTCGTATACAAAACAAACAATCTCCTTCGAAGTATCAGGGTTTCATACGGAAACTCGTCTGTTACAAAGGGATTTCAATGTTTCGAACTTATTTGAACCCCCTTTTTTTCGGTGTTCAAAATGCACCATTCAAAGCCACATCATCAATTTACAACCCTTTGTGACTTCATTTGTTATTTTTCATGCATTTACTGATTATTTTGAGCTATAAGACCATGAAATTGAAAAGCATTTGAAATGAACTCTGAAAAGGTTCCAAGTTGGCATGTTATCATCATTTCACCCACATAGCATGTGCAAGAAAGTAGAGAGGCTTACGGCAAAATCTGGATGCACTTCGTGTACAAAACAAACAATCTCCTTCGAAGTATCAGGTTTTCATACGGAAACTCGTCTGTTACAAAGGGATTTCATTTTCGTTGAACTTATTTGAACCCCCTTGTTTTTCTGTGTTCAAAATGCACCATTCAAAGCCACATCATCAATTTACAATCCTTTCTGACTTCATTTGTTATTTTTCATGCATTTACTGATTATTTTGAGCTATAAGACCATGAAACTGAAAAGCATTTGAAATGAACTCTAAAAAGGTTCCAAGTTGGCATGGTATCATCATTTCACCCACATATAGCATGTGCAAGAAAGTAGAGAGGCTTACGGCAAAAACTGGATGCACTTCGTGTACAAAACAGACAATCTCCTTCGAAGTACCACGGCTTCATACGGAAACTCGTATGTTACAAAGGGATTTCAATTTTTTTGAACTTATTTGAACCCCCTTGTTTTGCTGTGTTCAAAATGCACCATTCAAAGCCACATCATCAATTTACAACCCTTTCTGACTTCATTTGTTATTTTTCATGCATTTACTGATTATTTTGAGCTATAAGACCATGAAATTGAAAAGCATTTGAAATGAACTCTGAAAAGGTTCCAAGTTGGCATGGTATCATCATTTCACCCACATAGCATGTGCAAGAAAGTAGAGAGGATTACGGCAAAAACTGGATGCACTTCGTGTACAAAACAGACAATCTCCTTTGAAGTATCACGGTTTCATACGGAAACTCGTCTTCTACAAAGGGATTTCAATTTTTTTGAACTTATTTGAACCCCCTTGTTTTTCTGTGTTCAAAATGCACCATTCAAAGCCACATCATCAATTTACAACCCTTTCTGACTTCATTTGTTATTTTCATGCATTTACTGTTTATTTTGAGCTATAAGACCTTGAAATTGAAAAGCATTTGAAATGAACTCTGAAAAGGTTCCAAGTTGGCATGGTATCATCATTTCACCCACATAGCATGTGCAAGAAAGTACAGAGGCTTACGACAAAAACTGGATGCACTTCGTGTACAAAATAGACAATCTCCTTCGAAGTATCACGGCTTCATACGGAAACTCGTCTGTTACAAAGGGATTTCATTTTTTTTGAACTTATTTGAACCCCCTTGTTTTTCTGTGTTCAAAATGCACCATTGAAAGCCACATCATCAATTTACAACCCTTTCTGACTTCGTTTGTTATTTTTCATGCATTTACTGAATATTTTGAGCTATGAGACCATGAAATTGAAAAGCATTTGAAATGAACTCTGAAAAGGTTCCAAGTTGGCATGGTATCATCATTTCACCCACATAGCATGTGCAAGAAAGTATAGAGTCTTACGACAAAAACTGGATGCACTTCTTGTACAAAACAGACAATCTCCTTCGAAGTATCAGGATTTCATACGGAAACTCGTCTCTTACAAAGAGATTTCAAATTTTTTGATCTTATTTGAACCCCCTTGTTTTTCTGTGTTCAAAATGCACCATTCAAAGCCACATCATCAATTTACAACCCTTTCTGACTTCATTTGTTATTTTTCATGCATTTACTGATTATTTTGAGCTATAAGACCATGAAATTGAAAAGCATTTGAAATGAACTCTGAAAAGGTTCCAAGTTGGCATGGTATCATTATTTCACCCACATAGCGTGTGCAAGAAAATAGAGAGGCATACGGCAAAAACTGGATGCACTTCGTGTACAAAACAAACAATCTCCTTCGAAGTATCACGGTTTCATACGGGAACTCGTCTGTTACAAAGGGATTTCAATTTTTTGAACTTATTTGAACCCCCTTGTTTTTCTGTGCTCAAAACGCACCATTCAAAGCCACATCATCAATTTACAACCCTTTCTGACTTCATTTGTTATTTTTCATGCATTTACTGATTATTTTGAGCTATAAGACCATGAAATTGAAAAGCATTTGAAATGAACTCTGAAAAGGTTCCAAGTTGGCATAGTATCATCATTTCACCCACATAGCATGTGCAAGAAAGTAGAGAGGCTTACGGCAAAATCTGGATGCACTTCGTGTACAAAACAAACAATCTCCTTCGAAGTATCAGGTTTTCATACGGAAACTCGTCTCTTACAAAGGGATTTCATTTTTGTTGAACTTATTTGAACCCCCTTGTTTTTCTGTGTTCAAAATGCACCATTCAAAGCCACATCATCAATTTACAATCCTTTCTGACTTCATTTGTTATTTTTCATGCATTTACTGATTATTTTGAGCTATAAGACCATGAAACTGAAAAGCATTTCAAATGAACTCTAAAAAGGTTCCAAGTTGGCATGGTATCATCATTTCACCCACATATAGCATGTGCATGAAAGTAGAGAGGCTTACGGCAAAAACTGGATGCACTTTGTGTACAAAACAGACAATCTCCTTCGAAGTACCACGGCTTCATAAGGAAACTCGTATGTTACAAAGAGATTTCAATTTTTTTGAACTTATTTGAACCCCCTTGTTTTTCTGTGTTCAAAATGCACCATTCAAAGCCACATCATCAATTTACAACCCTTTCTGACTTCTTTGTTATTTTTCATGCATTTACTGATTATTTTGAGCTATAAGACCATGAAATTGAAAAGCATTTGAAATGAACTCTGAAAAGGTTCCAAGTTGGCATGGTATCATCATTTCACCCACATAGCATGTGCAAGAAAGTAGAGAGGATTACGGCAAAAACTGGATGCACTTCGTGTACAAAACAGACAATCTCCTTTGAAGTATCACGGTTTCATACGGAAACTCGTCTTCTACATAGGGATTTCAATTTTTTTGAACTTATTTGAACCCCCTTGTTTTCTGTGTTCAAAATGCACCATTCAAAGCCACATCATCAATTTACAACCCTTTCTGACTTCTTTGTTATTTTTCATGCATTTACTGATTATTTTGAGCTATAAGACCATGAAATTGAAAAGCATTTGAAATGAACTCTGAAAAGGTTCCAAGTTGGCATGGTATCATCATTTCACCCACATAGCATGTGCAAGAAAGTAGAGAGGATTACGGCAAAAACTGGATGCACTTCGTGTACAAAACAGACAATCTCCTTTGAAGTATCACGGTTTCATACGGAAACTCGTCTTCTACATAGGGATTTCAATTTTTTTGAACTTATTTGAACCCCCTTGTTTTCTGTGTTCAAAATGCACCATTCAAAGCCACATCATCAATTTACAACCCTTTCTGACTTCATTTGTTATTTTTCATGCATTTACTGATTATTTTGAGCTATAAGACCTTGAAATTGAAAAGCATTTGAAATGAACTCTGAAAAGGTTCCCAGTTGGCATGGTATCATCATTTCACCCACATAGCATGTGCAAGAAAGTAGAGAGGCTTACAGCAAAAACTAGATGCACTTCGTATACAAAACAAACAATCTCCTTCGAAGTATCAGGGTTTCATACGGAAACTCGTCTGTTACAAAGGGATTTCAATGTTTCGAACTTATTTGAACCCCCTTTTTTTCGGTGTTCAAAATGCACCATTCAAAGCCACATCATCAATTTACAACCCTTTGTGACTTCATTTGTTATTTTTCATGCATTTACTGATTATTTTGAGCTATAAGACCATGAAATTGAAAAGCATTTGAAATGAACTCTGAAAAGGTTCCAAGTTGGCATGTTATCATCATTTCACCCACATAGCATGTGCAAGAAAGTAGAGAGGCTTACGGCAAAATCTGGATGCACTTCGTGTACAAAACAAACAATCTCCTTCGAAGTATCAGGTTTTCATACGGAAACTCGTCTGTTACAAAGGGATTTCATTTTCGTTGAACTTATTTGAACCCCCTTGTTTTTCTGTGTTCAAAATGCACCATTCAAAGCCACATCATCAATTTACAATCCTTTCTGACTTCATTTGTTATTTTTCATGCATTTACTGATTATTTTGAGCTATAAGACCATGAAACTGAAAAGCATTTGAAATGAACTCTAAAAAGGTTCCAAGTTGGCATGGTATCATCATTTCACCCACATATAGCGTGTGCAAGAAAGTAGAGAGGCTTACGGCAAAAACTGGATGCACTTCGTGTACAAAACAGACAATCTCCTTCGAAGTACCACGGCTTCATACGGAAACTCGTATGTTACAAAGGGATTTCAATTTTTTTGAACTTATTTGAACCCCCTTGTTTTGCTGTGTTCAAAATGCACCATTCAAAGCCACATCATCAATTTACAACCCTTTCTGACTTCATTTGTTATTTTTCATGCATTTACTGATTATTTTGAGCTATAAGACCATGAAATTGAAAAGCATTTGAAATGAACTCTGAAAAGGTTCCAAGTTGGCATGGTATCATCATTTCACCCACATAGCATGTGCAAGAAAGTAGAGAGGATTACGGCAAAAACTGGATGCACTTCGTGTACAAAACAGACAATCTCCTTTGAAGTATCACGGTTTCATACGGAAACTCGTCTTCTACAAAGGGATTTCAATTTTTTTGAACTTATTTGAACCCCCTTGTTTTTCTGTGTTCAAAATGCACCATTCAAAGCCACATCATCAATTTACAACCCTTTCTGACTTCATTTGTTATTTTCATGCATTTACTGTTTATTTTGAGCTATAAGACCTTGAAATTGAAAAGCATTTGAAATGAACTCTGAAAAGGTTCCAAGTTGGCATGGTATCATCATTTCACCCACATAGCATGTGCAAGAAAGTACAGAGGCTTACGACAAAAACTGGATGCACTTCGTGTACAAAATAGACAATCTCCTTCGAAGTATCACGGCTTCATACGGAAACTCGTCTGTTACAAAGGGATTTCATTTTTTTTGAACTTATTTGAACCCCCTTGTTTTTCTGTGTTCAAAATGCACCATTGAAAGCCACATCATCAATTTACAACCCTTTCTGACTTCGTTTGTTATTTTTCATGCATTTACTGAATATTTTGAGCTATGAGACCATGAAATTGAAAAGCATTTGAAATGAACTCTGAAAAGGTTCCAAGTTGGCATGGTATCATCATTTCACCCACATAGCATGTGCAAGAAAGTATAGAGTCTTACGACAAAAACTGGATGCACTTCTTGTACAAAACAGACAATCTCCTTCGAAGTATCAGGATTTCATACGGAAACTCGTCTCTTACAAAGAGATTTCAAATTTTTTGATCTTATTTGAACCCCCTTGTTTTTCTGTGTTCAAAATGCACCATTCAAAGCCACATCATCAATTTACAACCCTTTCTGACTTCATTTGTTATTTTTCATGCATTTACTGATTATTTTGAGCTATAAGACCATGAAATTGAAAAGCATTTGAAATGAACTCTGAAAAGGTTCCAAGTTGGCATGGTATCATTATTTCACCCACATAGCGTGTGCAAGAAAATAGAGAGGCATACGGCAAAAACTGGATGCACTTCGTGTACAAAACAAACAATCTCCTTCGAAGTATCACGGTTTCATACGGGAACTCGTCTCTTACAAAGGGATTTCAATTTTTTGAACTTATTTGAACCCCCTTGTTTTTCTGTGCTCAAAACGCACCATTCAAAGCCACATCATCAATTTACAACCCTTTCTGACTTCATTTGTTATTTTTCATGCATTTACTGATTATTTTGAGCTATAAGACCATGAAATTGAAAAGCATTTGAAATGAACTCTGAAAAGGTTCCAAGTTGGCATAGTATCATCATTTCACCCACATAGCATGTGCAAGAAAGTAGAGAGGCTTACGGCAAAATCTGGATGCACTTCGTGTACAAAACAAACAATCTCCTTCGAAGTATCAGGTTTTCATACGGAAACTCGTCTCTTACAAAGGGATTTCATTTTTGTTGAACTTATTTGAACCCCCTTGTTTTTCTGTGTTCAAAATGCACCATTCAAAGCCACATCATCAATTTACAATCCTTTCTGACTTCATTTGTTATTTTTCATGCATTTACTGATTATTTTGAGCTATAAGACCATGAAACTGAAAAGCATTTCAAATGAACTCTAAAAAGGTTCCAAGTTGGCATGGTATCATCATTTCACCCACATATAGCATGTGCATGAAAGTAGAGAGGCTTACGGCAAAAACTGGATGCACTTTGTGTACAAAACAGACAATCTCCTTCGAAGTACCACGGCTTCATAAGGAAACTCGTATGTTACAAAGAGATTTCAATTTTTTTGAACTTATTTGAACCCCCTTGTTTTTCTGTGTTCAAAATGCACCATTCAAAGCCACATCATCAATTTACAACCCTTTCTGACTTCTTTGTTATTTTTCATGCATTTACTGATTATTTTGAGCTATAAGACCATGAAATTGAAAAGCATTTGAAATGAACTCTGAAAAGGTTCCAAGTTGGCATGGTATCATCATTTCACCCACATAGCATGTGCAAGAAAGTAGAGAGGATTACGGCAAAAACTGGATGCACTTCGTGTACAAAACAGACAATCTCCTTTGAAGTATCACGGTTTCATACGGAAACTCGTCTTCTACATAGGGATTTCAATTTTTTTGAACTTATTTGAACCCCCTTGTTTTCTGTGTTCAAAATGCACCATTCAAAGCCACATCATCAATTTACAACCCTTTCTGACTTCATTTGTTATTTTCATGCATTTACTGTTTATTTTGAGCTATAAGACCTTGAAATTGAAAAGCATTTGAAATGAACTCTGAAAAGGTTCCAAGTTGGCATGGTATCATCATTTCACCCACATAGCATGTGCAAGAAAGTAGAGAGGCTTACGACAAAAACTGGATGCACTTCGTGTACAAAATAGACAATCTCCTTCGAAGTATCACGGCTTCATACGGAAACTCGTCTGTTACAAAGGGATTTCATTTTTTTTGAACTTATTTGAACCCCCTTGTTTTTCTGTGTTCAAAATGCACCATTGAAAGCCACATCATCAATTTACAACCCTTTCTGACTTCGTTTGTTATTTTTCATGCATTTACTGAATATTTTGAGCTATGAGACCATGAAATTGAAAAGCATTTGAAATGAACTCTGAAAAGGTTCCAAGTTGGCATGGTATCATCATTTCACCCACATAGCATGTGCAAGAAAGTAGAGAGTCTTACGACAAAAACTGGATGCACTTCTTGTACAAAACAGACAATCTCCTTCGAAGTATCAGGATTTCATACGGAAACTCGTCTCTTACAAAGAGATTTCAAATTTTTTGATCTTATTTGAACCCCCTTGTTTTTCTGTGTTCAAAATGCACCATTCAAAGCCACATCATCAATTTACAACCCTTTCTGACTTCATTTGTTATTTTTCATGCATTTACTGATTATTTTGAGCTATAAGACCATGAAATTGAAAAGCATTTGAAATGAACTCTGAAAAGGTTCCAAGTTGGCATGGTATCATTATTTCACCCACATAGCGTGTGCAAGAAAATAGAGAGGCATACGGCAAAAACTGGATGCACTTCGTGTACAAAACAAACAATCTCCTTCGAAGTATCAGGGTTTCATACGGAAACTCGTCTGTTACAAAGGGATTTCAATTTTTTGAACTTATTTGAACCCCCTTTTTTTCTGTGTTCAAAATGCACCATTCAAAGCCACATCATCAATTTACAACCCTTTCTGACTTCATTTGTTATTTTTCGTGCATTTACTGATTATTTTGAGCTATAAGACCATGAAATTGAAAAGCATTTGAAATGAACTCTGAAAAGGTTCCAAGTTGGCATGGTATCATCATTTCACCCACATAGCATGTGCAAGAAAGTAGAGAGGCTTACGGCAAAAACTGGATGCACTTCGTGTACAAAACAGACAATCTCCTTCGAAGTATCAGGGTTTCATACGGAAACTCGTCTGTTACAAATGGATTTCATTTTTGTTGAACTTATTTGAACCCCCTTGTTTTTCTGTGTTCAAAATGCACCATTCAAAGCCACATCATCAATTTACAACCCTTTCTGACTTCATTTGTTATTTTTCATGCATTTACTGATTATTTTGAGCTATAAGACCATGAAATTGAAAAGCATTTGAAATGAACTCTGAAAAGGTTCCCAGTTGGCATGGTATCATCATTTCACCCACATAGCATGTGCAAGAAAGTAGAGAGGCTTACAGCAAAAACTAGATGCACTTCGTATACAAAACAAACAATCTCCTTCGAAGTATCAGGGTTTCATACGGAAACTCGTCTGTTACAAAGGGATTTCAATGTTTCGAACTTATTTGAACCCCCTTTTTTTCGGTGTTCAAAATGCACCATTCAAAGCCACATCATCAATTTACAACCCTTTCTGACTTCATTTGTTATTTTTCATGCATTTACTGATTATTTTGAGCTATAAGACCATGAAATTGAAAAGCATTTGAAATGAACTCTGAAAAGGTTCCAAGTTGGCATGTTATCATCATTTCACCCACATAGCATGTGCAAGAAAGTAGAGAGGCTTACGGCAAAATCTGGATGCACTTCGTGTACAAAACAAACAATCTCCTTCGAAGTATCAGGTTTTCATACGGAAACTCGTCTGTTACAAAGGGATTTCATTTTCGTTGAACTTATTTGAACCCCCTTGTTTTTCTGTGTTCAAAATGCACCATTCAAAGCCACATCATCAATTTACAATCCTTTCTGACTTCATTTGTTATTTTTCATGCATTTACTGATTATTTTGAGCTATAAGACCATGAAACTGAAAAGCATTTGAAATGAACTCTAAAAAGGTTCCAAGTTGGCATGGTATCATCATTTCACCCACATATAGCATGTGCAAGAAAGTAGAGAGGCTTACGGCAAAAACTTAGGCACTTCGTGTACAAAACAGACAATCTCCTTCGAAGTACCACGGCTTCATACGGAAACTCGTATGTTACAAAGGGATTTCAATTTTTTTGAACTTATTTGAACCCCCTTGTTTTGCTGTGTTCAAAATGCACCATTCAAAGCCACATCATCAATTTACAACCCTTTCTGACTTCATTTGTTATTTTTCATGCATTTACTGATTATTTTGAGCTATAAGACCATGAAATTGAAAAGCATTTGAAATGAACTCTGAAAAGGTTCCAAGTTGGCATGGTATCATCATTTCACCCACATAGCATGTGCAAGAAAGTAGAGAGGATTACGGCAAAAACTGGATGCACTTCGTGTACAAAACAGACAATCTCCTTTGAAGTATCACGGTTTCATACGGAAACTCGTCTTCTACAAAGGGATTTCAATTTTTTTGAACTTATTTGAACCCCCTTGTTTTTCTGTGTTCAAAATGCACCATTCAAAGCCACATCATCAATTTACAACCCTTTCTGACTTCATTTGTTATTTTCATGCATTTACTGTTTATTTTGAGCTATAAGACCTTGAAATTGAAAAGCATTTGAAATGAACTCTGAAAAGGTTCCAAGTTGGCATGGTATCATCATTTCACCCACATAGCATGTGCAAGAAAGTACAGAGGCTTACGACAAAAACTGGATGCACTTCGTGTACAAAACAGACAATCTCCTTCGAAGTATCACGGCTTCATACGGAAACTCGTCTGTTACAAAGGGATTTCATTTTTTTGAACTTATTTGAACCCCCTTGTTTTTCTGTGTTCAAAATGCACCATTGAAAGCCACATCATCAATTTACAACCCTTTCTGACTTCGTTTGATATTTTTCATGCATTTACTGATTATTTTGAGCTATAAGACAAAGAAATTGAAAAGCATTTGAAATGACCTCTGAAAAGGTTCCAAGTTGGCATGGTATCATCATTTCACCCACATAGCATGTGCAAGAAAGTAGAGAGTCTTACGACAAAAACTGGATGCACTTCTTGTACAAAACAGACAATCTCCTTCGAAGTATCAGGATTTCATACGAAAACTCGTCTCTTACAAAGAGATTTCAAATTTTTTGAACTTATTTGAACCCCCTTGTTTTTCTGTGTTCAAAATGCACCATTCAAAGCCACATCATCCATTTACAACCCTTTCTGACTTCATTTGTTATTTTTCATGCATTTACTAATTATTTTGAGCTATAAGACCATGAAATTGAAAAGCATTTGAAATGAACTCTGAAAAGGTTCCAAGTTGGCATGGTATCATTATTTCACCCACATAGCGTGTGCAAGAAAATAGAGAGGTTTACGGCAAAAACTGGATGCACTTCGTGTACAAAACAAACAATCTCCTTCGAAGTATCAGGGTTTCATACGGAAACTCGTCTGTTACAAAGGGATTTCAATTTTTTGAACTTATTTGAACCCCTTTTTTTTCTGTGTTCAAAATGCACCATTCAAAGCCACATCATCAATTTACAACCCTTTCTGACTTCATTTGTTATTTTTCATGCATTTACTGACTATTTTGAGCTATAAGACCATGAAATTGAAAAGCATTTGAAATGAACTCTCAAAAGGTTCCACGTTGGCATGGTATCATCATTTCACCCACATAGCATGTGCAAGAAAGTAGAGAGGCTTACGGCAAAAACTGGATGCACTTCGTGTACAAAACAGACAATCTCCTTCGAAGTATCAGGGTTTCATACGGAAACTCGTCTGTTACAAATGGATTTCATTTTTGTTGAACTTATTTGAACCCCCTTGTTTTTCTGTGTTCAAAATGCACCATTCAAAGGCACATCATCAATTTACAACCCTTTCTGACTTCATTTGTTATTTTTCATGCATTTACTGATTATTTTGAGCTATAAGACCATGAAATTGAAAAGCATTTGAAATGAACTCTGAAAAGGTTCCCAGTTGGCATGGTATCATCATTTCACCCACATAGCATGTGCAAGAAAGTAGAGAGGCTTACAGCAAAAACTAGATGCACTTCGTATACAAAACAAACAATCTCCTTCGAAGTATGAGGGTTTCATATGAAAACTCGTCTGTTACAAAGGGATTTCAATGTTTTGAACTTATTTGAACCCCCTTTTTTCGGTGTTCAAAATGCACCATTCAAAGCCACATCATCAATTTACAACCCTTTCTGACTTCATTTGTTATTTTTCATGCATTTACTGATTATTTTGAGCTATAAGACCATGAAATTGAAAAGCATTTGAAATGAACTCTGAAAAGGTTCCAAGTTGGCATGTTATCATCATTTCACCCACATAGCATGTGCAAGAAAGTAGAGAGGCTTACGACAAAATCTGGATGCACTTCGTGTACAAAACAAACAATCTCCTTCGAAGTATCAGGTTTTCATACGGAAACTCGTCTGTTACAAAGGGATTTCATTTTTGTTGAACTTATTTGAACCCCCTTGTTTTTCTGTGTTCAAAATGCACCATTCAAAGCCACATCATCAATTTACAATCCTTTCTGACTTCATTTGTTATTTTTCATGCATTTACTGATTATTTTGAGCTATAAGACGATGAAACTGAAAAGCATTTGAAATGAACTCTAAAAAGGTTCCAAGTTGGCATGGTATCATCATTTCACCCACATATAGCATGTGCAAGAAAGTAGAGAGGCTTACGGCAAAAAATGGATGCACTTCGTGTACAAAACAGACAATCTCTTTCGAAGTACCACGGCTTCATACGGAAACTCGTCTGTTACAAAGGGATTTCAATTTTTTTGAACTTATTTGAACCCCCTTGTTTTTCTGTGTTCAAAATGCACCATTCAAAGCCACATCATCAATTTACAACCCTTTCTGACTTCATTTGTTATTTTTCATGCATTTACTGATTATTTTGAGCTATAAGACCATGAAATTGAAAAGCATTTGAAATGAACTCTCAAAAGGTTCCAAGTTGGCATGGTATCATCATTTCACCCACATAGCATGTGCAAGAAAGTAGAGAGGCCTACGACAAAAACTGGATGCACTTCGTGTACAAAACAGACAATCTCCTTCGAAGTATCACCGCTTCATACGGAAACTCGTCTGTTACAAAGGGGTTTCATTTTTTTTGAACTTATTTGAACCCCCTTGTTTTTCTGTGTTCAAAATGCACCACTGAAAGCCACATCATCAATTTACAACCCTTTCTGACTTCGTTTGTTATTTTTCATGCATTTACTGATTATTTGGAGCTATAAGACCATGAAATTGAAAAGCATTTGAAATGAACTCTGAAAAGGTTCCAAGTTGGCATGGTATCATCATTTCACCCACATAGCATGTGCAAGAAAGTAGAGAGGCTTACGGCAAAAACTGGATGCACTTCGTGTACAAAACAGACAATCTCCTTCGAAGTATCAGGATTTCATACGGAAACTCGTCTCTTACAAAGAGATTTCAAATTTTTTGAACTTATTTGAACGCCCTTGTTTTTCTGTGTTCAAAATCTACCATTCAAAGCCACATCATCAATTTACAACCCTTTCTGACTTCATTTGTTATTTTTCGTGCATTTACTGATTATTTTGAGCTATAAGACCATGAAATTGAAAAGCATTTGAAATGAACAGTGAAAAGGTTCCAAGTTGGCATGGTATAATTATTTCACCCACATAGCGTTTGCAAGAAAATAGGGACGCTTACGGCAAAAACTGGATGCACTTCGTGTACAAAATATACAATCTCCATCGAAGTATCAGGGTTTCATATGGAAACTCGTCTGCTACAAAGGGATTCCAATTTTTTTGAACTTATTTGAACCCCCTTGTTTTTCTGTGTTCAAAATGCACCATTCAAAGCCACATCATCAATTTACAACCCTTTCTGACTTCATTTGTTATTTTTCATGCATTTACTCATTATTTTGAGCTATAAGACCATGAAATTGAAAAGCATTTGAAATGAAATCTGAAAAGGTTCGAAGTTGGCATGGTATCATCATTTCACCCACATAGCATGTGCAAGAAAGTAGAGAGGCTTACGGCAAAAACTGGATGCACTTCGTGTACAAAACAGAAAATCTCCTTCGAAGTATGAGGGTTTCACACGGAAACTCGTCTGTTACAAAGGGATTTCAATTTTTTTGAACTTATTTGAACCCCCTTGTTTTTCTGTGTTCAAAATCTACCATTCAAAGCCACATCATCAATTTACAACCCTTTCTGACTTCATTTGTTATTTTTCATGCATTTACTGATTATTTTGAGCTATAAGACGATGAAATTGAAAAGCATTTGAAATGAACAGTGAAAAGGTTCCAAGTTGGCATGGTATAATTATTTCACCCACATAGCGTTTGCAAGAAAATAGGGACGCTTACGGCAAAAACTGGATGCACTTCGTGTACAAAATATACAATCTCCTTCGAAGTATCAGGGTTTCAAATGGAAACTCGTCTGCTACAAAGGGATTCCAATTTTTTTGAACTTATTTGAACCCCCTTGTTTTTCTGTGTTCAAAATGCACCATTCAAAGCCACATCATCAATTTACAACCCTTTCTGACTTCATTTGTTATTTTCATGCATTTACTGTTTATTTTGAGCTATAAGACCTTGAAATTGAAAAGCATTTGAAATGAACTCTGAAAAGGTTCCAAGTTGGCATGGTATCATCATTTCACCCACATAGCATGTGCAAGAAAGTAGAGAGGCTTACGACAAAAACTGGATGCACTTCGTGTACAAAACAGACAATCTCCTTCGAAGTATCACGGCTTCATACGGAAACTCGTCTGTTACAAAGGGATTTCATTTTTTTTGAACTTATTTGAACCCCCTTGTTTTTCTGTGTTCAAAATGCACCACTGAAAGCCACATCATCAATTTACAACCCTTTCAGACTTCGTTTGTTATTTTTCATGCATTTACTGATTATTTTGAGCTATAAGACCATGAAATTGAAAAGCATTTGAAATGAACTCTGAAAAGGTTCCAAGTTGGCATGGTATCATCATTTCACCCACATAGCATGTGCAAGAAAGTAGAGAGGCTTACGGCAAAAACTGGATGCACTTCGTGTACAAAACAGACAATCTCCTTCGAAGTATCAGGATTTCATACGGAAACTCGTCTCTTACAAAGAGATTTCAAATTTTTTGAACTTATTTGAACCCCCTAGTTTTTCTGTGTTCAAAATCTACCATTCAAAGCCACATCATCAATTTACAACCCTTTCTGACTTCATTTGTTATTTTTCATGCATTTACTGATTATTTTGAGCTATAAGACCATGAAATTGAAAAGCATTTGAAATGAACAGTGAAAAGGTTCCAAGTTGGCATGGTATAATTATTTCACCCACATAGCGTTTGCAAGAAAATAGGGACGCTTACGGCAAAAACTGGATGCACTTCGTGTACAAAATATACAATCTCCTTCGAAGTATCAGGGTTTCATATGGAAACTCGTCTGCTACAAAGGGATTCCAATTTTTTTGAACTTATTTGAACCCCCTTGTTTTTCTGTGTTCAAAATGCACCATTCAAAGCCACATCATCAATTTACAACCCTTTCTGACTTCATTTGTTATTTTTCATGCATTTACTGATTATTTTGAGCTATAAGACCATGAAATTGAAAAGCATTTGAAATGAAATCTGAAAAGGTTCGAAGTTGGCATGGTATCATCATTTCACCCACATAGCATGTGCAAGAAAGTAGAGAGGCTTACGGCAAAAACTGGATCCACTTCGTGTACAAAACAGAAAATCTCCTTCGAAGTATGAGGGTTTCACACGGAAACTCGTCTGTTACAAAGGGATTTCAATTTTTTTGAACTTATATGAACCCCCTTGTTTTTCTGTGTTCAAAATCTACCATTCAAAGCCACATCATCAATTTACAACCCTTTCTGACTTCATTTGTTATTTTTCATGCATTTACTGATTATTTTGAGCTATAAGACCATGAAATTGAAAAGCATTTGAAATGAACAGTGAAAAGGTTCCAAGTTGGCATGGTATAATTATTTCACCCACATAGCGTTTGCAAGAAAATAGGGACGCTTACGGCAAAAACTGGATGCACTTCGTGTACAAAATATACAATCTCCTTCGAAGTATCAGGGTTTCATATGGAAACTCGTCTGCTACAAAGGGATTCCAATTTTTTTGAACTTATTTGAACCCCCTTGTTTTTCTGTGTTCAAAATGCACCATTCAAAGCCACATCATCAATTTACAACCCTTTCTGACTTCATTTGTTATTTTTCATGCATTTACTGATTATTTTGAGATATAAGACCATGAAATTGAAAAGCATTTGAAACGAAATCTGAAAAGGTTCGAAGTTGGCATGGTATCATCATTTCACCCACATAGCATGTGCAAGAAAGTAGAGAGGCTTACGGCAAAAACTGGATGCACTTCGTGTACAAAACAGAAAATCTCCTTCGAAGTATGAGGGTTTCACATGGAAACTCGTCTGTTACAAAGGGATTTCAATTTTTTTGAACTTATTTGAACCCCCTTGTTTTTCTGTGTTCAAAATGCACCATTCAAAGCCACATCATCAATTTACAACCCTTTATGACTTCATTTGTTATTTTTCACGCATTTGCTGATTATTTTGAGCTATAAGACCATGAAATTGAAAAGCATTTGAAATGAACTCTGAAAAGGTTCCAAGTTGGCATGGTATCATCATTTCACCCACATAGCATGTGCAAGAAAATAGAGCGGCTTACGGCAAAAACTGGATGCACTTCGTGTACAAAACAGTTAATCTCCTTCGAAGTATCAGGGTTTCGTACGGAAACTCGTCTGTTACAAAGGGATTTCAATTTTTTTGAACTTATTTGGACCCCCTTGTTTTTCTGTGTTCAAAATGCACCATTCAAAGCCACATCATCAATTTAGAACCCTATCTGACTTCATTTGTTATTTTCATGCATTTACTGATTATTTTGAGCTATAAGACCATGAAATTGAAAAGCATTTGAAATGAACTCTGAAAAGGTTCCAAGTTGGCATGGTATCATCATTTCACCCACATAGCATGTGCAAGAAAATAGAGCGGCTTACGGCAAAAACTGGATGCACTTCGTGTACAAAACAGACAATCTCCTTCGAAGTATCAGGGTTTCGTACGGAAACTCGTCTGTTACAAAGGGATTTCAATTTCTTGAACTTATTTGAACCCCCTTGTTTTTCGGTGTTCAAAATGCACGATTCAAAGCCACATCATCAATTTACAACCCTTTCTGACTTCATTTGTTATTTTTCATGCATTTACTTATTATTTTGAGCTATAAGACCATGAAATTGGAAAGCATTTGAAATGAACTCTAAAAGGTTCCAAGTTGGCATGGTATCATCATTTCACCCACATAGCATGTGCAAGAAAGTAGAGAGGCTTACGGCAAAAACTGGATGCACTCCGTGTACAAAACAGACAATCTCCTTCGAAGTATTAGGGTTTCATACGGAAACTCGTCTGTTACAAAGGGATTTCATTTTTGTTGAACTTATTTGAACCCCCTTGTTTTTATGTGTTCAAAATGCACCATTCAAAGCCACATCATCAATTTACAATCCTTTCTGACTTCATTTGTTATTTTTCATGCATTTACTGATTATTTTGAGCTATAAGACCATGAAATTGAAAAGCATTTGAAATGAACTGTGAAAAGGTTCCAAGTTGGCATGGTATCATCATTTCACTCACATAGCATGTGCAAGAAAGTAGAGAGGCTTACGGCAAAAACTGGATGCACTCCGTGTGCAAAACAGACAATCTCCTTCGAAGTACCACGGCTTCATACGGAAACTCGTCTGTTACAAAGGGATTTCATTTTTGTTGAACTTATTTGAACACCCTTGTTTTTCTGTGCTCAAAACGCACCATTCAAAGCCACATCATCAATTTACAACCCTTTCTGACTTCATTTGTTATTTTTCATGCATTTACTGATTATTTTGAGCTATAAGACCATGAAATTGAAAAGCATTTGAAATGAACTCTAAAAAGGTTCCAAGTTGGCATGGTATCATCATTTCACCCACATAGCATGTGCAAGAAAGTAGAGAGGCTTACGGCTAAAACTGGATGCACTTCTTGTACAAAACAGACAATCTCCTTCGAAGTACCACGGCTTCATACGGAAACTCGTCTCTTACAAAGGGATTTCAATTTTTTTGAACTTATTTGAACCCCCTTGTTTTTCTGTGTTCAAAACGCACCATTCAAAGCCACATCATCAATTTACAATCATTTCTGACTTCATTTGTTATTTTTCATGCATTTACTGATTATTTTGAGCTATAAGACCATGAAATTGAAAAGCATTTGAAATGAACTCTGAAAAGGTTCCGAGTTGGCATGGTATCATCATTTCACCCACATAGCATGTGCAAGAAAGTAGAGAGGCTTACGGGAAAAACATGATGCACTTCATGTACGAAACGGACAATCTCTTTTGAAGTATCAGGGTTTCATACGGAAACTCGTCTGTTACAAAGGGATTTCAATTTTTTTGAAGTTATTTGAACCCCCTTGTTTTTCTGTGTTCAAAATGCACCATTCAAAGCGACATTATCAATTTACAACCCTTTCTTACTTCATTTGTTATTTTTCATGCATTTACTGATTATTTTGAGCTATAGGACCATGAAATTGAAAAGCATTTGAAATGAACTCTGAAAAGGTTCCAAGTTGGCATGGTATCATCATTTCACCCACATAGCATGTGCAAGAAAGTAGAGAGGCTTACGGCAAAAACTGGATGCACTTCGTGTACAAAATAGACAATCTCCTTCGAAGTATGAGGGTTTCATACAGAAACTCGTCTGTTACAAAGGGATTTCAATTTTTTTGAACTTATTTGAACCCCCTTGTTTTTCTGTGTTCAAAATGCACCATTCAAAGCCACATCATCAATTTACAATCATTTCTGACTTCATTTGTTATTTTTCATGCATTTACTGATTATTTTGAGCTATAAGACCATGAAATTGAAAAGCATTTGAAATGAACTCTGAAAAGGTTCCAAGCTGGCATGGTATCATCATTTCACCCACATAGCATGTGCAAGAAAGTAGAGAGGCTTACGGCAAAAACTGGATGCACTTCATGTACGAAACGGACAATCTCTTTCAAAGTATCAGGGTTTCATACGAAAACTCGTCTGTTACAAAGGGATTTCAATTTTTTGAACTTATTTGAACTCCTCTGTTCTTCTGTGTTCAAAATGCACCATTCAAAGCTGTAAGACCATGAAGTTGAAAAGCATTTGAAATGAACTCTGAAACCAAAGTACATACATAGTTCTCCAGAGCACTAAAACCAAAGTACATACATAGTTCTCATTGAACAACATATAGCTCTCCAGAGCATATAATTAAACCATACATTGAAATTATGTAAAACATTTCAATGCAAAAAACAAATGCGATCATAACCGCAACCAAGGTAACAACTGATCCAACTGTATAATGATACCAAGCCTCGGTATGAATGGCATATTTTCTAATCTTTTTAATCTTCAACCGCATTGCATCCATCTTGATCTTGTGATCATCGACGACATCCGCAACATGCAACTCCAATATCATCTTCTCCTCCTCAATTTTTCTTATTTTTTCCTTCAAGTAATTGTTTTCTTCTTCAACTAAATTTAACCTCTCGACAATAGGGCCGGTTGGAATTTCCGGTTCAACAACCTCCTAGATAAATAAAATCTATGTCACATTGGTCGGCATAATTGTCATAAACAATAAATGAAGCAAATAGTTATGAAAAGATAATATATACCACATCAGAATCATAGACAGGACGAGGGCCGACGGGGGCGGATACCAAAACCATCGCACTATATAATAACAAGGAATAATAAAAGTAAGAAAATTAGACAAGTATCTATCTGAAGTCAGAATTTATTTCTTTCAGAAAGAAGATAAGAACAAGAGGCTCACCACGGTGGTGCCGGTGACGAGATCGGCGCGGGCGATCGATGGCGGTTAAGACGGGCGGGGACGGGGCTTGACGGACTGCTCAATCTAGACAAATCTCGTTGAAAATGGAGCTCGGAGGTCGAGTTTCGAGAGGAGAAAGCTTAACTAGTGTGGCTCGGGCATTTCATCGAACACCTCATGTGCATAGGAGGTGAACTAGAGCACCAAAATGCCCTCCCCTCACCGGCTTGACCAAAACAGAGCACTGTGGACTGCTCTGCCGCGGCGGTGGGTATATCTAGGCAATTTATTTGTCTCGGTTCGTGGCATGAACCGGGACTAAAGCCAACCCTTCTGTCCCAGTTCAAGTCACGAACCGAGACCAATGGTTGTGGGCCAGCAGCGAGGACCATTGGTCCCGGTTCGTGGCTCGAACCGGGACAAATGGTTCCACACGAACCGGGACCAATGCCCACGAGGCCTCGGCCGGCCCCCTGGGCTCACGAACCGGGTCTAATACCCCCCATTGGTCCCGGTTCTTGAAGAACCGGGACTAATGGGCTGGCCAGGGCTGAACGGTAGCCCTATTTTCTACTAGTGAATGCCTTAAATCATTGTGTCAGATTGTTTTTGCCGTGTAGGTGCACTATAGAATTTCAGTTATAGCAATATATTTCTGTCTCAGGCCTATTCATTGTTGGAGCATTATAAAAAGTCATTGATCCCATCCAAACCGATGTTCGTTACTCTGATAAAGCAAAATTTCTTATGTAAATTAACCATGTATTTGAATGTGCTTACAAACTGTTTGGTATATGATGGTCTTTGCTCCTTTGCAGTTCATACATAATTTTAATTTCCTTTTTTCCCTTGAACCGAAGTTGTCATCAAATAGTTGTATTTGCCTACCCACCTCATAATAAATTTCATATTTAATTTATGTCAATTTTTTGATAAACAAGATAATTGTATTGCAGTTATGTTGTAGTGTACATCGAAAGACATAACTAGATCATCATATGACCATAGTGACAGAAACTCTGAAAAGGTTCCAAGTTGGCATGGTATCATTATTTCACCCACATAGCGTGTGCAAGAAAATAGAGACGCTGACGGCAAAAACTGGATGCACTTCGTGTACAAAATATACAATCTCCTTCGAAGTATCAGGATTTCATATGGAAACTCGTCTGCTACAAAGGGATTCCAATTTTTTTGAACTTATTTGAACCCCCTTGTTTTTCTGTGTTCAAAATGCACCATTCAAAGCCACATCATCAATTTACAACCCTTTCTGACTTCATTTGTTATTTTTCATGCATTTACTGATTATTTTGAGCTATAAGACCACGAAATTGAAAAGCATTTGAAATGAAATCTGAAAAGGTTCCAAGTTGGAATGGTATCATCATTTCACCCACATAGCATGTACAAGAATGTAGAGAGACTTACGACAAAAACTGGATGCACTTCGTGTACAAAACAGAAAATCTCCTTCGAAGTATCACGGTTTCATACGGAAACTCGTCTGTTACAAAGGGATTTCAATTTTTTTGAACTTATTTGAACCCCTTGTTTTTCTGTGTTCAAAATGCACCATTCAAAGCCACATCATCTATTTACAACCCTTTCTGACTTCACTTCTTATTTTTCATGCATTTACTGATTATTTTGAGCTATAAGACCATGAAATTGAAAAGCATTTGAAATGAACTGTGAAAAGGTTCCAAGTTGGCATGGTATCATCATTTCACCCACATAGCATGTGCAAGAAAGTAGAGAGGCTTACGGCAAAAACTGGATGCACTTCGTGTACAAAACAGACAATCTCCTTCGAAGTATGAGGGTTTCATACGGAAACTCATCTGTTACAAAGGTATTTCATTTTTGTTGAACTTATTTGAACCCCCTTGTTTTTCTGTGTTCAAAATGCACCATTCAAAGCCACATCATCCATTTACAACCCTTTCTGACTTCATTTGTTATTTTTCATGCATTTACTGATTATTTTGAGCTATAAGACCATGAAATTGAAAAGCATTTGAAATGAACTCTGAAAAGGTTCCAAGTTGGCATGGTATCATCATTTCACCCACATAGCATGTGCAAGAAAGTAGAGAGGCTTACGGCAAAAACTGGATGCACTTCGTGTACAAAACAGACAATCTCCTTCGAAGTATCAGGGTTTCATACGGAAACTCGTCTGTAACAAAGGGATTTCATTTTTGTTGAACTTATTTGAACCCCCTTGTTTTCTGTGCTCAAAATGCACCATTCAAAGCCACATCATCCATTTACAACCCTTTCTAACTTCATTTGTTATTTTTCATGCATTTACTCATTATTTTGAGCTATAAGACCATGAAATTGAAAAGCATTTGAAACGAACTCTGAAAAGGTTCCAAGTTGGCATGGTATCATCATTTCACCCACATAGCATGTACAAGAAAGTAGAGAGGCTTACGGCGAAAACTGGATGCCCTTCATGAACAAAACAGACAATCTCCTTCAAAGTATCACGGCTTCATACGGAAACTTGTCTCTTACAAAGGGATTTCAATTTTTTTGAACTTATTTGAACCCCCTTGTTTTTCTGTGTTCAAAATGCACCATTCAAAGCGACATTATTAATTTACAACCCTTTCTGACTTCATTTGTTATTTTTCATGCATTTACTGATTATTTTGAGCTATAGGACCATGAAATTGAAAAGCATTTGAAATGAACTCTGAAAAGGTTCCAAGTTGGCATGGTATCATCATTTCACCCACATAGCATGTGCAAGAAAGTAGAGAGGCTTACAGCAAAAACTGGATGCACTCCGTGTACAAAACAGACAATCTCCTTCGAAGTATTAGGGTTCCATACGGAAACTCGTCTCTTACAAAGGAATTTCATTTTTGTTGAACTTATTTGAACCCCCTTGTTTTTCTGTGTTCAAAATGCACCATTCAAAGCCACATCATAAATTTACAACCCTTTCTAACTTCATTTGTTATTTTTCATGTATTTAGGGATTATTTTGAGCTATAAGACCATGAAATTGAAAAGCATTTGAAATAAACTCTCAAAAGGTTCCAAGTTGGCATGGTATCATCATTTCACCCACATAGCATGTGCAAGAAAGTAGAGAGGCTTACGGCAAAAATTGGATGCACTTCGTGAACAAAACAGACAATCTCCTTCGAAGTATGAGGGCTTCATACGGAAACTCGTTTGTTACAAAGGGATTTCAATTTTTTAGAACTTATTTGAACCCTTTGTTTTTCTGTGTTGAAAATGCACCATTCAAAGCCACATCATCAATTTACAATCCTTTCTGACTTCATTTGTTATTTTTCATGCATTTACTGATTATTTTGAGCTATAAGACCATGAAAATGAAAAGTATTTGAAATGAACTCTGAAAAGGTTCCAAGTTGGCATGGTATCATCATTTCACCCACATAGCATGTGCAAGAAAGTAGAGAGGCTTACGGCAAAAACTGGATGCACTTCCTGTACAAAACAGACAATCTCCTTCGAAGTATCACGGTTTCATACGGAAACTCGTCTGTTACAAAGGGATTTCATTTTTGTTGAACTTATTTGAACCCCTTGTTTTTCTGTGTTCAAAATACACATTTCAAAGCCACATCATCAATTTACAACCCTTTCTGACTCCATTAGTTATTTTCATGCATTTAGTGATTATTTTGAGCTATAAGACCATGAAATGGAAAAGCATTTGAAATGAACTCTGAAAAGGTTCCAAGTTGGCATGGTATCATGATTTCACCCACATAGCATGTGCAAGAAAGTAGAGAGGCTTACGGCAAAAACTAGATACACTTCATGTACAAAACAGACAATCTCCTTCGAAGTATCAGGGTTTCATACGGAAACTCGTCTCTTATAAAGGGATTTCATTTTTGTTAAACTTATTTGAACCCCCTTGTTTTTCTGTGCTCAAAACGCACCATTCAAAGCCACATCATCAATTTACAACCCTTTCTGACTTCATTTGTTATTTTTCATGCATTTACTGATTATTTTGAGCTATAAGACCATGAAATTGAAAAGCATTTGAAATGAACTCTGAAAAGGTTCCAAGTTGGCAGGGTATCATCATTTCACCCACATAGCATGTGCAAGAAAGTAGAGAGGCTTACGGCTAAAACTGGATGCACTTCGTGAACAAAACAGACAATCTCCTTCGAAGTATGAGGGCTTCATACGGAAACTTGTCTGTTGTAAGGGGATTTCAATTTTTTTGAACTTATTTGAACCCCCTTGTTTTTCTGTGTTCAAAATGCACAATTCAAAGCCACATCATCAATTTACAACCCTTTCAGACTTCATTTGTTATTTTCATGCATTTACTGATTATTTTGAGCTATAAGACCATGAAATTGAAAAGCATTTGAAATGAAGTCTGAAAAGGTTCCAAGTTGGCATGGTATCATCATTTCACCCACATAGCATGTACAAGAATGTAGAAAGGCTTACGGCAAAAACTGGATGCACTTCGTGCACAAAATAGACAATCTCCTTCGAAGTATGAGGGTTTCATACAGAAACTCGTCTGTTACAAAGGGATTTCAATTTTTTTGAACTTATTTGAACCCCCTTGTTTTTCTGTGTTCAAAATGCACCATTCAAAGCCACATCATCAATTTACAATCATTTCTGACTTCATTTGTTATTTTTCATGCATTTACTGGTTATTTTGAGCTATAAGACCATGAAATTGAAAAGCATTTGAAACGAACTCTGAAAAGGTTCCAAGTTGGCATGGTATCATCATTTCACCCACATAGCATGTGCAAGAAAGTAGAGAGGCTTACGGCAAAAACTGGATGCACTTCATTTACGAAACGGACAATCTCTTTCGAAGTATCAGGGTTTCATACGGAAACTCGTCTGTTACAAAGGGATTTCAATTTTTTTGAACTTATTTGAACCCCCTTGTTTTTCTGTGTTCAAAATGCACCATTCAAAGCGACATTATCAATTTACAACCCTTTCTGACTTCATTTGTTATTTTTCATGCATCTACTGATTATTTTGAGCTATAGGACCATGAATTTGAAAAGCATTTGAAATGAACTCTGAAAAGGATCCAAGTTGGCACGGTATCATCATTTCACCCACATAGCATGTGCAAGAAAGTAGAGAGGCTTACGGGAAAAACATGATGCACTTCATGTACGAAACGGACAATCTCTTTTGAAGTATCAGGGTTTCATACGGAAACTCGTCTGTTACAAAGGGATTTCAATTTTTTTGAAGTTATTTGAACCCCCTTGTTTTTCTGTGTTCAAAATGCACCATTCAAAGCGACATTATCAATTTACAACCCTTTCTTACTTCATTTGTTATTTTTCATGTATTTACTGATTATTTTGAGCTATAGGACCATGAAATTGAAAAGCATTTGAAATGAACTCTGAAAAGGTTCCAAGTTGGCATGGTATCATCATTTCACCCACATAGCATGTGCAAGAAAGTAGAGAGGCTTACGGCAAAAACTGGATGCACTTCGTGAACAAAACAGACAATCTCCTTCGAAGTATGAGGGCTTCATACGGAAACTCGTCTGTTACAAAGGGATTTCAATTTTTTTGAACTTATTTGAACCCTTTGTTTTTCTGTGTTGAAAATGCACCATTCAAAGCCACATCATAAATTTACAATCATTTCTGACTTCATTTGTTATTTTTCATGCATTTACTGATTATTTTGAGCTATAAGACCATGAAATTGAAAAGCATTTGAAATGAACTCTGAAAAGGTTCCAAGTTGGCATGGTATCATGATTTCACCCACATAGCATGTGCAAGAAAGTAGAGAGGCTTACGGCAAAAACTAGATACACTTCATGTACAAAACAGACAATCTCCTTCGAAGTATCAGGGTTTCATACGGAAACTTGTCTGTTACAAAGGGATTTCATTTTTGTTGAACTTATTTGAACCCCCTTGTTTTTCTGTGCTCAAAACGCACCATTCAAAGCCACATCATCAATTTACAACCCTTTCTGACTTCATTTGTTATTTTTCATGCATTTACTGATTATTTTGAGCTATAAGACCATGAAATTGAAAAGCATTTGAAATGAACTCTGAAAAGGTTCCAAGTTGGCATGGTATCATCATTTCACCCACATAGCATGTGCAAGAAAGTAGAGAGGCTTACGGCTAAAACTGGATGCACTTCGTGAACAAAACAGACAATCTCCTTCGAAGTATGAGGGCTTCATACGGAAACTTGTCTGTTGTAAGGGGATTTCAATTTTTTTGAACTTATTTGAACCCCCTTGTTTTTCTGTGTTCAAAATGCACCATTCAAAGCCACATCATCAATTTACAACCCTTTCAGACTTCATTTGTTATTTTCATGCATTTACTGATTATTTTGAGCTATAAGACCATGAAATTGAAAAGCATTTGAAATGAACTCTGAAAAGGTTCCAAGTTGGCATGGTATCATCATTTCACCCACATAGCATGTACAAGAATGTAGAAAGGCTTACGGCAAAAACTGGATGCACTTCGTGTACAAAATAGACAATCTCCTTCGAAGTATGAGGGTTTCATACAGAAACTCGTCTGTTACAAAGGGATTTCAATTTTTTTGAACTTATTTGAACCCCCTTGTTTTTCTGTGTTCAAAATGCATCATTCAAAGCCACATCATCAATTTACAATCATTTCTGACTTCATTTGTTATATTTCATGCATTTACTGATTATTTTGAGCTATAAGACCATGAAATTGAAAAGCATTTGAAATGAACTCTGAAAAGGTTCCAAGTTGGCATGGTATCATCATTTCACCCACATAGCATGTGCAAGAAAGTAGAGAGGCTTACGGGAAAAACATGATGCACTTCATGTACGAAACGGACAATCTCTTTTGAAGTATCAGGGTTTCATACGGAAACTCGTCTGTTACAAAGGGATTTCAATTTTTTTGAAGTTATTTGAACCCCCTTGTTTTTCTGTGTTCAAAATGCACCATTCAAAGCGACATTATCAATTTACAACCCTTTCTTACTTCATTTGTTATTTTTCATGCATTTACTGATTATTTTGAGCTATAGGACCATGAAATTGAAAAGCATTTGAAATGAACTCTGAAAAGGTTCCAAGTTGGCATGGTATCATCATTTCACCCACATAGCATGTGCAAGAAAGTAGAGAGGCTTACGGCAAAAACTGGATGCACTCCGTGTACAAAACAGACAATCTCCTTCGAAGTATTAGGGTTTCATACGGAAACTCGTCTCTTACAAAGGGATTTCATTTTTGTTGAACTTATTTGAAACCCCTTGTTTTTCTGTGTTCAAAATGCACCATTCAAAGCCACATCATAAATTTACAACCCTTTCTAACTTCATTTGTTATTTTTCATGTATTCAGTGATTATTTTGAGCTATAAGACCATGAAATTGAAAAGCATTTGAAATAAACTCTCAAAAGGTTCCAAGTTGGCATGGTATCATCATTTCACCCACATAGCATGTGCAAGAAAGTAGAGAGGCTTACGGCAAAAACTGGATGCACTTCGTGAACAAAACAGACAATCTCCTTCGAAGTATGAGGGCTTCATACGGAAACTCGTCTGTTACAAAGGGATTTCAATTTTTTTGAACTTATTTGAACCCTTTGTTTTTCTGTGTTGAAAATGCACCATTCAAAGCCACATCATCAATTTACAATCCTTTCTGACTTCATTTGTTATTTTTCATGCATTTACTGATTATTTTGAGCTATAAGACCATGAAATTGAAAAGTATTTGAAATGAACTCTGAAAAGGTTCCAAGTTGGCATGGTATCATCATTTCACCCACATAGCATGTGCAAGAAAGTAGAGAGGCTTACGGCAAAAACTGGATGCACTTCGTGTACAAAACAGACAATCTCCTTCGAAGTATGAGGGTTTCATACGGAAACTCGTCTGTTACAAAGGGATTTCATTTTTGTTGAACTTATTTGAACCCCTTGTTTTTCTGTGTTCAAAATACACATTTCAAAGCCACATCATCAATTTACAACCCTTTCTAACTTCATTAGTTATTTTCATGCATTTACTGATTATTTTGAGCTATAAGACCATGAAATTGAAAAGCATTTGAAATGAACTCTGAAAAGGTTCCAAGTTGGCATGGTATCATGATTTCACCCACATAGCATGTGCAAGAAAGTAGAGAGGCTTACGGCAAAAACTAGATACACTTCATGTACAAAACAGACAATCTCCTTCGAAGTATCAGTATTTCATACGAAAACTTGTCTGTTACAAAGGGATTTCATTTTTGTTGAACTTATTTGAACCCCCTTGTTTTTCTGTGCTCAAAACGCACCATTCAAAGCCACATCATCAATTTACAACCATTTCTGACTTCATTTGTTATTTTTCATGCATTTACTGATTATTTTGAGCTATAAGACCATGAAATTGAAAAGCATTTGAAATGAACTCTGAAAAGGTTCCAAGTTGGCATGGTGTCATCATTTCACCCACATAGCATGTGCAAGAAAGTAGAGAGGCTTACGGCTAAAACTGGATGCACTTCGTGAACAAAACAGACAATCTCCTTCGAAGTATGAGGGCTTCATACGGAAACTTGTCTGTTGTAAGGGGATTTCAATTTTTTTGAACTTATTTGAACCCCCTTGTTTTTCTGTGTTCAAAATGCACCATTCAAAGCCACATCATCAATTTACAACCCTTTCAGACTTCATTTGTTATTTTCATGCATTTACTGATTATTTTGAGCTATAAGACCATGAAATTGAAAAGCATTTGAAATGAACTCTGAAAAGGTTCCAAGTTGGCATGGTATCATCATTTCACCCACATAGCATGTACAAGAATGTAGAAAGGCTTACGGCAAAAACGGGATGCACTTCGTGTACAAAATAGACAATCTCCTTCGAAGTATGAGGGTTTCATACAGAAACTCGTCTGTTACAAAGGGATTTCAATTTTTTTGAACTTATTTGAACCCCCTTGTTTTTCTGTGTTCAAAATGCACCATTCAAAGCCACATCATCAATTTACAATCATTTCTGACTTCATTTGTTATTTTTCATGCATTTACTGATTATTTTGAGCTATAAGACCATGAAATTGAAAAGCATTTGAAATGAACTCTGAAAAGGTTCCAAGTTGGCATGGTATCATCATTTCACCCACATAGCATGTGCAAGAAAGTAGAGAGGCTTACGGCAAAAACTGGATGCACTTCATGTACGAAACGGACAATCTCTTTCGAAGTATCAGGGTTTCATACGGAAACTCGTCTGTTACAAAGGGATTTCAGTTTTTTTGAACTTATTTGAACTCCTTTGTTCTTCTGTGTTCAAAATGCACCATTCAAAGTTGTAAGACCATGAAGTTGAAAAGCATTTGAAATGAACTCTGAAACCAAAGTACATACATAGTTCTCCAGAGCATTAAAACCAAAGTACATACATAGTTCTCCAGAGCACTAAAACCAAAGTACATACATAGTTCTCATTGAACAACATATAGCTCTCCAGAGCATATAATTAAACCATACATTGAAATTATGTAAAACATTTCAATGCAAAAAACAAATGTGATCATAACCGCAACCAAGGTAACAACTGATCCAACTGTATAATGATACCAAGCCTCGGTATGAATGGCATATTTTCTAATCTTTTTAATCTTCAACCGAATTGCATCCATCTTGATCTTGTGATCATCGACGACATCCGCAACATGCAACTCCAATATCATCTTCTCCTCCTCAATTTTTCTTATTTTTTCCTTCAAGTAATTGTTTTCTTCTTCAACTAAATTTAACCTCTCGACAATAGGGTCGGTTGGAATTTCCGGTTCAACAACCTCCTAGATAAATAAAATCTATGTCACATTGGTCGGCATAATTGTCATAAACAATAAATGAAGCAAATAGTTATGAAAAGATAATATATACCACATCAGAATCATAGACAGGACGAGGGCCGACGGGGCCGGATACCAAAACCATCACACTATATAATAACAAGGAATAATAAAAGTAAGAAAATTAGACAAGTATCTATCTGAAGTCAGAATTTTTTTCTTTCAGAAAGAAGATAAGAACAAGAGGCTCACCACGGTGGTGCCGGTGACGAGATCGGCGCGGGCGATCGATGGCGGTGAAGACGGGCGGGGACGGGGCTTGACGGACTGCTCAATCTAGACAAATCTCGTTGAAAATGAAGCTCGGAGGTCGAGTTTCGAGAGGAGAAAGCTTAACTAGTGTGGCTCGGGCATTTCATCGAACACCTCATGTGCATAGGAGGTGAACTAGAGCACCAAAATGCCCTCCCGTCACCGGCTTGACCAAAACAGAGCACTGTGGACTGCTCTGCCGCGGCGGTGGGTATATGTAGGCAATTTATTTGTCCCGGTTCGTGGCATGAACCGGGACTAAAGCCAACCCTTCTGTCCCAGTTCAAGTCACGAACCGAGACCAATGGTTGTGGGCCAGCAGCGAGGACCATCGGTCCCGGTTCGTGGCTCGAACCGGGACAAATGGTTCCACACGAACCGGGACCAATGCCCACGAGGCCTCGGCCGGCCCCCTGGGCTCACGAACCGGGTCTAATACCCCCCATTGGTCCCGGTTCTTGAAGAACCGGGACTAATGGGCTGGCCAGGGCTGAACGGTAGCCCTGTTTTCTACTAGTGAATGCCTTAAATCATTGTGTCAGATTGTTTTTGCCGTGTAGGTGCACTATAGAATTTCAGTTATAGCAATATATTTCTGTCTCAGGCCTATTCATTGTTGGAGCATTATAAAAAGTCATTGATCCCATCCAAACCGATGTTCGTTACTCTGATAAAGCAAAATTTCTTATGTAAATTAACCATGTATTTGAATGTGCTTACAAACTGTTTGGTATATGATGGTCTTTGCTCCTTTGCAGTTCATACATAATTTTAATTTCCTTTTTTCCCTTGAACCGAAGTTGTCATCAAATAGTTGTATTTGCCTACCCACCTCATAATAAATTTCATATTTAATTTATGTCAATTTTTTGATAAACAAGATAATTGTATTGCAGTTATGTTGTAGTGTACATCGAAAGACATAACTAGATCATCATATGACAATAGTGACATATATAACTATAGCTTGATATTCCTGTCTTTTTTGTTTTGCTCTGATTTTGTTAGCACAAGAAAAACACTGTTACAGTACAATACTCAGGCTTGCATGCCTTCCGTCGTAGTCCAAGAGCAATAATTTTGTTTCTAAAATGACCAAGAAAGGTGTAACTAGCTAGCTAAACTACATCCAAATATGTATGCAGATGTCAAAGCATTTTCAGTTGGTTAACACAACAACTATCCAGCCATGTGATCTATACATAATGGCTTATATTAATCTAAATCCTATAACAGTATGCACTCTCTTCTCCCATAAATATATATATGCTTATTGACATGTAATCCCTGCTTTTGTGAAGAAAAAAATTATGTTAATTGTGAAACAGCCGCAAGTTTTCCTATTTGACCACTTCACATATTTGCTCCTATTTCATGAGATTCATCATATAATACATATACAATAGTTATAACCTTCACACAGTGATGTTAACACATAAGCTTCATACAGTAAATAAAATTCCCTCTGTTCCAAAATAAATGTCGTTGATCTAGTACAATATTTGCATTAGTTTAGTACTAAATCTGCGACACACTTATTTTGGACGAAGCGAGTAGTACATAGAGCATTGCATAATCCCAATTCATGTTATGCAGCTCATGCTAATATTACCTTCAATACTAGAACATGTGAAATTCCACTACCATCGAGGAGTCAATATTTATGTACCATTCAAGCTATATGATACCGTTCAAGCTATAAGATAACAGATTTGTAAACGCATATTCTTCATCTGAATTATCTTTTACCAGTTACGACGCAATTATTGAATTAAATCGTTCAACATAATACCTTGAAAGTTACTAATAGACCTCATATAGCTAGGAATTTAAATATTTGTTAGAGTTTAAAGATAATTTCTAGAATATTGGTTTGTACGTGATAGTAAAATCTGGAAGACAACCACGTTTTCTATTTTCACAAATAAAAATAAATCCCAGTCAGTTAATTAAAAGCAATAGTGTCAGATGTGTGCATTCCTTTCTTTCCCAAGGCCGGTTTTGTGCATTACATGACTCTTTATGTTCCATGTACCCAAACATGAATCTGCAACAAGTAACAGTGACAAGTCCAACTCAACAACTTAATCATTTCTTGCAATATCTATATTTTGTGCTTCATAAGCGTAAGCCGAGTGTATTATATCGGGTGATACTCGGCTTACCTACAACACCATCACGGAGCCGCGGGCAGCGTGCATGCCATGTGGCAGGTACGCCTTTGCCATGAGTTGCACTATAAGCAGAGTGCTTCTCCGAGGCAACTTCGACTTACCTGAGTTTACACCGTGTCCATTGTATAAGCCGAGTGTGGAACGCCGTATTTACGGCATACACGCAGCTAAGTCGAGAACTATATGTTCATCGTGTATTCTGATGGACATGCTCGGTATAGCATTGGGCTTACATAATGATACTAGGCAACACGTGCTTTTCCTATACTGAAGCAATGTGCAAAATCGGGATAAAACCATGTTAAAAATCTTCAAATCTGATATTTTGGTAGAAGATTGACTAAATGGGACAATATGTGTCATAAATGTATAAATAGGATAAAAAATGAAATTCACTCTATATATAAAGGAAAACTCTTATCTTCGACTGACTGATCCGGGCCACCTATCCGCCACCGCCTCGTTCGTTGATCTTGCTCTATGTGACGCACCAGATGGTGCCCGCGTGCCAACGGAGTAGCGACCTAGCGCGCTGTTTCCTGAAACAACAGCGTTGTTTCAAAAACGGTCCTCAAGCTGGGAGGTGGCGGCTACTGGATCTGAGAGGGCGACGGCACGGCCGCTAGCCCCCGACGCCGGGCGCTCCCGCCGCAGCCCATCCGCCACGACGTCGACCGGCCCTCCCCTAGACCCCCACCCCCAGCGTCGCCAGCCGCTCGCCCACCGCGACGGTGCGGCCGCTCGCCCCAAACGTCGGCCGCTCCCGCCGCAGCTCATCCGCCAGGACGTCGGTCGACCCTCCCCTACCCCTCACCCCCGTGCTGCCAGCCGCTCGACCACGACGCCGGCCAGCCCAACGCACGCCGCAGCCCCTCCGCCCCTGATGCCGGCCAGCCCTCCCCTCCCCCACCCCCGCGCCGCCAGCTGCTCGCCCCCGACGCCGGCCGGCCCTCCGCACGCGGCAAGCCGCACCACGAGGAAGCCGTAGAGCAAATCATTGTGGCGATGAATGAGGTGCCATGCTCTACAGCTTGTCTGTGTGCCTACACGCAGCTGTACTACACTAAGCTTTATTCATAAAAGCAAGTTCGACTAAACATGTATGCTACTAATCAAATTTTGGAACACAAACAAATCTCTAAATTAATAACTAATTAGTGGTTAGCTAAACAACACACATGGATGCTTTAAGGACACACTGCTTGTGCACTGCGATCTCTCTCTCTCTCTTCAGTTTATTGCAAATAAATATCATTAGTTTAGTACATCATATTATTTGTACTAATGTCCCCATTGATAAACAGGTTACATGTATCATTCTAAAAAAGTATGATATTTTAAACATTAATTAGCAAGATAAACATGGACCATCAGCTATCAATCTAAAAAGGTATGATATTTTAGAAAATGCTGGACATTCAGTTCATTCCAACAGGAAATCAAGTTTGTTGCTGAGTTCACTAAGTTTATGCAAGGGAAACAACTTCAAGCCTTCAAACACAACCTAAACCTTGACACGTTGAGATTGAGGGAGGATGCTAAAGAATAGGCTTGTACTTTTGTGTAACGTGACATGTTGTCACGATGTTACGATTGTATGTGTGCATGTGTGTAACAAACTGTGGCAGGTTGTTAGCCAAGGATCGGCCTTATCCGATCCTATATAGATTGGAGTAGGAGCAAAGCCTAGCAACAACATGTGCCGATTGTATTCTTTGTTCTTGGTATTTAACACAAATGTGTCCCTGCAGAAGAGCATACACTTCATGCCAAACTTCTTTCAAACATTTGCCATAAGCATATATTTATATTTCCATAATGAAAAATAGAGTATTTCTTTCACTGTAGACCACCTTGGTTTCCTGCAAGCACAATCGTCTAACAGAACCATGCCTTATGTCTTCTTATTACATAGAGGAAATCACTCCTCAAATTCTGAATTGGCACCATCTCTCTAATTCTAGCCTTTACTACTAATAAATAATAACATACATCTATTTCTACTATCCATTAAAAATTCAGAGAAATACTAGAAAATCTCAACAAAAGGAACTCTAACCCCCTATTTAGCACATTAGAAAACCAAGACCCAAGGGTTTAAGAAATTACCCACCCATACCTTAAATTATTGTGTCGGATTATTTTTGCCGTGTACGTGCAATATAGAATTTCAGTTATAGCAAAATAGTTCTGCCTTGTGCCTATTCATTGTTCGGGCCTGATAAAAAGTCAGTGATCCCATCCAAAGTTATGTTTGTTACTCTGATAAAGCAAAATTTCTTATGTAGATTGATCGGTATTTGAATGTGCTTACAAACTGTGGGTATATGATGGTCTTTGCCCCTTTTCAGTTCATACATAATTTTAGTTTTCTTTTTCCGTTAAACTGAAATTTTCATCAAACTGTTGTATTAGCCTACACAACTCATAATAAATTTCAGATTTAATTTATGTCAATTTGTTTGATAAACATGGAATTTGTATTGCAATTATGTTGTAGTGTACATTGAAAGACAGAACTAGAGCATCATATGAGGTATTCGTGTCTTTTTTTTGGCACTGATTTTCTTACCACAAGAAACACACTGTTATATGGTGGATTTACGTATATTGTGCTTGATTTCCCCTTTTGAGGGTGAAAGCTAACTATCGTTGAAAGTGATACTTCGGTTGAGAAAGCATTGTAAATACTACTCGCCCGCATATGCTTTGCCCAATCACACACCCATCAGAAGTTATTTTATGCGCTAATATGAAAAGCTCATGAGTTACCAATACAACACACATCCGTATTAATCTGAATTGCACATATTAAGAGTAAGGATGAGAATGGCAACATTGACAGAATAAATAACAATCCGATAGAGCCATACATACTTAGTAACTTTAATGTCGCTGGCTGTATTTCTAGTAGAACAAGTGTTTTACAATTGCATGTAAACAGCTACAAATTTAAAATATTTTCCTGTATACAAAAATTGTACATGTTACTGATACACACATCCGAATCCTTGCGTCGAAAGTTAATATGAGCACCATGTGAAGCCCTGTTCATTAGTTGAAGCCTATGACGGTGTATTGCCACGAACTTATCATCGTTCCTCTTTACTATAAGTTTCATCCTTTCAAGCACTCTAGCATTGAGCACGAAAAAAGTAACAAAATCAATGTCAGATTTTGTGCCCCGATAATAATCCAATACTATTGTTTTCAGATGGATGTCAAAACATGTGCTGGTAATGAGACCCCGGTATTTACGACGCCACAAATTGTTTTTCCATGATTTCTGGCACTGAAAAAAACCCGGCAAACCATGTATATAAGAACTTCACAACAACAAGTAGATCAATAAAGAAGCCAAAGAAATTGTACTATCGGTAAAACTATCATCACCTGAATGTACAACTTCTCCAAGCACGGAAAGGTTGCCATCAATTCAATAACCATGTCCAAATTAAGAGTAGCCATACCAAGAACCAAACACTTGATTTTTCACGCCACTGTTGCAAGACCACGAATGCGCGGTCCCTTCATCAAAGCATGAAATCCAAAACATTAGACAGTAATATAGGTAATTTCTGTATATATGCAGTGAAATGCAATTTATTAGAAGGTTGACGACAATAAAAAATAAATGAAGAAGAAGATCAGCTACCTGATGATGACGAATATCTGTGGAACCCAACACGAGCCTGGTGGAGTTGGTACAACCTAGGGTGTCCAACTTAGGCACGGAAAGCCCGGCTACATGCAAATCATGGTTGTGATCAAAATGGATCAATGTTTAAAGATGAGGGGCACTCTCGATTACGAGTTCCTCTATGGATGGATCTGGCGAATGATTATCGACTGCAATGGTTGTAAGGGTAAACGAATTGATCCGGAGATGACGGGCTCCAGTGCACCGAATAATTAGCAAGAACTCGAGAGAAGGGCTGCCGGCAATCATGCTGTTGAGTGAGAAGTCCGAGAGGTAAACATAATGAAGAACGAGCTTCTTAAGCTGGGGGAAGTGAATCCCCTGAAGTGCGTCGTCCGTGAGTGTGAAATGTCCGAATTCGGCAACACAGAGGGTGGGCGAGAAGCGGAAGATTAATGCCGGCACCGGCATCGGCTGCCAGTTGTGCCACCGCCGACGGTAGAACTCAAGCTCCTTGAGTTTATCCAGAGTGGAGGACAGGAGACAGGCGTCGACGGCAGCATCGTTGTCCATGTCCGTGGACAATTCTGGGCGAATGGAGAAGCGGTGGCAGACGCCTTGGTGGGAGGAAATTATGCGTTGTAAAACATCACCGAGTTTACCATCACCGAGTTCAGCGCAGTCGATGTTGAGAGGAAGAGAGCGCCAAAGGGGACGCCAGCGTCTCGCGAGGATCTGCGTGCGGCCGCGTTCCTTGATGGGGAGGAGCGAGATAATCTTACGGAGCATGTCGTCGGGGAGGTCGCTGAGGTTTCTGATGTGGTGGAGATCTCGTCCGTCTCCGCATCCATCGTGTTCAGCCGCTCCGGGATCGGGCGGTGCCGCCGGTTGTGCCGGAGCCGGATAGCGCTCGACCTCGAGTGCGGCTGACTTCCTCTTCCGGGTAGCCGTACTCCGGCTGAGGAGAATTAGGTTCTATGGTGGAGCTCGGGATGCGGAGCGGACGAAGCAACCTCGATCGCTTCTGAGGAGAGTGTGTGTTTGACACTTTGACTGCTGGCTTAGTACGATGGATGACAGACCATGGCGGACGTGAGTAAATGGAAAGGTGACATGAGCAATTAGAAACTGCCTAATGTGACATGTGCGCATGCATGGCCGGCCCCAGATCAATAGCGTCCCCTTGACGCTGCCAAAACCCCGCTGCTCAACAGCTAGCGTTCACGCATGCTTTTTAGAAAAAAATAGTACTCCCTCAATCTCAAAATAAATGTCTTAAACTTAATACAAATTTATACTAGAGCTTGTATAAAGTTAAGATAATTATTTTAGGACGGAGGGCGTACGTCGACAACTGCACCTTTAATTTAGTTTGTTGCGGAAGAGAAGATCGTGTCAAAGGTCGCGACAGTAAGAGCATCTCCACCCGTTCGGGTTCGCATTCCTCATTCCAAAGATCGCCCGAAAGGGTATAAAAAAAATTATTAAATCGTCCCAAATTCGGCAAAATCCCAATCAAATTCAAACGAAATTCATAGTTTCGTTAAAATTTATGCAAAAACTGAAATTAAAACATAACTAAACATTAAACTAAGCTTGAACTAAGCTAAAGCTACCGCCCGCCACCGCCGCCTTCTACATGCCGAGGAGCTTGTAGAAGTTGGTGTAGTCGTCGTCGCCGTCGTCGCCATCGTCGCCGTTGCCACCCGCTCCGCCGCCATCCTTGCTGCACCCTTGCCCTAGGTCGCCGAGCCGAATGGGGTTCGAAAGCGCCGGCGCCTCCTCGCCGCTCTAGTCAAGGATGACGATGACGCCCTCCTCGCGGCCGCGTCGACGGGCGGCGATCTCTTCCAAGCCGCAACGCTGGCGTTCCATTTCTTCCCGGATGTAGTCTTCCCGCGCCCATTTCAGACCGGCCTCGTGGTGGCGACCATGGCGGGGTGCTCCTGCTTGACGGGCAGGAGCCCCGGCTCCGTCTTCGGCTTGACGAGGCGGGAGGAAGCGTCGGGCTCATTCATGACGATGCTGGCGCTGCGTGTGCGCCGTCCCAGCAGCGTCTCCTACAGCTCCGGCTTTATGGGGAGCAACGCCAGCGATCCGGAGGAGCGGGAGCGGGAGCCGGACGACGAGGACGTCGCCATCTCCATCTTCCTTGGCATCCAGGAGCTGCCGCGGCGGCGGGAGAAAGCTGGCGGCGGAGGGTAGTCGTACCTGGGCGTGTTGACCTCCTCGGTGTGCTCGAGGACGGCCTCCAAGGGGCGGCCGGGGACACCCCTCCAGTGGCGCCGCCCCTCGGAGTTGTGCCGGTCGCGGGGCTCGATCCCGTTGGTGGCGGCGAGCTAGTTGGCGTGACGGCGTTCGAATAACGCCGTGCACAATGCGTTGCTGTCGGGGGGCGTACCGCGGGAGGTTGCACGAGTTCTCTGACAGGCCGGACTGGATGCGCGCAATCTCCGCCCGTCGCTCAGCTCCGGTGGACAGTGGTGGCATCGGGACGTCGCAAGTGCTCAGCCTCCAAGACCCCGACACCCGCATGTCTGGCGGCGCCGGGTACTCCGCCTCGTAGAGAAGGCGGGCCTCGTCCTCGCGGAGCTGCCGGCGAATGAAACCATTGGCGGCCACTTCATCGCCGGGTTAGCGTTCGACTATCGTTCTTAGGGGGGAGAGGGAGAGAAGGCACCGTTGGTGAAGGCATGAGAGCCAACCAGCACTGGCCGGCCCCAGAAGCGTCAAAACCCCGCTGCTCGACAGCTAGCGTTGACGCATGCTTCCGAGAAAAATAATACTCCGTCAATTTTAAAATAAAAGACGTAAATTTAATTTTAGATTAATACAAATTTTATACTAAAACGTCGACACTTATTTTGAGACGCAAGGAGGACGTCCCGACAGCTGCACCTTTAATTTGTTAAGGAAGAGAATATCGTGTCAAAGGTCGCGACAGTGCGAGCACGTATCTCGAGCCGTTCGGGTTGGCACTCGTCACTCCAAAGATCGCCCGAAAGGGTTTAAAAAAAATTAAATCGTCTCAAATTCGGCAAAATCCCAACAAATTCAAACGAAATTCATAGTTTCGTTAAAATTTGTACAAGAACTGAAATTAAAACATAATTAAACATTAAACTAAGCTTGAACTAATCTAAAGCTACCGCTGCTGCCCGCCGCCGCCGCCTTCTACATGCCGAGGAGCTTGTAGAAGTTGGTGTAGTCGTCATCGCCATCGTCGCCGCTGCCACCCGGTCCGCCGCCATCCTTGCTGCACCCTTGCCCTAGGTCGCCGAGGCGAATGGGGTTCGAAAGCGCCGGCGCCTCCTCGCCGCTCTTGTCAAGGATGACGATGATGCCCTCGTCGCGGCCGCGTGGACGGGCGGCGATCTCCTCCAGGGCGCAACACTGGCGTTCCATTTCTTCCCGGATGTAGTCTTCCCGCGCCCATTTCAGGGCGGCCTCGTCAGTGGCGACCATGGCGGGGTGCTCCTGCTTGACTGGCAGGAGCCCCGGCTCTGACTTCGGCTTGACGAGGTGGGAGGAAGTGTCGGGATCGTTGATGATGATGCCAACGGGTGAGAAGAGTGATATTCATACGCTTGGAGGACATGATCCCAAGGCCACCCTGCTCGCGCGGTTTTCAAATCTCAGACCACTATATCATATGCCGAGGAGCTTGTAGAAGTTGGTGTAGTCGGCGTTGCCGTCGTCGCCATCGTCGCCGTTGCCACCCGTTCCGCCCCGTCCTTGTTGCATCCCTGTCCTGGGTCGCCGAGGCGAATGGGGTTCGAAGGCGCATGCGCCTCCTCGTCGCCCTCGTCAAGGATGACGATGACGCCCTCCTCGCGGCCGCGTTGACGGGCGGCGATCTCCTCCAGGACGCGGCGCTGGCGCTCCATTTCTTCCCGGATGTAGTCATCCCATGCCCATTTCAGGGCGGCCATGGCGTGGTGCTCCTGCTTGACGTGAGGCAGCCTCGGCTCCGTCTTCGGCTTGACAAGGCGGGAGAAAGCGTTGGGCTCGTTGATGACGATGCCGGCGCTGCGTGTGCGCCGCCCCAGCAGGAGGAGCGGGAGCAGGAGCCGGACGACGAGGACGTCGCCGTCTCCATCTTCCTTGGCATCCAGGAGTTGCTGCGGCGGCGGGAGAAAGCTGGCAGCGGACGGTAGTCGTACCTGGGCTTGTTGACGCCCCCGATGTGCTCGAGGACGTCCTCCAAGGGGCGGCCGGGGACACCCCTCCAGTGGCGCCGCCCCTCGGAGTTGTGCCGGTCGCGGGGTTCGATCGCGTTGGTGGCGGTGAGCTAGTTGGCGGGACGGCGTTCGAGTAACGCCGTGGTTCGAGTAACGCCGTGCACAACGCGTTGCTGTCGGGGGCGTACCATGGGAGGTTGCACGAGTTCTCTGACAGGCTGGACTGGATGCGCGCAATCTCCGCTCATCGGTCAGCTCCGGCGGGCGGTGGTGGCACTGGGACATCGCAAGTGCTCAGCCTCCAAGACCCCGACACCCGCATTTCTGGCGGCGCCGGGTACTCCGCCTCGTAGAGGAGGCGGGCCTCGTCCTCGCGGAACTGCCGGCAGACGAAACCATTGGCAGCCGCTTCATCGTCGGGGTAGCGTTCAACTATCGTTCTTAGGGAGGAGAGGGAGAGAAGGCACCGTTGGTGAAGAAGAAAAGGAGAGAGAGTCGGCGAGGGAGGTGTGTGGCCACCGGCGCGGGGGGGGGTCACCTTATATAGCCGCGGTCTAGCGGGCATGCGGAGCCGCGACGTGTGAACGCATGGCAGGAGTCGATTGGACGTGTGTCGTCGGGACGCGCGTCGTCGCGCCTTCACTACGCCGCCCGTGAATCAGTGGAAAGGTTGTCCGGCGGTGCAGCCTTCGCATTGATTCTTGCAGGAAACGAGGCGATGAGGACGACGACCGCGCGGCCACTTGCTGACTCGGCGGGCGCAGCGTTTTTTGGTTCCAAAAACGTTTTCGCCGGTGCCCCCGGGCGACCATGCGCTGGGTTCGGCCTGGGATCGTGTGATAGCCTAGCTTATTAGGGATGATAGACTACTCATATCAATAAGGAATTCCTTCTTTTCCGGAAGCCCATTCGAACAGAACTCCCAGGTTAAGCGTGCTTGGCTTGGTGTAGTTCTAGGATGTGTGACCGACCGGAAAGTTGATCCCGGAGCGTGCTTGGCTTGGAGTAGTTCTAGGATGGGTGACCGACCGGGAAGTTGATCCCGGGTGCGCATAAGTGAGGACAAAGTACGCAGAAAAGACTAGTATTGATATGTGGGGCCAGTCTAGATCCCGCCAGGAGTAACGACCGCCGGCGGGTGTGTCCGAGGAATTTTAAGTTTGGTATCAGAGCCAGGTTCGCGGACATGGATGTTTACAGACAGGTGTGCGGTCATGTTGTTCATGACGTTTGTGACCCGTTATGACACATGGCATGGTACATGTACCGGACTGGATGCACAGACGTTTGTACCAAGAGGGAACGCTCCTGTGGCCGGACGAGGACGTCCGTTCCTCTGAGTGGTGGTGTATGTGATAGCCTGGCTTATTAGGGATGATAGACTAATCATATCAATAAGGAATTCCTTCTTTTCCGGGAGCCCATTCGAACAGAACTTCCAGGTTAAGTGTGCTTGGCTTGGAGTAGTTCTAGGATGGGTGACCGACCGGAAAGTTGATCCCGAGTGCGCATGAGTGAGGACAAAGTAAGCAGAAAAGACTAGTATTGATATGTGGGGCCAGTCTAGATCCCGCCAGGTGTAACGGCCGCCGACGGGTATGTCCGGGGCGTTACAGATCGCCGGGGCCAACTTCATCCACGGGAATTGAGAAGGGCATGCATGGCTTCCTCCACGGGTGCTTATTTTCTGTTCCATATTTCATGTCAATTGTTGCTTCCTCCATCTTCCCCTCTATTTTTCATTGTTAGAATAAACCTTGCAGTTCAGGTTCAGAGTAGTTCAGCTGTTAGCTTAGTTCAGTTAGTTCAGATGTTGCTTTCGTCAGTAAATTCAGTTAGCAACGCCACGGGAATAGCTCGTCAGGTAACGATCGAGTCCGAGTCTCATGCCCTCTTATCTGTTCGTGGGATGGCACGAGCGATGTGGGGAGGAGTGACGCATAGTCAGGAGGCTTAGTGCCCCGTTTACTTCATTGTAATCTTGCATAAAAGGAGGATCAATATACCAAAAAACTGCAGCAAGTTAGCACAGGCAAAACCTCGTCGTCTACCTCGGTCTACCTGCTAACATCTCCACTAGTTCGTTGTTTGCTTTCCAACAATTGGCATCAGAGCTTGGTTCCGATCCACGTGATGGCTGGAACCGACAACTCTGGTAGCAGCAAGTCGCCATCGACACCGCGCGCAAGGATCTCCGATGGCACAGACGTCGCCGTGGCAGAGAGATCCATGGCGCGGGTGGTGCGTGACACGGGCGATGCAGTCTGGCCGCAGCTGACGAAGACGAACTACACCGACTGGGCAGTGCTCATGCAGGTGATGATGGAAGGCCGACATCTCTGGGACGCCGTGCAAACGGGAACCGCCGAGCGCAGCAACGATCGCCTAGCGCTCGAGGCGATTCTGCACAGCGTGCCGTCGGAGATGGCACCCACCCTCGCGTCCAAGGCCATGGCTAAGGATGTGTGGGACACTGTCAAGACTATACACCTCGGCATGGCGCGAGTTCGCGAGGCCAAGCTCGCGACCATCACCAGTACAACGACATTCGCTTCATGGACGGTGAGACCTTTGATGACTTCGCCATGCGCCTTACCAATATGGTGGCCCAGATGGCACAACTCGGGGAGACCGTGCCGGACAAACGGGTGGTTCGCAAGTTCCTCTCCGTTGTATCAAAGAGGTACTCTCAAATCGCCCTGTCAATCGAAACCCTGGTTGATTTGGATACGCTCTCCGTGGAAGACCTCACCGGCAGGCTAAAAGCCGCGGAAGAGAGGTACGACCTCGACCAGACAAAGTCTGGCGTAGGGCGTCTCCTGCTCACAGAGGAGGAATGGAATGCCCGGTCCAAGGCCCGTGGCGGCTCGTCAAGCGGTGCGCCCCGTGGCGGGCGCCGTGGCAGAGGTAGCGGGCACGGCCGTGGTGGCTGGTGTGGCAACGGGAAGAACAAGCAGCCCGCCAACGATGACGATCACGACAAGTGTCACTACTGCGGCAACGCAGGCCACTGGGTCAAGGATTGCCGCAAGAAGAAGAGGGAGGAGGAGGCGCACCTGACCCAGGCACAGGGCATCGACGAAGAGGATCCTACCTTCCTCATGCCGGAGGTTTGCACGGTCATCGACGACACAAACATCATCGACGACTACATCGACCTCGTTGAAGAGCACGCTGAAGTCCACCTCGGGCGCATGGAGGAAGAGTACGACTCCAAGTGGTACCTGGACACAGGAGCATCCAATCATATGTCGGGCAGCGCGGCATGCTTCAACGAGCTCGATCGCAGCGTCTCTAGCACCGTCAAGTTTGAGGACAGGTCTATGGTGGCAATCCACGGACGCGGCTCCGTCCTCTTCACCGACTGCGATGGAGGGCACCACGTGCTAACTGGCGTCTACTACATACCTCGCCTCCACGGCAGCATCGTCAGCATCGGGCAGCTGGACGAGAGTGGCTACAAGACGGTGATCATTGACGGCGTCTTCACCCTCAGCGATCGCTGAGGACGGGTGTTCGCACACGCATCTAGAGCGTGAAACTGCCTCTACCCATACCACATGCAGCTAGCCAGGCTGGTGTGTCTAGCAGTACCCAGCAACACCGATGAGGCATGGCGCTGGCACGCAAGGTATGAGCACATGAACTTCACTTCACTGCAGTTGCTGAGCCGACATGGCATGGTGCGCGGCTTGACGGCGATCGACCATGTCGACCGGCTCTGCGAAAGCTGGCTGGCCAGCAAGCAGCGCTAGGCGCATTTCCCGGACAAAGCAAACTATCGGGGAGCACGCGCTGGACTTGGTGCATGGCGATCTGTGTGGGCCAATAACCCCGGCGACCTCCTCCGGACATGGGTACTTTCTGCTCCTTATGGATGACCTCTCCAAGTTCATGTGGCTCACGCTACTGAGCAGCAAGGACGAAATCTGTCGCTTCCAGGAGTGCGTCGAGGTGGAAATCGGTCGCAAGCTTCGTGCTCTACGCACGGATCGCGGCGGTGAATTTACGTCTGTCGAGTTCGGCGAGTACTGCGCCGACCGTGGCGTGCAGCGACAACTCACGGCGCCATACTCACCCCAGCAAAACGGGGTGGTTGAGTGTCGCAACCAAACGGTGGTCGCCATGGCACGGAGCATGATGAAGGCGACGGCGATGCCAGGCAGGTTCTGGGGCGAGGCACTGACCACGGCTGTCTTCATCCTCAACCGCGCACCGACGAAGAGCGTGTGTGGCATGACCCCGTAGGAGGCATGGCATGGCACACGGCCGGCGGTGCACTTCCTTCGCACATTTGGTTGTGTGGCGCATGTCAAGAACGTGCGCCCGCATCTAAAGAAGATCGACGACAGATCCACACCGATGGTCTTCATCGGCTACAATGACGGCGGCAAGGCGTACCGCGTCTTCGATCCAGTGGACGGCAGAGTCCATGTGACTCGCGATGCCGTCTTCGACGAGGCAGCCCACTGGAACTCGGAAAGCGGGGATCACGCCGGGGACCTCAACAACTTCACCGTCGACTATGAGGTGTACCGGGTCCCCACGATGGCCGGCAAGATCGTTCCCAACGCATCACCACGGGAAAAGAGCGGTGCAGAAACTCCGGCGGGAGCAACTCCCGGATCTTCGGCGACAGCAACTCCAGGCGGGAGCGAGAACACTGCCACAACGGAAGAGCCAAAACCCGCGACTCCCGCCGTCCCTCCCACACCAGCAGATCCAACCAGGAGCTCCCGCATCGTGTTCGCGACTCCATCGACACCGCAATCGGAGATGTACGACCACCGTGACAACCCTCGCACACCTCATTGCTTCCGGCGTGTGTCTGATCGGCTCGGATTACGCTGTGACACAGTGCGCGAGCAGGAGGAGCATCTGTTGATGGCAAGTGCAGAGGAGGCGTGCACGTTCTCTGAAGCAGAACAGGAACCTTGCTGGAGGAAGGCCATGCTCGAGGAAATCACATCAATTAAGGAGAATCACACCTGGGAGCTGGTCGATCTTCCTCCTGGCGAAATCCCCATAGGCCCCGAAATGGGTGTTCAAGGCCAAGCGCGACCAGAGTGGGGTGGTGACCAAGCACAAAGCAAGGTTGATTGCGAAGGGATTCGTCCAGCAGCAAGGAATCGACTTCGACGACGCGTTCGCCCCTGTCGCCGGGATGGATTCCGTGCGCCTCATGCTTGCCCTCGCAACACAAGAGGGATGGCGCGTCCGTCACATGGATGTGAAGTCGGCCTTCCTCAACGGCGAGCTAGCAGAGGAGGTGTACGTCAAGAAACCTCCCGGCTTCGTCGTTGCTGCAAATGAGCACAAGGTTTTGCGCCTGAGGAAGGCGTTTTATGGCCTTCATCAAGCCCCACGCGCCTGGAACATTAAGCTGGACACCATGCTCTCCTCCCTGGGGTTCATGAGGAGCAACTCAGAGCATGCACTGCATGTCCGCCAAGGCCTACTGGTGGGGGTATATGCTGACGATTTTCCCATCACCGGTCCAGACGACGATGCAATTCGGCAGTTTAAGGAGGAAATGAAGACCACATTCAACATGAGCGATCTCGGCCTGCTCACCTACTATCTCGGCATCGAGGTGCACCAGAGTGTGCACGGGATCACGCTCGGTCAAGCCGCATACGCGCGCAAGATCCTGGAGACGGCCGGCATGCTAGAATGCAACCCCTGCCACGCACCTATGGAGCCCAGGCTCAAATTGAGCAAGGACAGCCAGGCTCCTCCGACGGACGCCAGCGACTACAGAAGCATCGTCGGGAGTCTCAGGTATCTGGTTCATACTCCACCACACATCTCGTTTGCCATAGGGTATGTAAGCAGATTCATGGAAGCGCCAACGACGGAGCACCTCACGGCGGTTAGGCATATCCTACGCTACGTCGCCGGCACGATCGACTATGGCTGCAGCTACCGGAGGAGCGGTAGCCCAGTCCTGACAGGGTACAGCGACAGCGACTTGGGAGGCGATCCGGACACACGCAAGAGCACCACTGGGCTTCTCTGGTATCTCGGCAACAATCCAGTCTCCTGGCAGTCACAGAAACAGAAGGTGGTGGCGCTCTCATCGTGTGAAGCCGAGTATATGGCCACAACGGCGGCGACGTGCTTCGGTGTGTGGCTGACCCGTCTTCTGAAGGATTTGACGGGAAGAGAGGCTGATCCTCCCAGACTGAAGGTGGATAACAAGTCTGCAATCGCACTCGCCAAGAACCCCATGCATCACGATCGCAGTAAGCATATAGACCTGTGTTTTCACTTCATCAGGGACTGCGTGGAGGAGAAGAAGATCATGGTGGAGTTCATCGGCACTGAGGAGAAGAAGATCATGGTGGAGTTCATCGGCACTGAACTTCAGCTCACGGACATTCTAACAAAGCCGTTGTGCAAGATCAAGTTCCAGCAGTTGAGGAGCAAGATTGGAATCGTCAAAATAAAGGAGGAACATCAAGGATTAGGAGGAGATTGTTAGAATAAACCTTGCGGTTCAGGTTCAGAGTAGTTCAGCGTAGTTCAACTGTTAGCTTAGTTCACTTAGTTTAGATGTTGCTTTCGTCAGTAAGTTCAGTTAGCTCGCCGCGGGAATAGCTCGTCAGGCAACGATCAAGTCCGAGTCTCGCGCCTTCTGATATGTTCATGGGATTGCACGAGCGATGTGGGGAGGAGTGGCGCACAGTCCGTAGGCTTAGTGCCCCGTTTACTTCGTTGTAATCTTGATAAAAGGAGGATCAATATACTAGAAAACTGCGGCAAGTTGCGAATCTTCGGCGGCATGGTGGCGACGGGGTGGCAACGGTCGAATCGAGGTGGGCGGCTGCACTGGAACCGTATGGTGGGTGAGGCGGCAGTGTGGTAGTGCGGGGCGACGGGGCTGCCGGCTAGGCGGCTATGCCGGGATGCGCGGCGACGGTGCTATGGGTGGGGCAGGCGAGTGGGGCTGCTGGCGTGATGGCGGTGCAGTGGTGCGGGGCGGCGTGGTGGGGACCTGGGGCAGAGTGGGCGGAGCGGCGACAGGGATAATCAATCGGCGGACACCTCGACCGTGTGGAGGAAAAGGGCCGATTCGCGGCGTGCGATAGTGGCCGGTGATCGAAACGCAGTGGAATCAACGGCGGGGGTCGTGGAGGGGGCGGACCTGGCGTGGGGCGACGGTGGCGTGGTGCGGCTGGCGGAGGAAAAAGGATGGGGTTGAGAAAAGAAAGTGAAACGGCGGTTTGCAAGGGGCTGGTGTTTTTACATCTGCTGTAGGTGGAGATGTATATTTGCATCGCGAGGTGTTGTATTTTACATATCTAAAAGGCACAGGTGCAATTATTCTTATTTTTACATCTACATCATCTGTTTGAAGAAGGGTTATTAATTAAGACTTCAAGATGCAAAAATTTGTTATTTTTTCATCTACAGTTTCAATTCGAGATGTTCTGAGTGGCTAACATCAGATCTTTGAAAAACATTATTCTGGAAAGTGGGTTAGTTGTAAATGGGCCAACACTATAGCACATCGTGACTTATGCTTTGGGGTTATAATTTTGCGACAAGCAAGCTGCATGATAATTAACCGACCATTTAACAAATTGTATATTCTACAAAAGAACTCGGTTACTAACATATTCACGAAGAGGACTGAAGAATGCATTATATCGTTATGTCATATGAAACTGATAATTGTGCTTCAAATGCTTATATCTTCTGGTAGAACAATTAATTAACTATGTTGGGCGAATATACTATAAAACAAACTTAACTAATCAATACACACTACCAAAATGTGCATGATCCATAGGTATGACTCTTGAGGAGAGCAAAGAAAAAAAATCAGAAAGGAAGAAAATTAAAATGTGTGTGCTTCTTGAAGTTAAATCCAACAACGAATTACAAAGCATGGTTTGTAGTGTTGGAAGCATGACATCCATACGAATTACAAAGCATGATTTCGAATGTTAGAAGCATATATCGATGATTTGTTGCGCGAACAGTGTGGCATCTCCATCAGATGCGCCATTTTTCACATCATTAAACCAAAAATTGCAACGATAAAGATGTAATCATTGGTAGCATTGCAGAGTAATTAAGCAAGCAAATCATAAAAACTCACTTCATCCGGATGCCTTTATCACGTGCTATATAATTAGTGTTCATAAGAAAAGTGTTACTACTTGTTCGCCTCCCTCTCACCCCCACTTATTTCCTCACCCAATGCATGCAAGTTTTGCTCATTTCTTCTTTGCCATCACCAGCGAAATGGAGATACGAAAATATCACATGTCAATTATGGGATCTTGAAGCATGCTTTCGCAGGAGAAACACATGATTTCGATCGTCGTAGTTCAAAATTTGAATGACGCACCCACTCTGCCTCAGTTGTGATGCACTAACGATAATGACCAACGAACCTGGATCGGTGGAAGTAGCAGATATACATTGATATCACTACCCATAGGGCAGATTCACTACAAAAGATATATGGTCAACGAGTATAATCTTTCTACAAATAAATAATCGAATGATGACACTCAAAAAACGGACATCCAAATAGATTGGTACCACCCCTCCGCATTGTAGCTCCTCCGAGGGACCAATGAGCGGAACACTATATCCGCCCCCCCTACGCCATAGAGTGATGTGGATGCCGGATGTGAGGTTTCCTCTTTGGGGGGTAGCGACCACCCCTCCCCGTGTGATTATGTATGAGATATCTGTATGTTGTAATATTTGAAGGACATGTGTTTCTCAGTACGACAAGATGGCTGGAGCCAAAAAAAATTCACCATAATGTTTTGTGTGTCAACTTTGGTGTAATAGAGTAGCTATAGAGATAGCGGTAAGATTGCAAATGCGAGGAGGGTGTAAATGGGAACAGAGAATAAAAACTGAAGAAATTATTGCCACGGTATTGATTTTGAAATTGTTGCCATGGCAAGCCGTTTTCATATAAATCTGTTTTTGTTAAAACGGCTACCACATGAGTGTTTGCTGCTACCACGGTGACAATTTCGGATGAAATTTTGTGAATACAATGAAGACTTGTTTGGCGTGAGGGCCATACCATATCTTGCTATTTTGAATTGCCTAGGATATTTTATCCCTTTTTGGGTGCACCCTTTTCATTGTGCTTTAGTCGCTTTTATATCAGTGTGATCTCTCACAGTAAAATGTCGTGTAGTTAGAGTTTTCATATGTGTAGCTCTGTCTAGAACAGGTATCTCTTTAGGGTATGAAATATACACATGAGTATGAATAGTTAGTGAGGTGTAAGTCCTGTGAACGTGAGGCCTTTCTTCATGAGCATATGGTTATCCTGACGTCCATGCAAGAGAGTCCTGAGATCAGAGCACACCCATCAACAGATGAGCAAGAGTCACATGGAGATATGATCGGCAAGTTCGCTACCGATTAAAATACATCGTCAACAATGATGCACTCATTAATGGTGTTGAGTTAATTTATGGATCTCGTATCACTAAATATCATTTATGAGAGATATTGGTTTGAGCGGAAGCACACTTTAGAATTAAATAAATAGAATCACTCGTGCAATTAATTATCACCCTTGTTGAAAGTATATTTTTTATTATAGTTGTAGAATAATGGATCGTGGTTCCACCTTTTTAGTAGGCACCGGAGGCCACCAGGGGCTAGGGGAGCCCCAGAGAGTCTAGGCGCCCGTTTAAGTTGGGTGCCTCCATTTGGTGCCTAAGCACTAGGCGGCAACTAGGGCTGGGCCTTGATCTTCTGAGCTTCTTCTGGCACAAAAATCATCTCTTGCTTTTCCTATATTTTTGGGGACTTCTTTTGTGGTGATTACCTGAAATTCCAAAAACAACAAAAAAGGGCATTGAGCACTGGATTAATAGGTTAGTTCATGAAAATAGCTTAAAAACGTTACAAACTTGAAGGATAATATGCATTTAATATACAAATATTAAAAATACATTGGAGATGTATCAATAACTCACACCAATTCTATCTCATTTACTGGCCCTCTAGAGTCTAGTTCTTATCCTTGTCGACCAAGGTTGGACACTCGTTGGCCTAGATTTATATCGTCGTCTTTGGCTGCATATTGCATAGGCAACTCCAACAAATAATGTACATTAGTGATGTAAAAGGGCAACTCCAATAGATCATGCAAATGCAGATGTAAAACTAGTTGAACTTGGGGACCTTCTTTGACGACATAGTAGCAGGGAGGCTTCTGGGATGAATCAATCGGCGGCCAAGGCGACCGAGCGGCGTAAAAACGGCCGCCCCACCTCACACCCTTGAAAACGCCATATCATGGTTGATGGAAATTATGTCCATGAAACCAGCAAGATAAATCTTGCTGGTTCGGACATTTCCGTCCACTTGGCCGACAGAGTGATAAAACTACCCAAGTACAAAAAGGGACCCCGAGTTCAAGTTCTTAAGACTACTGCCCGTCATACATGATCGATAGTATTCTCGAGGAATACACATAGTGGGTGCACTTAGCATACCCTCACTGGATACGACACCACTCGACCAGGTCTGACCTATCCGAGTCAAAAAAAAGAGACAACACAGATATCTGGAACAGTTTCAATCATACCCCCGCCGATGCAAGCACTCGACGGCGGTCTCGGGGACTACACCCTGGGTTCACTCAGAGTGCCCCCACTAGACTTATCGTCACTTGCGCGGGTCTGCCCTGTCGAGTGTTAACGATTATCGAGAACCAATCAAAGACCCCTGCCGATGTCTTCATCATTCGACAGTGGTCTCATGGACTACACCCAGTGGGTGCACTCAGCGTGCCCCACTAGATCAAAAACGGGCATGTATACACCGAAAGAAAACACCCACTGGGTGTAAAGTCAAGATGGACGAAGTGCAATCGTAAATGAACTTATAATCCCACTTACTCGGACATTAGCATGAAGTGCCGAGCTGGCGTCGTATGCCAACCTACAGGCTTCATACGTCTCCTTGGTTCGCATCATCATCTGCTCTGCCTGGATCATGGCCTCCTTCCCTGCTCCAATTTGGTCTTCTGGAACAAGTTGAAGAGCGAACGCGGACATTGGAAGAGTCTACACAATGGATGAGGTCGCAAGAGTTGCTGGAGGTTGTTCAACATACACAAGATTCACAACAGTCGAAGTTGCTGGAAGGGCACTCAACGGCGGGATCTCAGGCCCGATGATCACTCGGGGCGGGTCTCCAAGTTACAGAGGCAATTTAATAGTCGACCGGCGCGGTTCTTTATCATCTTCGAGATAGATGACATCGGTAGCTGTCAGTCAGTAACATGAGTCGGTCCAACCGACCAATTTTATCCAGAAAGCATAACAGAATGAAGATTTATTTTACCTCGTTGGGAGGTGACTACGTCTGTAGCATCCAAGTTCATGGGATCTTCATCTCTAGGAGGCGACGTCACCGAGGTACTAGCTCTGGCAAGCAAATTCCACCCGCACATCAAAGGCATGAAATTTCACAATGGAAAAAGAAAGAAAGAGGTAAACACTCACGTTGAAGCGACTGGCATAGCAATCCTCATTCGGGGCAGAGCCTTCCAAGGCTTGGGAGCGTCAGGTTTGTGTTGTTTGGCAGCCTTCTCTACCGACTCGGTTGTGGCGGCTCGGTCACGCTTCACATTCCTAGTACTTGACAACAAGGTCTTTCTTGGGGTAGCCACAAGATCATGGTGATGTTTGGATCGAGACTCGGTGCGCGGAGGAGACTGGATATCTTCCTCACTCTCCTTCGAGTCAGCTTCGCTGACCTCGCTGTCCTCAGCATAGTCAGTGTCGGCGCTGCCACCTTCGCTTTCCCCACATACGTCGAGTTGATCCACGTTCAGCACAGGTGAAGGCATGTTTGTCCACTCCTACAAAATGTGAAAGCAGCAAAGTCAGTCGGCTAAAGATTCAATCACTCAACAAAGATATGAAAGTAATCGTTAAGGAAATAACTCACCATGTTGTGTGGCTTGTTCACAGCAGAGAAAGGCAAGATCCACTTGGCTCCTAATGTATTGTTGCGGGCTCCAGTGATGCCTCTGAGCCACTGAGCCATGGTTTCTTCAGAAACCTCCTCTGGGTGCGACCGAGTGGAATCCTCAGGGCCCGAATAATGCCACATGGCGTGATCTCTCGCTTGGAGAGGTTGGATGCACCGACTAAGAAATGTCTCAAGCAGGTCCATTCCAGTCACCCCGCCACGGATCAGATCTACTAACGCATTCACCAGAATTCCTACTTGGGTCTTCTCCTCTTCTAACATAGTCAGCATTCTGGGAGCAACAGGTCGCTCCAAAGTGAAGGGGAAAGACCTGTTGGCATGTTTGGGGCTGCGATATCTTTGCAATAGAACCATGTCGATTGCCATCCTCGAACAGATTCGGGGAGAGTCACTTGTGGATACGCACTCTTACTCCTTTTCTGGATCCCCAAACCGCCACATAGTTGGATGACATTGGTTCTACTATCCTTGGGTTTGGCTTTCTTAACCGAATAGGAACGAAGAGTGAAGATATGCTTGAACAGTCCCTAGTGAGGAGGACAGCCCAAGAAACACTCGCACAACATGATGAACGCAACAAGGTGCACGATATCATTCGGAGGAAGGTGATGGAGTTAAGCACCAAAAAAGTTCAAGAACCCGCAAATGAATGGGTGGGGAGGCAAAGAAAAACCTAGCTCTACATGGGTGGTGTGAAGAACTCTCTCACCTTCGCGCGGCTCCGGCTAGACCTCCTCCGCTGGTAACCTCCAGCAATCGGCGACTATCAATGCGTCGTGCACGAGATTCAAAACATCAATCTCCTTGACACATGACGGGAGAAAATCCCCCTGGATCCAGCCCGACGGCATCGCAGCCCGAGCTCCCGACGGCTTCTTGGCGCTGACTCCCTTCTTGGCCTGCTTGAGTTTGCTCGTCTTTGATTTCGTCATCTCGACGGTGGTGGCGGGGGCAGATCTAGGCGGAGCTCGAGAGGCAGAGGAGGAGGGGAAAATGAGGAGATTGAGAAGGAGCAATGTTCCAACCCTAGCACCGACTCGTTTTATAACCGCCCGAGTGAGTTGATGATCCATGGGCCCGAAGATCTCTGTATATCCCGATATCAGAGGGATCATGATACGTGGCGATAAGGACGGTGGCGTTAATCGAGGCGTCGTGCTCTCATTTACCCCGGTTGTTGCGTCATCGCCGCACACGGTGCATACTTACCAAATTTTCGAATCCCGTGGAATCCGGGCCTGACAGAGCGATCCGTCATATCAAAAGATCTCGTTAATCACTCGGACCAGTTTTCGCTATCAGATTCACTCGGAAATATTTCAAGATAGAATCAATCAGGGTGAATGGCAAATATTTTTATCGAAGCCCGTTTCTGCCAAGCATTGATATGCGTTCGGAGTTTGGCATGTTCAACGGAATCTCTATCGACCCCTTTCCACTCAAACCCCGATCCATTCGGGGGCTAATGATGGGGATATGTACCTAGGATAGGTTCATAGGTCTGACCTACAGGTCCTACCCAAGGGCACGTCATTAAGGACTTAAAGATTTCAAAGAAGATTCTGACTAATTCGCCATGAGTCACTCGGTAGAGCATCTGCTTGGAGATTTGCTCTATCTACTCGACAGAAGACTGCCACTCGGAAGAATATGAAGCCAGTCGACCATAGAAGTTCAGAAGTCACTCCAGGGGGACCAAAGGGTAGGCATTCGGCTGGTCACCATAAGTAACATTTATTAAGTACGTTATCAATAACACACATCTTTGTCTTCATTACTCGAACCCTTGGTTGCTCGGGCCTTGATGAGGGGTAGCGCACTCTATATAAACCATCCCTCCCCTCTGGCACGAGGGTTCGCACCCCCTGTAACACACACTCCACACAACAAGAGCTCCCGAGCACTGAGACGTAGGGCTGTTACCTCCACGAGAGGGGTCTGAACTCATACATCGTGTGTACAAGCTTGCCGTAGCTAAGACTCCGCCCTCTCTTTTTGTACCACTCACCTCTACTGTCAGGTCCGTTCCCATGACAGTTGATCCAGGTAAACCTGACCCCCACTCTCTCAAGTTCCCGGAGGCCCAGGTCCACGATGCAATCGTTGAACATCTGCATCCTTGGAAAGTTTACCAAGTTGTTGCTTTTAACTATCTCCGACCTTCACAGTACAACACGATGGATGGAGCCACATAATTTTCACCTTAATGTTCTGATTCCAACTTTTGTGTAATAGAGTAGCTATATAGATAGTGGTAAGATTGTAGATGATGGTGACAAACTTACAAAGAGGACCCCGATGGTGGGAGGATGTAAATGAGGACGGAGAAGAAAAGCACAAGAAACTACTGTCATGGCATTGATTTCGAAATTACTACCAAGGCATGCAGTTTTCATATAAATCTATTTTTTTGTTAAAACGGCTACCACATGAGTGTTTTTTCTGCTGCAACGATGACATTTTTGGATGAAATTTCATGAATACGATGAAGATTCTTTGGCGTAAGGTCCATACCATATCATTCTATTTTGAATTGCTTGGGACGTTTTACCCCTTTTTATGTATCATTTTGATTGCCACTAGACGTTTTTATTAGTGTGGTCTCTTACAGTTATATATCATGGAGTTAGTTTTTTCCCATCTGTACCTCTGTCTAGAACACGTATCTCTTCGGGGTATGACATATACACATAAGTACGAATAATAAGTGAGGTCTAAGGCAGGTGAACGTCAAACTCACTTCATGAGCATTTGGTTACGTTGACGTTCCGGGAGGACAGCCATGAGATAGAAACAAACCCATCAAAAGATGAACAAAAGTCACATGCAGATGTGATCGGAAAGTTTGCCTACCCATTGAAGTCCCCAGTCAACAGTCGTGCACACATTAATGGCGTTGAGTTAATTTATGGATCTTGAATCACTAGGCGCCCTTCAAAGCTGGGCGCCTCCATTAGACGCCTAAGCACCAGGGGCACCCAGGGCTGGGCCTTGGTCCTCTAAATTCTTCTTGTGGAAAAACCATCTCCTATTTCTCCTGATTTTTTGGGGACTTCTTCAGTGGTGATTCCATAAAATTCCAAAAAAACAAAAGATGGGCATTGAAAACTTGATTAATAAGTTAATTCCTGAAAATAGCTTTCAAACATTACAAACTTAAAAGATAATAGGCATGGATAGAAGATGTAAATTGGTGATGTAAAAGGGCATCTCCAACAGATGAATCAAATGTAGATGTAAAACTAGTTGAACTTTGTGACCTTCTTCAGTGGCATTGCAGCGGCGGACAAATCAGGGACGGCGACGGAGGAGGAACCGAGCGGTGGGCAAGGTGGAGGTGCGGTGGTGCGGGGTGGCACTGCTGCGGGCAAGGCGACGATGAAGTGGTGTGCGGCGGTGTGCCAACGGTGCTGTAGGTGGGGCTGCTGGCGAGGTGGTGGTGCGGTGGTGCGGAGCGACCCAGCGGGGTGCTGCGAACATCACGGGCAAAGCGGTGATGGGAACGAATCGATTGGCGGACACGTCGACTGCGCGGTGAAAAAATGGTTGATTTGTGGCGTGCTGACGCTCGAAACACGATGGAACCGGCGGAGGTGCTGGTGAAGTAGGCGGATGTTGTGAGGGGCGACAATGGCGAGGTGCGATGGTAGTGCTGGGGGTGGGAGATGGGATTGTGGAAGGATAGTGAAACGACACTCGGTGGTTGGCACGCACTAGTAGAAAACAGGGCATTGAGCCAACCACATTGGACCCGGATTGGATATAAACCGGTTCTAAAGGGTCTGTCCGCTGGGCCCCCTCCCTGCAGCAAATGGCCGCAAGGCCTTTAGGACCAGTTTGTAACACAAACCGGTCCTAAAGGGTTTTGGACCGTTTGCTGCAGGGAGGGGGGCCCAGTGGACAGACCCTTTAGAACCGGTTTGTATCACAAACCGGTGCTAAAGTTTTTCTCATTTTTGCAGCAACTGCGGGGCCCCGCTGTCAGACCCTTTAGCACCGGTTTTTAACACAAACCGGTCCTAAAGCCCTCCCCTATATTCCACTCCGAGCTCAGCTCCATTTTTTCCAGCTCGAGCTCAACTCCATTTTTGCTCTCTCCTTCCTCTTGGGAGCTCTAATCCATCCCCATTTTTCTCCACCATTTGTCAAGATTGTTGGCACCCATCGGTCCTACGGTTAGCATCAACATTCCCTCTTCCGGCATTGCAAGTTCTGCTCGTTTTCTTGCTCATTTCATTTTTGTTGTGCTAGCTAGGTGTTTGATGAAATGCCTAAGCTAGAGAGAGTTCCTCATTTGTTATGTATACATATGCAATTTGAGCTCAAATTTAATTATGATTTGTGATTTTTTTTAGTGTCGCGCGCCTTGTCCCCTTCCTCACCGCCGTCGATCGCCCCGTCACCGACACAACCTTGGTGAGCCTATTGTTTTTATTTAACAAAACAAATTTTGATTTATATGATTTACATATTTACTTGTATATAATTTTCTTATTGTGTAAGAATTTTTTTATATGTATAGCGTCATGGTTTTGATATCCGTCCCCGTTGGCCCTCGTCCAGTCTATGATTCGGATGTGGTATATTATCTTTTATAACTAAATATTTTCATTTTCTGATTATATGACAATTAATTACGCCGACCAACTTGACATAGATATTTTTATCTAGGAGGTAGTGGAACCGGAAATGCCAATCGACCCTATTGTTGAGAAGTTACACTTAGTTGAACAAGAAAATGTTGGCCTGAAAGAAAGATTGAAAAAAACTGAAGAAAGGTTGAAAAAAACTGAAAGAGAGAAGATGACCTTGGAAAAGGTTCTTGCCGGTGTCGTCGATGGTCACAAGAGCGAGATGGACGCAATGCACCTGAAGATTAGAAAGATTAGAAAATATGCAATTAGTAAAGAGGCTTGGTATCATTATGCCGTCGGGTCAATTGTTACCTTTGTTGCGATTTTGATCGCATTTGTTGTTGTTTTTAAATGCATTAATTAGAGAGAGTTTTTATGGTTGGTTTCAGTGTGTATTTTTATGAGAACTATATATGTATGGTCACTATGCTACTTTGGTTTTAACGTGTGATGAACTTTTTGTATTAATTAATTAATTTAGTCATGATGATTTAGCATAATGGTTTTTGATAAATTTATATAATGCAGATGAACCGGCAATGGATGTACAGTGATCGACGTCGTCCCGAATTCCTTAATGGCATGCATAGTTTTCTCAATGTGGCTGAGAAAAACAGGCAGAATGGATTTATTTTTTGTCGATGTAAAAAATGCCAGAATAAGAGGAATTACCCTAACTCAAGAACCATACACACCCACCTGTTGCAAGATGGCTTCATGCCCAGTTATTTTTGTTGGACCAAGCACGGAGAAAGAGGGGTTGTAATGGAAGACAATGAAGAAGAAGAGGATAATGATAACTATCCTATGTTCGGTGAACACGGTGATACTGAAATGGGGGAAGACGAGCCTGAACTTGAGGACATTGTTGATGAGTCTGATGATGATCTTCGTCAGGTCATTCGTGAAGAACAGATAAACTGCGGAAGTGAAAACGAGAGGTTGAAGTTGGAGCGCATGTTAGAAGATCACAAAAAAATGTTGTACCCAAATTGCGAAGATGGCCAGAAAAAGCTGGGCACCACCCTGGAATTGCTGTAATGGAAGGCAGAGAATGGAATATCTGACAAGGGATTTGAAAAGCTGCTGAAAATAATGAAGAAGATGCTTCCAAGAGATAACGTGCTGCCCTGCAGTACGTACGAAGCAAAGAAGGTTGTCTGCCCTCTAGGATTGGAAGTGCATAAGATACATGCATGCATCAATGACTGCATCCTCTACCGCGGTCAGCACGAGAATTTAAATGCCTGCCCGGTATGCGGTGCATTTCGGTATAAGATCAGGCGAGATGACCCTGGTGATGTTGAGGGCGACGATCGCCCCAGGAAGATGGTTCCTGCCAAGGTGATGTGTCATGCTCCTATAATACCACGATTGAAACGTTTGTTCCGAAACAAAGAGCATGCCAAGTTGCTGAGATGGCACAAAGAAGACCGTAAGAAAGACGATATGCTAAGACAACCCGCTGATGGGTCGCAGTGGAGAAAGATCGACGAAAAGTACGAGGACTTTGCACGTGACCCAAGAAACTTAAGGTTTGGTCTAAGTACAGATGGCCTGAATCCGTTTGGGGAGCAGAGTAGCAGTCATAGCACCTGGCCCGTGACTCAATGTATCTATAACCTTCCTCCTTGGTTAAGCATGAAGCGTAAGTTCATTATGATGCCAGTGCTTATCCCAGGCCCGTCGCAACCCGGCAACAACATTGATGTGTACCTGAGGCCACTGGTTGATGAACTTTTAGAGTTGTGGGCTGACGAAGGTGTACGTGTGTGGGACGAGTACAAACAGGAGGAATTTGACCTACGAGGGTTGCTGTTTGTAACCATCAATGATTGGCCCGCTCTTAGTAACATCTCAGGACAGTCAAACAAGGGATACAGCGCATGCACACACTGTTTAGGCGAGACTGAAAGTATACATATAGGCAAGAATGTGTACCCGGGGCATCGTCGATTTCTTCCAGACAGGCATCCCATAAGAAAGAAAGGAAAGCATTTCAAAGGCGAGGCAGATACACGGAGGAAGCCAACCCTCCCTAAAGGTACTGATATATATGACATGGTCAAAGATATAAAAGTAATCTTTGGTAAGGGTCCTGGCGCACAATCTGTTCCGAATGACGTCGACAACCATGTAGCCATGTGGAAGAAGAAATCTATATTCTGGGAACTACCCTATTGGAAATTCCTAGAGGTTCGCTCTGCGATCGACGTGATGCACGTGACGAAAAATATTTGCGTGAACCTGCTAAACTTATTGGGCGTGCATGGGAAGAAGTCGAGAGATACACCAAAAGCATGGCTGCACCACCAACGTATGCACGAACGAGACGACCTGATGAATCCAGAGAATTTCAAAGGTCCTGCCAACTACGCTCTTACCAAGGAAGAGAAGGAGATCTTTTTCCAAGTCCTGAGCAGTATCAAGGTCCCGTCTGGCTACTCGTCGAACATAAAAGGAATACTAAACCTGGAAGAGAAAAAGTTCCAAAACCTAAAGTCTCATAACTGCCACGTGATCATGACCCAGTTACTTCCGATTGCATTGAGGGGGCTTCTGCCAGAAAACGTGCGAGTACCCATTGTGAAGCTATGTGCATTCCTCAACGCAATTTCTCAGAAGGCAATCGATCCAGCAACTCTACCAAGTTTACAGAAGGACGTGGTCCAATGTCTTGTCAGCTTCGAGTTGGTGTTCCCACCAACCTTCTTCAATATTATGACGCACCTCATAGTTCACCTAGTCCAAGAGATTTCCGTTCTCGGTCCTGTATTCTTACACAATATGTTCCCCTTTGAGAGGTTCACGGGAGTCTTGAAGAATTATGTTAAAAACCGTGCTAGGCCAGAAGGAAGAATGGTCAAGGGCTATGGAACAGAGGAGGTCATTGAGTTTTGTGTTGACTTTATTCCTGACCTGAACCCGATCGGTGTTCCTCAGTCACGCCATGAGGGGAGACTGCGTGGAAAAGGCACGCTAGGAAAGAAATCAACAACATGTATGGACGAGCAATCTTTCACTCAAGCACACTACACAGTTCTAGTTAATTCCAGCTTGGCGGCTCCATATATCCAGGAACACAAGGATATTTTACGCTCGGAATACCCGGAGCAACCTGAAGATTTCATTGCTAAAGAACACGCGAAGACTTTCGGCGGTTGGTTGCAAAGACGTCTCATTAATGACAACATTGTTGAAGATGAGCTATACTTGTTGGCCAAGCAACCATCTTCAACTGTATTGACCTTTAAAGGGTACGAGATAAATGGTAACACATTTTACACGGCAGACCAAGATAAAAAGAGCACCAACCAAAACAGTGGCGTCCGGTTTGATGCAAAAGACGACAACGGGCAAAGGGTCACATACTATGGTTACGTAGAGTAGATATGGGAACTTGACTACGGACCTTCCTTTAAGGTCCCTTTGTTCTGGTGCAAATGGTTCAACCTGTCAGGCGTGAAGGTAGACCCTAAGTACGGAATGACAACAGTGGATCAGAAGAATCTTGGGTACGGCAATGATCAATTCGTCCTAGCCAATGATGTGGCTCAGGTTTTCTATGTGAAGGACATGTCTAGCAGACCGAGAAAAAGAAAAGATAAGGAAGCGAATACATCAGACGATGAGCCAAGGCGCCACATAGTTCTTTCAGGGAAAAGAAACATCGTGGGAGTCAAGGACAAGACAGACATGTCAGAAGATTACAATAAATTTGATGAAATTCCTCCCTTCAAAGTCAAAGATGATCCAAGCATCCCGTTAAATGATGAAGATACTCCATGGTTACGGCGTAATCAGAAGAAAGGCAAGAAGAAAAATGGATAGGGGGTGTTGTTGGTGATGTGTAATAATGTATTAAACCTTTTATGTAATTGTGTTGACTATTTTGATAAATATCAAAAATTTGACCAGTTTCCACTAAATTTGACCATTTTGATAAATATCATTTTTATTTTTTAAGTGTTAAAATGACATTTAGACAATTTGTAAATAAATGTAAAAGAAAACAGAAAAGGGAAACAAAAAAGAAAAATAAAAGAAGAAACAGGAAAAAGAAAAAGGAAACAAAAAAATATCTTTATATTTTCAAATTAGTTTGATAAATATCTTATTTTTTATTTTTTTTATTGTTTTAAATGACATTTGGACAATTTTTACACAAAATATCAGAAAATATAAATATATTTTTATAAATATTTGATTTTACAAAAGCTTTTTGAGTCTACTTTGATTTTATAAATAAATGTAAAAGAAAACAGAAAAGGGAAACAAAAAAGAAAAATAAAAGAAGAAACAGGAAAAAGAAAAAGGAAACAAAAAAATATCTTTATATTTTCAAATTAGTTTGATAAATATCTTATTTTTTATTTTTTTATTGTTTTAAATGACATTTAGACTATTTTTACACAAAATATCAGAAAATATAAATATGTTTTTATAAATATTTGATTTTACAAAAGCTTTTTGAGTCTACTTTGATTTTATAAATAAATGTAAAAGAAAACAAAAAAGGAAACAAAAAAGAAAAATAAAACAAGAAACAGGAAAAAGAAAAAGGAAACAAAAAGAAAAAGAAAACAGGAAACAGAAAAAAGGAAAAAAGAAAAAGGAAAAAACCTTTAGGACCGGTTTTTAACAACAACCGGTCCTAAAGGTGGGTTCGCTCGCGCGCCCAATTTTTGGACCTTTAGTACCGGTTTGTGTTAACAACCGGTGCTAAAGGGTCTTTAGGACCGGTTGTCAACACCAACCGGTGCTAAAGGCTCCTAGACCTCTCCGGTGCCGCCATCTTCTCGCCTTCCCGCGCATCTTCTCTCCTCGCCGCCTCTCTCCTCGCCTTCTTTCCTCGCCGACTCGACCTCCTCGCCGCCTCCTCGCTGCCCCATGCCGCCTCCTCGCCGCCCCACGCCGTCGCCTCCTCGCCTCCTCGTCGCCTCCTTGCCGCCTCCTCGCCGCCTCCTCGCCTCCTCGCCGCCTCCTCGCCGTCGCCTCCTCGCTGCCCCACGCCGTCGACTCCGGCACCGGCAGCAGCGAGGAGTCACGGTAAATTCAAGAGCCGGCAGCAGCGAGGGTGGTTTGCATATCTTCACTCACATCATTGTAAATTCAAGAGCTTTAAACTCTTGTGATTTTTTTTAAAGTCACGGTATATCCATATTGTTGTAGTTCCTATTTTCGTCTTCTTACGTTTTAGAATCCAATGTTTCCAAAACTATTTCTTAAAGATGAATCAACTGCCGAAACATGGTGGTATGGTCATATGCAAACCACATACTATTACTAGTATTAATAGGCCCGAAATTTTTGTTTCGCCCCGGACCCTCAAAATATCAGGACCGGCCCTACCGATTCTAAGCGGACCCTTAGACTTTATTCTTACCGTTTTATCGATGGAGATCGCAAAGTCCTATGATTGTATAAATGAGGTGACGTTTCTAAAAAAACACCCGAGCATTTGTGCCAGAACTGCGGTGAAGAAATCTGTGTCACACAATATAACTGTGTTGGCCAAGGGACCCTTTCGCCATGTCCCCCCGACCTCTCACTAGTTTTGCTGGGGAAAGTTTCCGACGATTCCGACGATTCCATGAAACTTTCCGATGATTCCGTAAAACTTTCCGACGATTACGACTCCGACGATTCCGTAAAAATTTTCCGTAAACTTTCCGGTTCCGTAGACAAGTTCCCCAGCTCGGACAACAAGAAGCACAGTCAATTGCCCCGCTCAAGGTGTTATCTGACCAGGCTTCAGTGTCCGGTCCACGCATGGGCGACGTAGGTTACGCTATTGCTGATGTGGTATATAAATATAAGCCCGAGCACCCTCTGGTCGAAAATCCTAGTGCTCTAACAACCCAACTATGGAATTTACATGTTTGGTACTTGGAGGCCACAAGGCAAAAGAGAGACTGTATCATGGCGGCAGTTCAGGATCAACACTACTTCGGAGAGTACGGTGTGGAGGTTGGGTTCGATGATTTTTTCCAGATGTACAATCAACGTGCCCTCGACAAAGCTATCGTCAGCTGCTACTGTTTGTAAGTGATTTATTTATGTAATTTAATTATTTAGTTAAGCTCGCGTTCATTGCCCGTATAATTATCATTCACGAGACATTCTTTTTGTACGCTACTATGCAGAATGAAGATTCGTGAATGCAGGCTGGCAGGAATCTGGGACTTTGGGTTCATTGACCCGTATTCGTTTCATCAAGAGACAATAGAAAAGTTCAACAAGGATACACCGGATGATTTGCTAAGATTTTTGAAGCGACAAAGTACCAAAAAAGAAATACTTTGGCCCTACGGATTCAAGTGAGTGTTACTGTCTTATACACATTCCATTTTTCTTACCTGATGTTAAGTGTAATTGATGAGTATGCATGACTGCGTGTGTACACGTGCGCAGGTCCCACTTCATATTGTTCATCATTAGAATCGATCAAGGACAAGTTGAAGTCTGGGACCCGTTAACCTGGGACGCTGACACATGGAAGAGCGCGCGTCAGATGCTTCAAAGGTATATATATATCGGCCTCTTTCGTTCATCGGCCTCTTTTTCGTTCATTTCCTGATATCAAGTAAGTAATAATTAACTCTTGTATTCATTTTACTTTGTCGGCCAGGGTTTGGCAAATGTTCATCAAGGAAGAACCCGGTACATGGGCAGACAAGCTCCACTTTCAGATTAACAAAGTAAGTAGAACTACGTACCCTGGTTTCAATACCATTACCATTCTCTTGATTATTATTAATTTGACTGAATTATGTTCTCGTATATAGAGCGTCCCGCAACAACCACAGGGCACTGATTATTGTGGATACTACGTTTGCGAGTACATTCACTGGATTATCAATGAGAAATCCCGTACTTCCAGAAATCTAGAGGTACGTAACCGGATCTTCACAACTTTATTTATGTTGCCATCAATTATGTTTAGTTTTGTTCATAACTTAATTGTTTTCATCTACTTCTTTTAAAGCTGCAACGAAAGCGGGCGATGCTCAGACCAATCCAACGTTGCAAGGCAGTTGCAGAGGAATTGACAGGATTTCTCCTCACGCAAGTCATAGATGAAGGCGGAGAATTTTTCCATCCTATGAACCAATAGCCAGCTCCCTTCTCTATGCAAGTATACAGCTATAGGAAACGAACTTCAAATTATGTAATGATAATCGGTCCAGTACTTCGTGTTACATGTATATATGTACTTTTATTTGGTGCATCAACATTTAAGCACAAACACGGAATCGGAAACACTTAACCGCAAACACGGAATCGGTGTTTCCGGATACGTGTTTCTGATTACGTGTTTCCGATTCCGTGTTCGTAAAAAACGGAACACGGACACACGAATCGGAAACACGGAATCGGAAAGACGTAAACGGAAATATGGAACCGGAAACACGTAAACGAAAACCCTGAAAATACGGAACACGGAAACACCGAAATACGGAATCGGAAACCCTGAAAAGAAAAGGAAAAAAAAAGAAAAAAAAGCATTAGGACCGGTTGGTGTTACCAACCGGTTCTAAAGGTCCTCCGCCTGCGCGCACTCTTCGGCGCCCACGTGAAGGCCTTTAGCACCGGTTTGTAAGAGACCGGTGCTAAAGGGGGGGGGCCTTTAGTCCCGGATACGTAGCACCGGATGTGTATCCGGGTCCAAAGGCCCTTACCAACCGGTTCTAATACCCCTATCTCCACTAGTGACGCCACAAGCGTTTTTTACATCTCCTGTATGTGGAGATATATATTTGCTTCGCATGGTGTTATATTTTACATCTATGAGAGAGAGAGATGTATTATTTGTTTTTGCATCTACATCATCTGTTGGAGAGGGGTTTTTAGGCCTATGTGGCTAACATCGATCTTTGAACAAGATTATTCTGGAAAGTGAGTTAGTTGTGAATACGGCCAACAGTATAACACACCATGACTTATAATCCGGGGTTATAATTTTGTGATAAACGAGATGCATGATAATTAACCAACTATTTAACAAATTGTATATTCTGCAAAAGAATTTTGTTACTAACATGTTTCATAGAGAGAATTGAAAACTTCATTATATCTTTATGCCATGTTAAAGTGATAATTGTGCTTCGTGTATTTATATATTTGACCACTTCACATATTTGCTCCTATTTCATGAGATTCATCATATAATACATATACAATAGTTATAACCTTCACACAGTGATGTTAACACATAAGCTTCATACAGTAAATAAAACTCCCTCTGTTTCAAAATAAGTGTCGTTGATCTAGTACAATATTTGCACTAGTTTAGTACTAAATCTGCGACACACTTATTTTTGGACGGAGCGAGTAGTACATAGAGCATTGCATAATCCCAATTCATGTTATGCAGCTCATGCTAATATTAGCTTCAATACTAGAACATGTGAAATTCCACTACCATCGAGGAGTCAATATTTCTGACCGTTCAAGCTATAAGATAACAGATTTATAAACACATATCCTTCATTTGAATTATCTTGTACCAGTTACGAGGCAATTATTGAATTAAATCGTTCAACATAATACCTTGAAAGTTACTAAGAGACCTCATATAGCTAGGAATTTAAATATTTGTTAGAGTTTAAAGATAATTTCTAGAATATTGGTTTGTACGTGTTAGTAAAATCTGGAAGACAACCACTTTTTCTATTTTCTCAAATAAAAATAAATCCCAGTCAGTTAATTAAAAGCAATAGTGTCAGATGTGTGCATTCCTGTCTTTCCCAAGGCCGGTTTTGTGCATTACATGACTCTTTATGTTCCATGTACCCAAACATGAATCTGCAACAAGTAATAGTGACAAGTCCAACTCAACAACTTAATCATTTCTTGCAATATCTATATTTTGTGCTTCATAAGCGTAAGCCGAGTGTATTATATGGGATGATACTCGGTTTACCTACAACACCATTACGGAGCCGCGGGCAGCGTGCATGCCATGTGGCAGGTACGCTTTGCCATGAGTTGCACTATAAGCAGAGTGCTTCTCCGAGGCAACTTCGATTTACCTGAGTTTACACCGTGTCCATTGTATAAGCCAAGTGTGGAACGCCGTATTTACGGCATACACGTAGCTAAGTCGAGAACTATATGTACATCGTGTATTCTGATGGGTATGCTCGGTATAGCATTGGGCTTACAGAATGATACTAGGCAACGCGTGCTTTTCCTATACTGAAGCAATGTGCAAAATCGGGATAAAACCATGTTAAAAATCTTCAAATCTGATATTTTGGTAGAAGATTGACTAAATGGGACAATATGTGTCATAAATGTATAAATAGGATAAAAAGTGAAATTCACTCTATATATAAAGGAAAACTCTTACCTTCGACTGACTGATCCGGGCCACCTATCCACCACCGCCTCGTTCGTTGATCTTGCTCTATGTGACGCACCAGATGGTGCCCGCGCGCCAACGGAGCAGCGACCTAGCGCGCACGGTCCTGAAGCTGGGAGGTGGCGGCTACTGGATCTGAGAGGGCGACGGCACGGCCGCTAGCCCCCAACGCCGGGCGCTCCCGCCGCAGCCCATCCGCCACGACGTCGAGCGGCCCTCCCATGGCCCCCCACCCCCAGCGTCGCCAGCCGCTCGCCCACCGCGACGGTGCGGCCGCTCGCCCCCAACGTCGGCCGCTCCCGCCGCAGCTCATCCGCCAGGACGTCGGTCGACCTCCCCTACCCCTCACCCCCGTGCTGCCAGCCGCTCGACCACGACGCCGACCAGCCCAACGCAGCACGCAGCCCCTCCGCCCCTGATGCCGGCCAGCCCTCCCCTCCCCCGCGCCGCCTGCTGCTCGCCCCTGACGCCGGCCGGCCCTCCGCACGCGGCAAGCCGCACCACGAGGAAGCCGTAGAGCAGATCATTGTGGCGATGAATGAGGTGCCATGCTCTATAGCTTGTGTGTGTGCCTACACGCAGCTGTACTACACTAAGCTTTATTCATAAAAGCAAGTTCGACTAAACATGTATGCTACTAATCAAATTTTGGAACACAAACAAATCTCTAAATTAATAACTAATTAGTGGTTAGCTAAACAACACACATGGATGCTTTAAGGACACACTGCTTGTGCACTGCGATCTCTCTCTCTCTCTCTTCAGTTCATTGCAAATAAATATCATTAGTTTAGTACATCATATTATTTGTACTAATGTCCCCATTGATAAACAGGTTACATGTATCATTCTAAAAAGTATGATATTTTAAACATTAATTAGCAAGATAAACATGGACCATCAGCTATCAATCTAAAAAGGTATGATATTTTAGAAAATGCTGGATATTCAGTTCATTCCAACAGGAAATCAAGTTTGTTGCTGAGTTCACTAAGTTTATGCAAGGGAAACAACTTCAAGCCTTCAAACACAACCTAAACCTTGACACGTTGAGATTGAGGGAGGATGCTAAAGAATAGGCTTGTAGTTTTGTGTAACGTGACATGTTGTCACGATGTTACGATTGTATGTGTGCATGTGTGTAACAAACTGTGGCAGGTTGTTAGCCAAGGATCGGCCTTATCCGATCCTGTATAGATTGGAGTAGGAGCAAAGCCTAGCAACAACATGTGCCGATTGCATTCTTTGTTCTTGGTATTTAACACAAATGTGTCCCTGTAGAAGAGCATACACTTCATGCCAAACTTCTTTCAAACATTTGCCATAAGTATATATTTATATTTCCATAATGAAAAATAGAGTATTTCTTTCACTGTAGACCACCTTGGTTTCGTGCAAGCACAATCGTCTAACAGAACCATGCCTTATGTCTTCTTATTACATAGAGGAAATCACTCGTCAAATTCTGAATTGGCACCATGTCTCTAATTCTAGCCTTTACTACTAATAAATAATAACATACATCTATTTCTACTATCCATTAAAAATTCAGAGAAATACTAGAAAATCTCAACAAAAGGAACTCTAACCCCCTATTTAGCACATCAGAAAACCAAGACCCAAGGGTTTAAGAAATTACCCACCCATACCTTAAATTATTGTGTCGGATTATTTTTGCCGTGTACGTGCAATATAGAATTTCAGTTATAGCAAAATAGTTCTGCCTTGTGCCTATTCATTGTTCGGGCCTGATAAAAAGTCAGTGATCCCATCCAAAGTTATGTTTGTTACTCTGATAAAGCAAAATTTCTTATGTAGATTGATCGGTATTTGAATGTTCTTACAAACTGTGGGTATATGATGGTCTTTGCCCCTTTTCAGCTCATACATAATTTTAGTTTTTCTTTTTCCGTTAAACTGAAATTTTCATCAAACTGTTGTATTAGCCTACACAACTCATAATAAATTTCAGATTTAATTTATGTCAATTTTTTTGATAAACATGGAATTTGTATTGCAATTATGTTGTAGTGTACATTGAAAGACAGAACTAGAGCATCATATGAGGTATTCGTGTCTTTTTTTTGGCTCTGATTTTCTTACCACAAGAAACACACTGTTATATGGTGGATTTACGTATATTGTGCTTGATTTCCCCTTTTGAGGGTGAAAGCTAACTATCGTTGAAAGTGATACTTCGGTTGAGAAAGCATTGTAAATACTACTCGCCCGCATATGCTTTGCCCAATCACACACCCATCATAAGTTACTTTATGCGCTAATATGAAAAGCTCATGAGTTACCAATACAACACACATCCGTATTAATCTGAATTGCACATATTAAGAGTAAGGATGAGAATGGCAACATTGACAGAATAAATAACAATCCGATAGAGCCATACATACTTAGTAACTTTAATGTCGCTGGCTGTATTTCTAGTAGAACAAGTGTTTTACAATTGCATGTAAACAGCTACAAATTTAAAATATTTTCCTGTATACAAAAATTGTACATGTTACTGATACACACATCCGAATCCTTGAGTCGAAAGTTAATATGAGCACCATGTGAAGCCCTGTTCATTAGTTGAAGCCTATGACGGTGTATTGCCACGAACTTATCATCGTTCGTCTTTACTAAAAGTTTCATTCTTTCTAGCACTCTAGCATTGAGCACGAAAAAAGTAACAAAATCAATGTCAGATTTTGTGCCCCGATAATAATCCAATACTATTGTTTTCAGATGAATGTCAAAACATGTGTTGGTAATGAGACCCCGGTATTTACGACGCCACAAATTGTTTTTCCATGATTTCTGGCACTGAAAAAATCGGCAAACCATGTATATAAGAACTTCACAACAACAAGTAGATCAATAAAGAAACCAAAGAAATTGTACTATCGGTAAAATTATCATCACCTGAATGTACAACTTCTCCAAGCACGGAAAGGTTGTCATCAATTCAATAACCATGTCCAAATTAAGAGTAGCCATACCAAGAACCAAACACTTGATTTTGCACGCCACTGTTGCAAGGCCACGAATGCGCGGTCCCTACATCAAAGCATGAAATCCAAAACATTAGACAGTAATATAGGTAATTTCTGTATATATGCAGTGAAATGCAATTTATTAGAAGGTTGACGACAGTAAAAAATAATTGAAGAAGAAGATCAGCTACCTGATGATGACGAATATCTGTGGAACCCAACACGAGCCTGGTGGAGTTGGTACAACCTAGGGTGTCCAACTTAGGCACGGAAAGCGCGGCTACATGCAAATCATGGTTGTGATCAAGATGGATCAATGTTTGAAGATGAGGGGCACTCTCGATAACGAGTTCCTCTATGGATGGATCTGGCGAATGATTATCGACTGCAATGGTTGTAAGGGTAAACGAATTGATCCGGAGGCGACGGGCTCCAGTGCACCGAATAATTAGCAAGAACTCGAGAGAAGGGCTGCCGGCAATCATGCTGTTGAGTGAGAAGTCCGAGAGGTAGACATAATGAAGAACGAGCTTCTTAAGCTGGGGGAAGTGAATCCCCTGAAGTGCGTCGTCCGTGAGTGTGAAATGTCCGAATTCGGCAACACAGAGGGTGGGCGAGAAGCGGAAGATTAATGCCGGCACCGGCATCGGCTGCCAGTTGTGCCACCGCCGACGGTAGAACTCAAGCTCCTTGAGTTTATCCAGAGTGGAGGACAGGAGACAGGCGTCGACGGCAGCATCGTTGTCCATGTCCGTGGACAATTCTGGGCGAATGGAGAAGCGGTGGCAGACGCCTTGGTGGGAGGAAATTAAGCGTTGTAAAACATCACCGAGTTTACCATCACCGAGTTCAGCGCAGTCGATGTTGAGAGGAAGAGAGCGCCAAAGGGGACGCCAGCGTCTCGCGAGGATCTGCGTGCGGCCGCGTTCCTTGATGGGGAGGAGCGAGATAATCTAACGGAGCATGTCGTCGGGGAGGTCGCTGAGGTTTCTGATGTGGTGGAGATCTCGTCCGTCTCCGCATCCATCGTGTTCAGCCGCTCCGGGATCGGGCGGTGCCGCCGGTTGTGCCGGAGCCGGATAGCGCTCGACCTCGAGTGCGGCTGACTTCCTCTTCCGGGTAGCCGTACTCCTACTACTACGGCCGGCCTCCATCTGTTTGGCAGAGATCGGCCCTGAGGAGAATTAGGTTCTATGGTGGAGCTCGGGATTGGAGAAGGACTGGGAGGGGAGGCTAGGGCCAGATGCGGAGCGGACGAAGCAACCTCGATCGCTTCTGAGGAGAGTGTGTGTTTGACACTTTGACTGCTGGCTTAGTACGATGGATGACAGACCATGGCGGACGTGAGTAAATGGAAAGGTGACATGAGCAATTAGAAACTGCCTAATGTGACATGTGCGCATGCATGGCCGGCCCCAGATCAATAGCGTCCCCTTGACGCTGCCAAAACCCCGCTGCTCAACAGCTAGCATGTTTTTCAGAAAAAAATAGTACTGCCTCAATCTCAAAATAAATGTCTTAAACTTAATACAAATTTATACTAGAGCTAGTATAAAGTTAAGACAATTATTTTAGAACGGAGGGCGTACGTCGACACCTGCACCTTTAATTTAGTTTGTTGCGGAAGAGAAGATCGTGTCAAAGGTCGCGACAGTAAGAGCATCTCCACCCGTTCGGGTTCGCGTTCCTCGTTCCAAAGATCGCCCGAAAGGGTTAAATTTTTTTTATTAAATCGTCCCAAATTCGGCCAAATCCCAATCAAATTCAAACGAAATTCATAGTTTCGTTAAAATTTATGCAAAAACTGAAATTAAAACATAACTAAACATTAAACTAAGCTTGAGCTAAGCTAAAGCTACCGCCCGCCGCCGCCGCCTTCTACATGCCGAGGAGCTTGTAGAAGTTGGTGTAGTCGTCGTCGCCATCGTCGTCGTTGCCACCCGCTCCGCCGCCATCCTTGCTGCACCCTTGCCCTAGGTCGCCGAGCCGAATGGGGTTCGAAATCGCCGGCGCCTCCTCGCCGCTCTAGTCAAGGATGACGATGACACCCTCCTCGCGGCCACGTCGACGGGCGGCGATCTCCTCCAGGGCGCAACACTGGCGTTCCATTTCTTCCCGGATGTAGTCTTCCCGCGTCCATTTCAGGGCGGCCTCGTCGGTGGCGACCATGGCGGGGTGCTCCTGCTCGACGGGCAGGAGCCCCGGCTCCGTCTTCGGCTTGACGAGGCGGGAGGAAGCGTCGGGCTCGTTGATGACGATGTCGGCGCTGCGTGTGCGCCGCCCCAGCAGCGTCTCCTACAGCTCCGGCTTTACGAGGAGCAACGCCAGCGATCCGGAGGAGCGGGAGCGGGACGGAACGACGAGGACGTCGCCGTCTCCATCCTCACAGGCGTCCAGGAGCTGCCGCGGTGGTGGGAGAAAGCTGGCGGCGGAGGGTAGTTGTACCTGGGCGTGTTGGCGCCCTCGATATGCTCGAGGACGGCCTTCATGGTGCGGCCGGGGACGCCCCACCAGTGGCGCCGCCCCTCAAAGTTGTGCCGGCCAGTGGGCTCGACCCCGTTGGTGGCGGCGTGCTAGTTGGCCGGACGACGTTCGAATAATGTTGTCCACAGCGCATTGTTGTCGAGGGTGTACCGCGGGAGGTTGCACGAGTCCTCTGGCAGGCCGGACCTGATGCGCGCAATCCCGGCCCGTCGCTCAGCTCCGATGGCTTGTTGTGGCACTGGCACGCCGCCGACGCTTAGCCTCCAAGACCCCGATGCCCGCATGTCAGGCGGCGCCCGGTACTCCGCCTCGTAGAGGTGGCGGGCCTCGTCCTCACGGAGGTGCAGGCGGCCGAAACCATTGGCGACCGCTCCATTGCCGGTGTAGTGTTTGACCATCATTCTTGGGTGGGAGAGGGAGAGAAGGCGCCGGGGGTGAAGAAGAAGAGGAGAGAGCGTCGACGGGGAGAGGTGTGCGAGCACCGGCTGGGGGTGGGTCGCCTTAGATAGCCGTGGGCGGGCCGGCCTGCAGAGCGACGTCGTGTGAACGCTTGGCAAGAGCCGACGGGTCGTGCTCACGGGGACGCGCGTCGCCGCACCTTCACTGCTCGTCCGTGAATCAATGTAAGGCTGACTGGCGGCGCAACCATCGCATTGATTCCCTCGGGAAATGAGGCGATGAGGACGACGACCGCGCGGCCACTTGCTGACTCGGCGGGCCCAACGTTTTTTCGCGCCAAAAACGTTTCCGCCAGCGCCCCCGGGCGATCCCGCGATGGGTTCGGCCTGGGACCGCCGAAGCTTGAACCGCCCGTAAACTAAGCTTGAACTAAGCTTAAACTACCGCTGCTGCCCGTCACTGCCGCTTTCTCCATGCCGAGGAGCTTATAGAAGTTGGTGTAGTCGTCGTCTCCATCGTCGCCGTTGCCACCCACTCCGGAGCCGTTCTTACTACACCCCTGCCCTGGGTCACCAAGACAAATGGGGTTCGAAAGCGCCGGCGCCTCCTCTCCACTCTCGTCAAGGATGACGATGACACCCTCCTCGCGGCCGCGTAAACGGGTGGCGATCTCCTCCAGGGCGCGGCATTGGCGCTCCATTTATTCCCGTACGTAGTCGTCCCATGCCCATTTTAGGGCGGCCTCGTCGGCGGCGGCCATGGCGAGGTGCTCCTGCTTAACGGGCAGCAGCCCCGCCTCCGTCTTCGGTTTGATGAGGCGGAAGGAAGCGTCGGGCTCGTTGTTGATGCGGGTGTTGCGTGTATGACGCCCCAGCGGCGTCTCCTGCGGCTCTGGCTTGACGGGGAGCAACGCCGGTGATCTGGAGGAGCGGGAGCGGGAGCCGGACGACGAGGACATCGCCGTCTCCATCGTCCTCGGCGTCTAGAAGCTGCCGCGGCGGCGGGAGAAATTTGGCGGCGGAGGGTAGTAGTACATGGGTGTGTTGCCGCCCTCGCTGTGCTCAAGGACGGCCTCCAAGGTGCGGCCCGGGATGCCCCACCAGAGGCGCCACCCATCGGAGTTGTGCCGGCCGCGAGGCTGTCGGGGGCGTACCGCGGGAGGTTGTGCGAGTTCTTCGGCAGGCCGGACCGGATGCGCACAATCTCCGCCCGTCGCTCAGCTCCAGTGGGCGGTGGTGGCACCGGGACGCCGCCGGCGCTCAGCCTCCAAGACCCCGGCACCCACATGTCTGGCGGCGCCGGGTACTCAGCCACGTAGAGGAGGCGGGCCTCGTCCTCACGGAGGTGCCGACGGCCGAAACCGTTGGTGTCCGCTCCATCGCCGGGGTAGTGTTCGACCATCGTTCTTGGGGAGGAGAGGGAGAGAAGGCGCCGGTGGCGAAGAAGAACAGGAGAGATCATCGGCGGGGAGAGGTGTGTGGCCACCGGCGGCGGTGGGTCGCCTTATATAGTGACGGGCGGGCGGGCACACGGAGCGGCGGCGTGTGAATGCATGGCAGGAGCCGACGGGACGCGCTTCGCCGCGCTTCACTGTGCCGCCCGTCAATCAATGGAAGGTTGACCGACGACGCAGCGTTCGCATCGATTCCCGCGGAAAACGAGGCGATGAGGACGACGATCGCGCTGCCACTCGCTGAATCGACGAGCCCAATGTTTTTTCACGTCAAAAATGTTTCGGTCGGCAGTGTTTTTTCACGCCAAAAATGTTTCCGTCGGCGCCCCCGGGAGACCCCGCGTTCATCCAGTTCTGACAGTGGCGATGGTATGAGAATTGAGAAGGGCATGCATGCACGCACTGTTTGGATCAGACAGAAAGTATATATCTCGACAACTGTAGGAAGAATGTGTATCCGTACAATCGTCGTTCTCTTCCGCCCAAGCATCCCTTAAAGAAAAAAGGCAAGCATTTCAATGGCAAGGCAGAACCCCGGGGGAAGCCTGTCATCCGTACTGGTGTTGAAGTATTTGATATGGTCAAAGATTTAAAAGTAATCTTTGGAAAGGGTCCTGGCAGCCAACCTGTTCCTAACGGCCGTGATAAGCGCGTACCCATGTGGAAGAAGAAATCTATATTTTGGGAGCTACCCTACTGGGAAGTCCATGAGGTCCACTCGGCAATCGACGTGATGCACCTGACGAAGAATCTCTGCGTGAATATTCTAGGCTTCCTGGGCTTGTATGGGAAGTCAAAAGATACACCGGAAGGACGGGAGGACCAGGAACGTCATAAAGGAAGAGATGGCATGCATCCAGGGCAGTTTCAAGGGCGTGCCAGCTACGCTCTTACTAAGGAAGAGAAGGAAATCTTCTTTGAAGTCCTGTTCAGTATCAAGGTCCCGACTGGCTTCTCGTCGAATATAAAGGGAATCGTAAATATGAAAGACAAAAAATTCCAAAACCTAAAGTCTCATGACTGCCACGTGCTTATGACGCAATTGCTTCCGGTTGCATTGAGGGGAATTCTACCAGGAAATGTTCGCCTGGCAATTGTGAAGGTATGTGCATTCCTCAATGCAATTTCTCAGAAGGTAATCGATCGAGAAAGTCTATCAGGGTTACAGATTGATGTGGTCCAATGTCTGGTCAGCTTTGAGCTGTTGTTCCCGCCATCCTTCTTCAATATAATGACACACCTCCTAGTTCACCTAGTCGAAGAGATTAGAATTCTCGGTCCTGTGTTTCTACACAACATGTTCCCGTTCGAGAGGTTCATGGGAGTCTTAAAGAAATATGTTCGTAACCGTGCTAGGCCAGAAGGAAGTATCTCCAAGGGCTATGGAATAGAGGAGGTCATTGAGTTTTGTGTGGACTTTCTTCCTGACCTTAAGCCGATTGGTGTTCCTGAATCTCGGTATGAGGGTAGGCTGACAGGAAAAGGCACACTAGGAAGGAAAGAAAAAGTATGTATGGACGGGCATTCTTTCTCTCAAGCACACTACACAGTTCTACACAATTTCACCGTGGTGGCTCCGTATATCGTGAGACACAAGAATATTCTACGCTCCGAAAACCTCGGCAAGGCTGACTCTTGGATTATAGGGGAACACGAGAAGACTTTCGGTAGTTGGTTGTAGACACATCTCATGAATGACGACACCATTGAAGATGAGCTGTACTGTTTGGCCAGGCCACCATCTTCGACTATATGTACTTTCCAAGGATATGAGATAAATGGGAATACATTTTACACGGTTGCCCAAGATAAAAAGAGCACCAACCAAAATAGTGGTGTCCGCTTTGATGCAATAGACGAGAATGGGCACTGTTTGGAAACATATTACGGGTACATAGAGGAGATATGGGAACTTGACTATGGACCTACTTTTAAGATCCCTTTATTTCGGTGCAAATGGGTGAAGCTGACAGGAGGCAGAGTAGTTGTAGACCAAAAGTACGGCATGACAACAGTGGATCTCAACAATCTTGCGTACATGGACGAACCATTTGTCCTAGCCAATGATGTCGCTCAGGTTTTCTATGTGAAGGACATGTCTACATTAACGAGAAAAAGAAATCAGCAAAAGAAGATATCGTCCGATGAGCCAAAACGGCACATAGTTCTTTCAGGGAAAAGAAACATCGTGGGAGTAGATGACAAGACAGACATGTCAGAAGATTATAATAAGTTTCATGAAATTCCGCCCTTCAAAGTGAAAACTGACCCAAGCATCCTACTGAATGATGAAGATTCTCCATGGCTACGACCCAGAAAAAAACAGAAATAATAGATAGGAATATTGGTGCAATAATGTAATAATGTATTAAACCTTGTATGTAATGCATGTATGGAATGTACTAAATTTCAAACACTTTTCATTTTCATAGTATCCATGTAAGAGATGAGTTCTCGTTCGAAACCCTGATACTTCGAGAGAGATTGTCCGTTTTGTACACGAAGTGCATCCAGTTGTTGTCGTACCCCTCTCAACTTTTTAACACATGCTATGTGGGTGAAATGATGATAGCATGCCAACTTTCAACATTTTTAGAGTTCATTTGTAGTGCTTTTCAATTTCAGGGTCAACTAGCTCAAAAAAAATAATTAAATGCACGAAATATATCAAATGAACTCAGAAATTGTTGAAATTTTGTGGTGTCCCTTTGAATGGTGCATTTTGAACACACAAAAAGTATGGAGTTCAAATAAGTTCAAAAAAAATGAAATCCCTTTGTAAGAGATGAGTTCTCGTTCGAAACCATGATACTTCGAGAGAGATTGTCCGTTTTGTACACGAAGTGCATCCAGTTTTTGTCGTAGCCCTCTCAACTTTTTAACACATGCTATGTGGGTGAAATGATGATATCATGCCAACTTTCAACATTTTCAGAGTTCGTTTGTAGTGCTTTTCAATTTCAGGGTCAACTAGCTCAAAAAAATTAAGTAAATGCACGAAATATACCAAGTGAAGTCAGAAATTTTTGAAATTTTGTGGTGTGCCTTTGAATGGTGCATTTTGAACACACAAAAAGTGTGGAGTTCAAATAAGTTCAAAAAAATGAAATCCCTTTGTAAGAGATGAGTTCTCGTTCGAAACTCTAATACTTCAAGAGAGATTGTCCGTTTTGTACACGAAGTGCATCCAGTGTTTGTCGTATCCCTCTCAACTTTTTAACACATGCTATGTGGGTGAAATGATGATATCATGCCAACTTTCAACATTTTCAGAGTTCGTTTGTAGTGCTTTTCAATTTCAGGGTCAACTAGCTCAAAAAAATTAAGTAAATGCACGAAATATACCAAGTGAAGTCAGAAATTTTTGAAATTTTGTGGTGTGCCTTTGAATGGTGCATTTTGAACACACAAAAAGTGTGGAGTTCAAATAAGTTCAAAAAAATGAAATCCCTTTGTAAGAGATGAGTTCTCGTTCGAAACCCTAATACTTCAAGAGAGATTGTCCGTTTTGTACACGAAGTGCATCCAGTTTTTGTCGTAGCCCTCTCAACTTTTTAACACATGCTATGTGGGTGAAATTATGATAGCATGCCAACTTTCAACATTTTCAGAGTTCATTTGTAGTGCTTTTCAATTTCAGGGTCAACTAGCTCAAAAAAAAAGTAAATGCACGAAATATACCAAATGAAGTCAGAAATTTTTGAAATTTTGTGGTGTGCCTTTGAATGGTGCATTTTGAACACACAAAAAGTATGGAGTTCAAATAAGTTCAAAAAAATGAAATCCCTTTGTAAGAGATGAGTTCTCGTTCGAAACCCTGATACTTCGAGAGAGATTGTCCGTTTTGTACACGAAGTGCATCCAGTTTTTGTCGTAGCCCTCTCAACTTTTTAACACATGCTATTTGGGTGAAATGATGATAGCATGCCAACTTTCAACATTTTCAAAGTTCATTTGTCGTGCTTTTCAATTTCAGGGTCAACTAGCTCAAAAAAAATAAGTAAATGCACGAAATATATCAAATGAAGTCAGAAATTGTTGAAATTTGATGGTGTGCCTTTGAATGGTGCATTTTGAACACACAAAAAGTATGGAGTTCGAATAAGTTTAAAGAAATGAAATCCCTTTGTAAGAGATGAGTTCTCGTTCGAAAACCTGATACTTCGAGAGAGATTGTCCGTTTTGTACACGAAGTGCATTCAGTTTTTGTCGTAGCCCTCTCAACTTTTTAACACATGCTATGTGGGTGAAATGATGATAGCATGCCAACTTTCAACATTTTCAGAGTTCATTTGTAGTGCTTTTCAATTTCAGGGTCAACTAGCTTAAAAAAAAGTAAATCCACGAAATATATCAAATGAAGTCAGAAATTGTTGAAATTTTGTGATGTGCCTTTGAATGGTGCATTTTGAACACACAAAAAGTATGGAGTTCAAATAAGTTCAAAAAATCATTGCAGAACATATGACCAAATTAATACAAGTTCATCATCACATTAAAGCCAAAGAACAGTAGTGATCAAATGTTATTATTGCAAAAAATAAATACATAAAGTTCTCTCATAAAACAACATACAACTATGTAAAACATTTAAATGCAACAACAAATGCGATCAAAATCGCAACTAAGGTAACAATTGACCAAACAGTATAATGATACCAAGCCTCTAATATTCCTAATCTTCAAGCGCATTTCATCCATCTTCAAGCGCATTGCATCCATCTTCAACCGCATCGCATCGATCTTGATCTTGCGATCATCGATGACATCGGCGACATGTAACTCCAGTTCCATATTCTTATCCTAAATTATTTTCAATTTTTTCTTCAAATATTTGTTTTCTTTTTCAACCAAATTTAACTTCTCGACAAGAATTTTTATGTGGGTTGGAATTTCCGGTTCACATACCTCCTAGATTAAAAAAAATATATGTCACATTGGTCGTCATAGTTGTTATAGATACTAAATAAAACAAATAGTTATAAAAGATAATATATACCACATCCGAATCATAGACAGGACGAGGGCCGACGGAGGCGGATACCAAAACCATCGCACTATATAATAACAAAAAATAATGAAAGTGAGTAATTTATAAAAGTATGTATCTAAATCATACAAGTAAGATTTTTTTGATTTTAAAAAAAAGATAAGAACAAGAGGCTCACCACGGTGGTGCTCGCAGTTGGTGTGCACGGCCAAACCTAGACAAATATTAAGGAAAATGAAGCTTGGAGGTCGAGTTTGGAGAGGAGAAAGCTTAAATAGAGTGGCTCGGGCATTTCATCGAACACGTCATGTGCATGAACTAGGGTGGCAAGAGCATGGCATGGTCACACTTCAACAACCAAAAAACAGGGGATATGGCAGGCAGGGGCGAGGGCTTATATAGGCAAAACCTTAGTCCCGGTTCTTGCCACGCCCCGGGACTAAATGCCCCTGCTTCCTACCTTCTTGTCCGCCGAAAAAGGGCCTTTAGTCCCGGGTTGTGGCTCCAGCCGGGACTAAAGACCCCCTTTAGTCCCGGTTGGAGCCACGCCCCGGGACTAAAGGTTCGTGTTTCCCGCCTTCTAGTCTGCCCGAAAAAGGGTCTTTAGTCCCGGGTCGTGGCGCCACCCGGGACTAAAGGGGTCTTTAGTCCCGGATCGAGCCCCGAACCGGGACTAAAGATCCACCTGTATAAGCGGGAGTTCGAAAATTTCGAACCCAAATCGTCCATTTTCTCTTCTCTTCCTCTCGTTCTCCTGCCCAGCGCAGCAAGCGACGAACTCGACGACGCCGTCAGGCTGCCCGCCGTCCTGCTCGCTGCCGCCTGCCGTCCTCCTCGCCTTCGCCGTCGTCCTGCTCGCCGCTGCCGTCCTCCTCGCCACGCGCCGCCCTCCTCGCCGCGCGCCGCCCTCCTCCTCGCCGCGCGCCGCCGTCCTCCTCGCCGCGCGCCGTCGACACCCCCGGCCGGTAAGCCCCACGCCCCCTCCTCCCCAACACTCCGGCCAGCACAAGCAAAGAAGTAAAAGGAGAAGAAAGGAAGAAAAAGGAGAAGAAAGGAAGAAAAAGGAGAAGAAAGGAAGAAAAAGGGAAGAAAGAAAGAAAAAGGAGAAGAAAGGAAGAAAAAGGAGAATAAGAAAAAGAGGAGAAGAAAAGAAGAAAAAGAAGAATAAGAAGAGGAACAATAGGAGAAGAGGAGAGGAGACGAAGTAGTAGAAGAATAGGAGAAGTAGAAGTAGAAGTAGAAGAATAATAGGAGAAGTAGAAGTAGAAATATAATTTTGCTATTGTATATGCTTAAGTGTTAATAGTTTAATTTTTTTATTGTATATGCTTAAGTGTTAATAGTTTATTTTTAGCAAGAAAATTAATAGAACTAGTTTAATTTTGCTATTGTATATGCTTAAGTGTCCGGGACTGGGCTCCGCCAGGCTGGTATTTTAGAGTTTAGGTTCTAGCCAAGACCCGGGACTAAAGGTACTCCTATATAAAACGAGCCTTCGAAGTTTCCAACCCCTCTTATATAGTTTGTTAGTTTATTAGTTAATCAAATGTCCATTTTTTGCAGAACTATGGATCCACATATCAGGAACCTCGAAGAGGAAGAACATCTCGAAGATATAATCAAAGACGGCCCCGACGTTGAACCAGCCGAATCTCCGACGTCATATCTAAACGACTCCGGATATGGAATGGAGGTCGAGCGACACGAAGATGAAGACGATGGGGCAGGAGATAGGTCCAATGACGGAGAAGGTGATGATAGCTCCACTGATGGAGAAGCCGGTGGAGAAGCCGGTGAAGAAATAATAAAGTCCGGCGAGGTATACATATGAAGTTCGACAATCACTTGTAATATGTGAAAAATATTGGAGATAGCTCTATATTGTATACATATACATTCATTTGATGAATGTTTCTCCCTCTTAGGCCTCCACATCGAGCAAATCTACGAAACGAGACCCGACTAGAAAGTTGGATGCACAGACGAATTACACCTTTGAGGTGATAATGCCTACGGGCGAACCCAAGCTTCCTAAGAATGCTGCTGACACATTCAAGAAGCAATGCGGAGTTCTCGTTAGGGATCACGTCCCGATCAGTGTTCGGGAGTGGAACAAGCGCAAAGGGGCAGCCGATAGTGACTATGTCGCCGAAAGGTACAAAGATAATCTTTGAAATGATCTCATGTCACATTTCAACCTGCCAGAATGTGAGAATGAAGACGCCACAGATAAACTGAGGGCCAAAGTCAAGCAGTGGACTCTAAAGAAGATGGCCGAACTATTCTGTAGCAGGAAGAAGAAGCTATGGAAAAACTATCTCGAGACCAAGAAAGTGCCAGTATTCGAGGGGTATCTAGCCAAGCAGGCGAATCACTGGAAGGAATTTCAAGAGTACAAGGAGTCAGAAGATGCCCAAGCATTATCAGAAAAGAACAAGATAAATGCAGATAAGAAGAAATATCACCACAAGCTGGGGCCAGGGGGCTATGAGACTGTCATCCCAAAGTGGGGAAAGAAAGAGCAAGATCTGATAGATAAAGGCGTCGTACCTGAACCACTCCGTGATGAGTGGGAATTGAGAGCAAGAAATTGGTTCCTTGCGCATGGTGGGTTGTACGACGAAAAAACAGGGGACCTCATCTGCAATGACAATCTTAGGATACCCAGGGAGAATTGGAAAAGGATAGTGAAAGAAATTAAGGAGGGACAAAGAAAGTTCACTGCAGATAAATATAAAGATTTTCTCACATTGGTCCTCGGCAATGACGAACATGGAGGATGAACGCGAGGCTTCGGTCCATCTTACCCGTGGTGGCTTGGGTTTGCCAGAGACCAAGACACTTACAGAAGCCGAGAGAGAGCAAAGAAGCGGCAGAAGGATGAGGATAATGACAAGTTCAACCAGTTGCTTGCCAGGATTAACGAGCAACAGAAGCAGATTGATGAGCTTAGAGGAGTACCGTGCCAGGAAGATCCTGCACTTGATATTACCGGCGCCCCATCTAAGCGGAAAAGCAGCGTGGCTGAATCTGAGGCCCCGCCCAGTGATGAACGAAGAATAATACAGGACTGTCCTGGCTACCCCGTGGATGGAATCAAGAAGTCAACATTATGTGAACTCCATCAGAAATTCAAGAACATATCCATGAAGGTGGCTGTTGGACAAGCTTTACCTTCTGGCCCTGATGCACGCTGGCATGGCCGTGAGATTCCAGCTGGCTTTGCTAAAGTCGGGGTGGATGAAATCATGACGGGGTTTAGTGATATGGAGCTCGACATAGCTGGACCCGACGATAAGAGGACACTCGGAGAAGTACTGGGTGGAGTCATCCTATGGGACAAGAACTACATCAAGCTTTCAGGCTCGGCCCCAAGGACAACACCGCCTCCGAGTCGTCGCAGGTCACCTACACCTCCATTACCTCCAAGCCCTCCACATGACGTCGCCCAGCACAACACGAGTCCATCTCTATCTCCGCCACCGCACGCTCCGGATACAAAGCCTGAGCCTGCCACGGATACAAAGCGGGAGCGTGCCACCAAGAACGCTCCGCTGTCGCCCGCTCCGGATATAAAGTCTGAGCCTGCCACGGATACAAAGCGGGAGCGTGCCACCAAGAACGCTCCGCCGCCGCCCGCTCCGGATACAAAGCATGAGCCTGCCACGGATACAAAGCGGGAGCGTGCCACCAAGAACGCTCCGCCGCCGCCCGCTCCGGATATGCAGCCTGAGCCTGCCACGGATACAAAGCGGGAGCGTGCCACCAAGAACGCTCCGCCGCCACCCGCTCCGGATAAGCAGCTTGAGCCTGCCACGGATACAAAGCAGGAGCGTGCCACCAAGAACGCTCCGCCGCCGCCCGCTCCGGATACAAAGCCTAAGCCTGCCACGGATACAAAGCGGGAGCGTGCCACCAAGAACGCTCCGCCGCCGCCCGCTCCGGATACAAAGCCTGAGCCTGCCACGGATACAAAGCGGGAGCGTGCCACCAAGAACGCTCCGCCGACGATTCCTAAGCCACAGAGCACCCCAAAGCGCAAACGGTCACCCCTCCCAAAGGTACGTCATGCTAATCTTCCTATCGGACCTTATGATCGTACCCCTTCCATCACAGTATGACTTACACCATAAGCCTGATGACTATACACGCACATTGCCAGCACAACACGAGTCCATCTCGATCACCGCCGCCGGACTTGGGTCGTCCGTCTCTACCGCCGCCCGCTCCGGACACTAAGCGGGAGCGTGCCACCAAGAACGCTCCGCCGACGATTCCTAAGCCAGAGAGCACCCCAAAGCGCAAACTGTCGCCCCTCCGAAAGGTACGTCATGCTAATCTTCCTATCAGACCTTATGACTTACACCATAAGCCTGATGACTATACACGCACATTGCAGAAGGAAGTGAAAAAGAGCAGATCACATGCAAGTGCAAGTGGGAGCAAATCAAGTTCAACTACAAGAAATAAAAAATCAGACGTTCCTCAGCTTGGACAATAGGCCAAACAGTCGATCCCACCCCTCAAGGTGTTAACCGAGAATGTTCCCCCTTCGATGCAGGGTCTAGCTTTAGAAAGTGCAAAGAAGTTGGCGGCTGCATGTGGTGTCTCGGTTGAAGAATTGCTGTCTTCCCAAGACGACAAGATACCCAAGGCTGTGGTAGCCCCTAAGCCACAGTTTGTCTTGGGTGAGCCTTTGGTCAGCAAAGATGATCTACCAACAAATATACGTTACTTGCATCAATGGTACTTAAGTGAATCAAAGAATGGGAGAACGATGATCGTGCTGAGTGTCCCCAAGGAGTACTACGGCCGCCCTGAACAAATCCATATCGACTTTGATGAACTCTTCCAGATGTACAATGGCGACGCCCTCGACAAATCGCTTATGAGTTTCTATTGTCTGTAAGTTTTTCAATTCGTTGTCTACATATATATAACTTGTTTAGTTATTTCAATTCATTGTCTATATATAACTTGTACTCTATTATGGAGAATGAAGATTCTGTATTGTAAAAGTAAGTGCATCCTAAATATTGGGTTTATTGACCCAGATAAAATACATATAGCGACGCTAACTAATTATCCCAAGGAGACGGAGGAAAACCTTCTAAGGTTTCTAATAGATCAAAATTTCTGTGACCACATACTGTTTCCATACAACTTCAGGTGAGGGTCTTTACTCTGTTGTGTCCATTCACTTATAAGTGTAATTGATAAGTTACTGACACTTATATATATATACATGTGCAGCTTCCATTGGATTCTGTTGGACATTCAAATTGCTAAGGGAAGAGTTGATGCCTTCGACCCATTATCGAGACCCTTGAAACAGTTCCAAAGCTTGCAGGACATGCTCCAAGGGTAATTTGAATCATTCTTGCGCTCTATCGGTCTCTTTCGATGATTTTCTGATATATCAATTAATGAAAAACTGAGCAAATCATTATCCTTGTCGGGCAGGGTTTGGCAGCGGTTCAAGTGCGTGACTCTCGGTAACTTTCATGAGAAGCTAACCTTTAAAGCGGCTCAGGTAAGTAGTAGTATGATATACTTCTATTAATTTTCAATACATTTATGATGCTAGATTATTATTTTGATTATATATATTCTATTCTCGTAAAGTGCGACCAGCAGCCACGGGGAACGCATCTATGCGGATACTATGTTTGCGAGACCATTCGCATGTTTACCTCTGAGCACAAGGATCACAGATTCGACGTAAGCAATGAACATTCACACCTCTATTTTTATCCGTCATTCTTTGTTATCATGATTGATATTCATATTCATCTCCTCTTCTTATATAGCACACGGCCATGACGACGAATGTCCTACCAGAGCAACGCGCGATTGCTGTTGCAGAGGAGCTTGCGATCTTTGTGAGGACGGAAGCTATAGATGACAAAGGACGATTTAGTGTAGCTAGGGGCCATTACTGATGTCCGTCCATGTAATCGAATAGACGGGCTCTAGTCCCGATAATTCAAATCTCCATATAATTGTATATATATACTCGCTTGTAAGATAAGTTAATTATATATATATATATATGCATAATTATTTCTATTTTAAATTATATTGAAACTAATTCCCGAACACCAAACAAGGCATCACGTTAATCTCCCGAACACCTAAACCCTAAAACCCTAAAACCCAAAAATAATTTCATTCAAGAAAAAAAGCCAAAAACCAGCAAAATCTGAAAATCTTTAGTCCCGGTCCGTGTAACGAGCCGGGACTAAAGGGCATGCCCCTGGGGGGCTACGAGGCGCCCACGTGGAGCACCTTTAGTCCCGGCGTGTAAGAGGACCGGGACGAAAAGGTTAGGCCTTTAGTCCCGCCCCTTTAGTCCCGGTTGGTGAACCGGGACTAAAGCCCCTTACGGGCCGGGGCTATAGGCCCTGTCCCCACTAGTGATATCTTGTCCGCCGAAAAAGGGCCTTTAGTCCCGGGTTGTGGCTCCAGCCGGGACTAAAGACCCCCTTTAGTCCCGGTTGGAGCCACGCCCCGGGACTAAAGGTTCGTGTTTCCCGCCTTCTAGTCTGCCCGAAAAAGGGTCTTTAGTCCCGGGTCGTGGCGCCACCCGGGACTAAAGGGTTCTTTAGTCCCGGATCGAGCCCCGAACCGGGACTAAGGATCCACCTGTATAAGCGGGAGTTCGAAAATTTCGAACCCAAATCGTCCATTTTCTCTTCTCTTCCTCTCGTTCTCCTGCCCGGCGCGGCAAGCGACGAACTCGACGACGCCGTCAGGCTGCCCGCCGTCCTGCTCGCTGCCGCCTGTCGTCCTCCTCGCCTTCGCCGTCGTCCTGCTCGCCGCCGCCGTCCTCCTCGCCGCGCGCCGCCCTCCTCGCCGCGCGCCGCCGTCCTCCTTGCCATGCGCCTTCGACACCCCCGGCCGGTAAGCCCCACGCCCCCTCCTCCCCAACACTCCGGCCAGCACAAGCAAAGAAGAAAAAGGAGAAGAAAGGAAGAAAAAGGAGAAGAAAGGAAGAAAAAGGAGAAGAAAAGAAGAAAAAGGAAAAGAAAGGAAGAAAAAGGAAAAGAAAGGAAGAAAAAGGGAAGAAAGAAAGAAAAAGGAGAAGAAAGGAAGAAAAAGGAGAATAAGAAAAGGAGGAAAAGAAAAGAAGAAAAAGAAGAATAAGAAGAGGAACAATAGGAGAAGAGGAGAGGAGACGAAGTAGTAGAAGAATAGGAGAAGTAGAAGTAGAAGTAGAAGAATAATAGGAGAAGTAGAAGTAGAAATATAATTTTGCTATTGTATATGCTTAAGTGTTAATAGTTTAATTTTTTTATTGTATATGCTTAAGTGTTAATAGTTTATTTTTAGCAAAGAAAATTAATAGAACTAGTTTAATTTTGCTATTGTATATGCTTAAGTGTCCGGGACTGGGCTCCGCCAGGCTGGTATTTTAGAGTTTAGGTTCTAGCCAAGACCCGGGACTAAAGGTACTCCTATATAAAACGAGCCTTCGAAGTTTCCAACCCCTCTTATATAGTTTGTTAGTTTATTAGTTAATCAAATGTCCATTTTTTGCAGAACTATGGATCCACATATCAGGAACCTCGAAGAGGAAGAACATCTCGAAGATATAATCAAAGACGGCCCCGACGTTGAACCAGCCGAATCTCCGACGTCATATCTAAACGACTCCGGATATGGAATGGAGGTCGAGCGACACGAAGATGAAGACGATGGGGCAGGAGATAGGTCCAATGACGGAGAAGGTGATGATAGCTCCACTGATGGAGAAGCCGGTGGAGAAGCCGGTGAAGAAATAATAAAGTCCGGCGAGGTATACATATGAAGTTCGACAATCACTTGTAATATGTGAAAAATATTGGAGATAGCTCTATATTGTATACATATACATTCATTTGATGAATGTTTCTCCCTCTTAGGCCTCCACATCGAGCAAATCTATGAAACGAGGCCCGACTAGAAAGTTGGATGCACAGACGAATTACACCTTTGAGGTGATAATGCCTACGGGCGAACCCAAGCTTCCTAAGAATGCTGCTGACACATTCAAGAAGCAATGCGGAGTTCTCGTTAGGGATCACGTCCCGATCAGTGTTCGGGAGTGGAACAAGCGCAAAGGGGCAGCCGATAGTGACTATGTCGCCGAAAGGTACAAAGATAATCTTTGGAATGATCTCATGTCACATTTCAACCTGCCAGAATGTGAGAATGAAGACGCCACAGATAAACTGAGGGCCAAAGTCAAGCAGTGGACTCTAAAGAAGATGGCCGAACTATTCTGTAGCAGGAAGAAGAAGCTATGGAAAAACTATCTGGAGACCAAGAAAGTGCCAGTATTCGAGGGGTATCTAGCCAAGCAGGCGAATCACTGGAAGGAATTTCAAGAGTACAAGGAGTCAGAAGATGCCCAAGCATTATCAGAAAAGAACAAGATAAATGCAGATAAGAAGAAATATCACCACAAGCTGGGGCCAGGGGGCTATGAGACTGCCATCCCAAAGTGGGGAAAGAAAGAGCAAGATCTGATAGATAAAGGCGTCGTACCTGAACCACTCCGTGATGAGTGGGAATTGAGAGCAAGAAATTGGTTCCTTGCGCATGGTGGGTTGTACGACGAAAAAACAGGGGACCTCATCTGCAATGACAATCTTAGGATACCCAGGGAGAATTGGAAAAGGATAGTGAAAGAAATTAAGGAGGGACAAAGAAAGTTCACTGCAGATAAAGATAAAGATTTTCTCACATTGGTCCTCGGCAATGACGAACATGGAGGATGAACGCGAGGCTTCGGTCCATCTTACCCGTGGTGGCTTGGGTTTGCCAGAGACCAAGACACTTACAGAAGCCGAGAGAGAGCAAAGAAGCGGCAGAAGGATGAGGATAATGACAAGTTCAACCAGTTGCTTGCCAGGATTAACGAGCAACAGAAGCAGATTGATGAGCTTAGAGGAGTACCGTGCCAGGAAGATCCTGCACTTGATATTACCGGCGCACCATCTAAGCGGAAAAGCAGCGTGGCTGAATCTGAGGCCCCGCCCGGTGATGAACGAAGAATAATACATGACTGTCCTGGCTACCCCGTGGATGGAATCAAGAAGTCAACATCATGTGAACTCCATCAGAAATTCAAGAACATATCCATGAAGGTGGCTGTTGGACAAGCTTTACCTTCTGGCCCTGATGCACGCTGGCATGGCCGTGAGATTCCAGCTGGCTTTGCTAAAGTCGGGGTGGATGAAATCATGACGGGGTTTAGTGATATGGAGCTCGACATAGCTGGACCCGACGATAAGACGACACTCGGAGAAGTACTGGGTGGAGTCATCCTATGGGACAAGAACTACATCAAGCTTTCAGGCTCGGCCCCAAGGACAACACCGCCTCCGAGTCGTCGCAGGTCACCTACACCTCCATTACCTCCAAGCCCTCCACATGACGTCGCCCAGCACAACACGAGTCCATCTCTATCTCCGCCGCCGCACGCTCCGGATACAAAGCCTGAGCCTGCCACGGATACAAAGCGGGAGCGTGCCACCAAGAACGCTCCGCTGTCGCCCGCTCCGGATATAAAGCCTGAGCCTGCCACGGATACAAAGCGGGAGCGTGCCACCAAGAACGCTCCGCCGCCGCCCGCTCCGGATACAAAGCCTGAGCCTTCCACGGATACAAAGCGGGAGCGTGCCACCAAGAACGCTCCGCCGCCGCCCGCTCCGGAGATGCAGCCTGAGCCTGCCACGGATACAAAGCGGGAGCGTGCCACCAAGAACGCTCCGCCGCCGCCCGCTCCGGATAAGCAGCCTGAGCCTGCCACGGATACAAAGCAGGAGCGTGCCACCAAGAACGCTCCGCCGCCGCCTGCTCCGGATACAAAGCCTAAGCCTGCCACGGATACAAAGCGGGAGCGTGCCACCAAGAACGCTCCGCCGCCGCCCGCTCCGGATACAAAGCCTGAGCCTGCCACGGATACAAAGCGGGAGCGTGCCACCAAGAACGCTCCGCCGACGATTCTTAAGCCACAGAGCACCCCAAAGCGCAAACGGTCGCCCCTCCCAAAGGTACGTCATGCTAATCTTCCTATCGGACCTTATGATCGTACCCCTTCCATCACAGTATGACTTACACCATAAGCCTGATGACTATACACGCACATTGCCAGCACAACACGAGTCCATCTCGATCACCGCCGCCGGACTTGGGTCGTCCGTCTCTGCCGCCGCCCGCTCCGGACACTAAGCGGGAGCGTGCCACCAAGAACGCTCCGCCGACGATTCCTAAGCCACAGAGCACCCCAAAGCGCAAACTGTCGCCCCTCCGAAAGGTACGTCATGCTAATCTTCCTATCAGACCTTATGACTTACACCATAAGCCTGATGACTATACACGCACATTGCAGAAGGAAGTGAAAAAGAGCAGATCACATGCAAGTGCAAGTGGGAGAAAATCAAGTTCAACTACAAGAAAGAAAAAATCAGATGTTCCTCAGCTTGGACAATAGGCCAAACAGTCGATCCCACCCCTCAAGGTGTTAACCGAGAATGTTCCCCCTTCGATGCAGGGTCTAGCTTTAGAAAGTGCAAAGAAGTTGGCGGCTGCATGTGGTGTCTCGGTTGAAGAATTGCTGTCTTCCCAAGACGACAAGATACCCAAGGCTGTCGTAGCCCCTAAGCCACAGTTTGTCTTGGGTGAGCCTTTGGTCAGCAAAGATGATCTCCCAACAAATATACGTTACTTGCATCAATGGTACTTAAGTGAATCAAAGAATGGGAGAACGATGATCGTGCTGAGTGTCCCCAAGAAGTACTACGGCCGCCCTGAACAAATCCATATCGACTTTGATGAACTCTTCCAGATGTACAATGGCGACGCCCTCGACAAATCGCTTATGAGTTTCTATTGTCTGTAAGTTTTTCAATTAGTTGTCTACATATATATAACTTGTTTAGTTATTTCAATTCATTGTCTATATATAACTTGTACTCTATTATGGAGAATGAAGATTCTGTATTGTAAAAGTAAGTGCATCCTAAATATTGGGATTATTGACCCAGATAAAATACATATAGCGACGCTAACTAATTATCCCAAGGAGACGGAGGAAAACCTTCTAAGGTTTCTAATAGATCAAAATTTCTGTGACCACATACTGTTTCCATACAACTTCAGGTGAGGGTCTTTACTCTGTTGTGTCCATTCACTTATAAGTGTAACTGATAAGTTACTGACACTTATATATATATATACGTGTGCAGCTTCCATTGGATTCTGTTGGACATTCAAATTGCTAAGGGAAGAGTTGATGCCTTCGACCCATTATCGAGACCCTTGAAACAGTTCCAAAGCTTGCAGGACATGCTCCAAGGGTAATTTTAATCATTCTTGCACTCTATCGGTCTCTTTCGATGATTTTCTGATATATCAATTAATGAAAAACTGAGCAAATCATTATCCTTGTCGGGCAGGGTTTGGCAGCGGTTCAAGTGCGTGACTCCCGGTAACTTTCATGAGAAGCTGACCTTTAAAGCGGCTCAGGTAAGTAGTAGTATGATATACTTCTATTAATTTTCAATACATTTATGATGCTAGATTATTATTTTGATTATATATATTCTATTCTCGTAAAGTGCGACCAGTAGCCACGGGGAACGCATCTATGCGGATACTATGTTTGCGAGACCATTCGCATGTTTACCTCTGAGCACAAGGATCACAGATTCGACGTAAGCAATGAACATTCACACCTCTATTTTTATCCGCCATTCTTTGTTATCATGATTGATATTCATATTCATCTCCTCTTCTTATATAGCACACGGCCATGACGACGAATGTCCTACCAGAGCAACGCGCGATTGCTGTTGCAGAGGAGCTTGCGATCTTTCTGAGGACGGAAGCTATAGATGACAAAGGACGATTTAGTGTAGCTAGGGGCCATTACTGATGTCCGTCCATGTAATCGAATAGACGGGCTCTAGTCCCGATAATTCAGATCTTCATATAATTGTATATATATACTCGCTTGTAAGATAAGTTAATTATATATATATATATATATGCATAATTATTTCTATTTTAAATTATAGTGAAACTAATTCCCGAACACCAAACAAGGCATCACGTTAATCTCCCGAACACCTAAACCCTAAAACCCTAAAACCCAAAAATAATTTCATTCAAGAAAAAAAGCCAAAAACCAGCAAAATCTGAAAATCTTTAGTCCCGGTCCGTGTAACGAGCCGGGACTAAAGGGCCTGCCCCTGGGGGGCTACGAGGCGCCCACGTGGAGCACCTTTAGTCCCGGCGTGTAAGAGGACCGGGACGAAAAGGTTAGGCCTTTAGTCCCGCCCCTTTAGTCCCGGTTGGTGAACCGGGACTAAAGCCCCTTACGGGCCGGGGCTATAGGCCCTGTCCCCACTAGTGATATCTTGTCCGCCGAAAAAGGGCATTTAGTCGCGAGTTGTGGCTCCAGCCGGGACTAAAGACCCCCTTTAGTCCCGGTTGGAGCCACGCCCCGGGACTAAAGGTTCGTGTTTCCCGCCTTCTAGTCTGCCCGAAAAAGGGTCTTTAGTCCCGGGTCGTGGCGCCACCCGGGACTAAAGGGTTCTTTAGTCCCGGATCGAGCCCCGAACCGGGACTAAAGATCCACCTGTATAAGCGGGAGTTCGAAAATTTCGAACCCAAATCGTCCATTTTCTCTTCTCTTCCTCTCGTTCTCCTGCCCGGCGCGGCAAGCGACGAACTCGACGACGCCGTCAGGCTGCCCGCCGTCCTGCTCGCTGCCGCCTGCCGTCCTCCTCGCCTTCGCCGTCGTCCTGCTCGCCGCCGCCGTCCTCCTCGCCGCGCGCCGCCCTCCTCGCCGCGCGTCGCCGTCCTCCTCGCCGCGCGCCGCCGTTCTCCTTGCCACGCGCCGTCGACACCCCCGGCCGGTAAGCCCCACGCCCCCTCCTCCCCAACACTCCGGCCAGCACAAGCAAAGAAGAAAAAGGAGAAGAAAGGAAGAAAAAGGAGAAGAAAGGAAGAAAAAGGAGAAGAAAAGAAGAAAAAGGAAAAGAAAGGAAGAAAAAGGAAAAGAAAGGAAGAAAAAGGGAAGAAAGAAAGAAAAAGGAGAAGAAAGGAAGAAAAAGGAGAATAAGAAAAGGAGGAAAAGAAAATAAGAAAAAGAAGAATAAGAAGAGGAACAATAGGAGAAGAGGAGAGGAGACGAAGTAGTAGAAGAATAGGAGAAGTAGAAGTAGAAGTAGAAGAATAATAGGAGAAGTAGAAGTAGAAATATAATTTTGCTATTGTATATGCTTAAGTGTTAATAGTTTAATTTTTTTATTGTATATGCTTAAGTGTTAATAGTTTATTTTTAGCAAAAAAATTAATAGAACTAGTTTAATTTTGCTATTGTATATGCTTAAGTGTCCGGGACTGGGCTCCGCCAGGCTGGTATTTTAGAGTTTAGGTTCTAGCCAAGACCCGGGACTAAAGGTACTCCTATATAAAACGAGCCTTCGAAGTTTCCAACCCCTCTTATATAGTTTGTTAGTTTATTAGTTAATCAAATGTCCATTTTTTGCAGAACTATGGATCCACATATCAGGAACCTCGAAGAGGAAGAACATCTCGAAGATATAATCAAAGACGGCCCCGACGATGAACCAGCCGAATCTCCGACGTCATATCTAAACGACTCCGGATATGGAATGGAGGTCGAGCGACACGAAGATGAAGACGATGGGGCAGGAGATAGGTCCAATGACGGAGAAGGTGATGATAGCTCCACTGATGGAGAAGCCGGTGGAGAAGCCGGTGAAGAAATAATAAAGTCCGGCGAGGTATACATATGAAGTTCGACAATCACTTGTAATATGTGAAAAATATTGGAGATAGCTCTATATTGTATACATATACATTCATTTGATGAATGTTTCTCCCTCTTAGGCCTCCACATCGAGCAAATCTATGAAACGAGGCCCGACTAGAAAGTTGGATGCACAGACGAATTACACCTTTGAGGTGATAATGCCTACGGGCGAACCCAAGCTTCCTAAGAATGCTGCTGACACATTCAAGAAGCAATGCGGAGTTCTCGTTAGGGATCACGTCCCGATCAGTGTTCGGGAGTGGAACAAGCGCAAAGGGGCAGCCGATAGTGACTATGTCGCCGAAAGGTACAAAGATAATCTTTGGAAAGATCTCATGTCACATTTCAACCTGCCAGAATGTGAGAATGAAGACGCCACAGATAAACTGAGGGCCAAAGTCAAGCAGTGGACTCTAAAGAAGATGGCCGAACTATTCTGTAGCAGGAAGAAGAAGCTATGGAAAAACTATCTGGAGACCAAGAAAGTGCCAGTATTCGAGGGGTATCTAGCCAAGCAGGCGAATCACTGGAAGGAATTTCAAGAGTACAAGGAGTCAGAAGATGCCCAAGCATTATCAGAAAAGAACAAGATAAATGCAGATAAGAAGAAATATCACCACAAGCTGGGGCCAGGGGGCTATGAGACTGCCATCCCAAAGTGGGGAAAGAAAGAGCAAGATCTGATAGATAAAGGCGTCGTACCTGAACCACTCCGTGATGAGTGGGAATTGAGAGCAAGAAATTGGTTCCTTGCGCATGGTGGGTTGTACGACGAAAAAACAGGGGACCTCATCTGCAATGACAATCTTAGGATACCCAGGGAGAATTGGAAAAGGATAGTGAAAGAAATTAAGGAGGGACAAAGAAAGTTCACTGCAGATAAAGATAAAGATTTTCTCACATTGGTCCTCGGCAATGACGAACATGGAGGATGAACGCGAGGCTTCGGTCCATCTTACCCGTGGTGGCTTGGGTTTGCCAGAGACCAAGACACTTACAGAAGCCGAGAGAGAGCAAAGAAGCGGCAGAAGGATGAGGATAATGATAAGTTCAACCAGTTGCTTGCCAGGATTAACGAGCAACAGAAGCAGATTGATGAGCTTAGAGGAGTACCGTGCCAGGAAGATCCTGCACTTGATATTACCGGCGCCCCATCTAAGCGGAAAAGCAGCGTGGCTGAATCTGAGGCCCCGCCCGGTGATGAACGAAGAATAATACATGACTATCCTGGCTACCCCGTGGATGGAATCAAGAAGTCAACATCATGTGAACTCCATCAGAAATTCAAGAACATATCCATGAAGGTGGCTGTTGGACAAGCTTTACCTTCTGGCCCTGATGCACGCTGGCATGGCCGTGAGATTCCAGCTGGCTTTGCTAAAGTCGGGGTGGATGAAATCATGACGGGGTTTAGTGATATGGAGCTCGACATAGCTGGACCCGACGATAAGACGACACTCGGAGAAGTACTGGGTGGAGTCATCCTATGGGACAAGAACTACATCAAGCTTTCAGGCTCGGCCCCAAGGACAACACCGCCTCCGAGTCGTCGCAGGTCACCTACACCTCCATTACCTCCAAGCCCTCCACATGACGTCGCCCAGCACAACACGAGTCCATCTCTATCTCCGCCGCCGCACGCTCCGGATACAAAGCCTGAGCCTGCCACGGATACAAAGCGGGAGCGTGCCACCAAGAACGCTCCGCTGTCGCCCGCTCCGGATATAAAGCCTGAGCCTGCCACGGATACAAAGCGGGAGTGTGCCACCAAGAACGCTCCGCCGCCGCCCGCTCCGGATACAAAGCCTGAGCCTTCCACGGATACAAAGTGGGAGCGTGCCACCAAGAACGCTCCGCCGCCGCCCGCTCCGGAGATGCAGCCTGAGCCTGCCACGGATACAAAGCGGGAGCGTGCCACCAAGAACGCTCCGCCGCCGCCCGCTCCGGATAAGCAGCCTGAGCCTGCCACGGATACAAAGCAGGAGCGTGCCACCAAGAACGCTCCGCCGCCGCCTGCTCCGGATACAAAGCCTAAGCCTGCCACGGATACAAAGCGGGAGCGTGCCACCAAGAACACTCCGCCGCCGCCCGCTCCGGATACAAAGCCTGAGCCTGCCACGGATACAAAGCGGGAGCGTGCCACCAAGAACGCTCCGCCGACGATTCCTAAGCCACAGAGCACCCCAAAGCGCAAACGGTCGCCCCTCCCAAAGGTACGTCATGCTAATCTTCCTATCGGACCTTATGATCGTACCCCTTCCATCACAGTATGACTTACACCATAAGCCTGATGACTATACACGCACATTGCCAGCACAACACGAGTCCATCTCGATCACCGCCGCCGGACTTGGGTCGTCCGTCTCTGCCGCCGCCCGCTCCGGACACTAAGCGGGAGCGTGCCACCAAGAACGCTCCGCCGACGATTCCTAAGCCACAGAGCACCCCAAAGCGCAAACTGTCGCCCCTCCGAAAGGTACGTCATGCTAATCTTCCTATCAGACCTTATGACTTACACCATAAGCCTGATGACTATACACGCACATTGCAGAAGGAAGTGAAAAAGAGCAGATCACATGCAAGTGCAAGTGGGAGAAAATCAAGTTCAACTACAAGAAAGAAAAAATCAGATGTTCCTCAGCTTGGACAATAGGCCAAACAGTCGATCCCACCCCTCAAGGTGTTAACCGAGAATGTTCCCCCTTCGATGCAGGGTCTAGCTTTAGAAAGTGCAAAGAAGTTGGCGGCTGCATGTGGTGTCTCGGTTGAAGAATTGCTGTCTTCCCAAGACGACAAGATACCCAAGGCTGTGGTAGCCCCTAAGCCACAGTTTGTCTTGGGTGAGCCTTTGGTCAGCAAAGATGATCTCCCAACAAATATACGTTACTTGCATCAATGGTACTTAAGTGAATCAAAGAATGGGAGAACGATGATCGTGCTGAGTGTCCCCAAGGAGTACTACGGCCGCCCTGAACAAATCCATATCGACTTTGATGAACTCTTCCAGATGTACAATGGCGACGCCCTCGACAAATCGCTTATGAGTTTCTATTGTCTGTAAGTTTTTCAATTCGTTGTCTACATATATATAACTTGTTTAGTTATTTCAATTCATTGTCTATATATAACTTGTACTCTATTATGGAGAATGAAGATTCTGTATTGTAAAAGTAAGTGCATCCTAAATATTGGGTTTATTGACCCAGATAAAATACATATAGCGACGCTAACTAATTATCCCAAGGAGACGGAGGAAAACCTTCTAAGGTTTCTAATAGATCAAAATTTCTGTGACCACATACTGTTTCCATACAACTTCAGGTGAGGGTCTTTACTCTGTTGTGTCCATTCACTTATAAGTGTAACTGATAAGTTACTAACACTTATATATATATACGTGTGCAGCTTCCATTGGATTCTGTTGGACATTCAAATTGCTAAGGGAAGAGTTGATGCCTTCGACCCATTATCGAGACCCTTGAAACAGTTCCAAAGCTTGCAGGACATGCTCCAAGGGTAATTTTAATCATTCTTGCACTCTATCGGTCTCTTTCGATGATTTTCTGATATATCAATTAATGAAAAACTGAGCAAATCATTATCCTTGTCGGGCAGGGTTTGGCAGCGGTTCAAGTGCGTGACTCCCGGTAACTTTCATGAGAAGCTGACCTTTAAAGCGGCTCAGGTAAGTAGTAGTATGATATACTTCTATTAATTTTCAATACATTTATGATGCTAGATTATTATTTTGATTATATATATTCTATTCTCGTAAAGTGCGACCAGCAGCCACGGGGAACGCATCTATGCGGATACTATGTTTGCGAGACCATTCGCATGTTTACCTCTGAGCACAAGGATCACAGATTCGACGTAAGCAATGAACATTCACACCTCTATTTTTATCCGCCATTCTTTGTTATCATGATTGATATTCATATTCATCTCCTCTTCTTATATAGCACACGGCCATGACGACGAATGTCCTACCAGAGCAACGCGCGATTGCTGTTGCAGAGGAGCTTGCGATCTTTCTGAGGACGGAAGCTATAGATGACAAAGGACGATTTAGTGTAGCTAGGGGCCATTACTGATGTCCGTCCATGTAATCGAATAGACGGGCTCTAGTCCCGATAATTCAGATCTCCATATAATTGTATATATATACTCGCTTGTAAGATAAGTTAATTATATATATATATATATATGCATCATTATTTCTATTTTAAATTATATTGAAACTAATTCCCGAACACCAAACAAGGCATCACGTTAATCTCCCGAACACCTAAACCCTAAAACCCTAAAACCCAAAAATAATTTCATTCAAGAAAAAAAAGCCAAAAACCAGCAAAATCTGAAAATCTTTAGTCCCGGTCCGTGTAACGAGCCGGGACTAAAGGGCCTGCCCCTGGGGGGCTACGAGGCGCCCACGTGGAGCACCTTTAGTCCCGGCGTGTAAGAGGACCGGGACGAAAAGGTTAGGCCTTTAGTCCCGCCCCTTTAATCCCGGTTGGTGAACCGGGACTAAAGCCCCTTACGGGCCGGGGCTATAGGCCCTGTTCCCACTAGTGATATCTAAGAGGCAGAGGTGTAATTATTATTATTTCTACATCTACATCATCTGTTTGAAGAAGGGTTATTAATTAAGACTTCAAGATGCAAAAATTTGTTATTTTTTCATCTACAGTTTCAATTCGAGATGTTCTGAGTGGCTAACATCCGATCTTTGAAAAACATTATTCTGGAAAGTGGGTTAGTTGTAAATGGGCCAACACTATAGCACATCATGACTTATGCTTTGGGGTTATAATTTTGCGACAAGCAAGCTGCATGATAATTAACCGGCCATTTAACAAATTGTATATTCTACAAAAGAACTCGGTTACTAACATATTCACAAAGAGGACTGAAGAATGCAATATATCATTATGTCATATTAAACTGATAATTGTGCTTCAAGTGTTTATATCTTCTGGTAGAACAATTAATTAACTATGTTGGGCCAATATACTATAAAACAAACTTAACTAATCAATACACACTACCAAAATGTGCATGATCCAAAGGTATGACTCTTCAGGAGAGCAAACAAAAAAATTCAGGAAGGAAGAAAATTAAAATGTGTGTGCTTCTTGAAGTTAAATCCAACAACGAATTACAAAGCATGGTTTGTAGTGTTTGAAGCATGACATCCATACGAATTACAAAGCATGGTTTGTAATGTTAGAAGCATATATTGATGATTTTTTGCGCGAACACAGTGGCATCTCCATCAGATGCGCCATGTTTCACATCATTAAACCAAAAATTGCAACAATAAAGATGTAATCATTGGTAGCATTGCAGAGTAATTAAGCAAGCAAATCATAAATACTCACTTCATCCGGATGTCTTTGTCACGTGCTATATAACTAGTGTTCATAAGAAAAGTGTTACTACTTGTTCGCCTCCCTCTCACCCCCACTTATTTCCTCACCCAATGCATGCAAGTTTTGATCATTTCTTCTTTGCCATCACCAGCGAAATGGAGATACGGAAATATCACATGTCAATTATGGGATCTTGAAGCATGCTTTCGCAGGAGAAACACATGATTTCGATCGTCGTTGTTCAAAAATTTGCATGACGCACCCACTCTGCCTCAGTTGTGATGCACTAACGATATTGACAAACGAATCTGGATCGCTGCACTAACGATAATGACAAACGAATCTGGATCGGTGGAAGTAGCAGATATGCATTGATATTAACTACCCATAGGGCAGACTCACTACAAAAGATATATGGTCAACGAGTATAATCTTTCTATAAATAACTAATCGAATGATGACACTCAAAAAATGGACATCCAAATAGATTGGTACCACCCCTCCGCATTGTAGCTCCTCCGAGGGACCAATGAGCGGAACACTATATCAGCCCCCCCTACGCCATAGAGTGATGTGGATGCCGGAGGTGAGGTTTCCTCTTTGGGGGGTAGCGACCCCCCCTCCCCGAGTGATTATGTATGAGATATCTGTATGTTGTAATATTTGAAGGACATGTGTTTCTCAGTACGACAAGATGGATGCAGCCACAAAATTTTCACCATAATGTTTTGTGTGTCAACTTTGGTGTAATAGAGTAGCTATAGAGATAGCGGTAAGATTGCAAATGCGAGGAGGGTGTAAATGTGAACAGAGAATAAAAACTGAAGAAACTATTGCCACAGTATTGATTTTGAAATTGTTGCCATGGCAAGCCGTTTTCATATAAATCTGTTTTTGTTAAAACGGCTACCACATGAGTGTTTTTCTGCTGCCACGGCGACATTTTCGGATGAAATTTTGTGAATACAATGAAGACTTGTTTGGCGTGAGGGCCATACCATATCTTGCTATTTTGAAATACCTAGCAGATTTTATCCCTTTTTGGATGCACCCTTTTCATTGTGCTTTAGTCGCTTTTATCAGTGTGATCTCTCACAGTAAAATGTCGTGTAGTTAGAGTTTTCATATGTGTAGCTCTGTCTAGAACAGGTATCTCTTCAGGGTATGACATATACACATGAGTATGAATAGTCAATGAGGTGTAAGTCCAGTGAATGTGAGGCCTTTCTTCATGAGCATATGGTTATCCTGACGTCCATGCAAGAGAGTCCTGAGATCAGAGCACACCCATCAAAAGATGGGCAAGAGTCACATGGAGATATGATCGGCAAAGTTCGCCTACCGATTAAAATACATCGTCAACAATGATGCACTCATTAATGGTGTTGAGTTAATTTATGGATCTCGAATCACTAAATATCATTTATGAGAGATATTGGTTTGAGCCGAAGCGCACTTTAAAATTAAATAAGTAGAATCACTCGTGTAATTGATTATGACCCTTGTTGAAAGTATATTTTTTTATTATAGTTATAGAATAACGGATCGTGGTTCCACCTTTTTAGTAGGCACAGGAGGCCACCGATGGCTAGGGGAGCCCCAGAGAGTCTAGGCGCCCGTTTAAGTTGGGTGCCTCCATTTGGTGCCTACTCCCTCCGTCGAATAATAAGTGTACTTTTTCCTTTTCCGTCAGTTAAACTAGTTGAACTTTGACTAACTTTATTGTAAAAAGTGCTAGTATTTATGACATCAAATAAGTATCAATAGATTTGTCTTTACATGAAGTTTCTAAATATATCATTTTCATGTCATATATGTTGCTACTATTTTCTATAACGTTGATCAAATTTTAAAAAGTTTGACTATGTACTAATCTATATGTACACTTATTTGTGGACGGAGGGAGTAAGCACTAGGCGGCAACTAGGGCCGGGCCTTGGTCTTGTGATCCTGTTCTTGCACAAAAATCATCTCTTGTTTTTCCTATATTTTTGCGGATTTCTTTTGAGGTGATTACCTGAAATTCCAAAAACAACAAAAAAGGGCATTGAACACTGAATTAATAGGTTGGTTCCTGAAAGTAGCTTACAAACGTTACAAACTTGAAGGATAATATGCATTTAATATACAAATATTAAAAATACATTGAAGATGTATCAATGATTCACACCAATTCTATCTCATTTACTGGCCCTCTAGGGTCTAGTTCTTATCTTTGTCGACCAAGGTTGGACACTCGTTGGCCTAGATTTATATCGTCGTCTTTGGCTGCATATTCCGTAGGCAACTCCAACAAATGATGTAAATTAGTGATGTAAAAGGGCAACTCCAACAGATCATCCAAATGCAGATGTAAAACTAGTTGAACTTGGGGACCTTCTTTGACGACATAGTAGCAACGGGGTTGTGGCGGACGAGTCGGGGCGGGCGCCGGTGGTGGAACCAGGTGGTGGGAGAGGCGGCGGTGCGGTGGTGCGGGGTGACACGACGACGGTGCTGCTGATGGGACTGGCGGGGCTGCTGGAGAGGCGGCGATGCGATGGTATGGGGCGGCACGGCGAGGTGCTGCGTGGGGGGCGGCTTCTGGGATGAATCAATCGGCGGCCAAGGCGACCGAGCGGCGTAAAAACGGCCGTCCCACCTCACACCCTTGAAAACGCCATATCATGGTTGATGGACATTATGTCCATGAAACCAGCAAGATAAATCCCACTTACTCGGACATTAGCATGAAGTGTCGAGCTGGCATCGTATGACAACCTACTCGCTTCATACGCCTCCTTGGTTTGCATCATCATCTGCTCTACCTGGATCATGGCCTCCTTCCCTGCTCTAGTTTGGTCTTCTGGAACATGTTGCAGAGTGAACGCGGACATTGGAAGAATCTACACAATGGATGAGGTCGCAAGAGTTGCTCGAGATTGTTCGATAGACACAGGATTCACAACAGTCAAAGTCACTGGAAGGGCACTCAACGGCGGGATCTCAGGCCCGATGATCACTCGAGGCGGGTCTCCAAGTTCCAGAGGCAATTTAATAGTCGACCGACGTGGTTCTTTATCATCTTCCAGATAGATGACATCTGTAGCTGTCAGTCAGTAACATGAGTCGGTCCAACCGACCAATTTTATTCAGAAAGCATAACAGAATGTAGATTTATTATACCTCGTTGGGAGGTGACTACGTCTGTAGCATCCAAGTTCATGGGATCTTCATCTCCAGGAGGCGACGTCACCGAGGTAGCATCTCTGGCAAGAAAATTCCACTCGCACATCAAAGGCACGAAATTTCACAATGGAAAACGAAAGAAAGAGGTAAGCACTCATGTTGAAGCGATTCACATAGCAATCCTCATTCGGGGCAGAGCCTTCCAAGGCTTCGGAGCGTCAGGTTTGCGTTGTTTGGCAGCCTTCTCTGCCGACTCAGTTGTGGCGGCTCGGTCACACTTCACATTCCTAATGCTGGACAACAAAGTCTTTCTTGGGGTAGCCACAGGATCATGGTGATGTTTGGGTCGAGACTCGGTGTGCGGAGGAGACTGGATATCGTCCTCACTCTCCTTCGAGTCAGCTTCGCTGACCTCGCTGTCCTCAGCATAGTCACTGTCGGCGCTGCCACCTTCGCTTTCCCCACATACGTCGAGTTGATCCACGTTCGGCACATGTGAAGGCATGTTTGTCCACTCCTACAAGATGTAAAAGAAGCAAAGTCAGTCGGCTGAAGATTCAATCACTCAACAAAGATATGAAAGTAATCGGCAAGGAAATAACTCACAATGTTGTGTGGCTTGTTCACAACAGAGAAAGGCAAGATCCACTTGGCTCCTAATGGATTGTCGCATGGTTTCTTCAGAAACCTCCTCTGGGTGCGACCGAGTGGAATCCTCAGGGCCTGAATAATGCCACATGGCGTGATCTCTCACTTGGAGAGGTTGGATGCACCGACTGAGAAATGTCTCAAGCAGGTCCATTCCAGTCACCCCGCCACGGATCAGATCTACTAACACATTCACCGGAATTCCTACTTGGGTCTTCTCCTCTTCTAACATAGTCATCGTTCTGGGAGCAACAGGTCGCTCCAAAGTGAAGGAGGAAAGACCTGTTGGCATGTTTGGGGCTGCGATATCTTCGCAATAGAACCAGGTCGATTGCCATCCTCGAACAGATTCAGGGAGAGTCATTTGCGGATACGCGCTCTTACTCCTTTTCTGGATCCCCAAACCGCCACATAGTTGGATGACATTGGTTCTACTATCCTTGGGTTTGGCTTTCTTAACCGAATAGGAACGAAGAGTGAAGATATGCTTGAACAGTCCCTAGTCAGGAAGACAGCCCAAGAAATAGTCGCACAACGTGAGGAACGCAACAAGGTGCATGATAGCTTTCGGAGGAAGGTGATGGATTTAAGCACCAAAAAAGTTCAAGAACCTGCAAATGAATGGGTGGGGAGGCAAAGAAAAACCTCGCTCTACATGGGTGGTGTGAAGAACTCTCTCACCTTCGCGCGGCTCCGGCTCGACCTCCTCCGCTGGTAATACCTCCAGCAATCGGCGACTATCAATCCGTCGTGGACGAGATTCAAGACATCAATCTCCTTGACAGATGACGAGAGAAAATCCCCCTGGATCCAGCCCGGCGGCATCGCAGCCCGAGCTCCCGACGGCTTCTTGGCGCTGACTCCCTTCTTGGCCGACTCGAGTTTGCTCGTCTTCGATTTCGTCACCTTGATGGTGGTGGCGGAGGCAGATCTAGGCGGAGATCGAGAGGCAGAGGAGGAGGGGAAAATGAGGAGATTGAGAAGGAGCACTGTTCCAACCCTAGCACTGTTCCAACCCGAGTGAGTCGATGATCCATGGGCCCGAAGATCTCTGTATATCCCGATATCAGAGGGATCATGATACGTGGCGATAAGGACGGTGCGTTAATCGAGGCGTCGTCCTCTCAGTTACCCCGGTTGTTGCGTCATCGCCGCACGCGGTGCATACTTACCAAATTTTCGAATCCCGTGGAATCCGGGCCTGACAGAGCGATCCGTCACATCAAAAGATCTCGTTAATCACTCGGGCCAGTTTTTGCTATCAGATTCACTTGGAAATATTTCAAGATAGAACCAATCAGGGTGAATGGCAAATATTTTTATCGAAGCCCGTTTCTGCCAAGCATTGATATGAGTTCGGAGTTTGGCATGTTCAACGGAATCTCCATCGACCCCTTTCCACTCGAACCCCGATCCATTCGGGGGCTAATGATGGGGATATGTACCTAGGATAGGTTCATAGGCCTGACCTACAGGTCCTACCCGAGGGCACGTCATTAAGGACTTAAAGATTTCAAAGAAGATTCCGACTGATTCGCCATGAGTCACTCGGTAGAGCATCTGCTTGGAGATTTGCTCTATCCACTCGACAGAAGACTTCCACTCGGAAGAATATGAATCCAGTCGACCATAGAAGTTCAGAACTCACTCTAGGGGGACCAAAGGGTAGGCATTCGGCTGGTCACCATAAGTAACATTTATTACGTACGTTATCAATAACACACATCTTTGTCTTCATTACTCGAACCTTTGGTTGCTCGGGCCTTGATGAGGGGTAGCGCACTCTATATAAACCATCCCTCCCCTCTGGCATGAGGGTTCGCACCCCCGTAACACAAACTCCACACAACAAGAGCTCCCGAGCACTGAGACGTAGGGCTGTTACCTCCACGAGAGGGGTCTGAACTCATACATCGTGTGTACAAGCTTGCCGTAGCTAAGACTCTGCCCTATCTTTTTGTACCACTCACCTCTACTGTCAGGTCCGTTCCCACGACAGTTGATCCAGGTAAACCTAACCCCCACTCTCTCAAGTTCCAGGAGGCCCAGGTCCACGGTGCAATCGTTGAACATCTGCATCCTTGGAAAGTTTACTAAGTTGTTGCTTTTAACTATCTCCGACCTTCACAGTACAACACGATGGATGGAGCCACATAATTTTCACCTTAATGTTATGATGCCAACTTTTGTGCAATAGAGTATCTATATAGATAGTGGTAAGATTGTAGATGATGGTGACAAACTTACAAAGAGGACCCCCATGGTGGGAGGATGTAAATGAGAACGGAGAAGAAAAGCACAAGAAACTACTGTCATGGCATTGATTTCGAAATTACTACCAAGGCAAGCAGTTTTCATATAAATCTATTTTTTTGTTCAAACGGCTACCACATGAGTGTTTTTTCTGCTGCCACGATGACATTTTTGGATGAAATTTCATGAATACGATGAAGAGTTCTTTGGCGTAAGGTCCATACCATATCATTCTATTTTGAATTGCTTGGGACGTTTTACCCCTTTTTATGTATCATTTTGATTGCCCACTAGACGTTTTTATTAGTGTGGTCTCTTACAGTTATATATCATGGAGTTAGTTTTTTCCCATCTGTACCTCTATCTAGAACACGTATCTCTTCGGGGTACGACATATACACATAAATACGAACGATAAGTGAGGTCTAAGGCAGGTGAACGTCAAACTCACTTCATGAGCATTTGGTTATGTTGACGTTCACGGAGGACAGCCATGAGATAGGAACAAACCCATCAAAAGATGAACAAAAGTCACATGCAGATGTGATCGGAAAGTTTGCCTACCCATTGAAGTTCCCAGTCAACAGTCGTGCACACATTAATGACGTTGAGTTAATTTATGGATCTTGAATCACTAGGCGCCCTTCAAAGCTAGGCGCCTCAATTAGACGCCTAAGCACCAGGGGCACCCAGGGCTGGGCCTTGGTCCTCTAAATTCTTCTTGCGGAAAAACCATCTCCTATTGCTCCTGATTTTTTGGGGACTTCTTCAGTGGTGATTCCCTGAAATTCCAAAAAAACAAAAGAGGGGCATTGAAAACTTGATTAATAAGTTAATTCCTAAAAATAGCTTTAAAACATTACAAACTTAAACGATAATAGGCATGGATAGAAGATGTAAATTGGTGATGTAAAAGGGCATCTCCAACAGATGAATCAAATGTAGATGTAAAACTAGTTGAACTTTGTGACCTTCTTCAGCGGCATTGCAGCGGCGGACAAATCAGGGACGGCGACGGAGGAGGAACCGAGCGGTGGGCAAGGTGGAGGTGCGGTGGTGCGGGGTGGCACTGCTGCGGGCAAGGCGGCGATGAAGTGGTGTGTGGCGGTGTGCCAACGGTGCTGTAGGTGGGGCTGCTGGCGAGGTGGTGGTGCGGTGGTGCGGGGCGACCCAGCGGGGTGCTGCGAACATCATGGGCAAAGCGGTGATGGGAACGAATCGATTGGCGGACACGTCGACTGCGCGGTGAAAAAATGGTTGATTTGTGGCGTGCTGACGTTCGAAACACGATGGAACCGGTGGTGGTGCTGGTGAAGTAGGCGGATGTGGTGCGGGGCGACAATGGCGAGGTGCGATGGTAGTGCTGGGGGTGGGAGATGGGATTGTGGAAGGATAGTGAAACGACACTCGGTTGTTGGCACGCCACAAGCGTTTTTTTACATCTCCTGTATGTGGAGATATATATTTGCTTCGCATGGTGTTATATTTTACATCTATGAGAGGCAGAGATGTATTATTTGTTTTTGCATCTACATCATCTTTTGGAGAGGGGTTTTTAGGCCTATGTGGCTAACATCGATCTTTCAACAAGATTATTCTGGAAAGTGAGTTAGTTGTGAATCGGCCAACAGTATAACACACCATGACTTATAATCCGGGGTTATAATTTTGTGATAAACGAGATGCATGATAATTAACCAACTATTTAACAAATTGTATATTCTGCAAAAGAATTTTGTTACTAACATGTTTCATAGAGAGAATTGAAAAGTTCATTATATCTTTATGCCATGTTAAAGTGATAATTGTGCTTCGTGTATTTATATATTTTGATTGATAAAAAATTTAATTAACTATGTTTGGCCAATATACTATAATACAAACTTAACTAATCAGTTTGCACTATCAAAATGTGCATGATCCGCAAGTAGGATTCTTGAAGAGAACAAAAAAAATGTTCACATAGGAAGAAAATTAAATGTTTATGCTTCTTGAAGAGAAGTCCAACTACGAATAACAAAGCAAGGTGTCTATTGTTGGAAGCATGACATCCATATGATGGAAACAAAGGTGCAATTATAATGCACCATTTGTAATGTTAAAAGCACCTACTGATGATTTGTTTGAACACCATTTTTCACATCATGAAACCGACAATTGGAGTGATAAAGAAGTAATCATTGACAGCATTGCAGAGTAGTCAAGAAAGCAAATCATAAATACTCACTCCTTTAGATGTATTTGTTGCAATCTACTCTATAGTGGCGCGAGCTGAGACACCGGAAATAGAACCCCTTGAAGCGGCTAAAGAAGGCCGTGCAGCCCGACGTCTCACCACGACAGAATCGTTGCCGGGGGCCAGCCATGGCGATGGGTCGCCCTTGGATCCGCGTTGCAATGCCTGTTCTTGCGGGATTGATGGCGCTTCCATCCATTTTCATTGTCGCCGGCTCCGTCAATTACCTGAAGTGGTGAGGGGAGGGGCATACCATGATGAATTGAAGCTTGTGCTTCCTTAGCGGCGGGGCGACTCTGGATCTGCCGGTCCCCCCCCCCCCCCCCCGTGCAGGATTCGCGGCGGTGACCCGCGCCCGCAGCAGCCCGCTTGGGGGGGGGTGCATCCGGCGGATCAGGAGGGGGGGGGGGGGTAGATCTGGCTACCCTGCCACGGTGCATTGAATGAGAGTCTCCGCGTGCGTGACTTCTTAGATCGAAAGGGGAGATGCTATGGCCATGGGGCTGGACAAGAGCAGCGAGGGCCCTACAACCCCTGGTGGGTGGCCGTCGCGGCTGAAGTGGCCTGCGGCGCAGGGAGGTTCTCGGGGAGGTTAGGCCGAGGAGCTCCGGCTAGCTGATGTCTCTCGAGTCCGCTAAACCATACATGGATGCCTCCCTCTCTCTCTCTCTCTCTCTAAATCTCTCTCCCTCTCTCTCTCTCTGCCTCTCTCTCTCCCTCTCCCTCTCCCTCTCCCTCCCTGCATCCCTCCCTCTCTCTCCCTCTCTCTCTCTCAATCTCTCCCTGTCTCCTTCTCTCTCTAGTTTATTGCAAATAAATATCAATATTTTTATGCTGCATTTTATTTTTACTAATGTCTCCATTGATAAACAGGTTACATGTATCAATCTAAAAAATTATGATATTTTAAAATTTATTAGCAAGATAAAAAATGGGATCATCATGCATCAATCTAAAAAAGTATGATAATTTAGAAATTCTTGGAGTTTCGTTCATTCCAACAGGAGATCAAGTTGTTGACGGGATTACCAAGCCTTTGCACGCGAAACAACTTCAAGCCTTTAAAGAGAATCTAAAACTTAACACGTTCAGATTAAGGGAGGATGTTAAAGAATAGACTTGTAATTCTGTGTAACCTGACATGTTGTTATGATTGTATGTGTAACAAACTGCGGGAGGTCGTTAGCCAAGGATCGGCCATATCCCATAGGAGCAAAGCGTAGTACCAACCTGCGCCGATTGTATTCTATGTTTCTGGTATTTAACACGAACAGCGTCCCAACAGAAGAGCATACGCTTCCCGCCTAACTTGTTTCAAAAAATGGCCATAAGAATATAGATTTATATTACTGCAATGAAAAATAGAGTATTTCTTTCAATGTAGACCACCTTGGTTTCGTGTAACCACAATCGTCTAACAGAACTATGCCATGTGTCATCTTATTACATAGAGGAAATCACAGAACACCGTCCTCAAATTATGAATTGACACCACTTCTTTAATTCTAGTTTACTACTAATAAATAATAACATACATCTACTATCCATTAAACATTCAAAGAAGTACTAGAAAATCTCAACAAAAGGAACTCTAACCCCCTATTGAGCATATCAGTAAACCACGACACAAGGGTTTAAGAAATTACCCGCCAATGCCTTAAATTATTATGTCAGATTGTTTTTGCCGTGTAGGTGCACTATAGAATTTCAGTTATAGCAAAATATTTCTGTCTCAGGCCTATTCATTGTTGGAGCCTTATAAAAAGTCATTGATCCCATCCAAACCGATGTCCGTTGCTCTTATAAAGCAAAATTTCTTATGTAAATTAACCATGTATTTGAAAGTGCTTACAAACTGTTTGGTATATGATGGTCTTTGCTCCTTTGCAATTCATACATAATTTTAATTTCCTTTTTTCCCTTGAACTGAAGTTGTCATCAAATAGTTGTATTTGCCTACCCACCTCATAATAAATTTCATATTTAATTTATGTCAATTTTTTTGATAAACAAGGTAATTGTATTGCAGTTATGTTGTAGTGTACATTGAAAGACATAACTAGATCATCATATGACAATAGTGACATATATAACTATAGCTTGATATTCCTGTCTTTTTTGTTTTGGTCTGATTTTGTTAGCACAAGAAAAACACTGTTACAGTACAATACTCAGGCTTGCATGCCCTCCGTCATAGTCCAAGAGCAATAATTTTGTTTCTAATATGACCAAGAAAGGTGTAACTAGCTAGCTAAACTACATCCAAATATGTATGCAGATGTCAAAGCATTTTCAGTTGGTTAACACAACAACTATCCAGCCATGTGATCTATACATAATGGCTTAATTTAATTTACATCCTATAACAGTATGCACTCTCTTCTCCCATAAATATATATATGCTTATTGACATGTAATCCCTGCTTTTGTGAAGAACAAAATTCTGTTAATTGTGAAACAGCCGCAAGTTTTCCTATTTGACCACTTCACATATTTGCTCCTATTTCATGAGATTCATCATATAATACATATACAATAGTTATAACCTTCACACAGTGATGTTAACTCATACGCTTCATACAGTAAATAAAACTCCCTCTGTTCCAAAATAAGTGTCGTTGATCTACTACAATATTTGCACTACTTTAGTACTAAATCTGTGACACACTTATTTTGGACGAAGCGAGTAGTACATAGAGCATTGCATAATCCCAATTCATGTTATGCAGCTCATGCTAATATTACCTTCAATACTAGAACATCTGAAATTCCACTACCACCGAGGAGTCAATATTTCTGTACCGTTCAAGCTATATGATACCGTTCAAGCTATATGATAACAGATTTATAAACACATATCCTTCACTTGAATTATCTTTTACCAGCTACGACGCAATTATTGAATTAAATCGTTCAACATAATACCTTGAAAGTTACTAACAGACCTCATATAGCTAGGAATTTAAATATTTGGTAGAGTTTAAAGATAATTTCTAGAATATTGGTTTGTACGTGTTAGTAAAATCTGGAAGACAACCACTTTTTCTATTTTCTCAAATAAAAATAAATCCCAGTCAATTAATTAAAAGCAATAGTGTCAGATGTGTGCATTCCATTCTTTCTCAAGGCCGGTTTTGTGCATTACATGACTCTTTATGTTCCATGTACCTAAACATGAATCTGCAACAAGTAATAGTGACAAGTCCAACTCAACAACTTAATCATTTCTTGCAATATCTATATTTTGTGCTTCATAAGCGTAAGCCGAGTGTATTATATCGGGTGATACTCGGTTTACCTACAACACCATCATGGAACCACGGGCAGGGTGCATGCCACATGGAAGGTACGCTTTGCCATGAGTTGCACTATAAGCAGAGTGCTTCTCCGAGGCAACTTCGACTTACCTGAGGTTACACCGTGTCCATTGTATAAGCCACGTGTGGAACACCGTATTTACGGCATACACGTAGCTAAGTCGAGAACTATATGTTCATCGTGTATTCTGATGGGCATGCTCGGTATAGCATTCGGCTTACAGAATGATACTAGGCAACGTGTGCTTTTCGTATACTGAAGCAATGTGCAAAATCGGGATAAAACCATGTTAAAAATCTTCAAATCTGATATTTTGGTAGAAGATTGACTAAATGGGATAATATGTGTCATAAATGTATAAATAGGATAAAAAGTGAAATTCACTCTATATATAAAGGAAAACTCTTACCTTCCACTGACTTATCCGGGCCACCTATCCGCCACCGTCTCGTTCGTTGATCTTGCTCTATCTGACGCACCAGATCGTGCCCGCGCGCCAACGGAGCAGCGACCTAGCATGCCGTTTCGTGAAACAACAACGTTGTTTCACAAACGGTCCTCAAGCTGGGAGGTGGCGGCTACCGGATCTGAGAGGGCGACGGCACGGCCGCTAGCCCCCGACGACGGGCGCTCCCGCCGCAGCCCATTCGCCACGACGTCGACCGGCCCTCCCCTAGCCCCCCACCCCCAGCGTCGCCAGCCGCTCGCCCACCGCGACGGTGCGGCCGCTCGCCCCCACGTCGGCCGCTCCCGCCGCAGCTCATCCGCTAGGACGTCGGTCGGCCCTCCCCTACCCCTCACCCCCGTGCTGCCAACCGTCGACCACGACGCCGGCCAGCCCAACGCACGCCGCAACCCCTCCGCCCCTGATGCCGGCCAGCCCTCCCCTCCCCCACCCCCGCGCCGCCAGCTGCTCGCTCCCGACGCCGGCCGGCCCTCCGCACGCGGCAAGCCGCACCACGAGCAAGCCGTAGAGCAGATCATTGTGGCGATGAATGAGGAGCCATGCTCTACAGCTTGTCTGTGTGCCCACACGCAGCTGTACTACACTAAGCTTTATTCATAAAAGCAAGTTCGACTAAACATGTATACTACTAATCAAATTTTGGAACACAAACAAATCTCTAAATTAATAACTAATTAGTGGTTAGCTAAACAACACACATGGATGCTTTAAGGACACACTACTTGTGCACTGCGATCTCTCTCTCTCTCTTCAGTTTATTGCAAATAAATATCATTAGTTTAGTACATCATATTATTTGTACTAATGTCCCCATTGATAAACAGGTTACATGTATCATTCTAAAAAGTATGATATTTTAAACATTAATTAGCAAGATAAACATGGACCATCAGCTATCAATCTAAAAAGGTATGATATTTTAGAAAATGCTGTACATGCAGTTCATTCCAACAGGAAATCAAGTTTGTTGCTGAGTTCACTAAGTTTACGCAAGGGAAACAACTTCAAGCCTTCAAACACAACCTAAACCTTGACACGTTGAGATTGAGGGAGGATGCTAAAGAATAGGCTTGTAGTTTTGTGTAACGTGACATGTTGTCACGATGTTACGATTGTATGTGTGCGTGTGTGTAACAAACTGTGGCAGGTTGTTAGCCAAGGATTGGCCTTATCCGATCATGTATAGATTGGAGTAGGAGCAAAGCCTAGCAACAACATGGCCGATTGTATTCTTTGTTCTTGGTATTTAACACAAATGTGTCCCTGCAGAAGAGCATACACTTCATGCCAAACTTCTTTCAAACATTTGCCATAAGTATACATTTATATTTCCATAATGAAAAATAGAGTATTTCTTTCGCTGTAGACCACCTTGGTTTCGTGCAAGCACAATCTTCTAACAGAACCATGCCTTATGTCTTCTTATTACATAGAGGAAATCACTCCTCAAATTCTGAATTGGCACCATCTCTCTAATACTAGCCTTTACTACTAATAAATAATAACATACATCTATTTCTACTATCCATTAAAAATTCAGAGAAATACTAGAAAATCTCAACAAAAGGAACTCTAACCCCCTATTTAGCACATCAGAAAACCAAGACCCAAGGGTTTAAGAAATTACCCACCCATACCTTAAATTATTGTGTCGGATTGTTTTTGCCGTGTACGTGAAATATAGAATTTCAGTTATAGCAAAATAGTTCTGCCTTGTGCCTATTCATTGTTCGGGCCTGATAAAAAGTCAGTGATCCCATCCAAAGCTATGTTTGTTACTCTGATATAGCAAAATTTCTTATGTAGATTGATCGGTATTTGAATGTGCTTACAAACTGTGGGTATATGATGGTCTTTGCCCCTTTTCAGTTCATACATAATTTTAGTTTTCTTTTTCCGTTAAACTGAAATTTTCATCAAACAGTTGTATTAGCCTACACAACTCATAATAAATTTCAGATTTAATTTATGTCAATTTGTTTGATAAACATGGAATTTGTATTGCAATTGTGTTGTAGTGTACATTGAAAGACAGAACTAGAGCATCATATGAGGTATTCGTGTCTTTTTTTTGGCTCTGATTGTCTTACCACAAGAAACACACTGTTATATGGTGGATTTACGTATATTCTGCTTGATTTCCCCTTTTGAGGGTTAAAGCTAACTATCGTTGAAAGTGATGCTTCGCTTGAGAAAGCATTGTAAATACTACTCGCCCGCATATGCTTTGCCAAATCACACACCCATCATAAGTTATTTTATGCGCTAATATGAAAAGCTCATGAGTTACCAATACAACACACATCCGTATGAAGATTTTCCGAAAGCTAATCTGAATTGCACATATTAAGAGTAAGGATGAGAATGGCAACATTGACAGAATAAATAACAATCCGATAGAGCCATACATACTTAGTAACTTTAATGTCGCTGGCTGTATTTCTAGTAGAACAAGTGTTTTACAATTGCATGTAAACAGCTACAAATTTAAAATATTTTCCTGTATACAAAAATTGTACATGTTACTGATACACACATCCGAATCCTTGAGTCGAAAGTTAATATGAGCACCATGTGAAGCCCTGTTCATTAGTTGAAGCCTATGACGGTGTATTGCCACGAACTTATCATCGTTCCTCTTTATTAAAAGTTTCATCCTTTCTAGCACTCTAGCGTTGAGCACGAAAAAAGTAACAAAATCAATGTCAGATTTTGTGCCCCGATAATAATCCAATACTATTGTTTTCAGATGCATGTCAAAACATGTGCTGGTAATGAGACCCCGGTATTTACGACGCCACAAATTGTTTTTCCATGATTTCTGGCACTGAAAAAAATCGGCAAACCATGTATATAAGAACTTCACAACAACAAGTAGATCAATAAAGAAGCCAAAGAAATTGTACTATCGGTAAAACTATCATCACCTGAATGTACAACTTCTCCAAGCACGGAAAGTTTGTCATCAATTCGATAACCATGTGCAAATTAAGAGTAGCCATACCAAGAACCAAACACTTGATTTTGCACGCCGCTGTTGCAAGGCCACGAATGCACGGTCCCTTCATCAAAGCCTGAAATTCAAAACATTAGACAGTAATATACGTAATTTCTGTATATATGCAGTGAAATGCAAGTTATTAGAAGGTTGACAACAGTAAAAAAAATGAATAAGAAGATCAGCTACCTGATGATGACGAATATCTGTGGAACCAAACACGAGCCTCGTGGAGTTGGTACAACCTAGGGTCTCCAACTTTGGCACGGAAAGCGCGGCTATATGCAAATCATGGTTGTGATCAAGATGGATTAATGTTTGAAGATGAGGGGCACTCTCGATAACGAGTTCCTTTATGGATGGATCTGGCGAATGATTATCGACTGCGATGGTTCTAAGGGTAAACGAATTGATCCGAGGGCGACGGGCTCCAGTGCACCGAATAATTAGCAAGAACTCGAGAGAAGGGCTGCGGGCAATCATGCTGTTGAGTGAGAATTCCGAGAGGTAGACATAATGAAGAACGAGCTTTTTAAGCTGGGGGAAGTAAATCCCCTGAAGTGCGTCTTCCGCGAGTGTGAAATGTCCGAATTTGGCAACACAGAGGGTGGGCGAGAAGCGGAAGATTAATGCCGGCACCGGCACCGGCTGCCAGTTGTGCCACCGCCGACGGTAGAACTCAAGCTCCTTGAGTTTATCCAGAGTGGAGGACAGGAGACAGGCGTCCACGGCAGCATCGTTGTCTATGTCCGTGGACAATTCTGGGCGAATGCAGAAGCGGTGGCAGACGCCTTGGTGGGAGGAAATTATGCGTTGTAAGACATCACCGAGTTTACCATTATTAGAATGGACCATATCATCACAATCGATGTTGAGAGGAAGAGAGCGCCAAAGGGGACGCCAGCGTCTCGCGAGGATCTGCGTGCGGCCGCGTTCCTTGATGGGGAGGAGCGAGATAATCTAACGGAGCATGTCGTCGGGGAGGTCGCTGAGGTTTCTGATGTGGTGGAGATCTCGTCCGTCTCCGCATCCATCGTGTTCAGCCGCTCCGGGATCGGGCGGTGCCGCCGGTGGTGCCGGAGCCGGATAGCGCTCGACCTCGAGTGCGGCTGACTTCCTCTTCCGGGTAGCCGTACTCCTACTACTACGGCCGGCCTCCATCTGTTTGGCAGAGATCGGCCCTGAGGAGAATTAGGTTCTATGGTGGAGCTCGGGATTGGAGAAGGACTGGGAGGGGAGGCTAGGGCCAGATGCGGAGCGGACGAAGCAACCTCGATCGCTTCTGAGGAGAGTGTGTGTTTGACACTTTGACTGCTGGCTTAGTACGATGGATGACAGACCATGGCGGACGTGAGTAAATGGAAAGGTGACATGAGCAATTAGAAACTGCCTAATGTGACATGTGCGCATGCATGGCCGGCCCCAGATCAATAGCGTCCCCTTGACGCTGCCAAAACCCCGCTGCTCAACAGCTAGCATGTTTTTCAGAAAAAAATAGTACTGCCTCAATCTCAAAATAAATGTCTTAAACTTAATACAAATTTATACTAGAGCTAGTATAAAGTTAAGACAATTATTTTAGAACGGAGGGCGTACGTCGACACCTGCACCTTTAATTTAGTTTGTTGCGGAAGAGAAGATCGTGTCAAAGGTCGCGACAGTAAGAGAATATAAATTTTATACTAGAACATCCACATTTATTTTGAGACAGAGGAAGTATGTCGCGACAGCTGCTCTTTTAATTTGTTGCGGAAGAGAAGATCTTGTCAAAGTTCGCGACAGTGAGAGCACCTATCTCTCGGGTTCGCATTCGTTACTCCAAATATCGCTCGAAAGGGTTTTAAACAAAAAATTAAATCATCCAAATTCGGTAAAATCCCGGTCAAATTCGAACGAAATTCATAGTTTCATTAAAATTTGTATAAAAACTGAAACAAAAATATAATTAAACATTAAACTAAGCTTGAACTAAGCTAAAATTAGCACCCATCGCCCGCCGCCGTTGCCTTCTATATGCCGAGGTGCTTGTAGAAGTTGGTGTGTAGTCGTCATCGCCGTCGTCGCCGTCGTCGCCATCGTCGTCGTTGCCACCCGCTCCGCCCCGTCCTTGCTGCATCCATGCCCTGGGTCGCCGAGGCGAACGGGGTTCGAAGGCGCCGGCGCCTCCTCGCCGCTCTTGTAAAGGATGACGATGAGGCCCTCCTCGCGCCGCGTCGACGGGCGGCAATCTCCTTTAGGGCATGGCGCTGGCGCTCCATTTCTTCCCGGACATAGTCGTCTCGCACCCATTTTAGGGCGGCCTCGTCGTCAGCTGTCATGGCGAGGTGCTCCTGCTTGACAGGCAGCAGCCCCGGCTCCGTCTTCGGCTTGACGAGGCGGGAGGAAGCGTCGGGCTCGTTGATAACGATGTCGGCGTTGCGCATGCGCCACCCCAGGTTGCGGCTCCAGCTTGACAGGGAGAAACGCTGGCGATCCGGAGGAGCGGGAACGGGAGCCGGACAACGAGGACGTCGCCGTCTCCATCCTCACAGGCGTCCAGGAGCTGCCGCAGTGGCGGGAGAAATCTGGAGGCGGAGGGTAGTCGTACCTGGGCGTGTTGCCATCCTTGATATGCTCGAGGACGACCTCCATGGTGCGGCCAGGGACGCCCCACCAGTGGCGCCGCCCCTCGGAGTTGTGCCGGCCGCTGGGCTCGACCCCGTTGGTGGCGGCGTGCTAGTTGGCCAGACGATGTTCGAATAATGTCGTTCACAGCGCCTTGTTGTCGGGGGTGTACCGCGAGAGGTTGCATGAGTCCTCTGGCAAGCCGGACCGGATGCGCGCAATCCCGGCCCGTCCCTCAGCTCCGGTGGCTTGTGGTGGCACCAGGACGCCACTGACGCTTAGCCTCCAAGACCCCGACGCCCGCATGTCAAGCGGCGCCCGGTACTCTGCCTCGTAGAGGTGGCGGGCCTCGTCCTCGTGGAGGTGCAGGCGGACGAAACCATTGATGACCGTTCCATCGCCGGTGTAGCGTTCGACCATCATTCTTGGGTAGGAGAGGGAGAGAAAGCGTTGAGGGCGAAGAAGAAGATGAGTGAGCGTCGGCAGGGAAAGGTGTGTGGCCACCGGCTGGCGGTGGATCGCCTTATATAGCCGTGGGCGGGCGGGCATGCGGAGCGACGGCGTGTGAACGCTTGGCAAGAGCCGACAGATCGTGCTCGCGGGGACGCGCGTCGCCGCGCCTTCACTTCACCGCCCGTGAATCAATGGAAGGCTGACCGGCGGCGCAACCATCGCAATGATTCCCGCGAGAAATGAGGAGATGAGGACGACAACCGCGCGGCCACTCGCTGACTAGGCAGGCCCAACGTTTTTTCGCGCCAAAAACGTTTCTGCCAGCACCCCCGGGCGATCCTGCGCTGGGTTCGGCCTGGGACCGCCGGAGCTTGAACCGCCCGTAAACTAAGCTTGAACTAAGCTTAAACTACCGCTGCTGCCCGTCACCGCCGCTTTCTACATGCCGAGGAGCTTGTAAAAGTTGGTGTAGTCATCGTCTCCATCTCGCCGTTGCCACCCGCTCCGGCGCCGTCCTTACTGCACCCCTGCCCTGGGTCACCGAGGCGAATGGGGTTCAAAAGCGTCGGCGCCTCCTCGCTGCTCTCGTCAAGGATGACGATGACGCTCTCCTCGCGGCCGCATCAACGGGCGGCGATCTCCTCGAGGGCGTGGGACTGGCGCTCCATTTCTTCCCGTACGTAGTCGTCCCGCGCCCATTTCTGGGTGACCTCGTCGTCGGCGGCCATGGCGAGGTGCTCCTGCTTGACGGGCAGCAGCCCCGCCTCTGTCTTCGGCTTGACGAGGCGGGAGGAAGCGTCGGGCTTATTGACGATGCGGGTGCTGCGTGTGTGCCGTCCAACGGCGTCTCCTGCGGCTCTGGCTTGACGGGGAGCAACGCCGGCGATCTGGAGGAGCGGGAGCCGGACGACGAGGACATCCCCATCTCCATCCTCCTCGGCGTCTAGAGGCTGCCGCGGCGGCGGGAGAAAGCTGGCGGTGGAGGGTAGTAGTACATGGGCGTGTTGCCGCCCTCGATGTGCTCGAGGACGGCCTTCAAGGTGCGGGCCGGGACGCCCCACCAGTGGCGCCACCCCTCGGAGTTGTGCCGGCCGCGAGGCTCGACCCCGTTGGTGGCGGCGACCTAGTTGGCGGGACGGCGTTCGAATAACGCCGTCCACAGCGCGTTGCTGTCGGGGGTGTACCGCGGGAGGTTGCACGAGTTCTCCGGCAGGCCGAACCGGATGCGCACAATCTCCGCCCATCGCTCAGCTCCGGTGGGCGGTGGTGGCACCGGGACGCCGTCGGCGCTCAGCCTCCAAGACCCCGACACCCGCATGTCTGGCGGCGCCGGGTACTCAGCCACGTAGAGGAGGCGGGCCTCGTCCTCGCGGAGGTGCCGACGGCCGAAACCATTGGCGTCCGCTCCATCGCCGGGGTAGTGTTCGACCATCGTTCTTGGGGAGGAGAGGGAGAGAAGGCGCCGGTGGTGAAGAAGAGGAGGAGAGAGCGTCGGCGGGGAGAGGTGTAGTGTGTCCACCGTCGGCGGTGAGTCGCCTTATATAGTGACGGGCGGCGGGCACATGGAGCGGCGGCGTGTGAATCCGTGGCACGAGCCGACGGGACGCGCGTCGCCGCGCCTTCACTGTGCTGCCCGTCAATCAATGGAAGGCTGACCGACGGCGGAGCCTTCGCATTGATTCCCGCGGGAAACGAGGCGACGTGGACGACGATAGCGCTGCCACTCGCTGAATCGGCGTGCCCAGTGTTTTTTCGTGCCAAAAATGTTTTCGTCGGCGCCCCGGGCGACCCCGCGTTCATCCAGTTCTGACAGTTTTGACAGTGGCGATGGTATGAGAATTGAGAAGGGCATGCATGGCTTCCCCCACGGGTGCTTCTTTTCTGTTCCATATCTCATGTCAATTGTTGTTTCCTCCATCTTCCTCTCTATTTTTCATCGCTCCCCAACAATGCATCATCCAGTTCTCCATCAAATCAAAAATTGAATATGAAGACCACCAATCAAACCGGAGTTCCATATAGCCAAGAATCCGGCCGTGGGTAGATATTCATCATATATATAACAACGATAACGCTGAAGATATTGCCTCGCGGATTTGAACAACAGGGGACGAAACCATCAATTTCTCTTTTGGCCAGGGGGTGTAGAGATTAAGAGCATCTAGAAGATTTGGAGATGTAAACCTGGAGATGTAAACCTGGAGATGTAAAAAAGTTACATCTTCAAAAAAGAGGCAATTCCAACGGATGATGTAAATTTGTGATGTAAAAGGGCAACTTCAACAAATGATGCAAATGCAGATGTAAAACTAGTTGAACTTGGGGACCTTCTTCGACGGCATGGTGGCGGCGGGGTGGCAGGGGGCGAATCGAGGCGGGCGGCGGCACTGGAACCGTATGGTGGGTGAGGCGGCAGTGTGGTGGTGCGGGGCGGCGGGGCTGCCGGCTAGGTGGCTATGCTGGGATGCGCGGCGACGGTGCTATGGGTGGGGCAGGCGAGCGGGGCTGCTGGCGTGATGGCGGTGCGGTGGTGCGGGGCGGTGTGGTGGGGACCTGGGGCAGAGTGGGCAGAGCGGCGACAGGGTTAATGAATCGGCGGACACCTCGACCGTGTGCAGGAAAAGGGCCGATTCGCGGCGTGCGATAGTGGCCGGTGATCGAAACACAGCGGAATCGATGGCGGGGGTCGTGGAGGGGGCGGATCTGGTGTGGGGCGAAGGTGGCATGGTGCTGCTGACGGAGGAAAAGGATGGGATTGAGGAAAGAAAGTGAAACGACGGTTTGCAAGGGGCTGGTGTTTTTACATCTGCTGTAGGTGGAGATGTATATTTACATCGCGAGGTGTTGTATTTTACATATCTAATGCTGGCTTTGGTCCCGTCCGTGCTAACTCGAACGAGTACTTTCCGCGGAGACGTACACGTACGCAACAACGTAGCTAACCAGGCACACAACTAGCTGGATGGATTTGCAGAGGTGGCCAGCTAGCTTCGTATCGCGTCACCAGCAGGCAAAACACGAGAACAAGAGACGCTGGGTTTTGGATGGCTAAACCAGGGCCTTGTCGGTCCTGTTGATCTATTGCTTTGTATTGATCTGATCTGGTTACAAGGGGTAGCTTACACGAAGTATATAAAGAACTAAAGCTAGCTTAATACACTTCGAGTCGGTTTGATTGTTCCGGTCCAACCCGGACACGGACAGCGTGGTTATTTCCAACAATCACCCCCCTAAACACGATGTCCTCACTTCACAGCTTGGACGCCGATCCTTCTCCGCATCTCTGTAAACTTCTGTCGTTCCAAAGACTTGGTCAGGATATCTGCAAGCTGATCATCGGTGCAAACGTAGTTGACTTTAATCTTGCCTTCTTCCACGCACTGCCGTATGTAGTGATACCTCGTATCAATGTGCTTGCTCCTGTCATGATCCACTGGATTCTTACATAGAGCAATCGCAGACTTGTTGTCAACATAGAGCACCATTCCTTTCGGTTCCTTGTGTGTGAGGTCACCGAGTAGCCTTTCTAAAAACACACCTTGACACGCCGCGGTTGCAGCTGCAATATACTCCGCTTCACAGGATGATAATGCGACCACCTTCTGCTTTTGTGATAGCCAACTCACTATGCTCCCGCCCAATAAATATGCCACTCCCGAGGTACTTTTACGGTCGTCCACATCTCCTGCCAGGTCACTATCACTATAGCCAAGTAGCTCCACCATCTCCTTCTTCTTCCCTCTCAAATAGACACAACCGAAGTTTGTTTGTCCCTTTGATGTATCTGAGTATATGTTTCACAGCTGCCCAATGTTCCTTCGTGGGTGCTTCCATGTAGCGACTCACTATGCCAACGTAATAGGCCAAGTCTGGTCGTGTATTCACAAGATACCTTAGACTTCCGACCACACACCTATACTCCGTTGCATCAACCACGGGTGGTTTGCTTCTCTTGCTAAGTTTAAGACGAGGCTCCATCGGAACAAAAGTTGGTTTGCAGTCCTCCATGCCACAACTTTCAAGAATCTTCTTTGCATATGCCTCCTGGCATAGTGTGATCCCCTCAGGCTTTTGTTGTACCTCAATCCCGAGATAGTAACTCAAGAGCCCTAGATCACTCATCTTGAATAGCTCCTTCATTTGTAGCTTGAATCTAGCAATCTCCTCCTCATCTGCTCCGGTTATCAAAAGATCGTCGACATAGATGCTCACTAAGAGACGATCCTTGCCTTTGCCTCGCTTATACATAGCATGCTCGAGTGGACTTTTCTCAAAACCAAGAGAAACCAGTGTACGGTCAAGCTTGATGTTCCATGCCCGAGGAGCTTGACATAGCCCGTACAACGCCTTGTGTAGTTTCAGCACCTTGTGTTCCTCTCCTTCTTTGATGTACCCCGGTGGTTGCTTGACATAAACTTCTTCTTCCAACTCCCCGTTCAAAAACGCGGATTTTACATCCATGTGATGTAGCCTCCAAGATTCTTGAGCCGCAAGAGCTATAACTAGCCTCACCGATTCCATCCTTGTAACTGGAGCAAACACTTCTTCGAAATCCACACCTTGCTCTTGCACGTATCCCTTAGCTACGAGCCTTGCTTTGTATTTCACAAGATTTCCATCGACATCCTTTTTGACCTTGTACACCCATTTGAGCCCTATAATTTTATGGCCGCTGGGAGGATCCACGAGCTCCCATGTTTTGTTGTCTCGGATCGACCCCAACTCCTCATCCATAGCACGACGCCAACACTCCTCCATGTTTGCTACTTCAAACTTTGTCGGTTCCTCGACACTAATCAAACATTGTCGTCCTCTTCTCTTAATTTTCACCGGATTTATGGTTTGAAATGTTTCCTTCGGATATAAATCCACCACTGATCGAAGACGTACTGGTGTTGGCGGACGTTCCCTCGTCTCCTCTTTCGTCGAAGACAAAGAATTTTCTGCTGAAGTTGCCACACTTCCGATTTCTGGCAATTGGAGCACCCCTGGGCTGGCTACACATCCACGAGGTGAACCAGGTGAAACTGGTGCACGTACAAGAGAACCATCAGCCCCATGCACGTGGCTTGGTGGACTCTGGGTCATACCACCATCACGTGAACCTCCAGGAGAGGTGCCACGGCCTGGGCTACCAGCGCTACGGGGAACGCTGCCAGGCGTGCTGCAGGCTGCAGCTTGTATGGCTCCCTTGCCTCGGTGGCTACATGTAGACCCAGCAGCGCTAGAGGACGTGCTGATCGCGGGCTCAAGCGACACGGCCGACCTAGCTGGCGTGTTTTCAGTAGCACCTGCGTTCGGAGGATCGCTCTGTCCCGACGACCTCTTCAGTTGATCGTCAGCTTCTGTATGTCCAGGTTCGTCGTAAACGACATTAAAAATGTCATCTGATGACGGGTATACTTTCTCGGTGGAGTTCCAATTCCATGACCTCGCTTCTTCAAAGACCACATCACGCGTCACAACCACCTTGTTGTTCGAGGGGTTGCACGCACGGTACACCTTTGTGCCCGCTTCATAGCCAACCAATATCATTGGAGTACTCCGATCCGCCAATTTGCTAGTATGCCCCGCCACTGTCTTCACATGCGCCACGCACCCGAAAGTACGAAGATGATCAACCCCGGGCTTGTGTGCGTACCATGCTTCGTACGGCGTCATTCCAACCACACTCTTGGTTGGAGCCCGGTTCAGCAAATAAACGGCCGTATTGACCGCCTCACCCCAATACTTCCCTGGCATGCCTTTACTCTTTAACATGCTCCGTGCCATCGCCACCACAGTTTGGTTCCTCCGCTCCACAACACCATTTTGCTGTGGTGAATATGGAGCCGTAAGATACCGCTTGATCCCGTGTGTTTCGCAGAATCTTGTGAATTCACGAGACTTGAACTCACCCCCCCCCCCCCGATCGGTACGGAGGGCCTTCATCTTGGCTTCGGATTCCACTTCGGCCGCCATCTTTACTATCCTGAAGGCTTCCAAAGCTTGATCCTTCGTCTTCAACAACACAATCCACATGTATCTGCTGAAGTCGTCGACGATGAGCAGGAAATATCTATTCCCGGCAGGGGTGGCCGGTGTAATCGGCCCGCACAAATCTCCGTGGACCAACTCAAGAACTTTACTCGCTCTAAAATTTCCCTCTCTTGGGAACGGGGCCCTCCTTTGTTTCCCAATAAGACAACCGTCGCACACTTGGTCGACATGTTCGATGTACGGTAGACCACGTACCATCTCTTTTTGTCCAAGTTGCCGAAGAGCCTGGAAATTTAGATGTCTGTAGCGTGCGTGCCACTTCCATGCCAAGTCATCCATGCTCGACAAGAGACATACTGGATCCACACGAGACAAGTTGAGGATGTAAAGTCTATTCGGTGACCTCTGCACCTTCATAATTAGCATCCTCTGACGATCATACCCCCATAGATAGCCATCTTCGAGAAAAATCTTGCAACCACGCTCCTCGAGCTGGTCAAGACTTATGATGCTACTCTTTAGCTTGGGAATATAGTAAACATCCGTGAGTACCTTCTGGCCGCCATTCTTCAACTCAAACAGGACAGTACCTCGCCCTGCGATGTCAACGGTCCGTCCATCGCCAAACCGAACCGTGCCTCCCACCGAAAGTCTGAGCTCAGAAAACTGGTCCTTGTCGCCGGTCATGTGGTTGCTAGCTCCCGTGTCGAGGTACCACACGTGCCTCGCCGAGTTCATCCTCTTCTTGTCATGAAGAAAAACTGCCTCCTCTATGAGCGTAACAACCTCCGTAGCTGGCGCCTTAGGAGTTGGACTATCCTCGTCCATTAGCTCGCATACTTCGACCATGAGCATCATGTCGCCATCATCGCCTTCCTTGGCCATGAAAGCTTTCTCCTTCGGTGGTTTCTTGCACTCCGACTTGAAGTGCCCCATTATGCCACAGTTGTGACACTTGATCTTGCGCTTGTCGGACTTCTTTTTCTTCTTCGGAGCGCCGTCACTGGCGTTCTTCCGAATTTGTTCGTTTGGCGCACGATCTTGGCGAGTGTTTTTGCTTGAGCCCTCACCTCCTTTCCTTGAGTCCAACGCTTGCCACTTAGCCCGCGTGAGCATGACATGCTCATCATTCTTCCCGTCCCCGAGACTATACCGCATACGCTCGTCGTGAGCCTTGTAGTGTCCGACGAGATCATCAATGGAGAGTGTCGCGAGATCGTCGCACTGCTCGATCGCCGTGAGAATTTGCAGGTACTGGGGAGGAGCCGCGCGCAAGAACCGACGGACAACCGAGGCCTCCGTGAGGTTTTCTCCAAGTGCGCAGATCCGATTGACCAGAGTAGCAACGCGTGAAGCGAACGCGTCCACGGACTCATTGTCGCCCATGACCAAAGTCTCATAGTTCCTTAAGAGAGTTTGGAGATTGGCTTGCTTGACGCGGTCATGTCCCTCGAACATGAACTTCAAGGTATCCCACACCTTCTTCGCCGTTTCTTTGGCGATCAGGTGTTGGAGGACATCCATCGACATCACCGAGTAAATCGACGATGCCGCCTGCCGATCTTTCCAGTGCTCGGCTCCCCCCTTCTTGAAAGCGTCGACTCCTGGATCGACTGCGTCCCACAACACGTTGGCGCGGAGACCACACTCCATCAGTGCCTTCCAGACCCCGAAGTTCTCACGGTCAAATCGTGGGTACGGCGAACTCGCTGGAGCAGCAAATACTTTAGCCGCACCGGAGTACGCCGCCAGCTGTTTGTCCTTGTCGTCCTTCGACATGATCTTCCGTTACTAGAAGATCAACCTTGCTCTAGATACCAATTGCTGGCTTTGGTCCCGTCCGTGCTAACTCCAACGAGTACTTTCCGCGGAGACGTACAGGTACGCAGCAACGTGCCTAACCAGGCACACAACTAGCTGGATGGATTTGCAGAGGTGGCCAGCTAGCTTCGTATCGCGTCACCAGCAGGCAAAACACGAGAACAAGAGACGCTGGGTTTTGGATGGCTAAACCAGGGCCTTGTCGGTCCTGTTGATCTATTGCTTTGTATTGATCTGATCTGGTTACAAGGGGTAGCTTACACGAGTATATAAAGAACTAAAGCTAGCTTAATACACTTCGAGTCGGTTTGATTGTTCCGGTCCAACCCGGATACGGACAGCGTGGTTATTTCCAACATCTAAAAGGCAGAGGTGCAATTATTATTATTTTTACATCTACATCATCTGTTTGAAGAAGGGTTATTAATTAAGACTTCAAGATGCAAAAATTTGTTATTTTTTCATCTACAGTTTCAATTCGAGATGTTCTGAGTGGCTAACATCAGATATTTGAAAAACATTATTCTGGATAGTGGGTTAGTTGTAAATGGGCCAACACTATAACACATCGTGACTTATGCTTTGGGCTTATAATTTTGCGACAAGCAAGCTGCATGATAATTAACCGACCATTTAACAAATTGTATATTCTACAAAAGAACTCGGTTACTAACATATTCATAAAGAGGACTGAAGAATGCATTATATCGTTATGTCATATTAAACTGATAATTGTGCTTCAAGTGTTTATATCTTCTGGTAGAACAATTAATTAACTATGTTGGGCCAATATACTATAAAACAAACTTAACTAATCAATACACACAACCAAAATGTGCATGATCCAAAGGTATGACTCTTGAGGAGAGCAAAGAAAAAAATTCAGAAAGGAAGAAAATTAAAATGTGTGTGCTTCTTGAAGTTAAATCCAATAACGAATTACAAAGCATGGTTTGTAGTGTTGGAAGCATGACATCCATACGAATTACAAAGCATGATTTCTAATGTTATAAGCATATATTGATGATTTGTTGCGTGAACACAGTGGCATCTTCATCAGATGCGCCATTTTTCACATCATTAAACCAAAAATTGCAACGATAAAGATGTAATCATTAGTAGCATTGCAGAGTAATTAAGCAAGCAAATCATAAAAACTCACTTCATCCGGATGTCTTTGTCATGTGCTATATAATTAGTGTTCATAAGAAAAGTGTTACTACTTGTTCGCCTCCCTCTCACCCCAACTTATTTCCTCACCCAATGCATGCAAGTTTTGCTCATTTCTTCTTTGCCATCACCAGCGAAATGGAGATACGAAAATATCACATGTCAATTATGGGATCTTGAAGCATGCTTTCGCAGGAGAAACACATGATTTCGTTCGTCGTAGTTCAAAAATTTGCATGACGCACCCACTCTGCCTCAGTTGTGATGCACTAACGATAATGACCAACGAACCTGGATCGGTGGAAGTAGCAGATATACATTGATATAACTACCCATAGGGCAGATTCACTACAAAAGATATATGGTCAACGAGTATAATCTTTCTACAAATAACTAATCGAATTATCACACTCAAAAAACGGACATCCAAATAGATTGGTACCACCCCTCCGCATTGTAGCTCCTCCGAGGGACCAATGAGCGGAACACTATATCTGCCCCCCTACGCCATAGAGTGATGTGGATACTGGATGTGAGGTTTCCTCTTTGGGGAGTAGCGACCCCCCTCCCCGTGTGATTATGTACGAGATATCTGTATGTTGTAATATTTGAAGGACATGTGTTTCTCAGTACGACAAGATGGATGGAGCCAAAAAAAATTCACCATAATGTTTTGTGTGTCAACTTTGGTGTAATAGAGTAGCTATAGAGATAGCGGTAAGATTGAAAATGCGAGGAGGGTGTAAATGGGAACAGAGAATAAAAACTGAAGAAACTATTGCCACGGTATTGATTTTGAAATTGTTGCCATGGCAAGCCTTTTTCATATAAATCTGTTTTTGTTAAAACGGCTACCACATGAGTGTTTTTCTGCTGCCACGGCGACAATTTCGGATGAAATTTTGTGAATACAATGAAGACTTGATTGGCGTGAGGGCCATACCATATCTTGCTATTTTGAATTGCCTAGGATATTTTATCCCTTTTTGGGTGCACCCTTTTCATTGTGCTTTAGTCGCTTTTATATCAGTGTGATCTCTCACAGTAAAATGTCGTGTAGTTAGAGTTTTCATATGTGTAGCTCTGTCTAGAACAGGTATCTCTTCAGGGTATGAAATATACACATGAGTATGAATAGTTAGTGAGGTGTAAGTCCTGTGAACGTGAGGATTTTCTTCATGAGCATATGGTTATCCTGACGTCCATACAAGAGAGTCCTGAGATCAGAGCACACCCATCAAAAGATGAGCAAGAGTCACATGGAAATGTGATCGGCAAGTTCGCCTACCGATTAAAATACATCGTCAACAATGATGCACTCATTAATGGTGTTGAGTTAATTTATGGATCTCGAGTCACTAAATATCATTTATGAGAGATATTGGTTTGAGCAGAAGCACACTTTAGAATTAAATAAGTAGAATCAGTCGTGCAATTAATCATGACCCTTGTTGAAAGTATATTTTTTATTATAGCTGTAGAATAATGGATCGTGGTTCCACCTTTTTAGTAGGCAACGGAGGCCACCAGGGGCTAGGGGAGCCCCAGAGAGTCTAGGCGCCCGTTTAAGTTGGGTGCCTCCATTTGGTGCCTAGGCACTAGGCGGCAACTAGGGCTAGGCCTTGGTCTTCTGATCTTCTTCTTGCATAAAAATCATCTTTTGTTTTTCCTATATTTTTGCGGACTTCTTTTGTGGTGATTATCTGAAATTCCAAAAACAACAAAAAAGGGCATTGAGCACTGGATTAATGGGTTAGTTCCTGAAAATAGCTTAAAAACGTTACAAACTTGAAGGATAATATGCATTTAATATACAAATATTAAAAATACATTGGAGATTTATCAATAACTCACACCAATTCTATCTCATTTACTGGCCCACTAGGGTCTAGTTCTTATCCTTGTCGACCAAGGTTGGACACTCTTTGGCCTAGATTTATATCGTCGTCTTTGGCTGCATATTCCGTAGGCAACTCCAACAAATATGTAAATTAGTGATGTAAAATGGCAACTCCAACAGATCATGCAAATGCAGATGTAAAACTAGTTGAACTTGGGGATCTTCTTTGACGACATAGTAGCAACGAGCTTGCGGCGGACGAATCGGGGCAGGCGCCGGCGGTGGAACCAGGTGGTGGGCAAGGCGGCGGTGCGGTGGTGCGGGGCGACACGTTGGCGGTGCTGCTGGTGGGACCGACGGGGCTGCTGGAGAGGCGGCGATGCGATGGTATGGGGCGGCACGGCGAGGTGCTCCGTGCGGGGCAGGCGGAGCGGGTGGGGCTGCGGGCGGGGAGGCTTTTGGGATGAATCAATCGGCGGCCAAGGCGACCGAGCGGCGGAAAAACGGTCGCCCCACGTCACACCCTTGTAAACGCCATATCATGGTTGATAGAAATTATGTCCATGAAACCAACAAGATAAATCTAGCAGGTTCGGACATTTCCATCCACTCGACAGACAAAGTGATAAAAGTACCCAAGTACAAAAAGGGACCCCGAGTTCAAGTTCTTAAGACTACTGCCCGGCATACGATAATATTCTCAAGGAATACACCTAGTGGGTGCACTTAGCGTGCCCCCACTGGATACGACACCACTCGACCAGGTCTGGCCTATCCGAGTCAAAAAAAGAGACAACACAGATATATGGAACAGTTTCAATCAGACCCCCGCCGATGCAAGCACTCGACGGAGGTCTCGGCGGCTACACCCAGTGGGTTCACTCAGAGTGCCCCCACTAGACTTATCGTCACTTGCGCGGGTCTGCCCTGTCGAGTGTTAACGATTATCGAGAACCAATCAAAGACCCCTGCCGATGTCTTCATCATCCGACAGTGGTCTGATGGACTACACCCAGTGGGTGCACTCAGTGTGCCCCCACTGGATCAAAAACAGGCATGTATACACCGAAAGAAAACACCCATTGGGTGTAAAGTCAAGATGGACGAAGTGCAATCGGAAATGAACTTATAATCCCACTTACTCGGACATTAGCATGAAGTGCCGAGCTGGCGTCGTATGCCAACCTACTGGCTTCATACGCCTCGTTGGTTCGCATCATCATCTGCTCTGCCTGGATCATGGCCTCCTTCCCTGCTCCAGTTTGGTCTTCTGGAACATGTTGCAGAGTGGACGCGGACATTGGAAGAGTCTACGCAATGGATGAGGTCGCAAGAGTTGCTGGAGGTTGTTCAATAGACACATGATTCACAACAGTCGAAGTCGCTGGAAGGGCACTCAACGGCGGGATCTCACGCCCAGTGATCACTCGGGGCGGGTCTCCAAGTTCCGGAGGCAATTTAATAGTTGACCAGCGCGGTTCTTTATCATCTTCCAGAGAGATGACATCAGTAGCTGTTAGTCAATAACATGAGTCGGTCCAACCGACAAATTTTATCCAGAAAGCATAACAGAATGAAGATTTATTATACCTCGTTGGGAGGTGACTACGTTTGTAGCATCCAAGTTCATGGGATCTTCATCTCCAGGAGGCGACGTCACCGAGGTAGCACCTCTGGCAAGCAAAATCCACTCTCACATCAAAGGCATGAAATTTCACAATGGAAAAAAAAGAAACAGGTAAACACTCACGATTGAAGTGACTGGCATAGCAATCCTCATTCGGGGCAGATCCTTCCAAGTCTTGGGAGCGTCAGGCTTGCGTTGTTTGGCAGGCTTCTCTGCCGACTCAGTTGTGGCGGCTCGGTCACGCTTCACGTTCCTAGTGCTTGACAACAAGGTCTTTCTAGGGGTGGCCACAGGATCATGGTGATGTTTGGATCGAGACTCGGTGCGCGAAGGAGACTGGATATCTTCCTCACTCTCCTTCGAGTCAGCTTCGCTGACCTCGCTGTCCTCAGCATAGTCACTGTCGGTGCTGCCACCTTCGCTTTCCCCACATACGTCGAGTTGATCCACGTTCAGCATAGGTGAAGGCATTTTTGTCCACTCGTACAAGATGTAAAAGCAGCAAAGTCAGTCGGCTGAAGATTCAATCACTCAACAAAGATATGAAAGTAATCGACAAGGAAATAACTCACCATGTTCTGTGGCTTGTTCACAGCAGAGAAAGGCAAGATCCACTTGGCTCCTAATGGATTGTCGCAGGCTCCAGTGATGCCTCTGAGCCACTGAGCCATGGTTTCTTCAGAAACCTCCTCTGGGTGCGACTGAGTGGAATCCTCAAGGCCTTAATAATGCCACATGGCGTGATCTCTCGCTTGGAGAAGTTGGATGCACCGACTGAGAAATGTCTCAAGCAGGTCCATTCCAATCACCCTACCACGGATCAGATCTACTAACGCATTCACCGGAATTCGTACTTGGGTCTTCTCCTCTTCTAACATAGTCAGCATTCTGGGAGCAACATGTCGCTCCAAAGTGAAGGGGGAAAGACCTGTCGGCATTTTTGCGGCTGCGCTATCTTTGCAATAGAACCAGGTCGATTGCCATCCTCGAATAGATTGAGGGAGAGTCATTTGCGGATACGCACTCTTACTCCTTTTTTGGATCCCCAAACCGCCACATAATTGGTTGACATTGGTTCTACTATCCTTGGGTTTGGCTTTCTTAACCGAATAGGAACAAAGAGTGAAGATATGCTTGAACAGTCCCAAGTGAGGAGGACAGCCCAAGAAACACTCACACAACATGATGACTGCAACAAGGTGCACGATATCATTTGGAGGAAGGTTATGGAGTTAAGAACCAAAAAAGTTCAAGAACCCGCAAATGAATGGGTGGGGAGGCAAAGAAAAACCTCGCTCTACATGGCTGGTGAGAAGAACTCTCTCACCTTCGCGCGGCTCCGGCTCGACCTCCTCCGCTGGTAACCTCCAGCAATCGGCGACTATCAATCCGTCGTGGACGAGATTCAATACATCAATCTCCTTGACAGATGACGGGAGAAAATCCCCCTGGATCCAGCCCGACGGCATCGCAGCCCGAGCTCCCGACGGCTTCTTGGTGCTGACTCCCTGCTTGGCCCGCTCGAGTTTGCTCGTCTTCGATTTCGTCATCTCGACGGTGGTGGCGGGAGCAGATATAGGCGGAGCTCGAGAGGCAGAGGAGGAGGGGAAAATGAGGAGATTGAGAAGGAGCACTGTTCCAACCCTAGCATCGACTCGTTTTATAACCGCCTGAGTGAGTTGATGATCCATGGGCCTGAAGATCTCTGTATATCCCGATATCAGAGGGATCATGATACGTGGCGATAAGGACGGTGCGTTAATCGAGGTGTCGTGCTCTCATTTACCCCGGTTGTTGCGTCATCGCCGCACGCGGTGCGCACTTACCAAATTTTCGAATCCCGTGGAATCCGGGCCTGACAGAGCGATCCGTCACATCAAAAGATCCCGTTAATCACTCGGACCAGTTTTCTCTATCAGATTCGCTCGGAAATATTTCAAGACAGACTCAATGAGGGTGAATGGAAAATATTTTTATCGAACCCCGTTTCTGCCAAGCCTTGATATGCGTTCGGAGTTTGGCATGTTCAACAGAATCTACATCGACCCTTTCCACTCGAACCCCATCCATTCGGGGGCTAATGATGGGGATATGTACCTAGGATAGGTTCATAGGCCTGACCGACAGGTCCTACCCAAGGGCACATCACTAAGGACTTAAAGATTTCAAAGAAGATTCTGACTGATTCGCCATGAGTCACTCGGTAGAGCATCTGCTTGGAGATTTGCTCTATCCATTCGACGGAAGACTTTCACTCAGAAGAATATGAAGCCAGTCGGCCGTAGAAGTTGAGAAGTCACTCCAGGGGGACCAAAGGGCAGACATTCGGCTGGTTACCATAAGTAACATTTATTACATACGTTATCAGTAACACACATCTTTGTCTTCATTACTCGAACCCTTGGTTGCTTGGGCCTTGATGAGGGCTAGCGCACTCTATATAAACCATCCCTCCCCTCTGGCACAAGGGTTCGCACCCCCTGTAACACACACTCCACATAACAAGAGCTCCCGAGCACTGAGACGTAGGGTTGTTACCTCCATGAGAGGGGCCTGAACTCATACATCGTGTGTACAAGCTTGTCGTAGCTAAGACTCTGCCCTCTCATTTCGTACCCCTCACCTCTACTGTCAGGTCCGTTCCCATGACAGTTGATCCAGGTAAACCTGACCCCCACTCTCTCAAGTTCCTGGAGGCCCAGGTCCACGATGCATTCGTTGAACATCTGCCTTGGAAAGTGTACCAAGTTGTTGCTTTTAACTATCTCCGACCTTCACAGTACAACACGACGGATGGAGCCACATAATTTTCACCTTAATGTTCTTATTCCAACTTTTGTGTAATCGAGTAGCTATATATATAGTGGTAAGATTGTAGATGATGGTGACGAACTTACAAAGAGGACCCCGATGCCGGGAGGATGTACACGAGGACAGAGAAGAAAAGCACAAGAAACTACTGTCATGGCATTGATTTCAAAATTACTACCAAGGCAAGCAGTTTTCATGTAAATCTATTTTTTTGTTAAAACGGCTACCACATGAGCGTTTTTTCTGCTGCCATGACGACATTTTTGGATGAAATTTCATGAATACGATGAAGAGTTCTTTGGCGTAAGGTCCATACCATATCATTCTATTTTGAATTGCATGGGACGTTTTACCCCTTTTTGTGTATCACTTTGATTGCCCACTAGACGTTTTTATTAGTGTGGTGTCTTACAGTTATATATCATGGAGTTAGTTTTTTCCCATCTGTACCTCTGTCTAGAACACGTGTCTCTTCAGGGTACGACATATACACATAAGTACGAACGATTAGTGAGGTCTAAGGCAGGTGAAAGTCAAACTCACTTCATGAGCATTTGGTTATATTGACGTTCAGGGAGGAAAGTCATGAGATAGGAACAAACCCATCAAAAGATGAACAAAAGTCACATGGAGATGTGATCGGAAAGTTGGCCTACCCATTGAAGTTCCCAGTCAATAGTTATGCACACATTAATGGCGTTGAGTTAATTTATGGATCTTGAATCACTAGGCGCCCTTCAAAGCTGGGCGCCTCCATTAGACACCTAAGCACCCGGGGCACACAGGGCTGGGCCATGGTCCTCTAATTTCTTCTTGCAGAAAAACCATCTCCTATTTCTCCTGATTTTTTGGGGACTTCTTCAGTGGTGATTCCCTGAAATTCCAAAAAAATAAAAGAGGGGCATTGAAAACTTGATTAATAAGTTAATTCCTGAAAATAGCTTTAAAACATTACAAACTTAAAGGATAATAGGCATGGACAGAAGATGTAAATTGGTGATGTAAAAGGGCATCTCCAACAGATGAATCAAATGTAGATGTAAAACTAGTTGAACTTTGTGACCTTCTTCAGCGGCATGGCAGCGGCGGACAAATCAGGGAGGGCAACGGAGGTGGAACCGAGCGGTGGGCAAGGTGGAGGTGCGGTGGTGCGGGGCGGCACTGCTGCGGGCAAGGCGGCGATGAAGTGGTGTGTGGCGGTGTGCCAACGGTGTTGTAGGTGGGGTTGCTGGCAAGGTGATGGTGCCGTGGTGCGGGGCGACACAACGGGGTGCTGCGAACATCACGGGCGAAGCAGTGATGGGAACGAATCGATTGGTGGACACGTCGACTGCGCGGCGAAAAAATGGCTGATTCATGGCGTGCTGACGTTCGAAACACGATGGAACCGGCGGCGGTGCTGGTGAAGTAGGCGGATGTGGCGCGGGGCGACAATGGCGGGGTGCGATGGTAGTGCTGGGGTTGGGAGATGGGATTGTGGAAGGATAGTGAAACGACACTCGGTGGTTGGCACGCGACTTGCGTTTTTTACATCTTCTGTAGGTGAAGATATTCTGCAAAAGAATTTTGTTACTAACGTGTTTCATAGAGAGAATTGAAAACTTCATTATATCGTTATGCCATATTAAAGTGATAATTGTGCTTCGTGTATTCGTATATTTTGATTGATAAAAAAATTAATTAACTATGGTTAGCCAATATACTATAATACAAACTTAACTAATCAGTTTGCACTATCAAAATGTGCATGATCCGGAAGTAGGACGCTTGAAGAGAACAAAAAAATTGTTCACATAGGAAGAAAATTAAAATGTTTCTGCTTCTTGAAGAGAAGTCCAAGTACGAATAACAAAGCAATTTTTTGTATAGTTGGAAGCATGGCATCCATATGATGGAAACAAACGTGCAATTATAATGCACCATTTGTAATGTTAAAAGCACCTACTGATGATTTGTTTGAACACCGTTTTTCACATCATGAAACCGACAATTGCAGTGATAAAGAAGTAATCATTGGCAGCATTGCAGAGTAGTCAAGAAAGCAAATCATAAATACTCACTCCTTTAGATTTCTTTGTTGCAATCTACTCTATAGTGGCGCGAGCTGAGACACCGGAAATAGAACCCCTTGAAGCGGCTAAAGAAGGCCGTGGAGCCCGGCGTCTTGCCACGACAAAATCGTTGCCGGGGGCCAGCCATGGCGATGTGTCGCCCTTGGATCCGCGTTGCAATGCCTGTTCTTGCGGGATTGATGGTGCTTCCATCCATTTTCAATGTTGCCGGCTCCGTCAATTACCTAAAGTGGTGAGGTGAGGGGCTTACCACGATGAATTGAAGCTTGTGCTTCCTTAGTGGCGGGGCGACTCTCGATCTTCCGGTCATCTCCCCCCCCCCCCCCCGGTGCAGGATTCGCGGCGGTGACCCGCGCCCACAGCCGCCCACTTGGGGGGGTGGGTGCATCCGGCGGATCGGGGGGGGGGGGGGTAGATCTGGCTCCCCTGCCCCTGTGCATTGAATGGGATTCTCCGCGTGCGCGACTTCTCGGATCGAAAGGGGAGACGCTATGGCCATGGGGCTGGACAAGAGCAGCGAGCGGCCTACAACCCTTGGTGGGTGGCCGTCGCGGCTGGAGTGGCCAGCGGCGCAGGGAGGTTCTCGGGGAGGTTAGGCCGAGGAGCTCCGGCTCGCTGATGTCTCTCGAGTCCGCTAAACCATACATGGATGCCTCTCTCTCTCTCTCTCTCTCTCTCTCTCTCTCTCTCTCTCTCTCTCTCTCTCTCTCTCTCAATCTCTCTCTCTCTCTCTCTCTCTCTCAATCTCTCTCTCCCTCTCTCTCTCCATCTCCCTCTCCCTCCCTACATCCCTCCCTCTCTCTCCCTCTCTCTCTCAATCTCTCCCTCTCTCCTTCTCTCTCTAGTTTATTGCAAATAAATATCAATAGTTTTATGCTGCATGCTATTTTTACTAATGTCTCCATTGATAAACAGGTTACATGTATCAACCTAAATATTGTGATATTTTAAAATTTATTAGCAAGATAAAAAATGGGATCATCATGCATCAATTTAAAAAAGTATGATAATTTAGAAATTCTTGGAGTTTCGTTCATTCCAACAGGAGATCAAGTTGTTGACGGGATTACCAAGCCTTTGCATGCGAAACAATCTAAAACTTAACACGTTCAGATTAAGGGAGGATGTTAAAGTATAGACTTGTAGTTCTGTGTAACCTGACATGCTGTTATGATTGTATGTGTGAGTGCATGTAACAAACTGCGGTAGGTCGTTAGCCAAGGATCGGCCTTATCCCACAGGAGCAAAGCATAGTAACAACCTTTGCCGATTGTATTCTATGTTTCTGGTATTTAACACGAACTGCGTCCCAATAGAAGAGCATACGCTTCCCGCCTAACTTGTTTCAAAAAATGGCAATAAGAATATAGATATATATTACTGCAATGAAAATAGAGTATTTCTTTCACTGCAGACCACCTTGGTTTCGTGTCACCACAATCGTCTAACAGAACTATGCCATGTGTCCTCTTATTACATAGAGGAAATCACAGAACACCGTCCTCAAATTATGAATTGACACCACTTCTTTAATTCTAGTTTACTAGTAATAACTAATAACATACATCTACTATCCATTAAACATTCAAAGAAATACTAGAAAATCTCAACAAAAGGAACTCTAACCCCCTATTGAGCATATCAGTAAACCACGACACAAGGGTTTAAGAAATTACCCGCCAATGCCTTAAATTATTGTGTCAGATTGTTTTTGCCATGTAGGTGCACTATAGAATTTTAGTTATAGCAAAATATTTCTGTCTCAGTCCTATTCATTGTTGGAGCATTATAAAAAGTCATTGATCCCATCCAAACCGATGTTCGTTACTCTGATAAAGCAAAATTTCTTATGTAAATGAACCATGTATTTGAATGTGCTTACAAACTGTTTGGTATATGATGGTCTTTGCTCCTTTGCAGTTCATACATAATTTTAATTTCCTTTTTTCCCTTGAACTGAAGTTGTCATCAAATAGTTGTATTTTCCTACCCACCTCATAATAAATTTCATATTTAATTTATGTCAATTTTTTTGATAAACAAGATAATTGTATTGCAGTTATGTTGTAGTGTACATTGAAAGACATAACTAGATCATCATATGACAATAGTGACATATATAACTATAGCTTGATATTTCTGTCTTTTTTGTTTTGGTCTGATTTTGTTAGCACAAGAAAAACACTGTTACAGTACAATACTCAGGCTTGCATGCCCTCCGTCGTAGTCCAAGAGCAATAATTTTGTTTCTAAAATGACCAAGAAAGGTGTAACTAGCTAGCTAAACTACATCCAAATATGTATGCAGATGTCAAAGCATTTTCAGTTGGTTAACACAACAATTATCCAGCCATGTGATCTATACATAATGGCCTATATTAATTTACATCCTATAACATTATGCACTCTCTTCTCCCATAAATATATATATGCTTATTGACATGTAATCCCTGCTTTTGTGAAGAACAAAATTCTGTTAATTGTGAAACAGCCGCAAGTTTTCCTATTTGACCACTTCATATATTTGCTCCTATTTCATGAGATTCATCATATAATACATATACAATAGTTATAACCTTCACACAGTGACGTTAACTCATAAGCTTCATACAGTAAATAAAACTCCCTCTGTTCCAAAATAAGTGTCGTTGATCTACTACAATATTTGCACTACTTTAGTACTAAATCTGTGACACACTTATTATGGACGAAGCGAGTAGTACATAGAGCATTGCATAATCCCAATTCATGTTATGCAGCTCATGCTAATATTACCTTCAATACTAGAACATCTGAAATTCCACTACCACCGAGGAGTCAATATTTCTGTACCGTTCAAGCTATATGATTCCGTTCAAGCTATATGATAACAGATTTATAAACACATATCCTTCATTTGAATTATCTTTTACCAGCTACGACGCAATTATTGAATTAAATCGTTCAACATAATACCTTGAAAGTTACTAATAGACCTCATATAGCTAGGAATTTAAATATTTGTTAGAGTTTAAAGATAATTTCTAGAATATTGGTTTGTACGTGTTAGTAAAATCTGGAAGACAACCACTTTTTCTATTTTCTCAAATAAAAATAAATCCCAGTCAATTAATTAAAAGCAATAGTGTCAGATGTGTGCATTCCATTCTTTCTCAAGGCCGGTTTTGTGCATTACATGACTCTTTATGTTCCATGTACCTAAACATGAATCTGCAACAAGTAATAGTGACAAGTCCAACTCAACAACTTAATCATTTCTTGCAATATCTATATTTTGTGCTTCATAAGCGTAAGCCGAGTGTATTATATCGGGTGATACTCGGTTTACCTACAACACCATCACGGAACCACGGGCAGCGTGCATGCCACATGGCAGGTACGCTTTGCCATGAGTTGCACTATAAGCAGAGTGCTTCTCCGAGGCAACTTCGACTTACCTGAGGTTACACCGTGTCCATTGTATAAGCCAAGTGTGGAACGCCGTATTTACGGCATACACGTAGCTAAGTCCTGAACTATATGTTCATCGTGTATTCTGATGGGCATGCTCGGTATAGCATTCGGCTTACAGAATGATACTAGGCAACGTGTGCTTTTCGTATACTGAAGCAATGTGCAAAATCGAGATAAAACCATGTTAAAAATCTTCAAATATGATATTTTGGTAGAAAATTGACTAAATGGGATAATATGTGTCATAAATGTATAAATAGGATAAAAAGTGAAATTCACTCTATATATAAAGGAAAACTCTTACCTTCCACTGACTTATCCGGGCCACCTATCCGCCACCGTCTCGTTCGTTGATCTTGCTCTATCTGACGCACCAGATCGTGCCCGCGCGCCAACGGAGCAGCGACCTAGCACGCCGTCTCGTGAAACAACAACGTTGTTTCACAAACGGTCCTCAAGCTGGGAGGTGGCGGCTACCGGATCTGAGAGGGCGATGGCACGGCCGCTAGCCCCCGACGACGGGCGCTCCCGCCGCAATCCATCTGCCACGACGTCAACCGGCCCTCCCCTAGCCCCCCACCCCCAGCGTCGCCAGCCGCTCGCCCACCGCGACGGTGCGGCCGCTCGCCCCCAATGTCGGCCGCTCCCGCCGCAGCTCATCCGCCAGGACGTCGGTCGGCCCTCCCCTACCCCTCACCCCGTGCTGCCAGCCGTCGACCACGACGCCGGCCAGCCCAACGCACGCCGCAACCCCTCCGCACCTGATGCCGGCCAGCCCTCCCCTCCCCCCACCCCTCCGCCCCTGATGCCGGCCAGCCCTCCCCTCCCCCCACCCCCGCGCCGCCAGCTGCTCGCTCCCGACGCCGGCCGGCCCTCCGCACGCGGCAAGCCGCACCACGAGCAAGCCATAGAGCAGATCATTGTGGCGATGAATGAGGAGCCATGCTCTACAGCTTGTCTGTGTGCCTTCACGCAGCTGTACTACACTAAGCTTTATTCATAAAAGGAAGTTCGACTAAACATGTATGCTACTAATCAAATTTTGGAACACAAACAAATCTCTAAATTAATAACTAATTAGTGGTTAGCTAAACAACACACATGGATGCTTTAAGGACACACTACTTGTGCACTGCGATCTCTCTCTCTCTCTCTTCAGTTTATTGCAAATAAATATCATTAGTTTAGTACATCATATTATTTGTACTAATGTCCCCATTGATAAACAGGTTACATGTATCATTCTAAAAAGTATGATATTTTAAACATTAATTAGCAAGATAAACATGGACCATCAGCTATCAATCTAAAAAGGTATGATATTTTACAAAATGCTGTACATGCAGTTCATTCCAACAGGAAATCAAGTTTGTTGCTGAGTTCACTAAGTTTATGCAAGGGAAACAACTTCAAGCCTTCAAACACAACCTAAACCTTGACACGTTGAGATTGAGGGAGGATGCTAAAGAATAGGCTTGTAGTTTTGTGTAACGTGACATGTTGTCACGATGTTACGATTGTATGTGTGCGTGTGTGTAACAAACTGTGGCAGGTTGTTAGCCAAGGATTGGCCTTATCCGATCATGTATAGATTGGAGTAGGAGCAAAGCCTAGCAACAACATGGCCGATTGTATTCTTTGTTCTTGGTATTTAACACAAATGTGTCCCTGCAGAAGAGCATACACTTCATGCCAAACTTCTTTCAAACATTTGCCATAAGTATACATTTATATTTCCATAATGAAAAATAGAGTATTTCTTTCGCTGTAGACCACCTTGGTTTCGTGCAAGCACAATCTTCTAACAGAACCATGCCTTATGTCTTCTTATTACATAGAGGAAATCACTCCTCAAATTCTGAATTGGCACCATCTCTCTAATACTAGCCTTTACTACTAATAAATAATAACATACATCTATTTCTACTATCCATTAAAAATTCAGAGAAATACTAGAAAATCTCAACAAAAGGAACTCTAACCCCCTATTTAGCACATCAGAAAACCAAGACCCAAGGGTTTAAGAAATTACCCACCCATACCTTAAATTATTGTGTCGGATTGTTTTTGCCGTGTACGTGAAATATAGAATTTCAGTTATAGCAAAATAGTTCTGCCTTGTGCCTATTCATTGTTCGGGCCTGATAAAAAGTCAGTGATCCCATCCAAAGCTATGTTTGTTACTCTGATATAGCAAAATTTCTTATGTAGATTGATCGGTATTTGAATGTGCTTACAAACTGTGGGTATATGATGGTCTTTGCCCCTTTTCAGTTCATACATAATTTTAGTTTTCTTTTTCCGTTAAACTGAAATTTTCATCAAACAGTTGTATTAGCCTACACAACTCATAATAAATTTCAGATTTAATTTATGTCAATTTGTTTGATAAACATGGAATTTGTATTGCAATTGTGTTGTAGTGTACATTGAAAGACAGAACTAGAGCATCATATGAGGTATTCGTGTCTTTTTTTTGGCTCTGATTTTCTTACCACAAGAAACACACTGTTATATGGTGGATTTACGTATATTCTGCTTGATTTCCCCTTTTGAGGGTTAAAGCTAACTATCGTTGAAAGTGATACTTCGGTTGAGAAAGCATTGTAAATACTACTCGCCCGCATATGCTTTGCCCAATCACACACCCATCATAAGTTATTTTATGCGCTAATATGAAAAGCTCATGAGTTACCAATACAACACACATCCGTATGTACATTTTCCGAAAGCTAATCTGAATTGCACATATTAAGAGTAAGGATGAGAATGGCAACATTGACAGAATAAATAACAATCCGATAGAGCCATACATACTTAGTAACTTTAATGTCGCTGGCTGTATTTCTAGTAGAACAAGTGTTTTACAATTGCATGTAAACAGCTACAAATTTAAAATATTTTCCTGTATACAAAAATTGTACATGTTACTGATACACACATCCGAATCCTTGAGTCGAAAGTTAATATGAGCACCATGTGAAGCCCTGTTCATTAGTTGAAGCCTATGACGGTGTATTGCCACGAACTTATCATCGTTCCTCTTTACTAAAAGTTTCATCCTTTCTAGCACTCTAGCGTTGAGCACGAAAAAAGTAACAAAATCAATGTCAGATTTTGTGCCCCGATAATAATCCAATACTATTGTTTTCAGATGGATGTCAAAACATGTGCTGGTAATGAGACCCCGGTATTTACGACGCCACAAATTGTTTTTCCATGATTTCTGGCACTGAAAAAAATCGGCAAACCATGTATATAAGAACTTCACAACAACAAGTAGATCAATAAAGAAGCCAAAGAAATTGTACTATCGGTAAAACGATCATCACCTGAATGTACAACTTCTCCAAGCACGGAAAGTTTGTCATCAATTCAATAACCATGTGCAAATTAAGAGTAGCCATACCAAGAACCAAACACTTGATTTTGCACGCCGCTGTTGCAAGGCCACGAATGCACGGTCCCTTCATCAAAGCATGAAATTCAAAACATTAGACAGTAATATACGTAATTTCTGTATATATGCAGTGAAATGCAAGTTATTAGAAGGTTGACAACAGTAAAAAAAATGAATAAGAAGATCAGCTACCTGATGATGACGAATATCTGTGGAACCAAACACGAGCCTCGTGGAGTTGGTACAACCTAGGGTCTCCAACTTTGGCACGGAAAGCGCGGCTATATGCAAATCATGGTTGTGATCAAGATGGATTAATGTTTGAAGATGAGGGGCACTCTCGATAACGAGTTCCTCTATGGATGGATCTGGCGAATGATTATCGACTGCGATGGTTGTAAGGGTAAACGAATTGATCCGAGGGCGACGGGCTCCAGTGCCTCGAATAATTAGCAAGAACTCGAGAGAATGGCTGCGGGCAATCATGCTGTTGAGTGAGAAGTCCGAGAGGTAGACATAATGAAGAACGAGCTTTTTAAGCTGGGGGAAGTGAATCCCCTGAAGTGCGTCGTCCGCGAGTGTGAAATGTCCGAATTTGGCAACACAGAGGGTGGGCGAGAAGCGGAAGATTAATGCCGGCACCGGCACCGGCTGCCAGTTGTGCCACCGCCGACGGTAGAACTCAAGCTCCTTGAGTTTATCCAGAGTGGAGGACAGGAGACAGGCGTCGACGGCAGCATCGTTGTCCATGTCCGTGGACAATTCTGGGCGAATGGAGAAGCGGTGGCAGACGCCTTGGTGGGAGGAAATTATGCGTTGTAAAACATCACCGAGTTTACCATCACCGAGTTCAGCGCAGTCGATGTTGAGAGGAAGAGAGCGCCAAAGGGGACGCCAGCGTCTCGCGAGGATCTGCGTGCGGCCGCGTTCCTTGATGGGGAGGAGCGAGATAATCTTACGGAGCATGTCGTCGGGGAGGTCGCTGAGGTTTCTGATGTGGTGGAGATCTCGTCCGTCTCCGCATCCATCGTGTTCAGCCGCTCCGGGATCGGGCGGTGCCGCCGGTGGTGCCGGAGCCGGATAGCGCTCGACCTCGAGTGCGGCTGACTTCCTCTTCCGGGTAGCCGTACTCCTACTACTACCGCCGGCCTCCATCTGTTTTGCAGAGATCGGCCCTGAGGAGAATTAGGTTCTATGGTGGAGCTCGGGATTGGAGAAGGACTGGGAGGGGAGGCTAGGGCCAGATGCGGAGCGGACGAAGCAACCTCGATCGCTTCTGAGGAGAGTGTGTGTTTGACACTTTGACTGCTGGCTTAGTACGATGGATGACAGACCAACCCCATAAATAGAAAACTGGCGGACGTGAGTAAATGGAAAGGTGACATGAGCAATTAGAAACTGCCTAATGTGACATGTGCGCATGCATGACAGCAAACCTGTACTGGGCGGCCCCAGATCAGTAGCGTCCCCTTGACGCTGCCAAAACCCCGCTGCTCAACATGAATACTCCCTCCGTCTCAAAATAAATGACGTAAATTTAATACTATATTATTAATATAAATTTTATACTAGAACATCCACATTTATTTTGAGACAGAGGGAGTATGTCGCGACAGCTGCTCTTTTAATTTGTTGCGGAAGAGAAGATCTTGTCAAAGTTCGCGACAGTGAGAGCACCTATCTCTCAGGTTCGCATTCGTTACTCCAAATATCGCTCGAAAGGGTTTTAAACAAAAAATTAAATCATCCAAATTCGGTAAAATCCCGGTCAAATTCGAACGAAATTCATAGTTTCATTAAAATTTGTATAAAAACTGAAATAGAAATATAATTAAACATTAAACTAAGCTTGAACTAAGCTAAAATTAGCACCCATCGCCCGCCGCCGTTGCCTTCTACATGCCGAGGTGCTTGTAGAAGTTGGTGTGCAGTCGTCATCGCCGTCGTCGCCGTCGTCGCCATCGTCGTCGTTGCCACCCGCTCCGCCCCGTCCTTGCTGCATCCATGCCCTGGGTCGCCGAGGCGAACGGGGTTCGAAGGCGCCGGCGCCTCCTCGCCGCTCTTGTAAAGGATGACAATGAGGCCCTCCTCGCGCCGCGTCGACGGGCGGCAATCTCCTTTAGGGCATGGCGCTGGCGCTCCATTTCTTCCCGGACATAGTCGTCCCGCACCCATTTTAGGGCGGCCTCGTCGTCAGCTGTCATGGCGAGGTGCTCCTGCTTGACAGGCAGCAGCCCCGGCTCCGTCTTCGGCTTGACGAGGCGGGAGGAAGCGTCGGGCTCGTTGATAACGATGTCGGCGTTGCGCATGCGCCACCCCAGGTTGCGGCTCCAGCTTGACAGGGAGCAACGCTGGCGATCCGGAGGAGCGGGAACGGGAGCCGGACAACAAGGACGTCGCCGTCTCCATCCTCACAGGCGTCCAGGAGCTGCCGCGGTGGCGGAAGAAAGCTGCCGGCGGAGGGTAGTCGTACCTGGGCGTGTTGCCATCCTTGATATGCTCGAGGATGACCTCCATGGTGCGGCTAGGGACGCCCCACCAGTGGCGCCGCCCCTCGGAGTTGTGCCGGCCACTGGGCTCGACCCCGTTGGTGGCGGCGTGCTAGTTGGCCGGACGACGTTCGAATAATGTCGTTCACAGCGCCTTGTTGTCGGGGGTGTACCGCGAGAGGTTGCATGAGTCCTCCGGCAAGCCGGACCGGATGCGCGCAATCCCGGCCCGTCCCTCAGCTCCGGTGGCTTGTGGTGGCACCGGGACGCCACTGACGCTTAGCCTCCAAGACCCCGACGCCCGCATGTCAAGCAGCGTCCGGTACTCTGCCTTGTAGAGGTGGCGGGCCTCGTCCTCGTGGAGGTGCAGGCGGCCGAAACCATTGACGACCGCTCCATCGCCGGTGTAGCGTTCGACCATCATTCTTGGGTAGGAGAGGGAGAGAAAGCGTTGAGGGCGAAGAAGAAGATGAGTGAGCGTCGGCAGGGAAAGGTGTGTGGCCACCGGCTGGCGGTGGATCGCCTTATATAGCCGTGGGCGGGCGGGCATGCGGAGCGACGGCGTGTGAACGCTTGGCAAGAGCCGACAGATCGTGCTCGTGGGGACGCGCGTCGCCACGCCTTCACTTCACCGCCCGTGAATCAATGGAAGGCTGACCGGCGGCGCAACCATCGCAATGATTCCCGCGGGAAATGAGGAGATGAGGACGACGACCGCGCGGCCACTCGCTGACTAGGCGGGCCCAACGTTTTTTAGCGCCAAAAACGTTTCTGCCAGCACCCCCGGGCGATCCTGCGCTGGGTTCGGCCTGGGACCGCCGGAGCTTGAACCGCCCGTAAACTAAGCTTGAACTAAGCTTAAACTACCGCTGCTGCCCGTCACCGCCGCTTTCTACATGCCGAGGAGCTTGTAGAAGTTGGTGTAGTCATCATCTCCATCTCGCCGTTGCCACCCGCTCCGGCGCCGTCCTTACTGCACCCCTGCCCTGGGTCACCGAGGCGAATGGGGTTCAAAAGCGTCGGCGCCTCCTCGCTGCTCTCGTCAAGGATGACGATGACGCTCTCCTCGCGGCCGCATCAACGGGTGGCGATCTCCTCCAGGGCGTGGCACTGGCGCTCCATTTCTTCCCGTACGTAGTCGTCCCGCGCCCATTTCAGGGTGACCTCGTCGTCGGCGGCCATGGCGAGGTGCTCCTGCTTGACGGGCAGCAGCCCCGCCTCCGTCTTCGGCTTGACGAGGCGGGAGGAAGCGTCGGGCTTATTGACGATGCGGGTGCTGCGTGTGTGCCGTCCAGCGGCGTCTCCTGCGGCTCTGGCTTGACGGGGAGCAACGCCGGCGATCTGGAGGAGCGGGAGCCAGACGACGAGGACATCCCCATCTCCATCCTCCTCGGCGTCCAGAAGCTGCCGCGGCGGCGGGAGAAAGCTGGCGGCGGAGGGTAGTAGTACATGGGCGTGTTGCCGCCCTCGATGTGCTCGAGGACGGCCTCCAAGGTGCGGGCCGGGACGCCCCACCAGTGGCGCCACCCCTCGGAGTTGTGCCGGCCGCGAGGCTCGACCCCGTTGGTGGCGGCGACCTAGTTGGCGGGACGGCGTTCGAATAACGCCGTCCACAACGCGTTGCTGTCGGGGGTGTACCGCGGGAGGTTGCACGAGTTCTCCGGCAGGCCGAACCGGATGCGCACAATCTCCGCCCATCGCTCAGCTCCGGTGGGCGGTGGTGGCACCGGGACGCCGTCGGCGCTCAGCCTCCAAGACCCCGACACCCGCATGTGTGGCGGCGCCGGGTACTCAGCCACGTAGAGGAGGCGGGCCTCGTCCTCGCGGAGGTGCCGACGGCCGAAACCATTGGCGTCCGCTCCATCGCCGGGGTAGTGTTCGACCATCGTTCTTGGGGAGGAGAGGGAGAGAAGGCGCCGGTGGTGAAGAAGAGGAGGAGAGAGCGTCGGCGGGGAGAGGTGTAGTGTGTCCACCGTCGGCGGTGAGTCGCCTTATATAGTGACGGGCGGGCGGGCACAAGGAGCGGCGGCGTGTGAATCCGTGGCAGGAGCCGACGGGACGCGCGTCGCCGCGCCTTCACTGTGCTGCCCGTCAATCAATGGAAGGCTGACCGACGACGCAGCCTTCGCATTGATTCCCGCGGGAAACGAGGCGACGTGGACGACGATAGCGCTGCCACTCGCTGAATCGGCGTGCCCAGTGTTTTTTCGTGCCAAAAATGTTTTCGTCGGAGCCCCCGGGCGACCCCGCGTTCATACAGTTCTGACAGTTTTGACAGTGGCGATGGTATGAGAATTGAGAAGGGCATGCATGGCTTCCCCACGGGTGCTTCTTTTCTGTTCCATATCTCATGTCAATTGTTGTTTCCTCCATCTTCCTCTCTATTTTTCATCGCTCCCCAACAATGCATCATCCAGTTCTCCATCAAATCAAAAATTGAATATGAAGACCACCAATCAAACCGGAGTTCCATATAGCCAAGAATCCGGCCGTGGGTAGATATTCATCATATATATAACAACGATAACGCTGAAGATATTGCCTCGCGGATTTGAACAACAGGGGACGAAACCATCAATTTCTCTTTTGGCCAGGGGGTGTAGAGATTAAGAGCATCTAGAAGATTTGGAGATGTAAACCTGGAGATGTAAAAAAGTTACATCTTCAAAAAAGAGGCAATTCCAACGGATGATGTAAATTTGTGATGTAAAAGGGCAACTTCAACAAATGATGCAAATGCAGATGTAAAACTAGTTGAACTTGGGGACCTTCTTCGATGGCATGGTGGCGGCGGGGTGGCAGCGGGCGAATCGAGGCGGGCGGCGGCACTGGAACCGTATGGTGGGTGAGGCGGCAGTGTGGTGGTGCGGGGCGGCGGGGCTGCCGGCTAGGCGGCTATGCTGGGATGCGCGGCGACGGTGCTATGGGTGGGGCAGGCGAGCGGGGCTGCTGGCGTGATGGCGGTGCGGTGGTGCGGGGCGGTGTGGTGGGGACCTGGGGCAGAGTGGGCGGAGCGGCGACAGGGTTAATGAATCGGCGGACACCTCGACCGTGTGGAGGAAAAGGGCCGATTCGCGGCGTGCGATAGTGGCCGGTGATCGAAACACAGCGGAATCGATGGCGGGGGTCGTGGAGGGGGCGGATCTGGTGTGGGGCGAAGGTGGCATGGTGCTGCTGACGGAGGAAAAGGATGGGGTTGAGGAAAGAAAGTGAAACGACGGTTTGCAAGGGGCTGGTGTTTTTACATGTGCTGTAGGTGGAGATGTATATTTGCATCGCGAGGTGTTGTATTTTACATACCTAATGCTGGCTTTGGTCCCGTCCGTGCTAACTTGAACGAGTACTTTCCGCGGAGACGTACACGTACGCAGCAACGTAGCTAACCAGGCACACAACTAGCTGGATGGATTTGCAGAGGTGGCCAGCTAGCTTCGTATCGCGTCACCAGCAGGCAAAACACGAGAATAAGAGACGCTGAGTTTTGGATGGCTAAACCAGGGCCTTGTCGGTCCTGTTGATCTATTGCTTTGTATTGATCTGATCTGGTTACAAGGGGTAGCTTACACGAGTATATAAAGAACTAAAGCTAGCTTAATACACTTCGAGTCGGTTTGATTGTTTCGGTCCAACCCGGACACGGACAGCGTGGTTATTTCCAACAATCACCCCCCTAAACACGATGTCCTCACTTCACAGCTTGGACGCCGATCCTTCTCCGCATCTCTGTAAACTTCTGTCGTTCCAAAGACTTGGTCAGGATATCTGCAAGCTGATCATCGGTGCAAACGTAGTTGACTTTAATCTTGCCTTCTTCCACGCACTGCCGTATGTAGTGATACCTCGTATCAATGTGCTTGCTCCTGTCATGATCCACTGGATTCTTACATAGAGCAATCGCAGACTTGTTGTCAACATAGAGCACCATTCCTTTCGGTTCCTTGTGTGTGAGGTCACCGAGTAGCCTTTCTAAAAACACACCTTGACACGCCGCGGTTGCAGCTGCAATATACTCCGCTTCACAGGATGATAATGCGACCACCTTCTGCTTTTGTGATAGCCAACTCACTATGCTCCCGCCCAATAAATATGCCACTCCCGAGGTACTTTTACGGTCGTCCACATCTCCTGCCAGGTCACTATCACTATAGCCAAGTAGCTCCACCATCTCCTTCTTCTTCCCTCTCAAATAGACACAACCGAAGTTTGTTTGTCCCTTTGATGTATCTGAGTATATGTTTCACAGCTGCCCAATGTTCCTTCGTGGGTGCTTCCATGAAGCGACTCACTATGCCAACGTAATAGGCCAAGTCTGGTCGTGTATTCACAAGATACCTTAGACTTCCGACCACACACCTATACTCCGTTGCATCAACCACGGGTGCTTTGCTTCTCTTGCTAAGTTTAAGACGAGGCTCCATCGGAACAAAAGTTGGTTTGCAGTCCTCCATGCCACAACTTTCAAGAATCTTCTTTGCATATGCCTCCTGGCATAGTGTGATCCCCTCAGGCTTTTGTTGTACCTCAATCCCGAGATAGTAACTCAAGAGCCCTAGATCACTCATCTTGAATAGCTCCTTCATTTGTAGCTTGAATCTAGCAATCTCCTCCTCATCTGCTCCGGTTATCAAAAGATCGTCGACATAGATGCTCACTAAGAGACGATCCTTGCCTTTGCCTTGCTTATACATAGCATGCTCGAGTGGACTTTTCTCAAAACCAAGAGAAACCAGTGTACGGTCAAGCTTGATGTTCCATGCCCGAGGAGCTTGACATAGCCCGTACAACGCCTTGTGTAGTTTCAGCACCTTGTGTTCCTCTCCTTCTTTGATGTACCCCGGTGGTTGCTTGACCTAAACTTCTTCTTCCAACTCCCCGTTCAAAAACGCGGATTTTACATCCATGTGATGTAGCCTCCAAGATTCTTGAGCCGCAAGAGCTATAACTAGCCTCACCGATTCCATCCTTGTAACTGGAGCAAACACTTCTTGGAACCACGGCCTGGGCTACCAGCGCTACGGGGAACGCTGCCAGGCGTGCTGCAGGCTGCAGCTTGTATGGCTCCCTTGCCTCGGTGGCTGCATGTAGACCCAGCAGCGCTAGAGGACGTGCTGATCGCGGGCTCAAGCGACACGGCCGACCTAGCTGGCGTGTTTTCAGTAGCACCTGCGTTCGGAGGATCGCTCTGTCCCGACGACCTCTTCAGTTGATCGTCAGCTTCTGTATGTCCAGGTTCGTCGTAAACGACATTAAAAATGTCATCTGATGACGGGTATACTTGCTCGGTGGAGTTCCAATTCCATGACCTCGCTTCTTCAAAGACCACATCACGCGTCACAACCACCTTGTTGTTCGAGGGGTTGCACGCACGGTACGCCTTTGTGCCCGCTTCATAGCCAACCAATATCATTGGAGTACTCCGATCCGCCAATTTGCTAGTATGCCCCGCCATTGTCTTTACATGCGCCACGCACCCGAAAGTACGAAGATGATCAACCGTGGGCTTGTGTCCATACCATGCTTCGTACGGCGTCATTCCAACCACACTCTTGGTTGGAGCCCGGTTCAGAAAATAAACGGCCGTATTGACCGCCTCACCCCAATACTTCCCTGGCATGCCTTTACTCTTTAACATGCTCCGTGCCATCACCACCACAGTTTGGTTCCTCCGCTCCACAACACCATTTTGCTGTGGTGAATATGGAGCCGTAAGATACCGCTTGATCCCGTGTGTTTCGCAGAATCTTGTGAATTCACGAGACTTGAACTCACCCCCCCCTCCCCGATCGGTACGGAGGGCCTTCATCTTGGCTTCGGATTCCACTTCGGCCGCCATCTTTACTATCCTGAAGGCTTCCAAAGCTTGATCCTTCGTCTTCAACAACACAATCCACATGTATCTGCTGAAGTCGTCGACGATGAGCAGGAAATATCTATTTCCGGCAGGGGTGGCCGGTGTAATCGGCCCGCACAAATCTCCGTGGAGCAACTCAAGAACTTTACTCGCTCTAAAATTTCCCTCTCTTGGGAACGGGCCCCTCCTTTGTTTCCCAATAAGACAACCGTCGCACACTTGGTCGACATGTTCGATGTACGGCAGACCACGTACCATCTCTTTTTGTCCAAGTTGCCGAAGAGCCTGGAAATTTAGATGTCCGTAGCGTGCGTGCCACTTCCATGCCGAGTCATCCATGCTCGACAAGAGACATACTGGATCCACACGAGACAAGTTGAGGATGTAAAGTCTGTTCGGTGACCTCTCCACCTTCATAATTAGCATCCTCTGACGATCATACCCCCATAGATAGCCATCTTCGAGAACAATCTTGCAACCACGCTCCTCGAGCTGGCCAAGACTTATGATGCTACTCTTTAGCTTGGGAATATAGTAAACATCCGTGAGTACCTTGTGGCCGCCATTCTTCAACTCAAACACGACAGTACCTCGCCCTGCGATGTCAACGGTCCGTCCATCGCCAAACCGAACCGTGCCTCCCACCGAAAGTCTGAGCTCAGAAAACTGGTCCTTGTCGCCGGTCATGTGGTTGCTAGCTCCCGTGTCGAGGTACCACACGTGCCTCGCCGAGTTCATCCTCTTCTTGTCATGAAGAAAAACTGCCTCCTCTATGAGCGTAACAACCTCCGTAGCTGGCGCCTTAGGAGTTGGACTATCCTCGTCCATTAGCTCGCATACTTCGACCATGAGCATCATGTCGCCATCATCGCCTTCCTTGGCCATGAAAGCTTTCTCCTTCGGTGGTTTCTTGCACTCCGACTTGAAGTGCCCCATTATGCCACAGTTGTGACACTTGATCTTGCGGTTGTCGGACTTCTTTTTCTTCTTCAGAGCGCCGTCACTGGCGTTCTTCCGAATTTGTTCGTTTGGCGCACGATCTTGGCGAGTGTTTTTGCTTGAGCCCTCACCTCCTTTCCTTGAGTCCAACGCTTGCCACTGAGCCCGCGTGAACATGACATGCTCATCATTCTTCCCGTCCCCGAGACTATACCGCATACGCTCGTCGTGAGCCTTGTAGTGTCCGACGAGATCATCAATGGAGAGTGTCGCGAAATCGACGCACTGCTCGATCGCCGTGACAATTTGCAGGTACCGGGGAGGAGCCGCGCGCAAGAACCGACGGACAACCGAGGCCTCCGTGAGGTTTTCTCCAAGTGCGCAGATCCGATTGACGAGAGTAGCAACGCGTGAAGCGAACGCGTCCATGGACTCATTGTCGTCCATGACCAAAGTCTCATAGTTCCTTAAGAGAGTTTGGAGATTGGCTTGCTTGACGCGGTCGTGTCCCTCGAACATGAGCTTCAAGGTATCCCACACCTCCTTCGCCGTTTCTTTGGCGATCAGGTGTTGGAGGACATCCATCGACATCACCGAGTAAATCGCCGATGCCGCCTGCCGATCCTTCCAGTGCTCGGCTCCCCCCTTCTTGAAAGCGTCGACTCCTGGATCGACTGCGTCCCACAACACGTTGGCGCGGAGACCACATTCCATCAGTGCCTTCCAGACCCCGAAGTTCTCACGGTCAAATCGTGGGTACGGCGAACTCGCTGGAGCAGCAAATACTTTAGCCGCACCGGAGTACGTCGCCAGCTGTTTGTCCTTGTCGTCCTTCGACATGATCTTCCGTTACTAGAAGATCAATCTTGCTCTAGATACCAATTGCTGGCTTTGGTCCCGTCCGTGCTAACTCCAACGAGTACTTTCCGCGGAGACGTACACGTACGCAGCAACGTAGCTAACCAGGCACACAACTAGCTGGATGGATTTGCAGAGGTGGCCAGCTAGCTTCGTATCGCGTCACCAGCAGGCAAAACACGAGAACAAGAGACGCTGGGTTTTGAATGGCTAAATCAGGGCCTTGTGGGTCCTGTTGATCTATTGCTTTGTATTGATCTGATCTGGTTACAAGGGATAGCTTACACGAGTATATAAAGAACTAAAGCTAGCTTAATACACTTCGAGTCGGTTTGATTGTTCCGGTCCAACCCGGATACGGACAGCGTGGTTATTTCCAACATCTAAAAGGCAGAGGTGCAATTATTACTATTTTTACATCTACATCATCTGTTTGAAGAAGGGTTATTAATTAAGACTTCAAGATGCAAAAATTTGTTATTTTTTCATCTACAGTTTCAATTCGAGATGTTCTGAGTGGCTAACATCAGATATTTGAAAAACATTATTCTGGATAGTGGGTTAGTTGTAAATGGGCCAACACTATAGCACATCGTGACTTATGCTTTGGGCTTATAATTTTGCGACAAGCAAGCTGCATGATAATTAACCGACCATTTAACTAATTGTATATTCTACAAAAGAACTCGGTTACTAACATATTCACAAAGAGGACTGAAGAATGCATTATATCGTTATGTCATATTAAACTGATAATTGTGCTTCAAGTGTTTATATCTTCTGGTAGAACAATTAATTAACTATGTTGGGCCAATATACTATAAAACAAACTTAACTAATCAATACACACAACCAAAATGTGCATGATCCAAAGGTATGACTCTTGATGAGAGCAAAGAAAAAAATTCAGAAAGGAAGAAAATTAAAATGTGTGTGCTTCTTGAAGTTAAATCCAACAACGAATTACAAAGCATGGTTTGTAGTGTTGGAAGCATGACATCCATACGAATTACAAAGCATGATTTCTAATGTTATAAGCATATATTGATGATTTGTTGCGTGAACACAGTGGCATCTTCATCAGATGCGCCATTTTTCACATCATTAAACCAAAAGTTGCAACGATAAAGATGTAATCATTAGTAGCATTGCAGAGTAATTAAGCAAGCAAATCATAAAAACTCACTTCATCCGGATGTCTTTGTCATGTGCTATATAATTAGTGTTCATAAGAAAAGTGTTACTACTTGTTCGCCTCCCTCTCACCCCAACTTATTTCCTCACCCAATGCATGCAAGTTTTGCTCATTTCTTCTTTGCCATCACCAGCGAAATGGAGATACGAAAATATCACATGTCAATTATGGGATCTTGAAGCATGCTTTCGCAGGAGAAACACATGATTTCGTTCGTCGTAGTTCAAAAATTTGCATGACGCACCCACTCTGCCTCAGTTGTGATGCACTAACGATAATGACCAACGAACCTGGATCGGTGGAAGTAGCAGATATACATTGATATAACTACCCATAGGGCAGATTCACTACAAAAGATATATGGTCAACGAGTATAATCTTTCTACAAATAACTAATCGAATGGTCACACTCAAAAAACGGACATCCAAATAGATTGGTACCACCCCTCCGCATTGTAGCTCCTCCGAGGGACCAATGAGCGGAACACTATATCCGCCCCCCTACGCCATAGAGTGATGTGGATACCGGATGTGAGGTTTCCTCTTTGGGGAGTAGCGACCCCCCTCCCCGTGTGATTATGTACGAGATATCTGTATGTTGTAATATTTGAAGGACATGTGTTTCTCAGTACGACAAGATGGATGGAGCCAAAAAAAATTCACCATAATGTTTTGTGTGTCAACTTTGGTGTAATAGAGTAGCTATAGAGATAGCGGTAAGATTGAAAATGCGAGGAGGGTGTAAATGGGAACAGAGAATAAAAACTGAAGAAACTATTGCCACGGTATTGATTTTGAAATTGTTGCCATGGCAAGCCTTTTTCATATAAATCTGTTTTTGTTAAAACGGCTACCACATGAGTGTTTTTCTGCTGCCACGGCGACAATTTCGGATGAAATTTTGTGAATACAATGAAGACTTGTTTGGCGTGAGGGCCATACCATATCTTGCTATTTTGAATTGCCTAGGATATTTTATTCCTTTTTGGGTGCACCCTTTTCATTGTGCTTTAGTCGCTTTTATATCAGTGTGATCTCTCACAGTAAAATGTCGTGTAGTTAGAGTTTTCATATGTGTAGCTCTGTCTAGAACAGGTATCTCTTCAGGGTATGAAATATACACATGAGTATGAATAGTTAGTGAGGTGTAAGTCCTGTGAACGTAAGGCCTTTCTTCATGAGCATATGGTTATCCTGACGTCCATACAAGAGAGTCCTGAGATCAGAGCACACCCATCAAAAGATGAGCAAGAGTCACATGGAAATATGATTGGCAAGTTCGCCTACCGATTAAAATACATCGTCAACAATAATGCACTCATTAATGGTGTTGAGTTAATTTATGGATCTCGAGTCACTAAATATCATTTATGAGAGATATTGGTTTGAGCAGAAGCACACTTTAGAATTAAATAAGTAGAATCAGTCGTGCAATTAATCATGACCCTTGTTGAAAGTATATTTTTTATTATAGTTGTAGAATAATGGATCGTGGTTCCACCTTTTTAGTAGGCACCGGAGGCCACCAGGGGCTAGGGGAGCCCCAGAGAGTCTAGGCGCCCGTTTAAGTTGGTTGCCTCCATTTGGTGCCTAGGCACTAGGCGGCAACTAGGGCTGGGCCTTGGTCTTCTGATCTTCTTCTTGCACAAAAATCATCTCTTGTTTTTCCTATATTTTTGCGGACTTCTTTTGTGGTGATTACCTGAAATTCCAAAAACAACAAAAAAGGGCATTGAGCACTGGATTAATGGGTTAGTTCCTGAAAATAGCTTAAAAACGTTACAAACTTGAAGGATAATATGCATTTAATATACAAATATTAAAAATACATTGGAGATGTATCAATAACTCACACCAATTCTATCTCATTTACTGGCCCACTAGGGTCTAGTTCTTATCCTTGTCGACCAAGGTTGGACACTCGTTGGCCTAGATTTATATCGTCGTCTTTGGCTGCATATTCCGTAGGCAACTCCAACAAATATGTAAATTAGTGATGTAAAATGGCAACTCCAACAGATCATGCAAATGCAGATGTAAAACTAGTTGAACTTGGGGACCTTCTTTGACGACATAGTAGCAACGGGCTTGCGGCGGACGAATCGGGGCAGGCGCCGGCGGTGGAACCAGGTGGCGGGCAAGGCGGCGGTGCGGTGGTGCGGGGCGACACGGTGGCGGTGCTGCTGGTGGGACCGACGGGGCTGCTGGAGAGGCGGCGATGCGATGGTATGGGGCGGCACGGCGAGGTGCTCCGTGCGGGGCAGGCGGAGCGGGTGGGGCTGCGGGCGGGGAGGCTTTTGGGATGAATCAATCGGCGGCCAAGGCGACCGAGCGGCGGAAAAACGGTCGCCCCACGTCACACCCTTGTAAACGCCATATCATGGTTGATAGAAATTATGTCCATGAAACCAGCAAGATAAATCTAGCAGGTTCAGACATTTCCATCCACTCGACAGACAAAGTGATAAAAGTACCCAAGTACAAAAAGCGACCCCGAGTTCAAGTTCTTAAGACTACTGCCCGGCATACGATAATATTCTCAAGGAATACACCTAGTGGGTGCACTTAGCGTGCCCCCACTGGATACGACACCACTCGTCCAGGTCTGGCCTATCCGAGTCAAAAAAAGAGACAACACAGATATATGGAACAGTTTCAATCAGACCCCCGCCGATGCAAGCACTCGACGGCGGTCTCGGCGGCTACACCCAGTGGGTTCACTCAGAGTGCCGCCACTAGACTTATCGTCACTTGCGCGGGTCTGCCCTGTCGAGTGTTAACGATTATCGAGAACCAATCAAAGACCCCTGCCGATGTCTTCATCATCCGACAGTGGTCTGATGGACTACACCCAGTGGGTGCACTCAGTGTGTCCCCACTAGATCAAAAACAGGCATGTATACACCGAAAGAAAACACCCACTGGGTGTAAAGTCAAGATGGACGAAGTGCAATCGGAAATGAACTTATAATCCCATTTACTCGGACATTAGCATGAAGTGCCGAGCTGGCGTCGTAAGCCAACCTACTGGCTTCATACGCCTCATTGGTTCGCATCATCATCTGCTCTGCCTGGATCATGGCCTCCTTCCCTGCTCCAGTTTGGTCTTCTGGAACATGTTGCAGAGTGAACGCGGACATTGGAAGAGTCTACACAATGGATGAGGTCGCAAGAGTTGCTGGAGGTTGTTCAATAGACACATGATTCACAGCAGTCGAAGTCGCTGGAAGGGCACTCAACGGCGGGATCTCACGCCCAGTGATCACTCGGGGCGGGTCTCCAAGTTCCGGAGGCAATTTAATAGTTGACCAGCGCGGTTCTTTATCATCTTCCAGATAGATGACATCAGTAGCTGTTAGTCAGTAACATGAGTCGGTCCAACCGACCAATTTTATCCAGAAAGCATAATAGAATGAAGATTTATTATACCTCGTTGGGAGGTGACTACGTTTGTAGCATCCAAGTTCATGGGATCTTAATCTCCAGGAGGCGACGTCACCGAGGTAGCACCTCTGGCAAGCAAAATCCACTCGCACATCAAAGGCATGAAATTTCACAATGGAAAAAAAAAGAAAGAGGTAAACACTCACGTTGAAGTGACTGGCATAGCAATCCTCATTCGGGGCAGAGCCTTCCAAGTCTTGGGAGCGTCAGGCTTGCGTTGTTTGGCAGGCTTCTCTGCCGACTCAGTTGTGGCGGCTCGGTCACGCTTCACGTTCCTAGTGCTTGACAACAAGGTCTTTCTAGGGGTGGCCACAGGATCATGGTGATGTTTGGATCGAGACTCGGTGCGCGAAGGAGACTGGATATCTTCCTCACTCTCCTTCGAGTCAGCTTCGCTGACCTCGCTGTCCTCAGCATAGTCACTGTCGGTGCTGCCACATTTTCTTTCCCCACATACGTCGAGTTGATCCACGTTCAGCACAGGTGAAGGCATTTTTGTCCAATCGTACAAGATGTAAAAGCAGCAAAGTCAGTCGGCTGAAGATTCAATCACTCAACAAAGATATGAAAGTAATCGACAAGGAAATAACTCACCATGTTCTGTGGCTTGTTCACAGCAGAGAAAGGAAAGATCCACTTGGCTCCTAATGGATTGTCGCAGGCTCCAGTGATGCCTCTGAGCCACTGAGCCATGGTTTCTTCAGAAACCTCCTCTGGGTGCGACTGAGTGGAATCCTCAAGGCCTTAATAATGCCACATGGCGTGATCTCTCGCTTGGAGAAGTTGGATGCACCGACTGAGAAATGTCTCAAGCAGGTCCATTCCAGTCACCCTACCACGGATCAGATCTACTAACGCATTCACCGGAATTCGTACTTGGGTCTTCTCCTCTTCTAACATAGTCAGCATTCTGGGAGCAACATGTCGCTCCAAAGTGAAGGGGGAAAGACCTGTCGGCATTTTTGCGGCTGCGATATCTTTGCAATAGAACCAGGTCGATTGCCATCCTCGAATAGATTGAGGGAGAGTCATTTGCGGATACGCACTCTTACTCCTTTTTTGGATCCCCAAACCGCCACATAATTGGTTGACATTGGTTCTACTATCCTTGGGTTTGGCTTTCTTAACCGAATAGGAACAAAGAGTGAAGATATGCTTGAACAGTCCCAAGTGAGGAGGACAGCCCAAGAAACACTCACACAACATGATGAACGCAACAAGGTGCACGATATCATTTGGAGGAAGGTTATGGAGTTAAGCACCAAAAAAGTTCAAGAACCCGCAAATGAATGGGTGGGGAGGCAAAGAAAAACCTCGCTCTACATGGCTGGTGAGAAGAACTCTCTCACCTTCGCGCGGCTCCGGCTCGACCTCCTCCGCTGGTAACCTCCAGCAATCGGCGACTATCAATCCATCGTGGACGAGATTCAAGACATCAATCTCCTTGACAGATGACGGGAGAAAATCCCCCTGGATCCAGCCCTATGGCATCGCAGCCCGAGCTCCCGACGGCTTCTTGGCGCTGACTCCCTTCTTGGCCCGCTCGAGTTTGCTCGTCTTCGATTTCGTCATCTCGACGGTGGTGGCGGGAGCAGATCTAGGCGGAGCTCGAGAGGCAGAGGAGGAGGGGAAAATGAGGAGATTGAGAAGGAGCACTGTTCCAACCCTAGCATCGACTCGTTTTATAACCGCCTGAGTGAGTTGATGATCCATGGGCCCGAAGATCTCTGTATATCCCGATATCAGAGGGATCATGATACGTGGCGATAAGGACGGTGCGTTAATCGAGGTGTCGTGCTCTCATTTACCCCGGTTGTTGCGTCATCGCCGCACGCGGTGCACACTTACCAAATTTTCGAATCCCGTGGAATCCGGGCCTAACAGAGCGATGCGTCACATCAAAAGATCCCGTTAATCACTCGGACCAGTTTTCGCTATCAGATTCACTCGGAAATATTTCAAGACAGAACCAATCAGGGTGAATGGAAAATATTTTTATCAAAGCCCGTTTCTGCCAAGCCTTGATATGCGTTCGGAGTTTGGCATGTTCAACGGAATCTACATTGACCCCTTTCCACTCGAACCCCGATCCATTCGGGGGCTAATGATGGGGATATGTACCTAGGATAGGTTCATAGGCCTGACCTACAGGTATTACCCAAGGGCACATCATTAAGGACTTCAAGATTTCAAAGAAGATTCCGACTGATTCGCCATGAGTCACTTGGTAGAGCATCTGCTTGGAGATTTGCTCTATCCACTCGACAGAAGACTTTCACTCGGAAGAATATGAAGCCAGTCAGCCGTAGAAGTTGAGAAGTCACTCCAGGGGGACCAAAGGGCAGACATTCGGCTGGTTACCATAAGTAACATTTATTACGTACGTTATCAGTAACACACATCTTTGTCTTCATTACTCGAACCCTTGGTTGCTTGGGCCTTGATGAGGGGTAGCACACTCTATATAAACCATCCCTCCCCTCTGGCACAAGGGTTCGCACCCCCTGTAACACACACTCCACATAACAAGAGCTCCCGAGCACTGAGACGTATGGCTGTTACCTCCACAAGAGGGGTCTGAACTCATACATCGTGTGTACAAGCTTGCTCTAGCTAAGACTCTGCCCTCTCTTTTCGTACCCATCACCTCTACTGTCAGGTCCGTTCCCACGACAGTTGATCCAGGTAAACCTGACCCCCACTCTCTCAAGTTCCTGGAGGCCCAGGTCCACGATGCAATCATTGAACATCTGCATCCTTGGAAAGTGTACCAAGTTGTTGATTTTAACTATCTCCGCCCTTCATAGTACAACACGATGGATGGAGCCACATAATTTTCACCTTAATGTTCTTATTCCAACTTTTGTGTAATCGAGTAGCTATATAGATAGTGGTAAGATTGTAGATGATGGTGACAATCTTACAAAGATGACCCCGATGCTGGGAGGATGTACACGAGGACAGAGAAGAAAAGCACAAGAAACTACTCTCATGGCATTGATTTCGAAATTACTACCAGGCAAGCAGTTTTCATATAAATCTATTTTTTTGTTAAAACGGCTACCACATGAGCGTTTTTTCTGCTGCCACGACGACATTTTTGGATGAAATTTCATGAATACGATGAAGAGTTCTTTGGCGTAAGGTCCATACCATATCATTCTATTTTGAATTGCTTGGGACGTTTTACCCCTTTTTGTGTATCATTTTGATTGCCCACTAGACGTTTTTATTAGTGTGGTCTCTTACAGTTATATATCATGGAGTTAGTTTTTTCCCATCTGTACCTCTGTCTAGAACACGTGTCTCTTCGGGGTACGACATATACACATAAGTACGAACGATTAGTGAGGTCTAAGGCAGGTGAACGTCAAACTCACTTCATGAGCATTTGGTTATATTGACGTTCAGGGAGGACAGTCATGAGATAGGAACAAACCCATCAAAAGATGAACAAAAGTCACATGGAGATGTGATCGGAAAGTTGGCCTACCCATTGAAGTTCCCAGTCAACATCATGCACACATTAATGGCGTTGAGTTAATTCATGGATCTTGAATCACTAGGCGCCCTTCAAAGCTGGGCGCCTCCATTAGACGCCTAAGCGCCAGGGGCACCCAGGGTTGGGCCTTAGTCCTCTAAATTCTTCTTGCAGAAAAACCATCTCCTATTTCTCCTGATTTTTTGGGGACTTCTTCAATGATGATTCCGTGAAATTCCAAAAATACAAAAGAGGGTCATTGAAAACTTGATTAATAAGTTAATTCCTGAAAATAGCTTTAAAACATTACAAACTTAAAGGATAATAGGCATGGACAGAAGATGTAAATTGGTCATGTAAAAGGGCATCTCCAACAGATGAATCAAATGTAGATGTAAAACTAGTTGAACTTTGTGACCTTCTTCAGCGGCATGGCAGCGGCGGAAAAATCAGGGAGGGCGATGGAGGTGGAACCGAGCGGTGGGCAAGGTGGAGGTGCGGTGGTGCGGGGCGGCACTGCTGCGGGCAAGGCGGCGATGAAGTGGTGTGTGGCGGTGTGCCAACGGTGCTGTAGGAGGGGTTGTTGGCGAGGTAATGGTGCGGTGGTGCGGGGCGACACAACGGGGTGCTGCGAACATCACGGGCGAAGCGGTGATGGGAACGAATCGATTGGCGGACAAGTCGACTGCGCGGCAAAAAATGGCTGATTCGTGGCATGCTGACATTCGAAACACGATGGAACCGGAGGCGGTGCTGGTGAAGTAGGCGGATGTGGTGCGGGGCGACAATGGCGGGGTGCGATGGTAGTGCTGGGGGTGGGACATGGGATTGTGGAAGGATAGTGAAACGACACTCGGTGGTTGGCACGCGATTTGCGTTTTTTACTTCTCCTGTAGGTGGAGATATTCTGCAAAAGAATTTTGTTACTAACATGTTTCGTATAGAGAATTGAAAACTTTATTATATGTTATGCCATATTAAAGTGATAATTGTGCTTCGTGTATATGTATATTTTGATTGATAAAAAATTTAATTAACTATGGTTAGCCAATATACTATAATACAAACTTAACTAATCAGTTTGCACTATCAAAATGTGCATGATCCGGAAGTAGGACGCTTGAAGAGAACAAAAAAATTATTCACATAGGAAGAAAATTAAAATGTTTCTGCTTCTTGAAGGGAAGTCCAACTACGAATAACAAAGCAATGTTTCTATTGTTGGAAGCATGACATCCATATGATGGAAACGAACGTGCAATTATAATGCATCATTTGTAATGTTAAAAGCGCCTACTGATGATTTGTTTGAACAGCGTTTTTCACATCATGAAATCGACAATTGCAGTGATAAAGAAGTAATCATTGGCAGCATTGCAGAGTAGTCAAGAAAGCAAATCATAAATACTCACTCTAGATTTCTTTGTTGCAATCTACTCTATAGTGGCGCGAGCTGAGACACCGGAAATACTCACTCTTTTGAAGCGGCTAAAGAAGGCCGTGGAGCCTGGCGTCTCGCCACGACAAAATCGTTGCCGGGGGCCAGCCATGGCGATGTGTCGCCCTTGGATCCGCGTTGCAATGCATGTTCTTGCGGGATTGATGGAGCTTCGATTCATTTTCAATGTCGCCGGCTCCTTCAATTACGTAAAGTGGTGAGGTGAGGGGCTTACCACGATGAATTGAAGCTTGTGCTTCCTTAGTGGCGGGGCGACTCTGGATCTGCCGGTCATCTACCCACCCCCGGTGCAAGATTCGCGGCGGTGACCCGTGCCCGTAGTCGCCCACTTGGGGGGGGGGGGGGTGCATCTGGCGGATCGGGAGGGGGGGGGTAGATCTGGCTCCCCTACCTCTGTGCATTGAATGGGAGTCTCCGCGTGCGCGACTTCTCGGATCGAAAGGGGAGACCCTATGGCCATGGGGCTGGACAAGAGCAGCGAGGGGCCTACAACCCCTGGTGGGTGGACAAGAGCAGCGAGGGGCCTCTCCCTCTCTCACAATCTCTCTCTCTCTCTCTCTCAATCTCTCTCTCCCTCTCTCTCTCTCCCTCTCCCTCTCCCTCCCTACATCCCTCCGTCTCTCTCCCTCTCTCTCTCAATCTCTCCCTCTCTCCTTCTCTCTCTAGTTTATTGCAAATAAATATCAATAGTTTTATGCTGCATGTTGTTTTTACTAATGTCTCCATTGATAAACATGTTACATGTATCAATCTAAAAAATTATGATATTTTAAAATTTATTAGCAAGATAAAAAATGGAATCATCGTGCATCAATTTAAAAAAGTATGATAATTTAGAAACTCTTGGAGTTTCGTTCATTCCAACAGGAGACCAAGTTGTTGACGGGATTACCAAGCCTTTGCACGCGAAACACTTCAAGCCTTTAAAGACAACCTAAAACTTAACACGTTCAGATTAAGGGAGGATGTTAAATAATAGACTTGTAGTTCTGTCTAACCTGACATGTTGTTATGATTGTATGTGTGAGTGCATGTAACAAACTGCGGGAGGTCGTTAGCCAAGGATCGGCCTTATCCCACATGAGCAAAGCGTAGTAACAACCTGGGCCGATTGTATTCTATGTTTCTGGTACTTAACACGAACGGCGTCCCAATAGAAGAGCATACGCTTCCCGCCTAACTTGTTTCAAAAAATGGCCGTAAGAATATAGATTTATATTACTGCAATGAAAAATAAAGTATTTCTTTCACTGCAGACCACCTTGGTTTCGTGTGACCACAATCGTCTAACAGAACAATGCCATGTGTCCTCTTATTACATAGAGGAAATCACAGAACACCGTCCTCAAATTATGAATTGACACCACTTCTTTAATTCTAGTTTACTACTAATAACTAATAACATACATCTACTATCCATTGAACATTCAAAGAAATACTAGAAAATCTCAACAAAAGGAACTCTAACCCCCTATTGAGCATATCAGTAAACCACGACACAAGGGTTTAAGAAATTACCCGCCAATCACTAGTAGAAAAACGACCTATTGTCCCGGTTCGTGAGGGCCATTTGTCCCGGTTTTTGAACCGGGACTAAAGTGTCGGTACTAATGCCCTAAACCTTTAGTCCTGGTTCTTGCATAAACCGGGACAGATGGGCCTCCACGTGGCCGGTGCGGCGAGCCCAGGCAGGAGGCCCTTTGGTCCCGGTTGGTGCAGGACCAATAGGCATCCACGCGTCAGCATCTCAGGTGTTGGGGTTTTTGTTTTTTTAAAGGGGGGGGAAGGGTTTGGGGGTTTTGGAGGGTTAATTTAGGTGTTTCGTATATTGTGTTAGCATGCTAATTAATAGAGAGAAGTGTCCTTTTTATCTCCGTGCTTGGGCGACGCTACATACTATACGTATAGAGAAGACTAGACACGCTAGCTAGTTAAGCAAATGAAGGAAACAGAAGATCGTCATGAACAGATGCATACAAAGAGAAGTGATATCGACCACCTCTCCTTCTCTGAGAGATTGGTCGAACAACAAGTTCTCGTATATCTATCCGATGCTATTGGCTACATATATACAATATAAGTATATTTTACAATATAATCTCCTAATTAAAATTGAACCATGCAGGGTCCACATAGTATTCTCCGTCTTTAGCGATCACGTGGTCAAGAAAGAATGCCGCCAATTCCTCTTGAATTCCTCGCATACGATTTGGTGCTAGGAGTTCATCTCGCATCCGAAATATCTAATTTGAAGAAGGGGGTCAATACATATATATGAATAAATGAAACTGAACACAAATGATGGTAATAAAATAAAATTGTGAATATAATTATTTACGCAGTTCATATTGTTTCTCGGAGTAGCCCCGCTCACAGGTCGTGTGGCGGATGGACACGCAAATGTAGTATCCACCGTAATTAGTCCCTTCTTCCTGCCACAACCACTTTACAAGAAATAGAGTTCAATCAAACTGATAATTAGGAAGCATGCTAAATGGTATTGATGAAACTAGTGCTTGAATCACTAGAAAATGCGTGAAACATATATGCTACTATAGTACTTACTTTCGGGTGTCTAAACTGCAGCTTCTTTGGCAGTCCCGGAGTTTTTGAGGTGAATTTACTCCAAATCCTGCCAGACAAAGAAAACAATTACTTGATATCAGGAAATGAACAAATTGAAGTTGCCGATATGATGCGATAATGATAGATTTAACTTACTTCTCTAGAATTTCAGTCATGTCCGCGTACTTTTTGGGATCTTTTCGTCTCGAGTCTAAGACGGTTACTAGTCCCTGCTCAAGCGTAATCTCTAGGAGAATATAGTGGAACCTGCGCACGCATGCATAACTCATCAGTTACATTACTATAACCTCGACTAATAAGGGATACCGAATATGCACAAGACAGTAGCACTCACTCGAAGTTGTAAGGGAAGAGTATTATAGCTTTCTTTTGATTTAATATAAACGATTGTAGCAGCTTGTCCTCGATATCTTTAGCCTGAAATTTAACCATATATGCATCTATGAGATTTGTGTTAATGAACCCAATATCATCGATTTGTCTTTTCTTCAATTCGGCGATCTTCAATCTGCATAATATAGTGAGAATAGTTAAAGATACATGCAATGAAAGAGCTGACCAATATATAGAGACTTAATGACAGAAGTAGTACTATTTACAGGCAGTAGCAAGTGATAATTGACTTATCAAGGGCCTTTAGATTGAAAAACTCGAAGAACTCCTCAAATGGAACATTCAACAGATCAATGCCAACGAGGTCATGCTCCTCTTTAACTCTGAGCGTCAAAATATTCCTCCCCCGAGACTCTCTACAGGTTTTCATATACCAATCATGGAATCTTTGCATCATCATTGTTAGAGATGTTTCATCTTTGACGAGAGGCTTCCCGTATACGTATTTGTGTTTGTCCACCTCCAAGAAATCAAAATGTGCATCGTCGGGCAGGTAATCTCCAAGATCGTTATAATCGGGCACTATCCCGCCCAGATGATTCGCGACGACGCTAGACACCTGGAGCGGGGGCAACGGTTGGTTCGCTTATTCGCCGAGCTGAGCAACTTTTTTCCCAGCTCGTCGTTCTGCTAACCTTTGAGCACTGACAGTATTTCCCGACCGCTCCGCTTCGATAAATGACTTTGTAAGAATGCGCTCATAGTTGTCTTTCACCGGAGACTTTGGTGCTTTCGTCAGGGCAGCCAGAGTACGCTTCGCTTTTACCGGATCTATCTTCTCCTCCGGAGGTGGATTTTTCTTTGCTTTGACCTCTTCAAAGAGGTTGGTCACTTCGGCTTGCACGATCTTCGCGTTTTCCTCCTGGCTCGTCTCGTATGGTAACTTCTCTAGAGTCTTTAGAGAAGGACCGTATCTGTATTGCCTGCCTCTGGCTGTACTGCTAGACGCCGGAGCAGACGGAGCGGCTGTGGCTGTCTTTCCTTTCTTACGAGGCGGAGGAGAAGGACGACGCGTCGGAGGAGCCGGGGCGGCGGCGGGTCTCTTCCGCCCTTGTTGACGAGGAGGAGAAGGAGGAGGCAGCTGGCTGCTCGGGCGCGCCGGCGAGGTGGAGAAGGAGGCGGAGTGCCGCCACGCGCCGGAGAAGGAGGCTGAGTGCCCCGATCACTCGCCGGAGGAGGCGGAGGAGGAGGCGGAGTGCCCTGACTCGCTGGAGGAGGAGGAGGAGGCGGAGGCGTCCAGTTCAGAAGGTTGATGAGCTCCTTCCGCCATAGGCATGGAGTCTTCAGAGAAGAACCCAGCCGAATCTCCCCTTCACCCGTAGGGTGGTCAAGCTCAAGGTCCTCAAATCCGTCAGTTATTTGATCCACCATCACCCTAGCATATCCTTCTGGAATCGGCTGGCCATGGTAGATTGAGCCAGGTTCATTAGGTATAACAAAGCCAACAGCCGCCTTGACTTTCAATGTCATCCATCGCGTCATAAGGTCGCAATGTTGAGACTTTGTGATAGCATCCACGGGGTAGCCCATGAAGACAGGCTCCAGGTGCTGAGTCTGCTCGGTGGAAGCCACGCTGCTTCTCCGCTAAGATGGCGGCGTAGCTTCAGGGGAAGCTTCGGCAGGTCGTTTGCTGCGATCTGCTTCTCATTCCTCCAGCCCTTGTACCCTTTCGTGCAGCGCCTGCAGTTGGCTATGCTCCACTTTCTTCCTCCTCTCCTGGGTTTTGTAACCCCCTGCGTCCGGAAACCCAGCATTCCACGGAAGGGAGCCTGGCGTGCCTCGTGTCCGTCCACGGTGCTCAGGATTCTCGAGGGGCATTGTGAGCTCGTCCTTCTCTCTGTCTGGAACGAACGTCCCTTCCTGTGCTGTGGCGATATAGTGCCGGAGCTTCGTGACGGGTATTCGCAGTTGCTCTTCCGTCCAAATGCACTTCCCTCATACAAGGTCCAAGGTTCCGCCAACCCCGAAGAACCAAGTCCGGCAACGGTCTGGCCATCTCAATGTCTCTGGTTCGACCCCTTTAGCAATCAGGTCATTCTCAGCCTTGTCCCACAAAGGTCGGGCTTTGAGGTAACCACCTCACCCCGTGCGATGGTGATGCTTCTTCTTCACAACATTTTTCTTGTTTGTCACTGACATATTCTTACTCTTTTCCGATGTCTTGTGGGCCACAAATGCGGGCCATTGATCTCTGATCTTCTCAAACCGGCCTGTGAATTCTGGTGTCTCTTCTTTGTCGACAAACGTTTTCAGCTCATTCTTCCACCTCCTGAATAGTTCTGCCATCTTCTTAAGAGCATGAGACTTGATCAATTCCTCTTTAACTGGCTTCTCTGGATCCTCCTCTGGCGGTAGGGTGAAATTTTCCTTAAGCGTTGTCCAAAGATCTTCTTTCTGCATATCAGAGACATAAGACGTCGGCACCTCACGGTCTTCCTTCTTTGGCTTTAACCATTACTGGATACTGATCGGGATCTTGTCCCTAATAAGAACCCCACACCGAGCACGAAATGCATCCCTTGTCCGGATGCGTTCAATCGGCTTGCCATCGTGCGCGATTGTTGTGATCTCAAACCTTTCATCCGAGCGCAACTTTTTCTTCGGGCCTCGTTTCTTTACCGAAGTTGAGCTTGATCCGGAGGGCTAGAGAAAAAAGAAGAAAGACGAGAGTTAATTAATATGTGTACATATGAAAACAATGAATGCATCAATTAACTAGTCAGCACGGGCTTTACTAATATATATATACCTGGCCGGACTCGGTTCGGTCCCCGGAGCCGTCATCACGGTCTCCTTCTTGTACCTCCATTGGGTCACTGGATCCATCATGAACATAGCCCTCTTCTTGTACCGGCATTAATGTGTCACTGGAGCCATCATGAACATAGCCCTCTTCTTCACCCGGTCCTTCCTGACCATCGGTGTCGTAGAGAAATGACGCAACAACATCACTTCCTTGTGCGATTATCTCCCCCAACATCGCTTCTGTTGCTTCGTCTCAGGAGTGATCCATAGTTTCTGCAAATATTTACAACATGTCAATTATTATTCAAACATGGTACAGATGAATATATATTAGTGGCAAAAGTAGAACTAGCTAGCTAATCACAAGAAGGAATCATGTTAGTGGCCTCGACGCTGCTTCTCTAGGGTTTGGGGTGGCCTAGACAACGCTTCAAGGGTTTGGGGTGTCCTCGACACAATGCTTCAAGGGTTTGGGGTGGCCTCGACGACAACGCTCTTTTAACTTGGTAAATTTGGGTGGCCTCGAGATAGTTTGTCGGGTACGGGCGCGGCGGGAGGGGGTACGAGACCAACATCATTTTTTCTCTAGGGTTTGGGTGTCCTCGAGAGTTTTGGTCGATCGAGAGGGCCGAGGGGGGTGCTCCCGTGGTATAAGTTATCACGGTCGAGAGTGGGTATATATATCGACCGCTCCTCATGTCGAAGTTATCCGGGAGGGGGTTATATCAACAATGACGCGACATACATATACATGGGAAAATAATGTTATCGGGGAGGGGGTATATCGGTACTCCCCCTCGTGTTGAAGTTCGATCGGGAGGGGGTATATCGACAACGACATACCCGATAAAAAATAAGAAGACAAAATAAGAAATAAAAAGAGGAGACGAAGAAAGGAATAGAAGAGAAGCAATCGAAGAACAACAAGAAGAAAAAAAAGGAGAAGAAGGAAGGAATAGAGGAGAAAGAAGAAACAAAAGTCTATTTTTTTCTTCTTTCTTTTTTCTTCTTTCTCCTCTATTCATTTCTTCTTCTCCTCTTCTTTTTCTTCGTTTTTCCTCTTCTTATTTATTTCTCCTCTTCTTCCTCTCCTCTTCTTCTCCTTTCTTCCCCTTCTTATTTTTCTTTTTCTCCTCTCATTCTTTTTCTTCTTCTTCGTTATCTTCCTTGCTATATATAATACTTTTCTAAAAATGTAACTTTTGCATATATAAAACTTTTTATTCTTCTTCCTTCTCTTCCTTCTTTTCCTAAATATATAAAAAATTTCTAAAAATAAAACTAACCTAAAATGTACTAAACCAGAGAACATATATAGATAAAACTAACCTAAAATGTACCCAAATGTACTAAAAATCTAACTTTTATATGCACAGAGAACATACATACATATATACATATTTATAAAAATGCAAAAAACAAATCATCATTTATATAAACAAAAAATCTAAAAAAAGGACATATAATCAGATATACACACATACATATGCTCACACATATACACATAATCTGGAAAAAAACATCATATAATCTAAAAAACAAAGGAGAGGACAGGGTGGGCCGTGCCGACCTGACCAAGGAGAGGTGCGGCATGGTCGGGGAAGGGGCACAGGCACGGCGCCGGCGTCGGTGTAGAGGGCGGCGACGGCGGCGTGGTCGGGGCAGGGGCGACGACGGCGTGGTCGGGGCAGGGGCGATGGCGATCGACGGGGCAAAGGGCGGCGACGGCGTCGACGGGGCGGGTAGGGGTGCGGTAGAGGCATGGCGAGGGCGCACGACGTGGTCGGGGGGCAGGGGCGACGACGGCGTGGCCGGGCCGGGAAACGACGGCGTGGTCGGGGGCGCGGTAGAGGCACGACGAGCTCGGGCAGCCTGGCGGCGTCGTCGGAGGGATCGAAGAACTGACGAAATTTTCACAAGTGCTGGCTTATATAGCAAAGCCATTGGTACCGGTTGGTGCCACCAACCGGTACCAATGCCCCCTTTAGTCCCGGTTGGTGCCACCAACCGGGACCAAAGGTCACTTTTCAGCAGCCCAAAGGGCGGGAAGCGGCGGCCTTTGGTCCCGGTTGGTGGCACCAAATGGGACTAAAGGTCACTTTTCAGCAGCCCAAAGGGCGGGAAACGACGGCCTTTGGTCCCGGTTGGTGCCATGATTTGTACCAATGCACTCCCTTTAGTCCCGGTTGGTGCCACCAACCGGGACTAAAGCCCCTGTGCTGCCTGCGTCGCGGCCAAAGTTTAGTCCCACCTCGCCAGTTGAGAGGGGCGCGCAGTGGTTTATAAGCCCCACTACCGCACCCCTCTCGAGCTCCTCTCCACTGCAGGCTTACGGGCCTACTTGCTACTGCTTTGGCTGATGGGCCTTCTGGGCCTACTGCGGGCCATTATCCTGGCCCATTGATGGGTTTCTAGTCGTATTCACGCCGTGGTGGCCTAGTTGATGGCAAATTTTTTATTTTTTCCCAGTTTTTTTGGTTTTCTTTTTTGCTTTATTTATTTTGTTTTGTTTCTACTTATAACAAAATACTTATTTATTTTATTTTCTTTTGTTTATAATTACTTATTAATTTTATTTTATGATAATTCTTTTTGCTATTAAAGTTTCTAACAAAAAAAGTTCTTTATGAAAATTCTTTTTTTCTTTTAATGATTTTGAAGAGAAAACACTTTGATAATTTTAGTTGCATGAATTTTATATAATTTCAGTTTCAATAATACTAGAAGTTGCTTATAATGTTTTGAACAGAAAATACTTTGATAATTTTAGTTTCAAAATTTTTATTTATGTTATTAAAGTTTTTTTTCTTTCTACTTATCTATTTTATTAAAGTTTATATTATTTTGTTTCAAATTACTTATTTATTTTATTTTATTTTGTTTCTGATTTCATTTGTTATTTTCATGCATTTACTGATTATTTTGAGCTATAATACCATGAAATTGAAAAGCATTTGAAATGAACTTTGAAAAGGTTTCAAGTTGGCATGGTATCATCATTTCACCCACATAGCATGTGCAAGAAAGTAGAGAGGCTTACGGCAAAAACTGGATGCACTTCGTGTACAAAACAGACAATCTCCTTCGAAGTATCACGGTTTCATATGGAAACTCGTCTATTACAAATGGATTTCATTTTTGTTGAACTTATTTGAACCCCCTTGTTTTTATGTGTTCAAAATGCACCATTCAAAGCCACATCATCAATTTACAACCCTTTCTGACTTCATTTGTTATTTTTCACGCATTTACTAATTATTTTGAGCTATAAGACCATGAAATTGAAAAGCATTTGAAATGAACTCTGAAAAGGTTCCAAGTTGGCATGGTATCATCATTTCACCCACATAGCGTGTGCAAGAAAGTAGAGAGGCTTACGGCAAAAACTGGATGCATTTCGTGTACAAAACAGACAATCTCCTTCGAAGTATCAGGGTTTCATACGAAAACTCGTCTGTGACAAAGGGATTTCAATTTTTTTGAACTTATTTGAACCCCCTTGTTTTTCTTTGTTCAAAATGCACCATTCAAAGCCACATCACCAATTTAGAACCCTATCTGACTTCATTTGTTATTTTCATGCATTTACTGATTATTTTGAGCTATAAGACCATGAAATTGAAAAGCATTTGAAATGAACTCCGAAAAGGTTCCAAGTTGGCATGGTATCATCATTTCACCCACATAGCATGTGCAAGAATGTAGAGCGGCTTACGGCAAAAACTGGATGCACTTCGTGTACAAAACAGACAATCTCCTTCGAAGTATCACGGTTTCATACGGAAACTCGTCTGTTACAAATGGATTTCATTTTTGTTGAACTTATTTGAACCCCCTTGTTTTTCTGTGTTCAAAATGCACCATTCAAAGCCACATCATCAATTTACAACCCTTTCTGACTTCATTTGTTATTTTTCATGCATTTACTGATTATTTTGAGCTATAAGACCATGAAATTGAAAAGCATTTGAAATGAACTCTGAAAAGGTTCCCAGTTGGCATGGTATCATCATTTCACCCACATAGCATGTGCAAGAAAGTAGAGAGGCTTACAGCAAAAACTAGATGCACTTCGTATACAAAACAAACAATCTCCTTCGAAGTATCAGGGTTTCATACGGAAACTGGTCTGTTACAAAGGGATTTCAATTTTTTGAACTTATTTGAACCCCCTTTTTTTCGGTGTTCAAAATGCACCATTCAAAGCCACATCATCATTTTACAACCCTTTCTGACTTCATTTGTTATTTTTCATGCATTTACTGATTATTTTGACCTATAAGACCATGAAATTGAAAAGCATTTGAAATGAACTCTCAAAAGGTTCCAAGTTGGCATGGTATCATCATTTCACCCACATAGCATGTGCAAGAAAGTAGAGAGGCTTACGGCAAAAACTGGATGCACTTCGTGTACAAAACAGACAATCTCCTTCGAAGTATCAGGGTTTCATACGGAAACTCGTCTGTTACAAAGGGATTTCATTTTTGTTGAACTTATTTGAACCCCCTTGTTTTTCTGTGTTCAAAATGCACCATTCAAAGCCACATCATCACTTACAACCCTTTCTGACTTCATTTGTTATTTTTCATGCATTCACTGATTATTTTGAGCTATAAGACCATGAAATTGGAAAGCATTTGAAATGAACTCTGAAAAGGTTCCAAGTTGGCATGGTATCATCATTTCACCCACATAGCATGTGCAAGAAAGTAGAGAGGCTTACGGCAAAATCTGGATAAACTTCGTGTACAAAACAAACAATCTCCTTCGAAGTATCTGGTTTTCATACGGAAACTCGTCTGTTACAAAGGCATTTCATTTTTGTTGAACTTATTTGAACCCCCTTGTTTTTCTGTGTTCAAAATGCACCATTCAAAGCCACATCATCAATTTACAATCCTTTCTGACTTCATTTGTTATTTTTCATGCATTTACTGATTATTTTGAGCTATAAGACCATGAAAGTGAAAAGCATTTGAAATGAACTCTGAAAAGGTTCCAAGTTGGCATGGTATCATCATTTCACCCACATATAGCATGTGCAAGAAAGTAGAGAGGCTTGCGGCAAAAACTGGATGCACTTCGTGTACAAAACAGACAATCTCCTTCGAAGTACCACGGCTTCATACGGAAACTCGTCTATTACAAATGGATTTCATTTTTTTTGAACTTATTTGAACCCCCTTGTTTTTCTGTGTTCAAAATGCACCATTGAAAGCCACATCATCAATTTACAACCCTTTCTGACTTCGTTTGTTATTTTTCATGCATTTACTGATTATTTTGAGCTATAAGACCATGAAATTGAAAAGCATTTGAAATGAACTCTGAAAAGGTTCCAAGTTGGCATGGTATCATCATTTCACCCACATAGCATGTGCAAGAAAGTAGAGAGTCTTACGACAAAAACTGGATGCACTTCTTGTACAAAACAGACAATCTCCTTCGAAGTATGAGGGTTTCATATGGAAACTCGTCTACTACAAAGGGATTCCAATTTTTTTGAACTTATTTGAACCCCCTTGTTTTTCTGTCTTCAAAATACACCATTCATAGCCACATTATCAATTTACAACCCTTTCTGACTTCATTTGTTATTTTTCATGCATTTACTGATTATTTTGAGCTATAAGACCATGAAATATAAAAGCATTTGAAATGAAATCTGAAAAGGTTCCAAGTTGGCATGGTATCATCATTTCACCCACATAGCACGTGCAAGAAAGTAGAGAGGCTTATGGCAAAAACTGGATGCACTTCGTGTACAAAACAGACAGCCTCCTTCGAAGTATGAGGGTTTCATACGGAAACTCGTCTGTTACAAAGGGATTTCAATTTTTTTGAACTTATTTGAACCCCCTTGTTTTTCTGTGTTCAAAATGCACCATTCAAAGCCACATCATCAATTTACAACCCTTTTTGACTTCATTTCTTATTTTTTAATCATTTACTTATTATTTTGAGCTATAAGACCATGAAATTGAAAAGCATTTGAAATGAACTGTGAAGAGGTTCCAAGTTGGCATGGTATCATCATTTCACCCACATAGCATATGCAAGAAAGTAGAGAGGCTTACGGGAAAAACTGGATGCACTTCGTGTACAAAACAGACAATCTCCTTCGAAGTATCACGGTTTCATACGGAAACTCGTCTGTTACAAAGGGATTTCATTTTTGTTGAACTTATTCGAACCCCCTTGTTTTTCTGTGTTCAAAATGCACCATTCAAAGCCACATTATCACTTACAACCATTTCTGACTTCATTTGTTATTTTTCATGCATTCACTGATTATTTTGAGCTATAAGACCATGAAATTGGAAAGCATTTGAAATGAACTCTGAAAAGGTTCCAAGTTGGCATGGTATCATCATTTCACCCACATAGCATGTGCAAGAAAGTAGAGAGGCTTACGGCAAAATCTGGATGCACTTCGTGTACAAAACAAACAATCTCCTTCGAAGTAACCGGTTTTCATACGGAAACTCGTCTGTTACAAAGGCATTTCATTTTTGTTGAACTTATTTGAACCCCCTTGTTTTTCTGTGTTCAAAATGCATCATTCAAAGCCACATCATCAATTTACAATCCTTTGTGACTTCATTTGTTATTTTTCATGCATTTACTGATTATTTTGAGCTATAAGACCATGAAACTGAAAAGCATTTGAAATGAACTCTGAAAAGGTTCCAAGTTGGCACGGTATCATCATTTCACCCACATATAGCATGTGCAAGAAAGTAGAGAGGCTTACGGCAAAAACTGGATGCACTTCGTGTATAAAACAGACAATCTCCATCGAAGTACCACGGCTTCATACGGAAACTCGTCTGTTACAAATGGATTTCATTTTTTTTGAACTTATTTGAACCCCCTTGTTTTTCTGTGTTCAAAATGCACCATTGAAAGCCACATCATCAATTTACAACCCTTTCTGACTTCGTTTGTTATTTTTCATGCATTTACTGATTATTTTGAGCTATAAGACCATGAAATTGAGAAGCATTTGAAATGAACTCTGAAAAGGTTCCAAGTTGGCATGGTATCATTATTTCACCCACATAGCGTGTGCAAGAAAATAGAGACGCTTACGGCAAAAACTGGAATCACTTCGTGTACAAAATATATAATCTCCTTCGAAGTATGAGGGTTTCATATGGAAATTCGTCTGCTACAAAGGGATTCCAATTTTTTTTGAACTTATTTGAACCCCCTTGTTTTTCTGTGTTCAAAATGCACCATTCAAAGCCACATCATCAATTTACAACCCTTTCTGACTTCATTTGTTATTTTTCATGCATTTACTGATTATTTTGAGCTATAAGACCATGAAATTGAAAACCATTTGAAATGAAATCTGAAAAGGTTCGAAGTTGGCATGGTATCATCATTTCACCCACATAGCATGTGCAAGAAAGTAGAGAGGCTTACGGCAAAAACTGGATGCACTTCGTGTACAAAACAGAAAATCTCCTTCGAAGTATGAGGGTTTCACACGGAAACTCGTCTGTTCAAAGGGATTTCAATTTTTTTGAACTTATTTGAACCCCCTTGTTTTTCTGTGTTCAAAATGCACCATTCAAAGCCACATCATCAATTTACAACCCTTTCTGACTTCATTTATTATTTTTCATGCATTTACTAATTATTTTGAGCTATAAGACCATGAAATTGAAAAGCATTTGAAATGAACTCTGAAAATGTTCCAAGTTGGCATGGTATCATCATTTCACCCACATAGCATGTGCAAGAAATTAGAGAGGCTTACGACAAAAACTGGATGCACTTCTTGTACAAAACAAACAATCTCCTTCGAAGTATGAGGATTTCATACGGAAACTCGTATATTACAAAGGGATTTCAAATTTTTTGAACTTATTTGAACCCCCTTGTTTTTCTGTGTTCAAAATGTACCATTCAAAGCCACATCATCAATTTACAACCCTTTCTGACTTCATTTGTTATTTTTCATGCATTTACTGATTATTTTGAGCTATAAGACCATGAAATTGAGAAGCATTTGAAATGAACTCTGAAAAGGTTCCAAGTTGGCATGGTATCATTATTTCACCCACATAGCGTGTGCAAGAAAATAGAGACGCTTACGGCAAAAACTGGAATCACTTCGTGTACAAAATATACAATCTCCTTCGAAGTATGAGGGTTTCATATGGAAATTCGTCTGCTACAAAGGGATTCCAATTTTTTTTGAACTTATTTGAACCCCCTTGTTTTTCTGTGTTCAAAATGCACCATTCAAAGCCACATCATCAATTTACAACCCTTTCTGACTTCATTTGTTATTTTTCATGCATTTACTGATTATTTTGAGCTATAAGACCATGAAATTGAAAACCATTTTAAATGAAATCTGAAAAGGTTCGAAGTTGGCATGGTATCATCATTTCACCCACATAGCATGTGCAAGAAAGTAGAGAGGCTTACGGCAAAAACTGGATGCACTTCGTGTACAAAACAGAAAATCTCCTTCGAAGTATGAGGGTTTCACACGGAAACTCGTCTGCTCAAAGGGATTTCAATTTTTTTGAACTTATTTGAACCCCCTTGTTTTTCTGTGTTCAAAATGCACCATTCAAAGCCACATCATCAATTTACAACCCTTTCTGACTTCATTTATTATTTTTCATGCATTTACTCATTATTTTGAGCTATAAGACCATGAAATTGAAAAGCATTTGAAATGAACTCTGAAAATGTTCCAAGTTGGCATGGTATCATCATTTCACCCACATAGCATGTGCAAGAAATTAGAGAGGCTTACGACAAAAACTGGATGCACTTCTTGTACAAAACAAACAATCTCCTTCGAAGTATGAGGATTTCATACGGAAACTCGTATATTACAAAGGGATTTCAAATTTTTTGAACTTATTTGAACCCCCTTGTTTTTCTGTGTTCAAAATGTACCATTCAAAGCCACATCATCAATTTACAACCCTTTCTGACTTCATTTTTTATTTTTCAGGTATTTACTGATTATTTTGAGCTATAAGACCATGAAATTGAAAAGCATTTGAAATGAACTCTCAAAAGGTTCCAAGTTGGGATGGTATCATTATTTCACCCACATAGCGTGTGCAAGAAAATAGAGACGCTTACGGCAAAAACTGGATGCACTTCGTGTACAAAATATACAATCTCCTTCGAAGTATCAGGGTTTCATATAGAAACTCGTCTACTACAAAGGGATTCCAATTTTTTTGAACTTATTTGAACCCCCTTGTTTTTCTGTCTTCAAAATACACCATTCATAGCCACATTATCAATTTACAACCCTTTCTGACTTCATTTGTTATTTTTCATGCATTTACTGATTATTTTGAGCTATAAGACCATGAAATATAAAAGCATTTGAAATGAAATCTGAAAAGGTTCCAAGTTGGCATGGTATCATCATTTCACCCACATAGCACGTGCAAGAAAGTAGAGAGGCTTATGGCAAAAACTGGACGCACTTCGTGTACAAAACAGACAGCCTCCTTCGAAGTATGAGGGTTTCATACGGAAACTCGTCTGTTACAAAGGGATTTCAATTTTTTTGAACTTATTTGAACCCCCTTGTTTTTCTGTGTTCAAAATGCACCATTCAAAGCCACATCATCAATTTACAACCCTTTTTGACTTCATTTCTTATTTTTTATGCATTTACTTATTATTTTGAGCTATAAGACCATGAAATTGAAAAGCATTTGAAATGAACTGTGAAGAGGTTCCAAGTTGGCATGGTATCATCATTTCACCCACATAGCATATGCAAGAAAGTAGAGAGGCTTACGGGAAAAACTGGATGCACTTCGTGTACAAAACAGACAATCTCCTTCGAAGTATGAGGGTTTCATACGGAAACTCGTCTGTTACAAAGGTATTTCATTTTTGTTGAACTTATTTGAACCCCCTTGTTTTTCTGTGTTCAAAATGTACCATTCAAAGCCACATCATCCATTTACAACCCTTTCTGACTTCATTTGTTATTTTTCATGCATTTACTGATTATTTTGAGCTATAAGACCACTAAATTGAAAAGCATTTGAAATGAACTGTGAAGAGGTTCCAAGTTGGCATGGTATCATCATTTCACCCACATAGCATATGCAAGAAAGTATAGAGGCTTACGGGAAAAACTGGATGCACTTCGTGTACAAAACAGACAATCTCCTTCGAAGTATCACGGTTTCATACGGAAACTCGTCTGTTACAAAGGGATTTCATTTTTGTTGAACTTATTCGAACCCCCTTGTTTTTCTGTGTTCAAAATGCACCATTCAAAGCCACATCATCACTTACAACCCTTTCTGACTTCATTTGTTATTTTTCATGCAGTCACTGATTATTTTGAGCTATAAGACCATGAAATTGGAAAGCATTTGAAATGAACTCTGAAAAGGTTCCAAGTTGGCATGGTATCATCATTTCACCCACATAGCATGTGCAAGAAAGTAGAGAGGCTTACGGCAAAATCTGGATGCACTTCGTGTACAAAACAAACAATCTCCTTCGAAGTATCCGGTTTTCATACGGAAACTCGTCTGTTACAAAGGCATTTCATTTTTGTTGAACTTATTTGAACCCCCTTGTTTTTCTGTGTTCAAAATGCATCATTCAAAGCCACATCATCAATTTACAATCCTTTGTGACTTCATTTGTTATTTTTCATGCATTTACTGATTATTTTGAGCTATAAGACCATGAAACTGAAAAGCATTTGAAATGAACTCTGAAAAGGTTCCAAGTTGGCACGGTATCATCATTTCACCCACATATAGCATGTGCAAGAAAGTAGAGAGGCTTACGGCAAAAACTGGATGCACTTCGTGTATAAAACAGACAATCTCCATCGAAGTACCACGGCTTCATACGGAAACTCGTCTGTTACAAATGGATTTCTTTTTTTTTTGAACTTATTTGAACCCCCTTGTTTTTCTGTGTTCAAAATGCACCATTGAAAGCCACATCATCAATTTACAACCCTTTCTGACTTCGTTTGTTATTTTTCATGCATTTATTGATTATTTTGAGCTATAAGACCATGAAATTGAAAAGCATTTGAAATGAACTCTGAAAAGGTTCCAAGTTGGCATGGTATCATCATTTCACCCACATAGCATGTGCAAGAAAGTAGAGAGTCTTACGACAAAAACTGGATGCACTTCTTGTACAAAACAGACAATCTCCTTCGAAGTATCAGGATTTCATACGGAAACTCGTCTCTTACAAAGAGATTTCAAATTTTTTGAACTTATTTGAACCCCCTTGTTTTTCTGTGTTCAAAATGTACCATTCAAAGCCACATCATCAATTTACAACCCTTTCTGACTTCATTTGTTATTTTTCATGCATTTACTGACTATTTTGAGCTATAAGACCATGAAATTGAGAAGCATTTGAAATGAACTCTGAAAAGGTTCCAAGTTGGCATGGTATCATTATTTCACCCACATAGCGTGTGCAAGAAAATAGAGACGCTTACGGCAAAAACTGGAATCACTTCGTGTACAAAATATATAATCTCCTTCGAAGTATGAGGGTTTCATATGGAAATTCGTCTGCTACAAAGGGATTCCAATTTTTTTTGAACTTATTTGAACCCCCTTGTTTTTCTGTGTTCAAAATGCACCATTCAAAGCCACATCATCAATTTACAACCCTTTCTGACTTCATTTGTTATTTTTCATGCATTTACTGATTATTTTGAGCTATAAGACCATGAAATTGAAAACCATTTGAAATGAAATCTGAAAAGGTTCGAAGTTGGCATGGTATCATCATTTCACCCACATAGCATGTGCAAGAAAGTAGAGAGGCTTACGGCAAAAACTGGATGCACTTCATGTACAAAACAGAAAATCTCCTTCGAAGTATGAGGGTTTCACACGGAAACTCGTCTGTTCAAAGGGATTTCAATTTTTTTGAACTTATTTGAACCCCCTTGTTTTTCTGTGTTCAAAATGCACCATTCAAAGCCACATCATCAATTTACAACCCTTTCTGACTTCATTTATTATTTTTCATGCATTTACTCATTATTTTGAGCTATAAGACCATGAAATTGAAAAGCATTTGAAATGAACTCTGAAAATGTTCCAAGTTGGCATGGTATCATCATTTCACCCACATAGCATGTGCAAGAAATTAGAGAGGCTTACGACAAAAACTGGATGCACTTCTTGTACAAAACAAACAATCTCCTTCGAAGTATGAGGATTTCATACGGAAACTCGTATATTACAAAGGGATTTCAAATTTTTTGAACTTATTTGAACCCCCTTGTTTTTCTGTGTTCAAAATGTACCATTCAAAGCCACATCATCAATTTACAACCCTTTCTGACTTCATTTGTTATTTTTCATGCATTTACTGATTATTTTGAGCTATAAGACCATGAAATTGAGAAGCATTTGAAATGAACTCTGAAAAGGTTCCAAGTTGGCATGGTATCATTATTTCACCCACATAGCGTGTGCAAGAAAATAGAGACGCTTACGGCAAAAACTGGAATCACTTCGTGTACAAAATATACAATCTCCTTCGAAGTATGAGGGTTTCATATGGAAATTCGTCTGCTACAAAGGGATTCCAATTTTTTTTGAACTTATTTGAACCCCCTTGTTTTTCTGTGTTCAAAATGCACCATTCAAAGCCACATCATCAATTTACAACCCTTTCTGACTTCATTTGTTATTTTTCATGCATTTACTGATTATTTTGAGCTATAAGACCATGAAATTGAAAACCATTTGAAATGAAATCTGAAAAGGTTCGAAGTTGGCATGGTATCATCATTTCACCCACATAGCATGTGCAAGAAAGTAGAGAGGCTTACGGCAAAAACTGGATGCACTTCGTGTACAAAACAGAAAATCTCCTTCGAAGTATGAGGGTTTCACACGGAAACTCGTCTGTTCAAAGGGATTTCAATTTTTTTGAACTTATTTGAACCCCCTTGTTTTTCTGTGTTCAAAATGCACCATTCAAAGCCACATCATCAATTTACAACCCTTTCTGACTTCATTTATTATTTTTCATGCATTTACTCATTATTTTGAGCTATAAGACCATGAAATTGAAAAGCATTTGAAATGAACTCTGAAAATGTTCCAAGTTGGCATGGTATCATCATTTCACCCACATAGCATGTGCAAGAAATTAGAGAGGCTTACGACAAAAACTGGATGCACTTCTTGTACAAAACAAACAATCTCCTTCGAAGTATGAGGATTTCATACGGAAACTCGTATATTACAAAGGGATTTCAAATTTTTTGAACTTATTTGAACCCCCTTGTTTTTCTGTGTTCAAAATGTACCATTCAAAGCCACATCATCAATTTACAACCCTTTCTGACTTCATTTTTTATTTTTCAGGTATTTACTGATTATTTTGAGCTATAAGACCATGAAATTGAAAAGCATTTGAAATGAACTCTCAAAAGGTTCCAAGTTGGGATGGTATCATTATTTCACCCACATAGCGTGTGCAAGAAAATAGAGACGCTTACGGCAAAAACTGGATGCACTTCGTGTACAAAATATACAATCTCCTTCGAAGTATCAGGGTTTCATATGGAAACTCGTCTACTACAAAGGGATTCCAATTTTTTTGAACTTATTTGAACCCCCTTGTTTTTCTGTCTTCAAAATACACCATTCATAGCCACATTATCAATTTACAACCCTTTCTGACTTCATTTGTTATTTTTCATGCATTTACTGATTATTTTGAGCTATAAGACCATGAAATATAAAAGCATTTGAAATGAAATCTAAAAAGGTTCCAAGTTGGCATGGTATCATCATTTCACCCACATAGCACGTGCAAGAGAGTAGAGAGGCTTATGGCAAAAACTGGATGCACTTCGTGTACAAAACAGACAGCCTCCTTCGAAGTATGAGGGTTTCATACGGAAACTCGTCTGTTACAAAGGGATTTCAATTTTTTTGAACTTATTTGAACCCCCTTGTTTTTTTGTGTTCAAAATGCACCATTCAAAGCCACATCATCAATTTACAACCCTTTTTGACTTCATTTCTTATTTTTTATGCATTTACTTATTATTTTGAGCTATAAGACCATGAAATTGAAAAGCATTTGAAATGAACTGTGAAGAGGTTCCAAGTTGGCATGGTATCATCATTTCACCCACATAGCATATGCAAGAAAGTAGAGAGGCTTACGGGAAAAACTGGATGCACTTCGTGTACAAAACAGACAATCTCCTTCGAAGTATCACGGTTTCATACGGAAACTCGTCTGTTACAAAGGGATTTCATTTTTGTTGAACTTATTCGAACCCCCTTGTTTTTCTGTGTTCAAAATGCACCATTCAAACCCACATCATCACTTACAACCCTTTCTGACTTCATTTGTTATTTTTCATGCATTCACTGATTATTTTGAGCTATAAGACCATGAAATTGGAAAGCATTTGAAATGAACTCTGAAAAGGTTCCAAGTTGGCATGGTATCATCATTTCACCCACATAGCATGTGCAAGAAAGTAGAGAGGCTTACGGCAAAATCTGGATGCACTTCGTGTACAAAACAAACAATCTCCTTCGAAGTATCCGGTTTTCATACGGAAACTCGTGTGTTACAAAGGCATTTCATTTTTGTTGAACTTATTTGAACCCCCTTGTTTTTCTGTGTTCAAAATACATCATTCAAAGCCACATCATCAATTTACAATCCTTTGTGACTTCATTTGTTATTTTTCATGCATTCACTGATTATTTTGAGCTATAAGACCATGAAATTGAAAAGCATTTGAAATGAACTCTGAAAAGGTTCCAAGTTGGCATGGTATCATCATTTCACCCACATAGCATGTGCAAGAAAGTAGAGAGGCTTACGGCAAAATCTGGATGCACTTCGTGTACAAAACAAACAATCTCCTTCGAAGTATCTGGTTTTCATACGGAAACTCGTCTGTTACAAAGGCATTTCATTTTTGTTGAACTTATTTGAACCCCCTTGTTTTTCTGTGTTCAAAATGCACCATTCAAAGCCACATCATCAATTTACAATCCTTTCTGACTTCATTTGTTATTTTTCATGCATTTACTGATTATTTTGAGCTATAAGACCATGAAAGTGAAAAGCATTTGAAATGAACTCTGAAAAGGTTCCAAGTTGGCATGGTATCATCATTTCACCCACATATAGCATGTGCAAGAAAGTAGAGAGGCTTGCGGCAAAAACTGGATGCACTTCGTGTACAAAACAGACAATCTCCTTCGAAGTACCACGGCTTCATACGGAAACTCGTCTATTACAAATGGATTTCATTTTTTTTAACTTATTTGAACCCCCTTGTTTTTCTGTGTTCAAAATGCACCATTGAAAGCCACATCATCAATTTACAACCCTTTCTGACTTCGTTTGTTATTTTTCATGCATTTACTGATTATTTTGAGCTATAAGACCATGAAATTGAAAAGCATTTGAAATGAACTCTGAAAAGGTTCCAAGTTGGCATGGTATCATCATTTCACCCACATAGCATGTGCAAGAAAGTAGAGAGTCTTACGACAAAAACTGGATGCACTTCTTGTACAAAACAGACAATCTCCTTCGAAGTATCAGGATTTCATACGGAAACTCGTCTCTTACAAAGAGATTTCAAATTTTTTGAACTTATTTGAACCCCCTTGTTTTTCTGTGTTCAAAATGTACCATTCAAAGCCACATCATCAATTTACAACCCTTTCTGACTTCATTTGTTATTTTTCATGCATTTACTGATTATTTTGAGCTATAAGACCATGAAATTGAAAAGCATTTGAAATGAACTCTGAAAAGGTTCCAAGTTGGCATGGTATCATCATTTCACCCACATAGCGTGTGCAAGAAAGTACACAGGCTTACGGCAAAAACAGGATGCACTTCGTGTACAAAACAGACAATCTCCTTCGAAGTATCACGGTTTCATACGAAAACTCGTCTGTGACAAAGGGATTTCAATTTTTTTGAACTTATTTGAACCCCCTTGTTTTTCTGTGTTCAAAATGCACCATTCAAAGCCACATCACCAATTTAGAACCCTATCTGACTTCATTTGTTATTTTCATGCATTTACTGATTATTTTGAGCTATAAGACCATGAAATTGAAAAGCATTTGAAATGAACTCTGAAAAGGTTCCAAGTTGGCATGGTATCATCATTTCACCCACATAGCATGTGCAAGAATGTAGAGCGGCTTACGGCAAAAACTGGATGCACTTCGTGTACAAAACAGACAATCTCCTTCGAAGTATCACGGTTTCATACGAAAACTCGTCTGTTACAAATGGATTTCATTTTTGTTGAACTTATTTGAACCCCCTTGTTTTTTTGTGTTCAAAATGCACCATTCAAAGCCACATCATCAATTTACAACCCTTTCTAACTTCATTTGTTATTTTTCATGCATTTACTGATTATTTCGAGCTATAAGACCATGAAATTGAAAAGCATTTGAAATGAACTCTGAAAAGGTTCCCAGTTGACATGGTATCATCATTTCACCCACATAGCATGTGCAAGAAAGTAGAGAGGCTTACAGCAAAAACTAGATGCACTTCGTATACAAAACAAACAATCTCCTTCGAAGTATAAGGGTTTCATACGGAAACTCGTCTGTTACAAAGGGATTTCATTTTTGTTGAACTTATTCGAACCCCCTTGTTTTTCTGTGTTCAAAATGCACCATTCAAAGCCACATCATCACTTACAACCCTTTCTGACTTCATTTGTTATTTTTCATGCATTCACTGATTATTTTGAGCTATAAGACCATGAAATTGGAAAGCATTTGAAATGAACTCTGAAAAGGTTCCAAGTTGGCATGGTATCATCATTTCACCCACATAGCATGTGCAAGAAAGTAGAGAGGCTTACGGCAAAATCTGGATGCACTTCGTGTACAAAACAAACAATCTCCTTCGAAGTATCCGGTTTTCATACGGAAACTCGTCTGTTACAAAGGCATTTCATTTTTGTTGAACTTATTTGAACCCCCTTGTTTTTCTGTGTTCAAAATGCATCATTCAAAGCCACATCATCAATTTACAATCCTTTGTGACATCATTTGTTATTTTTCATGCATTTACTGATTATTTTGAGCTATAAGACCATGAAACTGAAAAGCATTTGAAATGAACTCTGAAAAGGTTCCAAGTTGGCACGGTATCATCATTTCACCCACATATAGCATGTGCAAGAAAGTAGAGAGGCTTAGGCAAAAACTGGATGCACTTCGTGTATAAAACAGACAATCTCCATCGAAGTACCACGGCTTCATACGGAAACTCGTCTGTTACAAATGGATTTCATTTTTTTTGAACTTATTTGAACCCCCTTGTTTTTCTGTGTTCAAAATGCACCATTGAAAGCCACATCATCAATTTACAACCCTTTCTGACTTCGTTTGTTATTTTTCATGCATTTATTGATTATTTTGAGCTATAAGACCATGAAATTGAAAAGCATTTGAAATGAACTCTGAAAAGGTTCCAAGTTGGCATGGTATCATCATTTCACCCACATAGCATGTGCAAGAAAGTAGAGAGTCTTACGACAAAAACTGGATGCACTTCTTGTACAAAACAGACAATCTCCTTCGAAGTATCAGGATTTCATACGGAAACTCGTCTCTTACAAAGAGATTTCAAATTTTTTGAACTTATTTGAACCCCCTTGTTTTTCTGTTTTCAAAATGTACCATTCAAAGCCACATCATCAATTTACAACCCTTTCTGACTTCATTTGTTATTTTTCATGCATTTACCGATTATTTTGAGCTATAAGACCATGAAATTGAAAAGCATTTGAAATGAACTCTGAAAAGGTTCCAAGTTGGCATGGTATCATTATTTCACCCACATAGCGTGTGCAAGAAAATAGAGACGCTTACGGCAAAAACTGGAATCACTTCGTGTACAAAATATACAATCTCCTTCGAAGTATGAGGGTTTCATATGGAAATTCGTCTGCTACAAAGGGATTCCAATTTTTTTTGAACTTATTTGAACCCCCTTGTTTTTCTGTGTTCAAAATGCACCATTCAAAGCCACATCATCAATTTACAACCCTTTCTGACTTCATTTGTTATTTTTCATGCATTTACTGATTATTTTGAGCTATAAGACCATGAAATTGAAAACCATTTGAAATGAAATCTGAAAAGGTTCGAAGTTGGCATGGTATCATCATTTCACCCACATAGCATGTGCAAGAAAGTAGAGAGGCTTACGGCAAAAACTGGATGCACTTCGTGTACAAAACAGAAAATCTCCTTCGAAGTATGAGGGTTTCACACGGAAACTCGTCTGTTCAAAGGGATTTCAATTTTTTTGAACTTATTTGAACCCCCTTGTTTTTCTGTGTTCAAAATGCACCATTCAAAGCCACATCATCAATTTACAACCCTTTCTGACTTCATTTATTATTTTTCATGCATTTACTCATTATTTTGAGCTATAAGACCATGAAATTGAAAAGCATTTGAAATGAACTCTGAAAATGTTCCAAGTTGGCATGGTATCATCATTTCATCCACATACCATGTGCAAGAAATTAGAGAGGCTTACGACAAAAACTGGATGCACTTCTTGTACAAAACAAACAATCTCCTTCGAAGTATGAGGATTTCATACGGAAACTCGTCTATTACAAAGGGATTTCAAATTTTTTGAACTTATTTGAACCCCCTTGTTTTTCTGTGTTCAAAATGTACCATTCAAAGCCACATCATCAATTTACAACCCTTTCTGACTTCATTTTTTATTTTTCAGGTATTTACTGATTATTTTGAGCTATAAGACCATGAAATTGAAAAGCATTTGAAATGAACTCTCAAAAGGTTCCAAGTTGGGATGGTATCATTATTTCACCCACATAGCGTGTGCAAGAAAATAGAGACGCTTACGGCAAAAACTGGATGCACTTCGTGTACAAAATATACAATCTCCTTCGAAGTATCAGGGTTTCATATGGAAACTCGTCTACTACAAAGGGATTCCAATTTTTTTGAACTTATTTGAACCCCCTTGTTTTTCTGTCTTCAAAATACACCATTCATAGCCACATTATCAATTTACAACCCTTTCTGACTTCATTTGTTATTTTTCATGCATTTACTGATTATTTTGAGCTATAAGACCATGAAATATAAAAGCATTTGAAATGAAATCTGAAAAGGTTCCAAGTTGGCATGGTATCATCATTTCACCCACATAGCACGTGCAAGAAAGTAGAGAGGCTTATGGCAAAAACTGGATGCACTTCGTGTACAAAACAAACAGCCTCCTTCGAAGTATGAGGGTTTCATACGGAAACTCGTCTGTTACAAAGGGATTTCAATTTTTTTGAACTTATTTGAACCCCCTTGTTTTTCTGTGTTCAAAATGCACCATTCAAAGCCACATCATCAATTTACAACCCTTTTTGACTTCATTTCTTATTTTTTATGCATTTACTTATTATTTTGAGCTATAAGACCATGAAATTGAAAAGCATTTGAAATGAACTGTGAAGAGGTTCCAAGTTGGCATGGTATCATCATTTCACCCACATAGCATATGCAAGAAAGTAGAGAGGCTTACGGGAAAAACTGGATGCACTTCGTGTACAAAACAGACAATCTCCTTCGAAGTATGAGGGTTTCATACGGAAACTCGTCTGTTACAAAGGTATTTCATTTTTGTTGAACTTATTTGAACCCCCTTGTTTTTCTGTGTTCAAAATGCACCATTCAAAGCCACATCATCCATTTACAACCCTTTCTGACTTCATTTGTTATTTTTCATGCATTTACTGATTATTTTGAGCTATAAGACCATGAAATTGAAAAGCATTTGAAATGAACTGTGAAGAGGTTCCAAGTTGGCATGGTATCATCATTTCACCCACATAGCATGAGCAAGAAAGTAGAGAGGCTTACGGCAAAAACTGGATGCACTTCGTGTACAAAACAAACAATCTCCTTCGAAGTATCAGGGTTTCATACGGAAACTCGTTTCTTACAAAGGGATTTCAATTTTTTTGAACTTATTTGAACCCCCTTGTTTTTCTGTGTTCAAAATGCACCATTCAAAGCCACATCATCAATTTACAACCCTTTATGACTTCATTTGTTATTTTTCACGCATTTGCTGATTATTTTGAGCTATAAGACCATGAAATTGAGAAGCATTTGAAATGAACTCTGAAAAGGTTCCAAGTTGGCATGGTATCATCATTTCACACACATAGCATGTGCAAGAAAGTAGAGAGGCTTACGGCAAAAACTGGATGCACTTCCTGTACAAAACAGACAATCTCCTTCGAAGTATGAGTGTTTCATACGGAAACTCGTCTGTTACAAAGGGATTTCAATTTTTTTGAACTTCTTTGGACCCCCTTGTTTTTCTGTGTTCAAAATGCACCATTCAAAGCCACATCATCAATTTAGAACCCTATCTGACTTCATTTGTTATTTTCATGCATTTACTGATTATTTTGAGCTATAAGACCATGAAATTTAAAAGCATTTGAAATGAACTCTGAAAAGGTTCCAAGTTGGCATGGTATCATCATTTCACCCACATAGCATGTGCAAGAAAGTAGAGTGGCTTACGGCAAAAACTGGATGCATTTCGTGTACAAAACAGACAATCTCCTTCGAAGTATCAGGGTTTCATACAAAAACTCGTCTGTTACAAATGGATTTCATTTTTGTTGAACTTATTTGAACCCCCTTGTTTTTCTGTGTTCAAAATGCACCATTCAAAGCCACATCATCAATTTACAACCCTTTCTGACTTCATTTGTTATTTTTCATGCATTTACTGATTATTTTGAGCTATAAGACCATGAAATTGAAAAGCATTTGAAATGAACTCTGAAAAGGTTCCAAGTTGGCATGATATCATCATTTCACCCACATAGCATGTGCAAGAAAGTAGAGAGGCTTACAGCAAAAACTGGATGCACTTCGTGTACAAAACAGACAATCTCCTTCGAAGTATCAGGATTTCATACGGAAACTCGTCTCTTACAAAGGGATTTCAACTTTTTGAACTTATTTGAACCCCCTTGTTTTTCGGTGTTCAAAATGCACCATTCAAAGCCACATCATCAATTTACAACCCTTTCTGACTTCATTTGTTATTTTTCATGCATTTACTTATTATTTTGAGCTATAAGACCATGAAGTTGGAAAGCATTTGAAATGAACTCTAAACGGTTCCAAGTTGGCATGGTATCATCATTTCACCCACATAGCATGTGCAAGAAAGTAGAGAGGCTTACGGCAAAAACTGGATGCACTCCGTGTAAAAAACAGACAATCTCCTTCGAGATTTTAGGGTTTCATACGGAAACTCGTCTGTTACAAAGGGATTTCATTTTTGTTGAACTTATTTGAACCCCCTTGTTTTTATGTGTTCAAAATGCACCATTCAAAGCCACATCATCAATTTACAATCCTTTCTTACTTCATTTGTTATTTTTCATGCATTTACTGATTATTTTGAGCTATCAGACCATGAAATTGAAAAGCATTTGAAATGAACTCTAAAAAGGTTCCAAGTTGGCATGGTATCATCATTTCACCCACATATAGCATGTGTAAGAAAGTAGAGAGGCTTACGGCAAAAACTGGATGCACTTCGTGTACAAAACAGACAATCTCCTTCGAAGTACCACGGCTTCATACGGAAACTCGTCTCTTACAAAGGGATTTCAATTTTTTTGAACTTATTTGAACCCCCTTGTTTTTCTGTGTTCAAAACGCACCATTCAAAGCCCCATCATCAATTTACAACCCTTTCTGACTTCATTTGTTATTTTTCATGAATTTACTGATTATTTTGAGCTATAAGACCATGAAATTGAAAAGCATTTGAAATGAACTCTGAAAAGGTTCCGAGTTGGCATGGTATCATCATTTCACCCACATAGCATGTGCAAGAAAGTAGAGAGGCTTACGGCTAAAACTGGATGCACTTCTTGTACAAAACAGACAATCTCCTTCGAAGTATCACGGCTTCATACGGAAACTTGTCTGTTGTAACGGGATTTCAATTTTTTTAACTTATTTGAACCCCCTTGTTTTTCTGTGTTCAAAATGCACCATTCAAAGCCACATCATCAATTTACAACCCTTTCAGACTTCAATTGTTATTTTCGTGCATTTACTGATTATTTTGAGCTATAAGACCATGAAATTGAAAAGCATTTGAAATGAACTCTGAAAAGGTTCCAAGTTGGCATGGTATCATAATTTCACCCACATAGCATGTACAAGAATGAAGAAAGGCTTACGACAAAAACTGGATGCACTTCGTGTACAAAATAGACAATCTCCTTCGAAGTATGAGGGTTTCATACAGAAACTCGTCTGTTACAAAGGGATTTTAATTTGTGTTGAACTTATTTGAACCCCCTTGTTTTTCTGTGTTCAAAATGCACCATTCAAAGCCACATCATCCATTTACAACCCTTTCTGACTTCATTTGTTATTTTTCATGCATTTACTGATTATTTTGAGCTATAAGACCATGAAATTGAAAAGCATTTGAAATGAACTCTGAAAATGTTCCAAGTTGGCATGGTATCATCATTTCACCCACATAGCATGTGCAAGAAAGTAGAGAGGCTTACGGCAAAAACTGGATGCACTTCATGTACGAAACGGACAATCTCTTTCGAAGTATCAGGGTTTCATACGGAAACTCGTCTGTTACAAAGGGATTTCAATTTTTTGAACTTATTTGAACTCCTTTGTTCTTCTGTGTTCAAAATGCACCATTCAAAGCTGTAAGACCATGAAGTTGAAAAACATTTGAAATGAACTCTGAAACCAAAGTACATACATAGTTCTCTAGAGCATTAAAACCAAAGTACATACATAGTTCTCATTGAACAACATATAGCTCTCCAGAGCATATAATTAAACCATACATTGAAATTATGTAAAACATTTCAATGCAAAAAAACAAATGCGATCATAACCGCAACCAAGGTAACAACTGATCCAACTGTATAATGATACCAAGCCTCGGTATGAATGGCATATTTTATAATCTTTTTAATCTTCAACCGCATTGCATCCATCTTGATCTTGTGATCATCGACGACATCCGCAACATGCAACTCCAATATCATCTTCTCCTCCTCAATTTTTCTTATTTTTTCCTTCAAGTAATTGTTTTCTTCTTCAACTAAATTTAACCTCTCGACAATAGGGCCGGTTGGAATTTCCGGTTCAACAACCTCCTAGATAAATAAAATCTATGTCACATTGGTCGGCATAATTGTCATAAACAATAAATGAAGCAAATAGTTATGAAAAGATAATATATACCACATCAGAATCATAGACAGGACGAGGGCCGACGGGTGCGGATACCAAAACCATCGCACTATATAATAACAAGGAATAATAAAAGTAAGAAAATTAGACATGTATCTGTGTGAAGTCAGAATTTTTTTCTTTCAGAAAGAAGATAAGAACAAGAGGCTCACCACGGTGGTGCCGGTGACGAGATCGGCGCGGGCGATCGATGGCGGTGAAGACGGACGGGGACGGGGCTTGACGGACTGCTCAATCTAGACAAATATCGTTGAAAATGGAGCTCGGAGGTCGAGTTTCGAGAGGAGAAAGCTTAACTAGTGTGGCTCGGGCATTTCATCGAACACCTCATGTGCATAGGAGGAGAACTAGAGCACCAAAATGCCCTCCCGTCACCGGCTTGACCAAAACAGAGCACTGTGGACTGCTCTGCCGCGGCGGTGGGTATATCTAGGCAATTTATTTGTCCCGGTTCGTGGCATGAACCGGGACTAAAGCCAACCCTTCTGTCCTAGTTCAAGTCACGAACCGAGAACAATGGTTGTCGGCCAGCAGCGAGGACCATTGGTCCCGGTTCGTGGCTCGAACCGGGACAAATGGTTCCACACGAACCGGGACCAATGCCCACGAGGCCTCGGCCGGCCCCCTGGGCTCACGAACCGGGTCTAATACCCCCCATTGGTCCCGGTTCTTGAAGAACCGGGACTAATGGGCTGGCCAGGGCCGAACGGTAGCCCTGTTTTCTACTAGTGAATGCCTTAAATTATTGTGTCAGATTGTTTTTGCCGTGTAGGTGCACTATAGAATTTCAGTTATAGCAATATATTCTTGTCTCAGGCCTATTCATTGTTGGAGCATTATAAAAAGTCATTGATCCCATCCAAACCGATGTTCGTTACTCTGATAAAGCAAAATTTCTTATGTAAATTAACCATGTATTTGAATGTGCTTACAAACTGTTTGGTATATGATGGTCTTTGCTCCTTTGCAGTTCATACATAATTTTAATTTCCTTTTTTCCCTTGAACCGAAGTTGTCATCAAATAGTTGTATTTGCCTACCCACCTCATAATAAATTTCATATTTAATTTATGTCAATTTTTTGATAAACAAGATAATTGTATTGCAGTTATGTTGTAGTGTACATCAAAAGACATAACTAGATCATCATATGACAATAGTGACAGAAACTCTGAAAAGGTTCCAAGTTGGCATGGTAACATTATTTCACCCACATAGCGTGTGCAAGAAAATAGAGACGCTGACGGCAAAAACTGGATGCACTTCGTGTACAAAATATACAATCTCCTTCGAAGTATCAGGATTTCATATGGAAACTCGTCTCCTACAAAGGGATTCCAATTTTTTTTGAACTTATTTGAACCCCCTTGTTTTTCTGTGTTCAAAATGCACCATTCAAAGCCACATCATCAATTTACAACCCTTTCTGACTTCATTTGTTATTTTTCATGCATTTACTGATTATTTTGAGCTATAAGACCATGAAATTGAAAAGCATTTGAAATGAACTCTGAAAAGGTTCCAAGTTAGAATGGTATCATCATTTCACCCACATAGCATGTACAAGAATGTAGAAAGGCTTACGGCAAAAACTGGATGCACTTCGTGTACAAAATAGACAATCTCCTTCGAAGTATCAGGGTTTCATACGGAAACTCGTCTCCTACAAAGGGATTTCAATTTTTTTGAACTTATTTGAACCCCCTTGTTTTTCTGTGTTCAAAATGCACCATTCAAAGCCACATCATCAATTTACAACCCTTTCTGACTTCACTTCTTATTTTTCATGCATTTACTGATTATTTTGAGCTATAAGACCATGAAATTGAAAAGCATTTGAAATGAACTGTGAAAAGGTTCCAAGTTGGCATGGTTTCATCATTTCACCCACATAGCATGTGCAAGAATGTAGAGAGGCTTACGGCAAAAACTGGATGCACTTCGTGTACAAAACAGACAATCTCCTTCGAAGTATGAGGGTTTCATACGGAAACTCATCTGTTACAAAGGTATTTCATTTGTGTTGAACTTATTTGAACCCCCTTGTTTTTCTGTGTTCAAAATGCACCATTCAAAGCCACATCATCCATTTACAACCCTTTCTGACTTCATTTGTTATTTTTCATGCATTTACTGATTATTTTGAGCTATAAGACCATGAAATTGAAAAGCATTTGAAATGAACTCTGAAAAGGTTCCAAGTTGGCATGGTATCATCATTTCACCCACATAGCATGTGCAAGAAAGTAGAGAGGCTTACGGCAAAAACTGGATGCACTTCGTGTACAAAACAGACAATCTCTTTCGAAGTATCAATGTTTCATACGGAAACTCGTCTGTTACAAAGGGATTTCATTTTTGTTGAACTTATTTGAACCCCCTTGTTTTTCTGTGCTCAAAATGCACCATTCAAAGCCACATCATCCATTTACAACCCTTTCTGACTTCATTTGTTATTTTTCATGCATTTACTCATTATTTTGAGCTATAAGACCATGAAATTGAAAAGCATTTGAAACGAACTCTGAAAAGGTTCCAAGTTGGCATGGTATCATCATTTCACCCACATAGCATGTACAAGAAAGTAGAGAGGCTTACGGCGAAAACTGGATGCACTTCGTGAACAAAACAGACAATCTCCTTCGAAGTATCACGGCTTCATACGGAAACTTGTCTGTTACAAAGGGATTTCAATTTTTTTGAACTTATTTGAACCCCCTTGTTTTTCTGTGTTCAAAATGTACCATTCAAAGCGACATTATCAATTTACAACCCTTTCTGACTTCATTTGTTATTTTTCACGCATTTACTGATTATTTTGAGCTATAGGACCATGAAATTGAAAAGCATTTCAAATGAACTCTAAAAAGGTTCCAAGTTGGCATGGTATCATCATTTCACCCACATAGCATGTGCAAGAAAGTAGAGAGGCTTACGGCAAAAACTGGATGCACTCCGTGTACAAAACAGACAATCTCCTTGGAAGTATTAGGGTTTCATACGGAAACTCGTCTCTTACAAAGGGATTTCATTTTTGTTGAACTTATTTGAACCCCTTGTTTTTCTGTGTTCAAAATGCACCAGTCAAAGCCACATCATAAATTTACAACCCTTTCTAACTTCATTTGTTATTTTTCATGTATTTCGTGATTATTTTGAGCTATAAGACAATGAAATTGAAAAGCATTTGAAATAAACTCTCAAAAGGTTCCAAGTTGGCATGGTATCATCATTTCACCCACATAGCATGTGCAAGAAAGTAGAGAGGCTTACGGCAAAAACTGGATGCACTTCGTGAACAAAATAGACAATCTCCTTCGAAGTATGAGGGCTTCATACGGAAACTCGTCTGGTACAAAGGGATTTCAATTTTTTTGAACTTATTTGAACCCTTTGTTTTTCTGTGTTGAAAATGCACCATTCAAAGCCACATCATCAATTTACAACCCTTTCTGACTTCATTTGTTATTTTTCATGCATTTACTGATTATTTTGAGCTATAAGACCATGAAATTGAAAAGTATTTGAAATGAACTCTGAAAAGGTTCCAAGTTGGCATGGTATCATCATTTCACCCACATAGAATGTGCAAGAAAGTAGAGAGGCTTACGGCAAAAACTGGATGCACTTCCTGTACAAAACAGACAATCTCCTTCGAAGTATCAGGGTTTCATACGGAAACTCGTCTGTTACTAAGGGATTTCGTTTTTGTTGAACTTATTTGAACCCCTTGTTTTTCTGTGTTCAAAATACACATTTCAAAGCCACATCATCAATTTACAACCCTTTCTGACTTCATGAGTTATTTTCATGCATTTACTGATTATTTTGAGCTATAAGACCATGAAATTGAAAAGCATTTGAAATGAACTCTGAAAAGGTTCCAAGTTGGCATGGTATCATGATTTCACCCACATAGCATGTGCAAGAAAGTAGAGAGGCTTACGGCAAAAACTAAATACACTTCATGTACAAAACAGACAATCTCCTTCGAAGTATGAGGGTTTCATACGGAAACTCGTCTGTTACAAAGGGATTTCATTTTTGTTGAACTTATTTGAACCCCCTTGTTTTTCTGTGCTCAAAACGCACCATTCAAAGCCACATCATCAATTTACAACCCTTTCTGACTTCATTTGTTATTTTTCATGCATTTACTGATTATTTTGAGCTATAAGACCATGAAATTGAAAAGCGTTTGAAATGAACTCTAAAAAGGTTCCAAGTTGGCATGGTATCATCATTTCACCCACATAGCATGTGCAAGAAAGTAGAGAGGCTTACGGCTAAAACTGAATGCACTTCGTGAACAAAACAGACAATCTCCTTCGAAGTATGAGGGCTTCATACGGAAACTTGTCTGGTGTAAGGGGATTTCAATTTTTTTGAACTTATTTGAACCCCCTTGTTTTTCTGTGTTTAAAATGCACCATTCAAAGCCACATCATCAATTTACAACCCTTTCAGACTTCATTTGTTATTTTCATGCATTTACTGATTATTTTGAGCTATAAGACCATGAAATTGAAAAGCATTTGAAATGAACTCTGAAAAGGTTCCAAGTTGGCATGGTATCATCATTTCACCCACATAGCATGTACAAGAATGTAGAAAGGCTTACGGCAAAAACTGGATGCACTTCGTGTACAAAATAGACAATCTCCTTCGAAGTATGAGGGTTTCATACAGAAACTCGTCTGTTACAAAGGGATTTCAATTTTTTCGAACTTATTTGAACCCCCTTGTTTTTCTGTGTTCAAAATGCACCATTCAAAGTCACATCATCAATTTACAATCATTTCTGACTTCATTTGTTATTTTTCATGCATTTACTGATTATTTTGAGCTATAAGACCATGAAATTGAAAAGCATTTGAAATGAACTCTGAAAAGGTTCCAAGTTGGCATGGTATGATCATTTCACCCACATAGCATGTGCAAGAAAGTAGAGAGGCTTACGGCAAAAACTGGATGCACTTCATGTACGAAACGGACAATCTCTTTCGAAGTATCAGGGTTTCATACGGAAACTCGTCTGTTACAAAGGGATTTCAATTTTTTTGAACTTATTTGAACTCCTTTGTTCTTCTGTGTTCAAAATGCACCATTCAAAGCTGTAAGACCATGAAGTTGAAAAGCATTTGAAATGAACTCTGAAACCAAAGTACATACATAGTTCTCCAGAGCATTAAAACCAAAGTACATACATAGTTCTTATTGAACAACATATAGCTCTCCAGAGCATATAATTAAACCATACATTGAAATTATGTAAAACATTTCAATGCAAAAAACAAATGCGATCATAACCGCAACCAAGGTAACAACTGATCCAATTGTATAATGATACCAAGCCTCGGTATGAATGGCATATTTTCTAATCTTTTTAATCTTCAACCGCATTTCATCCATCTTGATCTTGTGATCATCGACGACATCCGCAACATGCAACTCCAATATCATCTTCTCCTCCTCAATTTTTCTTATTTTTTCCTTCAAGTAATTGTTTTCTCTTCAACTAAATTTAACCTCTCGACAATAGGGTCGGTTGGAATTTCCGGTTCAACAACCTCCTAGATAAATAAAATCTATGTCACATTGGTCGGCATAATTGTCATAAACAATAAATGAAGCAAATAGTTATGAAAAGATAATATATACCACATCAGAATCATAGACAGGACGAGGGCCGACGGGGCCGGATACCAAAACCATCGCACTATATAATAACAAGGAATAATAAAAGTAAGAAAATTAGACAAGTATCTATCTGAAGTCAGAATTTTTTTCTTTCAGAAAGAAGATAAGAACAAGAGGCTCACCACGGTGGTGCCGGTGACGAGATCGGCGCGGGCGATCGATGGCGGTGAAGACGGGCGGGGACGGGGCTTGACGGACTGCTCAATCTAGACAAATCTCGTTGAAAATGGAGCTCGAAGGTCGAGTTTCGAGAGGAGAAAGCTTAACTAGTGTGGCTCGGGCATTTCATCGAACACCTCATGTGCATAGGAGGTGAACTAGAGCACCAAAATGCCCTCCCGTCACCGGCTTGACCAAAACAGAGCACTGTGGACTGCTCTGCCGCGGCGGTGGGTATATGTAGGCAATTTATTTGTCCCGGTTCGTGGCATGAACCAGGACTAAAGCCAACCCTTCTGTCCCCGTTCAAGTCACGAACCGAGACCAATGGTTGTGGGCCAGCAGCGAGGACCATTGGTCCCGGTTCGTGGCTCGAACCGGGACAAATGGTTCCACACGAACCGGGACCAATGCCCACGAGGCCTCGGCTGGCCCCCTGGGCTCACGAACCGGGTCTAATACCCCCCATTGGTCCCGGTTCTTGAAGAACCTGGACTAATGGGCTGGCCAGGGCTCAACGGTAGCCCTGTTTTCGACTAGTGAATGCCTTAAATCATTGTGTCAGATTATTTTTTCCGTGTAGGTGCACTATAGAATTTCAGTTATAGCAATATATTTCTGTCTCAGGCCTATTCATTGTTGGAGCATTATAAAAAGTCATTGATCCCATCCAAACCGATGTTCGTTACTCTGATAAAGCAAAATTTCTTATGTAAATTAACCATGTATTTGAATGTGCTTACAAACTGTTTGGTATATGATGGTCTTTGCTCCTTTGCAGTTCATACATAATTTTAATTTCCTTTTTTCCCTTGAACCGAAGTTGTCATCAAATAGTTGTATTTGCCTACCCACCTCATAATAAATTTCATATTTAATTTATGTCAATTTTTTGATAAACAAGATAATTGTATTGCAGTTATGTTGTAGTGTACATCGAAAGACATAACTAGATCATCATATGACAATAGTGACATATATAACTATAGCTTGATATTCCTGTCTTTTTTGTTTTGCTCTGATTTTGTTAGCACAAGAAAAACACTGTTACAGTACAATACTCAGGCTTGCATGCCTTCCGTCGTAGTCCAAGAGCAATAATTTTGTTTCTAAAATGACCAAGAAAGGTGTAACTAGCTAGCTAAACTACATCCAAATATGTATGCAGATGTCAAAGCATTTTCAGTTGGTTAACACAACAACTATCCAGCCATGTGATCTATACATAATGGCTTATATTAATCTAAATCCTATAACAGTATGCACTCTCTTCTCCCATAAATATATATATGCTTATTGACATGTAATCCCTGCTTTTGTGAAGAAAAAAATTATGTTAATTGTGAAACAGCCGCAAGTTTTCCTATTTGACCACTTTACATATTTGCTCCTATTTCATGAGATTCATCATATAATACATATACAATAGTTATAACCTTCACACAGTGATGTTAACACATAAGCTTCATACAGTAAATAAAATTCCTTCTGTTCCAAAATAAATGTCGTTGATCTAGTACAATATTTGCACTAGTTTAGTACTAAATCTGCGACACACTTATTTTGGACGAAGCGAGTAGTACATAGAGCATTGCATAATCCCAATTCATGTTATGCAGCTCATGCTAATATTACCTTCAATACTAGAACATGTGAAATTCCACTACCATCGAGGAGTCAATATTTATGTACCATTCAAGCTATATGATACCGTTCAAGCTATAAGATAACAGATTTATAAACGCATATTCTTCATCTGAATTATCTTTTACCAGTTACGACGCAATTATTGAATTAAATCGTTCAACATAATACCTTGAAAGTTACTAATAGACCTCATATAGCTAGGAATTTAAATATTTGTTAGAGTTTAAAGATAATTTCTAGAATATTGGTTTGTACGTGATAGTAAAATCTGGAAGACAACCACTTTTTCTATTTTCACAAATAAAAATAAATCCCAGTCAGTTAATTAAAAGCAATAGTGTCAGATGTGTGCATTCCTTTCTTTCCCAAGGCCGGTTTTGTGCATTACATGACTCTTTATGTTCCATGTACCCAAACATGAATCTGCAACAAGTAACAGTGACAAGTCCAACTCAACAACTTAATCATTTCTTGCAATATCTATATTTTGTGCTTCATAAGCGTAAGCCGAGTGTATTATATCGGGTGATACTCGGCTTACCTACAACACCATCACGGAGCCGCGGGCAGCGTGCATGCCATGTGGCAGGTACGCTTTGCCATGAGTTGCACTATAAGCAGAGTGCTTCTCCGAGGCAATTTCGACTTACCTGAGTTTACACCGTGTCCATTGTATAAGCCGAGTGTGGAACGCCGTATTTACGGCATACACGCAGCTAAGTCGAGAACTATATGTTCATCGTGTATTCTGATGGGCATGCTCGGTATAGCATTGGGCTTACATAATGATACTAGGCAACACGTGCTTTTCCTATACTGAAGCAATGTGCAAAATCGGGATAAAACCATGTTAAAAATCTTCAAATCTGATATTTTGGTAGAAGATTGACTAAATGGGACAATATGTGTCATAAATGTATAAATAGGATAAAAAGTGAAATTCACTATATATATAAAGGAAAACTCTTACCTTCGACTGACTGATCCGGGCCACCTATCCGCCACCGCCTCGTTCGTTGATCTTGCTCTATGTGACGCACCAGATGGTGCCCGCGTGCCAACGGAGTAGCGACCTAGCGCGCTGTTTCCTGAAACAACAGCGTTGTTTCAAAAACGGTCCTGAAGCTGGGAGGTGGCGGCTACTGGATCTGAGAGGGCGACGGCACGGCCGCTAGCCCCTGACGCCGGGCGCTCCCGCCGCAGCCCATCCATCACGACGTCGACCGGCCCTCCCCTAGCCCCCCACCCCAGCGTCGCCAGCCGCTCGCCCACCGCGACGGTGCGGCCGCTCGCCCCAAACGTCGGCCGCTCCCGCCGCAGCTCATCCGCCAGGACGTCGGTCGACCCTCCCCTACCCCTCACCCCCGTGCTGCCAGCCGCTCGACCACGACGCCGGCCAGCCCAACGCACGCCGCAGCCCCTCCGCCCCTGATGCCGGCCAGCCCTCCCCTCCCCCACCCCCGCGCCGCCAGCTTCTCACCCCCGACGCCGGCCGGCCCTCCGCACGCGGCAAGCCGCACCACGAGGAAGCCGTAGAGCAGATCATTGTGGCGATGAATGAGGTGCCATGCTCTACAGCTTGTCTGTGTGCCTACACGCAGCTGTACTACACTAAGCTTTATTCATAAAAGCAAGTTCGACTAAACATGTATGCTACTAATCAAATTTTGGAACACAAACAAATCTCTAAATTAATAACTAATTAGTGGTTAGCTAAACAACACACATGGATGCTTTAAGGACACACTGCTTGTGCACTGCGATCTCTCCCTCTCTCTTCAGTTTATTGCAAATAAATATCATTAGTTTCGTACATCATATTATTTGTACTAATGTCCCCATTGATAAACAGGTTACATGTATCATTCTAAAAAAGTATGATATTTTAAACATTAATTAGCAAGATAAACATGGACCATCAGCTATCAATCTAAAAAGGTATGATAATTTAGAAAATGCTGGACATTCAGTTCATTCCAACAGGAAATCAAGTTTGTTGCTGAGTTCACTAAGTTTATGCAAGGGAAACAACTTCAAGCCTTCAAACACAACCTAAACCTTGACACGTTGAGATTGAGGGAGGATGCTAAAGAATAGGCCTGTACTTTTGTGTAACGTGACATGTTGTCACGATGTTACGATTGTATGTGTGCATGTGTGTAACAAACTGTGGCAGGTTGTTAGCCAAGGATCGGCCTTATCCGATCCTATATAGATTGGAGTAGGAGCAAAGCCTAGCAACAACATGTGCCGATTGTATTCTTTGTTCTTGGTATTTAACACAAATGTGTCCCTGCAGAAGAGCATACACTTCATGCCAAACTTCTTTCAAACATTTGCCATAAGTATACATTTATATTTCCATAATGAAAAATAGAGTATTTGTTTCGCTGTAGACCACCTTGGTTTCGTGCAAGCACAATCTTCTAACAGAACCATGCCTTATGTCTTCTTATTACATAGAGGAAATCACTCCTCAAACTCTGAATTGGCACCATCTCTCTATTTCTAGCCTTTACTACTAATAAATAATAACATACATCTATTTCTACTATCCATTAAAAATTCAGAGAAATACTAGAAAATCTCAACAAAAGGAACTCTAACCCCCTATTTAGCACATCAGAAAACCAAGACCCAAGGGTTTAAGAAATTACCCACCCATACCTTAAATTATTGTGTCGGATTATTTTTGCCGTGTACGTGCAATATAGAATTTCAGTTATAGCAAAATAGTTCTGCCTTGTGCCTATTCATTGTTCGGGCCTGATAAAAAGTCAGTGATCCCATCCAAAGTTATGTTTGTTACTCTGATGAAGCAAAATTTCTTATGTAGATTGATCGGTATTTGAATGTGCTTACAAACTGTGGATATATGATGGTCTTTGCCCCTTTTCAGTTCATACATAATTTTAGTTTTCTTTTTCCGTTAAACTGAAATTTTCATCAAACTGTTGTATTAGCCTACACAACTCATAATAAATTTCAGATTTAATTTATGTCAATTTGTTTGATAAACATGGAATTTGTATTGCAATTATGTTGTAGTGTACATTGAAAGACAGAACTAGAGCATCATATGAGGTATTCGTGTCTTTTTTTTTGGCACTGATTTTCTTACCAGAAGAAACACACTGTTATATGGTGGATTTACGTATATTGTGCTTGATTTCCCCTTTTGAAGGTGAAAGCTAACTATCGTTGAAAGTGATACTTCGGTTGAGAAAGCATTGTAAATACTACTCGCCCGCATATGCTTTGCCCAATCACACACCCATCAGAAGTTATTTTATGCGCTAATATGAAAAGCTCATGAGTTACCAATACAACACACATCCGTATTAATCTGAATTGCACATATTAAGAGTAAGGATGAGAATGGCAACATTGACAGAATAAATAACAATCCGATAGAGCCATACATACTTAGTAACTTTAATGTCGCTGGCTGTATTTCTAGTAGAACAAGTGTTTTACAATTGCATGTAAACAGCTACAAATTTAAAATATTTTCCTGTATACAAAAATTGTACATGTTACTGATACACACATCCGAATCCTTGCGTCGAAAATTAATATGAGCACCATGTGAAGCCCTGTTCATTAGTTGAAGCCTATGACGGTGTATTGCCACGAACATATCATCGTTCCTCTTTACTATAAGTTTCATCCTTTCAAGCAATCTAGCATTGAGCACGAAAAAAGTAACAAAATCAATGTCAGATTTTGTGCCCGGATAATAATCCAATACTATTGTTTTCAGATGGATGTCAAAACATGTGCTGGTAATGAGACCCCGGTATTTACGACGCCACAAATTGTTTTTCCATGATTTCTGGCACTGAAAAAAACCCGGCAAACCATGTATATAAGAACTTCACAACAACAAGTAGATCAATAAAGAAGCCAAAGAAATTGTACTATCGGTAAAACTATCATCACCTGAATGTACAACTTCTCCAAGCACGGAAAGGTTGTCATCAATTCAATAACCATGTCCAAATTAAGAGTAGCCATACCAAGAACCAAACACTTGATTTTGCACGCCACTGTTGCAAGACCACGAATGCGCGGTCCCTTCATCAAAGCATGAAATCCAAAACATTAGACCGTAATATAGGTAATTTATGTATATATGCAGTGAAATGCAATTTATTAGAAGGTTGACGACAATAAAAGATAAATGAAGAAGATCATCAGCTACCTGATGATGACGAATATCTGTGGAACCCAACACGAGCCTGGTGGAGTTGGTACAACCTAGGGTGTCCAACTTAGGCACGGAAAGCGCGGCTACATGCAAATCATGGTTGTGATCAAGATGGATCAATGTTTAAAGATGAGGGGCACTCTCGATTACGAGTTCCTCTATGGATGGATCTGGCGAATGATTATCGACTGCAATGGTTGTAAGGGTAAACGAATTGATCCGGAGACGACGGGCTCCAGTGCACCGAATAATTAGCAAGAACTCGAGAGAAGGGCTGCCGGCAATCATGCTGTTGAGTGAGAAGTCCGAGAGGTAAACATAATGAAGAACGAGCTTCTTAAGCTGGGGGAAGTGAATCCCCTGAAGTGCGTCGTCCGTGAGTGTGAAATGTCCGAATTCGGCAACACAGAGGGTGGGCGAGAAGCGGAAGATTAATGCCGGCACCGGCATCGGCTGCCAGTTGTGCCACCGCCGACGGTAGAACTCAAGCTCCTTGAGTTTATCCAGAGTGGAGGACAGGAGACAGGCGTCCACGGCAGCATCGTTGTCTATGTCCGTGGACAATTCTGGGCGAATGCAGAAGCGGTGGCAGACGCCTTGGTGGGAGGAAATTATGCGTTGTAAGACATCACCGAGTTTACCATTATTAGAATGGACCATATCATCACAATCGATGTTGAGAGGAAGAGAGCGCCAAAGGGGACGCCAGCGTCTCGCGAGGATCTGCGTGCGGCCGCGTTCCTTGATGGGGAGGAGCGAGATAATCTTACGGAGCATGTCGTCGGGGAGGTCGCTGAGGTTTCTGATGTGGTGGAGATCTCGTCCGTCTCCGCATCCATCGTGTTCAGCTGCTCCGGGATCGGGCGGTGCCGCCGGTGGTGCCGGAGCCGGATAGCGCTCGACCTCGAGTGCGGCTGACTTCCTCTTCCGGGTAGCCGTACTCCTACTACTACGGCCGGCCTCCATCTGTTTGGCAGAGATCGGCCCTGAGGAGAATTAGGTTCTATGGTGGAGCTCGGGATTGGAGGACTGGGAGGGGAGGCTAGGGCCAGATGCGGAGCGGACGAAGCAACCTCGATCGCTTCTGAGGAGAGTGTGTGTTTGACACTTTGACTGCTGGCTTAGTACGATGGATGACAGACCATGGCGGACGTGAGTAAATGGAAAGGTGACATGAGCAATTAGAAACTGCCTAATGTGACATGTGCGCATGCATGGCCGGCCCCAGATCAATAGCGTCCCCTTGACGCTGCCAAAACCCCGCTGCTCAACAGCTAGCATGTTTTTCAGAAAAAAATAGTACTGCCTCAATCTCAAAATAAATATCTTAAACTTAATACAAATTTATACTAGAGCTAGTATAAAGTTAAGATAATTATTTTAGGACGGAGGGCGTACGTCGACAACTGCACCTTTAATTTAGTTTGTTGCGGAAGAGAAGATCGTGTCAAAGGTCGCGACAGTAAGAGCATCTCCACCCGTTCGGGTTCGCATTCCTCGTTCCAAAGATCGCCCGAAATGGTTTAAAAAAATTATTAAATCGTCCCAAATTCGACAAAATCCCAATCAAATTCAAAAAAAAATTCATAGTTTCGTTAAAATTTATGCAAAAACTGAAATTAAAACATAACTAAACATTAAACTAAGCTTGAACTAAGCTAAAGCTACCGCCCGCCACCGCCGCCTTCTACATGCCGAGGAGCTTGTAGAAGTTGGTGTAGTCGTCGTCGCCGTCGTCGCCATCGTCGCCGTTGCCACCCGCTCCGCCGCCATCCTTGCTGCACCCTTGCCCTAGGTCGCCGAGCCGAATGGGGTTCGAAAGCGCCGGCGCCTCCTCGCCGCTCTAGTCAAGGATGACGATGACGCCCTCCTCGCGGCCGCGTCGACGGGCGGCGATCTCCTCCAGGCCGCAACGCTGGCGTTCCATTTCTTCCCGGATGTAGTCTTCCCGCGCCCATTTCAGGGCGGCCTCGTGGTGGCGACCATGGCGGGGTGCTCCTGCTTGACGGGCAGGAGCCCCGGCTCCGTCTTCGGCTTGACGAGGCGGGAGGAAGCGTCGGGCTCGTTCATGACGATGCTGGCGCTGCGTGTGCGCCGTCCCAGCAGCGTCTCCTACAGCTCCGGCTTTATGGGGAGCAACGCCAGCGATCCGGAGGAGCGGGAGCGGGAGTCGGACGACGAGGACGTCGCCATCTCCATCTTCCTTGGCATCCAGGAGCTGCCGCGGCGGCGGTAGAAAGCTGGCGGCGGATGGTAGTCGTACCTGGGCGTGTTGACATCCTCGGTGTGCTCGAGGACGGCCTCCAAGGGGCGGCCGGGGACGCCCCTCCAGTGGCGCCGCCCCTCGGAGTTGTGCCGGTCGCGGGGCTCGATCCCGTTGGTGGCGGCGAGCTAGTTGGCGTGACGGCGTTCGAATAACGCCGTGCACAACGCGTTGCTCTCGGGGGGCGTACCGCGGGAGGTTGCACGAGTTCTCTGACAGGCCGGACTGGATGCGCGCAATCTCCGCCCGTCGCTCAGCTCCGGTGGACGGTGGTGGCATCGGGACGTCGCAAGTGCTCAGCCTCCAAGACCCCGACACCCGCATGTCTGGCGGCGCCGGGTACTCCGCCTCGTAGAGGAGGCGGGCCTCGTCCTCGCGGAGCTGCCGGCGAATGAAACCATTGGCGGCCACTTTATCGCCGGGTTAGCGTTCGACTATCGTTCTTAGGGGGGAGAGGGAGAGAAGGCACCGTTGGTGAAGGCATGAGAGCCAACCAGCACTGGCCGGCCCCAGAAGCGTCAGAACCCCGTTGCTCAACAGCTAGCGTTGACGCATGCTTCCGAGAAAAATAGTACTCCGTCAATTTTAAAATAAATGACGTAAATTTAATTTTAGATTAATACAAATTTTATACTAAAACGTCGACACTTATTTTGAGACGCAAGGAGGACGTCCCGACAGCTGCACCTTTAATTTGTTAAGGAAGAGAATATCGTGTCAAAGGTCGCGACAGTGAGAGCACGTATCTCGAGCCGTTCGGGTTGGCACTCGTCACTCCAAAGATCGCCCGAAAGGGTTTAAAAAAAATTAAATCGTCTCAAATTCGGCAAAATCCCAACAAATTCAAACGAAATTCATAGTTTCGTTAAAATTTGTACAAGAACTGAAATTAAAACATAATTAAACATTAAACTAAGCTTGAACTAATCTAAAGCTACCGCTGCTGCCCGCCGCCGCCGCCTTCTACATGCCGAGGAGCTTGTAGAAGTTGGTGTAGTCGTCATCGCCATCGTCGCCGTTGCCACCCACTCCGCCGCCATCCTTGCTGCACCCTTGCCCTAGGTCGCCGAGGCGAATGGGGTTCGAAAGCGCCGGCGCCTCCTCGCCGCTCTCGTCAAGGATGACGATGATGCCCTCGTCGCGGCCGCGTGGACGGGCGGCGATCTCCTCCAGGGCGCAACACTGGTGTTCCATTTCTTCCCGGATGTAGTCTTCCTGCGCCCATTTCAGGGCGGCCTCGTCAGTGGCGACCATGGCGGGGTGCTCCTGCTTGACTGGCAGGAAGCCCGGTTCTGACTTCGGCTTGACGAGGCAGGAGGAAGTGTCGGGCTCGTTGATGATGACGCCAACGGCTGAGAAGAGTGATATTCATACGCTTGGAGGACATGATCCCAAGTCCACCCTGCTCGCGCGGTTTTCAAATCTCATACCACTGTATCATATGCCGAGGAGCTTGTAGAAGTTGGTGTAGTCGTCGTCGCCGTCGTCGCCATCGTCGCCATTGCCACCCGTTCCACCCCGTCCTTGTTGCATCCCTGTCCTGGGTCGCCGAGGCGAATGGGGTTCGAAGGCGCATGCGCCTCCTCGTCGCTCTCGTCAAGGATGACGATGACGCCCTCCTCGCGGCCGCGTCGACGGGCGGCGATCTCCTCCAGGACGCAGCGCTGGCGCTCCATTTCTTCCCGGATGTAGTCATCCCATGCCCATTTCAGGGCGGCCTCGTCGTTGGCAGCCATGGCGTGGTGCTCCTGCTTGACGGGCAGCAGCCTCGGCTCCGTCTTCGGCTTGACAAGGCGGGAGAAAGCGTTGGGCTCGTTGATGACGATGCCGGCGCTGCGTGTGCGCCGCCCAGCAGCGTCTCCTACAGCTCCGGCTTTACGGGGAGCAACGCCAGCCATCCGGAGGAGCGGGAGCAGGAGCCGGACGACGAGGACGTCGCCGTCTCCATCTTCCTTGGCATCCAGGAGTTGCCGCGGCGGCGGGAGAAAGCTGGCGGTGGAGGGTAGTCGTACCTGGGCATGTTGACGCCCTCGATGTGCTCGAGGACGGCCTCCAAGGGGCAGTCGGGGACACCCCTCAAGTGGCGCCGCCCCTCGGAGTTGTGCCGGTCGCGGGGCTCGATCCCGTTGGTGGCGGTGAGCTAGTTGGCGGGACGGCGTTCGAGTAACGCCGTGGTTCGAGTAACGCCGTGCACAACGTGTTCCTGTCGGGGGATACTACGGGAGGTTGCACGAGTTCTCTAACAGGCTGGACTGGATGCGCGCAATCTCTGCCCGTCGGTCAGCTCCGGTGGGCGGTGGTGGCACCGGGACATCGCAAGTGCTTAGTCTCCAAGACCCCGACTCCCGCATTTCTGGAGGCGCCGGGTACTCCGCCTCGTAGAGGAGGTGGGCCTCGTCCTCCGGAGGTGCCGACAGACGAAACCATTGGCAGCTGCTTCATCGCAGGGGTAGCGTTCAACTATCGTTCTTAGGGAGGAGAGGGAGAGAAGGCACCGTTAGTGAAGAAGAAGAGGAGAGAGAGTCGGCGGGGGAGGTGTGTGGCCACCGGCGGGGGGGGGGGGGGGGGGTCATCTTTTTAATCTTCAACCGCATTGCATCCATCTTGATCTTGTCATCATCGACGACATCCGCAACATGCAACTCTAATATAATCTTCTCCTCAATTTTTCTTATTTTTTCCATCAAGTAATTGTTTTCTTCTTCAACTAAATTTAACCTCTCGACAATAGGGTCGGTTGGAATTTCTGGTTCAACAACCTCCTAGATAAATAAAATCCATGTCACATTGGTCGACATAATTGTCATAAACAATAAATGAACCAAATAGTTATGAAAAGATAATATATAGCACATCAGAATCATAGACAGGACGAGGGCCGACGGGGGCGGATACCAAAACCATCGCACTATATAATAACAAGGAATAATAAAAGTAAGAAAATTAGACAAGTATCTATCTGAAGTCAGAATTTTTTCTTTCAGAAAGAAGATAAGAACAAGAGGCTCACCACGGTGGTGCCAGTGACGAGATCGGCGCGGGCGATCGACGGCGGTGAAGACGGGGCGGGGACGGGGCTTGACAGACTGCTCAATCTAGACAAATCTCGTTGAAAATGGAGCTCGGAGGTCGAGTTTCGAGAGGAGAAAGCTTAATTAGTGTGGCTCGGTCATTTCATCGAACACCTCATGTGCATATGAGGTGAACTAGAGCACCGAAATCCCCTCCCCTCGCCGGCTTGACCAAAACAGAGCACTGTGGAGTGCTCTGCCGCGGCGGTGGGTATATTGTAGTCAAGTTATTTGTCCCGGTTCGTGGCATGAACCGGGACTAAAGCCAACCCTTTTGTCCCAGTTCAAGTCACGAACCGGGACCAATGGTTGTGGGCCAGCAGCGAGGACCATTGGTCCCGGTTCGTGGCTCGAACCGGGACAAATGGTTCCACACGAACCGGGACCAATGCCCACGAGGCCTCGGCCGCCCCCTGGGCTCACGAACCGGGTCTAATACCCTCCATTGGTCCCGGTTCTTGAAGAACCAGGACTAATGGGCTGGCCAGGGCCGAACGGTAGCCCTGTTTTCTACTAGTGAATGCCTTAAATTATTGTGTCAGATTGTTTTTGCCCATGTAGGTGCACTATAGAATTTCAGTTATAGCAATATATTTCTGTCTCAGGCCTATTCATTGTTGGAGCATTATAAAAAGTCATTGATCCCATCCAAACCGATGTTCGTTACTCTGATAAAGCAAAATTTCTTATGTAAATTAACCATGTATTTGAATGTGCTTACAAACTGTTTGGTATATGATGGTCTTTGCTCCTTTGCAGTTCATACATAATTTTAATTACCTTTTTTCCCTTGAACCGAAGTTGTCATCAAATAGTTGTATTTGCCTACCCACCTCATAATAAATTTCATATTTAATTTATGTCAATTTTTTGATAAACAAGATAATTGTATTGCAGTTATGTTGTAGTGTACATCGAAAGACATAACTAATCATCATATGACAATAGTGACATATATAACTATAGCTTGATATTCCTGTCTTTTTTGTTTTGCTCTGATTTTGTTAGCACAAGAAAAACACTGTTACAGTACAATACTCAGGCTTGCATGCCCTCCGTCGTAGTCCAAGAGCAATAATTTTGTTTCTAAAATGACCAAGAAAGGTGTAACTAGCTAGCTAAACTACATCCAAATATGTATGCAGATGTCAAAGCATTTTCAGTTGGTTAACACAACAACTATCCAGCCATGTGATCTATACATAATGGCTTATATTAATCTAAATCCTATAACAGTATGCACTCTCTTCTCCCATAAATATATATATATATGCTTATTGACATGTAATCCCTGCTTTTGTGAAGAAAAAAATTCTGTTAATTGTGAAACAGCCGCAAGTTTTCCTATTTGACCATTTCACATATTTGCTCCTATTCATGAGATTCATCATATAATACATATACAATAGTTATAACCTTCACACAGTGATGTTAACACATAAGCTTCATACAGTAAATAAAACTCCCTCTGTTTCAAAATAAATGTCGTTGATCTAGTACAATATTTGCACTAGTTTAGTACTAAATCTGCGACACACTTATTTTGGACGAAGCGAGTAGTACATAGAGCATTGCATAATCCCAATTCATGTTATGCAGCTCATGCTAATATTACCTTCAAAACTAGAACACGTGAAATTCCACTACCATCAAGGAGTCAATATTTATGTACCATTCAAGCTATATGATACCGTTCAAGCTATAAGATAACAGATTTATAAACACATATCCTTCATTCGAATTATCTTTTACCAGTTACGACGCAATTATTGAATTAAATCGTTCAACATAATACCTTGAAAGTTACTAATAGACCTCATATAGCTTGGAATTTAAATATTTGTTAGAGTTTAAAGATAATTTCTAGAATATTGGTTTGTACGTGTTAGTAAAATCTGGAAGACAATCACTTTTTCTATTTTCTCAAATAAAAATAAATCCCAGTCAGTTAATTAAAAGCAATAGTGTCAGATGTGTGCATTCCTTTCTTTCCTAAGGCCGGTTCTGTGCATTACATGACTCTTTATGTTCCATGTATCCAAACATGAATCTGCAACAAGTAATAGTGACAAGTTCAACTCACCAACTTAATCATTTCTTGCAATATCTATATTTTGTGCTTCATAAGCGTAAGCCGAGTGTATTATATCGGGTGATACTCGGTTTACCTACAACACCATCACGGAGCCGCGGGCAGCGTGCATGCCATGTGGCAGGTACGCTTTGCCATGAGTTGCACTATAAGCAGAGTGCTTCTCCGAGGCAACTTCGACTTACCTGAGTTTACACCGTATCCATTGTATAAGCCGAGTGTGGAACGCCGTATTTACGGCATACACGTAGCTAAGTCGAGAACTATATGTTCATCGTCTATTCTGATGGGCATGCTCGGTATAGCATTGGGCTTATTGAATGATACTAGGCAACGCGTGCTTTTCCTATACTGAAGCAATGTGCAAAATGGGGATAAAACCATGTTAAAAATCTTCAAATCTGATATTTTGGTAGAAGATTGACTAAATGGGACAATATGTGTCATAAATGTATAAATAGGATAAAAAGTGAAATTCACTCTATATATAAAAGGAAAACTCTTACCTTCGACAGACTAATCCGGGCCACCTATCCGTCACCGCCTCGTTCGTTGATCTTGCTCTATATCTTGCTCTATGTGACGCACCAGATGGTGCCCGCGCGCCAACGGAGCAGCGACCTAGCTAGCGCGCTGTTTCCTGAAACAACAGCGTTGTTTCAAAAACGGTCCTGAAGCTGGGAGGTGGCGGCTACTGGATCTGAGAGGGCGACGGCACGGCCGCAAGCCCCCGACGCCGGGCGCTCCCGCCGCAGCCCATCCGCCACGACGTCGACCGGCCCTCCCCTAGCCCCCCACCCCCAGCGTCGCCAGCCGCTCGCCCACCGCGACGGTGCGGCCGCTCGCCCCCAACGTGGGCCGCTCCCGCCGCAGCTCATCCGCCAGGACGTCGGTCGACCCTCCCCTACCCGTCACCCCCGTGCTGCCAGCCGCTCGACCACGACGCCGGCCAGCCCAACGCACGCCGCAGCCCCTCCGCCCCTGATGCCGGCCAGCCCTCCCATCCCCCACCCCCGCGCCGCCAGCTGCTCGCCCCCGACGCCGGCCGCTCCTCCGCACGCGGCAAGCCGCACCACGAGGAAGCCGTAGAGCAGATCATTGTGGCGATGAATGAGGTGCCATGCTCTACAGCTCGTCTGTGTGCCTACACGCAGCTGTACTACACTAAGCTTTATTCATAAAAGCAAGTTCGACTAAACATGTATGCTACTAATCAAATTTTGGAACACAAACAAATCTCTAAATTAATAACTAATTAGTGGTTAGCTAAACAACACACATGGATGCTTTAAGGACACACTGCTTGTGCACTGCGATCTCTCTCTCTCTCTCTTCAGTTTATTGCAAATAAATACCATTAGTTTAGTACATCATATTATTTGTACTAATGTCCCCATTGATAAACAGGTTACATGTATCATTCTAAAAAAGTATGATATTTTAAACATTAATTAGCAAGATAAACATGGACCATCAGCTATCAATCTAAAAAGGTATGATATTTTAGAAAATGCTGGACATTCAATTAATTCCAACAGGAAATCAAGTTTGTTGCTGAGTTCATTAAGTTTATGTAAGGGAAACAACTGCAAGCCTTCAAACACAACCTAAACCTTGACACGTTGAGATTGAGGGAGGATGCTAAAGAATAGGCTTGTAGCTTTGTGTAACGTGACATGTTGTCACGATGTTACGATTGTATGTGTGCATGTGTGTAACAAACTGTGGCAGGTTGTTAGCCAAGGATCGGCCTGATCCGATCCTGTATAGATTGGAGTAGGAGCAAAGCCTAGCAACAACATGTGCCGATTGTATTCTTTGTTCTTGGTATTTAACACAAATGTGTCCCTGCAGAAGAGCATACACTTCATGCCAAACTTCTTTCAAACATTTGCCATAAGCATATATTTATATTTCGATAATGAAAAATAGAGTATTTCTTTCCCTGTAGATCACCTTGGTTTCGTGCAAGCACAATCGTCTAACAGAACCATGCCTTATGTCTTCTTATTACATAGAGGAAATCACTCCTCAAATTCTGAATTGGAACCATCTCTCTAATTCTAGCCTTTACTACTAATAAATAATAACATACATCTATTTCTACTATCTATTAAAAATTCAGAGAAATACTAGAAAATCTCAACAAAAGGAACTCTAACCCCCTATTTAGCACATCAGAAAACCAAGACCCAAGGGTTTAAGAAATTACCCACCCATACCTTAAATTATTGTGTCGGATTATTTTTGCCGTGTACGTGCAATATAGAATTTCAGTTATAGCAAAATAGTTCTGCCTTGTGCCTATTCATTGTTCGGGCCTGATAAAAAGTCAGTGATCCCATCCAAAGTTATGTTTGTTACTCTGATAAAGCAAAATTTCTTATGTAGATTGATCGGTATTTGAATGTGCTTACAAACTGTGGGTATATTATGGTCTTTGCCCCTTTTCAGTTCATACATAATTTTAGTTTTCTTTTTCCGTTAAACTGAAATTTTCATCAAACTGTTGTATTAGCCTACACAACTCATAATAAATTTCAGATTTAATTTATGTCAATTTATTTGATAAACATGAAATTTGTATTGCAATTATGTTGTAGTGTACATTGAAAGACAGAACTAGAGCATCATATGAGGTATTCGTGTCTTTTTTTTTGGCTCTGATTTTCTTACCACAAGAGACGCACTGTTATATGGTGGATTTACGTATATTCTGCTTGATTTCCCCTTTTGAGGGTGAATGCTAACTATCGTTGAAAGTGATACGTCGGTTGAGAAAACATTGTAAATACTACTCGCCCGCATATGCTTTGCCCAATCACACACCCATCAGAAGTTATTTTATGCGCTAATATGAAAAGCTCATGAGTTACCAATACAACACACATCCGTATTAATCTGAATTGCACATATTAAGAGTAAGGATGAGAATGGCAACATTGACAGAATAAATAACAATCCGATAGAGCCATACATACTTAGTAACTTTAATGTCGCTGGCTGTATTTCTAGTAGAACAAGTGTTTTACAATTGCATGTAAACAGCTACAAATTTAAAATATTTTCCTGTATACAAAAATTGTACATGTTACTGATACACACATCTGAATCCTTGAGTCGAAAGTTAATATGAGCACCATGTGAAGCCCTGTTCATTAGTTGAAGCCTATGACCGTGTATTGCCACGAACTTATCATCGTTCCTCTTTACTATAAGTTTCATCCTTTCTAGCACTCTAGCATTGAGCACGAAAAAAGTAACAAAATCAATGTCAGATTTTGTGCCCCGATAATATTCCAATACTATTGTTTTCAGATGGATGTCAAAACATGTGCTGGTAATGAGACCCCGGTATTTACGACGCCACAAATTGTTTTTCCATGATTTCTGGCACTGAAAAAAAATCGGCAAACCATGTATATAAGAACTTCAGAACAACAAGTAGATCAATAAAGAAGCCAAAGAAATTGTACTATCGGTAAAACTATCATCACCTGAATGTACAACTTCTCCAAGCACGGAAAGTTTGTCATCAATTCAATAACCATGTCCAAATTAAGAGTAGCCATACCAAGAACCAAGCACTTGATTTTGCACGCCACTGTTGCAAGACCACGAATGCGCGGTCCCTTCATCAAAGCATGAAATCCAAAACATTAGACCGTAATATAGGTAATTTATGTATATATGCAGTGAAATGCAATTTATTAGAAGGTTGACGACAATAAAAGATAAATGAAGAAGATCATCAGCTACCTGATGATGACGAATATCTGTGGAACCCAACACGAGCCTGGTGGAGTTGGTACAACCTAGGGTGTCCAACTTAGGCACGGAAAGCGCGGCTACATGCAAATCATGGTTGTGATCAAGATGGATCAATGTTTGAAGATGAGGGGCACTCTCGATAACGAGTTCCTCTTGAACTAAGCTAAAGCTACCGCCCGCCGCCGCCGCCTTCTACATGCCGAGGAGCTTGTAGAAGTTGGTGTAGTCATCGTCGCCGTCGTCGCCATCGTCGCCGTTGCCACCCGCTCCGCTGCCATCCTTGCTGCACCCTTGCCCTAGGTCGCCGAGCCGAATGGGGTTCGAAAGCGCCGGCGCCTCCTCGCTGCTCTAGTCAAGGATGACGATGACGCCCTCCTCGCGGCCGCGTCGACGGGCGGCGATCTCCTCCAGGGTGCAACACTGGCGTTCCATTTCTTCCCGGATGTAATCTTCCCGCGCCCATTTCAGGGCGGCCTCGTCGGTGGCGACCATGGAGGGGTGCTCCTGCTTGACGGGCAGGAGCCCCGGCCCCGTCTTCGGCTTGACGAGGCGGGAGGAAGCGTCGGGCTCGTTGATGACGATGCTGGCGCTGCGTGTGCGCCGTCCCAGCAGCGTCTCCTACAGCTCCGGCTTTATGGGGAGCAACGCCAGCGATCCGGAGGAGCGGGAGCGGGAGCCGGACGACGAGGACGTCACCATCTCCATCTTCCTTGGCATCCAGGAGCTGCCGTGGCGGCGGGAGAAAGCTGGCGGCGGAGGGTAGTCGTACCTGGGCGAGTTGACGCCCTCGATGTGTTCGAGGACGGCCTCCAATGGGCGGCCGGGGACACCCCTCCAGTGGCGCCGCCCCTCGGAGTTGTGCCGGTCGCGGGACTCGATCCCGTTGGTGGCGGCGAGCTAGTTGGCGGGACGGCGTTCGAATAACGCCGTGCACAATGCGTTGCTGTCGGGGAGCGTACCACGGGAGGTTGCACGAGTTCTCTGACAGGCCGGACTGGATGCGCGCAATCTTCGCCCGTCGCTCAGCTCCGGTGGGCGGTGGTGGCACCGGGACGTCGCAAGTGCTCAGCCTCCAAGACCCCGACACCCGCATGTCTGGCGACGCCGGGTACTCCGTCTCGTAAAGGAGGCGGGCCTCGTCCTCGCGGAGCTGCCGGCGAATGAAACCATTGGCGGCCGCTTCATCGCCGGGGTAGCGTTCGACTATCGCTCTTAGGGGGGAGAGGGAGAGAAGGCACCGCTGGTGAAGGCATGAGAGCCAACCTGCACTGGCCGGCCCCAGAAGCGTCAAAACCCCGCTGCTCAACAGCTAGCGTTGACGCATGCTTCCGAGAAAAATAGTACTCCCTCCATCTTAAAATAAATGACCTAAATTTTATTTTAGATTAATACAAATTTTATACTAAAGCCTTGACACTTATTTTGAGACGCAAGGAGGACGTCCCGACAGCTGCACCTTTAATTTGTTACGGAAGAGAATATCGTGTCAAAGGTCGCGACAGTGAGAGCACCTATCTCGAGTCGTTCGGGTTGACATTCGTCACTCCAAAGATCGCCCGAAAGGGTTTAAAAAAAATTAAATCATCTCAAATCCGGCAAAGTCCCAACAAATTCAAACGAAATTCGTAGTTTGGTTAAAATTTGTACAAAAACTGAAATTAAAACATAATTAAACATTAAACTAAGCTTGAACTAAGCTAAAGCTACCGCTGCTGCCCGCCGCCGCCGCCTTCTACATACCGAGGAGCTTGTAGAAGTTGGTGTAGTCGTCATCGCCATCGTCGTCGTTGCCACCCACTCCGCCGGCATCCTTGCTGCACCCTTGTCCTAGGTCGCCGAGGCGAATGGGGTTCGAAAGCGCCGGCGCCTCCTCGCCGCTCTCGTCAAGGATGACGATGGTGCCCTCGTCGCGGCCGCGTCGACGGGCGGCGATCTCCTCCAGGGCGCAACACTGGCGTTCCATTTCTTCCCCGATGTAGTCTTCCCGCGCCCATTTCAGGGCGGCCTCGTCAGTGGCGACCATGGCGGGGTGCTCCTGCTTGACTGGCAGGAGCCCCGGCTCTGACTTCAGCTTGACGAGGTGGGAGGAAGTGTCGGGATCGTTGATGATGATGCCAACGGGTGAGAAGAGTGATATTCATACGCTTGGAGGACATGATCCCAAGGCCACCCTGCTCGCGCGGTTTTCAAATCTCAGACCACTGTATCATATGCCGAGGAGCTTGTAGAAGTTGGTGTAGTCGGCGTTGCCGTCGTCGCCATCGTCGCCGTTGCCACCCGTTCCGCCCCGTCCTTGTTGCATCCCTGTCCTGGGTCGCCGAGGCGAATGGGGTTCGAAGGCGCATGCGCCTCCTCGTCGCCCTCGTCAAGGATGACGATGACGCCCTCCTCGCGGCCGCGTTGACGGGCGGCGATCTCTTCCAGAACGCGGCACTGGCGCTCCATTTCTTCCCGGATGTAGTCATCCCATGCCCATTTCAGGGCGGCCTCGTCGTCGGCGGCCATGGCGTGGTGCTCCTGCTTGACGTGAAGCAGCCTCGGCTCCGTCTTCGGCTTGACAAGGCGGGAGAAAGCGTTGGGCTCGTTGATGACGATGCCGGCGCTGCGTGTGCGCCGCCCCAGCAGCGTCTCCTACAGCTCCGGCTTTACGGGGAGAAACGCCAGCCATCCGGAGGAGCGGGAGCAGGAGCCGGACGACGAGGACGTCGCCGTCTCCATCTTCCTTGGCATCCAGGAGTTGCCGCGGCGGCGGGAGAAAGCTGGCAGAGGACGGTAGTCGTACCTGGGCATGTTGACGCCCTCGATGTGCTCCAGGACGTCCTCCAAGGGGCGGCTGGGGACACCCCTCCAGTGGCGCCGCCCCTCGGAGTTGTGCCGGTCACGGGGTTCGATCGCGTTGGTGGCGGTGAGCTAGTTGGCGGGACGGCGTTCGAGTAACGCCGTGGTTCGAGTAACGCCGTGCACAACGCGTTGCTGTCGGGGGCGTACCATGGGAGGTTGCACGAGTTCTCTGACAGGCTGGACTGGATGCGCGCAATCTCCGCTCATCGGTCAGCTCCGGCGGGCGGTGGTGGCACTGGGACATCGCAAGTGCTCAGCCTCCAAGACCCCGACACCCGCATTTCTGGCAGCGCCGGGTACTCCGCCTCGTAGAGGAGGCGGGCCTCGTCCTCGCGGAGCTGCCGGCAGACGAAACCATTGGCAGCCGCTTCATCGTCGGGGTAGCGTTCAACTATCGTTCTTAGGGAGGAGAGGGAGAGAAGGCACCGTTGGTGAAGAAGAAAAGGAGAGAGAGTCGGCGAGGGAGGTGTGTGGCCACCGGCGCGGGGGGGGGGGGGGGGGGGGTCACCTTATATAGCCGCGGGCTAGCGGGCATGCGGAGCCGCGACGTGTGAACGCGTGGCAGGAGTCGATTGGACGTGTGTCGCCGGGACGCGCGTCGTCGCGCCTTCACTGCGCCGCCCGTGAATCAGTGGAAAGGTTGTCCGGCGGTGCAGCCTTCGCATTGATTCCTACAGGAAACGAGGCGATGAGGACGACGACCGCGCGGCCACTTGCTGACTCGGCGGGCGCAGCGTTTTTTGGTTCCAAAAACGTTTTCGCCGGTGCCCCCGGGCGACCATGCGCTGGGTTCGGCCTGGGATCGTGTGATAGCCTAGCTTATTAGGGATGATAGACTACTCATGTCAATAAGGAATTCCTTCTTTTCCGGGAGCCCATTCGAACAGAACTCCCAGGTTAAGCGTGCTTGGCTTGGTGTAGTTCTAGGATGTGTGACCGACCGAAAAGTTGATCCCGGAGCGTGCTTGGCTTGGAGTAGTTCTAGGATGGGTGACCGACCGGGAAGTTGATCCCGGGTGCGCATGAGTGAGGACAAAGTGCGCAGAAAAGACTAGTATTGATATGTGGGGCCAGTCTAGATCCCGCCAGGAGTAACGACCGCCGACGGGTGTGTCCGGGGAATTTTAAGTTTGGTATCAGAGCCAGGTTCGCGGACATGGATGTTTACAGACAGGTGTGCGGTCATGTTGTTCATGACGTTTGTGACCCGTTATGGCACATGGCATGGTACATGTACCGGACTGGATGGACAGACGTTTGTACCAAGAGGGAACGCTCCTGTGGCCGGACGAGGACGTCCGTTCCTCTGAGTGGTGGTGTATGTGATAGCCTGGCTTATTAGGGATGATAGACTAATCATATCAATAAGGAATTCCTTCTTTTCCGGGAGCCCATTCGAACAGAACTTCCAGGTTACGCGTGTTTGGCTTGGAGTAGTTCTAGGATGGGTGACCGACCGGAAAGTTGATCCCGAGTGCGCATGAGTGAGGACAAAGTAAGCAGAAAAGACTAGTATTGATATGTGGGGCCAGTCTAGATCCCGTCAGGTGTAACGATCGCCGGCGGTGTGTCCGGGGCGTTACAGATCGCCGAGGCCAACTTCATCCACGGGAATTGAGAAGGGCATGCATGGCTTCCTCCACGGGTGCTTATTTTCTGTTCCATATTTCATGTCAATTGTTGCTTCCTCCATCTTCCCCTCTATTTTTCATTGTTAGAATAAACCTTGCAGTTCAGGTTCAGAGTAGTTCAGCTGTTAGCTTAGTTCAGTTAGTTCAGATGTTGCTTTCGTCAGTAAATTCAGTTAGCATCGCCACGGGAATAGCTCGTCAGGTAACGATCGAGTCCGAGTCTCATGCCCTCTTATCTGTTCGTGGGATGGCACGAGCGATGTGGTGGGGAGGAGTGACGCATAGTCCGGAGGCTTAGTGCCCCGTTTACTTCGTTGTAATCTTGCATAAAAGGAGGATCAATATACCAAAAAACTGCGGCAAGTTAGCGCAGGCAAAACCTCGTCGTCTACCTCGGTCTACCTGCTAACATCTCCACTAGTTCGTTGTTTGCTTTCCAACAATTGGCATCAGAGCTTGGTTCCGATCCACGTGATGGCTGGAACCGACAACTCTGGTAGCAGCAAGTCGCCATCGACACCGCGTGCAAGGATCTCCGATGGCACAGACGTCGCCGTGGCAGAGAGATCCATGGCGCGGGTGGTGCGTGACACGGGCGGCGCAGTCTGGCCGCAGCTGACAAAGACGAACTACACCGACTGGGCAGTGCTCATGCAGGTGATGATGGAAGGCCGACATCTCTGGGACGCCGTGCAAACGGGAACCGCCGAGCGCAGCAACGATCGCCTAGCGCTCGAGGCGATTCTGCACAGCGTGCCGTCAGAGATGGCACCCACCCTCGCGTCCAAGGCCACGGCTAAGGATGTGTGGGACACTGTCAAGACTATACACCTCGGCATGGCGCGAGTTCGCGAGGCCAAGCTCGCGACCATCACCAGTACAACGACATTCGCTTCATGGACGGTGAGACCGTTGATGACTTCGCCATGCGCCTTACCAATATGGTGGCCCAAATGGCACAACTCGGGGAGACCGTGCCGGACAAACGGGTGGTTCGCAAGTTCCTATCCGTTGTATCAAAGAGGTACTCTCAAATCGCCCTGTCAATCGAAACCCTGGTTGATTTGGATACGCTCTCTGTGGAAGACCTCACCGGCAGGCTAAAAGCCGCGGAAGAGAGGTACGACCTCGACCAGACAGAGTCTGGCGTAGGGCGTCTCCTGCTCACAGAGGAGGAATGGAATGCCCGGTCCAAGGCCCGTGGCGGCTCGTCAAGCGGTGCGCCCCGTGGCGGGCGCCGTGGCAGAGGTCGCGGGCACGGCCGTGGTGGCTGGCGTGGCAATGGGAAGAACAAGCAGCCCGCCAACGATGACGATCACGACAAGTGTCACTACTGCGGCAACGCAGGCCACTGGGTCAAGGATTGCCGCAAGAAGAAGAGGGAGGAGGAGGCGCACCTGACCCAGGCACAGGGCATCGACGAAGAGGATCCTACCTTCCTCATGCCGGAGGTTTGCACGGTCACCGACGACAAAAACATCATCGACGACTACATCGACCTCGTTGAAGAGCACGCTGAAGTCCACCTCGGGCGCACGGAGGAAGAGTACGACTCCAAGTGGTACCTGGACACAGGAGCATCCAATCATATGTCGGGCAGCGCCGCATGCTTCAACGAGCTCGATCGCAGCGTCTCTAGCACCGTCAAGTTTGAGGACAGGTCTGTGGTGGCAATCCACGGACGCGGCTCCGTCCTCTTCACCGACTGCGATGGAGGGCACCACGTGCTAACTGGCGTCTACTACATACCTCGCCTCCACGGCAGCATCGTCAGCATCGGGCAGCTGGACGAGAGTGGCTACAAGACGATGATCATTGACGGCGTCTTCACCCTCAGCGATCGCTGAGGACGGGTGTTCGCACACGCATCTAGAGCGTGAAACTGCCTCTACCCATACCACATGCAGCTAGCCAGGCTGGTGTGTCTGGCAGTACCCAGCAACACCGATGAGGCATGGCGCTGGCACGCAAGGTATGGGCACATGAACTTCACTTCACTGCAGTTGCTGAGCCGACATGGCATGGTGCGCGGCTTGACGGCAATCGACCATGTCGACCGGCTCTGCGAAAGCTGGCTGGCCAGCAAGCAGCGCTAGGCGCATTTCCCGGACAAAGCAAACTATCGGGGAGCACGCGCTGGACTTGGTGCATGGCGATCTGTGTGGGCCAATAACCCCGGCGACCTCCTCCGGACATGGGTACTTTCTGCTCCTTATGGACGACCTCTCCAAGTTCATGTGGCTCACGCTACTGAGCAGCAAGGACGAAATCTGTCGCTTCCAGGAGTGCGTCGAGGTGGAAACCGGTCGCAAGCTTCGTGCTCTACGCACGGATCGCGGCGGTGAATTTACGTCTGTCGAGTTCGGCGAGTACTGCGCCGACCGTGGCGTGCAGCGACAACTCACGGCGCCATACTCACCCCGGCAAAACGGGGTGGTTGAGTGTCGCAACCAAACGGTGGTCGCCATGGCACGGAGCATGATGAAGGCGATGGCGATGCCAGGCAGGTTCTGGGGCGAGGCAGTGACCACGGCGGTCTTCATCCTCAACCGCGCACCGACGAAGAGCATGTGTGGCATGACCCCGTAGGAGGCATGGCATGGCACACGGCCGGCGGTGCACTTCCTTCGCACATTTGGTTGTGTGGCGCATGTCAAGAACGTGCGCCCGCATCTAAAGAAGATCGACGACAGATCCACACCGATGGTCTTCATCGGCTACAATGACGGCGGCAAGGCGTACCGCGTCTTCGATCCAGTGGGCGGCAGAGTCCATGTGACTCGCGATGCCGTCTTCGACGAGGCAGCCCACTGGAACTCGGAAAGCGGGGATCACGTCGGGGACCTCAACAACTTCACCGTCGACTATGAGGTGTACCGGGTCCCCACGATGGCCGGCAAGATCGTCCCCAACGCATCACCACGGGAAAAGAGCGGTGCAGAAACTCCGGCGGGAGCAACTCCCGGATCTTCGGCGGCAGCAACTCCAGGCGGGAGCGAGAACACTGCCACAACGGAAGAGCCAAAACCCGCGACTCCCGCCGTCCCTCCCACACCAGCAGATCCAACCAGGAGCTCCCGCATCGTGTTCGCGACTCCATCGACACCGCAATTGGAGATGTACGACCACCGTGACAACCCTCGCACACCTCATTGCTTCCGGCGTGTGTCTGATCGGCTCGGATTACGCTGTGACACAGTGCGCGAGCAGGAGGAGCATCTGTTGATGGCAAGTGCAGAGGAGGCGTGCACGTTCTCTGAAGCAGAACAGGAACCTTGCTGGAGGAAGGCCATGCTCGAGGAAATCACATCAATTAAGGAGAATCACACCTGGGAGCTGGTCGATCTTCCTCCTGGCGAAATCCCCATAGGCCCCGAAATGGGTGTTCAAGGCCAAGCGCGACCAGAGTGGGGTGGTGACCAAGCACAAAGCAAGGTTGATTGCGAAGGGATTCGTCCAGCAGCAAGGAATCGACTTCGACGACGCGTTCGCCCCTGTCGCCGGGATGGATTCCGTGCGCCTCATGCTTGCCCTCGCAACACAAGAGGGATGGCGCGTCCGTCACATGGATGTGAAGTCGGCCTTCCTCAACGGCGAGCTAGCAGAGGAGGTGTACGTCAAGAAACCTCCCGGCTTCGTCGTTGCTGCAAATGAGCACAAGGTTTTGCGCCTGAGGAAGGCGTTTTATGGCCTTCATCAAGCCCCACGCGCCTGGAACATTAAGCTGGACACCATGCTCTCCTCCCTGGGGTTCACGAGGAGCAACTCAGAGCATGCACTGCATGTCCGCCAAGGCCTACTGGTGGGGGTATATGCTGACGATTTTCCCATCACCGGTCCAGACGACGATGCAATTCGGCAGTTTAAGGAGGAAATGAAGACCACATTCAACATGAGCGATCTCGGCCTGCTCACCTACTATCTCGGCATCGAGGTGCACCAGAGTGTGCACGGGATCACGCTCGGTCAAGCCGCATACGCGCGCAAGATCCTGGAGACGGCCGGCATGCTAGAATGCAACCCCTGCCACGCACCTATGGAGCCCAGGCTCAAATTGAGCAAGGACAGCCAGGCTCCTCCGACGGACGCCAGCGACTACAGAAGCATCGTCGGGAGTCTCAGGTATCTGGTTCATACTCCACCACACATCTCGTTTGCCATAGGGTATGTAAGCAGATTCATGGAAGCGCCAACGACGGAGCACCTCACGGCGGTTAGGCGTATCCTACGCTACGTCGCCGGCACGATCGACTATGGCTGCAGCTACCGGAGGAGCGGTAGCCCAGTCCTGACAGGGTACAGCGACAGCAACTTGGGAGGTGATCCGGACACACGCAAGAGCACCACTGGGCTTCTCTGGTATCTCGGCAACAATCCAGTCTCCTGGCAGTCACAGAAACAGAAGGTGGTGGCGCTCTCATCGTGTGAAGCCGAGTATATGGCCACAACGGCGGCGACGTGCTTCGGTGTGTGGTTGACCCGTCTTCTGAAGGATTTGACGGGAAGAGAGGCTGATCCTCCCAGACTGAAGGTGGATAACAAGTCTGCAATCGCACTCGCCAAGAACCCCATGCATCACGATCGCAGTAAGCATATAGACCTGCGTTTTCACTTCATCAGGGACTGCGTGGAGGAGAAGAAGATCATGGTGGAGTTCATCGGCACTGAACTTCAGCTCACGGACATTCTAACAAAGCCGTTGTGCAAGATCAAGTTCCAGGAGTTGAGGAGCAAGATTGGAATCGTCAAAATAAAGGAGGAACATCAAGGATTAGGAGGAGATTGTTAGAATAAACCTTGCGGTTCAGGTTCAGAGTAGTTCAGCGTAGTTCAGCTGTTAGCTTAGTTCACTTAGTTTAGATGTTGCTTTCGTCAGTAAGTTCAGTTAGCGTCGCCGCGGGAATAGCTCGTCAGGCAACGATCAAGTCCGAGTCTCGCGCCTTCTGATATGTTCATGGGATTGCACGAGCGATGTGGGGAGGAGTGGCGCACAGTCCGTAGGCTTAGTGCCCCGTTTACTTCGTTGTAATCTTGATAAAAGGAGGATCGATATACTAGAAAACTGCGGCAAGTTGCGAATCTTCGGCGGCATGGTGGCGACGGGGTGGCAACGGTCGAATCGAGGCGGGCGGCTGCACTGGAATCGTATGGTGAGTGAGGCGGCAGTGTGGTAGTGCGGGGCGACGGGGCTGCCGGCTAGGCGGCTATGCCGGGATGCGCGGCGACGGTGCTATGGGTGGGGCAGGCGAGTGGGGCTGCTGGCGTGATGGCGGTGCAGTGGTGCGGGGCGGCGTGGTGGGGACCTGGGGCAGAGTGGGCGGAGCGGCGACAGGGATAATCAATCGGCGGACACCTCGGCCGTGTGGAGGAAAAGGGCCGATTCGCGGCGTGCGATAGTGGCCGGTGATCGAAACGCAGTGGAATCAACGGCGGGGGTCGTGGAGGGGGCGGACCTGGCGTGGGGCGACGGTGGCGTGGTGCGGCTGGCGGAGGAAAAGGATGGGGTTGAGAAAAGAAAGTGAAACGGCGGTTTGCAAGGGGCTGGCGTTTTTACATCTGCTGTAGGTGGAGATGTATATTTGCATCGCGAGGTGTTGTATTTTACATATCTAAAAGGCAGAGGTGCAATTATTCTTATTTTTACATCTACATCATCTGTTTGAAGAAGGGTTATTAATTAAGACTTCAAGATGCAAAAATTTGTTATTTTTTCATCTACAGTTTCAATTCGAGATGTTCTGAGTGGCTAACATCAGATCTTTGAAAAACATTATTCTGGAAAGTGGGTTAGTTGTAAATGGGCCAACACTATAGCACATCGTGACTTATGCTTTGGGGTTATAATTTTGCGACAAGCAAGCTGCATGATAATTAACCGACCATTTAACAAATTGTATATTCTACAAAAGAACTCGGTTACTAACATATTCACGAAGAGGACTGAAGAATGCATTATATCGTTATGTCATATGAAACTGATAATTGTGCTTCAAATGTTTATATCTTCTGGTAGAACAATTAATTAACTATGTTGGGCGAATATACTATAAAACAAACTTAACTAATCAATACACACTACCAAAATGTGCATGATCCATAGGTATGTCTCTTGAGGAGAGCAAAGAAAAAAAATCAGAAAGGAAGAAAATTAAAATGTGTGTGCTTCTTGAAGTTAAATCCAACAACGAATTACAAAGCATGGTTTGTAGTGTTGGAAGCATGACATCCATACGAATTACAAAGCATGATTTCGAATGTTAGAAGCATATATCGATGATTTGTTGCGCGAACACTGTGGCATCTCCATCAGATGCGCCATTTTTCACATCATTAAACCAAAAATTGCAACGATAAAGATGTAATCATTGGTAGCATTGCAGAGTAATTAAGCAAGCAAATCATAAAAACTCACTTCATCCGGATGTCTTTATCACCTGCTATATAATTAGTGTTCATAAGAAAAGTGTTACTACTTGTTCGCCTCCCTCTCACCCCCACTTATTTCCTCACCCAATGCATGCAAGTTTTGCTCATTTCTTCTTTGCCATCACCAGCGAAATGGAGATACGAAAATATCACATGTCAATTATGGGATCTTGAAGCATGCTTTCGCAGGAGAAACACATGATTTCGATCGTCGTAGTTCAAAATTTGAATGACGCACCCACTCTGCCTCAGTTGTGATGCACTAACGATAATGACCAACGAACCTGGATCGGTGGAAGTAGCAGATATACATTGATATCACTACCCATAGGGCAGATTCACTACAAAAGATATATGGTCAACGAGTATAATCTTTCTACAAATAAATAATCGAATGATGACACTCAAAAAACGGACATCCAAATAGATTGGTACCACCCCTCCGCATTGTAGCTCCTCCGAGGGACCAATGAGCGGAACACTATATCCGCCCCCCCTACGCCATAGAGTGATGTGGATGCCGGATGTGAGGTTTCCTCTTTGGGGGGTAGCGACCACCCCTCCCCGTGTGATTATGTATGAGATATCTGTATGTTGTAATATTTGAAGGACATGTGTTTCTCAGTACGACAAGATGGCTGGAGCCAAAAAAAATTCACCATAATGTTTTGTGTGTCAACTTTGGTGTAATAGAGTAGCTATAGAGATAGCGGTAAGATTGCAAATGCGAGGAGGGTGTAAATGGGAACAGAGAATAAAAACTAAAGAAACTATTGCCACGGTATTTATTTTGAAATTGTTGCCATGGCAAGCCGTTTTCATATAAATCTGTTTTTGTTAAAACGGCTACCACATGAGTGTTTTTCTGCTACCACGGTGACAATTTCGGATGAAATTTTGTGAATACAATGAAGACTTGTTTGGCGTGAGGGCCATACCATATCTTGCTATTTTGAATTGCCTAGGATATTTTATCCCTTTTTGGGTGCACCCTTTTCATTGTGCTTTAGTCGCTTTTATATCAGTGTGATCTCCCACAGTAAAATGTCGTGTAGTTAGAGTTTTCATATGTGTAGCTCTGTCTAGAACAGGTATCTCTTTAGGGTATGAAATATACACATGAGTATGAATAGTTAGTGAGGTGTAAGTCCTAACGTGAGGTCTTTCTTCATGAGCATATGGTTATCCTGACGTCCATGCAAGAGAGTCCTGAGATCAGAGCACACCCATCAAAAGATGAGCAAGAGTCACATGGAGATATGATCGGCAAGTTCGCTACCGATTAAAATACATCGTCAACAATGATGCACTCATTAATGGTGTTGAGTTAATTTATGGATCTCGAATCACTAAATATCATTTATGAGAGATATTGGTTTGAGCGGAAGCACACTTTAGAATTAAATAAATAGAATCACTCGTGCAATTAATTATCACCCTTGTTGAAAGTATATTTTTTATTATAGTTGTAGAATAATGGATCGTGGTTCCACCTTTTTAGTAGGCACCGGAGGCCACCAGGGGCTAGGGGAGCCCCAGAGAGTCTAGGCGCCCGTTTAAGTTGGGTGCCTCCATTTGGTGCCTAAGCACTAGGCGGCAACTAGGGCCGGGCCTTGATCTTCTGAGCTTCTTCTTGCACAAAAATCATCTCTTGCTTTTCCTATATTTTTGGGGACTTCTTTTGTGGTGATTACCCGAAATTCCAAAAACAACAAAAAAGGGCATTGAGCACTGGATTAATAGGTTAGTTCATGAAAATAGCTTAAAAACGTTACAAACTTGAAGGATAATATGCATTTAATATACAAATATTAAAAATACATTGGAGATGTATCAATAACTCACACCAATTCTATCTCATTTACTGGCCCTCTAGGGTCTAGTTCTTATCCTTGTCGACCAAGGTTGGACACTCGTTGGCCTAGATTTATATCGTCGTCTTTGGCTGCATATTCCATAGGCAACTCCAACAAATAATGTACATTAGTGATGTAAAAGGGCAACTCCAATAGATCATGCAAATGCAGATGTAAAACTAGTTGAACTTGGGGACCTTCTTTGACGACATAGTAGCAGGGAGGCTTCTGGGATGAATCAATCGGCGGCCAAGGCGACCGAGCGGCGTAAAAACAGCCGCCCCACCTCACACCCTTGAAAACGCCATATCATGGTTGATGGACATTATGTCCATGAAACCAGCAAGATAAATCTTGCTGGTTCGGACATTTCCGTCCACTTGGCACACAAAGTGATAAAACTACCCAAGTACAAAAAGGGACCCCGAGTTCAAGTTCTTAAGACTACTGCCCGTCATACATGATCGATAGTATTCTCGAGGAATACACCTAGTGGGTGCACTTAGCATGCCCTCACTGGATACGACACCACTCGACCAGTTCTGACCTATCCGAGTCAAAAAAAAAGAGACAACACAGATATCTGGAACAGTGTCAATCAGACCCCCGCCGATGCAAGCACTCGACGACGGTCTCGGGGACTACACCCAGTGGGTTCACTCAAAGTGCCCCCACTAGACTTATCGTCACTTGCGCGGGTCTGCCCTGTCGAGTGTTAACGATTATCGAGAACCAATCAAAGAACGCTGCTGATGTCTTCATCATTCGACAGTGGTCTCATGGACTACACCGAGTGGGTGCACTGAGCGTGCCCCCACTGGATCAAAAACAGGCATGTGTACACCGAAAGAAAACACCCACTGGGTGTAAAGTCAAGATGGACGAAGTGCTATCGTAAATGAACTTATAATCCCACTTACTCGGACATTAGCATGAAGTGTCGAGCTGGCATCGTATGACAGCCTACTCGCTTCATACGCCTCCTTGGTTTGCATCATCATCTGCTCTACCTGGATCATGGCCTCCTTCCCTGCTCTAGTTTGGTCTTCTGGAACATGTTGCAGAGTGAATGCGGACATTGGAAGAATCTACACAATGGATGAGGTCGCAAGAGTTGCTCGAGATTGTTCGATAGACACAGGATTCACAACAGTCAAAGTTGCTGGAAGGGCACTCAACGGTGGGATCTCAGGCCCGGTGATCACTCGAGGCGGGTCTCCAAGTTCCAGAGGCAATTTAATAGTCGACCGACGCGGTTCTTTATCATCTTCGAGATAGATGACATCGGTAGCTGTCAGTCAGTAACATGAGTCGGTCCAACCGACCAATTTTATCCAGAAAGCATAATAGAATGAAGATTTATTATACCTCGTTGGGAGGTGACTACGTCTGTAGCATCCAAGTTCATGGGATCTTCATCTCTAGGAGGCGACGTCACCGAGGTACTAGCTCTGGCAAGCAAATTCCACCCGCACATCAAAGGCATGAAATTTCACAATGGAAAAAGAAAGAAAGAGGTAAACACTCACGTTGAAGCGACTAGCATAGCAATCCTCATTCGGGGCAGAGCCTTCCAAGGCTTGGGAGCGTCAGGTTTGCGTTGTTTGGCAGCCTTCTCTACCGACTCGGTTGTGGCGGCTCGGTCACGCTTCACATTCCTAGTACTTGACAACAAGGTCTTTCTTGGGGTAGCCAGAAGATCATGGTGATGTTTGGATCGAGACTCGGTGCGCGGAGGAGACTGGATATCTTCCTCACTCTCCTTCGAGTCAGCTTCGCTGACCTCGCTGTCCTCAGCATAGTCACTGTCGGCGCTGCCACCTTCGCTTTCCCCACATACGTCGAGTTGATCCACGTTCAGCACAGGTGAAGGCATGTTTGTCCACTCCTACAAAATGTGAAAGCAGCAAAGTCAGTCGGCTAAAGATTCAATCACTCAACAAAGATATGAAAGTAATCGTTAAGGAAATTGTTCACAGCAGAGAAAGGCAAGATCCACTTGGCTCCTAATGTATTGTCGCGGGCTCCAGTGATGCCTCTGAGCCACAGAGCCATGGTTTCTTCAGAAACCTCCTCTGGCTGCGACTGAGTGGAATCCTCAGGGCCCGAATAATGCCACATGGCGTGATCTCTCGCTTGGAGAGGTTGCATGCACCGACTAAGAAATGTCTCAAGCAGGTCCATTCCAGTCACCCCGCCACGGATCAGATCTAATAACGCATTCACCAGAATTCCTACTTGGGTCTTCTCCTCTTCTAACATAATCAGCATTCTGGGAGCAACAGGTCGCTCCAAAGTGAAGGGGAAAGACCTGTTGGCATGTTTGAGGCTGCGATATCTTTGCAATAGAACCATGTCGATTGCCATCCTCGAACAGATTCGGGGAGAGTCACTTGTGGATACGCACTCTTACTCCTTTTCTGGATCCCCAAACCGCCACATAGGTGGATGACATTGGTTCTACTATCCTTGGGTTTGGCTTTTTTAACCGAATAGGAACGAAGAGTGAAGATATGCTTGAACAGTCCCTAGTGAGGAGGACAGCCCAAGAAACACTCGCACAACATGATGAACGCAACAAGGTGCACGATATCATTCGGAGGAAGGTGATGGAGTTAAGCACCAAAAAACAAGAACCCGCAAATGAATGGGTGGGGAGGCAAAGAAAAACCTAGCTCTACATGGGTGGTGTGAAGAACTCTCTCACCTTCGCGCGGCTCCGGCTCGACCTCCTCCGCTGGTAACCTCCAGCAATCGGCGACTATCAATGTGTCGTGCACGAGATTCAAAACATCAATCTCCTTGACACATGACGGGAGAAAATCCCCCTGGATCCAGCCCGACGGCATCGCAGCCCGAGCTCCCGACGGCTTCTTGGCGCTGACTCCCTTCTTGGCCTGCTCGAGTTTGCTCGTCTTCGATTTCGTCATCTCGACGGTGGTGGCGGGGGCAGATCTAGGCGGAGCTCGAGAGGCAGAGGAGGAGGGGAAAATGAGGAGATTGAGAAGGAGCAATGTTCCAACCCTAGCACCGACTCGTTTTATAAACGCCCGAGTGAGTTGATGATCCATGGGCCCGAAGATCTCTGTATATCCCGATATCGGAGGGATCATGATACGTGGCGATAAGGACGGTGCGTTAATCGAGGCGTCGTGATCTCATTTACCCCGGTTGTTGCGTCATCGCCGCACACGGTGCATACTTACCAAATTTTCGAATCCCGTGGAATCCGGGCCTGACAGAGCGATCCGTCATATCAAAAGATCTCGTTAATCACTCGGACCAGTTTTCGCTATCAGATTCACTCGGAAATATTTCAAGATAGAATCAATCAGGGTGAATGGCAAATATTTTTATCGAAGCCCGTTTCTGCCAAGCATTGATATGCGTTCGGAGTTTGGCATGTTCAACGGAATCTCCATCGACCCCTTTCCACTCAAACCCCGATACATTCGGAGGCTAATGATGGGGATATGTACCTAGGATAGGTTCATAGGTCTGACCTACAGGTCCTACCCAAGGGCACGTCATTAAGGACTTAAAGATTTCAAAGAAGATTCTGACTGATTCGCCATGAGTCACTCGGTAGAGCATCTGCTTGGAGATTTGCTCTATCTACTCGACAGAAGACTGCCACTCGGAAGAATATGAAGCCAGTCGACCATAGGAGTTCAGAAGTCACTCCAGGGGGACCAAAGGGTAGGCATTCGGCTGGTCACCATAAGTAACATTTATTAAGTACGTTATCAATAACACACATCTTTGTCTTCATTACTCGAACCCTTGGTTGCTCGGGCCTTGATGAGGGGTAGCGCACTCTATATAAACCATCCCTCCCCTCTGGCACGAGGGTTCGCACCCCCTGTAACACACACTCCACACAACAAGAGCTCCCGAGCACTGAGACGTAGGGCTGTTACCTCCACGAGAGGGGTCTGAACTCATACATCGTGTGTACAAGCTTGCCGTAGCTAAGACTCTGCCCTCTCTTTTTGTACCACTCACCTCTACTGTCAGGTCCGTTCCCATGACAGTTGATCCAGGTAAACCTGACCCCCACTCTCTCAAGTTCCAGGAGGCCCAGGTCCACGATGCAATCGTTGAACATCTGCATCCTTGGAAAGTTTACCAAGTTGTTGCTTTTAACTATCTCCGACCTTCACGGTACAACACGATGGATGGAGCCACATAATTTTCACCTTAATGTTCTGATTCCAACTTTTGTGTAATAGAGTAGCTATATAGATAGTGGTAAGATTGTAGATGATGGTGACAAACTTACAAAGAGGACCCCGATGGTGGGAGGATGTAAATGAGGACGGAGAAGAAAAGCACAAGAAACTACTGTCATGGCATTGATTTCGAAATTACTACCAAGGCAAGCAGTTTTCGTATAAATCTATTTTTTTGTTAAAACGGCTACCACATGAGTGTTTTTTCTGCTGCAACGATGACATTTTTGGATGAAATTTCATGAATACGATGAAGATTCTTTGGCGTAAGGTCCATACCATATCATTCTATTTTGAATTGCTTGGGACGTTTTACCCCTTTTTATGTATCATTTTGATTGCCACTAGACGTTTTTATTAGTGTGGTCTCTTACAGTTATATATCATGGAGTTAGTTTTTTCCCATCTGTACCTCTGTCTAGAACACGTATCTCTTCGGGGTATGACATATATACATAAGTACGAATAATAAGTGAGGTCTAAGGCAGGTGAACGTCAAACTCACTTCATGAGCATTTGGTTACGTTGACGTTCAGGGAGGACAGCCATGAGATAGAAACAAACCCATCAAAAGATGAACAAAAGTCACATGCACATGTGATCGGAAAGTTTGCCTACCCATTGAAGTTCCCAGTGAACAGTCGTGCACACATTAATGGCGTTGAGTTAATTTATGGATCTTGATTCACTAGGCGCCCTTCAAAGCTGGGCGCCTCCATTAGACGCCTAAGCACCAGGGGCACCCAGGGCTGGGCCTTGGTCCTCTAAATTCTTCTTGTGGAAAAACCATCTCCTATTTCTCCTGATTTTTTGGGGACTTCTTCACTGGTGATTCCATGAAATTCCAAAAAAACAAAAGATGGGCATTGAAAACTTGATTAATAAGTTAATTCCTGAAAATAGCTTTAAAACATTACAAACTTAAAGGATAATAGGCATGGATAGAAGATGTAAATTGGTGATGTAAAAGGGCATCTCCAACAGATGAATCAAATGTAGATGTAAAACTAGTTGAACTTTGTGACCTTCTTCAGTGGCATTGCAGCGGCGGACAAATCAGGGACGGCGACGGAGGAGGAACCGAGCGGTGGGCAAGGTGGAGGTGCGGTGGTGCGGGGTGGCACTGCTGCGGGCAAGGCGACGATGAAGTGGTGTGCGGCGGTGTGCCAACGGTGCTGTAGGTGGGGCTGCTGGCGAGGTGGTGGTGCGGTGGTGCGGGGCGACCCAGCGGGGTGCTGCGAACATCACGGGCAAAGCGGTGATGGGAACGAATCGATTGGCGGACACGTCGACTGCGCGGTGAAAAAATGGTTGATTTGTGGCGTGCTGACGTTCGAAACACGATGGAACCGGCGGAGGTGCTGGTGAAGTAGGCGGATGTTGTGCGGGGCGACAATGGCGAGGTGCGATGGTAGTGCTGGGGGTGGGAGATGGGATTGTGGAAGGATAGTGAAACGACACTCGGTGGTTGGCACGCACTAGTAGAAAACAGGGCATTGAGCCAACCACATTGGACCCGGATTGGATATAAACCGGTTCTAAAGGGTCTGTCCGCTGGGCCCCCTCCCTGCAGCAAATGGCCGCAAGGCCTTTAGGACCGGTTTGTAACACAAACCGGTCCTAAAGGGTTTTGGACCGTTTGCTGCAGGGAGGGGGGCCCAGTGGACAGACCCTTTAGAACCGGTTTGTATCACAAACCGGTGCTAAAGTTTTTCTCATTTTTGCAGCAACTGCGGGGCCCCGCTGTCAGACCCTTTAGCAACGGTTTTTAACACAAACCAGTCCTAAAGCCCTCCCCTATATTCCACTCCGAGCTCAGCTCCATTTTTTCCAGCTCGAGCTCAACTCCATTTTTGCTCTCTCCTTCCTCTTGGGAGCTCTAATCCATCCCCATTTTTCTCCACCATTTGTCAAGATTGTTGGCACCCATCGGTCCTACGGTTAGCATCAACATTCCCTCTTCCGGCATTGCAAGTTCTGCTCGTTTTCTTGCTCATTTCATTTTTGTTGTGCTAGCTAGGTGTTTGATGAAATGCCTAAGCTAGAGAGAGTTCATCATTTGTTATGTATACATATGCAATTTGAGCTCAAATTTAATTATGATTTGTGGTTTTTTTTAGTGTCGCGCGCCTTGTCCCCTTCCTCACCGCCGTCGATCGCCCCGTCACCGACACAACCTTGGTGAGCCTATTGTTTTTATTTAACAAAACAAATTTTGATTTATATGATTTACATATTTACTTGTATATAATTTTCTTATTGTGTAAGAATTTGTTTATATGTATAGCGCCATGGTTTTGATATCCGTCCCCGTTGGCCCTCATCCAGTCTATGATTCCGATGTGGTATATTATCTTTTATAACTGAATATTTTCATTTCCTGATTATATGACAATTAATTACGCCGACCAACTTGACATAGATATTTTTATCTAGGAGGTAGTGGAACCGGAAATGCCAATCGACCCTATTGTTGAGAAGTTACACTTAGTTGAACAAGAAAATGTTGGCATGAAAGAAAGATTGAAAAAAACTGAAGAAAGGTTGGAAAAAACTGAAAGAGAGAAGATGACCTTGGAAAAGGTTCTTGCCGGTGTCGTCGATGGTCACAAGAGCGAGATGGACGCAATGCGCCTGAAGATTAGAAAGATTAGAAAATATGCAATTAGTAAAGAGGCTTGGTATCATTATGCCGTCGGGTCAATTGTTACCTTTGTTGCGATTTTGATCGCATTTGTTGTTGTTTTTAAATGCATTAATTAGAGAGAGTTTTTATGGTTGGTTTCAGTGTGTATTTTTATGAGAACTATATATGTATGGTCACTACGCTACTTTGGTTTTAACGTGTGATGAACTTTTTGTATTAATTAATTAATTTAGTCATGATGATTTAGCATAATGGTTTTTGATAAATTTATATAATGCAGATGAACCGACAATGGATGTACAGTGATCGACGTCGTCCCGAATTCCTTAATGGCATGCATAGTTTTCTCAATGTGGCTGAGAAAAACAGGCAGAATGGATTTATTTTTTGTCCATGTAAAAAATGCTAGAATAAGAGGAATTTCCCTAACTCAAGAACCATACACACCCACCTGTTGCAAGAAGGCTTCATGCCCAGTTATTTTTGTTGGACCAAGCACGGAGAAAGAGGGGTTGTAATGGAAGACAATGAAGAAGAAGAGGATAATGATAACTATCCTATGTTCGGTGAACACGGTGATACTGAAATGGGGGAAGACGAGCCTGAACTTGAGGACATTGTTGATGAGTCTGATGATGATCTTCGTCAGGTCATTCGTGAAGAACAGATAAACTGCGGAAGTGAAAACGAGAGGTTGAAGTTGGAGCGCATGTTAGAAGATCACAAAAAATTGTTGTACCCAAATTGCGAAGATGGCCAGAAAAAGCTGGGCACCACCCGGGAATTGCTGTAATGGAAGGCAGAGAATGGAATATCTGACAAGGGATTTGAAAAGCTGCTGAAAATAATGAAGAAGATGCTTCCAAGAGATAACGTGCTGCCCTGCAGTACGTACGAAGCAAAGAAGGTTGTCTGCCCTCTAGGATTGGAAGTGCATAAGATACATGCATGCATCAATGACTGCATCCTCTACCGCGGTCAACACGAGAATTTAAATGCCTGCCCGGTATGCGGTGCATTTCGGTATAAGATCAGGCGAGATGACCCTGGTGATGTTGAGGGCGACGATCGCCCCAGGAAGAGGGTTCCTGCCAAGGTGATGTGTCATGCTCCTATAATACCACGATTGAAACGTTTGTTCCGAAACAAAGAGCATGCCAAGTTGCTGCGATGGCACAAAGAAGACCGTAAGGAAGACGATATGCTAAGACAACCCGCTGATGGGTCGCAGTGGAGAAAGATCGACGATAAGTACGAGGACTTTGCACGTGACCCAAGAAACTTAAGGTTTGGTCTAAGTACAGATGGCCTGAATCCGTTTGGGGAGCAGAGTAGCAGTCATAGCACCTGGCCCGTGACTCTATGTATCTATAACCTTCCTCCTTGGTTATGCATGAAGCGTAAGTTCATTATGATGCCAGTGCTTATCCCAGGCCCGTCGCAACCCGGCAACAACATTGATGTGTACCTGAGGCCACTGGTTGATGAACTTTTAGAGTTGTGGGCTGACGAAGGTGTACGTGTGTGGGACGAGTACAAACAGGAGGAATTTGACCTACGAGGGTTGCTGTTTGTAACCATCAATGATTGGCCCGCTCTTAGTAACATCTCAGGACAGTCAAACAAGGGATACAGCGCATGCACACACTGTTTAGGCGAGACTGAAAGTATACATATAGGCAAGAATGTGTACCCGGGGCATCGTCGATTTCTTCCAGACAGGCATCCCGTAAGAAAGAAAGGAAAGCATTTCAAAGGCGAGGCAGATACACGGAGGAAGCCAACCCTCCCTAAAGGTACTCATATATATGACATGGTCAAAGATATAAAAGTAATCTTTGGTAAGGGTCCTGGCGCACAATCTGTTCCGAATGACGTCGACAACCACGTAGCCATGTGGAAGAAGAAATCTATATTCTGGGAACTACCCTATTGGAAATTCCTAGAGGTTCGCTCTGCGATCGACGTGATGCACGTGACGAAAAATATTTGCGTGAACCTACTAAACTTATTGGGCGTGCATGGGAAGAAGTCGAGAGATACACCAAAAGCACGGCTGCACCACCAACGTATGCACGAACGAGACGACCTGATGAATCCAGAAAATTTCAAAGGTCCTGCCAACTACGCTCTTACCAAGGAAGAGAAGGAGATTTTTTTCCAAGTCCTGAGCAGTATCAAGGTCCCGTCTGGCTACTCGTCGAACATAAAAGGAATACTAAACCTGGAAGAGAAAAAGTTCCAAAACCTAATGTCTCATAACTGCCACGTGATCATGACCCAGTTACCTCCGATTGCATTGAGGGGGCTTCTGCCAGAAAACGTGCGAGTACCCATTGTGAAGCTATGTGCATTCCTCAACGCAATTTCTCAGAAGGCAATCGATCTAGCAACTCTACCAAGTTTATAGAAGGACGTGGTCCAATGTCTTGTCAGCTTCGAGTTGGTGTTCCCACCAACCTTCTTCAATATTATGACGCACCTCATAGTTCACCTAGTCCAAGAGATTTCCGTTCTCGGTCCTGTATTCTTACACAATATGTTCCCCTTTGAGAGGTTCACGGGAGTCTTGAAGAATTATGTTAAAAACCGTGCTAGGCCAGAAGGAAGAATGGTCAAGGGCTATGGAACAGAGGAGGTCATTGAGTTTTGTGTTGACTTTATTCCTGACCTGAACCCGATCGGTGTTCCTCAGTCGCGCCATGAGGGGAGACTGCGTGGAAAAGGCACGCTAGGAAAGAAATCAACAACATGTATGGACGAGCAATCTTTCACTAAGCACACTACACAGTTCTAGTTAATTCCAGCTTGGCGGCTCCATATATCCAGGAACACAAGGATATTTTACGCTCGGAATACCCGGAGCAACCTGAAGATTTCATTGCTAAAGAACACGCGAAGACTTTCGGCGGTTGGTTGCAAAGACGTCTCATTAATGACAACATTGTTGAAGATGAGCTATACTTGTTGGCCAAGCAACCATCTTCGACTGTATTGACCTTTAAAGGGTACGAGATAAATGGTAACACATTTTACACGGCAGACCAAGATAAAAAGAGCACCAACCAAAACAGTGGCGTCCGGTTTGATGCAAAAGACGACAACGGGCAAAGGGTCACATACTATGGTTACGTAGAGCAGATATGGGAACTTGACTATGGACCTTCCTTTAAGGTCCCTTTGTTCTGGTGCAAATGGTTCAACCTGTCAGGCGTGAAGGTAGACCCGAAGTACGGAATGACAACAGTGGATCAGAAGAATCTTGGGTACGGCAATGATCAATTCGTCCTAGCCAATGATGTGGCTCAGGTTTTCTATGTGAAGGACATGTCTAGCAGACCGAGAAAAAGAAAAGATAAGGAAGCGAATACATCAGACGATGAGCCAAGGCGCCACATAGTTCTTTCAGGGAAAAGAAACATCGTGGGAGTCAAGGACAAGACAGACATGTCAGAAGATTACAATAAATTTGATGAAATTCCTCCCTTCAAAGTCAAAGATGATCCAAGCATCCCGTTAAATGATGAAGATACTCTATGGTTACGGCGCAATCAGAATAAAGGCAAGAAGAAAAATGGATAGGGGGTGTTGTTGGTGATGTGTAATAATGTATTAAACCTTTTATGTAATTGTGTTGACCATTTTGATAAATATCAAAAATTTGACCAGTTTCCACTAAATTTGACCATTTTGATAAATATCATTTTTATTTTTTAAGTGCTAAAATGACATTTAGACAATTTATAAACAAATGTAAAAGAAAACAGAAAAGGGAAACAAAAAAGAAAAATAAAAGAAGAAACAGAAAAAAGAAAAAGGAAACAAAAAAATATCTTTATATTTTCAAATTAGTTTGATAAATATCTTATTTTTTATTTTTTTTATTGTTTTAAATGACATTTGGACAATTTTTACACAAAATATCATAAAATATAAATATGTTTTTATAAATATTTGATTTTACAAAAGCTTTTTGAGTCTACTTTGATTTTATAAATAAATGTAAAACAAAACAGAAAAGGGAAACAAAAAAGAAAAATAAAAGAAGAAACAGGAAAAAGGAAAAGGAAACAAAAAAATATCTTTATATTTTCAAATTAGTTTGATAAATATCTTATTTTTTATTTTTTTATTGTTTTAAATGACATTTAGACTATTTTTACACAAAATATCAGAAAATATAAATATGTTTTTATAAATATTTGATTTTACAAAAGCTTTTTGAGTCTACTTTGATTTTATAAATAAATGTAAAAGAAAACAAAAAAGGGAAACAAAAAAGAAAAATAAAACAAGAAACAGGAAAAAGAAAAAGGAAACAAAAAGAAAAAGAAAACAGGAAATAGAAAAAAGGAAAAAAGAAAAAGGAAAAAAACCTTTAGGACCGGTTTTTAACAACAACCGGTCCTAAAGGTGGGTTCGCTCGCGCGCCCAATTTTTTGACCTTTAGTACCGGTTTGTGTTAACAACCGGTGCTAAAGGGTCTTTAGGACCGGTTGTCAACACCAACCGGTGCTAAAGGCTCCTAGACCTCTCCGGTGCCGCCATCTTCTCGCCTTCCCGCGCATCTTCTCTCCTCGCCGCCTCTCTCCTCGCCTTCTTTCCTCGCCGACTCGACCTCCTCGCCGCCTCCTCGCTGCCCCACGCCGCCTCCTCGCCGCCCCACGCCGTCGCCTCCTCGCCGCCTCCTCGCCGCCTCCTCGCCTCCTCGTCGCCTCCTCGCCGCCTCCTCGCCTCCTCGCCGCCTCCTCGCCGTCGCCTCCTCGCCGCCCCACGCCGTCGACTCCGGCACCGGCAGCAGCGAGGAGTCACGGTAAATTCAAGAGCCGGCAGCAGCGAGGGTGGTTTGCATATCTTCACTCACATCATTGTAAATTCAAGAGCTTTAAACTCTTGTGATTTTTTTTAAAGTCACGGTATATCCATATTGTTGTAGTTCCTATTTTCGTCTTCTTACGTTTTAGAATCCAATGTTTCCAAAACTATTTCTTAAAGATGAATCAACTGCCGAAACATGGTGGTATGGTCATATGCAAACCACATACTATTACTAGTATTAATAGGCCCGAAATTTTTGTTTCGCCCCGGACCCTCAAAATATCAGGACCGGCCCTACCGATTCTAAGCGGACCCTTAGACTTTATTCTTACCGTTTTATCGATGGAGATCGCAAAGTCCTATGATTGTATAAATGAGGTGACGTTTCTAAAAAAACACTCGAGCATTTGAAGAAATCTGTGTCACACAATATAACTGTGTTGGCCAAGGGACCCTTTCGCCATGTCCCCCCGACCTCTCACTAGTTTTGCTGGGGAAAGTTTCCGACGATTCCGACGATTCCGTGAAACTTTCCGATGATTCCGTAAAACTTTCCGACGATTCCGTAAAACTTTTCCGTAAACTTTCCGGTTCCGTAGACAAGTTCCCCAGCTCGGACAACAAGAAGCACAGTCAATTGCCCCGCTCAAGGTGTTATCTGACCAGGCTTCAGTGTCCGGTCCACGCATGGGTGACGTAGGTTACGCTATTGCTGATGTGGTATATAAATATAAGCCCGAGCACCCTCTGGTCGAAAATCCTAGTGCTCTAACAACCCAACTATGGAATTTACATGTTTGGTACTTGGAGGCCGCAAGGCAAAAGAGAGACTGTATCATGGCGGCAGTTCAGGATCAACACTACTTCGGAGAGTACGGTGTGGAGGTTGGGTTCGATGATTTTTTCCAGATGTACAATCAACGTGCCCTTGACAAAGCTATCGTCAACTGCTACTGTTTGTAAGTGATTTATTTGTGTAATTTAATTATTTAGTTAAGCTCGCGTTCATTGCCCGTATAATTATCACTCACGAGACATTCTTTTTGTACGCTACTATGCAGAATGAAGATTCGTGAATGCAGGCCGGCAGGAATCTGGGACTTTGGGTTCATTGACCCGTATTCGTTTCATCAAGAGACAATAGAAAAGTTCAACAAGGATACACCGGATGATTTGCTAAGATTTTTGAAGCGACAAAGTACCAAAAAAGAAATACTTTGGCCCTACGGATTCAAGTGAGTGTTACTGTCTTGTACACATTCCATTTTGCTTACCTGATGTTAAGTGTAATTGATGAGTATGCATGACTGCGTGTGTACACGTGCGCAGGTCCCACTTCATATTGTTCATCATTAGAATCGATCAAGGACAAGTTGAAGTCTGGGACCCGTTAACCTGGGACGCTGACACATGGAAGAGCGCGCGTCAGATGCTTCAAAGGTATATATATATATATCGGCCTCTTTCGTTCATCGGCCTCTTTTTCGTTCATTTCCTGATATCAAGTAAGTAATAATTAACTCTTGTATTCATTTTACTTTGTCGGCCAGGGTTTGGCAAATGTTCATCAAGGAAGAACCCGGTACATGGGCAGACAAGCTCCACTTTCAGATTAACAAAGTAAGTAGTACTACGTACCCTGGTTTCAATACCATTACCATTCTCTTGATTATTATTAATTTGACTGAATTATGTTCTCGTATATAGGGCGTCCCGCAACAACCACAGGGCACTGATTATTGTGGATACTACGTTTGCGAGTACATTCACAGGATTATCAATGAGAAATCCCGTACTTCCAGAAATCTAGAGGTACGTAACCGGATCTTCACAACTTTATTTATGTTGCCATCAATTATGTTTAGTTTTGTTCATAACTTAATTGTTTTCATCTACTTCTTTTAAAGCTGCAAGGAAAGCGGGCGATGCTCAGACCAATCCAACGTTGCAAGGCAGTTGCAGAGGAATTGGCAGGATTTCTCCTCACGCAAGTCATAGATGAAGGCGGAGAATTTTTCCATCCTATGAACCAATAGCCAGCTCCCTTCTCTATGCAAGTATACAGCTATAGGAAACGAACTTCAAATTATGTAATGATAATCGGTCCAGTACTTCGTGTTACATGTATATATGTACTTTTATTTGGTGCATCAACATTTAAGCGCAAACACGGAATCGGAAACACTTAACCGCAAACACGGAATCGGTGTTTCCGGATACGTGTTTCTGATTACGTGTTCGTAAAAAACGGAACACGGACACACGAATCGGAAACACGGAATCGGAAAGACGTAAACGGAAATATGGAACCGGAAACAAGTAAACCAAAACCCTAAAAATACGGAACACGGAAACACCGAAATACGGAATCGGAAACCCTGAAAAGAAAAGGAAAAAAAATAAAAAAAAAGCATTAGGACTGGTTGGTGTTACCAACCGGTTCTAAAGGTCCTCCGCCTGCGCGCACTCTTCGGCGCCCACGTGAAGGCCTTTAGCACCGGTTTGTAAGAGACCGGTGCTAAAGGGGGGGGGGGCCTTTAGTCCCGGATACGTAGCACCGGATGTGTATCCGGGTCCAAAGGCCCTTACCAACCGGTTCTAATACCCCTATCTTCACTAGTGACGCCACAAGCGTTTTTTACATCTCCTGTATGTGGAGATATATATTTGCTTCGCATGGTGTTATATTTTACATCTATGAGAGACAGAGATGTATTATTTGTTTTTGCATCTACATCATCTGTTGGAGAGGGGTTTTTAGGCCTATGTGGCTAACATCGATCTTTGAACAAGATTATTCTGGAAAGTGAGTTAGTTGTGAATCGGCCAACAGTATAACACACCATGACTTATAATCCGGGGTTATAATTTTGTGATAAACGAGATGCATGATAATTAACCAACTATTTAACAAATTGTATATTCTGCAAAAGAATTTTGTTACTAACATGTTTCATAGAGAGAATTGAAAACTTCATTATATCTTTATGCTATGTTAAAGTGATAATTGTGCTTCGTGTATTTATATATTTGACCACTTCACATATTTGCTCCTATTTTATAAGATTCATCATATAATACATATACAATAGTTATAACCTTCACACAGTGATGTTAACACATAAGCTTCATACAGTAAATAAAACTCCCTCTGTTCCAAAATAAGTGTCGTTGATCTAGTACAATATTTGCACTAGTTTAGTACTAAATCTGCGACACACTTATTTTTGGACGGAGCGAGTAGTACATAGAGCATTGCATAATCCCAATTCATGTTATGCAGCTCATGCTAATATTAGCTTCAATACTAGAACATGTGAAATTCCACTACCATCGAGGAGTCAATATTTCTGACCGTTCAAGCTATATGATACCGTTCAAGCTATAAGATAACAGATTTATAAACACATATCCTTCATTTGAATTATCTTGTACCAGTTACGACGCAATTATTGAATTAAATCGTTCAACATAATACCTTGAAAGTTACTAATAGACCTCATATAGCTAGGAATTTAAATATTTGTTAGAGTTTAAAGATAATTTCTAGAATATTGGTTTGTACGTGTTAGTAAAATCTGGAAGACAACCACTATTTCTATTTTCTCAAATAAAAATAAATCCCAGTCAGTTAATTAAAAGCAATAGTGTCAGATGTGTGCATTCCTTTCTTTCCCAAGGCCGGTTTTGTGCATTACATGACTCTTTATGTTCCATGTACCCAAACATGAATCTGCAACAAGTAATAGTGACAAGTCCAACTCAACAACTTAATCATTTCTTGCAATATCTATATTTTGTGCTTCATAAGCGTAAGCCGAGTGTATTATATCGGGTGATACTCGGTTTACCTACAACACCATTACGGAGCCGCGGGCAGCGTGCATGCCATGTGGCAGGTACGCTTTCCCATGAGTTGCACTATAAGCAGAGTGCTTCTCCGAGGCAACTTCGACTTACCTGAGTTTACACCGTGTCCATTGTATAAGCCGAGTGTGGAACGCCGTATTTACGGCATACACGTAGCTAAGTCGAGAACTATATGTACATCGTGTATTCTGATGGGCATGCTCGGTATAGCATTGGGCTTACAAAATGATACTAGGCAACGCGTGCTTTTCCTATACTGAAGCAATGTGCAAAATCGGGATAAAACCATGTTAAAAATCTTCAAATATGATATTTTGGTAGAAGATTGACTAAATGGGACAATATGTGTCATAAATGTATAAATAGGATAACAAGTGAAATTCACTCTAAATACAAAGGAAAACTCTTACCTTCGACTGACTGATCCGGGCCACCTATCCGCCACCGCCTCGTTCGTTGATCTTGCTCTATGTGACGCACCAGATGGTGCCCGCGCGCCAACGGAGCAGCGACCTAGCGCGCACGGTCCTGAAGCTGGGAGGTGGCGGCTACTGGATCTGAGAGGGCGACGGCACGGCCGCTAGCCCCCGACACCGGGCGCTCCCGCCGCAGCCCATCCGCCACGACGTCGACCGGCCCTCCCCTAGCACCCCACCCCCAGCGTCGCCAGCCGCTCGCCCACCGCGACGGTACGGCCGCTCGCCCCCAACGTCGGCCGCTCCCGCCGCAGCTCATCCGCCAGGACGTCGGTCGACCCTCCCCTACCCCTCACCCCCGTGCTGCCAGCCGCTCGACCACGACGCCGACCAGCCCAACGCAGCACGCAGCCCCTCCGCCCCTGATGCCGGCCAGCCCTCCCCTCCCCCGCGCCGCCAGCTGCTCGCCCCCGACGCCGGCCGGCCCTCCGCACGCGACAAGCCGCACCACGAGGAAGCCGTAGAGCAGATCATTGTGGCGATGAATGAGGTGCCATGCTCTACAGCTTGTGTGTGTGCCTACACGCAGCTGTACTACACTAAGCTTTATTCATAAAAGCAAGTTCGACTAAACATGTATGCTACTAATCAAATTTTGGAACACAAACAAATCTCTAAATTAATAAATAATTAGTGGTTAGCTAAACAACACACATGGATGCTTTAAGGACACACTGCTTGTGCACTGCGATCTCTCTCTCTCTCTCTCTCTTCAGTTCATTGCAAATAAATATCATTAGTTTAGTACATCATATTATTTGTACTAATGTCCCCATTGATAAACAGGTTACATGTATCATTCTAAAAAGTATGATATTTTAAACATTAATTAGCAAGATAAACATGGACCATCAGCTATCAATCTAAAAAGGTATGATATTTTAGAAAATGCTGGACATTCAGTTCATTCCAACAGGAAATCAAGTTTGTTGCTGAGTTCACTAAGTTTATGCAAGGGAAACAACTTCAAGCCTTCAAACACAACCTAAACCTTGACACGTTGAGATTGAGGGAGGATGCTAAAGAATAGGCTTGTAGTTTTGTGTAACGTGACATGTTGTCACGATGTTACGATTGTATGTGTGCATGTGTGTAACAAACTGTGGCAGGTTGTTAGCCAAGGATCGGCCTTATCCGATCCTGTATAGATTGGAGTAGGAGCAAAGCCTAGCAACAACATGTGCCGATTGTATTCTTTGTTCTTGGTATGTGTCCCTGTAGAAGAGCATACACTTCATGCCAAACTTCTTTCAAACATTTGCCATAAGTATATATTTATATTTCCATAATGAAAAATAGAGCATTTCTTTCACTGTAGACCACCTTGGTTTCGTGCAAGCACAATCGTCTAACAGAACCATGCCTTATGTCTTCTTATTACATAGAGGAAATCACTCGTCAAATTCTGAATTGGCACCATGTCTCTAATTCTAGCCTTTACTACTAATAAATAATAACATACATCTATTTCTACTATCCATTAAAAATTCAGAGAAATACTAGAAAATCTCAACAAAAGGAACTCTAACCCCCTATTTAGCACATCAGAAAACCAAGACCCAAGGGTTTAAGAAATTACCCACCCATACCTTAAATTATTGTGTCGGATTATTTTTGCCGTGTACGTGCAATATAGAATTTCAGTTATAGCAAAATAGTTCTGCCTTGTGCCTATTCATTGTTCGGGCCTGATAAAAAGTCAGTGATCCCATCCAAAGTTATGTTTGTTACTCTGATAAAGCAAAATTTCTTATGTAGATTGATCGGTATTTGAATGTTCTTACAAACTGTGGGTATATGATGGTCTTTGCCCCTTTTCAGCTCATACATAATTTTAGTTTTTCTTTTTCCGTTAAACTGAAATTTTCATCAAACTGTTGTATTAGCCTACACAACTCATAATAAATTTCAGATTTAATTTATGTCAATTTGTTTGATAAACATGGAATTTGTATTGCAATTATGTTGTAGTGTACATTCAAAGACAGAACTAGAGCATCATATGAGGTATTCGTGTCTTTTTTTTGGCTCTGATTTTCTTACCACAAGAAACACACTGTTATATGGTGGATTTACGTATATTCTGCTTGATTTCCCCTTTTGAGGGTGAAAGCTAACTATCGTTGAAAGTGATACTTCGGTTGAGAAAGCATTGTAAATACTACTCGCCCACATATGCTTTGCCCAATCACACACCCATCATAAGTTATTTTATGCGCTAATATGAAAAGCTCATGAGTTACCAATACAACACACATCCATATGTACATTTTCCGAAAGCTAATCTGAATTGCACATATTAAGAGTAAGGATGAGAATGGCAACATTGACAGAATAAATAACAATCCGATAGAGCCATACATACTTAGTAACTTTAATGTCGCTGGCTGTATTTCTAGTAGAACAAGTGTTTTACAATTGCATGTAAACAGCTACAAATTTAAAATATTTTCCTGTATACAAAACTTGTACATGTTACTGATACACACATCCGAATCCTTGAGACGAAAGTTAATATGAGCACCATGTGAAGCCCTGTTCATTAGTTGAAGCCTATGACGGTGTATTGCCACGAACTTATCATCGTTCCTCTTTACTAAAAGTTTCATCCTTTCTAGCACTCTAGCGTTGAGCACGAAAAAAGTAACAAAATCAATGTCAGATTTTGTGCCCCGATAATAATCCAATACTATTGTTTTCAGATGGATGTCAAAACATGTGCTGGTAATGAGACCCCGGTATTTACGACGCCACAAATTGTTTTTCCATGATTTCTGGCACTGAAAAAAATCGGCAAACCATGTATATAAGAACTTCACAACAACAAGTAGATCAATAAAGAAGCCAAAGAAATTGTACTATCGGTAAAACGATCATCACCTGAATGTACAACTTCTCCAAGCACGGAAAGTTTGTCATCAATTCAATAACCATGTGCAAATTAAGAGTAGCCATACCAAGAACCAAACACTTGATTTTGCACGCCGCTGTTGCAAGGCCACGAATGCACGGTCCCTTCATCAAAGCATGAAATTCAAAACATTAGACAGTAATATACGTAATTTCTGTATATATGCAGTGAAATGCAAGTTATTAGAAGGTTGACAACAGTAAAAAAAATGAATAAGAAGATCAGCTACCTGATGATGACGAATATATGTGGAACCAAACACGAGCCTCGTGGAGTTGGTACAACCTAGGGTCTCCAACTTTGGCACGGAAAGCGCGGCTATATGCAAATCATGGTTGTGATCAAGATGGATTAATGTTTGAAGATGAGGGGCACTCTCGATAACGAGTTCCTCTATGGATGGATCTGGCGAATGATTATCGACTGCGATGGTTGTAAGGGTAAACGAATTGATCCGAGGGCGACGGGCTCCAGTGCACCGAATAATTAGCAAGAACTCGAGAGAAGGGCTGCGGGCAATCATGCTGTTGAGTGAGAAGTCCGAGAGGTAGACATAATGAAGAACGAGCTTTTTAAGCTGGGGGAAGTGAATCCCCTGAAGTGCGTCGTCCGCGAGTGTGAAATGTCCGAATTTGGCAACACAGAGGGTGGGCGAGAAGCGGAAGATTAATGCCGGCACCGGCACCGGCTGCCAGTTGTGCCACCGCCGACGGTAGAACTCAAGCTCCTTGAGTTTATCCAGAGTGGAGGACAGGAGACAGGCGTCGACGGCAGCATCGTTGTCCATGTCCGTGGACAATTCTGGGCGAATGGAGAAGCGGTGGCAGACGCCTTGGTGGGAGGAAATTATGCGTTGTAAAACATCACCGAGTTTACCATCACCGAGTTCAGCGCAGTCGATGTTGAGAGGAAGAGAGCGCCAAAGGGGACGCCAGCGTCTCGCGAGGATCTGCGTGCGGCCGCGTTCCTTGATGGGGAGGAGCGAGATAATCTTACGGAGCATGTCGTCGGGGAGGTCGCTGAGGTTTCTGATGTGGTGGAGATCTCGTCCGTGTCCGCATCCATCGTGTTCAGCCGCTCCGGGATCGGGCGGTGCCGCCGGTGGTGCCGGAGCCGGATAGCGCTCGACCTCGAGTGCGGCTGACTTCCTCTTCCGGGTAGCCGTACTCCTACTACTACGGCCGGCCTCCATCTGTTTGTCAGAGATCGGCCCTGAGGAGAATTAGGTTCTATGGTGGAGCTCGGGATTGGAGGACTGGGAGGGGAGGCTAGGGCCAGATGCGGAGCGGACGAAGCAACCTCGATCGCTTCTGAGGAGAGTGTGTGTTTGACACTTTGACTGCTGGCTTAGTACGATGGATGACAGACCAACCCCATAAATAGAAAACTGGCGGACGTGAGTAAATGGAAAGGTGACATGAGCAATTAGAAACTGCCTAATGTGACATGTGCCCTTGACGCTGCCAGAACCCCGCTGCTCAACAGCTAGCATGTTTTTCAGAAAAAAATAGTACTGCCTCAATCTCAAAATAAATGTCTTAAACTTAATACAAATTTATACTAGAGCTAGTATAAAGTTAAGACAATTATTTTAGAACGGAGGGCGTACGTCGACACCTGCACCTTTAATTTAGTTTGTTGCGGAAGAGAAGATCGTGTCAAAGGTCGCGACAGTAAGAGCATCTCCACCCGTTCGGGTTCGCGTTCCTCGTTCCAAAGATCGCCCGAAAGGGTTTAAATTTTTTTATTAAATCGTCCCAAATTCGGCAAAATCCCAATCAAATTCAAACGAAATTCATAGTTTCGTTAAAATTTATGCAAAAACTGAAATTAAAACATAACTAAACATTAAACTAAGCTTGAACTAAGCTAATGCTACCGCCCGCCGCCGCCTTCTACATGCCGAGGAGCTTGTAGAAGTTGGTGTAGTCGTCGTCGCCATCGTCGTCGTTGCCACCCGCTCCGCCGCCATCCTTGCTGCACCCTTGCCCTAGGTCGCCGAGCCGAATGGGTTTCGAAAGCGCCGGCGCCTCCTCGCCGCTCTAGTCAAGGATGACGATGACACCCTCCTCGCGGCCACGTCGACGGGCGGCGATCTCCTCCAGGGCGCAACACTGGCGTTCCATTTCTTCCCGGATGTAGTCTTCCCGCGTCCATTTCAGGGCGGCCTCGTCGGTGGCGACCATGGCGGGGTGCTCCTGCTCGACGGGCAGGAGCCCCGGCTCCGTCTTCGGCTTGACGAGGCGGGAGGAAGCGTCGGGCTCGTTGATGACGATGCCGGCGCTGCGTGTGCGCCGCCCTAGCAGCGTCTCCTACAGCTCCGGCTTTACGAGGAGCAACGCCAGCGATCCGGAGGAGCGGGAGCGGGACGGGACGACGAGGACGTCGCCGTCTCCATCCTCACAGGCGTCCAGGAGCTGCCGCGGTGGTGGGAGAAAGCTGGCGGCGGAGGGTAGTTGTACCTGGGCGTGTTGGCGCCCTCGATATGCTCGAGGACGGCCTTCATGGTGCGGCCGGGGACGCCCCACCAGTGGCGCCGCCCCTCAAAGTTGTGCCGGCCAGTGGGCTCGACCCCGTTGGTGGCGGCGTGCTAGTTGGCCGGACGACGTTCGAATAATGTTGTCCACAGCGCATTGTTGTCGAGGGTGTACCGCGGGAGGTTGCACGAGTCCTCCGGCAGGCCGGACCGGATGCGCGCAATCCCAGCCCGTCGCTCAGCTCCGATGGCTTGTGGTGGCACTGGCACGCCGCCGACGCTTAGCCTCCAAGACCCCGATTCCCGCATGTCAGGCGGCGCCCGGTACTCCGCCTCGTAGAGGTGGCGGGCCTCGTCCTCGCGGAGGTGCAGGCGGCCGAAATCATTGGCGACCGCTCCATTGCCGGTGTAGTGTTTGACCATCATTCTTGGGTGGGAGAGGGAGAGAAGGCGCCGGGGGTGAAGAAGAAGAGGAGAGAGCGTCGACGGGGGAGGTGTGTGAGCACCGGCTGGGGGTGGGTCGCCTTAGATAGCCGTGGGCAGGCCGGCCTGCAGAGCGACGTCGTGTGAACGCTTGGCAAGAGCCGACGGGTCGTGCTCACGGGGACGCGCGTCGCCGCACCTTCACTGCTCGTCCGTAAATCAATGTAAGGCTGACTGGCGGCGCAACCATCACATTGATTCCCTCGGGAAATGAGGCGATGAGGACGACGACCGCGCGGCCACTTGCTGACTCGGCGGGCCCAACGTTTTTTCGCGCCAAAAACGTTTCCGCCAGCGCCCCCGGGCGATCCCGCGATGGGTTCGGCCTGGGACCGCCGGAGCTTGAACCGCCCGTAAACTAAGCTTGAACTAAGCTTAAACTACCGCTGCTGCCCGTCACTGCCGCTTTCTCCATGCCGAGGAGCTTATAGAAGTTGGTGTAGTCGTCGTCTCCATCGTCGCTGTTGCCACCCACTCCGGAGCCGTTCTTACTGCACCCCTGCCCTGGGTCACCGAGACAAATGGGGTACGAAAGCGCCGGCGCCTCCTCTCCACTCTCGTCAAGGATGACGATGACACCCTCCTCGCGGCCGCGTAAACGGGTTGGGATCTCCTCCAGGGCGCGGCATTGGCGCTCCATTTATTCCCGTACGTAGTCGTCCCACGCCCATTTTAGGGCGGCCTCGTCGGCGGCGGCCATGGCGAGGTGCTCCTGCTTAACGGGCAGCAGCCCCGCCTCCGTCTTCGGCTTGATGAGGCGGAAGGAAGCGTCGGGCTCGTTGTTGATGCGGGTGTTGCGTGTATGACGCCCCAGCGGCGTCTCCTGCGGCTCTGGCTTGACGGGGAGCAACGCCGGTGATCTGGAGGAGCGGGAGCGGGAGCCGGACGACGAGGACATCGCCGTCTCCATCCTCCTCGGCGTCTAGAAGCTGCCGCGGCGGCGGGAGAAATTTGGCGGCGGAGGGTAGTAGTACATGGGTGTGTTGCCGCCCTCGCTGTGCTCAAGGACGGCCTCCAAGGTGCGGCCCGGGATGCCCCACCAGAGGCGCCACCCATCGGAGTTGTGCCGGCCGCGAGGCTCGACCCCGTTGGTGGCGGCGACCTAGTTGGCGGGACGGCATTCGAATAACGCCGTCCACAGCGCGTTGCTGTCGGGGGCGTACCGCGGGAGGTTGTGCGAGTTCTTCGGCATGCCGGACCGGATGCGCACAATCTCCGCCCGTCGCTCAGCTCCAGTGGGCGGTGGTGGCACCGGGACGCCGCCGGCGCTCAGCCTCCAAGACCCCGGCACCCACATGTCTGGCGGCGCCGGGTACTCAGCCACGTAGAGGAGGCGGGCCTCGTCCTCACGGAGGTGCCGACGGCCGAAACCGTTGGTGTCCGCTCCATCGCCGGCGTAGTGTTCGACCATCGTTCTTGGGGAGGAGAGGGAGAGAAGGCGCCGGTGGCGAAGAAGAACAGGAGAGATCATCGGCGGGGAGAGGTGTGGCCACCGGCGGCGGTGGGTCGCCTTATATAGTGACGGGCGGGCGGGCACACGGAGCGGCGGCGTGTGAATGCATGGCAGGAGCCGACGGGACGCGCTTCGCCGCGCTTCACTGTGCCGCCCGTCAATCAATGGAAGGTTGACCGACGACGCAGCGTTCGCATCGATTCCCGCGGAAAACGAGGCGATGAGGACGACGATCGCGCTGCCACTCGCTGAATCGACGAGCCCAATGTTTTTTCACGTCAAAAATGTTTCCGTCGGCAGTGTTTTTTCACGCCAAAAATGTTTCCGTCGGCGCCCCCGGGAGACCCGCGTTCATCCAGTTCTGACAGTGGCGATGGTATGAGAATTGAGAAGGGCATGCATGGCTTCCTCCACGGGTGCTTCTTTTCTGTTCCATATTTCATGTCAATTGTTGCTTCCTCCATCTTCCTCTCTATTTTTCATCGCTCCCCAACAATGCATCATCCAGTTCTCCATCAAATCAAAAATTGAAGATGAAGACCATCAACCAAACCGGAGTTCCATATAGCCAAGAATCCGGCCAGGGGTAGATATTCATCATATATATAACAACGATAACGCTGAAGATATTGCCTCGCAGATTTGAACAACAAGGGACGAAACCATCAATTTCTGTTTAGGCCAGGGGGTGTAGAGATTAAGAGCATCTTGAATTGAAGATTTGGAGATGTAAACCAGGAGATGTAAAAAAGTTACATCTTCAAAAAAGAGGCAATTCCAACGGATGATCTAAATTTGTGATGTGGAAGGGCAACTCCAACAAATGATGCAAATGCAGATATAAAAGTAGTTGAACTTGGGGACCTTCTTCAGCGGCATGGTGGCGGCGGGGTGGCAGCGGGCGAATCGAGGCGGGCGGCGGCACTGGAACCGTATGGTGGGTGAGGCAGCAGTGTGGTGGTGCGGGGCAGCGGGGCTGCTGGCTAGGCGCCTATGCTGGGATGCGCGGCGACGGTGCTATGGGTGGGGCAGGCGAGCGGGGTTGCTGGCGTGATGGCGGTGCGGTGGTGCGAGGTGGCGTGGTGGGGACCTGGGGCAGAGTGGGCGGAGCGGCGACAGGGATAATCAATCGGCGGACACCTCGACCGTGTCGAGGAAATGGGCCGATTCGCGGCGTGTGATAGTGGCCGGTGATCGAAACGCAGCGGAATCGACGGCGGGGGTCGTGGAGGGGGCGGATCTGGCGTGGGGCGATGGTGGCGTGGTGCTGCTGACGGAGGAAAAGAATGGGGTTGAGGAAAGAAATTGAAAGGGCGGTTTGCAAGGGGCTGGCGTTTTTACATCTGCTGTAGGTGGAGATGTATATTTGCATCGCGAGGTCTTGTATTTTACATACACTAGTAGAAAACGGGCCTTTGGCCGGGACCCTTTAGTCCCGGCCTGCCTCTGGGCCGGGACTAAAGGCCCGGCCACGTCGTCCCAATTCTCATATCCTTCCTCGAGGCTTTAGTCCCGGCCCGTAAGGAACCTTTAGTCCCGGTTCGTGTTCCAAACCGGGACTAAAGGGCTACGCGGTGGGCAGCCCGCATGTGCGCCACCTTTAGTCCCGGTTTGTGTCTCAAACCGGGACTAAAGTCCTCTGCCTATATATAGCACAGCCCCCCCCTCCCCTCTTCGTTGCATTTTTCTTGGATGGAGGATTGTGGGTGGGTGCTTGCTCTCCACTTTTTTTGATGCACTAGAGGTGTTTGTTGAAATGTGTGTTAGAGCGATGCCGCTTCAATTCACCGAACACAACTACGATACCAAATGCCCGAGCCACGCTTAAACCTCTTCCTCTTTATTTCTACTTATTCTAAAAGGTTAGCAACTATATTTCCTCGTTTAGACCGTGCGGTACTAATTTTTAGGATCGTGATTGTATTTGATATACTGTCGTATAACGCAGATGAGCCATCCATGGATGTACGGTGATCGACGCACAGCCGCTTACAGAGAAGGCGTGCATTCTTTTCGAGATGCAGCCGATGCGAACAAGCATGGTGGTGGCTATATGTTTTGTCCATGTGTTGAATGTCGGAATGAGAAGGATTACACTTCCTCAAGAGTCATTCAGAGCCACCTGCTTCGGTCCGGTTTTATGTCAGGCTATAATGTTTGGACCAAGCACGGAGAAAGAGGGGTTATGATGGAAGACGACGATGAAGAAGAAGAGAATGATGATGACAACTACCGATTTATGTTCCCTGAGTATGCTGATACCGCAATGGAAGACAATGAAGAAGAAGATCAGAATGAAGAATGGGAACCAGATGAGCCCGCTGATGATCTTGGCCGGGTCATTTTTGATGCACGGCGAGGTTGCGACACAGAAAAGGAGAGGTTGCAGTTCGAGCAGATGTTACAGGACCACAACAAATTGTTGTACCCAACTTGTGAAGATGGCCAGAAGAAGCTGGGTAGCACACTGGAATTGCTGAAGTGGAAGGCAGAGACCGGTGTGACTGACTCATCATTCGAAAAGTTGCTGGTACTGATGAAGAAGATGCTTCCAAGAAAGAACGAATTTCCGCCAGCACGTACGAAGCAAAGAAGCTTGTCTGCCCTCTAGGATTAGACGTGCAGAAGATACATGCATGCCCTAATGACTGCATCCTCTACCGCGGTGAGAAGTACGAGAATATGGATAAATGCCTGGTATGCACTGCATTGCGGTATAAGATCAGAAAAGATGACCCTGGTGATATTGAGGGCGAGCCACCCAGGAAGAGGGTTCCTGCCAAGGTGATGTGGTATGCTCCTATAATACCACGGTTGAAACGTCTGTTCAGAAATAAAGATCATGCGAAGTTGTTGCGATGGCACATGGAAGATCGTATGAAAGACGATAAGTTGAGGCACACCGCTGATGGTCGGCAGTGGAGAAAAATCGAGAGAGAGTTCCCGAGATTTGCAGCTGACGCAAAGAACTTATGGTTAGGTCTGAGTACAGATGGTATGAATTCTTTTGGGGAGCAGAGTTGCAGTCACAGCACCTGGCCCGTTACTCTATGTATCTACAACCTTCCTCCTTGGTTGTGCATGAAGCGGAAGTTCATTATGATGTCAGTGCTTATACAAGGTCCAAAGCAACCCGACAACGATATTGATGTGTACCTAAGGCCATTAGTTGATGAACTTTTACAGGTGTGGGCCGAACCAGGTGTACGTGTGTGGTACGAGCACAAACAAGAGGAATTTGACCTTCGGGCATTGCTCTTCGTAACCATCAATGATTGGCCTGCTCTTAGTAACATTTTAGGACAGTCAAACAAGGGATACAATGCATGCACTCACTGTTTGGATCAGACAGAAAGTATATATCTCGACAACTGTAGGAAGAATGTGTATCCGTACAATCGTCGTTCTCTTCCGCCCAAGCATCCCTTAAAGAAAAAAGGCAAGCATTTCAATGGCAAGGCAGAACCCCGGGGGAAGCCTGTCATCCGTACTGGTGTTGAAGTATTTGATATGGTCAAAGATTTAAAAGTAATCTTTGGAAAGGGTCCTGGCAGCCAACCTGTTCCTAACGGCCGTGATAAGCGCGTACCCATGTGGAAGAAGAAATCTATATTTTGGGAGCTACCCTACTGGGAAGTCCATGAGGTCCACTCGGCAATCGACGTGATGCACCTGACGAAGAATCTCTGCGTGAATATTCTAGGCTTCCTGGGCTTGTATGGGAAGTCAAAAGATACACCGGAAGGACGGGAGGACCAGGAATGTCATAAAGGAAGAGATGGCATGCATCCAGGGCGGTTTCAAGGGCGTGCCATCTACGCTCTTACTAAGGAAGAGAAGGAAATGTTCTTTGAAGTCCTGTTCAGTATCAAGGTCCCGACTGGCTTCTCGTCGAATATAAAGGGAATCGTAAATATGAAAGACAAAAAATTCCAAAACCTAAAGTCTCATGACTGCCACGTGCTTATGACGCAATTGCTTCCGGTTGCATTGAGGGGAATTCTACCGGGAAATGTTCGCCTGGCAATTGTGAAGGTATGTGCATTCCTCAATGCAATTTCTCAGAAGGTAATCGATCGAGAAAGTCTATCAGGGTTACAGATTGATGTGGTCCAATGTCTGGTCAGCTTTGAGCTGTTGTTCCCGCCATCCTTCTTCAATATAATGACACACCTCCTAGTTCACCTAGTCGAAGAGATTAGAATTCTCGGTCCTGTGTTTCTACACAATATGTTCCCGTTCGAGAGGTTCATGGGAGTCTTAAAGAAATATGTTCGTAACCGTGCTAGGCCAGAAGGAAGTATCTCCAAGGGCTATGGAACAGAGGAGGTCATTGAGTTTTGTGTGGACTTTCTTCCTGACCTTAAGCCGATTGGTGTTCCTGAATCTCGGTATGAGGGTAGGCTGACAGGAAAAGGCACACTAGGAAGGAAAGAAAAAGTATGTATGGACGGGCATTCTTTCTCTCAAGCACACTACACAGTTCTACACAATTCCACCGTGGTGGCTCCGTATATCGTGAGACACAAGAATATTCTACGCTCCGAAAACCTGGGGAAGGCTGACTCTTGGATTAAAGGGGAACACGAGAAGACTTTCGGCAGTTGGTTGTAGACACATCTCATGAATGACGACACCATTGAAGATGAGCTGTACTGTTTGGCCAGGCCACCATCTTCGACTATATGTACTTTCCAAGGATATGAGATAAATGGGAATACATTTTACACGGTTGCCCAAGATAAAAAGAGCACCAACCAAAATAGTGGTGTCCGCTTTGATGCAATAGACGAGAATGGGCACTGTTTGGAAACATATTAAGGGTACATAGAGGAGATATGGGAACTTGACTATGGACCTACTTTTAAGATCCCTTTATTTCGGTGCAAATGGGTGAAGCTGACAGGAGGCAGAGTAGTTGTAGACCAAAAGTACGGCATGACAACAGTGGATCTCAACAATCTTGCGTACATGGACGAACCATTTGTCCTAGCCAATGATGTCGCTCAGGTTTTCTATGTGAAGGACATGTCTACATTAACGAGAAAAAGAAATCAGCAAAAGAAGATATCGTCCGATGAGCCAAAACGGCACATAGTTCTTTCAGGGAAAAGAAACATCGTGGGACTAGATGACAAGACAGACATGTCAGAAGATTATAATAAGTTTCATGAAATTCCGCCCTTCAAAGTGAAAACTGACCCAAGCATCCTACTGAATGATGAAGATTCTCCATGGCTACGACCCAGAAAAAAACAGAAATAATAGATAGGAATATTGGTGCAATAATGTAATAATGTATTAAACCTTTTATGTAATGCATGTATGGAATGTACTAAATTTCAAACACTTTTCATTTTCATAGTATCCATGTAAGAGATGAGTTCTCGTTCGAAACCCTGATACTTCAAGAGAGATTGTCCGTTTTGTACACGAAGTGCATCCAGTTGTTGTCGTAGCCCTCTCAACTTTTTAACACATGCTATGTGGGTGAAATGATGATAGCATGCCAACTTTCAACATTTTCAGAGTTCATTTGTAGTGCTTTTCAATTTCAGGGTCAACTAGCTCAAAAAAAATAAGTAAATGCACGAAATATATCAAATGAAGTCAGAAATTGTTGAAATTTTGTGGTGTGCCTTTGAATGGTGCATTTTGAACACACAAAAAGTATGGAGTTCAAATAAGTTCAAAAAAATGAAACCCCTTTGTAAGAGATGAGTTCTCGTTCGAAACCATGATACTTCGAGAGAGATTGTCCGTTTTGTACACGAAGTGCATCCAGTTTTTGTCGTAGCCCTCTCAACTTTTTTACACATGCTATGTGGGTGAAATGATGATAGCATGCCAACTTTCAACATTTTCAGAGTTCATTTGTCGTGCTTTTCAATTTAAGGGTCAACTAGCTCAAAAAAAAAAAGTAAATGCACGAAATATATCAAATGAAGTCAGAAATTGTTGAAATTTGATGGTATGCCTTTGAATGGTGCATTTTTAACACACAAAAAGTATGGAGTTCAAATAAGTTTAAAGAAATGAAATCCCTTTGTAAGAGATGAGTTCTCGTTCGAAACCCTGATACTTCGAGAGAGATTGTCCGTTTTGTACACGAAGTGCATCCAGTTTTTGTCGTAGCCCTCTCAACTTTTTAACACATGCTATGTGGGTGAAATGATGATAGCATGCCAACTTTCAACATTTTCAGAGTTCATTTGTAGTGCTTTTCAATTTCAGGGTCAACTAGCTCAAAAAAAATAAGTAAATGCACGAAATATATCAAATGAAGTCAGAAATTTTTGAAATTTTGTGATGTGCCTTTGAATGGTGCATTTTGAACACACAAAAAGTATGGAGTTCAAATAAGTTCAAAAAATCATTGCAGAACATATGACCAAATTAATACAAGTTCATCATCACATTAAAGTCAAAGAACAGTAGTGATCAAATGTTATTATTGCAAAAAATAAATACATAAAGTTCTCTCATAAAACAACGTACAACTATGTAAAACATTTAAATGCAACAACAAATGCGATCAAAATCGCAACTAAGGTAACAATTGACCCAACAGTATAATGATACCAAGCCTCTAATATTCCTAATCTTCAAGCGCATTTCATCCATCTTCAAGCGCATTGCATCCATCTTCAACCGCATCGCATCGATCTTCATCTTGCGATCATCGATGACATCGGCGACATGCAACTCCAGTTCCATATTCTTATCCTAAATTATTTTCAATTTTTTTTCAAATATTTGTTTTCTTTTTCAACCAAATTTAACTTCTCGACAAGAATTTTTATGTGGGTTGGAATTTCCGGTTCACATACCTCCTAGATTAAAAAAATATATGTCACATTGGTCGTCATAGTTGTCATAGATACTAAATAAAACAAATAGTTATAAAAGATAATATATACCACATCCGAATCATAGACAGGACGAGGGCCGACGGAGGCGGATACCAAAACCATCGCACTATATAATAACAAAAAATAATGAAAGCGAGTAATTTATACAAGTATGTATCTAAATCATACAAGTAAGATTTTTTTGATTTTAAAAAGAAGATAAGAACAAGAGGCTCACCACGGTGGTGCTCGCAGTTGGTTTGCATGGCCAAACCTAGACAAATATTAAGGAAAATGAAGCTTGGAGGTCGAGTTTGGAGAGGAGAAAGCTTAAATAGAGTGGCTCGGGCATTTCATCGAACACGTCATGTGCATGAACTAGGGTGGCAAGAGCATGGCATGGTCACACTTCAACAACCAAAAAACAGGGGATATGGCGGGCAGGGGCGAGGGCTTATATAGGCAAAACCTTAGTCCTGGTTCTTGCCACGCCCCGGGACTAAATGCCCCTGCTTCCTACCTTCTTGTCCGCCGAAAAAGGGCCTTTAGTCCCGGGTTGTGGCTCCAGCCGGGACTAAAGACCCCCTTTAGTCCCGGTTGGAGCCACGCCCCGGGACTAAAGGTTCGTGTTTCCCGCCTTCTAGTCTGCCCGAAAAAGGGTCTTTAGTCCCGGGTCGTTGCGCCACCCGGGACTAAAGGGGTCTTTAATCCCGGATCGAGCCCCGAACCGGGACTAAAGATCCACCTGTATAAGCGGGAGTTCGAAAATTTCGAACCCAAATCGTCCATTTTCTCTTCTCTTCCTCTCGTTCTCCTGCCCGGCGCGGCAAGCGACGAACTCGACGACGCCGTCAGGCTGCCCGCCGTCCTGCTCGCCGCCGCCTGCCGTCCTCCTCGCCTTCGCCGTCGTCCTGCTCGCCGCCGCCGTCCTCCTCGCCGCGCGCCGCCCTCCTCGCCGCGTGTCGCCGTCCTCCTCGCCGCGCGCCGCCCTCCTCCTTGCTGCGCGTCGTCGACACCCCCGGCCGGTAAGCCCCACGCCCCCTCCTCCCCAACACTCCAGCCAGCACAAGCAAAGAAGAAAAAGGAGAAGAAAGGAAGAAAAAGGAGAAGAAAGGAAGAAAAAGGAGAAGAAATGAAGAAAAAGGAGAAGAAAGGAAGAAAAAGGAAAAGAAAGGAAGAAAAAGGGAAGAAAGAAAGAAAAAGGAGAAGAAAGGAAGAAAAAGGAGAATAAGAAAAGGAGGAGAAGAAAAGAAGAAAAAGGAGAATAAGAAGAGGAACAATAGGAGAAGAGGAGAGGAGACGAAGTAGTAGAAGAATAGGAGAAGTAGAAGTAGAAGTAGAAGAATAATAGGAGAAGTAGAAGTAGAAATATAATTTTGCTATTGTATATGCTTAAGTGTTAATAGTTTAATTTTTTTTATTGTATATGCTTAAGTGTTAATAGTTTATTTTTAGCAAGAAAATTAATAGAACTAGTTTAATTTTGCTATTGTATATGCTTAAGTGTCCGGGACTGGGCTCCGCCACGCTGGTATTTTAGAGTTTAGGTTCTAGCCAAGACCCGGGACTAAAGGTACTCCTATATAAAACGAGCCTTCGAAGTTTCCAACCCCTCTTATATAGTTTGTTAGTTTATTAGTTAATCAAATGTCCGTTTTTTGCAGAACTATGGATCCACATATCAGGAACCTCGAAGAGGAAGAACTTCTCGAAGATATAATCAAAGACGGCCCCGACGTTGAACTAGCCGAATCTCCGACGTCATATCTAAACGACTCCGGATATGGAATGGAGGTCGAGCGACACGAAGATGAAGCCGATGGGGCAGGAGATAGGTCCAATGACGGAGAAGGTGATGATAGCTCCACTGATGGAGAAGCCGGTGGAGAAGCCGGTGAAGAAATAATAAAGTCCGGCGAGGTATACATATGAAGTTCGACAATCACTTGTAATATGTGAAAAATATTGGAGATAGCTCTATATTGTATACATATACATTCATTTGATGAATGTTTCTCCCTCTTAGGCCTCCACATCGAGCAAATCTACGAAACGAGGCCCGACTAGAAAGTTGGATGCACAGACGAATTACACCTTTGAGGTGATAATGCCTACGGGCGAACCCAAGCTTCCTAAGAATGCTGCTGACACATTCAAGAAGCAATGCGGAGTTCTCGTTAGGGATCACGTCCCGATCAGTGTTCGGGAGTGGAACAAGCGCAAAGGGGCAGCCGATAGTGACTATGTCGCCGAAAGGTACAAAGATAATCTTTGGAATGATCTCATGTCACATTTCAACCTGCCAGAATGTGAGAATGAAGACGCCACAGATAAACTGAGGGCCAAAGTCAAGCAGTGGACTCTAAAGAAGATGGCCGAACTATTCCGTAGCAGGAAGAAGAAGCTATGGAAAAACTATCTGGAGACCAAGAAAGTGCCAGTATTCGAGGGGTATCTAGCCAAGCAGGCGAATCACTTGAAGGAATTTCAAGAGTACAAGGAGTCAGAAGATGCCCAAGCATTATCAGAAAAGAACAAGATAAATGCAGATAAGAAGAAATATCACCACAAGCTGGGGCCTGGGGGCTATGAGACTGCCATCCCAAAGTGGGGAAAGAAAGAGCAAGATCTGATAGATAAAGGCGTCGTACCTGAACCACTCCGTGATGAGTGGGAATTGAGAGCAAGAAATTGGTTCCTTGCGCATGGTGGGTTGTACGACGAAAAAACAGGGGACCTCATCTGCAATGACAATCTTAGGATACCCAGGGAGAATTGGAAAAGGATAGTGAAAGAAATTAAGGAGGGACAAAGAAAGTTCACTGCAGATAAAGATAAAGATTTTCTCACATTGGTCCTCGGCAATGACGAACATGGAGGATGAACGCGAGGCTTCGGTCCATCTTACCCGTGGTGGCTTGGGTTTGCCAGAGACCAAGACACTTACAGAAGCCGAGAGAGAGCAAAGAAGCGGCAGAAGGATGAGGATAATGACAAGTTCAACCAGTTGCTTGCCAGGATTAACGAGCAACAGAAGCAGATTGATAAGCTTAGAGGAGTACCGTGCCAGGAAGATCCTGCACTTGATATTACCGGCGCCCCATCTAAGCGGAAAAGCAGCGTGGCTGAATCTGAGGCCCCACCCTGTGATGAACGAAGAATAATACAGGACTGTCCTGGCTACCCCGTGGATGGAATCAAGAAGTCAACATCATGTGAACTCCATCAGAAATTCAAGAACATATCCATGAAGGTGGCTGTTGGACAAGCTTTACCTTCTGGCCCTGATGCACGCTGGCATGGCCGTGAGATTCCAGCTGGCTTTGCTAAAGTCGGGGTGGATGAAATCATGACGGGGTTTAGTGATATGGAGCTCGACATAGCTGGACCCGACGATGAGAGGACACTCGGAGAAGTACTGGGTGGAGTCATCCTATGCGACAAGAACTACATCAAGCTTTCAGGCTCGGCCCCAAGGACAACACCGCCTCCGAGTCGTCGCAGGTCACCTACACCTCCATTACCTCCAAGCCCTCCACATGACGTCGGCCGGCACAACACGAGTCCATCTCTATCTCCGCCGCCACCCGCTCCGGATACAAAGCCTGAGCCTGCCACGGATACAAAGCGGGAGCGTGCCACCAAGAACGCTCCGCTGTCGCCCGCTCCGGATATAAAGCCTGAGCCTGCCACGGATACAAAGCGGGAGCGTGCCACCAAGAACGCTCCGCCACCGCCCGCTCCGGATACAAAGCCTGAGCCTGCCACGGATACAAAGCGGGAGCGTGCCACCAAGAACGCTCCGCCACCGCCCGCTCCGGATACAAAGCCTGAGCCTGCCACGGATACAAAGCGGGAGCGTGCCACCAAGAACGCTCCGCCGCCGCCCGCTCCGGATATGCAGCCTGAGCCTGCCACGGATACAAAGCGGGAGCGTGCCACCAAGAACGCTCCGTCGCCGCCCGCTCCGGATAAGCAGCCTGAGCCTGCCACGGATACAAAGCAGGAGCGTGCCACCAAGAACGCTCCGCCGCCGCCCGCTCCGGATACAAAGCCTAAGCCTGCCACGGATACAAAGCGGGAGCGTGCCACCAAGAACGCTCCGCCGCCGCCCGCTCCGGATACAAAGCCTGAGCCTGCCACGGATACAAAGCGGGAGCGTGCCACCAAGAACGCTCCGCCGACGATTCCTAAGCCACAGAGCACCCCAAAGCGCAAACGGTCGCCCCTCCCAAAGGTACGTCATGCTAATCTTCCTATCGGACCTTATGATCGTACCCCTTCCATCACAGTATGACTTACACCATAAGCCTGATGACTATACACGCACATTGCCAGCACAACACGAGTCCATCTCGATCACCGCCGCCGGACTTGGGTCGTCCGTCTCTGCCGCCGCCCGCTCCGGACACTAAGCGGGAGCGTGCCACCAAGAACGCTCCGCCGACGATTCCTAAGCCACAGAGCACCCCAAAGCGCAAACTGTCGCCCCTCCGAAAGGTACGTCATGCTAATCTTCCTATCAGACCTTATGACTTACACCATAAGCCTGATGACTATACACGCACATTGCAGAAGGAAGTGAAAAAGAGCAGATCACATGCAAGTGCAAGTGGGAGCAAATCAAGTTCAACTACAAGAAAGAAAAAATCAGACGTTCCTCAGCTTGGACAATAGGCCAAACAGTCGATCCCACCCCTCAAGGTGTTAACCAAGAATGTTCCCCCTTCGATGCAGGGTCTAGCTTTAGAAAGTGCAAAGAAGTTGGCGGCTGCATGTGGTGTCTCGGTTGAAGAATTGCTGTCTTCCCAAGACGACAAGATACCCAAGGCTGTGGTAGCCCCTAAGCCACAGTTTGTCTTGGGTGAGCCTTTGGTCAGCAAAGATGATCTCCCAACAAATATACGTTACTTGCATCAATGGTACTTAAGTGAATCAAAGAATGGGAGAACAATGATCGTGCTGAGTGTCCCCAAGGAGTACTACGGCCGCCCTGAACAAATCCCTATCGACTTTGATGAACTCTTCCAGATGTACAATGGCGACACCCTCGACAAATCGCTTATGAGTTGCTATTGTCTGTAAGTTTTTCAATTCGTTGTCTACATATATATAACTTGTTTAGTTATTTCAATTCATTGTCTATATATAACTTGTACTCTATTATGGAGAATGAAGATTCTGTATTGTAAAAGTAAGTGCATCCTAAATATTGGGTTTATTGACCCAGATAAAATACATATAGCGACGCTAACTAATTATCCCAAGGAGACGGAGGAAAACCTTCTAAGGTTTCTAATAGATCAAAATTTCTGTGACCACATACTGTTTCCATACAACTTCAGGTGAGGGGCTTTACTCTGTTGTGTCCATTCACTTATAAGTGTAATTGATAAGTTACTGACACTTATATATATATACATGTGCAGCTTCCATTGGATTCTGTTGGACATTCAAATTGATAAGGGAAGAGTTGATGCCTTCGACCCATTATCGAGACCCTTGAAACAGTTCCAAAGCCTGCAGGACATGCTCCAAGGGTAATTTTAATCATTCTTGCGCTCTATCGGTCTCTTTCGATGATTTTCTGATATATCAATTAATGAAAAACTGAGCAAATCATTATCCTTGTCGGGCAGGGTTTGGAAGCGGTTCAAGTGCGTGACTCCCGGTAACTTTCATGAGAAGCTGACCTTTAAAGCGGCTCAGGTAAGTAGTAGTATGATATACTTCTATTAATTTTCAATACATTTATGATGCTAGATTATTATTTTGATTATATATATTCTATTCTCGTAAAGTGCGACCAGCAGCCACGGGGAACGCATCTATGCGGATACTATGTTTGCGAGACCATTCGCATGTTTACCTCTGAGCACAAGGATCACAGATTCGACGTAAGCAATGAACATTCACACCTCTATTTTTACTCGTCATTCTTTGTTATCATGATTGATATTCATATTCATCTCCTCTTCTTATATAGCACACGGCCATGACGACGAAGGTCCTACCAGAGCAACGCGCGATTGCTGTTGCAGAGGAGCTTGCGATCTTTCTGAGGACGGAAGCTATAGATGACAAAGGACGATTTAGTGTAGCTAGGGGCCATTACTGATGTCCGTCCATGTAATCGAATAGACGGGCTCTAGTCCCGATAATTCAGATCTCCATATAATTCTATATATATACTCGCTTGTAAGATAAGTTAATTATATATATATATATATATATATATATATATATATATATATATATATGCATAATTATTTCTATTTTAAATTATATTGAAACTAATTCCCGAACACCAAACAAGGCATCACGTTAATCTCCCGAACACCTAAACCTAAAACCCTAAAACCCAAAAATAATTTCATTCAAGAAAAAAAGCCAAAAACCAACAAAATCTGAAAATCTTTAGTCCCGGTCCGTGTAACGAGCCGGGACTAAAGGGCCTGCCCCTGGGGCGCTACGAGGCACCCACGTGGAGCACCTTTAGTCCCGGCGTGTAAGAGGACCGGGACGAAAAGGTTAGGCCTTTAGTCCCGCCCCTTTAGTCCCGGTTGGTGAACCGGGACTAAAGCCCCTTACGGGCCGGGGCTATAGGCCCTATCCCCACTAGTGATATCTAAAAGGCAGAGGTGTAATTATTATTATTATTACATCTACATCATCTATTTGTAGAAGGGTTATTAATTAAGACTTCAAGATGCAAAAATTTGTTATTTTTTCATCTACAGTTTCAATTCGAGATGTTCTGAGTGGCTAACATCCGATCTTTGAAAAACATTATTCTGGAAAGTGGGTTAGTTGTAAATGGGCCAACACTATAGCACATCATGACTTATGCTTTGGGGTTATAATTTTGCGACAAGCAAGCTGCATGATAATTAACCGGCCATTTAACAAATTGTATATTCTACAAAAGAACTCGGTTATTAACATATTCACAAAGAGGACTGAAGAATGCAATATATCATTATGTCATATTAAACTGATAATTGTGCTTCAAGTGTTTATATCTTCTGGTAGAACAATTAATTAACTATGTTGGGCCAATATACTATAAAACAAACTTAACTAATCAATACACACTACCAAAATGTGCATGATTCAAAGGTATGACTCTTCAGGAGAGCAAAGAAAAAAATTCAGAAAGGAAGAAAATTAAAATGTGTGTGCTTCTTGAAGTTAAATCCAACAACGAATTACAAAGCATGGTTTGTAGTGTTTGAAGCATGACATCCATACGAATTACAAAGCATGGTTTGTAATGTTAGAAGCATATATTGATGATTTTTTGCGCGAACACAGTGGCATCTCCATCAGATGCGCCATGTTTCACATCATTAAACCAAAAATTGCAACAATAAAGATGTAATCATTGGTAGCATTGCAGAGTAATTAAGCAAGCAAATCATAAATACTCACTTCATCCGGATGTCTTTGTCACGTGCTATATAACTAGTGTTCATAAGAAAAGTGTTACTACTTGTTCGCCTCCCTCTCACCCCCACTTATTTCCTCACCCAATGCATGCAAGTTTTGCTCATTTCTTCTTTGCCATCACCAGCGAAATGGAGATACGAAAATATGACATGTCAATTATGGAATCTTGAAGCATGCTTTCGCAGGAGAAACACATGATTTCGATCGTCGTAGTTCAAAAATTTGCATGACGCACCCACTCTGCCTCAGTTGTGATGCACTAACGATATTGACAAACGAATCTGGATCGCTGCACTAACGATAATGACAAACGAATCTGGATCGGTGGAAGTAGCAGATATGCATTGATATTAACTACCCATAGGGCAGACTCACTACAAAAGATATATGGTCAACGAGTATAATCTTTCTATAAATAACTAATCGAATGATGACACTCAAAAAATGGACATCCAAATAGATTGGTACCACCCCTCCGCATTGTAGCTCCTCCGAGGGACCAATGAGCGGAACACTATATCCGCCCCCCCTACGCCATAGAGTGATGTGGATGCCGGAGGTGAGGTTTCCTCTTTGGGGGGTAGCGACCCCCCCTCCCCGAGTGATTATGTATGAGATATCTGTATGTTGTAATATTTGAAGGACATGTGTTTCTCAGTACGACAAGATGGATGCAGCCACAAAATTTTCACCATAATGTTTTGTGTGTCAACTTTGGTGTAATAGAGTAGCTATAGAGATAGCGGTAAGATTGCAAATGCGAGGAGGGTGTAAATGTGAACAGAGAATAAAAACTGAAGAAACTATTGCCACAGTATTGATTTTGAAATTGTTGCCATGGCAAGCCGTTTTCATATAAATCTGTTTTTGTTAAAACGGCTACCACATGAGTGTTTTTCTGCTGCCACGGCGACATTTTCGGATGAAATTTTGTGAATACAATGAAGACTTGTTTGGCGTGAGGGCCATACCATATCTTGCTATTTTGAAATACCTAGCAGATTTTATCCCTTTTTGGATGCACCCTTTTCATTGTGCTTTAGTCGCTTTTATCAGTGTGATCTCTCATAGTAAAATGTCATGTAGTTAGAGTTTTCGTATGTGTAGCTCTGTCTAGAACAGATATCTCTTCAGGGTATGACATATACACATGAGTATGAATAGTCAGTGAGGTGTAAGTCCAGTGAATGTGAGGCCTTTCTTCATGAGCATATGGTTATCCTGACGTCCATGCAAGAGAGTCCTGAGATCAGAGCACACCCATCAAAAGATGAGCAAGAGTCACATGGAGATATGATCGGCAAAGTTCGCCTACCGATTAAAATACATCGTCAACAATGATGCACTCATTAATGGTGTTGAGTTAATTTATGGATCTCGAATCACTAAATATCATTTATGAGAGATATTGGTTTGAGCCGAAGCGCACTTTAAAATTAAATAAGTAGAATCACTCGTGTAATTAATTATGACCCTTGTTGAAAGTATATTTTTTTATTATAGTTGTAGAATAACGGATCGTGGTTCCACCTTTTTAGTAGGCACAGGAGGCCACCAGGGGCTAGGGGAGCCCCAGAGAGTCTAGGCGCCCGTTTAAGTTGGGTGCCTCCATTTGGTGCCTACTCTCTCCGTCCGATAATAAGTGTACTTTTTCCTTTTCCGTCAGTCAAACTAGTTGAACTTTGACTAACTTTATTGTAAAAAGTGCTAGCATTTATGACATCAAATAAGTATCAATAGATTTGTCTTTACATGAAGTTTCTAAATATATCATTTTCATGTCATATATGTTGCTACTATTTTCTATAACGTTGATCAAATTTTAAAAAGTTTGACTATGTACTAATCTATATGTACACTTATTTGTGGACGGAGGGAGTAAGCACTAGGCGGCAACTAGGGCTGGGCCTTGGTCTTGTGATCCTGTTCTTGCACAAAAATCATCTCTTGTTTTTCCTATATTTTTGCGGACTTCTTTTGAGGTGATTACCTGAAATTCCAAAAACAACAAAAAAGGGCATTGAGCACTGAATTAATAGGTTGGTTCCTGAAAATAGCTTACAAACGTTACAAACTTGAAGGATAATATGCATTTAATATACAAATATTAAAAATACATTGAAGATGTATCAATGATTCACACCAATTCTATCTCATTTACTGGCCCTCTAGGGTCTAGTTCTTATCTTTGTCGACCAAGGTTGGACACTCGTTGGCCTAGATTTATATCGTCGTCTTTGGCTGCATATTCCGTAGGCAACTCCAACAAATGATGTAAATTAGTGATGTAAAAGGGCAACTCCAACAGATCATCCAAATGCAGATGTAAAACTAGTTGAACTTGGGGACCTTCTTTGACGACATAGTAGCAACGGGGTTGTGGCGGACGAGTCGGGGCGGGCGCCGGTGGTGGAACCAGGTGGTGGGAGAGGCGGCGGTGCGGTGGTGCGGGGTGACACGGCGACGGTGCTGCTGATGGGACTGGCGGGGCTGCTGGAGAGGCGGCGATGCGATGGTATGGGGCGGCACGGCGAGGTGCTGCGTGGGGGGCGGCTTCTGGGATGAATCAATCGGCGGCCAAGGCGACCGAGCGGCGTAAAAACGGCCGCCCCACCTCACACCCTTGAAAACGCCATATCATGGTTGATGGACATTATGTCCATGAAACCAGCAAGATAAATCTTGCTGGTTCGGACATTTCCGTCCACTTGGCACACAAAGTGATAAAACTACCCAAGTACAAAAAGGGACCCCGAGTTCAAGTTCTTAAGACTACTGCCCGTCATACATGATCGATAGTATTCTCGAGGAATACACCTAGTGGGTGCACTTAGCATGCCCTCACTGGATACGACACCACTCGACCAGTTCTGACCTATCCGAGTCAAAAAAAAAGAGACAACACAGATATCTGGAACAGTGTCAATCAGACCCCCGTCGATGCAAGCACTCGACGACGGTCTCGGGGACTACACCCAGTGGGTTCACTCAAAGTGCCCCCACTAGACTTATCGTCACTTGCGCGGGTCTGCCCTGTCGAGTGTTAACGATTATCGAGAACCAATCAAAGAACACTTCTGATGTCTTCATCATTCGACAGTGGTCTCATGGACTACACCGAGTGGGTGCACTCAGCGTGCCCCCACTGGATCAAAAACAGGCATGTGTACACCGAAAGAAAACACCCACTGGGTGTAAAGTCAAGATGGACGAAGTGCTATCGTAAATGAACTTATAATCCCACTTACTCGGACATTAGCATGAAGTGTCGAGCTGGCATCGTATGACAGCCTACTCGCTTCATACGCCTCCTTGGTTTGCATCATCATCTGCTGTACCTGGATCATGGCCTCCTTCCCTGCTCTAGTTTGGTCTTCTGGAACATGTTGCAGAGTGAATGCGGACATTGGAAGAATCTACACAATGGATGAGGTCGCAAGAGTTGCTCGAGATTGTTCGGTAGACACAGGATTCACAACAGTCAAAGTTGCTGGAAGGGCACTCAACGGTGGGATCTCAGGCCCGGTGATCACTCGAGGCGGGTCTCCAAGTTCCAGAGGCAATTTAATAGTCGACCGACGCGGTTCTTTATCATCTTCCAGATAGATGACATCTGTAGCTGTCAGTCAGTAACATGAGTCGGTCCAACCGACCAATTTTATTCAGAAAGCATAACAGAATGTAGATTTATTATACCTCGTTGGGAGGTGACTACGTCTGTAGCATCCAAGTTCATGGGATCTTCATCTCCAGGAGGCGACGTCACCGAGGTAGCATCTCTGGCAAGAAAATTCCACTCGCACATCAAAGGCGTGAAATTTCACAATGGAAAACGAAAGAAAGAGGTAGCAATCCTCATTCGGGGCAGAGCCTTCCAAGGCTTGGGAGCGTCAGGTTTGCGTTGTTTGGCAGCCTTCTCTGCCGACTCAGTTGTGGCGGCTCGGTCACACTTCACATTCCTAATGCTGGACAACAAAGTCTTTCTTGGGGTAGCCACAGGATCATGGTGATGTTTGGGTCGAGACTCGGTGTGCGGAGGAGACTGGATATCGTCCTCACTCTCCTTCGAGTCAGCTTCACTGACCTCGCTGTCCTCAGCATAGTCACTGTCGGCGCTGCCACCTTCGCTTTCCCCACATACGTCGAGTTGATCCACGTTCGGCACATGTGAAGGCATGTTTGTCCACTCCTACAAGATGTAAAAGAAGCAAAGTCAGTCGGCTGAAGATTCAATCACTCAACAAAGATATGAAAGTAATCGGCAAGGAAATAACTCACCATGTTGTGTGGCTTGTTCACAACAGAGAAAGGCAAGATCCACTTGGCTCCTAATGGATTGTCGCACGCTCCAGTGATGCCTCTGAGCCACTGAGCCATGGTTTCTTCAGAAACCTCCTCTGGGTGCGACCGAGTGGAATCCTCAGGGCCTGAATAATGCCACATGGTGTGATCTCTCACTTGGAGAGGTTGGATGCATCGACTGAGAAATGTCTCAAGCAGGTCCATTCCAGTCACCCCGCCACGGATCAGATCTACTAACACATTCACCGGAATTCCTACTTGGGTCTTCTCCTCTTCTAACATAGTCATCGTTCTGGGAGCAACAGGTCGCTCCAAAGTGAAGGAGGAAAGACCTGTTGGCATGTTTGGGGCTGCGATATCTTTGCAATAGAACCAGGTCGATTGCCATCCTCGAACAGATTCAGGGAAAGTCATTTGCGGATACGCGCTCTTACTCCTTTTCTGGATCCCCAAACCGCCACATAGTTGGATAACATTGGTTCTACTATCCTTGGGTTTGGCTTTCTTAACCGAATAGGAACGAAGAGTGAAGATATGCTTGAACAGTCCCTAGTTAGGAAGACAGCCCAAGAAATAGTCGCACAACGTGAGGAACGCAACAAGGTGCATGATAGCTTTCGGAGGAAGGTGATGGATTTAAGCACCAAAAAAGTTCAAGAACCCGCAAATGAATGGGTGGGTAGGCAAAGAAAAACCTCGCTCTACATGGGTGGTGTGAAGAACTCTCTCACCTTCGCGCGGCTCCGGCTCGACCTCCTCCGCTGGTAATACCTCCAGCAATCGGCGACTATCAATCCGTCGTGGACGAGATTCAAGACATCAATCTCCTTGACAGATGACGAGAGAAAATCCCCCTGGATCCAGCCCGGCGGCATCGCAGCCCGAGCTCCCGACGGCTTCTTGGCGCTGACTCCCTTCTTGGCCCACTCGAGTTTGCTCGTCTTCGATTTCATCACCTCGATGGTGGTGGCGGAGGCAGATCTAGGCGGAGCTCGAGAGGCAGAGGAGGAGGGGAAAATGAGGAGATTGAGAAGGAGCACTGTTCCAACCCTAGCACCGACTCGTTTTATAACCGCCCGAGTGAGTCGATGATCCATGGGCCCGAAGATCTCTGTATATCCCGATATCAGAGGGATCATGATACGTGGCGATAAGGACGGTGCGTTAATCGAGGCGTCGTCCTCTCAGTTACCCCGGTTGTTGCGTCATCGCCGCACGCGGTGCATACTTACCAAATTTTCGAATCCCGTGGAATCCGGGCCTGACAGAGCGATCCGTCACATCAAAAGATCTCGTTAATCACTCGGGCCAGTTTTTGCTATCAGATTCACTCGGAAATATTTCAAGATAGAATCAATCAGGGTGAATGGCAAATATTTTTATCGAAGCCCGTTTCTGCCAAGCATTGATATGAGTTCGGAGTTTGGCATGTTCAACGGAATCTCCATCGACCCCTTTCCACTCGAACCCCGATCCATTCGGGGGCTAATGATGGGGATATGTACCTAGGATAGGTTCATAGGCCTGACCTAGAGGTCCTACCCGAGGGCACGTCATTAAGGACTTCAAGATTTCAAAGAAGATTCCGACTGATTCGCCATGAGTCACTCGGTAGAGCATCTGCTTGGAGATTTGCTCTATCCACTCGACAGAAGACTTCCACTCGAAAGAATATGAAGCCAGTCGACCATAGAAGTTCAGAACTCACTACAGGGGGACCAAAGGGTAGGCATTCAGCTGGTCACCATAAGTAACATTTATTACGTACGTTATCAATAACACACATCTTTGTCTTCATTACTCGAACCTTTGGTTGCTCGGGCCTTGATGAGGGGTAGCGCACTCTATATAAACCATCCCTCCCCTCTGGCACGAGGGTTCGCACCCCCGTAACACAAACTCCACACAACAAGAGCTCCCGAGCACTGAGACGTAGGGCTGTTACCTCCACGAGAGGGGTCTGAACTCATACATCGTGTGTACAAGCTTGCCGTAGCTAAGACTCCGCCCTATCTTTTTGTACCACTCACCTCTACTGTCAGGTCCGTTCCCACGACAGTTGATCCAGGTAAACCTAACCCCCACTCTCTCAAGTTCCCGGAGGCCCAGGTCCATGGTGCAATCGTTGAACATCTGCATCCTTGGAAAGTTTACTAAGTTGTTGCTTTTAACTATCTCCGACCTTCACAGTACAACACGATGGATGGAGCCACATAATTTTCACCTTAATGTTCTGATTCCAACTTTTGTGCAATAGAGTATCTATATAGATAGTGGTAAGATTGTAGATGATGGTGACAAACTTACAAAGAGGACTCCGATGGTGGGAGGATGTAAATGAGAACGGAGAAGAAAAGCACAAGAAACTACTGTCATGGCATTGATTTCGAAATTACTACCAAGGCAAGCAGTTTTCATATAAATCTATTTTTTTGTTCAAACGGCTACCACATGAGTGTTTTTTCTGCTGCCACGATGACATTTTTGGATGAAATTTCATGAATACGATGAAGAGTTCTTTGGCGTAAGGTCCATACCATATCATTCTATTTTGAATTGCTTGGGACGTTTTACCCCTTTTTATGTATCATTTTGATTGCCCACTAGACGTTTTTATTAGTGTGGTCTCTTACAGTTATATATCATGGAGTTAGTTTTTTCCCATCTGTACCTCTATCTAGAACACGTATCTCTTCGGGGTACGACATATACACATAGATACGAACGATAAGTGAGGTCTAAGGCAGGTGAACGTCAAACTCACTTCATGAGCATTTGGTTATGTTGACGTTCACGGAGGACAGCCATGAGATAGGAACAAACCCATCAAAAGATGAACAAAAGTCACATGCAGATGTGATCGGAAAGTTTGCCTACCCATTGAAGTTCCCAGTCAACAGTCGTGCACACATTAATGGCGTTGAGTTAATTTATGGATCTTGAATCACTAGGCGCCCTTCAAAGCTAGGCGCCTCAATTAGACGCCTAAGCACCAGGGGCACCCAGGGCTGGGCCTTGGTCCTCTAAATTCTTCTTGCCGAAAAACCATCTCCTATTTCTCCTGATTTTTTGGGGACTTCTTCAGTGGTGATTCCCTGAAATTCCAAAAAAAAAAAGAGGGGCATTGAAAACTTGATTAATAAGTTAATTCCTAAAAATAGCTTTAAAACATTACAAACTTAAAGGATAATAGGCATGGATAGAAGATGTAAATTGGTGATGTAAAAGGGCATCTCCAACAGATGAATCAAATGTAGATGTAAAACTAGTTGAACTTTGTGACCTTCTTCAGCGGCATTGCAGCGGCGGACAAATCAGGGACGGCGACGGAGGAGGAACCGAGCGGTGGGCAAGGTGGAGGTGCGGTGGTGCGGGGTGGCACTGCTGCGGGCAAGGCGGCGATGAAGTGGTGTGTGGCGGTGTGCCAACGGTGCTGTAGGTGGGGCTGCTGGCGAGGTGGTGGTGCGGTGGTGCGGGGCGACCCAGCGGGGTGCTGCGAACATCACGGGCGAAGCGGTGATGGGAACGAATCAATTGGCGGACACGTCGACTGCGCGGTGAAAAAATGGTTGATTTGTGGCGTGCTGACGTTCGAAACACGATGGAACCGGCGGCGGTGCTGGTGAAGTAGGCGGATGTGGTGCGGGGCGACAATGGCGAGGTGCGATGGTAGTGCTGGGGGTGGGAGATGGGATTGTGGAAGGATAGTGAAACGACACTCGGTGGTTGGCACGCCACAAGCGTTTTTTTACATCTCCTGTATGTGGAGATATATATTTGCTTCGCATGGTGTTATATTTTACATCTATGAGAGGCAGAGATGTATTATTTGTTTTTGCATCTACATCATCTTTTCGAGAGGGGTTTTTAGGCCTATGTGGCTAACATCGATCTTTCAACAAGATTATTCTGGAAAGTGAGTTAGTTGTGAATCGGCCAACAGTATAACACACCATGACTTATAATCCGGGGTTATAATTTTGTGATAAACGAGATGCATGATAATTAACCAACTATTTAACAAATTGTATATTCCGCAAAAGAATTTTGTTACTAACATGTTTCATAGAGAGAATTGAAAACTTCATTATATCTTTATGCCATGTTAAAGTGATAATTGTGCTTCGTGTATTTATATATTTTGATTGATAAAAAATTTAATTAACTATGTTTGGCCAATATACTATAATACAAACTTAACTAATCAGTTTGCACTATCAAAATGTGCATGATCCGCAAGTAGGATTCTTGAAGAGAACAAAAAAAATGTTCACATAGGAAGAAAATTAAATGTTTATGCTTCTTGAAGAGAAGTCCAACTACGAATAACAAAGCAAGGTGTCTATTGTTGGAAGCATGACATCCATATGATGGAAACAAAGGTGCAATTATAATGCACCATTTGTAATGTTAAAAGCACCTACTGATGATTTGTTTGAACACCATTTTTCACATCATGAAACCGACAATTGCAGTGATAAAGAAGTAATCATTGACAGCATTGCAGAGTAGTCAAGAAAGCAAATCATAAATACTCACTCCTTTAGATGTATTTGTTGCAATCTACTCTATAGTGGCGCGAGCTGAGACACCGGAAATAGAACCCCTTGAAGCGGCTAAAGAAGGCCGTGCAGCCCGACGTCTCGCCACGACAGAATCGTTGCCGGGGGCCAGCCATGGCGATGGGTCGCCCTTGGATCCGCGTTGCAATGCCTGTTCTTGCGGGATTGATGGCGCTTCCATCCATTTTCATTGTCGCCGGCTCCGTCAATTACCTGAAGTGGTGAGGGGAGGGGCATACCACGATGAATTGAAGCTTGTGCTTCCTTAGCGGCGGGGCGACTCTGGATCTGCCGGTCTTCCCCCCCCCCCCCCCGGTGCAGGATTCGCGGCGGTGACCCGCGCCCGCAGCAGCCCGCTTGGGGGGGGGGGGTGCATCCGGCGGATCGGGAGGGGGGGGGGGTAGATCTGGCTACCCTGCCACGGTGCATTGAATGAGAGTCTCCGCGTGCGTGACTTCTTAGATCGAAAGGGGAGATGCTATGGCCATGGGGCTGGACAAGAGCAGCGAGGGCCCTACAACCCCTGGTGGGTGGCCGTCGCGGCTGAAGTGGCCTGCGGCGCAGGGAGGTTCTCGGGGAGGTTAGGCCGAGGAGCTCCGGCTAGCTGATGTCTCTCGAGTCCGCTAAACCATACATGGATGCCTCTCTCTCTCTCTCTCTGAATCTCTCTCTCCCTCTCTCTCTCTCTCTCCCTCTCTCTCTCCCTCTCCATATCCCTCTCCCTCCCTGCATCCCTCCCTCTCTCTCCCTCTCTCTCTCTCAATCTCTCCCTGTCTCCTTCTCTCTCTAGTTTATTGCAAATAAATATCAATATTTTTATGCTGCATTTTATTTTTACTAATGTCTCCATTGATAAACAGGTTACATGTATCAATCTAAAAAATTATGATATTTTAAAATTTATTAGCAAGATAAAAAAATGGGATCATCATGCATCAATCTAAAAAAGTATGATAATTTAGAAATTCTTGGAGTTTCGTTCATTCCAACAGGAGATCAAGTTGTTGACGGGATTACCAAGCCTTTGCACGCGAAACAACTTCAAGCCTTTAAAGAGAATCTAAAACTTAACACGTTCAGATTAAGGGAGGATGTTAAAGAATAGACTTGTAATTCTGTGTAACCTGACATGTTGTTATGATTGTATGTGTAACAAACTGCGGGAGGTGGTTAGCCAAGGATCGGCCATATCCCATAGGAGCAAAGCGTAGTACCAACCTGCGCCGATTGTATTCTATGTTTCTGGTATTTAACACGAACAGCGTCCCAACAGAAGAGCATACGCTTCCCGCCTAACTTGTTTCAAAAAATGGCCATAAGAATATAGATTTATATTACTGCAATGAAAAATAGAGTATCTCTTTCACTGTAGACCACCTTGGTTTCGTGTAACCACAATCGTCTAACAGAACTATGCCATGTGTCATCTTATTACATAGAGGAAATCACAGAACACCGTCCTCAAATTATGAATTGACACCACTTCTTTAATTCTAGTTTACTACTAATAAATAATAACATACATCTACTATCCATTAAACATTCAAAGAAGTACTAGAAAATCTCAACAAAAGGAACTCTAACCCCCTATTGAGCATATCAGTAAACCACGACACAAGGGTTTAAGAAATTACCCGCCAATGCCTTAAATTATTATGTCAGATTGTTTTTGCCGTGTAGGTGCACTATAGAATTTCAGTTATAGCAAAATATTTCTGTCTCAGGCCTATTCATTGTTGGAGCCTTATAAAAAGTCATTGATCCCATCCAAACCGATGTCCGTTGCTCTTATAAAGCAAAATTTCTTATGTAAATTAACCATGTATTTGAAAGTGCTTACAAACTGTTTGGTATATGATGGTCTTTGCTCCTTTGCAATTCATACATAATTTTAATTTCCTTTTTTCCCTTGAACTGAAGTTGTTATCAAATAGTTGTATTTGCCTACCCACCTCATAACAAATTTCATATTTAAGTTATGTCAATTTTTTTGATAAACAAGGTAATTGTATTGCAGTTATGTTGTAGTGTACATTGAAAGACATAACTAGATCATCATATGACAATAGTGACATATATAACTATAGCATGATATTCCTGTCTTTTTTGTTTTGCTCTGATTTTGTTAGCACAAGAAAAACACTGTTACAGTACAATACTCAGGCTTGCATGCCCTCCGTCATAGTCCAAGAGCAATAGTTTTGTTCCTAAAATGACCAAGAAAGGTGTAACTAGCTAGCTAAACTACATCCAAATATGTATGCAGATGTCAAAGCATTTTCAGTTGGTTAACACAACAACTATCCAGCCATGTGATCTATACATAATGGCTTATATTAATCTACATCCTATAACAGTATGCACTCTCTTCTCCCATAAATAAATAAATAAATAAATAAATAAATATATATATATATATATATATATATATATATATATATATATATATATATATGTTTATTGACATGTAATCCCTGCTTTTGTGAAGAAAAAAATTATGTTAATTGTGAAACAGCCGCAAGTTTTCCTATTTGACCACTTCACATATTTGCTCCTATTTCATGAGATTCATCATATAATACATATACAATAGTTATAACCTTCACACAGTGATGTTAACACATAAGCTTCATACAGTAAATAAAACTCCCTCTGTTCCAAAATAAGTGTCGTTGATCTAGTACAATATTTACACTAGTTTAGTACTAAATCAGAGACACACTTATTTTTGGACGAAGCGAGTAGTACATAGAGCGTTGCATAATCCCAATTCATGTTATGCAGCTCATGCTAATATTACCTTCAACACTAGAACATGTGAAATTCCACTACCATCGAGGAGTCAATATTTCTGTACCGTTCAAGCTATATGATAACAGATTTATAAACACGTATCCTTCACTTGAATTATCTTTTACCAGTTACTACGCAATTATTGAATTAAATCGTTCAACATAATACCTTGAAAGTTACTAATAGACCTCATCTAGCTAGGAATTTAAATATTTGTTAGAGTTTAAAGATAATTTCTAGAATATTGGTTTGTACGTGTTAGTAAAATCTGGAAGACAACCACTTTTTCTATTTTCTCAAATAAAAATAAAACCCACAGTTAATTAAAAAGCAATAGTGTTAGTTGTGTGCATTCCTTTCTTTTCCAACGCCGGTTTTGTGCATTACATGACTCTTTATGTTCTATGTAGCCAAACATGAATCTGCAACGAGTAATAGTGACAAGTCCAACTCAACAACTTAATCATTTCTTGCAATATCTATATTTTATGCTTCATAAGCGTAAGCCGAGTGTATTATATCGGGTGATAGTCGGTTTACCTACAACACCATCACAGAGCCGCGGGCAGCGTGCAGGCCACGTGGCAGGTACGCTTTGCCATGAGTTGCACTATAAGCAAAGTGCTTCTCCGAGGCAACTTCGACTTATCTGAGTTTACACCGTGTCCATTGTATAAGCCGAGTGTGGAACACCATATTTACGGCATACACGTAGCTAAATCGAAAACTATATGTTCATTGTGTATCCTGATGGGCATGCTCGGTATAGCATTCGGCTTACAGAATGATACTAGGCAACACGTGCTTTTCGTACACTGAAGCAATGTGCAAAATCGGGATAAAACAATGTTAAAAATCTTCAAATCTGATATTTCGGTAGAAGTTTGATTAAATGGGATAATATGTGTCATAAATGTATAAATAGGATAAAAAGTGAAATTCACTCTATATATAAAGGAAAACTCTTACCTTTCACTGACAGATCCGGGCCACATATCCACCACCGCCTCGTCCGTTGATCTTGCTCTATCTGACGCACCAGATCGTGCCCGCGCGCCAACGAAGCAGCGACCTAGCGCGCCGTTTCCTGAAACAACAGCGTTGTGTTGTTTCAAAAACGGTCCTGAAGCTGAGAGGTGGCGGCTACCGGATCTGAGAGGGCGACGGCACGGCCGCTAGCCCCCGACGTCGGGCGCTCCCGCCGCAGCCCATCCGCCACGACGTCGACCGGCCCTCCCCTAGCCCCCACCCCCCGCGTCGCCAGCCGCTCGCCCACAGCGACGGTGCGGCCGCTCGCCCCCAACGTCGGCCGCTCCAGCCGCAGCTCATCCGCCACGACGTCGGTCGACCCTCCCCTACCCTCACCCCCGTGCTGCCAGCCGCTCGGCCACGACGCCGGCTAGCCCAACGCACGCCGCAGCCCCTCCGCCCCTGATGCCGGCCAGCCCTCCCCTCCCCCCACCCCCCGCCGCCAGCTGCTAGCCCCCGACGCCGACCGTCCCTCCGCATGCGGCAAGCCGCACCAGGAGGAAGCCGTAGAGCAGATCATGGTGGCGATGAATGTGATGCCACGCTCTATAGCTTGTCTGTGTGCCTACACGCAGCTGTACTACACTAAACTTTATTCATAAAAGCAAGTTGGACTAAACATGTATTCTAGCTATTAATCAAATTTTGGAACACAAACAAATATCTAAATTAATAACTAATTAGTGGTTAGCTAAACAACACACATGGATGCTTTAAGGACACACTGCTTGTGCACTGCGATCTCTCTCTCTCTTCAGTTTATTGCAAATAAATATCATTAGTTTAGTACAACATATTATTTGTACTAATGTCCCCATTGATAAACGGGTTACAGGTGTCATTCTAAAAAAGTATGATATTTTAAACATTAATTAGCAAGATAAACATGGACCATCAGCTATCAATCAAAAATGTATGATATTTTAAAAAATGTTGGACATTTACACTAGTGGGGACAGGGCCTATAGCCCCGGCCCGTAAGGGGCTTTAGTCCCGGTTCACCAACCGGGACTAAAGTGGCGGGACTAAAGGCCTAACCTTTAGTCCCGGCCCTGTTCCAAGCCGGGACTAAAGGTGCTCCACGTGGGCGCCTCGGAGCGCCCTTAGGGGCAGGCCCTTTAGTCCCGGTTCTTTACACGGACCGGGACTAAAGAGTTTCAGATTTTGTTTATTTTTGGGTTTTAGGGTTTTAGGGTTTAGGTGTTCGGGAGATTAAGGTGATGCCTCGTTTGGTGTTCGGGAATTAGTTTTCATATAATTCTAAATAGAAATAATTATGCATATATATATAAGATTAACTTATCTTACAAGCGAGCATATATATACAATTATATGGAGATCTGAATTATCAGGACTAGAGCCCGTCTATTCGATTATATGGATGAACATCAGTAATGGCCCTTAGCTACACTAAATCGTCCTTTGTCATCTATAGCTTCCGTCCTCAGAAAGGTCGCAAGCTCCTCTGCAACAGCAATCGCGCGTTGCTCTGGTAGGACCTTCTCCCTCATGGCCGTGTACTATATAAGAACAGGAGATGAATATGAATATCAATCATGATACCAAAGAATGACGGGTAAAAATAGAGGTGTGAATGTTCATTGCTTACGTCGAATCTGTGATCCTTGTGCTCAGAGGTAAACGTGTGAATGGTCTCGCAAACATAGTATCCGCATAGATGCGTCCCCCGTGGCTACTGGTCGCACTTTACGGGAATAGAATATATATAATCAAAATAATAATCTAGCATCATAAATGTATTGAAAATAGAAGTATATCATACTACTACTTACCTGAGCCGCTCTAAAGGTCAGCTTCTCAGGCTCGATACCGGGAGTCACGCACTTGAACCGCTTCCAAACCCTGCCCGACAAGGATAATAATTTGCTAAGTTTTTCATTAATTGATATATCAGAAAATCATCGAAAGAGACCGATGGAGCACAAGAATGATTGAAATTACCCTTGGAGCATGTCCTGCAGGCTTTGGAACTGTTCCAAGGGTCTCCATAATGGGTCGAAGGCATCAACTCTTCCCTTATCAATTTGAATGTCCAACAGAATCCAATGAAAGCTGCACATGTATATATATATATATGTGTGTGTGTGTGTGTGTGTGTGTGTGTGTGTGTGACAGTAATTATCAATTACACTTATAAGTGAATGGACACAACAGAGTAAAGACCCTCACCTGAAGTTGTATGGAAACAGTATGTGGTCACAAATTTTTTGATCTGTTAGAAACCTTAGAAGGTTTTCCTCCGTCTCCTTGGGTTTATCAGTTAGCGTCGCTATATGTATTTTATCTGGGTCAATAAACCCAATATTTAGGATGTTCCTACTTTTACAATCTAGACTCTTCATTCTGCATAATAGAGTACAAGTTATATATAGACAATGAATTGAAATAACTAAACAAGATATATGTAGACAACGAATTGAAAAACTTACAGACAATAGCAACTCATAAGCAATTTGTCGAGGGCGTCGACATTGTACATCTGGAAGATTTCATCAAAGTCGATATGGATTTCTTCGGGGCGGCCGTAGTACTCCCGTGGACACTCACCACGATCATCGTTCTCCCATTCTTTGATTCACTTAAGTACCATGTATGCAAGTAACGCATATTTGTTGGGAGATCATCTTTGCTGACCAAAGGCGCTCCCATGACAAACTGTGGCTTAGGGGCTACCACAGCCTTGGGTAACCTGTCGTCTTGGGAAGCCAGAATGTCTTCAACCGGGATACCCATTCACTTGGGAAAGAAGGAATAGCGACCATCATCGACGGTCAAAAAATGAGGTGAGGGAGTGTCCACCATACAGGAGAGAAGAAGAATGTCGACTGTTGCAGTGGGGGGTCGTTTCTCCTTCTTCTCCTTGTGCTAGATATTGGTTATGCACCAGGAGAAGAAGGAGTAGCGACCAGCATCGACGGTTGAAAAATCAGGTGAGCTAGTGTCCACCATATATGAGAGAAGAAGAATGTCGTCTCTTATTGTGGGGGTCGCTTCTACTTCCAAAGAGATTGTCCATTTTGTACACGAAGTGCATCCAGTTTTTAACGTAACCCTCTCAACTTTCTCGCACATGCTATGTGGGTGAAATAATGATAGCATGCCAACTTTCAAAATTTTCAGAGTTGATTTGTAGTGCTTTTCAATTTCAGGGTCAACTAGCTAAAAAAAAAGTAAATGCACGAAGAATACCAAATGAAGTCAGAAATTGTTGAAATTTTGTGATGTGACTTTGAATGGTGCATTTTTAACACACAAAAAGTATGGAGTTCAAATAAGTTCAAAAAATGAAATCCCTTTGTAAGAGATGAGTTCTCGTTCGAAACCCTAATACTTCGAGAGAGATGTTCCGTTTTGTTACAGGAAGTACATCCAGTTTTTGTCGTAGCCCTCTCAAATTTTTCACACATGCTATGTGGGTAAAATGATGATAGCATGCCAACTTTCAACATTTTCAAAGTTCATTTATAGTGCTTTTCAATTTCAGGGTCAACAAGCTCAAAAAAAAAGTAAATGCACGAAGAATACCAAATCAAGTCAGAAATTGCTGAAATTTTGTGATGTGCCTTTGAATGGTGCATTTTGAACACACAAAAAGTATGGAGTTCAAATAAGTTCAAAAAAATGAAATCCCTTTGTAAGAGATGAGTTCTCGTTCGAAACCCTGATACTTCAAGAGAGATTGTCCGTTTTGTACACGAAGTGCATCCAGTTTTTGTCGTACCCCTCTCAACTTTTTAACGCATGCTATGTGGGTGAAATGATGATAGCATGCCAACTTTCAACATTTTCAAAGTTTATTTGTAGTGCTTTTCAATTTCAGGGTCAACTAGCTCAAAAAAAAAATTAAATGCACGAAGAATACCAAATGAAGTCAGAAATTGTTGAAATTTTGTGATGTGCCTTTGAATGATGCATTTTGAACACACAAAAAGTATGGCGTTCAAATAAGTTCAAAAAAATGAAATCCCTTTGTAAGAGATGAGTTCTCGTTCGAAACGCTGATACTTCGAGAGAGATTGTCCGTTTTATACACGAAGTGTATCCAGTTTTTGTCGTAGCCCTCTCAACTTTTTAACACATGCTATGTGGGTGAAATGATGATAGCATGCCAACTTTCAACATTTTCAAAGTTCATTTGTAGTGCTTTTCAATTTCAGGGTCAACTCGCTCAAGAAAAATAAGTAAATGCACGAAGAATACCAAATGAAGTCAGAAATTGTTGAAATTTTGTGATGTGCCTTTGAATGGTGCATTTTGAACACACAAAAAGTATGGAGTTCAAATAAGTTCAAAAAAATGAAATCCCTTTGTAAGAGATGAGTTCTCGTTCGAAACCCTGATACTTCGAGAGAGATTGTCCGTTTTGTTACACGAAGTACATCCAGTTTTTGTTGTAGCCCTCTCAACTTTTTAACACATGCTATGTGGGTGAAATGATGATAGCATGCCAACTTTCAACATTTTCAAAGTTCATTTGTAGTGCTTTTCAATTTCAGGGTCAACTAGCTCAAGAAAAATAAGTAAATGCACGAAGAATACCAGATGAAGTGAGAAATTGTTGAAATTTTGTGATGTGCCTTCGAATGGTGCATTTTCAACACACAAAAAGTATGGCGTTCAAATAAGTTCAAAAAAATGAAATCCCTTTGTAAGAGATGAGTTCTCGTTCGAAACCCAGATACTTCGAGAGAGATTGTCCGTTTTGTACACGAAGTGCATCCAGTTTTTGTCGTAGCCCTCTCAACTTTTTAACACATGCTATGTGGGTGAAATGATGATAGCATGCCAACTTTCAACATTTTCAAAGTTCATTTGTAGTGCTTTTCAATTTCAGGGTCAACAAGCTCAAAAAAAAAGTAAATGCACGAAGAATACCAAATGAAGACAGAAATTGCTGAAATTTTGTGATGTGCCTTTGAAATGGTGCATTTTGAACACACAAAAAGTATGGAGTTTAAATAAGTTCAAAAAAATGAAATCCCTTTGTAAGAGATGAGTTCTCATTCGAAACGCTGATACTTCGAGAAAGATTGTCCGTTTTGTACACGAAGTGTATCCAGTTTTTGGCGTAGCCCTCTCAACTTTTTAACACATGCTATGTGGGTGAAATGATGATAGCATGCCAACTTTCAACATTTTCAAAGTTCATTTGTAGTGCTTTTCAATTTCAGGGTCAACTAGCTCAAGAAAAATAAGTAAATGCACGAAGAATACCAGATGAAGTGAGAAATTGTTGAAATTTTGTGATGTGCCTTTGAATGGTGCATTTTGAACACACAAAAAGTATGGAGTTCAAATAAGTTCAAAAAAATGAAATCCCTTTGTAAGAGATGAGTTCTCGTTCGAAACCCAGATACTTCGAGAGAGATTGTCCGTTTTGTTACACGAAGTACATCCAGTTTTTGTTGTAGCCCTCTCAAATTTTTCACACATGCTATGTGGGTAAAATGATGATAGCATGCCAACTTTCAACATTTTCAGAGTTCATTTGTAGTGCTTTTCAATTTCAGGGTCAACTAGCTCAAAAAAAAAGTAAATGCACGACGAATACCAAATGAAGTCAGAAATTGTTGAAATTTTGTGATGTGCCTTCGAATGGTGCATTTTGAACACACAAGAAGTACGGAGTTCAAATAAGTTCAAAAAAATAAAATCCCTTTGTAAGTGATGAGTTCTCGTTCGAAACCTTGATACTTCAAGCGAGATTGTCCGTTTTGTACACGAAGTGCATCCAGTTTTTGTCGTACCCCTCTCAACTTTTTAACGCATGCTATGTGGGTGAAATGATGATAGCATGCCAACTTTCAACATTTTCAAAGTTTATTTGTAGTGCTTTTCAATTTCAGGGTCAACTAGCTCAAAAAAAAAGTAAATGCACGAAGAATACCAAATGAAGTCAGAAATTGTTGAAATTTTGTGATGTGCCTTTGAATGGTGCATTTTGAACACACAAAAAGTATGGAGTTCAAATAAGTTCAAAAAAATGAAATCCCTTTGTAAGAGATGAGTTCTCGTTCGAAACCTGATACTTCGAGAGAGATTGTCCGTTTTGTTACACGAAGTACATCCAGTTTTTGTTGTAGCCCTCTCAACTTTTTAACACATGCTATGTGGGTGAAATGATGATAGCATGCCAACTTTCAACATTTTCAAAGTTCATTTGTAGTGCTTTTCAATTTCAGGGTCAACTAGCTCAAGAAAAATAAGTAAATGCACGAAGAATACCAGATGAAGTGAGAAATTGTTGAAATTTTGTGATGTGCCTTCGAATGGTGCATTTTCAACACACAAAAAGTATGGCGTTCAAATAAGTTCAAAAAAATGAAATCCCTTTGTAAGAGATGAGTTCTCGTTCGAAACCCAGATACTTCGAGAGAGATTGTCCGTTTTGTACACGAAGTGCATCCAGTTTTTGTCGTAGCCCTCTCAACTTTTTAACACATGCTATGTGGGTGAAATGATGATAGCATGCCAACTTTCAACATTTTCAAAGTTCATTTGTAGTGCTTTTCAATTTCAGGGTCAACAAGCTCAAAAAAAAAGTAAATGCACGAAGAATACCAAATGAAGACAGAAATTGCTGAAATTTTGTGATGTGCCTTTGAAATGGTGCATTTTGAACACACAAAAAGTATGGAGTTTAAATAAGTTCAAAAAAATGAAATCCCTTTGTAAGAGATGAGTTCTCATTCGAAACGCTGATACTTCGAGAAAGATTGTCCGTTTTGTACACGAAGTGTATCCAGTTTTTGGCGTAGCCCTCTCAACTTTTTAACACATGCTATGTGGGTGAAATGATGATAGCATGCCAACTTTCAACATTTTCAAAGTTCATTTGTAGTGCTTTTCAATTTCAGGGTCAACTAGCTCAAGAAAAATAAGTAAATGCACGAAGAATACCAGATGAAGTGAGAAATTGTTGAAATTTTGTGATGTGCCTTTGAATGGTGCATTTTGAACACACAAAAAGTATGGAGTTCAAATAAGTTCAAAAAAATGAAATCCCTTTGTAAGAGATGAGTTCTCGTTCGAAACCCAGATACTTCGAGAGAGATTGTCCGTTTTGTACACGAAGTGTATCCAGTTTTTGGCGTAGCCCTCTCAACTTTTTAACACATGCTACGTGGGTGAAATGATGATAGCATGCCAACTTTCAACATTTTCAAAGTTCATTTGTAGTGCTTTTCAATTTCAGGGTCAACTAGCTCAAGAAAAATAAGTAAATGCACGAAGAATACCAGATGAAGTGAGAAATTGTTGAAATTTTGTGATGTGCCTTTGAATGGTGCATTTTGAACACACAAGAAGTATGGAGTTCAAATAAGTTCGAAAAAATGAAATCCCTTTGTAAGAGATGAGTTCTCGTTCGAAACCCAGATACTTCGAGAGAGATTGTCCGTTTTGTACACGAAGTGCATCCAGTTTTTGTCGTAGCCCTCTCAACTTTTTAACACATGCTATGTGGGTGAAATGATTATAGCATGCCAACTTTCAACATTTTTAGAGTTCCTTTGTAGTGCTTTTCAATTTCAGGGTCAACAAGCTCAAAAAAATAAGTAAATGCACGAAGAATACCAAATGAAGTTAGAAATTGCTGAAATTTTGTGATGTGCCTTTGAATGGTGCATTTTGAACACACAAAAAGTATGGAGTTCAAATAAGTTCAAAAAAATGAAATCCCTTTGTAAGAGATGAGTTCTCGTTCGAAACCCTGATACTTCAAGAGAGATTGTCCGTTTTGTACACGAAGTGCATCCAGTTTTTGTCGTACCCCTCTCAACTTTTTAACGCATGCTATGTGGGTGAAATGATGATAGCATGCCAACTTTCAACATTTTCAAAGTTTATTTGTAGTGCTTTTCAATTTCAGGGTCAACTAGCTCAAAAAAAAAATTAAATGCACGAAGAATACCAAATGAAGTCAGAAATTGTTGAAATTTTGTGATGTGCCTTTGAATGATGCATTTTGAACACACAAAAAGTATGGAGTTCAAATAAGTTCAAAAAAATGAAATCCCTTTGTAAGAGATGAGTTCTCGTTCGAAACGCTGATACTTCGAGAGAGATTGTCCGTTTTGTACACGAAGTGTATCCAGTTTTTGTCGTAGCCCTCTCGACTTTTTAACACATGCGATGTGGGTGAAATGATGATAGCATGCCAACTTTCAACATTTTTAGAGTTCATTTGTAGTGCTTTTCAATTTGAGGGTCAACAAGCTCAAAAAAATAAGTAAATGCACAAAGAATACCAAATGAAGTTAGAAATTGCTGAAATTTTGTGATGTGCCTTTGAATGGTGCATTTTGAACACACAAAAAGTATGGAGTTCAAATAAGTTCAAAAAAATGAAATCCCTTTGTAAGAGATGAGTTCTCATTCGAAATGCTGATACTTCGAGAAAGATTGTTCGTTTTGTACACGAAGTGCATCCAGTTTTTGTCGTAGCCCTCTCGACTTTTTAACACATGCTATGTGGGTGAAATGATGATAGCATGCCAACTTTCAACATTTTCATAGTTCATTTGTAGTGCTTTTCAATTTCAGGGTCAACTAGCTCAAAAAAATAAGTTAATAGTTTGGATAGTCAAAATAATTACTTTTGAAAATTGAAAATAGTTTTGCATTATTTATTCAATTTCAAACACTTTTCATTATCATAGTTTTGTCAAATTCTCAAATATGAAAAAAGAATTTTAATAAACAAAGTTTTTAATTGAAAATAGCAAAATAGTTAATAGTTTGGATAGTCAAAATAATTAATTTTGAAAATAGAAAATAGTTTTGCATTATTTATCAAATTTCAAACACTTTTCATTATCATAGTTTTGTTAAATTCTCAAATATGCAAAAAGAATTTTAATAACCATAGTTTTTAATTGAAAATAACAAAATAGTTAATAGTTTGGATAGTCAAAATAATTAATTTTGAAAATAGAAAATAGTTTTGAAATATTTATTCAATTTCAAACACTTTTCATTATCATAGTTTTGTCAAATTCTCAAATATGCAAAAAGAGTTTTAATAAACATAGTTTTTAATTGAAAATAATAAAATAATTAATAGTTTGGATAGTCAAAATAATTACTTTTGAAAATAGAAAATAGTTTTGAATTATTTATTCAATTTCAAACACTTTTCATTATCATAGTTTTGTGAAATTCTAAAATATGCAAAAAGAATTTTTATTAAACCTAGTTTTTAATTGTAAATAACAAAATAGATAATAGTTTGGATAGTCAAAATAATTAATTTTGAAAATAGAAAAAAAATTGAAACTATATGAGAATTTATAGAGAAAATTCAACCTAAATTCAAAGTGAACTCACTTTGAATTCGGGTTGAATTTTCTCCATAATTTTGAATATAGTTTCAATTTTCAATGAGTTTAGGCCCGTAAGCCTGCTGTAGAGAGGAGCTCGATGGAGAAGCTGCGACGGGGCTTATAAACAAGTGTTAGTCCCCCTCGTTGTGCGAGGTGGGACTAAACTTATCGTGCAGCCGAGGAGGGGCTTTAGTCCCGGGTGCCACCCGGGACTAAAGCCCCTCGCCTGCCACCTGCCCAGGAGGGGCTTTAGTCCCGGTGCGTGGCTCCAACCGGGACTAAAGGCCCCTGCTTCCCGCCTTCTGGCCTGCCCGAAAAAGGGCATTTAGTCCCAGGTCGTGGCTCCACCCGGGACTAAAGCGGGTCTTTAGTCCCAGTTCGAGCCATGCACCGGGACTAAAGATCCACCTATATAAGCAGGACTTCGAAAAATTGCAACCCAAATCGTTCGTTTCTCTTCTTCTTCCTCTCGTTCTCCTGCCCGGCGCGGCACAGCGACGAACTCGACGATGCCGTCAGGCTGCCCGCCGTCCTGCTCGCCGCAGCCTCCCGTCCTCCTCGCCATCGCCGTCGTCCTCCTCGCCGCCGTCCTCCTCGCCGCGCCGTCCTCCTCGCCGCGCGCCGTCCTCCTCGCCGCGCGCCGCGCCGTCGACACCTCCGGCCGGTAAGCCCCCCGCCCCCTCCTCCCCAAAACTCCGGCCAGTAGAAGAAAAGAAGAAAAAGGAGAAGAAAAGAAGAAAAAGGAGAAGAAAAGAAGAAAAATATTTTTTTTTGTCATTTAATTCCTATTGTTATTAGGTTTGTGCTAGATTATTAGGGTTAGTAATACTTAGAATTAGGAAAAAGGAAAATAAGAAGAGGAGGAGAAGAACAGAAGAAAAAGGAGAATAAGAAGAGGAGGAGAGGAGAAGAAGAGGAAAAATAGAAGAAGAGGAGAAGTAGAAGAAGAGAAAAAATTAGAAGAGGAGGAGAGGAGAAGTAGAAGAAGAGAAGAGGAGAAGTAGTAGAAGAAGAGGAGAAGTAGAAGTAGAAGAAGAGGAGAAATAGAAGAAGAGGAAAAATTAGTTTAGGGTTACAAGAAGAAGAAATATTGTATAGTGTATATGCTTAAGTGTTAATAGTGTTTCTTAGATTATTGCTTAATTTTGCTATTGTATATTCTTAAGTGTTAATAGTTTAATTTTGCTATTGTATATGCTTAAATGTTAATAGTTTATTTTTAGCAAGAAACTTAATAGAACTAGTTTATTTTTTTAGTTTATTTTACGATGCCTATCCCGCATCCTCGTTGTCGACTCGGCGGAGGACACCTGCTTGATCAGAGGGGCCCTATCCGGGACTGGGCTCCGCCCCGCTGGTATTGGGAGGTGCTACCTTCCGGGGGGCGTAGGTTGGTGAGGAGCCAGCCCGTCGTGGACCCGATCCTTGTTTGGTGGCGGTCGCGTGGGCCAGTGAGGGTGCCGAGACTTCCGGACACCGCGGAGCTGGTACGTCACCGTGTCAGCGAGGAGGATGAGCACGTCCGTCGCTACATGGTTGCGTTGGAGGGCAGGTTCGAGCATACCTGGTAGGTTCTTCGGGGATCTCACTGGAGCTATGATCCTGTGATGGTTCCTTATCTTTGGGTGTCCACCGCCCGCGCCGATACCCGTCGGGCGCTACGGTTCTAGATGTATTAGTGATGCTATATGTATGATAGTATTCGAGGAGTATTAGTGATAATATTCGACGATGTACGGACAAAAGAGATGATGTATTTGCTTATAATTGAATGCATGCTAATTTTAATACTACTTTATTTTACGATTTGGTTTTGCTTATTGAATGCTCAAATTGGAAAAGTACTCCTACTTTGAATACTATGCAAAAATCTAGGAGTCTCGGGTGGAGCCACGACCCGGGACTAAAGTTGTTTTGGAACGGAGTTCCTGATAAAATAATTCTTTTTTGGTACAAAGGTTAAGAGAATCCGTTTTTTGCAGAACCATGGATCCACATATCAGGAACCTCGAAGAGGAAGAACTTCTCGAAGATATAATCAAAGACAGCCCCGACGTTGAACCAACTGAATCTCCGTCGTCATATCTAAACCCCGACGTTGGAATGGAGGTTGAGCGACACGAAGATGAAGCCGATGGGGCAGGAGATAGGTCCAATGACGGAGAAGGTGATAGCTCCACTGATGGAGAAGCCGATGGAGAAGCCGGTGAAGAAATAATAAAGTCCGGTGAGGTATACATATGAATTTCGACAATCACTTGTAATATGTGAAAAATATTGGAGATAGCTCTATATTGTATACATATACATTCATTTGACGAATGTTTCTCCCTCTTAGGCCTCCACATCGAGCAAAACTACGAAACGAGGCCCGACTAGAAAGTTGGATGCACAGACGCATTACACCTTTGAGGTGATATTGCCTACGGGCGAACCCAAGCTTCCTAAGAATGCTGCTGACACATTCAAGAAGCAATGCGGAGTTCTTGTTAGGGATCACGTCCCGATCAGCGCTGGGGAGTGGAACAAGCGCAAAGGGGCAGCCGATAGTGACTATGTCGCCGAAAGGTACAAAGATAATCTTTGGAATAATCTCATGTCACATTTCAAACTGCCAGAATGTGAGAATGAAGACGCCGCAGACAAACTGAGGGCCAAAGTCAAGCAGCGGACTCTAAAGAAGATGGCCGAACTGTTCCGTAGCTGGAAGAAGAAGCTATGGAAAAACTATCTGAAGACAAAGAAAGTGCCAGTATTCGAGGGGTACCTAGCCAAGTAGGCGAATCACTGGAAGGAATTTCAAGAGTACAAGGAGTCAGAAGATGCCCAGGCATTATCAGAAAAGAACAAGATAAATGCCGACAAGAAGAAATATCACCACAAGCTGGGGCCACGGGCTATGAGACTACCATCCCAAAGTGGGATAAGAAAGAGAAAGATCTGCTAGATAAAGGCATCGTACCTGAACCACTCCGTGATGAGTGGGAATTGAGAGCAAGAAATTGGTTCCTTGCGCATGGTGGGTCGTACGACGAAAAAACAGGGGACCTAACCTGAAGTGACGGTCTTAGGATACCCAGGGAGAATTGGAAAAGGATAGTGAAAGAAATTAAGGAGGGAAAAAGAAAGTTCACAGCAGACAGAGAGAAAGATTTGCTCACACTGGTCCTCGGCAATGACGAACATGGAGGATGAACGCGAGGCTTCGGTCCTTCTGACCTGTGGTGGCTTGGGTTTGCGAGAGACCAAGACACTTACAGAAGCCGAGAGAGAGCAACGAAGCGGCAGCAGGATGAGGAGAATGACAAGTTCAACCAGTTGCTTGCCAGGATTAACGAGCAACAGAAGCAGATTGATGAGCTTAGAGGAGTAGCGCGTGAGGAAGATCCTGCAATTGATATTACCGGCGCCCCATCTAAGCGGAAAAGCAGCGTGGCTGAATCTGAGGCCCCGCCCGACGATGCACGAAGAATGATAGGGGGCGGTCCTGGCTACCCCGTGGATGGAATCAAGGAGTCAATATCATGTGAACTCCATCAGAAATTCAAGAACATATCCATGAAGGTGGCCGTCGGACAAGCTTTACCTTCTGGCCCTGATGCACGCTGGCATGGCCGTGAGATTCCAGCTGGCTTTGCTAAAGTCGGGGTGGATGAAATCCTGGCGGGGTTTCATGATATGGAGCTCGACATAGCTGGACCCGAAGATGAGAGGACACTCGGAGAAGTACTGGGTGGAGTCATCCTATGAGACAAGAACTACATCAAGCTTCCACGCTCGGCCCCAAGGACAACAATGCCTCTGAGTCATCGCAGGTCACCTACACCTCCATTACCTCCAAGCCCTCCACATGACGTCGGCCAGCACAACACGAGTCCATCTCGATCACCGCCGCCGTACTTGGGTCATCCGTCTCCGCCGCCGCCCGCACAGGATACTAAGCGTAAGCGTGCCACCAAGAACGCTCCGCCGACGATTCCTAAGCGACGGAGCCCCCCAAAGCGCAAATGGTCGCCCCTCCCAAAGGTACCTCATGCTAATCTTCCTATCAGACCTTATGATCGTACCCCCAAGGAAAACGCCAGGATAGCAAAGGAACATCATGATGCGCAGATGAAAAAGAAGGAACCCGAGCCCCGCCCGGAATACACCGAGAAGCAAATAGCATGGGCAAAATATTTTGTAAATGGCATGGGCAATATACACAGATGAAAAAGAAGGTTCGTAAAGTATTTTGCAAATGCTATTTGTTTCTCGGTGTATTCCGGGTGGGGCTCGGGTTCCTTCTTTTTCATCTGCGCATCATGATGTTCCTTTGCTATCCTGGCGTTTTCCTCGGGGGTACGATCATAAGGTCTGATAGGAAGATTAGCATGAGGTACCTTTGGGAGGGGCGACAGTTTGCGCTTTGGGGGGCTCCGTCGCTTAGAAATCGTCGGTGGAGCGTTCTTACTGGCACGCTTCCGCTTAGTATCCGGAGCGGGCGGCGGCGGAGACGGACGACTCAAGTCCTGCGGCGGTGATCGAGATGGACTCGTGTTGTGCTGGCCGACGTCATGTGGAGGGCTTGGAGGTGATGGAGGTGTAGGTGACCTGCGACGACTTGGAGGCGGTGTTGTCCTTGTGGCCGAGCCTGGAAGCTTGATGTAGTTCTTGTCCCATAGGATGACTCCACCCAGTACTTCTCTGAGTGTCCTCTCATCTTTGGGTCCAGCTATGTCGGGCTCCATACCATGAAACCCCGCCATGATTTCATCCACCCCGACTTTAGCAAAGCCAGCTGGAATCCCACGGCCATGCCAGCGTGCATCAGGCCCAAAAGGTAAAGCTTGTCCGACGGCCACCTTCATGGATATGTTCTTGAATTTCTGATGGAGTTCACATGATGTTGACTCCTTGATTCGATCCACGGGGTAGCCGGGACCGCCCTCTATCATTCTTCGTGCATCGTCGGTCGGGGCCTCAGATTCAGCCACGCTTCTTTTCTGCTTAGATGGGGCACCAGTAATATCAAGTGCAGGATCTTCCTGGCGCTCTACTCCTCTAAGCTCATCAATCTGCTTCTGTTTCTTGTTAATCCTGGCAAGCAACTGGTTGAACTTTTCATTCTCCTCATCGTGCTGCCACTTCTTTGCTCTCGCTCGGCTTATGTAAGTGTCTTGGTCTTTGGCAAACCCAAGCCACCACGGGTAAGAAGGACCGAAGCCTCGCGTGCGTCCTCCATGTTCGTCATTGCCGAGGACCAGTGTGAGCAAATCTTTCTCTCTATCTGCAGTGAAATTTATTTTTCCCTCCTTAATTTCTTTCACTATCTTTTTCCAATTCTCCCTGGGTATCCTAAGACCTTCACTGGAGATGAGATCCCCTGTTTCTTCGTCGTACGAACCACCATGCGCAAGGAACCAATTTCTTGCTCTCAATTCCCACTCATCACGGAGTGCTTCAGCTACGATGCCTTTAGCTAGCAGATCTTGCTCTTTCTTATCCCACTTTGGGATGGCAGACTCATAGCCCCCTCGCCCCAGCTTGTGGTGATATTTCTTCTTGTCGGCATTTATCTTGTTCTTTTTTGATAATGCCTGGGCATCTTCTGACTCCTTGTACTCTTGAAATGTCTTCCAGTGATTCGCCTTCTTGGCTAGATACCCCTCGAATACTGGCACTTTCTTTGTCTTCAGATAGTTTTTCCATAGCTTCTTCTTCCAGCTACGAAACAGATCGGTCATCTTCTTTAGAGTCCACTGCTTGACTTTGGCCCTCAGTTTGTCTGCGGTGTCTTCATTCTCACATTCTGGCAGGTTGAAATGTGACATGAGATCATTCCAAAGATTATCTTTGTACCTTTCAGCGACATAGTCACTATCGGCTGCCCCTTTGTACTTGTTCCACTCCCGAACGCTGATCGGGACGTGATCCCTAACGAGAACTCCGCATTGCTTCTTGAATGTGTCAGCAGCATTCTTAGGAAGCTTGGGTTCGGCCGTAGGCAATATCACCTCAAAGGTGTAATGCGTCCGTGCATCCAACTTTCTATTCGGGCCTCGTTTCGTAGCTTTGCTCGATGTGGAGGCCTAAGAGGGAGAAACATTCGTCAAATGAATGTATATGTATACAATATAGAGCTATCTCCAATATTTTGCACATATTACAAGTGATTGTCGAACTTCATATGTATACCTCGCCGGACTTTATTATTTCTTCACCGGCTTCTCCACCGACTTTTCCATCAGTGGAGCTATCACCTTCTCCATCATTGGACCTATCTCCTGCCCCATCGGCTTCATCTTCGTGTCGGTCGACCTCCATTCCATATCCGGAGGGGTTTAGATATGACGACGGAGATTCAGCTGGTTCAACGTCGGGGCCGTCTTTGATTATATCTTCGAGAAGTTCTTCCTCTTCGAGGTTCCTGATATGTGGATCCATAATTCTGCAAAAAACGGACATTTGATTAACTAATAAACTAACAAACTATATAAGAGGGGTTGGAAACTTCGAAGTGTCGTTTTATATAGAAGGACCTTTAGTCCCGGGTCGTGGCTCCACCCGGGACTCCTAGATTTCTGCATAGTATTCAAAGTAGGAGTACTTTTCAAATTTGAGCATTCAATAAGCAAAACCAAATCGTAAAATAAAGTAGTATTCAAATTAGCATGCATTCAATTATAAGCAAATACATCATCTCTTTTGTCCGTACATCATCGAATATTATCACTAATACTCCTCGAATACTATCATACATATAGCATCACTGATACATCTAGAACCGTAGCGCCCGACGGGTATCGTCGCGGGCGGTGGACACCCAAAGAGAAGGAACCATCACAGGATCATAGCTCCAGTGAGATCCCCGAAGAACCTGCCAGGTATGCTCGAACCTGCCCTCCAACGCAACCATGTAGCGACGGACGTGCTCATCCACCTCGCTGACACGGTGCCGTACCACCTCCGCGGTGTCCGGGAGCCTCGGCACCGTCACTAGCCCACGCGACCGCCACCAAACAAGGATCGGGTCAACAACGGGCTGGCTGCTCACCAACCTACGCCCCCTGGAAGGTAGCACCTCCCAATACGAGCCGGGCGGAGCCCAGTCCCGGACAGGGCCCCTCTGATCAAGCAGGTGTCCTCCGCCGAGTCGATGACGAGGATGCGGGGTATGCATCGTAAAATGAACTAAAAAAATAAAGTAGTTCTATTAATTTTCTTGCTAAAAATAAACTATTAACACTTAAGCATATACAATAGCAAAATTAAACTATTAACACTTAAGCATATACAATAGAAAAATTAAGCAATAATCTAAGAAACACTATTAACACTTAAGCATATACACTATACAATAGCAAAATTAAATGACAAAAAATATATTTCTTCTTCTTGTAACCCTAACCTAATTTTTCCTCTTCTTCTATTTCTCCTCTTCTTCTACTTCTTCTTCTACTTCTACTTCTCCTCTTCTTCTACTACTTCTCCTCTTCTCTTCTTCTACTTCTCCTGTCCTCCCCTTCTAATTTTTTCTCTTCTTCTACTTCTCCTCTTCTTCTATTTTTCCTCTTCTTCTCCTCTCCTCCTCTTCTTATTATCCTTTTTCTTCTTTTCTTCTCCTCCTCTTCTTATTTTCCTTTTTCCTAATCTTATTTTCTTATTTTTGTTCATATTTCTTCTTCTTGTAACCCTAACCTAATTCTAAATATTACTAACCCTAATAATCTAGCACAAACCTAATAACAATAGGAATTAAATGACAAAAAAAATCTTTTTCTTTTTCTTCTTTTTTTCCCCTTTTTCTTCCTTTCTTCTCCTTTTTCTTCCTTTTTTCTCCTTTTTCTTCCTTTCTTCCCTTTTTCTTCGTTTCTTCTCCTTTTTCTTCTTTTCTTCTCCTTTTTCTTATTTTCTTCTCCTTCCCTTTTCTTCTTTTCTTCTCCTTTTTCTTCTTTTCTTCTCCTTTTTCTTCCTTTTTTCTCCTTTTTCTTCCTTTCTTCTCCTTTTTCTTCCTTTCTTCTCCTTTTTCTTCCTTTCTTCCCTTTTTCTTCTTTTCTTCTACTGGCCGGAGTGTTGGGGAGGAGAGGGCGGGGGCCTTACCGGCCGGAGGTGTCGACGGCGCGCGGCGAGGAGGACGGCGGCGCGCGGCGAGGAGGGCGGCGTGCGGCGAGGAGGACGACAGCGACGGCGAGCAGGACGGCAGGCGGCGGCGAGGAGGACGGCGGGCAGCCTGACGGCATCGTCGAGGTCGTCGGTGTTCTGCGCCGGGCGGGAGAACGAGAGGAACAAGAAGAGAAACGAACGATTTGGGTTGGAATTTTTCTAACTCTCGCTTATATAGGTGGATCTTTAGTCCCGGTTCGGGGCTCGAACCGGGACTAAAGACCCCCTTTAGTCCCGGGTGGAGCCACGGCCCGGGACTAAAGGCCCTTTTTCGGCAGACCAAAAGGCGGGAAGCAGGGGCCTTTAGTCCCGGTGCAGAGCTCCAACCGGGACTAAACGGGGTCTTTAGTCCCGGTTGGAGCCACGCACCGGGACCAAAGCCCCTCCTCGGCAGGCGGCAGGCGAGGGCGGGTCGTGGCTCCACCCGGGACTAAAGCCCCTCCTCGGCTGCACGATAAGTTTAGTCCCACCTCGCCCAGCGAGGGGGACTAACACTTGTTTATAAGCCCCGTCGCAGTTACTCCATCGAGCTCCTCTCTAAAGCAGGCTTACGGGACTAAACTGACTGTAAATTTACAAATTGAAACTATTTTTGAAATTGTGGAGAAACTTAAACCAGAATTCAAAGTGAGCTAACTTTGAATTTAGGTTTAAGTTTTTTTACAAATTCTCATATAGTTTCAATTTTTTTCTATTTTCAAAATTAAATATTTTGTTATTTTCAATTAAAAACTATGTTTATTAAAATTCTTTTTGCATATTTGAGAATTGGACAAAACTATGATAATTAAAAGTGTTTGAAATTGAATAAATAATTCAAAACTATTTTCTATTTTCAAAAGTAACTATTTTGACTATCCAAACTATTAACTATTTTGTTAGTTTCAATTAAAAACTATGTTTATTAAAACTCTTTTTGCATATTTGAGAATTTGACAAAACTATGATAATGAAAGTTGTTTGAAATTGAATAAATAATTGAAAACTATTTTCTTTTTTCAAAAGTAATTATTTTGACTATCCAAACTATTAACTATTTTGTTGTTTTCAATTAAAAACTATGTTTATTAAAATTATTTTTGCATATTTGAGAATTTGACAAAACTATGATAATGAAAAGTGTTTGAAATTGAATAAATAATGCAAAACTATTTTCTATTTTAAAAGTAATTATTTTGACTATCCAAACTATTAACTATTTTGTTATTTTCAATTAAAAAATATGTTTATTAAAATTATTTTTGCATATTTCAGAATTTGACAAAACTATGATAATGAAAAGTGTTTGAAATTGAATAAATAATGCAAAACTATTTTCTATTTTCAAAAGTAATTATTTTGACTATCCAAACTATTAACTATTTTGTTATTTTCAATTGAAAAGTGTTTGAAATTGAAAAGCACTACAAATGAACTCTGAAAATGTTGAAAGTTGGCATGCTATCATCATTTCACCCACATAGCATGTGTTAAAAAGTTGAGAGGGCTACGACAAAAACTGGATGCACTTCGTGTACAAAACGGACAATCTCTCTCGAAGTATCAGGGTTTCGATTGAGAACTCATCTCTTACAAAGGGATTTCAGTTTTTTGAACTTATTTGAACTCCATACTTTTTGTGTGTTCAAAATGCACCATTCAAAGGCACATCAGAAAATTTCAACAATTTCTGACTTCATTTGGTATTCTTCGTGCATTTACTTAATTTTTTTGAGCTAGTTGACCCTGAAATTGAAAAGCACTACAAATGAACTCTGAAAATGTTGAAAGTTGGCATGCTATCATCATTTCACCCACATAGCATGTGTTAAAAAGTTGAGAGGGCTACGACAAAAACTGGATGCACTTCGTGTACAAAACGGACAATCTCTCTCGAAGTATGAGGGTTTCCAACGAGAACTCATCTCTTACAAAGGGATTTCATTTTTTTGAACTTATTTGAATTCCATACTTTTTGTGTGTTCAAAATGGACCATTCAAAGGCACATCACAAAATTTCAACAATTTCTGACTTCATTTGGTATTCTTCGTGCATTTACTTTTTTTTTTGAGCTAGTTGACCCCGAAATTGAAAAGCACTACAAATGAACTCTGAAAATGTTGAAAGTTGGCATGCTATCATCATTTCACCCACATAGCATGTGTTAAAAAGTTGAGAGGGCTACGACAAAAACTGGATGCACTTCGTGTACAAAACGGACAATCTCTCTCGAAGTATGATGGTTTCGAACGAGAACTCATCTCTTACAAAGGGATTTCATTTTTTTGAACTTATTCGAACTCCATACTTTTTGTGTGTTCAAAATGCACCATTCAAAGGCACACAAAATTTCAACAATTTCTGACTTCATTTGGTATTCTTCGTGCATTTACTTATTTTTTTTAGCTAGTTGACCCTGAAATTGAAAAGCACTACAAATGAACTCTAAAAATGTTGAAAATTGGCATGCTATCATCATTTCACCCACATATCATGTGTTAAAAAGTTGAGAGGGCTACGACAAAAACTGGATGCACTTCGTGTAAAAAACGGACAATCTCTCTCGATGTATCACGGTTTCGAATGAGAACTCATCTTTTACAAAGGGATTTCATTTTTTTGAACTTATTTGAACTCCATACTTTTTGTGTGGCCAGAATGCATCATTCAAAGGCACATCACAAAATTTCAACAATTTCTGACTTCATTTGGTATTCTTCGTCCATTTACTTATTTTTTTTGAGCTAGTTGACCCTGAAATTGAAAAGCACTACAAATGAACTCTGAAAATGTTGACAGTTGGCATGCTAGCATCATTTCACCCACATAGCATGTGTTAAAAAGTTGAGAGGGCTACGACAAAAACTGGATGCACTTCGTGTACAAAACGGACAATCTCTCTCGAAGTATCAGGGTTTCCAACGAGAACTCATCTCTTACAAAGGGATTTCATTTTTTTGAACTTATTTGAACTCCATACTTTTTGTGTGTTCAAAATGCACCATTCAAAGGCACATTACAAAATTTCAACAATTTCTGACTTCATTTGGTATTCTTCGTGCATTTACTTTTTTTTTGAGCTAGTTGACCCCGAAATTGAAAAGCACTACAAATGAACTCTGAAAATGTTGAAAGTTGGCATGCTATCATCATTTCACCCACATAGCATGTGTTAAAAAGTTGAGAGGCTATGACAAAACCTGGATGCACTTCGTGTACAAAACGGACAATATCTCTCGAAGTATCACGGTTTCGAACGAGAACTCATCTCTTACAAAGGTATTTCATTTTCTGAACTTATTTGAACTCCATACTTTTTGTGTGTTCAAAATGCACCATTCAAAGGCACACAAGGTTCAACAATTTCTGACTTCATTTGGTATTCTTCGTGCATTTACTTATTTTTTTTAGCTAGCTAGTTGACCCTGAAATTGAAAAGCACTACAAATGAACTCTAAAAATGTTGAAAGTTGGCATGCTATCATCATTTCACCCACATAGCATGTGTTAAAAAGTTGAGAGGGCTACGAGAAAAAGTGGATGCACTTCGTGTAAAAAACGGACAATCTCTCTCGATGTATCAGGGTTTCGAATGAGAACTCATCTTTTACAAAGGGATTTCATTTTTTTGAACTTATTTGAACTCCATACTTTTTGTGTGTTCAAAATGCACCATTCAATGGCACATCACAAAATTTCAACAATTTCTGACTTCATTTGGTATTCGTCGTCCATTTACATATTTTTTTGAGCTAGTTGACCCTGAAATTGAAAAGCACTACAAATGAACTCTGAAAATGTTGAAAGTTGGCATGCTAGCATCATTTCACCCACATAGCATGTGCTAAAAAGTTGAGAGGGCTACGACAAAAACTGGATGCACTTCGTGTACAAAACGGACAATCTCTCTCGAAGTATCAGGGTTTCGAACGAGAACTCATCTCTTACAAAGGGATTTCATTTTTTTTGAACTTATTTAAACTCCATACTTTTTGTGTGTTCAAAATGCACCATTCAAAGGCACATCACAAAATTTCAACAATTTCTGACTTCATTTGGTATTCTTCGTGCATTTTTTTTGAGCTAGTTGACCCTGAAATTGAAAAGCACTACAAATGAACTCTGAAAATGTTGAAAGTTGGCATGCTATCATCATTTCACTCACATAGCATGTGTTAAAAAGTTGAGAGGGCTACGACAAAAACTGGATGCACTTCGTGTACAAAACGGACAATCTCTCTCAAGGTATCAGGGTTTCGAACGAGAACTCATCTCTTACAAAGTGATTTCATTTTTTTGAACTTATTTAAACTCCATACTTTTTGTGGGTTCAAAATGCACCATTCAAAGGCACATCACAAAATTTCAAAAATTTCTGACTTCATTTGGTATTCTTCATGCATTTACTTACATTTTTTTGAGCTAGTTGACCCTGAAATTGAAAAGCACTACAAATGAACTCTGAAAATGTTGAAAGTTGGCATGCTATCATCATTTCACCCACATAGCATGTGTTAAAAAGTCGAGATGGCTACGACAAAAACTGGATGCACTTCGTGTACAAAACGGACAATCTCTCTCGAAGTATCAGCGTTTCGAACGAGAACTCATCTCTTACTAAGGTTTATTAAAATTCTTTTTGCAATTTGAGAATTTGACAAAACTATGAAAATGAAAAGTGTTTGAAATTTAGTACATTCCATACATGCATTAGATAAAAGGTTTAATACATTATTACATTATTGCACAAATTTTCCTATCTATTATTTCTGTTTTCTTCTGGGTCGTAGCCATGGAGAATTTTCATCATTCAGTAGGATGCTTGGGTCAGCTTTCACTTTGAAGGGCGGAATTTCATGAAAATTATTATAATCTTCTGAGATGTCTGTCTTGTCATCTACTCCCATGATGTTTCTTTTCCCTGAAAGAACTATGTGGCGTTTTGGCTCATCGGACGATATCTTCTTTTGCTGATTTTTTTTCTCGTTTTTGTAGACATGTCCTTCACATGGAAAACCTGAGAGACATCATTGGCTAGGACAAATGGTTCGTCCATGTACGCAAGATTGTTGAGATCCACTGTTATCATGCCGTACTTTTGGTCTACAACTACCCCGCCTCCTGTCAGCTTCACCCATTTGCACCGAAACAAAGGGATCTTAAAAGTAGGTCCATAGTCAAGTTCCCATATCTCCTCTATGTACCCGTAATATGTTTCCAAACAGTGCCCATTCTCGTCTGTTGCATCAAAGCGGACACCACTATTTTCGTTGGTGCTCTTTTTATCTTGGGCAACCGTGTAAAATGTATTCCCATTTATTTCATACCCTTGGAAAGTACATATAGTCGAAGATGGTGGCCTGGCCAAACAGTACAGCTGATCTCCAACGGTGTCGTCATTCATGAGATGTGTCTGCAACCAACTGCCGAAAGTCTGCTCGTGTTCCCCTTTAATCCAAGAGTCAGCCTTCCCCGGGTTTTCGGAGGGTAGAATATTCTTGTGTCTCACGATATATGGAGCCACCACGATGGAATTGTGTAGAACTGTGTAGTGTGCTTGAGAGAAAGAATGCCCGTCCATACATACTTTTGCTTTCCTTCCTAGTGTGCCTTTTCCTGTCAGCCTACCCTCATACCGAGATTCAGGAACACCAATCGGCTTAAGGTCAGGAAGAAAGTCCACACAAAACTCAATCACCTCCTCTGTTCCGTAGCCCTTGGAGATGCTTCCTTCTGGCCTAGCACGGTTACGAACATATTTCTTTAAGACTCCCATGAACCTCTCAAAGGGGAACATATTGTGTAGAAACACAGGACCAAGAATTCTAATCTCTTCGACTAGGTGAACTATGAGGTGTGTCATTATATTGAAGAAGGATGGCGGGAGAAACAACTCAAAGCTGACCAGACATTGGACCACATCAATCTGTAACCCTGATAGACTTTCTCGATCGATTACCTTCTCAGAAATTGCTTTGAGGAATGCACATACCTTCACAATTGGCAGGCGAACATTTTCCGGTAGAATTCCCCTCAATGCAACCGGAAGCAATTGCGTTATAAGCACGTGGCAGTCATGAGACTTTAGGTTTTGAAATTTTTTGTCTTTCATATTTACGATTCCCTTTATATTCGACAAGAAGCGAGTCTGGACCTTGATAATAAAAAGCACTTCAAAGAAGATTTCCTTCTCTTCCTTAGTAAGAGCGTAGCTGGCACGCCCTTGAAACTGCCCTGGATGCATGCCACTAGTGGAAAACGGGCCTTTGGCCGGGACCTTTAGTCCCGGCCTGCCTCTGGGCCGGGACTAAAGGCCAGGCCACGTCGCCCCAAATCGCAATGTCTCCCTCGAGGCTTTAGTCCCGGCCCGTAAGGAGCCTTTAGTCCCGGTTTGTGTCCCAAACCGGGACTAAAGGGCTACGCGGGGTGCAGCCCGCATGTGCGCCACCTTTAGTCCCGGTTTGTGTCTCAAACCGGGACTAAAGTCCTCTGCCTATATATAGCACAGCCCCCCTCTCCCGTCTTCCTTGCATTTTTCTTGGATGGAAGAGTGTGGGTGTGTGCTAGCTCTCCATTTTTTTCATGCACTAGAGGTGTTTGTTGAAATGTGTGTTAGAGCGATGCCGCTTCAGTTCACCAAACACAACTACGATATGAGATGCCTGAGCCACGCTTAAACCTCTTCCTCTTTATTTCTACTTATTCTAAAAGGTTAGCAACTATATTTCCTCGTTTAGACCGTGCGGTACTAATTTTTAGGATCCTGATTGTATTTGATATACTGTCGTATAACGCAGATGAGCCATCCATGGATGTACGGTGATCGACGCACAGCCGCTTATAGAGAAGGCGTGCATTTTTTTCGAGATGCAGCCGATGCGAACAAGCATGGTGGTGGTTATATGTTTTGTCCATGTGTTGAATGTCGGAATGAGAAGGATTACACTTCCTCAAGAGTCATTTAGAGCCACCTGCTTCGGTCCGGTTTTATGTCGGGCTATAATGTTTGGACCAAGCACGAAGAAAGAGGGGTTATGATGGAAGACGACGAAGAAGAAGAAGAGAACGATGATGACAACTACCGATCTATGTTCCCTGAGTATGTTGATACCGCAATGGAAGACAATGAAGAAGAAGATCAGGATGAAGAACGGGAACCAGATGAGCCCGCTGATGATCTTGGCCGGGTCATTTCTGATGCGGCTCATCTATTTATACTATCCATTAAAAATTCAGACAAATACTAGAAAATCTCAATAGAAGGAACTCTAACCCCCTATTTAGCACATCAGAAAACCAAGACCCAAGGGTTTTTAAGAAATTACCCACCCATATCTTAAATTATTGTGTCGGATTGCTTTTGCCGTGTACGTGCAATATAGAATTTCAGTTATAGCAAAATAGTTCTGCCTTGTGCCTATTCATTGTTCGGGCCTGATAAAAAGTCAGTGATCCCATCGAAAGCTATGTTTGTTACTCTGATAAAGAAAATTTTCTTATGTAGATTGATCGGTATTTGAATGTGCTTACAAACTGTGGGTATATGATGGTATTTGCCCCTTTTCAGTTCATACATAATTTTAGTTTTCTTTTTCGGTTAAACTGAAATTTTCATCAAACAGTTGTATTTGCCTACACAACTCATAATAAATTTCAGATTTCATTTATGTCAATTTGTTTGATAAACATGGAAATTGTATTGCAATTATGTTGTAGTGTACATTGAAAGACAGAACTAGAGCATCATATGACAATAGTGACATATATAACTATAGCTTGGTATTCGTGTCTTTTTTTTGGCTCTGATTTTCTTACCACAAGAAACACACTGTTATATGGTGGATTTACGTATATTTTGCTTGATTTCCCCCTTTGAGGGTTAAAGCTAACTATCGTTAAAAGTGATACTTCGGTTGGGAAAGCATTGTAAATACTACTCGCCCAAATATGCATTGCGCAATCACACACCCATCATAAATTATTTTATGCGCTAATATGAAAGCTCATGAGTTACCAATACAACACACATCCATATGTACATTTTCCGAAAGCTAATCTGAATTGCACATATTAAGAGCAAGGATGAGGATGGCAACATTGACAGAATAAATAACAATCCGATAGAGCCATACAAACTTAGTAACTTTAATGTCCCTGGTTATATTTCTAGTAGAACAAGTGTTTTACAATTGCATGTAAACTGCTACAAATTTAAAATATTTTCCTGTATACATAAATTGTAAATGTTACTGATACACACATCTGAAGCCTTGAGTCGAAAGTTAATATGTGCACCATGTGAAGCCATGTTCTCTAGTTGAAGCCTATGACGATGTATTGCCAATAACTTATCATCGTTCGTCTTTACTATAAGTTTCACCTTTTCTAGCACTCTAGCATTGAGTACGAAAAAAGTAACAAAATCAATGTCAGATTTTGTGCCCCGATAATAATCCAATACTATTGTTTTCAGATGGATGTCAAAACATGTGCTGGTAATGAGACCCCGGTATTTACGATGCCACAAATTGTTTTTCCATGATTTCTGGCACTGAAAAAAAATTCGTCAAACCATGTATATAAGAACTTCACAACAACAAGTAGATCAATAAAGAAGCCAAAGAAAATGTAGTATCGGTAAAACTACCATCACCTGAATGTACAACTTCTCCAAGCACGGGAAGGTTGTCATCAATTCAATAACCATGTCCAAATTAAGAGTAGCTATACCAAGAACCAAACACTTGATTTTGCACGCCACAGTTGCAAGGCCACGAATGCGCGGTCCCTTCATCAAAGCATAAAATCCAAAACATTAGACAGTAACATACGTAATTTCTGTATATATGCAGTGAAATGCAAGTTATTAGAAGGTTGACGACAGTAAAAAAAATGAAGAAGAAGATCAGCTACTTGATGATGACGAATATCTGTGGAACCAAGCACGAGCCTCATGGAGTTGGTACAACCTAGGGTCTCCAACTTAGGCACGGAAAGCGTGGCTATATGCAAATCATGGTTGTGATCAAGATGGATTAATGTTTGAAGATGAGGGGCACTCTCGATAACGAGTTCCTCTATGGATGGATCTGGCGAATGATTATCAACTGCAATGGTTCTAAGGGTAAACGAATTGGTCCGGAGGCGACGGGCTCCAGTGCACCGAATAATTAGCAAGAACTCGAGAGAAGGGCTGCGGGCAACCATGCTGTTGAGTGAGAAGTCCGAGAGGTAGACATAATGAAGAACGAGCTTCTTAAGCTGGGGGAAGTGAATCCCCTGAAGTGCGTCGTCCGTGAGTGTGAAATGTCCGAATTTGGCAACACAGAGGGTGGGCGAGAAGCGGAAGATTAATGCCGGCACCGGCATCGGCTGCCAGTTGTGCCAGCGCCGACGGTAGATCTCAAGCTCCTTGAGTTTATCCAGAGTGGAGGACAGGAGACAGGCGTCGATGGCAGCATCGTTGTCCATGTCGGTGGACAATTCTGGGCGAATGGAGAAGCGGTGGCAGACGCCTTGGTGGGAGGAAATTATTGTTGGAATTAAACACGAAAGAACGTGGCCATGTCGGATTCAATACATGCATGTACGTATCCGGCTAGGTTTCGAAGCAATGACCGTATAGGAGTAGTATTAGCAGGCTAGCTAATATATATACGCGTGCACCTCACCCCTTTATAATCAGATCAAGACCAAAGCAATAAAGCAAAACACCAGGTACGATACGTACCTGCAGCCATCAATCTCGTCTAGCGATTCATATATGTGCGTTGGTGTAGTACCGGCCGGCGGTAAGAATCGATCAACAAGATCGAGCTAGCTAGCTTGGTGTAGGACGTGCCTTGAAGAAATTAGGCTAGCTACATACAGCGTAAAGTATCTCGTCGAGTTCGTCAGCGAGCTTCGTTCGTCATCGTCATTCGTCGTCAGTCGTCGCGTGTCGTCGGAAAGTACTCGACGACACGGTCTGGGCCAACAATTGGTATCTAGAGCAAGGTTGATCTTCTAGTAACGGAAGATCATGTCGAAGGACGACAAGGATAAGCAGCTGGCGACGTACTCCGGTGCGGCTAAAGTATTTGCTGCTCCAGCGAGTTCGTCGTACCCACGATTTGACCGCGAGAACTTCGGGGTCTGGAAGGCACTGATGGAGTGTGGTCTCCACGCCAACGTGTTGTGGGACGCAGTCGATCCAGGAGGCGACGCTTTCAAGAAGGGGGGAGCCGAGCACTGGAAGGATCGGCAGGCGGCATCGACGATTTACTCGGTGATATCGATGGATGTCCTCCAACACCTGATCGCCAAAGAAACGGCGAAGGAGGTGTGGGATACCTTGAAGCTCATGTTCGAGGGACACGACCGCGTCAAGCAAGCCAATCTCCAAACTGTCTTAAGGAACTATGAGACTTTGGTCATGGGTGACAATGAGTCCGTGGACGCGTTCGCTTCACGCGTTGCTACTCTCGTCAATCGGATCCGCGCACTTGGAGAAAACCTCACGGAGGCCTTGGTTGTCCGTCGGTTCTTGCGCGCGGCTCCTCCCCGGTACCTGCAAATTGTCACGGCGATCGAGCAGTGCGTCGATCTCGCGACACTCTCCATTGATGATCTCGTCGGATGCTACAAGGCTCACGACGAGCGTATGCGGTATAGTCTCGGGGACGGGAAGAATGATGAGCATGTCATGCTCACGCGGGCTCAGTGGCTAGCGTTGGACTCAAGGAAAGGAGGTGAGGTCTCAAGCAAAAACACTCGCCAAGATCGTGCGCCAAACGAACAAATTCAGAAGAACGCCAGTGACGGTGCTCCGAAGAAGAAAAAGAAGTTCGACAAGCGCAAGATCAAGTGTCACAACTGTGGCATAATGGGGCACTTCAAGTCGGAGTGCAAGAAACCACCGAAGAAGAAAGCTTTCATGGCCAAGGAAGGCGATGATGGCGACATGATGCTCATGGTCGAAGTATGCGAGCTAATGGACGAGGATAGTCCAACTCCTAAGGCGCCAGCTACGGAGGTTGTTACGCTCATAGAGGAGGCAGTTTTTCTTCATGACAAGAAGAGGATGAACTCGGCGAGGCACGTGTGGTACCTCGACACGGGAGCTAGCAACCACATGACCGGCGACAAGGACCAGTTTTCTGAGCTCAGACTTTCGGTGGGAGGCACGGTTCGGTTCGGCGATGGACGGACCATTGACATCGCAGGGCGAGGTACTGTCCTGTTTGAGTTGAAGAATGGCGGCCACAAGGTACTCACGGATGTTTACTATATTCCCAAGCTAAAGAGTAGCATCATAAGTCTTGGCCAGCTCGAGGAGCGTGGTTGCAAGATTGTGCTCGAAGATGGCTATCTATGGGGGTATGATCGTCAGAGGATGCTAATTATGAAGGTGCAGAGGTCACCGAACAGACTTTACATCCTCAACTTGTCTCGTGTGGATCCAGTATGTCTCTTGTCGAGCATGGATGACTCGGCATGGAAGTGGCACGCACGCTACGGACATCTAAATTTCCAGGCTCTTCGGCAACTTGGACAAAAAGAGATGGTACGTGGTCTACCGTGCATCGAACATGTCGACCAAGTGTGCGACGGTTGCCTTATTGGGAAACAAAGGAGGGCCCCGTTCCCAAGAGAGGGAAACTTTAGAGCGAGTAAAGTTCTTGAGTTGGTCCACGGAGATTTGTGCGGGCCGATTACACCGGCCACCCCTGCTGGAAATAGATATTTCCTGCTCATCGTCGACGACTTCAGCAGATACATGTGGATTGTGTTGTTGAAGACGAAGGATCAAGCTTTGGAAGCCTTCAGGATAGTAAAGATGGCGGCCGAAGTGGAATCCGAAGCCAAGATGAAGGCCCTCCGTACCGATCGGGGGGGGTGAGTTCAAGTCTCGTGAATTCACAAGATTCTGTGAAACACACGGGATCAAGCGGTATCTTACGGCTCCATATTCACCACAGCAAAATGGTGTTGTGGAGCGGAGGAACCAAACTGTGGTGGCGATGGCACGGAGCATGTTAAAGAGTAAAGGCATGCCAGGGAAGTATTGGGGTGAGGCGGTCAATACGGCCGTTTATTTGCTGAACCGGGCTCCAACCAAGAGTGTGGTTGGAATGACGCCGTACGAAGCATGGTACGGACACAAGCCCGCGGTTGATCATCTTCGTACTTTCGGGTGCGTGGCGCATGTGAAGACAGTGGCGGGGCATACTAGCAAATTGGCGGATCGGAGTACTCCAATGATATTGGTTGGCTATGAAGTGGGCACAAAGGCGTACCGTGCGTGCAACCCCTCGAACAACAAGGTGGTTGTGACATGTGATGTGGTCTTTGAAGAAGCGAGGTCATAGAACTGGAACTCCACCGAGCAAGTATACCCGTCATCAGATGACATTTTTAATGTCGTTTACGACGAACCTGAACATACAAAAGTTGACGATCAACTGAAGAGGTCGTCGGGACAGAGCGATCCTCCGAACGCAGGTGCTACTGAAAACACGCCAGCTAGGTCGGCCGTGTCGCTTGAGCCCGCAATCAGCACGTCCTCTAGCGATGCTGGGTCTACATGCAGCCACCGAGGCAAGGGAGCCATACAAGCTGCAGCCTGCAGCACGCCTGACAGCGTTCCCCGTAGCGCTGGTAGCCCAGGCCGTGGCACCTCTCCTGGAGGTTCACGTGATGGTGGTATGACCCAGAGTACACCAAGCCACGTGCATGGGGCTGATGGTTCTCTTGTACGTGCACCAGTTTCACCTGGTTCACCTCGTGGATGTGTAGCCAGCCCAGGGGTGCTCCAATCGCCAGAAATCGGAAGTGTGGCAACTTCAGCAGAAAATTCTTTGTCTTCGACGAAAGAGGAGACGAGGGAACGTCCGCCAACACCAGTACATCTGCGATCAGTGGTGGATTTATATCCGAAGGAAACATTTCAAACTATAAATCCGGTGAAAATTAAGAGAAGAGGACGACAATGTTTGCTTAGTGTCGAGGAACCGACAAAGTTTGAAGAAGCAAACACGGAGGAGTGTTGGCGTCGTGCTATGGATGAGGAGTTGGGGTCGATCCGAGACAACAAAACATGGGAGCTCGTGGATCCTCCCAGCGGCCATAAAATTATAGGGCTCAAGTGGGTGTACAAGGTCAAAAAGGATGCCGATGGAAATCTTGTGAAAACAAAGCAAGGCTCGTAGCTAAGGGATACGTGCAAGAGCAAGGTGTGGATTTCGAAGAAGTGTTTGCTCCAGTTACAATGATGGAATCAGTGAGGCTAGTTATAGCTCTTGCGGTTCAAGAATCTTGGAGGCTACATCACATGGATGTAAAATCCGCGTTTTTGAACGGGGAGTTGGAAGAAGAAGTTTATGTCAAGCAACCACCGGGGTACATCAAAGAAGGAGAGGAACACAAGGTGCTGAAACTACACAAGGCATTGTACGGGCTATGTCAAGCTCCTCGGGCATGGAACATCAAGCTTGACCGTACACTGGTTTCTCTTGGTTTTGAGAAAAGTCCACTCGAGCATGCTATGTATAAGCGAGGCAAAGGCAAGGATCGTCTCTTAGTGAGCATCTATGTCGACGATCTTGTGATAACCGGAGCACATGAGGAGGAGATTGCTAGATTCAAGCTACAAATGAAGGAGCTATTCAAGATGAGTGATCTAGGGCTCTTGAGTTACTATCTCGGGATTGAGGTACAACAAAAGCCTGAGGGGATCACACTATGCCAGGAGGCATATGCAAAGAAGATTCTTGAAAGTTGTGGCATGGAGGACTGCAAACCAACTTTTGTTCCGATGAAGCCTCGTCTTAAACTTAGCAAGAGAAGCAAAGCACCCGTGGTTGATGCAACGGAGTATAGGAGTGTGGTCGGAGGTCTAAGGTATCTTGTGAATACACGACCAGACTTGGCCTATTCCGTTGGCATAGTGAGTCGCTTCATGGAAGCACCCACGAAGGAACATTGGGCAGCTGTGAAACATATACTCAGATACATCAAAGGGACAACAAACTTCGGTTGTGTCTATTAGAGAGGGAAGAAGAAGGAGATGGTGGAGCTACTTGGCTATAGTGATAGTGACCTGGCAGGAGATGTGGACGACCGTAAAAGTACCTCGGGAGTGGCATATTTCTTGGGCGGGAGCATAGTGAGTTGGCTATCACAAAAGCAGAAGGTGGTCGCATTATCATCCTGTGAAGCGGAGTATATTGCAGCTTCAACCGCGGCGTGTCAAGGTGTGTTTTTAGAAAGGCTACTCAGTGACCTCACACACAAGGAACCGAAAGGAATGGTGCTCTATGTTGACAACAAGTCTGCGATTGCTCTATGTAAGAATCCAGTGCATCATGACAGGAGCAAGCACATTGATACGAGGTATCACTACATACGGCAGTGCGTGGAAGAAGGCAAGATTAAAGTCAACTACGTTTGCATCGATGATCAGCTTGCAGATATCCTGACCAAGTCTTTGGGACGACAGAAGTTTACAGAGATGCGGAGAAGGATCGGCGTCCAAGCTGTGAAGTGAGGACATCGTGTTTAGGGGGGTGATTGTTGGAATTAAACACGAAAGAACGTGGCCATGTCGGATTCAATACATGCATGTACGTATCCGGCTAGGTTTCGAAGCAATGACCGTATAGGAGTAGTATTAGCAGGCTAGCTAATATATATACGCGTGCACCTCACCCCTTTATAATCAGATCAAGATCAAAGCAATAAAGCAAAACACCAGGTACGATACGCTACCTGCGGCCATCAATCTCGTCTAGCGATTCATATATGTGCGTTGGTGTAGTACCGGCCGGCGGTAAGAATCGATCAACAAGATCGAGCTAGCTAGCTTGGTGTAGGACGTGCCTTGAAGAAATTAGGCTAGCTACATACAACACATCTCAGCGTAAAGTATCTCGTCGAGTTCGTCAGCGAGCTTCGTTCGTCATCATCGTTTGTCGTCAGTCGTGCGTGTCGTCGGAAAGTACTCGACGACACGGTCTGGGCCAACAATTATGCGTTGTAAGACATCACCGAGTTTACCATCATTAGAATGGACGATATCAGCGCAGTCGATGTTGAGAGGAAGAGAGCGCCAAAGGGGACGCCAGCGTCTCGCGAGGATCTGCGTGCGGCAGCCTTGCTTGATGGGGAGGAGCGAAATTATCTTAAGGAGCATGTCGTCGGGGAGGTCGCCGAGGTTTCTCATGTGGTGGAGATCTCGTCCATCTCCGCACCCATCGTGTTCAGCCGCTCCGGGATCGGGCGGTGCCGCCAGAGGCCGATAGCAATCGACCTCGAGTGCGGCTGACTTCCTCTTCCGGGTAGCCGTACTCCTACTACTACCGCCGGCCTCCATCCGTTTGGCAGAGATCGGCCGTGGGGAGAATTAGGTTCTGTGGTGGAGGTCGGGATCGGAGAAGGACTGAGATGCTAGGGCCAGATGCGGAGCGGCCGAAGCAACCTCGATCGCTTCTGAGGAGAGTGTGTGTTTGACACTTTGACTGCTGGCTTACTACGATGGATGACAGACGAACCCCATAAATAGGAAACTGGCGGATGTGAGTAAATGGAAAGGTGTCGTGAGCAATTAGAAACTGCCTAATGTGACATGTGCGCATGCATGAGAGCCAACCTGCACTGGGCGGCCCCTTGACGCTGCCAAAACAACGCAGCCCAACAGCTAGCGTGGACGCATGCTTCCCAAAGAAATACGTCGACAGGTGCAGAAATACGTCGTGATGGATAAATTACATTTTTGCGTCCCCTTCACGCTGCCAAAACCCCGCTGCTCAATAGCTAGCGTTGACGCATCCTCCCAGAAAAATACTTCCTCTATCCTAAAATAAGTGACGTATATTTAATATTAGATTATTAGTACAAATTTTATACTAAAGCATCCATACTTATTTTGAGATGGAAGGAGTACGTCCTGACAGCTGCACCTTTAATTTGTTGCGGAAGAGAAGATCGTGTCAAAGGTCGCGACAGTGAAAGCACCTATCTCCACCCGTTCGGGTTTGCATTCGTAGTTCCAAAGATCGCCCAAAAGTTTTTTTTTAATTAAATCGTCCCAAGTTCGGCAAAATCCCATTCAAATTCAAACGAAATTCATAGTTTCATTCAAATTTATACAAAAACTGAAATCAAAACATAACTAAACATTAAACTAAGCTTGAACTAAGCTAAAACTACCGCCCGCCGCCCGCTGCCGCCGCCTTCTATATGCCGAGGAGCTTGTAGGAGTTGGTGTAGTCATCGTTGCCGTCGTCGCCATCGTCGCCGTTGGCACCCGCTCCGCCACCGTCCTTGCTGCACCCCTGTCCTGGGTCGCCGAGGCGAACGGGGTTCGAAGGCGCCGGCGCCTCCTCGCCGCTCTCATCAAGGATGAGGACGACGCCCTCCTTGCTGCCACGTCGACAGGCGGCGATCTCCACCACGGCGCAGCGCTAGCGGTCCATTTCTTCCCAGACGTAGTCCTCCCACGCCCATTCCAGGGCGGCCTCGTCGTGAAAGCTGGTGGCGGCGGGTAGTCGTACCTGGGCATGTTGCCGTCCTTGATGTGCTCGAGGACGGCCTTCACGGTGCGGTCGGGGACGCCCTTCCAGTGGCGCCGCCACTTAGAGTTGTGCCGGCCGCGGGGCTCGACCCCGTTGGTGGCGGCGAGCTAGTTGGTCGGACGGCGTTCAAATAATGTCGTCCACAACGCGTTGCTGACGGGGGCGTACCTTGGGAGGTTGCGCGAGTTCTCCGGCAGGCCGGACCGGATACGCGCAATCCCCGTTCGTCGCTCAGCTCGGATAGGCTGTGCTGGCACCGGGATGCCGCTGGGGCTTAGCCTCCAAGACCCCGGCATCCGCATGTCAAGACGATCTCCTCCAGGGCGCAAAGCTAGCGGTCCATTTCTTTTCACACGTAGTCGTCCCACGCCCATTTCAGGGCGGCCTCGTCGTCCGCGGCCATGGCGAGGTGCTCCTGCTTGACGGGCAGGAGCCCCGGCTCCGTCTTCGGCTTGACAAGGAGGGAGGAAACGTCGGGCTTGTTGATGACGATGTCGGCGCTGCGCATGCGCCGCCCCAGCGGCGTCCCCGCGGCTCTGGCTTGATGGGGAGCGGGAGCAGGATGACGAGGACGTCGCCATCTCCATCCTCCTCGGCATCCAGGAGCTACAGCGGCGGCGGGAGAAAGCTCGCGGCGGAGGGTAGTCGTACCTGGGCGTGTTGCCGCCCTCGATATGCTCGAGGACAACCTCCAAGGTGCGGCCGGGGACGCCCCACAAGTGGCTCCGCCCCTCGGGATTGTGCCGGTCGCGGGGCTCGACCCTGGTGGTCGCGACGAGCTAGTTGGCGGGACGGCATTCAAATAATGATGTCCACAGCGCATTGCTGTGGGGGGCGTACCGCGGAAGGTTGCGCGAGTTCTCCGGCAGCCCGGACCAGATGCGCGCAATCTCCGCCCGTCGCTCAGCTCCGGTTGGCGGTGGTGGCACCGAACGCCGCCGGTGCTCAGCCTCCAATACCGAGTACCCGTATGTCTGGCGGCGTCGGGTACTCCGCCTCGTAGAGGAGGCGGGCCTCGTCCTTGTGGAGGTGCCGGCAGCCGAAACCATTGGAGGCCGCTCCATCGCGGGGTAGCGTTCGACCATCGTTCTTGGGGACGAGAGGGAGAGAAGGCGTCGGTGGCGAAGAAGAAGAGGAGAGAGCGTCGGCGGGGAGAGGTGTGTGGCCACCGATGGGGGGTGGGTCTCCTTATATAGCGGCGGGCGGGTGGGCACGCGGAACGGCGGCATGTGAACACGTGGCAGGAGCCGACAGGACGCGCGTCGCCGGGACGTGCGTCGCCGTGCCTTGACTGCGCCGCCCATGAATCAATGTAAGGCTGACCGACGACGCAGCATTCGCATTGGTTTCCGCGAAAAAGGAAGCGATGAGGACAACGACTGCGCGGTCACTCGCTTGCTCGGCGGGCGCAGCGCTTTTTCACGCCAAAAACGTTTCCGCCGGCGTCCCCGGACGACCCATGCTGGGTTCGGCCTAGGACTACCGGGGCCAATTTAGGCCCGAACCGGCGAAAAACGGGCTCTTATGCTTTGAGGAGACGGTGGATGTAGTGGACCGCCGGGACGGTGGCGAGTCAGCGAATGAGCATGTAGCCTGATGCGTCGTTTATGGGATTCCCAGCTTCTTTAGACAGTAAGGAGGGGCAAATATATTACAGTGTTCTGACAGTTGTTTTGACAGTGGCGATGGTATGATAATTGAGAAGGATCGTGAGAAGGGCATGGCTTCCTCCACGGTTGCTTCTTTTCTGTTTCGTATTTCATGTCAATTGTTGCTTCCTCCATATTCCTCTCTATTTTTTATCGCTCCCGAACAATGCATCATCCAGTTCTCCATCATATCAAAAATTAAAGATGAAGACCATCAACCAAACCGGAGTTGCATATAGCCAAAAATCCGGCCGGGGGTAGATATTCATCACATATATAGCAACGGTAAGGCTGAAGATATTGCCTCGCAGGTTTGAACAACAGGGAAACCATCAATTTCTGGTTAGGACAGGGGGGCTGTAGAGATTAAGAGCATCTTGAATAGAAGATTTGGAGATGTAAAACAGGAGATGTAAAATTTTACATCTCCAAAAAAGAGGCAATTCCAACCGATTGATGTAAATTTGTGATGTAAAAGGGCAACTCCTACAGATGATGCACATGCAGATGTAAAACTAGTTGAACTTCGGGACCTTCTTCGACGTCATGGCGGCGGTGGGGTGGCGGCATGCGAATCGAGTCGGTAGCGGCAGTGGAACCGGACGGTGGGTGAGGCGGCAGTGTGGTGGTGCGGGGCGGCGGGGCTGCCGGCTAGGTGGCTGTGCTGGGCTGCGTGTCGACAATGCTATGGGTGGGGCAGGCGGCGGGGCTGGTGGCGAGACAGCAGTGTGGTGGTGAGGGGCGGCGTGGCGGGGAGCAGGGGCGGAGCAGACGAGGCGGCGATAGGGACGATGCGGAAACCTCGACCGCATGGAGGAAAAAGGGCCGATTTGCGGCGTGTGACGGTGGCCGACGATCGAAACGCATGAAAATGCATGAAAAATACCAAATGAAGTCAGAAATAGTTAAAAATTGATGATGTGTCTTAGAAATGATGCATTTTGAACACATTAAAAGTCTGGAATTCAAATAAGTTCAAAAAATGATATCTCTTTGTAACAGATGAGTTTTCGTATGAAACCGTGATACTTCGAAAGAGATTGTCAGTTTTGTACACAAAGTGCATCCAGTTTTTGCCGCAACCCTCTCAACTTTTTAACACATTCTATGTGGGTGAAATGATGATACCATGCCAACTTTTAACATTTTCAAAGTTCACTTATCATGCTTTTCAATTTAAGGGTCATTTAGCTTTAAAAATCAGTAAATGCATGAAAAATACCAAATGAAGTCAGAAATAGTTGAAAATTGACGATGTATCTTTGAATGGTGCATTTTGAACACACAAAAAGTCAGGAGTTCAAATAAGTTAAAAAAATGAAATCCCTTTGTAACAGATGAGTTTTTGAATGAAACCCTAATACTTCGAAAAAGATTGTCTGTTTTGTACACGATGTGCATCCAGTTTTTGCCGCAACCCTCTCAAATGTTTAGCACATGCTATGTGGGTGAAATGATGATACCATGCCAACTTTCAACGTTTTCAGAGTTCATTTGTAGTGCTTTGAAATTTAAGGATCGTTTAGCTCAAAAAATCAATAAATGTATGAAAAATATCAAATGGGCCAACGGATCTTTTGTCCCGGTTCAAGCCACCAACCGGTACGAAAGTACTCTTCTTCCCGCTCTTTTGGTCCAGCGGAAGTGTGGCTTTGGTACCGGTTGGTGCCACCAATCGGAACCAAATGTTTCGCATATAGTGCGGGAGTTGCCGAAATTGACCTTTAGTCCCGGTTGGTGTGACAAACCGGGACTAAAGTGATCCCGATGTGAGCCACCAACCGGAACAAAGGTGTTCGTATATTGTGGGAGTTCTCAAAATTTCCACCAACTTCCATTCCCCCCCTCCCCCGTTCTCTCTTCGTCGACGTCGCACCCGAGCCCGTCGACGACGGCCCGCGCCTCTTCCATGAGCCCTTCGTCGCCGTCGCCGTCTCTTATGAGCCCGTCGTCGCCTCGAGCCCATCGCCATCGCCGTTGCTCCCATGCCGTCGTCGTCGCCGTCGCCCCTGAGCCCATCGCCGTCGCCGTCGTCCCGAGCCCATCGTTGTCGCCGTCGTCCCCGAGCCCATCGTCGTCGCCGTCGTGCCGTCGCCGTCGCCCCCGAGCCCATCGCCGTCGTCGTCGTCACCCGTCGCCGTCGTCGCCGTAGCCCCCGAGCCCATCGTCGTCGTCTTCGCCCATCGCCCGTCGTCGTTCCGAAGACCGCCGTCATCGCCCATCGACGCACCGGTAGCACGTCCATCGATCTCCATCTCCCTATTTGTGAATCCATGTGTTTTAGAAGACATAGTCTAATTACGAATCCATGTGTGTGTTTCCGTCGTATTAGAATATGTTGGGTACATTTTTGAACTCCCCAATGTGACACAAATTATAAAAATTATAAAAATATTTAGATTAGATTAAGTTACAATAGCAAATAAAGTTATAAAAATTATAAAAATATTTAGATTAAATTAAGTTACAAATTAAGTTTTATGTTAATATTTGGGATTATGTATAAAGGGATTCCCCCACTTTGTAATATTTGCAGAAACAATGGATATTTCAAGAGACATGGAAAAAGAACAAATTTTGGGGGATATAATCCACGGCGACCGTAATTTCGAATTTTTGCTCGGCGACATGGATGGTCTGGAAGGAAAAGATTTGGGCTTCGGTGATCGACCAATGGAGGAGAAAGGACATTATCATGATGGCTTCGGTGACTACCGAATCCCGGAGGAAGGAGATCATGATGACGGCTCCGGTGACCGAACGGAGGAGGGAGCTATTAAAAAGTCCAGATCGAACCAAACTTCGGTAACGAGACAAGGACCGTCGAGAAGGTTGGGCAAGGATCAAAAGTTCGCGATCATAGAACTCTCGAACGATGGCCTACCGATTGAACCCAAGCATACCAGGGACGCATTTTCTGCTCACTACGGAGCTATTGTCAGGGACAACATCTCGATCAGCATCAAGCAGTGGAATAAGCCTAAGGGCGACAACGTCCCTGAAGGTGATTATGTCACCAATAGGCTGGATGATGATCTTTGGACCGCGTTGAAGGAAAATTTCACTCTACCGCCAGAGGAGGATAGGAATAAGCCAGTTATAGAGCCACTGGTCAAGGTGTGTGCTCTTAACAAGATGGTAGAACTATTCAGGAGGTGGAAGAAAGAGTTGAAATCAAAGTATGTCGACAAAGGGAAGACTTCAGAATCCGTCGGCCGATTTCCGAAGATGAGAGATCACTGGCCCGCATTTGTGGCCTACAAGACATCGGACAAGAGTAAGGAAATGTCAGAGAGAAACAAGAACAATGCTGCAAAGAAGCAGTATCACCATCACACGGGGTCAGGTGGCTACCTCAAAGGCCGTCTGTTGTGGACAAAGCTGAGAATGAACTGATTGCTAAAGGGGTCCAACCACAGACATGGAACTGGCCCGACCGTTCCAGGAATTGGTTCTTCGGGGTTGGCGGAACTTTGGACCCTGAAACAAGGAAGTGTCGTTGGACGGACGAGCAACTTGCAACACCCATCAACAAGCTTCAGCGGTGTATCACCGCAACGCAGGAAGGGGTGTTCTTTCCCGAAAGAGAGAAGGACGAGCTGACTGAGGCCCTAGGGAATGCTGAGCACCCTGGACGAACACGAGGCACACCAGGCTCCGTTCCAGGGAAGGTTGGGTTTCCCGACGCAGCCGGTTATAGAAGCTGAGCGAGAAAGAGGAAAGCGGAGCTGAGCGACATGCAAAAGATCAATGCAAGACTACAAAATCTAGAGGAACTTGAGAGCCAGCGAGCTGCCTACCAACCATCTCAGCGGCATGAAACTACCCCAGAATTTACCCTGCCATCTCAGCGGAGAAGCAGCGTGGCTTCCACGGAGCTCGTTCAGCCTGACTTCACGGCTCCTAGCTACCCCGTGGATACTGTCACGGAGTCTCAACCTTGTGAGCTTTTGACGAAATGTCGGAACCTCACTTTCAAGGCTGCTATCGGCGTTGTTGCACCTCCTCAATCCAACCGAACTTTTCACTGCCTTCCGATTCCACGTGGCTTTGCTATTGTGATGGTGGATGAAGTAAAGGAGGGATTTGAGAAGCTCGAGCTTGACCACCCTACAGGTGAAGATGAGAATAAGTTGGTTCATGCTTTGAGGAGTACATGCCTATGGCCGAAGGAGTACATCAAGCTTCCAAACTGGACACCTCCGACGACGACGACGACGACGACGAGTGATCAGGGCACTCCTCATCCTCCTCCGGCGACTGATCAGGGCACTCCTCATCCTCCTCCGGTGAATGATCCGGGTACTCCAGCTCCTCCGACGCGTGAGGGCACTCCGCCTTCTTCTTCGGATCCTTCCCCGGCGCGTGAGGGCACTCTGCCTCCTTCTTCGACTCCTTCTCCGGCGCGTCGGAGCAGTCGGCCTCCTTCTTTGGCTCCTCCTCGAGCGTGTGAGGGCACTCCGCCTCCTTCTTCGACTCCTCCTCCGGCACGTCGGAGCACTCCGCTCCTTCTTCGGCTCCTCCTTCGGTGCGTCGGAGCACTCCGCCTTCTTCTTCGTCTCCTCCTTCAGCACATCGGAGCAGTCCTCCTCCTTCGGCTCCTCCTCAGGCGCGCCATAGCAGTCCTCCTCCTTCGGCTCCTCCTCAGGCGCGCCGGAGCAGTCCTCCTCCTTCGGCTCCTCCTTAGGCGCATCGGAGCAGTCCGCCTCCTCCGCAACGGCGGAAGACAGACGTCGTCGCCGCTCCACGGAAAATTACACAAGTAAGAAAGATGACTCCTCCTTCTCCTTCTCTCAAGCGGAAGACAGACTCCGCCGTCGCTCTGGCGGCTAGCAGTGATGCAATGTTAGCAAAACGAAGAAGTGGGAAAACAATTCCCCAGCTCGGACAACAGAAGAAGCAATCGTGCCCCCCACTCAAGGTGTCTTGCGATATCGTCGTCGCTAATGATTCGGGGATGCTGCCCGGTACCAATCCTGGTGATTACGTGAACGATTCAGTAATTTATGAGATAGCTGAAGTAACAAATAAAGAAACATATGAATACATGCTCGGGAAGCCTTTCGCCAAACCTGGTCATCCTCCTCTAACACCGAGGATGCACGAATTGCATGAGTGGTACATGAACATCTTCAGGAAGACTAGGAAAGACTCTATCTATATGAGAGTAAAAAAAGATCATGATTTCATTGGAGCTTCAGTGCTACTTGTTCAATTTGATGAGTTATTTCAGTTATGCAATCAACTGGCCCTCGACAAACAAATCTTGACTTCCTACTGTTTGTAAGTATTACTTCAATAGTTAAGTCTCTAGCTCAGCTCGTTCATTGCATGTATCTATAATTATCCTCACTATATATATTATGCAGATTGAAGATCGTCGAATTAAAAAAAGCAGGAATCTTCGATGTTGGGTTCATTAGCCCAGAATCGGTAAATGTATTGTCGGTACGAAATGAAACCAAAGAGACCGAGGTTAAGTTGCTAAAGTCATTGCTTGCAAATCAAAACAAAAGGGAAGTGAGTGTTGATGTGTTCTTCTGTATACTCAGTTTTGCTTACTCGAGGTTAAGTAAATGTAATTGATGAGTTATATATGCGTACGCAATTACCACTTTATTCTGCTATCCATTAAGCTTGACGGGGCAAAAGTAATTGTCTTAGACTCGAGACGTAAAGACTGCAATGCTCAATAAGTAAGTTCACTCAATACCAGGACCATACCGGCATGCAACTTTCGTTAATTTCCTGATATCAAGTAATCATTTTCTTTGCCTCGCAGGGTTTGGAAGAAGTTTATCAAGCTTGCTCCCAGTCTAAAGAAAGAGTTGCAATTTATGCACCCCTAGTAAGTAGTACTAGCTAGTTCCGTGCATCTCTAATTGATTCAAATTTTCATCAATATATCATTACAATGCTTGCTTATCAGTTTGATTGAACTCTGTTCTCGTAAAGTGCTTGTACTAGGTAGTTGGGACTGAAAAATGTGCACACTACGTATGCGAGTTCATTCGCCTCTCGACCTCTGGGCGGGGCATCTCTCTCGAACAATTTGAAGTACGTAAATAATATTCACAATTTTATTTTATATATTACCATCAATTGTGTTGAGTTTTATTCATATATATGCATGTATTGACCCCCTTCTTTAAATTAGATCTGAAAGAAGCAGGATGAACCCCTATCAGATGATGGCATACGAGCAATTCAAGATGAATTGGCAGGATTCTTTCTTGACCATGTCATACCTAAAGACTAAAGACGGTGAATACCATGTGAGGTATCTATGATTTGATCTTAGGTAGATGATGTTAGGCATTGTAAAAGATGTTATATTCTAAAAGATGTTAAGGATTGCAAATGGTTTCCTTCATTTTCTTATCATAGCTAGCGTCATGTTCTCTCTATATGTATAGTAGCTACCGTCGACCAAGCACAGAGAAAGAGAGGACACTTCTCTCTATTAGCTAGCTAACACAATATGAAACCACTAAACTAACTCTCCAACCCCCCCCCCCCCCCCCCCCCGTTCAAAAAAAACAAAACCCCCATCTCCGGCCAGATGCTCACACGTGGATGTCATGTTGTCCCGGTTGGTGTGACCAACCGGGACTAAAGGCCCTCCAGCCTGGGCTCCCCGCATCGCCCACGTGGAGACCATTCGGTCCCGGTTCGTAAGCGAACCGGGAATAAAGGTTTTGGGCTTTAGTCCGAACCATTTAGTCCCGGTTCGAAAACCGGGGCTAATGGGCCTCTCAAACCGGGACAAATGGGCCATTTTCTACTAGTAGAGCAGTCCCCAGTGAGGAGGACAGCCCAAGAAACACTCGCACAATGTGATGAACGCAACAAGGTGTGCAATAGCATTCAGAGGAAGGTGATGGAGTTAAGCACCAAAAAAATTCAAGAACCCGTAGATGAATGGGTCGGGAGGCAAAGACAAACCTCGTTCTACATGGGTGGTGAGAAGAACTCTCTCACCTTCACGCGGCTCTGGCTCGACCTCCTCCACTGCTAACCTCCAGGAATCAGCGACTATCAATCCGTCGTGGACGAGATTCAAGACATCAATATCCTTGACAGATGACGGGAGAAAATCCCCCTGGATCCAGCCCGGCGGCATCACAGTCCGAGCTCCTGACGACTTCTTGGCACTGACTCCCTTCTTGACCCGCTCATCTCGACGGTGGTGGCGGAGGTAGATCTAGGCGGATCTCGACAGGAAGAGGAGGACGGGAAAATAAGGAGATTGAGAAGGAGCACTGTTCTAACCCTAGCACCGATTCGTTTTATAACCGCCCGAGTGAGTCGCTGATCCATGGGCCCAAAGATCTCTGTCTATGCCGATATCAGAGGGATCACGATACGTGGTGATAAGGACGGTGTGTTAATTGAGGCGTCGTGCTCTCATTTACCCCGGTTGTTGCGTCATCGCCGCGCGCGGCACGCACTTACCAAAATTTTGAATCCCGTGGAATCCGGGCCTGACAGAGCGATCCGTCACATCAAAAGATCCCGTTAATCACTCGGACCAATTTTTTCTATCAGATTCACTCGGAAATATTTCAAGAAATAATCAATCAGGGTGAATGGCAAATATTTCAATCGAAGCCCGTTTCTGCCAAGCCTTGATATGTGTTCCTAGTTTGGCATGTTCAACGGAATCTACATCGACCCCTTTCCACTCAAGCCCCAATCCATTCGGGGGCTAATGATGGGGATATGTACCTCGGATAGGTTCATAGGCCTGACCTAGAGGTCCTACCCAAGGGCACATCATTAAGGACTTAAAGATTTCAAAGAAGATTCCGACTGATTCGCCATGAGTCACTCGGTAGAGCATCCACTCGGAGATTTTCTCTATCCACTCGACAGAAGACTTCCACTCGGAAGAATATGAAGTCAGTCGACCGTAGAAGTTCAGAAGTCTCTCCATGGAGACCAAAGGACAGGCATTCTGATGGTCACCATAAGTAACATTTATTATGTACGTTATCAGTAACACACATCTTTGTCTTCATTACTCGAACCCTTGGTTGTTTGGGCCTTGATGAGGGGTAGAGCACTCTATATAAACCACCCCTCCCCTCTTACACAAGGGTTCGCACCCCCTGTAACACACACTCCACACGACAAGAGCTTCCGAGCACTGAGACATAGGGTTGTTACCTCCACGAGAGGGGCCTGAACTCGTACATCGTGTGTACAAGCTTGCCGTAGCTAGGACTCTGCCCTCTCTTTTCGTACCCCTCACCTCTACTGTCAGGTCCGTTCCCACGACAGTTGGTCCAGGTAAACCTGACCCCCACTCTCTCAAGTTCCCGAAGGCCCAGGTCCGCGATGCAATCGTTGATAATCTGCATCCTTGGAAAGTTTACCAAGTTATTGCTTTTAACTGTCTCCGACCTTCATAGTACAACACGATGGATGGAGCCACAGAATTTTCACCTTAATGTTCTGATTCCAACTTTTGTGTAATCGAGTAGCTATATAGATAGTGGTTAAATTGTAGACGATGGTGACAAACTTACAAAGAGGACCCCGATACTGGGACGATGTACATGAGGACAGAGAAGAAAAGCACAAGAAACTATTGTCATGGCATTGATTTCGAAATTACTGCCAAGGCAAGCAGTTTTCATATAAATCTATTTTTTTGTTAAAACGGCTACCACATGAGCGTTTTTCTGCTGCCACGACGACATTTTTGGATGAAATTTCATGAATACGATGAAGAGTTCTTTGGCGTAAGGTCCATACCATATCATTTTATTTTGAATTGCTTGGGACGTTTTACCCCTTTTTGTGTATCCTTTTGATTGCCCACTAGACGCTTTTATTACTGTGGTCTCTTATAGTTATATATCATGTAGTTAGTTCTTTCCCATCTGTACCTCTGTCTAGAACATGTGTCTCTTCGGGGTACGACATATGCACATAAATACGAAAGATTAGTCAGGTCTAAGGCAGGTACACGTCCAACTCACTTCATGAGCATTTGGTTATCTTGACGTTTAGGGAGGACAGTCATGAGATAGGAACACACCCATCAAAAGATGAACAAGAGTCACATGGACATGTGATCGGAAAGTTGGCCTACCCATTGAAGTTCCCAGTCAACAGTCATGTACACATTAATGACGTTGAGTTAATTTATGGATCTTGAATCACTAGGCGCCCTTCTAAGATGGGCGCCTCCATTAGGCGCCTGAGCACAGGGGCACCCAGGGCTGGGCCTTGGTCCTCTAACTTCTTCTTGCAGAAAAACCATCTCCTATTTTTCCTGATTTTTTGGGGACTTCTTTAGTGGTGATTTCCTAAAATTACAAAACAACAAAAAAGGGGCAATGAATACTTGATTAATAGGCTAATTCCTGAAAATAGCTTTAAAACATTACAAACTTAATGGATAATAGGCATGGACAGAAGATGTAAATTGGTGATGTAAAAGGGCATCTCCAACAGATGAATCAAATGTAGTTATAAAACTAGTTGAACTTTGTGACCTTCTTCAGCGGCATGGCAGCGGCGGACAAATCAGGGAGGGCGACGGAGGTGGAACCGAGCGGTGGGCAAGGTGAAGGTGCCGTGGTGCGGGGTGGCACTGCTGCGGGCAAGTCGGCGATGAAGTGGTGTGCGGTGGTGTGGCAACGGTGCTGTAGGCGGGGCCTGCTGGCGAGGTGGTGGTGCGGTGGTGCGGGGCGACGCAGTGGGGTACTGCGAACATCACGGGCGAAGCGGCGATGGGAACGAATCGATTGGCGAACACGTCGACTATGCGGCAAAAAAAACGGTTGATTCGTGGCGTGCTGACGTTCGAAACACGATGGAACCGGCGACGGTGCTGGTGAAGTAGGCGGATGTGGTGCGGGGCGACAATGGCGTGGTGCGATGGTAGTGCTGGGGCTGGGAGATGGGATTGTGGAAGGATAATTGAAACGACACTCGGTGGTTGGCACGCGACTGGCGTTTTTTACATCTCCTGTAGGTGAAGATATATATTTGCATCGCATGGTGTTATATTTTACATCCACGAGAGGCAGAGATGTTATGTTTATTTTTGCATCTACATCATCTGTTGGAGACGGGTTTTTAGGCCTAAGTGGCTAACATCAATCTTTGAACAAGATTATTCTGGAAAGTGACTTAGTTGTGAATTGGCCAACAGTATAACACGCCATGACTTATAATCCGGGGTTATAATTTTGTGATAGGCAAGATGCATGATAATTAACCAACTATTTAACAAATTGTATATTTTGCAAAAGAATTTTGTTACTAACATGTTTCATAGAGAGAATTGAAAACTTCATTATATCGTTATGCCATATTAAACTGATAATTGTACTTCGTGTATTTATATATTTTGATTGATAAAAAAATTAATTAACTATGTTTAGCCATTATACTATAATACAAACTTAACTAATCAGGTTGCACTATCAAAATGTGCATAATCCGCAAGTAGGACTCTTGAAGTGAACAAAAAAATTGTTCATTAAAATGTTTCTCCTTCTTGAAGAGAAGTCCAACTACCAATAACAAAGCATGGTTTGTATTGTTGGAAGCATGACATCCATATGATGGAAACAAACGTGCAATTATGATGCACCAATTGTAATGTTAGAAGCACCTACTGATGATTTGTTTGAACACCGTTTTTCACATCAAAACCGACAATTGCAGTGATAAAGAAGTAACCATTGGCAGCATTGCAGAGTAGTCAAGAAAGCAAATCATAAATACACACTCCTCCAGATGTCTTTGTTGCAATCTACTCTATAGTGACGCGAGCTGAGACACCAGAAATAGAACCCCTTGAAGCGGCTAAAGAAGGCCGTGCGGCCCGACGTCTCAGCCACGACCGAATCATTACCGGGGGCCAGCCATGGCGATGTGTCGCCCTTGGATCCGCATTGCAGCGCCTATTCTTGCGGGATTGATGGCACTTCCGTCCAATTTCAATGTTGTCGACTCGGTCAATTACCTAAAGTGGTGAGGGGAGGGGCATACCACGATGGATTGAAGCTTGTGCTTCCCTAGCGGCGGGGCGAGTCTGGATCTGCCGGTCATGTCCCCCCCCCCCCGGGATTTGTGGTGGTCACCCGCGCTCGCTTGGGGGGGGGGGGGGGGGGGTAGATCTGGCTCCCCTGCCCCGGCGCATTAAATGGGAGTCTCCGCGTGCGCGACTTCTCGGGGCGAAAGGGGAGACGCTATGGCCATGGGGCTGGACATGAGCAGCCAGGGGCCTGCAATCCCTGGTGGGTGGCCGTCGCGGCTGGAGTGGCCAGCGGCGTAAGGAGGTTCTCGGGGAGGTTAGGCCGAGGAGCTCCAGCTAGCTGATGTCTCTCGAGTCCGCTAAACGATACATGGATGCCTCTCTCTCTCCCTCTCCACTTCCAAATCTCTGCATCCCTCCCTCCCTCCCTCCATCCGTCCCTCTCTATATCTCTCTCTCTCTCTCTATATATATATATATCTCCCTCTCTCCTTCTCTCTAGTTTATTGCAAATAAATATCAATAGTTTTATGTTGCATGTTATTTTTACTAATGTGTGCATTCCTTTCTTTCCCATGGCCGGTTTTGTGCATTACATGACTCTTTATGTTCCATGTACCCATGCATGAATCTGCAACAAGTAATAGTGACAAGTCCAACTCAACAACTTAATCATTTCTTGCAATATCTATATTTTGTGCTTCATAAGCGTAAGCCGAGTGTATTATATCGGGTGATACTCGATTTACCTACAACACCATCACGGAGCCGCGGGCAGCATGCAGGCCACGTGGCAGGTACGCTTTGCCATGAGTTGCACTATAAGCCGAATGCTTCTCCGAGGCAACTTCGACTTACCTGAGTTTACACCATGTCCATTGTTTAAGCCGAGTGTGGAACACCGTATTTACGGCATACACGTAGCTAAGTCGAGAACTATACGTTCATCGTGTATTCTGATGGGCATGCTCGGTATAGCATTCGACTTACAGAATGATACTAGGCGACGCGTGCTTTTCGTATAGTGAAGCAATGTGCAAAATCAGGATAAAACCATGTTAAAAATCTTCAAATCTGATATTTCGGTAGAAGTTTGACTAAATGGGGTGTCATAAATGTATGAATAGGATAAAAAGTGAAATTCACTCTCTATATAAAGAGAAACGTTTACCTTCCACCGGCTGATCCGGGTCACCTATCCACCACCGCCTCATACGTTGATCTTGGTCTATCTGACGCACCAGATCGTGCCCACGCGCCAATGGAGCAGAGACCTAGCACGCCTTTCCTGAAACAACAGCGTTGTTTCAGAAACGGTCATGAAGTTGGAAGGTGGCGGCTAACGGACCTGGGAGGGTGACGGCATGGCCGCTTTCCCCCGACGCCGGCCACTCCCGCTGCAACCCATCCGCCACGACGTCGGCCAACCCTCCCCTAGCCCCCACCCCCGTGTCACCAGCCGCTCGCCCACCGCGACGGCACAACCGCTCGCCTCCGACGCTGGCCGCTCCCGCCGCAGCTCATCCACCACGATGTCGGTTGGCCCTCCCCTACCCCTCACCCCCGCTCGGCCACAACGTCGGCCAGCCCAACGCACGCCGCAGCTCCTCCGTCCCCGATGTTGGCCGGCCGTCCCCTCCCCCCCACCCCCGCGCCGCCAGCTGCTCGCTCCCGACGCCGGCTGGCCCTCCGCACGCGGCAAGCCGCACCACGAGGAAGCCGTAGAGCAGATCATGGTGGCAATGAATGTGGTGCCATACTCTACAGCTTGTTTGTGTGCCTACACGCAGCTGTACAACACTAAGCTCTATTCATAAAAGCAAGTTTAACTAAAATGTATGGTACTAATCAAATTTTGGAACATAAACAAATCTCTAAACTACTAACTAATTAGTGGTTAGCTAAACAACACACATGGATGCTTTAAGGACACACTGCTTGTGCACTGCGATCTCTCTCTCTCTCTCTTTCTCTCTCTCTCTCTTCAGTTTATTGTATTTAAATATCATTAGTTTAGTACAACATATTATTTTTACTAATGTCCCCATTGATAAACAGGTTACAGGTATCATTCTAAAAAAGTATGATATTTTAAATATTAATTAGCAAGATAAACATGGACCATGAGGTATCAATCTAAAAAGGTATGACATTTTAGAAAATGTTGGACATTCAGTTCATTCCAACAGGAAATCAAGTTTGTTGATGAGTTCACTAAGTTTATGCAAGGGAAACAACTTCAAGCCTTCAAACACAACCTAAACCTTGACACGTTGAGATTGAGGGAGGATGCTAAAGAATAGGCTTGTAGTTTTTTGTAACGTGACATGTTGTCACGATGTTACGATTGTATGTTTGCGTGCGTGTAACAAACTGTGGCAGGTTGTTAGCCAAGGATCGGCCTTATACGATCCTGTATAGATTAGAGTAGGAGCAAAGCCTAGCAACAACCTGTGCCAATTGTATTCTTTGTTCTTGGTATTTAACACGAATGTATCCCTGCAGAAGAGCATACACTTCAAGCCAAACTTCTTTCAAAGATTAGCCATAAGTATATATTTATATTTCCATAATTAAAAATAGAGTATTTCTTTCACTGTAGACCACCTTGGTTTCGTGTAAGCACAATCGTCTAACAGAACCATGCCTTATCTCTTCTTATTACATAGAGGAAATCACTCCTCAAATTCTGAATTGGCACCATCTCTCTAATTCTAGCCTTTACTACTAATAAATAATAATATACATTTATTTCTACTATCCATTAAAAATTCAGAAAAATAATAGAAAATCTCAACAAAAGGAACTCTAACCCCCTATTTAGCACATCCGAAAACCAAGACCCAAGGGTTTAAGAAATTACCCACCCATACCTTAAATTATTGGGTCGGATTGTTTTTTGCCGTGTACGTGCAATATAGAATTTCAGTTATAGCAAAATAGTTCTGTCTTGTGCCTATTCATTGTTCGGGTCTGATAAAAAGTCAGTGATCCCATCCAAAGCTATGTTTGTTGCTCTGATAAAGCAAAATTTCGTATGTAGATTGATCGGTATTTGAATGTGCTTGCAAACTGCGTGTATATGATGGTCTTTGCCCCTTTTCAGTTCATACATAATTTTAGTTTTCTTTTGCCGTTAAACTGAAATTTTCATCAAACAGTTGTATTTGCCTACACAGTCATAATAAATTTCAGATTTAATTTATGTCAATTTGTTTGATAAACATGGAAATTGTATTGCAATTATGTTGTAGTGTACATTGAAAGACAGAACTAGAGCATCATATGACAATAGTGACATATATAACTATAGCTTGGTATTCGTGTCTTTTTTTTTTGGCTCTGATTTTCTTACCACAAGAAACACACTGTTACAGTACAATACTCAGGCTTGCATGACCTCCCTCATAGTCCAAGAACAATTTCTTTGTTTCTAAAATGACCAAGAAGGGTCTAACTAACTAGATAAAGTACATGCAAATATGTATGCAGATGTCAAAACATTTTCAGTTGGTTAACACAACAACTATATATCCAGCAATGTGATTTATACATAATGGCTTAATTATATTAGTCTGCATCCTAGAACACTATGCACTCTCTTCTCCCTTATATGTTTATTGACATGTACTCCTTGCTTTTGTGAAGAACGAGAATTTGTTAATAGTGAAACAGCCGCAATTTCCCTTTTTGACCACTTCACATATTTGCTCCTATTTGATGAGATTGATCATATAATACATATACAATAGTTACCCCCGTTCACACAGTGGTGTTAACACATAAATTTCCTAGAGTAAATAATAGTACGCAGATCCCCGCATGAGCCTAATTCGTGTTAATTATGCAGCTCATGCTAATATTAGCTTCAATACTAGATCATGTGAAATTCCACTACCATCGAGGAGTCAATATTTCACTATTGTTCAAACTAAATGATATCAGATTTATAAACATACAACCTTCATTCAAATTATTTTTTATCAGGTACGACTCAATATTTCACCTGCTAGGAATTTGACTATTGTTTAGAGTTTAAAGATATCACTGTAAAGCGCTCTAAGTCAGGTTTACATGTTTCTCTTCATAGTTTCTAGAAGATTGCTTTGTCCTTTTTAGTAAAATCTGGAAGACAGCCACTTTATATTTTTTCTCGAATACAAATAAATCCACAGTCAATTAAAAAGAACTAGTGTCAGATGTGTGCATTCCTTTCTTTCCCAAGGCCGGTTTTGCGCATTACAGGACTCTTTATGTTCCTCGTACCCAAGTACGGATCTGCAACAGTTTAATACATCTTTTTCATTTTGAGGGAAACAAGTGAAAATTACATTATGGTTATATGAATGCGCTAGCGAACTGTCTATGCTGAGTGTTTATATGGTGGATTTACGTATATTTTGCTTGATTTCCCCTTTTGAGGGTTAAAGCTAACTATCGTTGAAAGTGATACTTCGGTTGAGAAAGCATTGTACATACTACTCGCCCAAATATGCAATGCCCAATCACACACCCATCATAATTTATTTTATGCGTTAATATGAAGCAAGGATGAGGATGGCAACATTGACAGAATAAATAGCAATCCGATAGAGCCATACAAACTTAGTAACTTTAATGTCCCTGGCTGTATTTCTAGTAGAACAAGTGTTTTTACAATTGCATGTAAACAGCTACAAATTTAAAATATTTTCCTGTATACATAAATTGTAAATTTTACTGATACACACATCTGAAGCCTTGAGTAGAAAGTTAATATGAGCACCATGTGAAGCCCTGTTCTCTAGTTGAAGCTTATGACCATGTATTGCCAAGACCTTATCATCGTTCCTCTTTACTAAAAGTTTCATCTTTTCTAGCACTCTATCGTTGAGTACGAAAAAAGTAATAAAAGCAATGTACGATTTTGTGCCCCGATGATAATCCAATACTATTGTTTTCAGATGGATGTCAAAACATCTGCTGGTAATGAGATCGCGGTATTTACGACGCCACAAATTGTTTTTCCATGATTTCTGGCACTGAAAAAAATCGGCAAACCATGTATATATATAAGAACTTCACAACAACAAGTAGATCAATAAAGAAGCCAAAGAAAATGTACTATCGGTAAAACTATCATCACCTGAATGTACAACTTCTCCAAGCACGGAAAGGTTGTCATCAATTCAATAACCATGTTCAAATTAAGAGTAGCCATACCAAGAAGCAAACACTTGATTTTACACGCCACTATTGCAAGGCCACGAATGCGCTGTCCCTTTATCAAAGCATGAAATCAAAAACATTAGACAATAATATACGTAATTTCTGTATATATGCAGTGAAATGCAAGTTAGAAGGTTGACGACAGTAAAAAAAATGAAGATCAAACGAATATGTAAATAGTGAAACAGCCGCAATTTTTCTTTTTGACCACTTCACATATTTTGCTCCTATTTGATGAGATTGATCATATAATACATATACAACAGTTACCCCCGTTCACACAGTGGTGTTAACACATAAACTTCATAGAGTAAATAATAGTACGCAGATCGCCGCATGAGCCTAATTCGTGTTAATTATGCAGGTCATGCTAATATTACCTTCAATACTAGAACATGTGAAATTCCACTACCATCGAGGAGTCAATATTTCATTATTGTTCAAACTAAATGATATCAGATTTATAAACATACATCCTTCATTCGAATTGTCTTTTATCAGTTATGACTCAATTATTGAATGCAATCTTTCAATATAATACCTTGACAGTTACTAATAGAGACCTCTTATCTAGCTAGGAATTTGACTATTGGTTAGAGTTTAAAGATATCACTGCAAAGCGCTCTAAGTCATGTTTACATTTTTCCGATAGTTTCTAGAAGATTGCTTTTTTCTTTTTAGTAAAATCTGAAAGACAACAACTTTATATTTTTTCTCAAATACGAATAAATCCACAGTCAATTAAAAAGAAGTAGTGTCAGATGTGTGCATTCCTTTCTTTCCCAAGGCCGGTTTTGCGCATTACACGACTCTTTATATTCTTCGTACCCAAGTATGGACCTGCAACGGTTTAATACATCTTTTTCATTTTGAGGAAAACAAGTGAAAATTACATTATGGCTATATGAATGCCCTAGCGAACTGTCTATGCTGAGTGTTTATATGGTGAATTTACGTATATTTTTCTTGATTTCCCCTTTTGAGGGTTAAAGCTAACTATCGTTGAAAGTGATACTTCGGTTGAGAAAGCATTGTAAATACTACTCGCCCGAATATGCATTGCCCAATCACACACCCATCATAAGTTATTTTATGCGCTAATATGAAAAGCTCATGAGTTACCAATACAACACACATCCGTATGTACATTTTCCGAAAGCTAATCTGAATTGCACATATTAAGAGTAAGGATGAGGATGGCAACATTGACAGAATAAATAACAATCCGATAGAGCCATACATACTTAGTAACTTTAATGTCGCTGGCTGTATTTCTAGTACAACAAGTGTTTTACAATTGCATGTAAACAGCTACAAATTTAAAATATTTTCCTGTATACAAAAATTGTAAATGTTACTGATACACACATCTGAATCCTTGAGTCGAAAGTTAATATGGGCACCATGTGAAGCCCTGTTCTCTAGTTGAAGCCTATGACGATGTATTGCCACGAACATATCATCGTTCCTCTTTACTATAAGTTTCATCCTTTCTAGCACTCTAGCATTGAGCACGAAAAAAGTAACAAAATCAATGTCAGATTTTTTGCCCCGATAATAATCCAATACTATTGTTTTCAGATGGATGTCAAAACATGTGTTGGTAATGAGACCCCGGTATTTACGACGCCACAAATTGTTTTTCCATGATTTCTGGCACTGAAATTTTTTGGCAAACCATGTATATAAGAACTTCACAACAACAAGTAGATCAATAAAGAAGCCAAAGAAAATGTAGTATCGGTAAAACTGTCATCACCTGAATGTACAACTTCTCCAAGCACGGAAAGGTTGTCATCAATTCAATAACCATGTCCAAATTAAGAGTAGCCATACCAAGAACCAAACACTTGATTTTGCACGCCGCTGATGCAAGGCCACGAATGCGCGGTCCCTTCATCAAAGCATGAAATCCAAAACATTAGACAGTAACATACGTAATTTATGTATATATGCATTGAAATGCAAGTTATTAGAAGGTTGACGACAGTAAAAAAATGAAGAAGAAGACCAGCTACCTGATGATGACGAATATCTGTGGAACCAAGCACGAGCCTCGTGGAGTTGGTACAACCTAGGGTCTCCAACTTAGGCACGGAAAGCGCGGCTATATGCAAATCGTGGTTGTGATCAAGATGGATTAATGTTTGAAGATGAGGGGCACTCTCGATAACGAGTTCCTCTATGGATGGATCTGGCGAATGATTATCGACTGCAATGGTTCTAAGGGTAAACGAATTGATCCGGAGGCGACGGGCTCCAGTGCACCGAATAATTAGCAAGAACTCGAGAGAAGGGCTGCGGGCAATCATGCTGTTGAGTGAGAAGTCCGAGAGGTAGACATAATGAAGAACGAGCTTCTTAAGCTGGGGGAAGTGAATCCCCTGAAGTGCGTCGTCCGTGAGTGTGAAATGTCCGAATTTGGCAACACAGAGGGTGGGCGAGAAGCGGAAGATTAATGCCGGCACCGGCATCGGCTGCCAGTTGTGCCAGCGCCGACGGTAGAACTCAAGCTCCTTGAGTTTATCCAGAGTGGAGGACAGGAGACAGGCGTCGACGGCAGCATCGTTGTCCATGTCGGTGGACAATTCTGGGCGAATGGAGAAGCGGTGGCAGACGCCTTGGTGGGAGGAAATTATGCGTTGTAAGACATCACCGAGTTTACCATCATTAGAATGGACGATATCAGCGCAGTCGATGTTGAGAGGAAGAGAGCGCCAAAGGGGACGCCGGCGTCTCGCGAGGATCTGCGTGCGGCAGCCTTGCTTGATGGGGAGGAGCGAAATTATCTTAAGGAGCATGTCGTCGGGGAGGTCGCCGAGGTTTCTCATGTGGTGGAGATCTCGTCCATCTCCGCACCCATCGTGTTCAGCCGCTCCGGAATCGGGCGGTGCCGCCAGAGGCCGATAGCAATCGACCTCGAGTGCGGCTGACTTCCTCTTCCGGGTAGCCGTACTCCTACTACTACCGCCGGCCTCCATCTGTTTGGCAGAGATCGGCCGTGGGGAGAATTAGGTTCTGTGGTGGAGGTCGGGATCGGAGAAGGACTGAGATGCGGGCGGCCAGATGCGGAGCGGCCGAAGCAACCTCGATCGCTTCTGAGGAGAGTGTGTGTTTGACACTTTGACTGCTGGCTTACTACGATGGATGACAGACGAACCCCATAAATAGGAAACTGGCGGATGTGAGTAAATGGAAAGGTGTCGTGAGCAATTAGAAACTGCCTAATGTGACATGTGCGCATGCATGAGAGCCAACCTGCACTGGACGGCCAAATTCACTAAAACTCAAACGAAATTCATAGTTTCATTCAAACCAAATTGAAAGATCGCCCAAAAGTTTTTTTTAATTAAATCGTCCCAAATTCGGCAAAATCCCATTCAAATTCAAACGAAATTCATAGTTTCATTCAAATTTATACAAAAACTGAAATCGAAACATAACTAAACATTAAACTAAGCTTGAACTAAGCTAAAACTACCGCCCGCCGCCCGCCGCCGCCGCCTTCTATATGCCGAGGAGCTTGTAGGAGTTGGTGTAGTCATCGTTGCCGTCGTCGCCATCGTCGCCGTTGGCACCCGCTCCGCCACCGTCCTTGCTGCACCCCTGTCCTGGGTCGCCGAGGCGAACGGGGTTCGAAGGCGCCGGCGCCTCCTCGCCGCTCTCGTCAAGGATGAGGACGACGCCCTCCTTGCTGCCACGTCGACAGGCGGCGATCTCCTCCACGGCGCAGCGCTAGCGGTCCATTTCTTCCCAGACGTAGTCCTCCCACGCCCATTCCAGGGCGGCCTCGTCGTGAAAGCTGGTGGCGGCGGGTAGTCGTACCTGGGCATGTTGCCGTCCTTGATGTGCTCGAGGACGGCCTTCACGGTGCGGTCGGGGACGCCCTTCTAGTGGCGCCGCCCCTTAGAGTTGTGCCGGCCGCAGGGCTCGACCCCGTTGGTGGCGGCGAGCTAGTTGGTCGGACGGCGTTCAAATAATGTCGTCCACAACGCGTTGCTGACGGGGGCGTACCTTGGGAGGTTGCGCGAGTTCTCCGGCAGGCCGGACCGGATACGCACAATCCCCGTTCGTCGCTCAGCTCGGATAGGCTGTGCTGGCACCGGGATGCCGCTGGGGCTTAGCCTCCAAGACCCCGGCATCCGCATGTCAAGACGATCTCCTCCAGGGTGCAAAGCTAGCGGTCCATTTCTTTTCACACGTAGTCGTCCCACGCCCATTTCAGGGCGGCCTCGTCGTCCGCGGCCATGGCGAGGTGCTCCTGCTTGACGGGCAGGAGCCCCGGCTCCGTCTTCGGCTTGACAAGGAGGGAGGAAACGTCGGGCTTGTTGATGACGATGTCGGCGCTGCGCATGCGCCGCCCCAGCGGCGTCCCCGCGGCTCTGGCTTGACGGGGAGCGGGAGCAGGATGACGAGGACGTCGCCATCTCCATCCTCCTCGGCATCCAGGAGCTACAGCGGCGGCGGGAGAAAGCTCGCGGCGGAGGGTAGTCGTACCTGGGCGTGTTGCCGCCCTCGATATGCTCGAGGACAACCTCCAAGGTGCGGCCGGGGACGCCCCACAAGTGGCTCCGCCCCTCGGGATTGTGCCGGTCGCGGGGCTCGACCCTGGTGGTCGCGACGAGCTAGTTGGCGGGACGGCATTCGAATAATGATGTCCACAGCGCATTGCTGTGGGGGGCGTACCGCGGAAGGTTGCGCGAGTTCTCCGGCAGCCCGGACCAGATGCGCGCAATCTCCGCCCGTCGCTCAGCTCCGGTTGGCGGTGGTGGCACCGAACGCCGCCGGTGCTCAGCCTCCAATACCCAGTACCCGTATGTCTGGCGGCGTCGGGTACTCCGCCTCGTAGAGGAGGCGGGCCTCGTCCTTGTGGAGGTGCCGGCAGCCGAAACCATTGGAGGCCGCTCCATCGCGGGGTAGCGTTCGACCATCGTTCTTGGGGACGAGAGGGAGAGAAGGCGTCGGTGGCGAAGAAGAAGAGGAGAGAGCGTCGGCGGGGAGAGGTGTGTGGCCACCGATGGGGGGTGGGTCTCCTTATATAGCGGCGGGCGGGTGGGCACGCGGAACGGCGGCATGTGAACACGTGGCAGGAGCCGACAGGACGCGCGTCGCCGGGACGTGCGTCGCCGTGCCTTGACTGCGCCGCCCATGAATCAATGTAAGGCTGACCGACGACGCAGCATTCGCATTGGTTTCCGCGAAAAAGGAAGCGATGAGGACAACGACTGCGCGGTCACTCGCTTGCTCGGCGGGCGCAGCGCTTTTTCACGCCAAAAACGTTTCCGCCGGCGTCCCCGGACGACCCATGCTGGGTTCGGCCTAGGACTACCGGGGCCAATTTAGGCCCGAACCGGCGAAAAACGGGCTCCTATGCTTTGAGGAGACGGTGGATGTAGTGGACCGCCGGGACGGTGGCGAGTCAGCAAATGAGCATGTAGCCTGATGCGTCGTTTATGGGATTCCCAGCTTCTTTAGACAGTAAGGAGGGGCAAATATATTACAGTGTTCTGACAGTTGTTTTGACAGTGGCGATGGTATGATAATTGAGAAGGATCGTGAGAAGGGCATGGCTTCCTCCACGGTTGCTTCTTTTCTGTTTCGTATTTCATGTCAATTGTTGCTTCCTCCATATTCCTCTCTATTTTTTATCGCTCCCCAACAATGCATCATCCAGTTCTCCATCATATCAAAAATTAAAGATGAAGACCATCAACCAAACCGGAGTTGCATATAGCCAAAAATCCGGCCGGGGGTAGATATTCATCACATATATAGCAACGGTAAGGCTGAAGATATTGCCTCGCAGGTTTGAACAACAGGGAAACCATCAATTTCTGGTTAGGACAGGGGGGCTGTAGAGATTAAGAGCATCTTGAATAGAAGATTTGGAGATGTAAAACAGGAGATGTAAAATTTTACATCTCCAAAAAAGAGGCAATTCCAACCGATTGATGTAAATTTGTGATGTAAAAGGGCAACTCCTACAGATGATGCACATGCAGATGTAAAACTAGTTGAACTTCGGGACCTTCTTCGACGTCATGGCGGCGGTGGGGTGGCGGCATGCGAATCGAGTCGGTAGCGGCAGTGGAACCGGACGGTGGGTGAGGCGGCAGTGTGGTGGTGCGGGGCGGCGGGGCTGCCGGCTAGGTGGCTGTGCTGGGCTGCGTGTCGACAATGCTATGGGTGGGGCAGGCGGCGGGGCTGGTGGCGAGACAGCAGTGTGGTGGTGAGGGGCGGCGTGGCGGGGAGCAGGGGCGGAGCAGACGAGGCGGCGATAGGGACGATGCGGAAACCTCGACCGCATGGAGGAAAAAGGGCCGATTTGCGGCGTGTGACGGTGGCCGACGATCGAAACGCATGAAAATGCATGAAAAATACCAAATGAAGTCAGAAATAGTTAAAAATTGATGATGTGTCTTAGAAATGATGCATTTTGAACACATTAAAAGTCTGGAATTCAAATAAGTTCAAAAAATGATATCTCTTTGTAACAGATGAGTTTTCGTATGAAACCATGATACTTCGAAAGAGATTGTCAGTTTTGTACACAAAGTGCATCCAGTTTTTGCCGCAACCCTCTCAACTTTTTAGCACATTCTATGTGGGTGAAATGATGATACCATGCCAACTTTTAACATTTTCAAAGTTCACTTATCATGCTTTTCAATTTAAGGGTCATTTAGCTTTAAAAATCAGTAAATGCATGAAAAATACCAAATGAAGTCAGAAATAGTTCAAAATTGACGATGTATCTTTGAATGGTGCATTTTGAACACACAAAAAGTCAGGAGTTCAAATAAGTTAAAAAATGAAATCCCTTTGTAACAAATGAGTTTTTGAATGAAACCCTAATACTTCGAAAAAGATTGTCTGTTTTGTACACGATGTGCATCTAGTTTTTGCCGCAACCCTCTCAAATGTTTAGCACATGCTATGTGGGTGAAATGATGATAACATGCCAACTTTCAACGTTTTCAGAGTTCATTTGTAGTGCTTTGAAATTTAAGGATCGTTTAACTCAAAAAATCAATAAATGTATGAAAAATATCAAATGGGCCAACGGATCTTTTGTCCCGGTTCAAGCCACCAACCGGTACGAAAGTACTCTTCTTCCCGCCCTTTTGGTCCAGCGGAAGTGTGGCTTTGGTACCGGTTGGTGCCACCAATCGGAACCAAATGTTTCGCATATAGTGCGGGAGTTGCCGAAATTGACCTTTAGTCCCGGTTGGTGTGACAAACCGGGACTAAAGTGATCCCGATGTGAGCCACCAACCGGAACAAAGGTGTTCGTATATTGTGGGAGTTCTCAAAATTTCCACCAACTTCCATTCCCCCCCTCCCCCGTTCTCTCTTCGTCGACGTCGCACCCGAGCCCGTCGACGCCGGCCCGCGCCTCTTCCATGAGCCCGTCGTCGCCGTCGCCGTCTCTCATGAGCCCGTCGTCGCCCCAAGCCCATGGCAATCGCCATTGCTCCCAAGCCGTCGTCGTCGCCGTCGCCCCCGAGCCCATCGCCGTCGCCGTCGTCCCGAGCCCATCGTTGTCGCCGTCGTCCCCGAACCCATCATCGTCGCCGTCGCGCCGTCGCCGTCGCCCCCGAGCCCATCGCCGTCGTCGTCGTCACTCGTCACCACCCGTCGCCGTCGTCGCCGTAGCCCCCGAGCCCAACGTCGTCGTCGTCGCCCGTCGCCCGTCGTTGTTCTGAAGACCGCCGTCATCGCCCATCGACGCATCGGTAGCACGTCCATCGATCTCCATCTCCCTATTTGCGAATCCATGTGTTTGAGAAGACATAGTCTAATTGCGAATCCATGTGGGTGTATTTCAGTCGTATTAGAATATCTTGGGTACATTTTTGAACTCCCCAATGTGACACAAATTATAAAAATTATAAAAATATTTAGATTAGATTAAGTTACAATAGCAAATAAAGTTATAAAAATTATAAAAATATTTAGATTAAATTAAGTTACAAATTAAGTTTTATGTTAATATTTGGGATTATGTATAAAGGGATTCCCCCACTTTGTAATATTTGCAGAAACAATGGATATTTCAAGAGACATGGAAAAAGAACAAATTTTGGGGAATATAATCCACGGCGACCGTAATTTCGAATTTTTGCTCCGCGACATGGATGGTCTGGAAGGAAAGGATTTCGGCTTCGGTGATCGAACAATGGAGGAGAAAGGACATTATCATGATGGCTTCGGTGACTACCGAATCCCGAAGGAAGGAGATCATGATGACGGCTCCGGTGACCGAACGGAGGAGGGAGCTATTAAAAAGTCCAGATCGAACCAAACTTCCGTAACGAGACGAAGACCGTCGAGAAGGTTGGGCAAGGATCAAAAGTTCGCGATCATAGAACTCTCGAACGATGGCCTACTGATTGAACCCAAGCATACCAGGGACGCATTTTCTGCTCACTGCGGAGCTATTGTCAGGGACAACATCTCGATCAGCATCGAGCAATGGAATAAGCCTAAGGGCGACAACGTCCCTGAAGGTGATTATGTCACCAATAGGATGGATGATGATCTTTGGACCGCGTTGAAGGAAAATTGCACTCTACCGCCAGTGGAGGATAGGAATAAGCCAGTTATAGAGCCACTGGTCAAGGTGTGTGCTCTTAACAAGATGGTAGAACTATTCAGGAGGTGGAAGAAAGAGTTGAAATCAAAGTATGTCGACAAAGGGAAGACTTCAGAATTCGTCGGCCGATTTCCGAAGATGAGAGATCACTGGCCCGCATTTGTGGCCTACAAGACATCAGACAAGAGTAAGGAAATGTCAGAGAGAAACAAGAACAATGCTGCAAAGAAGCAGTATCACCATCACACGGGGTCAGGTGGCTACCTCAAAAGCCGTCTGTTGTGGACAAAGCTGAGAATGAACTGATTGCTAAAGGGGTCCAACCACAGACATGGAACTGGCTCGACCGTTCAAGGAATTGATTCTTCGGGGTTGGGGGAACTTTGGACCCTGAAACAAGGAAGTGTCGTTGGACGGACGAGCAACTTGCAACACCCATCAACAAGCTTCAGCGGTGTATCACCGCAACACAGGAAGGGGTGTTCTTTCCCGAAAGAGAGAAGGACGAGCTGACTGAGGCCCTAGGGAATGCTGAGCACCCTGGACGAACACGACGCACACCAGGCTCCGTTCCAGGGAAGGTTGGGTTTCCCGACGCAGCCGGTTATAGAAGCTGAGCGAGAAAGAGGAAAGCGGAGCTGAGCGACATGCAAAAGATTAATGCAAGACTACAAAACCTAGAGGAACTTGAGAGCCAGCGAGCTGCCTACCAACCATATCAGCGGCACGAAACTACCCTAGAATTTACCCCGCCATCTCAGCGGAGAAGCAGCGTGGCTTCCACGGAGCTTGTTCAGCCTGACTTCACGGCTCCTAGCTACCCCGTGGATACTGTCACGGAGTCTCAACCTTGCGAGCTTTTGACGAAATGTCAGAACCTCACTTTCAAGGCTGCTATCGACGTTCTTGCACCTCCTCAATCCAACAGAACTTTTCAATGCCTTCCGATTCCACGTGGCTTTGCTGTTGTGATGGTGGATGAAGTAAAGGAGGGATTTGAGCAGCTCGAGCTTGACCACCCTACAGGTGAAGATGAGAATAAGTTGGTTCATGCTTTGAGGAGTACATGCCTATGGCCGAAGGAGTACATCAAGCTTCGAAACTGGACACCTCCGACGACGACGACGACGAGTGATCAGGGCACTCCTCATCCTCCTCTGGCGACTGATCAGGGCACTCCTCATCCTCCTCCGGTGAATGATCCGGGTACTCCAACTCCTCCGACGCGTGAGGGCACTCCGCCTTCTTCTTCGGATCCTTCCCCGGCGCGTGAGGGCACTCTGCCTCCTTCTTCGAATCCTTCTCCGGCGCGTCGGAGCAGTCGGCCTCCTTCTTCGGCTCCTCCTCCAGCGTGTGAGGGCACTCCGCCTCCTTCTTCGACTCCTCCTCCGGCACGTCGGAGCACTCCGCTCCTTCTTCGGCTCCTCCTCCGGTGCGTCGGATCACTCCGCCTCCTTCTTCGGCTCCTCCTTCAGCACATCGGAGCAGTCCTCCTCCTTCGGCTCCTCCTCACGTGCGCCATAGCAGTCCTCCTCCTTCGGCTCCTCCTCAGGCGCGTCGGAGCAGTCCTCCTCCTTCGGCTCCTCCTTAGGCGCGTCGGAGCAGTCCGCCTCCTCCGCAACGGCGGAAGACAGAGGTCGTCGCCGCTCCACGGAAAATTACACAAGTAAGAAAGATGACTCCTCCTTCTCCTTCTCTCAAGCGGAAGACAGACTCCGCCGTCGCTCTGGCGGCTAGCAGTGATGCAATGTTAGCAAAACGAAGAAGTGGGAAAACAATTCCCCAGCTCGGACAACAGAATAAGCAATCGTGCCCCCCACTCAATGTGTCTAGTGATATCGTCGTCGCTAATGATTCGGGGATGCTGCCCGGTACCAATCCTGGTGATTACGTGAACGATTCAGTAATTTATGAGATAGCTGAAGTAACAAATAAAGAAACATATGAATACATGCTCGGGAAGCCTTTCGCCAAACCTGGTCATCCTCCTCTAACACCGAGGATGCACGAATTGCATGAGTGGTACATGAACATCTTCAGGAAGACTAGGAAAGACTCTATCTATATGAGAGTAAAAAAAGATCACGATTTCATTGGAGCTTCAGTGCTACTTGTTCAATTTAAGGAGTTATTTCAGTTATGCAATCAACTGGCCCTCGACAAACAACTCTTGACTTCCTACTATTTGTAAGTATTACTTCAATAGTTAAGTCTCTAGCTCAGCTCGTTCATTCCATGTATCTATAATTATCCTCACTATATATATTATGCAGATTGAAGATCGTCGAATTAAAAAAAGCAGGAATCTTCGATGTTGGGTTCATTAGCCCAGAATCGGTAAATGTATTGTCGGTACGAAATGAAACCAAAGAGACCGAGGTTAAGTTGCTAAAGTCATTGCTTGCAAATCAAAACAAAAGGGAAGTGAGTGTTGATGTCTTCTCTGTATACTCAGTTTTACTTACTCGAGGTTAAATAAATGTAATTGATGAGTTATATATGCGTACGCAGTTGCCACTTTATTCTGCTATCCATTAAGCTTGACGGGGCAAAAGTAACAGTCTTAGACTCGAGACGTAAAGATCCCGAGGATTGTGCGGACATGACTGCAATGCTCAATAAGTAAGTTCACTCAATACCAGGACCATACCGGCATGCAACTTTCGTTAATTTCCTGATATCAAGTAATCATTTTCTTTGCCTCGCAGGGTTTGGAAGAAGTTTATCAAGCTTGCTCCCGGTCTAAAGAAAGAGTTGCAATTTATGCACCCCCAGTAAGTAGTACTAGCTAGTTCCGTGCATCTCTAATTGATTCAAATTTTCATCAATATATCATTACAATGCTTGCTTATCAGTTTGATTGAACTCTATTCTCGTAAAGTGCTTGTACCAGGTAGTTGGGACTGAAAAATGTGCATACTACGTATGCGAGTTCATTCGCCTCTCGACCTCTGGGCGGGGCATCTCTCTCGAACAATTTGAAGTACGTAAATAATATTCACAATTTTATTTTATATATTGCCATCAATTGTGTTGAGTTTTATGCATATATATGCATGTATTGACCCCTTCTTTAAATTAGATCTGAAAGAAGCGGGATGAACCCCTATCAGATGATGGCATAGGAGCAATTCAAGATGAATTGGCGGGATTCTTTCTTGACCATGTCATACCTAAAGACGGTGAATACCATGTGAGGTATCTATGATTTGATCTTAGGTAGATGATGTTAGGCCTTGTAAAAGATGTTATATTCTAAAAGATGTTAAGGATTGCAAATGGTTTCCTTCATTTTCGTATCATAGCTAGCGTCATGTTCTCTCTATATGTATAGTAGCTACCATGACCAAGCACAGAGAAAGAGAGGACACTTATCTCTATTAGCTAGCTAACACAATATGAAACCACTAAATTAACTCACCAACCCCCCCCCCCCCCCCCCCGGTTCAAAAAAAAACAAAACCCCCATCTCCGGCCAGATGCTGACACGTGGATGTCATGTTGTCCCGGTTGGTGTGACCAACCGGGACTAAAGGCCCTCCAGCCCGGGCTCCCCGCATCGTCCACGTGGAGACCATTCGGTCCCGGTTCGTAAGCGAACCGGGAATAAAGGTTTTGGGCTTTAGTCCGAACCATTTAGTCCCGGTTCAAAAACCGGGGCTAATGGGCCTCTCAAACCGGGACAAATGGGCCATTTTCTACTAGTGGAGCAGTCCCCAGTGAGGAGGACAGCCCAGGAAACACTCGCACAATGTGATGAACGCAACAAGGTGTGCAATAGCATTCAGAGGAAGGTGATGGTGTTAAGCACCAAAAAATTTCAAGAACCCGTAGATGAATGGGTCGGGAGGCAAAGACAATCCTCGTTCTACATGGGTGGTGAGAAGAACTCTCTCACCTTCACGCATCACAGCCCGAGCTCCTGACGACTTCTTGGCACTGACTCCTTTCTTGGCCCGCTCAAGTTTGCTCGTCTTCGATTTCGTCATCTCGACGGTGGTGGCGGAGGTAGATCTAGGCGGATCTCGAGAGGAAGAGGAGGATGGGAAAATAAGGAGATTGATAAGGAGCACTGTTCTAACCCTAGCACCGACTCGTTTTATAACCGCCCAAGTGAGTCGCTGATCCTTGGGCCCGAAGATCTCTGTCTATGCCGATATCAGAGGGATCACGATACGTGGTGATAAGGACGGTGTGTTACTTGAGGCGTCGTGCTCTCATTTACCCCGGTTGTTGCGTCATCGCCGCGCGCGGCACACACTTACCAAAATTTTGAATCCCGTGGAATCCGGGCCTGACAGAGCGATCCGTCACATCAAAAGATCCCGTTAATCACTCGGACCAATTTTTGCTATCAGATTCACTCGGAAATATTTCAAGAAATAATCAATCAGGGTGAATGGCAAATATTTCAATCGAAGCCCGTTTCTGCCAAGCCTTGATATGTGTTCCTAGTTTGGCATGTTCAACGGAATCTACATCGACCCCTTTCCACTCAAGCCCCGATCCATTCGGGGGCTAATGATGGGGATATGTACCTAGGACAGGTTCATAGGCCTGACCTAGAGGTCCTACCCAAGGGCACATCATTAAGGACTTAAAGATTTCAAAGAAGATTCCGACTGATTCGCCATGAGTCACTCGGTAGAGCATCCACTCGGAGATTTTCTCTATCCACTCGACAGAAGACTTCCATTCGGAAGAATATGAAGTCAGTCGACCGTAGAAGTTCAGAAGTCTCTCCATGGAGACGAAAGGACAGGCATTCGGATGGTCACCATAAGTAACATTTATTACGTACGTTATCAGTAACACACACCTTTGTCTTCATTACTCGAACCCTTGTTTGCTTGGGCCTTGATGAGGGGTAGAGCACTCTATATAAACCACCCATCCCCTCTGACACAAGGGTTCGCACCCCCTGTAACACACACTCCACACGACAAGAGCTTCCGAGCACTAAGACATAGTGTTGTTACCTCCACGAGAGGGGCCTGAACTCGTACATCGTGTGTACAAGCTTCCGTAGCTAGGACTCTGCCCTCTCTTTTCGTACCCCTCACCTCTACTGTCAGGTCCGCTCCCACGACAGTTGGTCGAGGTAAACCTAACCCCCACTCTCTCAAGTTCCCGAAGGCCCAGGTCCGCGATGCAATCGTTGATAATCTGCATCCTTGGAAAGTTTACCAAGTTATTGCTTTTAACTGTCTCTGACCTTCATAGTACAACACGATGGATGGAGCCATAGAATTTGCACCTTAATTTTCTGATTCCAACATTTGTGTAATAGAGTAGCTATATAGATAGTGGTTAGATTGTAGATGATGGTGACAAACTTACAAAGAGGACCCCTATACTGGGACGAAGTACATGAGGACAGAGAAGAAAATCACAAGAAACTATTGTCATGGCATTGATTTCAAAATTACTGCCAAGGCAAGCAGTTTTCATATAAATCTATTTTTTGTTAAAACGGCTACCACATGAGCGTTTTTCTGCTGCCACGACGACATTTTTGGATGAAATTTCATGAATACGATGAAGAGTTCTTTGGCGTAAGGTCCATACCATATCATTCTATTTTGAATTGCTTGGGACGTTTTACCCCTTTTTGTGTATCCTTTTGATTGCCCACTAGACGCTTTTATTATTGTGGTCTCTTATAGTTATATATCATGTAGTTAGTTCTTTCCCATCTGTACCTCTGTCTAGAACATGTGTCTCTTCGGGGTACGACATATGCACATAAATACGAAAGATTAGTGAGGTCTAAGGCAGGTACACGTCCAACTCACTTCATGAGCATTTGGTTATCTTGACATTCAGGGAGGACAGTCATGAGATAGGAACACACCCATCAAAAGATGAACAAGAGTCACATGGACATGTGATCGGAAAGTTGGCCTACCCATTGAAGTTCCCAGTCAACAGTCATGTACACATTAATGACGTTGAGTTAATTTATGGATCTTGAATCACTAGGCGCCCTTCTAAGATGGGCGCCTCCATTAGGCGCCTAAGCACAGGGGCACCCAGGGCTGGGCTTTGGTCCTCTAACTTCTTCTTGCAGAAAAACCATCTCCTATGTTTCCTGATTTTTTGGGGACTTCTTTAGTGGTGATTTCCTAAAATTACAAAACAACAAAAAAGGGGCAATGAAGACTTGATTAATAGGCTAATTCCTGAAAATAGCTTTAAAACATTACAAACTTAAAGGATAATAGGCATGGACAGAAGATGTAAATTGGTGATGTAAAAGGGCATCTCCAACAGATGAATCAAATGTAGTTGTAAAACTAGTTGAACTTTGTGACCTTCTTCAGCGGCATGGCAGCGGCGGACAAATCAGGGAGGGCGACGGAGGTGGAACCGAGCGGCGGGCAAGGTGAAGGTGCCGTGGTGCGGGGTGGCACTGCTGTGGGCAAGTCGGCGATGAAGTGGTGTGCGGTGGTGTGGCAACGGTGCTGTAGGCGGGGCCTGCTGGCGAGGTGGTGGTGCGGTGGTGCGGGGCGACGCAGTGGGGTACTGCGAACATCACGGGCGAAGCGGCGATGGGAACGAATCGATTGGCGAACACGTCGACTATGCGGCAAAAAAACGGTTGATTCGTGGCGTGCTGACGTTCGAAACACGATCGAACCGGCGACGGTGCTGGTGAAGTAGGCGGATGTGGTGCGGGGAGACAATGGCGGGGTGCGATGGTAGTGCTGGGGTTGGGAGATGGGATTGTGGAAGGATAATTGAAACGACACTCGGTGGTTGGCACGCGACTGGCGTTTTTTACATCTCCTGTAGGTGAAGATATATATTTGCATCGCATGGTGTTATATTTTACATCCACGAGAGGCAGAGATGTAATGTTTATTTTTGCATCTACATCATCCGTTGGAGACGGGTTTCTAGGCCTAAGTGGCTAACATCAATCTTTGAACAAGATTATTCTGGAAAGTGACTTAGTTGTGAATTGGCCAACAGTATAACACGCCATGACTTATAATCCGGGGTTATAATTTTGTGATAGGCAAGATGCATGATAATTAACCAACTATTTAACAAATTGTATATTTTGCAAAAGAATTTTGTTACTAACATGTTTCATAGAGAGAATTGAAAACTTCATTATATCGTTATGCCATATTAAACTGATAATTGTGCTTCGTGTATTTATATATTTTGATTGATAAAAAAATTAATTAACTATGTTTAGCCATTATACTATAATACAAACTTAACTAATCAGGTTGCACTATCAAAATGTGCATGATCCGCAAGTAGGACTCTTGAAGAGAACAAAAAAATTGTTCATTAAAATGTTTCTCCTTGAAGAGAAGTCCAACTACGAATAACAAAGCATGGTTTGTATTGTTGGAAGCATGACATCCATATGATGGAAACAAACGTGCAATTATGATGCACCAATTGTAATGTTAGAAGCACCTACTGATGATTTGTTTGAACACCGTTTTTCACATCGAAACCGACAATTGCAGTGATAAAGAAGTAACCACTGGCAGCATTGCAGAGTAGTCAAGAAAGCAAATCATAAATACACACTCCTCCAGATGTCTTTGTTGCAATCTACTCTATAGTGGCGCGAGCTGAGACACCGGAAATAGAACCCCTTGAAGCGGCTAAAGAAGGTCACGCGGCCCGACGTCTCAGCCACGACCGAATCGTTACCGGGGGCCAGCCATGGTGATGTGTCGCCCTTGGATCCCCATTGCATCGCCTATTCTTGCGGGATTGATGGCACTTCCGTCCAATTTCAATGTTGTCGGCTCCGTCAATTACCTGAAGTGGTGAGGGCAGGGGCATACCACGATGGATTGAAGCTTGTGCTTCCCTAGTGGCGGGGCGAGTCTGGATCTGCCGGTCATGTCCCCCCCCCCCCCCCGGATTTGTGGCGGTGACCCGCGCTCGCAGCCGCTCGCTTCGGGGGGGGGGGGGGGGGGTAGATCTGGCTCCCCTGCCCCGGCACATTAAATGGGAGTCTCCGCGTGCGCGACTTCTCGGGGCGAAAGGGGAGACGCTATGGCCATGGGGCTGGACAGGAGCAGCCAGGGGCCTGCAATCCCTGGTGGGTGGCCGTCGCGGCTGGAGTGGCCAGCGGTGTAGGGAGGTTCTCGGGGAGGTTAGGCCGAGGAGCTCCAGCTAGCTGATGTCTCTCGAGTCTGCTAAACCATACATGGATGCCTCTCTCTCTCCCTCTCCACTTCCAAATCTCTGCATCCCTCCCTCCCTCCCTCCATCCGTCCCCCCTCTCTCTCTCTCTCTATATATATATATATATATATATATGTATATGTATATATATATATATATATATGTATATGTATATATATATATATATATATATGTATATGTATGTATATATATGTATATGTATATATATATATATATATATATGTATATGTATATATATATATATATATGTATATGTATATATATATATATATATGTATATGTATATATATATATATATGTATATATATATATGATATATATATATATCCCTCTCTCCTTCTCTCTAGTTTATTGCAAATAAATATCAATAGTTTTATGTTGCATGTTATTTTTACTAATGTCTTCATTGATAAACAGGTTACATGTATCAATCTAAACAATTGTGATATTTTAAAATTTTATTAGCAAGATAAAAATGGGATCATCATGCATCAATCTAAAAAAGTATGATAATTTAGAAATTCTTAGAGTTTCGTTCATTCCAACAGGAGATCAAGTTGTTGACGGGATTGCCTTTGCACGCGAAACAACTTCAAGCCTTTAAAGACAATCTAAAACTTAACACGTTCAGATTAAGGAAGGATGTTAAAGAATAGACTTGTAGTTCTGTGTAACCTGACATGTTGTTATGATTGTATGTGTGAGTGCATGTAACAAACTGCGGGAGGTCGTTAGCCAAGGGTCGGCCTTATCCCATAGCAGAAAAGCCTAGTAACAACTTGCACGGATTGTATTCTATGTTTCTCGTATTTAACACGAATGGCGTCCCAACAGAAGAGCATACGCTTCACGCTTAACTTGTTTCAAAAAATGGCCATAAGAATATAGATTTATATTACTGCGATGAAAAAGAGTATTTCTTTCACTGCAGACCACCTTGGTTTTGTGTAACCACAATCGTCTATTCATTGTTGGAGCAAAATATTTCTGTCTCGGGCCTATTCATTGTTAGAGCCTTAAAAAAGTCATTGATCCCATCCAAACTGATGTACGTTACTCTGATAAAGCAAAATTTCTTATGTAAATTAACCATGTATTTGAATGTGCTTACAAACTGTTTGGTATATGATGGTCTTTACTCCTTTGCAGTTCATGTTGGAAATATGAGCAATTTACCAAAGGATTTTATTAAAAGAAAAGCTAGGATAAACCTAACCATCATAACTAAGACGGAAGAAGATATGCAGTATAGAGATGAAATGACAGAAGACAGGTGCACATATGATCTAGAAAAGAACACATGCATAACCGTTCTATATAGACAAGGTAACATAGGAAGTGATGAGCAGACACGGTACATATCTAGAAGAGATACTATACAAAAAGTTGCGATAGAAACTGAAAGAAGAAGAACATGAGTACGTACTGAGTTGCAGCAGCAGAATTAGAGTCAGGGAAGTAGTCGTTGTCCGGGAAGAAATCGTCGGTGTCCGTGATGGAAGCTAGTAGTCGCGCTGAGCGCTCCCCAAAAACCTTATTGCCCTTCTTCCGTACAGGACTCAAAGAGACGGAGTTTCGGAGGCCTACTGTCCCGACGAACGGTGCACGCCGCAAGACGGGATGAAGAAGAACGTAGCAGCAACACAGAGAAAGGAACCGGTGGCGAGAGGAACTTCTGATGTGTTCTTCTGGAGAGGAGCAACCTCTCTTTTATAGGCGTAGGAGAAGAAGGCGAGAGACGAGCGACGGGATACGAAACAAACAAACAACAGCGAAACTGCAGCGTTCGGTTTCAATATCCTCTAGCAAAACATTCAGCTTCTCCGAGTGGACTTTTAAATACAAGTCATGCGTGGCAAAATTTTAGTTCGGCTCGGCTCATTCCCGCAACCCGCGGCGCGTCGTGACGAGGCTGGCGGCGGAGGAGGAGGAGCGCGCGTGTATGTCTCTATTGTTCTCAAGCTCATATATGTGTGGAAACATCCTCCCTTATAAGGAGGTCCAACTCCCACTAAACTAGCAATGTGGGACTAAGCATTTCCACCTCTTGCCTTGCACAAATGGGCTGCGTGGACCTCTACGATTTATTAGGAATTATATATTGGGCTGGCCCAAATAATTGAATAAAATTCCAGCAATCCCCCACCAGATCCCAGAGGCACACAAAATTTTGCCTTTGGTTCCAAAACACTGTTTTATATACCGATACTACAGTGGAAACTGTTAAGTTGAACTTCCACCTAGAACTCTATGCTACACTAGGAAGCAACTTGAACAGTGGACTAGGCCTTGACCTGCAAGTTTTCTGCGAAACTAGATTCACACAGAGGTTTGATCGATACTAGGTTACCGTAGGACTTCCCCGCGGTGGAGCTTATGCGTCATACTCCGAGACCTTTCATGAGTTTACTAGAGAGCACCCTACTCTCATAGATTGCGACGTTAACAATCAGACTCATATAGGTATGTTCTTCAAAAGATGTTCTGCAGGATAACATATCTGCTTCAATAAGCCACTTAGAACATATAAAGATGTACATCAACCTGCCATGCAGTTTTAGGAAAGTATTGCATCTTCATGGAGTGGTATTATTAATGATAAGGATACTTTCCTCTCAGTTGACCAACAACTTTTCTTCCACATCTAATTCACGGGATTACCGATCACAAAGAATAGGTTACCACTTTGAACAACTCAAATTGTCGTTCTCATACCCATCTCCCTCGATGCATTTTCTATCACATTACGTGATAGACCCTTAGTAAAAGGATCTGCCAGATTTTTAGATGTTTGGATATAATCCAATGCAATAACTCCAGAGTTTCTCATTTTCCAGACAGATGTTAACCTTCTCTGAATGTGTCTTGATGACTTCATGTTATCCTTTGAGCTGCTCACTTTCGTGATCACAGTTTGATTGTTGCAGTTCATAAGGATACCCGGTACAGGTTTCTCGACAACCGGCAAGTCACTCAAGAGCCAGCGAAGCCAATCTGCTTCGACCGTAGCTGTATCTAGTGCTGTGAGTTCTGCTTCCATTATTGACCTTGTTAAGATCGTTTGCTTGTAAGACTTCCAAGAAACAGCGCCACCTCCATGAGTGACTACATATCCGCTCGTGGCTTTTATCTCATCAGCATCAGAGATCAAGTTTAATCACTATACCCTTCAAGCACCTTTGGATGTCCAGTATAGTGAATTCCATAATTTGCAGTGCCTTTCAAATAACACAAAACTCTCTCTAGAGCTTTCCAATGCACATCTCCTGGTTTTGAGACAAACCGACTCAATTTGCTAACAACAAAAGAGATGTCAGGTCTTGTAGCACTGGCTAAGTACATAAGCTAGCCAATAATTTGAGAGTATTTCAATTGGTCTCTAGCAATTCTTCAATTCTTTCGAAGTAGCACGCTCGCATCATATGGTGTGGGAGAGGACTTGCAGTCACTATACCCAAAGCGACTCAAGATCTTTTCCACATAGTGAGATTGAAGCAACGTAATCTCACCATCTTCGTCTCTTAACAACTTGATGTTCAGAATGACATCATCCACTCCTAAATCCTTCATCTCAAAACAGTGAGATAGGAAATCCTTGACCTCTTTAATAACGTTCAGATTTGTTACGAAAATCAGTATGTCATCAACATATAAGCAAAGGATAACTCCCTCACCCCCACCATGGCGATAGTACACACATTTATCAGTTTCGTTTACAACAAAGCCTGCAGTTGTGAGAGTCCTTTCAAAATTCTCATGCCACTGCTTGGGTGCTTGCTTAAGTCCATATAAAGACTTCAGCAACTTGCATTCTTTCCCTTCCTCACCATCTACTACAAACCCATCTGGTTGTTCCATGTAAATTTCCTCATCCAACTCTCCATTTAGGAAGGCAGTCTTAACATCCATTTGATGAACGAGAAGACCATGTGAGGCGGCTAGTGAAAGTAGAACTCGAATAGTGGTCAGTCAAGCCACGGGTGAGTAAGTATCAAAGAAGTCTTCAACTTCCTTTTGGGTATAACCCTTAGCCACTAGTCGTGCCTTGTACTTTTCGATAGTACCATCAGGCCTAAGCTTCTTATTGAATACCCATTTGCATCCTATAGGTTTGAACCCATAAGGACGATCAGTGATCTCCCAAGTTTCATTTGCCAAGATGGAATCCATCTCACTACGGACTGCTTCCTTCCAGTAGTCAGCATCTTCAGACGCATAGGCCTCTGAAATAGAACTGGGAGTATCGTCTATGAGATACACAAGAAAATCATCACCAAAGGACTTTGCAGTGCTCTGTCTCTTGCTCCTGGTCAGAACTTCATTGTTCTCCTCCACAATATTTTCAAAGTGTTCCATCGAAATGATAGGTTCACTAAGTGTAACTAATTCATGATTTGATGAATTAGGCAACTCCTGATTAGATGAGGTATCCATATCCTTCATGGGAAAGATATCTTCAAAGAAAGCCGCATCATTCGACTCCATGATTGTACCGACATGCATGTGAGATACCTCAGATTTTACAACCAAGAATCTATATCCAATGCTATGAAAAGCATATCCCAGAAAAACACAATCCATGGTTTTTGGTCCTAGCTTGCGCTTCTTTGGGATTGGCACATTAACTTTCGCCAAACAACCCCAGGTTCGTAGATAAGAAAGTTTTAACCTTTTCTTTTCCCATTCCTCGAATGGATTTATCTCTTTGTTCTTTGTGGAAACTCGATTCAGGACATGACATGCAGTCAATATCGCCTTCCCCCACCATGCCTTGGAGAGACCAGATGTATCTAACATGGCGTTCACCAAATCAGTTAGAGTACGGTTCTTTCTTTCGGCTATTCCATTTGATTGTGGTGAATAGGGAGCCATCCACTCATGAATTATACCATGTTCCGCACAAAAAGAATCAAATTCATTTGAGAAATACTCTCCACCATGATCGGACCTAAGCCTCTTGATCTTTCGATCAAGTTGGTTTTCTGCTTCAGCTTTATAGATCTTGAAAAACTTCAAAGCCTCATCCTTAGACTTTAGAAGATACACTCGGCAGTATCTAGTGGAGTCATCAATTAGTGTCATAAAATATTTCTTTCCACCTTTTGTCAAAATGCCATTCATTTCACATAGATCTGAATGCATGAGCTCTAGTGGTGCAAGATTTCTCGTTTCGGCAGTCGTATGAGACTTACGAGGTTGTTTGGCTTGCACACAAACTTGACACTTAGATCCCTTGACTATGTTAAAGCTAGGGATTAAGTTCAATTTGACTAGTCGCGACATGCAACCAATATTAACATGACAAAGACGTGAATGCCACACATTTGATTCACTATTGTTGTAAATATGATTAACAACTTTATTGCAAACGTCTGTCAAGGATAAACGGAACAGACCTCCTGACTCGTAGCCTTTACCAACAAAAGTTCCATTATCAATTGACGCATAAGCATCAACTAAGTTCTCACCAAGAACGCTCAAAAGAGCAGCCTTAAACAAGGTATCCATTTTCTCAAAGGATAGCTCCTGTTGAGCATCATGATCTTCTTCAGGTTTTCCAAGAGTGGCGTCATAGCAGCTCATGGTTTGAAACCATAAAACAGCTCTCACCCGCCATCTCTTGTAGTGAACACCCTCAAACATAGGAGGTTTCATGGAGGCAGCAAAACCACTCAGGGTAAATTGCCTATAATAAGGTTTTTGGATTGTTGGAAATATGAGCAATTTACCAAAGGATTTTATTAAAAGGAAATCTAGGATAAACCTAACCATCATAACTATGATGGAAGAAGATATGCAATATATAGAGATGAAATGACAGAAGACAGGTGCACATATGATCTAGAAAAGAACATATGCATAACCGTTCTATAAAGACAAGGTACCATAGGAAGTGATGAGCACACACGGTACATATCTAGAAGAGATATTATAGCAAAAAGTTGTGATAGAAACTGAAAGAAGAAGAACATGAGTACGTACTGAGTTGCGGCAGCAGGGTTGGTGTTGGCGTTGTCGTTGGCCATGTTACCACAGAGGTGGTCGACGTCTAGGAAGTAGTCGTCGTCCGGGAAGAAATCGTCGATGTCCGTGATGGAAGCCAGTAGTCGCGCTGAGTGCTCCCCAAAAACCTTATCGCCCTTCTCCTGTACAGGAATCGAAAAGACGGAGTTTCGGAGGCCTCCTGTCCCGACGAACGGTGCACGCCGCAAGACGGGATGAGGAAGAACGTAGCAGCAGCACAGAGAAAGGAACCGGTGGCGAGAGGAACTGGCAAAAATTGAGTTTGGCTCATTCCCGCAACCCGCGGCGCGTCGTGACAAGGCGGGCGGCGGAGGAGGAGGAGCGCGAGTGTATGTCTCTATTGTTCTCAAGCTCATACATGTGTGGAAACATCCTCCCTTATAAGGAGGTCCAACTCCCACTAAACTAGCAATGTGGGACTAAGCATTTCCACCTCTTGCCTTGCACAAATGGGCTGCGTGGACCTCTAGGATTTATTAGGAATTATATATTGGGCTGGCCCAAATAATTGAATAAAATTCCAGCAACCCCCCACCAGATCCCAGAGGCACACAAAATTTTGCCTTTGGTTCCAAAACACTGTTTTATATACCGATACTGCAGTGGAGACTTTTAAGTTGAACTTCCACCTAGAACTCTATGCTACACTAGGAAGCAACTTGAACAGTGGACTAGGCCTTGACCTGCAAGTTTTCTGCGAAACTAGATTCACACAGAGGTTTGATCGATACTAGGCTACCGTAGGACTTCCCCGCGGGTGGAGCTTATGCGTCATACTCCGAGACCTTTCATGAGTTTACTAGAGAGAACCCTACTCTCATAGATTGCGACGTTAACAATCAGACTCATATAGGTATGTTCTTCAAAATATGTTCTGCAGGATAACATCTCTGCTTCAATAAGCCACTTAGAACATATTAAGATGTACATCAACCTGCCATGCAGTTTTAAGAAAGTATTGCATCTTCATGGAGTGGTATTATTAATGATAAGGATACTTTCCTATCAGTTGACCAACAACTTGTCTTCCACATCTAATTCACGGGATTACCGATCACAAAGAATAGGTTACCACTTTGAACAACTCAAATTGTGGGTCTCATACCCATCTCCCTCGATGCATTTTCTATCACATTACGTGATAGACCCTTAGTAAAAGGATCTGCCAGATTTTTAGATGTTTGGATATAATCCAATGCAATAACTCCAGAGTTTCTCATTTTCCAGACAGATTTTAACCTTCTCTGAATGTGTCTTGATGACTTCATGTTATCCTTTGAGCTTCTCACTGTTGTGATCACAGTTTGATTGTTGCAGTTCATAAGGATACCCGGTACAGGTTTCTCGACAACCGGCAAGTCACTCAAGAGCGAGTGAAGCCAATCTGCTTCGACCGTAGCTGTATCTAGTGTTGTGAGTTCTGCTTCCATTGTTGACCTTGTTAAGATCGTTTGCTTGTAAGACTTCCAAGAAACAGCGCTACCACCATGAGTGAATACATATCCGCTCGTGGCCTTTATCTCATCAGCATCAGAGATCAAGTTGGAAGCACTATACCCTTCGAGCACCTTTGGATGTCCAGTATTGTGAATTCCATAATTTGCAGTGCCTTTCAAATAACACAAAACTCTCTCTAGAGCTTCCAATGCACATTACCTGGTTTTGAGACAAACCGACTCAATTTGCTAACAACAAAAGAGATGTCAGGTCTTGTAGCACTCGCTAAGTACATAAGCGAGCCAATAATTTGAGAGTATTTCAATTGGTCTCTAGCAATTCTTCAATTCTTTCGAAGTAGCACGCTCGCATCATATGGTGTGGGAGAGGACTTGCAGTCACTATACCCAAAGCGACTCAAGATCTTTTCCACATAGTGAGATTGAAGCAACGTAATCTCACCATCTTCGTCTCTTAACAACTTGATGTTCAGAATGACATCATCCACTCCTAAATCCTTCATCTCAAAACAGTGAGATAGGAAATCCTTGACCTCTTTAATAACGTTCAGATTTGTTACGAAAATCAGTATGTATCAACATACAAGCAAAGGATAACTCCCTCGCCCCCACCATGGCGATAGTACACACATTTATCAGTTTCGTTTACAACAAAGCCTGCAGTTGTGAGAGTCCTTTCAAACTTCTCATGCCACTGCTTGGGTGCTTGCTTAAGTCCATATAAAGACTTCAGCAACTTGCATACTTTCCCTTCCTGACCATCTACTACAAACCCATCTGGTTGTTCCATGTAAATTTCCTCATCCAACTCTCCATTTAGGAAGGCAGTCTTAACATCCATTTGATGAACGAGAAGACCATGTGAGGCGGCTAGTGAAAGTAGTACTCGAATAGTGGTCAGTCAAGCCACAGGTGAGTAAGTATCAAAGAAGTCTTCAACTTCCTTTTGGGTATAACCCTTAGCCACTACTCGTGCCTTGTACTTTTCGATAGTACCATCAGGCCTAAGCTTCTTCTTGAATACCCATTTGCATCCTATAGGTTTGCACCCATAAGGACGATCAGTGATCTCCCAAGTTTCATTTGCCAAGATGGAATCCATCTCACTATGGACTGCTTCCTTCTAGGAGTCAGCATCTTCAGACGCATAGGCCTCTGAAATACAACTGGGAGTATCGTCTATGAGATACACAAGAAAATCATCACCAAAGGACTTTGCAGTCCTCTGTCTCTTGCTCTTGGTCGGAACTTCATTGTTCTCCTCCAGAATATATTCAAAGTGTTCCATCGAAATGATAGGTTCACTAAGTGTAACTAATTCATGATTTGATGAATTAGGCATCTCCTGATTAGATGAGGTATCCATATCCTTCATGGGAAAGATATCTTCAAAGAAAGTCGCATCATTCGCCTCCATGATTGTACCGACATGCATGTGAGATACCTCAGATTTTACAACCAAGAATCTATATCCAATGCTATGAAAAGCATATCCGAGAAAAACACAATCCACGGTTTTTGGTCCTAGCTTGCGCTTCTTTGGGATTGGCACATTAACTTTTGCCAAACAACCCAGGTTCGTAGATAAGAAAGATTTAACCTTTTCTTTTCCCATTCCTCGAATGGAGTTATCTCTTTGTTCTTTGTGGGAACTCGATTCAGGACATGACATGCAGTCAATATCGCCTTCCCCCACCATGCCTTGGAGAGACCCGATGTATCTAACATGGCGTTCACCAAATCAGTTAGTGTACGGTTCTTTCTTTCGGCTATTCCATTTGATTGAGGTGAATAGGGAGGCATCCACTCATGAATTATACCATGTTCCGCACAAAAAGAATCAAATTCATTTGAGAAATACTCTCCACCACGATCGGACCTAAGCCTCTTGCTCTTTCGATCAAGTTGGTTTTCTCCTTCAGCTTTATAGATCTTGAAAAAGTTCAGAGCCTCATCCTTAGACTTTACAAGATACACTCGGCAGTATCTAGTGGAGTCATCAATTAGTGTCATAAAATATTTCTTTCCACCTTTTGTCCAAATGCCATTCATTTCACATAGATCTGAATGCATGAGCTCTAGTGGTGCAAGATTTCTCGTTTCGGCAGTCGTATGAGACTTACGAGGTTGTTTGGCTTGCACACAAACTTGACACTTAGATCCCTTGACTGTGTTAAAGCTAGGGATTAAGTTCAATTTGACTAGTCGTGACATGCAACCAATATTAACATGACAAAGACGTGAATGCCACACATTTGATTCACTATTGTTGTAAATATGATTAACAACTTTATTGCAAACGTCTGCCAAGGATAAACGGAACAGACCTCCTGACTCGTAGCCTTTACCAACAAAAGTTTCATTATCAATTGACGCATAAGCATCAACTATGTTCTCACCAAGAACGCTCAAAAGAGCAGCCTTAAACAAGGTATCCATTTTCTGAAAGGATAGCTCCTGTTGAGCATCATGATCTTCTTCAGGTTTGCCAAGAGTGGCGTCATAGCAGCTCATGGTTTGAAACGATAAAACAGCTCTCACCCGCCATCTCTTGTAGTGAACACCCTCAAACATAGGAGGTCTCATGGAGGCAGCAAAACCACTCAGGGTAAATTGCCTATAATAAGGTTTTTGGATTATTGGAAATATGAGCAATTGACCAAAGGATTTTATTAAAAGAAAAGCTAGGATAAAACTAACCATCATAACTAAGACGGAAGAAGATATGCAATATATAGAGATGAAATGACAGAAGACAGGTGCACATATGATCTAGAAAAGAACATATGCATAACCGTTCTATATAGACAAGGTACCATAGGAAGTGATGAGCAGACACGGTACATATCTAGAAGAGATATTATAGCAAAAAGTTGCGATAGAAACTGAAAGAAGAAGAACATGAGTACGTACTGAGTTGCGGCAGCAGGATTGGTGTTGGCGTTGTCGTTGGCCATGTTACCACAGAGGTGGTCGACGTCAGGGAAGTAGTCGTCGTCCGGGAAGAAATCGTCAGTGTCCGTGATGGAAGCCAGTAGTCGCGCTGAGTGCTCCCCAAAAACCTTATCGCCCTTCTCTTGTACAGGACTCGAAGAGACGGAGTTTCGGAGGCCTAGTGTTCCGACGAACGGTACACGCCGCAAGACGGGATAAGGAAGAACGTAGCAGCAGCACAGAGAAAGGAACCGGTGGCGAGAGGAACTTGCAAAATTTGAGTTTGGCTCATTCCCACAACCCGCGGCGCGTCGTGACGAGGCGGGCGGCGGAGGAGGAGGAGCGTGCGTGTATGTCTCTATTGTTCTCAAGCTCATACATGTGAGGAAACATCCTGCCTTATAAGGAGGTCCAACTCCCACTAAACTAGCAATGTGGGACTAAACATTTCCACTTCTTGCCTTGCACAAATGGGATGCGTGGGCCTCTAGGATTTATTAGGAATTATATATTGGGCTGGCCCAAATAATTGAATAAAATTCCAGCAGTTCATACATAATTTTAATTTCCTTTTTCACTTGGACAGAAGTTGTCATCAAATAGTTGTATTTGCTTACCCACCTCATAATAAATTTAATATTTAATTTATGTCAATTTTTTTGATAAACAAGGAAATTGTACTGCAGTTATGTTGCAGTGTACATTGAAAGACATAACTAGATCATCATATGACAATAGTGACATATATAACTATAGCTTGGTATTCCTGTCTTTTTTGTTTTGCTCTGATTTTGTTAGCACAAGAAAAGCACTGTTACAGTACAATACTCAGGTTTGGATGCCCTCCGTCGTAGTCCAAGAGCAATAGTTTTGTTTCTAAAATGACCAAGAAAGGTGTAACTAGCTAGCTAAACTACATCCAAATATGTATGCAGATGTCAAAGCATTTTCAGTTGGTTAACACCACAACTATCCAGCCATGTGATCTATACATAATGGCTTATCTAAATCTACATCCTATAACAGTATGCACTCTCTTCTCCCATAAATATGTTTATTGACATATAATCCCTGATTTTGTGAAGAAAAAAAATCTGTTAATTGTGAAACAGCCGCAAGTTTTCCTTTTTGACCACTTCACATATTTGCTCCTATTTCATGAAATTCATCATATAATACATGTGATACCATGCCAACTTTCAACGTTTTCAGAGTTCATTTGTAGTGCTTTTAAATTTAAGGATCATTTAGCTCAAAAATCAATAAATGTATGAAAAATATCAAATGGGCCAACGGATCTTTTGTCCCGGTTCTAGCCACCAACCGGTATGAAAGTACTCTTCTTCCCGCCCTTTTGGTCCAGCGGAAGTGTGGCTTTGGTACCGGTTGGTGCCACCAACCGGAACCAAATGTTTCGCATATAGTGCGGGAGTTGTCGAAATTGACCTTTAGTCCCGTTTGGTGTAACAAACCGGGACTAAAGTGATGCTTTGGTCCCGATGTGAGACACCAACCGGAACAAAGGTGTTCATATATTGCGGAAATTGTCGAAATTTCCACCAACTTCCATCCCCCCCCTCGTTCTCTCTTCGTCGACGTCGCACCCGAGCCCGTCGCCGCCGGCCCGCGCCTCCTGCATGAGTCCGTCGTCGCCGTCGCCGTCGCTCATTAGCCCGTCATCGCCCCGAGCCCATCGCCATCGCCGTTGCTCCCGAGTCGTCGTCGTCGCCATCGCCCCCGAGCCCATCGTCGTCGTCGTCGCCATCGCCCCCGAGCCCATTGCCGTCGTCGTCGTCCCGAGCCCATCGTTGTTGCTATCGTCCCCGAGCCCATCGTCATCGCCGTCGCGCCATCGCCGTCGCCCCCGAGCCCATCGCTGTCGTCGTCGTCACCCGTCACCGTCCGTCGCCTTCGTCGCCGTAGCCCCCGAGTCCATCATCGTCATCGTCGTCGCCCGTCTCCCGTCGTTGTTCCGAAGCCCGCCGCCGTCGCCCATCGACGCACCGGTAGCATGTCCATCGATCTCCAGCCCCCTATTTGCGAATCCATGTGTTTGAGAAGACATAGTCTAATTGCGAATCCATGTGTGTGTATTTCAGTCGTATTAGAATATGTTGGGTACATTTTTGAACTCCCCAATGTGACACAAATTATAAATATTATAAAAATATTTAGATTAGATTAAGTTACAATAGCAAAATAAAGTTATAAAAATATTTAGATTAAATTAAGTTACAAATTAAGTTTTATGTTAATATTTGGGATTATGTATAAAGGGATTTCCCTACTTTGTAATATTTGCAGAAACAATGGATATTTCAAGAGACATGGAAAAAGAACAAATTTTGGGGGATATAATCCACGGCGACGGTAATTTCGAATATTTGCTCAGCGACATGGATGGTCTGGAAGGAGAGGATTACGGCTTCGGTGATCGAACAATGGAGGAGAAAGGACATTATCATGATGGCTTCGGTGACTACCGAATCCCAAAGGAATGAGACCATGATGACGGCTCCGGTGACCGAACGGAGGAGGGAGCTATTGAAAAGTCCAGATCAAACCAAACTTCGGTAGCGAGACAAGGACCGATGAGAAGGTTGGGCAAGGATCAAAAGTTCGCGATCACAAAACTCTCGAATGATGGCCTACCGATTGAACCCAAGCGTACCAGGGACGCATATTCTGCTCAGTGCGGAGCTATTGTCAGGGACAACATCCCGATCAGCATCAAGCAATGGAATAAGCCTAAGGGCGACAACGTCCCTGAAGGTGATTATGTCACCGATAGGCTGGATGATGATCTTTGGACCGCGTTGAAGGAAAATTTCACTCTACCGCCAGAGGAGGATAGGAATAAACCAGTTATAGAGCCACTGGTCAAGGTGTGTGCTCTTAACAAGATGGTAGAACTATTCAGGAGGTGGAAGAAACAGTTGAAATCAAAGTATGTCGACAAAGGGAAGACTTCAGAATTCGTCGGCCGATTTGCGAAGATAAGAGATCACTGGCTCGCATTTGTGGCCTACAAGACATCGGACAAGAGTAAGGAAATGTCGGAGAGAAACAAGAACAATGCTACAAAGAAGCGGTATCACCATCACACGGGGTTAGGTGGCTACCTCAAAGGACGTCTGTTGTGGACAAAGCTGAGAATGAACTGATTCCTAAAGGGGTCCAACCACAGACATGGAACTGGCCCGACCGCTCAAGGAATTGGTTCTTCGGGGTTGGGGGAACTTTGACCCTGAAACAGGGAAGTGTCGTTGGACGGACGAGCAACTTGCAACACCCATCAACAAGCTTCAGCGGTGTATCACCGCAGCGCAAGAAGGGGCGTTCTTTCGCGAAAGAGAGAAGGACGAGCTGACTGAGGCCCTAGGGAATGCTGAGCACCCTGGACGAACACGAGGCACACCAGGCTCCGTTCCATGGAAGGTTGGGTTTCCCGATGCAGCCGGTTACAGAAGCCGAGCGAGAAAGAGGAAAGCAGAGCTGAGCGACATGCAAAAGATCAATGCAAAACTACAAATTCTAGAGGTACTTGAGAGCCAGCGAGCTGCCTACCAACCATCTCAGTGGCACGAAACTACCCGAGAATTTACCCCGCCATCTCAGCGGACAAGCAGCATGGCTTCCACGGAGCTCGTTCAGCCTGACTTCACGGCTCCTAGCTACCCCGTGGATACTGTCAAGGAGTCTCAACCTTGCGAGCTTTTAACGAAATTTCAGAACCTCACTTGCAAGGCTGCTATCGGTGTTGTTGCACCTCCTCAATCCAATTCACTGCCTTCCGATTCCACGTGGCTTTGTGACTCCATGACAGCAGACCTTCCCCTCCAACGGCACCAGAAGAATGCCGCTAGCACTCTCCGACAATCGAAACTAGAAGAATGTTGTTGACGGCCCACCAACGCGTGGGATCGCGGCACTTATCGAGGGTGGAGTATTTGACCCAAATTTGTTGATACGCCAGGCAGGAGATGAGAGAATACTCTCGGGTATTAACAGCTGAATATGTCAGATTCAACCACACATGAAAGATTAGTATTTGAAAGCAAAGTATCAGCAGCAAAGTAGTATGATAACAACGGTGTCAGAAACGATCTATTGATGGCAGACTATTCCTAGAGATTGTATCAATGGCGCCAGAAGTTGCCCGTGGACGAAAAATATTCTTTCCCGTCAACGGCGTGAGAAAAAGTATTGTAGCATGTAGCAGCAGTGTAACGAGTAATAGCAGTGTCAAGGAACATCAATAGTGACAGCAGTAGCAAGTAGCAACAGTAGCAACCGACAGTAGCAGCTAAGCAAGACAAGTAACAGAAGTAGCAGCAGAGCAAGACAAGTAACAGTAGTAGCAATAGAGCAAGACAAGTAACAGCAGCAGTAGTAATAGCAACAGAGCAAGACAAGTAACAGCAGCAGTGGGACAAACTCGTAGTCAATGGGTCGGTGATTTGTTTGGATGATATATTCACCTTGCAACAGTTATAACATGGAGAGATATGTGGCTAGCTACCGTTCGTCAATGTGATGTTGGCATGCATTCCGTGTGTCGTCATACGTGCTTAGGGAAAAGAACTTGCATGACATCTATTGTCCATCCCTCCCGTGGCAGCGGGGTCCAAAAGGAAACTACGGGATATTAAGGTTCTCCTTTTAATAAAGAACTGGACCAACGCATTAGCGCTTGGTGAACACATGAACTCCTGAAACTATGGTCATCACCGAGAGTGGTTCCGACTATTGTCACTCCGGGGTTGCCGGATCATAACACATAGTAGGTAACTACAACTTGCAAGATCGAATCTAAAACACACATATATTGGTGACAACATAATAATTTCAGATCTGAAATCATGGCACTCGGGCCCTAGTGACAAGCATTAAGCTTGGCAAAGTAGTAGCAACATCAATCTCAGAACGTAGTGGATACTAGGGATCAATCCCCGTCATAACTAACTCGACTACATGATAGATCTCATCCTACTCATCACCGCCCAGCGAGCCTACGAATAGATTACTCACGAACGACGAAGAGCTTCATGGAATTGGAGAGGGAAGAAGGTTGATGATGATGATGGCGACGATTTCCCCTCTCCGGAGCCCAAAACGGACTCCAGATCTGCCCTCCAGATGAAGAACAGGTTGTGGCGGTGCCACCGTATCGCAAACGCGACGAAATCTTCTCTTTTTATTTTTTCTGGGACGAAAGTGAATTTATAGAGCTGAGATTGGGGGCGGCAGAGCCACGTGGGCCCCACAAGCTTGCCATCCGCCACCAGGGGGGTGGCGGCTACAGGGCTTGTGGCCCACTAGCCCACCCCTTCGGTGGATCTTTGCGCAAGTATTTTCATATTTTCCAAAAATAATCTCCGTAAATTTTTAGGACGTTTGGAGAACTTTCATTTCTGCACAAAAACAACACCAAGGCAATTCTACTGAAAACAGCGTCAGTCCAGGTTAGTTCCATTCAAATCATGCAAATAAGAGTCCAAAACAAGAGCAAAAGAGTTTGGAAAGTAGATACGATGGAGACATATCAACTCCCCCAAGCTTAAAACCTTGCTTGTCCTCAAGCAACTCTGTAGACAAACTGAGAGACAAAGAAAAACTTTGACGAACTCTGTTTGATCTTGTTGTTGCAACTATGTCTAACTCATAACCAGAATTTCAGCAAGATCACAAGTTAACCACATAAGCAAGTGACACAAAGGTCTCACGGTAAACTAATATCAATGGCATAATCAGCTAACGAGCAAATAATAATGAGTTTCAAATACCAACACTTCAATAAAAACAAGCATGAAGCAATATGAATAGGTGGTATCTCGCTAGCTCTTTCTGAGACCGCAAAACATAAATGCAGAGCACTTTCAAAGATTAAGGGGTGACTAAACATTATAATTCATATCAACGAAGATCCAGTCATAGTCATACCCAATATCAATCAAAAGCATAGCATAAAAATGACAGAGGTGCTCTCTAATTGGTGCTTATATAAGAAGAGGAAGACTCGACAGGAAAATAAATAGACAGGCCCTTCGCAGAGGGAAGCATTGATTTGCAGGGTGCCAGAGCTCAAGCTTTGAAAACAGAGATAATAATTTTGGGTGGCATGCTTTCATTGTCAACGCAATGACCAAGAGTTCTCAATATCTTCCATGCTACTCATCCTATAGGCGGTTCCCAAACACAAAAGTAAAGTTTTAACTCCCCACCACCAATTAATCACACTCCACGGCTAGCCGAATCCTCGGGTACCGTCCATACTAACATCAATCCAGGGGAGTCTTGTTTTACAGTTATGTTTTCGATTCAAGCGTGGAACTGGGCATTCCAATTACCGGCCCCTTTCTCGTGAATGACAATGAATAAACACATGTCGAGGATAACACTCCTAGCATGGAAGGTACCAATAGCCCCCTGTCACCACATGAGCAGTCCGGGCATGCAAAACAGATTATTTCTTGAAGGTTTAGAGAGTGGCACATGCAAATTTACTTGGAACGGCAGGTAGATACCGCAAATAGGTAGGTATGGTGGACTCTCATGGAAAAACTTTTGGGTTTATGGAAGTGGATGCACAAGCAGTATTCCGCTTAGTACAAGTGAAGGCTAGCAAAAGACTGGGAAGCGACCAACTAGAGAGCGACAAGAGTCATCAAGATGCAATGAGTTTGACAAACATTAAATGCAAGCATGAACAGGATATAAATCACCATGAACACGAACATCATAGAGGCTATGTTGTTTTTGTTTCAACTACATGCATGAACATGCGCCAAGTCAAGCCACTTGAATCATTCAAAGGAGAATACCATCCTATCATACTATATCATAGTCATCTCAAAATCTATGTTGGCATCCAAGACAAACCATTATAAACTCTTAGCTAAATAAGCATGGCATCAGAAACTATGCCCTCTAAGTTGTCATTGCAAACATGGTTCTCTCAAAAAAAAGTTGAATCTAGTTTGACAAGCTAGTCATATTTACAAAAACAAAATAGATAGAGTTCATACCAGCTTTTCCAGTCTCACTCAGTTCATCATATATCATCATTATTGCCTTTCATTTGCACGATCGAACGATGTGAACAATAATAAGAGTGCTCGTGCAATGGACTAAGCTGAATCTGCAGGCAAACACAAAGGAGAAGACAAAGTAATATAGCTCTTTGAAAGCTAAACAAGTATGCATGCAAGAACCACTAAACATTGAAACCAATATCTTCTACCTTGACCCAAAGAAAAAGAAAACTATTTACACGGGAAAGCTCCCAACAAGCAAAAGAAGAAAGAAAAATATTTTTGGGTTTTCTCAAACGGACACAAAACAAGAAAACAAGAAAACGAAAATAAACTAGCAAGGATAATACAGTGGCAAAGTGTGAACACCGGCTAACAAAGTGAAAGCATAAGCATGAATGTAAAGTCGGTGAGAACACGTACTCCCCCAAGCTTAGGCTTTTGGCCTAGCTTGGTCTACTCCCATGGTGGGAAATAACCAGCTCCAGGATACTCCGGAGCAGACTGTGGATGCCACTGCTGTGTGAACTCCTCTGGCTCCCACTAATAAACTAGCGTCTGGTACTCGACTGGCGGCTCGGGCAAGGGCGCCTGTGGTTGGGCCAAGCCCAAATATGCGTAGATGTACGAGGGCATAATAATGTACCTACCTGCATGAAGATCGAACAAAGAAGGAGCAGGCAAAGTAATAGTCTCTCGAGTACCCTGACTAAATACCAGGTTATAAATCATCCGTCTACTAGCATCTCTATCCAGAAAATCATGGCGAACCATGCTGTCATAATCCAGATATTTCTCAGGGAGAAGGATCTCTCCTTCCTCTCCCAGTCTAATGGGTATCTCAAAGTGTCTGGCAAGACGGGTAGCATAGATACCTCCATAGACGTCACCCTTGGAACGGTTGGTGTTCAACCGCTGGTCCACTATAGCACCTAGGTTGTAAGTCTTATCGTTATAAAGGCCTTCGCACAAAACCGCAAGGTCTGGAGAACTAAGTGATCCAGCCTCCCCACGGCCAATCAAACATTTTCCCACAAATAGTGAGAAGTACCGAAGCACAGGAAAATGTATGCTAGCAATTCTAGCACGAGACACTCCTCTCTCCTCTCCAACATCAATAGTACCAATGAAATCCTGCAAGTCCCGTGGACGAGGGTCACGGATATCCCCAACATAAGGTAATTTGCATACATTGCAAAAAATCCTGTAGTGTCATGCACTAGGGAACATCGTATATCATGAACTCAACCATGGGAGGATTCTTCCTCGGATAAAAGTTGAAGCTTTGAACGAAAATGTTGGTGAGGAGGAGGTATTGTGGGCACTTATCGACAACGAACGCAGTAAGACCTGCATTCTCCACCAAGTAATAAAAGTCTTCATAAAGCCCAGCGACGCGCAAAAATTCATCACTTGGCCACTCGCACGCTCGAACTTCTGTGACTCGAGGGACTACGTACTTGTGGTGGTTCTTCTCATCCTCCTTGGGGTTATGGCTTGAAGATCCTCTCAAGAACCTCCTCATCTTTACCTTTTTCTAGCTCTGAAAAATTCTGAAATTTTTAGAGACTTCGAAAGAAAAGTGAATAAAGATTAACCCAACTTGTAGCAACTACTCCTACTAGTGCCTAGAGACCGTATCACGCGCTAAAACTACTTGGGACCAGCTAAAATCAACATTTCTAGCTCAAGAATAGGGTCACCAAGGTAGCCAGAATACGTGAAGGATAAAGCACTAGAGCAAAAACTAATTGGACCAATGGAGGAGTCACTTACGAAGGAGTAATTTCCCCAAAACGGTTCGGAGAATGGTGCTTTGAGCAAGGAGATCGAAAATCACAGCCAAATGAGCAAGAACACGGGTTTGAGCTGCGAATTTTTTTTTCTGGACGTGGAAGAAGAGGATGGGAGCTGGAATGAGTGGAGGGGGTCCCTCTGGGCCCCACAAGCTTGCTAGCCGCCACGAGGGGGTGGCGGTGGCAGGGCTTGTGACCCACTGGTCAGCCCCCAGGCCAGCTCTCAGGCCTAGTAATTTTCAAATATTCTAGAAAAAATCATACTAAATTTTCAGGACCATCGGAGAACTTTTATTTTCAAGGTATTTTTCTCCAGGACGCTAAAATAGAAAACAGGGAAACTAAACTAAATCCATCATTTTTCTTCTAAGCAAAAGAATATGAAAGCTCAAAATAGAGGTATGTCACTCTTTGATTCATCCATTTCATGGTCATCGAAAGAAATCCGTCAATGGGGTTGATCAAGTCCTCATGACAAAACCTTCTCGAATCTCAAGAGAGAATGGAGAATTTTCGAATAGCCACTAAGTCACCCCAATGGGGATATGTGTCTCCCCAACAAGCAAATCATACTTAATCTTGACACGAGGAATAGGGCATTCAAAGCTCCCAATAAGAATCGATGAAGTCTTTTCGATAGCATTGATGCAATGTACTTGATATTGTTTCTTCGGAAAGTGCACTGTGTGCTCATTATCATTGACATGGAAAGTGACATTGCCTTGGTTGCAATCTATAACAGCCCCTGCAGTGTTTAAAACGGGTCTTCCGAGGATGACGGCCATGGCATCGTCCTCGGGAATATCCAAGATAACAAAGTCTGTTAAGATAGTGGTGTTAGCAACCACAACAGGCACATCCTCACAAATGCCGATAGGGAAAGTAGGTGATTTGTCAGCCATTTGTAGATAAATTTTAGTGGGTGTCAACTTATCCAATTCAAGTCTACGATAAAGAGAGAGCGGCATAACACTAACACCGGCTCCAAGGTCACATAAGGCAGTTCTTACGTAGTTTCCTTTAATGGAGCAAGGTATAGTGGGCACTCCGGGATCACCAAGTTTCTTAGGAGTTCCACCTTTAAAAGTGTAATTGGCAAGCACGGAAGAGATCTCAAGATCTGGTATCTTCCGTTTATTAGTCACGATATCTTTCATGTACTTGGCATACGGAGACATCTTGAGCATATCAGTTAACCGCATCTACAGAAAGATGGGTCTTATCATCTCAATGAAGCGCTCAAAATCCTCATCATCCTTTTTCTTGTATGGCTTAGGAGGAAAGGGCATAGATCTCTGAACCCATGGCTCCCTTTCTTTACCATGCTTCCTAGCAGTGAAGTCATTCTTATCGTATCTCTTAGGTTGTGGGTTATCAGGATTAACCGTAGGTTCAATCTCAACATCCTCATCATTGCTAGGTTGAGCATTATTATGAACATCACTGTCCATATTGTCACCAGGTTCATGTTCATCACCAGATTGTGTTTCTGCATTAGACGCAGAAATATCATTAGGTTCTTCGGGTGTGACAGTATTTGGTGAACTAGCATGTAGGTTTCTATCATCCTTCTTCTTCTCATTAGGATGACTAGGTGTATCAGCATTGATTCCTTGAGAATCTTGATCAATTCTCTTAGGATGACCTTCAGGATACAAAGGTTCCTGAGTCATTTTGCCTCCTCTAGTAATGACTCTGACAGATTTGTCATTTAATTCATTGAGCAAGTCATTCTGAGCTTTAAGTACTTGTTCTACCTAAGTAGTAATCATAGAGGCATGTTTACTCAGAAGCTTCAGATCATTGACATTTCTATCGACACAAGCACTTAAATGGCTAAGCATACGAGTACTTTGTTCCAAATGCCTGCTAACATAATCATTGAAACTCTGTTGTTTGGCAACAAAGTTGTCAAATTCATCAAAGCATAGGCTAGCAGGTTTGTCAAAAGGAATATCACTCTCATCAAACCTACGCAGAGAATTCACTTCTAGTACCTGTATCGGGTTATCGAGACCATGGATCTCTTTGATAGGTGGTAGATTTTTGACATCTTCAGATCTAATTCCTTTCTCTTGCATAGATTTCTTGGCTTCTTGCATATCTTCGGGACTGAGGAATAGAATACCTCTGTTCTTCGGAGTTGGCTTAGGAGGTGGTTCGGGAATAGTCCAAGCATTATCGTTGATCAAGATGTTATTCAGTAGGGTCTCAGCTTGTTCTACAGTTTGTTCCCTAAAAACACAACCGGCACAACTATCTAGGTGGTCTCTAGAGGCATTGGTAAGTCCGTTATAGAAGATATCAAGTATCTGTTCTTCTTAAGAGGGTTATCAGGCAAAGCATTTTGTACCTGGACGAGCCTCCCTCAAGCTTGTGGGAGACTCTCTTCTTGGAGTTGAGCAAAGTTGTATATTTCCTGCAAGGCAACTTGCTTCTTATGGGCAGGGAAATATTTCTCACAGAAGTAATAGACCTTATCCTGGGGACTACTCACACATCCAGGAGCAAGAGAGGTGAACCAGGCTTTAGCGTCATCCTTTAGAGAGAAAGGAAACAGCTTAAGGATGTAGTAGTGGCGGATCTTCTCCTCACTAGTGAAAAGGGTGGCTATATCGTGTAGTTTGGTAAGATGGGATACGACCGTCTCAGACTCATAACCGTGAAAAGGATCAGATTCGACTAGAGAGATTATCTCAGGATCGACAGAGAATTCATAATCCTTATCGGTGATAAAGATAGGTGAAGTGGCAAACTTTGGGTCGTATTTCATCCTAGCTTTCAGATATTTTTCCTTCCACTTGAGAAGTAATTCCTCAGCGTCATAGGCATCCTTACACGCAAGAAAATCCGCAGCTATCTCTCCCTCCATAACGTAACCCTCAGGTATATCAGGCAATTCATATCTAGGAGAGCTAGATCTAACAGGAGCAAAAGCAGGTTCTATCTCAATAGTATCGGTAGTTTCAGAAGCATCACGAGCATTGCAAGAACTCTAGCAATATGATCAACAAGGAACACCCCTAGTGGAACATCAGGAAAAGTAGTATCTCTAGCAGTATCAAGCATAGCATCATCAGGCATAATAGCATCTCTAGCATCATCAGGCATAGCAGTATCAGGCATAGCATCTCTAGCGGTATGAAGCATAGTATCATCAGGCATAGTATCAAGCATAGCATCTCTAGCAGTAGCATCATAAGCATCATTAAGCACAGGCAACATATCAAGGTTTCTAGCAGGAGGTGATGTCGCAAACTTACTCATAACTGAAGGTGAATCAAGTGCAGAGCTAGATGGCAATTCCTTACCTCCCCTCGTAGTTGAGGGCAAGACTTTGGTTTTTGGATCCTTCAGATTCTTCATATTGATCAGCAAATATAAATCCCTAGTGACTCAAAGAATATAGCAATACCTCCCCGGCAACGGTGCCAGAAAAATGCTGACTCCATGACAGCAGACCTTCCCCTGCAAGGGCACTAGAAGAATGCTGCTAGCACTCTCTGGCAATCGAAACTAGAAGAATGTTGTTGACGGCCCACCAGCGCGTGGGATCGCGGTAGTTTTTGAGGGTAGAGTATTCGACCCAAATTTGTTGATACGCCAGGCAGGACGTGAGAGAATACTCTCGGGTATTAGCAGCTGAATATGTCAGATTCAACCACACGTGAAAGATTAGTATCTACAAGCAAAGTATCAGCAGCAAAGTAGTATGATAACAACGGTGTCAGAAACGATCTGTTGACGGCAGACTATTCCTAACGATTGTATCAATGGCGCCAGAAGTTACCCGTAGACAGAAAATATTCTTTCCCGTCAACTACGCGAGAAAAAGTATTATAGCAGGTAGCAGTAGTGTAACGAGTAATAGCAGTGGCAAGGAACAGCAGTAGTGACAGCAGTAGCAAGTAGCAACAGTAGCAAGTGACAGTAGCAGCAGAGCAAGACAAGTAACAGGAGTAGCAGTAGAGCAAGACAAGTAACAACAGTAGCAGCAGAGCAAGACAAGTAACAGCAGCAGTAGTAACAACAACAAAGCAAAACAAGTAACGGCAGCAGTGGGACAAACTCGTAGGCAATGGGTCGGTGATTTGTTTGGATGATATTCATCACGCAAGAGTTATAACACGGAGAGATATGTGGCCAGCTCCCGTTCGTCAATGTGATGTAGGCATGCATTCCGTGTGTCGTCATACGTGCTTAGGGAAAAGAACTTGCATGACATCTATTGTCCATCCCTCCCGTGACAGCGGGGTCCAAAAGGAAAGTACGAGATATTAAGGTTCTCCTTTTAATAAAGAACCAGACCAACGCATTAGCGCTTGGTGAACACATGAACTCCTCAAACTATGGTCATCACCGGGAGTGGTTCCGGTTATTGTCACTCCAGGGTTGCCGGATCATAACACATAGTAGGTAACTACAACTTGCAAGATCGGATCTAAAACACACATATATTGGTGACAACATAATAATTTCAGATCTGAAATCATGGCACTCGGGCCCTAGTGACAAGCATTAAGCATGGCAAAGTAGTAGCAACATCAATCTCAGAATATAGTGGATACTAGGGATCAATCCCCGTCAAAACTAACTCGATTACATGATAGATCTGATCCTACTCATCACCGCCCAGCAAGCCAACGAATAGATTACTCACGAACGATGAAGAGCTTCATGGAATTGGAGAGGGAAGAAGGTTGATGATGACGATGGCGATGATTTCCCCTCTCCGGAGCCCAAAACGGACTCCAGATCTGCCCTCCAGATGAAGAACAGGTTGTGGCAGCGCCTCCGTATTGCAAACGCGACGAAATCTTCTTTTTTTTTCTAGGACGAAAGTGAATCTATAGAGCTGAGATTGGGGGCGGCAGAGCCACGTGGGCCCCACAAGCTTGCCATCCGCCACCAGGGGGTGGCGGCTATAGGGCTTGTGGCCCACTGGCCCACCCCCTTCGGTGGATCTTTGCCCAGGTATTTTTCATATTTTCCAAAAATAATCTCTGTAAATTTTCAGGACGTTTGGAGAACTTTCATTTCTGCACAAAAACAACACCTAGGCAATTCTGCTGAAAACAGCGTTAGTCCAGGTTAGTTCCATTCAAATCATGCAAATTAGAGTCCAAAACAAGGACAAAAGAGTTTGGAAAAGTAGATACGATGGAGACGTATCACTTTGCTATTGTGATGGTGGATGAAGTAAAGGAGGGATTCGAGCAGCTCGAGCTTGACCACCTTACAGGTGAAGATGAGAATAAGTTGGTTCATGCTTTGAGGAGTACATGTCTATGGCCGAAGGAGTACATCAAGCTTCCAAACTCGACACCGACGACGACGACGATGACGAGTGATCAGGGCGCGCCTCATCCTCCTCCGGCGACTGATCAGGGCACTCCTCATCCTCCTCCGGTGAATGATCAGGGTGCTCCAGCTCCTCCGACTCGTGAGGGCACTCCGCCTTCTTCTTTGGATCCTCCCCCGGCACGTGAGGACACTCTGCCTCCTTCTTCGACTCCTCCTCCGGCGCGTCAGAGCAGTCCGCCTCCTTCTTCGGCTCCTCCTCCAGCTTGTGAGGGCACTCCGCCTCCTTCTTCGACGCCTCCTCCGGCGCGTCGGAGCACTCCGCCTCCTTCTTCGGCTCCTCCTCCGGCGCGTCGGAGCACTCCGCCTCCTTCTTCGGCTCCTCCTTCAGCACGTCGGAGCAGTCCTCCTACTTCGGCTCCTCCTCAGGTGCGTCATAGCGGTCCTCCTCCTTCGGCTCCTCCTCAGGCGCGTCGGAGCAGTCCTCCTCCTTCGGCTCCTCCTTAGGCGCGTCGAAGCAGTCCGCCTCCTCCGCAACGGCGGAATACAGACGTCGTCGCCACTCCACCTAAAATTACACAAGTAAGAAAGAGGTCTCCTCCTCCTCCTTCTCTCAAGCGGAAGACAGACTCTGCCGCCGCTCTAGCGGCTAGCAGTGATGCAATGTTAGCAAAACGAAGAAGTGGGAAAACAATTCCCCAGCTCGGACAATAGAAGAAGCAATCGTGCCCCCCCACTCAAGGTGTCAAGCGATATCGTCGTCGCTAATGATTAGGGGTTGCTGCCCGGTACCAATCCTGGTGATTACGTGAACAATTCAGTAATTTATGAGATAGCTGAAGTAACAAATAAAGAAACATATGAATACATGCTCGGGAAGCCTTTCGCCAAACCTGGTCATCCTCCTCTAACACTGAGGATGCACGAATTTCATGAGTGGTACATGAACATCTTCAGGGAGACTAGGAAAGACTCTATCTATATGAGAGTAAAAAAAGATCACGATTTCATTGGAGCTTCAGTGCTACTTGTTCAATTTGAGGAGTTATTTCAGTTATGCAATCAACTGGCCCTCGACAAACAACTCTTGACTTCCTACTGTTTGTAAGTATTACTTCAATAGTTAAGTCTCTAGCTCAGCTCGTTCATTGCATGTATCTATAATTATCCTCACTATATATATTATGCAGATTGAAGATTGTCGAATTAAAAAAAGCAGGAATCTTCGACGTTGGGTTCATTAGCCCAGAATCGGTAAATGTCACTACAAGAAATAAGGTCAATTATGACTCCCTATATTGGTCATTGATTGGTCATTGCTGTCGTTTATTGACCTTTTTTTGACCAAATTTAGAACGTCAACAGTTGGCCGTCAAGAATGAACAAACATGACCTTTCTAAAATTTTGGTCGTAGGTCTCTATTGACCAAAAGTTTGGATTGATCATTACCCATTTGTGTGAGCCACGTAGGATCTGACGTGGCCAAGCTGACGTGGCATTGCTAGTGACCAAATGAAATCATCATAAATTTCAAAGCTCAGTCCACCGATCTAGCCTACATGGGCCTGGCCCAATATCTATTTTACTATTGCAAATGTTTGATTTGTTTGGGTTAAAACATTATTTTGCTAGAAGCACACATATCTCAGGATAGGCCCATTAAAAAACAAGTACAACAGAATAAAAATATTGCAGATAAACTGTATATTTTATTTGAGTAGCACATCACATGAAATACAATACATCATCTACCGATTCCTCCACACATTAAGGTTCAAGGCCTAACAAGTGCACATCAAAATAATTTTACAAATGCACAATCGCACATAAAGAGAGTTCGACAAAGTTTGAATGAGAAGCACAAGTTTCTTCTCATCCTCTTCCTCTGCACAATATGCCACTCTTGTCATTGACGTCTGCGAGAAGAAAATGATGGTAAGGCTTCGAAAGCAGACCAAGGAAACTAATATGATAGAGCATCAAATAATAATGCATAAATAAGCCTGCACACAACGAGCCACATATAATAAAAAAAGCAACACATAATAACCAACTATAGGTTCATGCACATGTACCACAAAAAATCTCATTATATTATTTATCTAAAAAATTCCATGTAGATGTTAGACATGCTTGAAAAGAAACATGGGAGGTCGAATAATTATCAAATAACAAAATGAAACTTCCAAAAATAAATATATTGAATTATAGCATAATCGGATTCTGGTTCCAATTGGATTGCAGCTGAATGAACTTCACAAGGTACAACATGCACTAAGACAGGACTCTTGGATTCTAATTTTCTTCCATTGTGTTCGGAGTTCTTGGCGTTTCAGCATACTGCATGCAACACATCAGTTCATGTCTAGAAATTTCTTGTTTTTTGATGTGTTCCAGAAAATATACATATTTAATCAGAAATACGGGTGAGTCACTCACCCCTATTTGTACTATTGGTGAGCTTGATTAATTAGCACTGAACTTAAAAATCTTAATTCACTTCATTCACCAACAAAGAAAAATGATGGTAACTTTCAGGTGTTCAGAGAACGACATATTGCTCTAATCTGGTCTTGTTTCTATTTAAATATGTAGAATCTGAGCTAAACTATTTGTTTTTGCAGCATGTGGATTGCAGATTTTTGAACTGATAGGGCGCTATACGATTCAATTCCTTATGCTATTCCATATTAACTGTAACTTTCTCGAATAATTGTGAGGTAGTGACCCTTACAGAAATAAAAGAAAAATTGATAAGATTGTGCTGGTGTTTATGGTGTTTATGCTTAAAATGGTCACAAGAAGAGAACCCCTTGATAGGTCTGATGCAAGACTTTGATTTGCTTAAATAAATTTTCTTGTAGAAAAGGTAACACTACTATATGAATTGTTCTGTTTGCACGGCTGATCATCGTAAGGGATACACATGTTGGACTACTTTGATATGTTATTTTTGTATATAACTCAATTTAGGAAGAGTTATATACATGCTGGACAAAGCTGATCATCGTAAGGGATACACAGAGCTGATCATCGTAAGTAACATATCCCTTAAAATGAAGCATATCAGAGTAAAAATGATCATCATAAGTAACATATCCCTTAAAATGATCAGCTAACTCTTCCTAAAATGAAGCATATCAAAGTAACATATCCCTTACTCATCTGATCTGGCTCAAGTGATGTGTCCATTAAGCATCCAGTAAGAATTAACATCAATATATGGGTTAGCACTCTGTTTTGTTGGGCAAACAACAGCGGGCAGCGTCGTGCGCGCTTCATTTGTGAAATTCTATGAACTCTTCTTATTTTACACAATAATGGCAATACTACTTTTAGCTCCGCGCACTTGTTATTACATCTCATTTCATGTGCTACCGTGGCGTAGCACGGGCATCTTACTAGTGCAGTTAAAACCAAGAACTGGTCAGAAAGGCACTAAAGAACAAAGTAATGGATGGCAAGCATGTTTTGAGTGTCGTACAGTGGTAGATGTGCATCGTCGCCATCGCCGTTCTAGTCTTTACCGCCATCAATTCTGTGTGATGCAGCATCTCCTGCTTCTGCTTCCAGCTCTCCATCTGCTCCAATATCCTTGGATAGGTCCATGGATCTTGGTTGCACTGCAGCACAACAACCATGATCAGCATCCCAGAACCAATATTATAGCTAAATGCTAGTATGAGATGGTATCTCCAAATGCGCACCAGGAAGGTTGGAATCAGCATAAGGGAGCGGGTGGATCCTATTTCCCCCGCCGCCGACGAAGGAAGGAACAAGGGCGTGCTGCTCCGGCGGGATGTCATCGAACTACACACAGACAGGGAGCGAGGAATTGAGCATCCAGCAGAGAGGGTGAGATTTGCGGGTGGTTAATAAACTAATTACCATCGAGGTCTCCTCCGGAGCCGTAGGTCATGTGGGCGTGGAGCATGGACTCTGCGGCGTACCGTCGGCAGCCTTGTCCCCGTTCTCCTTGGTCACATGTACTCGTTGGAGCGGGGGCGCGCAGGGACGGGTGCAAAAAATGATTCGGCAGGGCGCGCCGCTCTCCTTGAACACCATGGTTGTCCGCGCCATGGTCGCCCGCGCCCACACCATGGCCTCCCGCACTGAACGTGGGAAGAGAGTGCGGCAGCCAGATCCGCACTGAACGTGCACAGGGGATCGTGGCTGGGACCCTCTTAGACTTGCCATGACTAATTTTAGAATTTTGGTCATGGATCAATGACCAATTAAATCATCGTCGTTATTTTTGGTCATAATTGAGCGTTTTTCTTGTAGTGTGTATTGTCGGTATGAAATGAAACCAAAGAGACCGAGGTTAAGTTGCTAAAGTCATTGCTTGCAAATCAAAACAAAAGGGAAGTGAGTGTTGATGTCTTCTCTGTATACTCAGTTTTTCTTACTCGAGGTTAAGTAAATGTAATTGATGAGTTATATATGCGTACGCAGTTACCACTTTATTCTGCTATCCATTAAGTTTGACGGGGCAAAAGTAACTGTCTTAGACTCGAGACGTAAAGATCCCGAGGATTATGCGGACATGACTGCAATGCTTAATAAGTAAGTTCACTCAATACCGGGATCATACCGGCATGCAACTTTCATTAATTTCCTGATATCAAGTAATCATTTTCTTTACCTCGCAGGGTTTGGAAGAAGTTTATCAAGCTTGCTCCCGGTCTAAAGAAAGAGTTGCAATTTATACACCCCCAGTAAGTAGTACTAGCTAGTTCCACGCATCTCTAATTGATTCAAATTTTCATCAATATATCATTACAATGCTTGCTTATCAGTTTGATTGAACTCTATTCTCGTAAAGTGCTTGTACCAGGTAGTTGGGACTGAAAAATGTGCATACTACGTATGCGAGTTCATTCGCCTCTCGACCTCTGGGCGGGGCATCTCTCTCGAACAATTTGAAGTACATAAATAATATTCACAATTTTATTTTATATATTACCATCAATTGTGTTGAGTTTTATTCATATATATGCATGTATTGACCCCCTTCTTTAAATTAGATCTGAAAGAAGCAGGATGAACCCCTATGAGATGATGGCATACGAGCAATTCAAAATGAATTGGCGGGATTCTTTCTTGACCATGTCATACCTAAAGACGGTGAATACCATGTGAGGTATTTATGATTGGATCTTAGGTAGATGATGTTAGGCATTGTAAAAGATGCTATATTCTAAAAGATGTTAAGGATTGTAAATGGTTTCCTTCATTTTTCTTATCATAGCTAGAGTCATGTTCTCTCTATATGTATAGTAGCTACCGTCGACCAAGCACGGAGAAAGAGAGGACACTTCTCTCTATTAGCTAGCTAACACAATATGAAACCACTAAATTAACTCTCCAACCCACCCACCCACCCCCGTTCCAAAAAAAACCCCATCTCCGGCCAGATGCTGACGCGTGGATGTCATGTTGTCCCGGTTGGTGTGACCAACCGGGACTAAAGGCCCTCCTGACCGGGCTCCCCGCAGCGTCCACGTGGAGACCATTCGGTCCCTGTTCGTAAGTGAACCGGGAATAAAGGTTTTGGGCTTTAGTCCCAACCATTTAGTCCCGGTTCAAGAACCGGGGCTAATGGGCCTCTCGAACCGGGACAAATGGGCCATTTTCTACTAGTGGAACAGTCCCCAGTGAGGAGGACAGCCCAAGAAACACTCGAACAATGTGATGAACGCCACAAGGTGTGCAATAGCATTCGGAGGAAGGTGATGGAGTTAAGCACCAAAAAATTTCAAGAACCAGCAGATGAATGGGTCGGGAGGCAAAGGAAAACGTCGTTCTACATGGGTGGTGAGAAGAACTCTCTCACCTTCGCGCGGCTCCGGCTCGACCTCCTCCGCTGCTAACCTCCAGGAATCAGCGACTATCAATCCGTCGTGGACGAGATTCAAGACATCAATATCCTTTACACATGACGGGAGAAAATCCCCCTGGATCCAGCCCGGCGGCATCGCAGCCCGAGCTCCCGACGACTTCTTGGCGCTGACTCCCTTCTTGGCCCGCTCAAGTTTGCTCGTCTTCGATTTCGTCATCTTGACGGTGGTGGCGGAGGCAGATCTAGGCGGATCTCGAGAGGAAGAGGAGGATGGGAAAATAAGGAGATTGAGAAGGAGAATTGTTATAACCCTAGCACCGACTTGTTTTATAACCGCCCGAGTGAGTCGCTGATCCATGGGCTGGAAGATCTCTCTCTATGCCGATATCAGAGGGATCACTATACGTGGTGATAAGGACGATGTGTTAATTGAGGCGTCGTGCTCTCATTTACCCCGGTTGTTGCGTCATCGCCGCGCGCGGCACGCACTTACCAAAATTTTGAATCCCGTGGAATCCGTGCCTGACAGAGCGATCCGTCACATCAAAAGATCCCGTTAATCACTCGGACCAATTTTTGCTATCAGATTCACTCGGAAATATTTCCAGAAATAATCAATCAGGGTGAATGGCAAATATTTCAATCGAAGCCCGTTTCTGCCAAGCCTTGATATGGGTTCCTAGTTTGGCATGTTCAACGGAATCTACATCGACCCCTTTCCACTCAAACCCCGATCCATTCAGGGGCTAATGATGGGGATATGTACCTAGGATAGGTTCATAGGCCTGACCTAGAGGTCCTACCCAAGGGCACATCATTAAGGACTTAAAGATTTCAAAGAAGATTCCAACTGATTTGCCAGGAGTCACTCCGTAGAGCATCCACTCGGAGATTTTCTCTATCCACTCGACAGAAGACTTCCACTCGAAAGAATATGAAGTCAGTAGACCGTAGAAGTTCAGAAGTCTCTCCATGGAGGCCAAAGGAAAGGCATTCGGATGGTCACCATAAGTAACATTTATTAGGTACGTTATCAGTAACGCACACCTTTGTCTTGGTTACTCGAACCCTTGGTTGCTTGGGCCTTGATGAGGGGTAGAGCACTCTATATAAACCACCCCTCCCCTCTGACACAAGGGTTCGCACCCCCTGTAACACACACTCCACACGACAAGAGCTCCCGAGCACTGAGACGTAGGGCTGTTACCTCCACGAGAGGGGCCTGAACTCATACATCGTGTGTACAAGCTTGCCGTAGCCAGGACTCTGCCCTCTATTTTCGTACCCCTCACCTCTACTGTCATGTCCGTTCCCACGACAGTTGGTCCAGGTAAACCTGACCCCCACTCTCTCAAGTTCCCGAAGGCCCAGATCCGCGATGCAATCGTTGATAATCTGCATCCTTGGAAAGTTTACCAAGTTATTGCTTATAACTGTCTCCGACCTTCATAATACAACACGATGGATGGAGCCACAGAATTTTCACCTCAATGTTCTGATTCCAACTTTTGTGTAATAGAGTAGCTATATAGATAGTGGTTAGATTGTAGATGATGGTGACAAACTTACAAAGAGGACCCGATACCGTGACGATGTACATGAGGACAGAGAAGAAAAGCACAAGAAACTATTGTCATGGCATTGATTTCGAAATTACTGCCAAGGCAAGCAGTTTTCATATAAATCTATTTTTTTTGTTAAAACGGCTACCACATGAGCGTTTTTCTGCTGCCACGGCGACATTTTTGGATGAAATTTCATGAATACGATGAAGAGTTCTTTGGCGTAAGGTCCATACCATATCATTCTATTTTCAATTGCTTGGGACGTTTTACCCCTTTTTGTGTATCCTTTTGATTGCCCACTAGACGGTGTTATTACTGTGGTCTCTTATAGTTATATATCATGTAGTTAGTTTTTTCCCATCTGTACCTCTATCTAGAAAACGTGTCTCTTCGGGGTACGACATATACACGTAAATACGAAAGATTAGTGAGGTCTAAGGCAGGTGAACGTCCAACTCACTTCATGAGCTTTAAAACATTACAAACTTAAAGGATAATAGGCATGGACAGAAGATGTAAATTGGTGATGTAAAAGGGCATCTCCAACAGATGAATCAAATGTAGATGTAAAACTAGTTGAACTTTGTGACCTTCTTCAGCGGCATGGCAGCGGCGAACAAATCAGGGAGGGCGACGGAGGTGGAACCGAGCGGTGGGCAAGGTGGAGGTGCCTTGGTGCGGGGTGACACTGCTGCGGCCAAGTCGGCAATGAACCGGTGTGCGGCGGTGTGGCAACGGTGCTGTAGGCGGGGCTGCTGGCGAGGTGGTGGTGCGGTGGTGCGGGGCGACACAGCGGGGTACTGCGAACATCACGGGCGAAGCGGCGATGGGAAAGAATCGATTGGCGGACACGTCGACTATGCGGCAAAAAACGGCTGATTCGTGGCGTGCTGACGTTCGAAACACGATGGAACCGGCGACGGTGCTGGTGAAGTAGGCGGATGTGGTGCGGGGCGACAATGGCGGGGTGCGATGGTAGTGCTGGGGCTGGGAGATCGGATTGTGGAAGGATAGTGAAATGACACACGGTGGTTTGCACGCGACTGGCGTTTTTTACATCTCCTGTAGGTTAAGATATATATTTGCATCGCATGGTGTTATATTTTACATCCACGAGAGGCAGAGATGTAATGTTTATTTTTGCATCTACATCATCTGTTGGAGACGGGTTTTTAGGCCTAAGTGGCTAACATCAATCTTTGAAAAAAGATTATTCTGGAAAGTGACTTAGTTGTGAATTGGCCAACAGTATAACACGCCATGACTTATAATCCGGGGTTATAATTTTGTGATAGGCAAGATGCATGATAATTAACCAACTATTTAACAAATTGTATATTTTGCAAAAGAATTTTGTTACTAACATGTTTCATAGAGAGAATTGAAAACTTCATTATATCATTATGCCATATTAAAGTGATAATTGTGCTTCGTGTATTTATATATTTTGATTGAGAAAAAAATTAATTAACTATGTTTAGCCATTATACTATAATACAAACTTAACTAATCAGGTTGCACTATCAAAATGTGCATGATCCGCAAGTAGGACTGTTGAAGAGAACAAAAAAATTGTTCACATAGGAAGAAAATTAAAATGTTTCTGCTTCTTTAAGAGAAGTCCAACTACGAATAACAAAGCATGGTTTGTATTGTTGGAAGCATGACATCCATATGATGGAAACAGATGTGCAATTATGATGCACCATTTGTAATGTTAGAAGCACCTACTGATGATTTGTTTGAACACCGTTTTCCACATCATGAAACCGACAATTGTAGTTATAAAGAAGTAATCATTGGCAGCATTGCAGAGTAGTCAAGAAAGCAAATCATAAATACACACTCCTCCAGATGTCTTTGTTGCAATCTACTCTATAGTGGCGCGAACTGAGACACCGGAAATAGAACCCCTTGAAGCGGCTAAACAAGGTCGTGCGGCCCGGCGTCTCAGCCACGACCGAATCGTTGCCGGGGGCCAGCCATGGCGATGTGTCGCCCTTGGATCCACATTGCAGCGCCTATTCTTGCGGGATTGATGGCACTTCCATCCATTTTCAATGTTGCTGGCTCCGTCAATTACCTGAAGTGGTGAGGGGAGGGGCATACCACGATGGATTGAAGCTTGCGCTTCCCTAGCGGCGGGGCGAGTCTGGATCTGCCGGTCATCTCCCCCCCCCCCCGGCTTTCGTGGCAGTGACCCGCGCCCACAGCCGCCCGCTTGGGGGGGTGCATCCGGCAGATCGGGGGGTAGATATGGCTCCCTTGCCCCGACGCATTAAATGGGAGTCTCCACGTGCGCGACTTCTTGGGCCGAAAGGGGAGACACTATGGCCATGGGGCTGGACAGGAGCAGCGAGGGGCCTGCAATCCCTGGTGGGTGGCCGTCACGGCTAGAGTGGCCAGCGGCGCAGGGAGGTTCTCGGGGAGGTTAGGCCGAGGAGCTCCAGCTAGCTAAGCCATACATGGATGCCTCTCTCTCTCTGAATCTCTCTCCCCCTCTCTCTCTCCCTCTCCCTCTCCCTCTCCACTTCCATATATCTCCATCCCTCCCTCCCTCCCTCCCTCCGTCCCTCTCTCTCTATATATATATCTCTCCCTCTCTCCTTCTCTCTAGTTTATTGCAAATAAATATCAATAGTTTTATGTTGCATGTTATGTTTACTAATGTCTTCATTGATAAACAGGTTACACGTATCAATCTAAACAATTGTGATATTTTAAAATTTTATTAGCAAGGTAAAAATGGGATCATCATGCATCAATCTAAAAAAGTATGATAATTTAGAAATTCTTGGAGTTTCGTTCATTCCAACAGGAGATCAAGTTGTTGACGGGATTGCATTTGCACGCGAAACAACTTCAAGCCTTTAAAGACAATCTAAAACTTAACACGTTCAGATTAAGGGAGGATGTTAAAGAATAGACTTCTAGTTCTGTGTAACCTCACATATTGTTATGATTGTATGTGTGAGTGCATGTAACAAGCTGCGGGAGCTTGTTAGCCAAGGATCGGCCTTATCCCATAGGAGCAAAGCCTAGTAACAACCTGCGCGGATTGTATTCTATGTTTCTGGTATTTAACACGAACGGCGTCCCAACAGAAGAGCATACGCTTCACGCCTAACTTGTTTCAAAAAATGGCCATAAGAATATAGATTTATATTACTGCAATGAAAAATAGAGTATTTCTTTCACTGCAGACCACTTTGGTTTTGTGTAACCACAATCGTCTATTCATTGTTGGAGCAAAATATTTCTGTCTCGGGCCTATTCATTGTTGGAGCCTTATAAAAAGTCATTGATCCCATCCAAACTGATGTTTGTTACTCTGATAAAGCAAAATTTCTTATGTAAATTAACCATGTATTTGAATGTGCTTACAAATTGTTTGGTATATGATGGTCTTTACTCCTTTGCAATTCATACATAATTTTAATTTCCTTTTTTACTTGGACTGAAGTTGTCATCAAATAGTTGTATTTGCCTACCCACCTCATAATAAATTTAATATTTAATTTATGTCAATTTTTTTGGTAAACAAGGAAATTGTACTGCAGTTATGTTGCAGTGTACATTGAAAGACATAACTAGATAATCATATGACAATAGTGACATATATAACTATAGCTTGGTATTCCTGTCTGTTTTGTTTTGCTCTGATTTTGTTAGCACAAGAAAAGCACTGTTACAGTACAATACTCAGGCTTGGATGCCCTCCGTCGTAATCCAAGAGCAATAGTTTTGTTTCTAAAATGACCAAGAAAGGTGTAACTAGCTAGCTAAACTACATGCAAATATGTATGCAGATATCAAAGCATTTTCAGTTGGTTAACAGAACAACTATCCAGCCATGTGATCTATACATAATGGCTTATCTAAATCTACATCCTATAACAGTATGCACTCCCTTCTCCCATAAATATATGTATTGTCGTGGGTATAAGTCTGACAGTAGATGTGTAGGGTACGAAAGAATGGGCAGAGCCTTAGCTACGGCGAGGTTGTATGAGTTCAGGCCCCTCTACGGTGGAGGTAAAAGCCCTACGTCTCAGTGCTCTTGGAGCTTGTTGTCGAGTGGAATATGGATTACTGTGAATTGCTAACCCATGCACCAGTGGGGAAGGGCGGCTTATATAGAGTGCGGCTGCCCTTCACAACGGTTCGGTGCACAGGGGTGGAGTAGTGACGAATAAATGCCTACGTTACAGGTAACGTATGTCTTAAATGCTAATAAAGGTACATGGAAACGTATGACCGTTGCCCTCCAGGGGGGGTACGATGCACAGAGTGGAATCCAGTCGGTAAATTCGATACGCTCCGAATGCTCATCTCCGACTGGATGATGGAGGAATCGTCACCGACTGGATGATGGGAAGTCCTTAATTTAGTCGGAACTGACTAAGGGCCTTATCCCTTATCAAGGGTAGTCCTTGGGTAGGACTCATAGGGCAGGCCTATGACCCTACCCTAGGACTATAACCCCATCATTAGCCCTCGAATGGATTGGGGTTGGAACGACAAAGCGATGCTTGGAGTACGGATCCGACTGGTACGGATGCGACTTTGGCGTTGTTTGCCTCGATCCATTTTATCCTCTTTGACCAGTGATCCGAGTGGATGTATTTGTGAAACGAACCGTCAGGGACCGAGTGCTTTCGTGGTATCTTTTGACGTGACCAGTCAATTGACAGCGGCGGATTTTCCGGGATCCTCAAATTTCGGTTGCCGCGCGCTCAGCGGGGATGACGACATCGTAATCGAGTAGTATCTGCCGCCTCGATTTCCGCGCCTTCATCTTCTCCACTAATATCGCAGCAACCGGTCAGGGGATAAGATTTCGAGGCCACCTGCTAGAGGCCCAGTCGGAACCTTATTTAAAACCTCTACAGCGAGGGTTTTTCGTCGCACTCGCCTGATAGTTCGCACTTGCCCCGCTTCTCTCGTCACCTCCCGCGTGTCTCAAGCTCCTCCTTTCTCCTTCTCCCTCGCGGATCTGCAGCCTCCACCATGACAAAGGGGCAGACTAGCAAGCTCGAGGCGCGGAAGAAGAAGGGGAAGGCGGCGGCTCCTGCTCAGCGACGGCAGCGAGCACTGCCAGCGGGTTGGATCCAGGGGGATTTCCTCCCCTCCACGGTGACGGAGGGGGACTTGCTGGAGTTGGTGGAGCATGACATGATCGTGCACAAGACGTGGAGGTTGCCGGCGGAGGGCAAGACCGAGCCGGCGCCCCAGGAGGGGGAGCGCGTCTTGCTGCTCAGTCACGTGCACCAAGGCTTCTCTCTGCCTCCTCATCCCTTCTTCACTGGTATAATGAACCACTTCGGGGCACAGCTCCACCATTTTCCTCCCAAAGCAATAGCTCATCTCTCTGCCTTCGTCGTGCTGTGCGAGTGTTTTATCGGTTGTCCTCCCCATTGGGGGCTTTTCAAGCACATCTTCTTTGCTAGATCTCAAACCATCAAAAGACTTAACCAGTCGGATGACAAAACTCACCTCCTCCAGCTCTACGGAGGCTTAGGCTTCCAAAAGAAAAGTAAAAGTAGCTATCCCGCTCTTCAGTTGTCTGAATCTGTTAGGAACTGGCAGTCGACATGGTTCTATTGCCAGGACGTTGCTTGCCCGAATGCCGCAACTAGATTGCCTCCTTTTAGCTTAGACTGACCGGCTCCGCCTAGGCAGCTTGCGCTCACGAAGGCGGAGAAGATCCAGATCCAGCCTCTGGTCGATGCACTTGTAGAGGTCGTCCGAAGGGGAGTCACCGGCATAGATTTGCTGGAGGTTTTTCTGGGTCGGCGTATCCAGCCTCTGCAAGCTCGGCACCACGCCATGTGGCACTACACGGGGCCTGAGGACTCCACTCGGACTAACCCCGAGTGCGTGACCGGGGAGCTGGTGGCGTCGTGGGTCCTCAATATCACACGCGCGTGTGATAACCCCAGAGGAGCCCGGTGAGTGAAGCCCTTCCGCGCGGACAACCCTCCTCTGAATGAGGTGAGTATAACTTGTCGAGTGCACACAATTGTCTTAGATTTATCGCTTTCTTGAATCACTTTATGACGTCTGATGTTGTCGACTATGTCTCGTGCAGGCGTGGACCAACTGGTTTTCTCCTGTCTCGAACGGGAATCCGGCCGAGGAAGAGGAAGGTAGCCAGGAGGGCAGCGTGGAGAGCGTCGAGGATGTCTCTGACAGTGGGGAGACGGAGGAGGAGTCCGAAGAAGAAGAGGAGGAAGATGAGGAATAGAACTCGCCACCCCCACCGCCAGAGCCTCGAACTAAACGCCGTCACGAACCCGTGGCTCCGTCGGCTCCTCCAGCGGCCTCGAGTGCCCCGCCAGCTGCTCCTGTGGTTCCGAGCGCCTTGCCAGCCGCTTCCTTGGTCCCGAGTGCTCGGAGCACAAAGAGGACCAGGGACTCTACTGTTGAGCCCGCGGGCCATCCCTCTAAGGTGGCCAAACCGAGTGGATCTAAGCCTCGGAAGGCTTTGCCGCGGATGAGGGTCACAGTTCCGGTCACCTCAGCGTAAGTGCATTGTTCTTCTATCTTCTTCCAGTATTTGATTGAACTCATGCTTATTGGTAGAATGAATTTTACTCGACAGAGCTGCCACCTCCGCCACCTCTCCGCCACGCCAGGGGGACGATCCCATGGACATGGACAATGTTGTCACATCCCAGCCAGGTGCTTCGTGGCGATTCCGAGAGCTTACATTATTGCATCACGAATTCTGTCTTTGGTCTTGCCTTTTTCCTGTGGTCTCACGCCGTTCGGTCGGGTTTCCCTCAGAGGTGATTTATGTGGAGGAGGGCGACCAGAGGAGGTCCGAGCAAGCTGCGGTGCCTGTCCTTGAGGCTGTTCCACCGGTTACTACTCCCGCCATGGATGCGCCGCCGACTGAGACGATGCCATCGACTGAAACGGCGCTTATCGTTGCTGAACCGACTGGAGCAGGACTGGGAATGCCCAAGGAGTCTCCTATGGTGCCAGGTCCGTCGACTGTCCAGTACGACGTCCAGCGCCTCCCGGAAGATCAGGTGGGAGCTACCAAGGGGGCCATGGTGCAGGCGAAGTTGATGGCGGGTGATGCTAAGAGAGCGTACGACTCCATCGCTTCTGTGTACAAGCGAAGCTTGGAACTCCGGGACGATATCCGAGTAAGTGGGCTAGTAAGTATTTACTTTCCTCTTAGTAACCCACTGGGTGTTTATGCAATGTACCTAGATACAGTATGATTATTTCACAGTGGGTTCACTCTTAGTGAACCCAGTGGGTGTAGTCCCCGAGACTTCTGTCGAGTGCTTGCACCGGCAGTTGTCTTTATATACATTTTGTGTAACTTGATCAGATCAAAACTAATCTGTTCGAATGTTACCGGTGGGGGCACTCCGAGTGCACCTACTGGATGAGTCCCCGAGAGTAATTTTACTCAGGTCGAGTAGTAGTAACCTCATAGGTTTGTTTGTTGTTATATATCTCAATAGGGCGGACCTATTTGAGCTTCATGCCACTGGGGTCACTCTTAGTGAACCCACTGGGTGTAGTCCCCGAGACCGCTGTCGACTGCTTGCGTCGGCAGGGGTCTGAAGAACTTCGAGTTTTTATTGTTGTCCTTGTTGAATTTTTCTGATCGTCTCTTGGCGCTGACTTGCAGAAGACTTGCGAGATGGGATCAGCGTACGAGACGCTGAAGGCTGAAAAGATCCAGTTTGCTGCAGAACTGGATGCAGCAATGCTTGCCTTGGCTGGTCTGAAGGGTGTTCTGGCTGAACGAGAGAAGTCCTTGGAGGAGTCCCATGAGGCAAACAAGGCATTGGCGGCCGAAGTGGAGAAAATGGGGAAACAAAGGACCGAGCTGATGGGACAGATGCAGCTGTTAAACAGGCGGTGCATAGCATAGGAGAATTACGTCAGTGAGTGGGCAAGGAAGATGATTGCGCTTCTCGGTGGTAAATTCTGCTTTTCCGAGTGCTTCTTGACTGTGTATTTCATTCTGCGCTTACTTTTTGCTCGTCCTGTCTTTGCAGATTTTTGCATGGACGCTGAGGCTGAAGCAGCTGACGTTGAGCGGTCGATTCTTCCGAACGTTCCACTCGGCAAGGACGCTAATCGAGACATGCTCCGAGCACACATTCGCCTAGGCAAAGTGGGACCTTTCATCGGTCGACTGAGAGAGGTCGTCGGCCGAATCGACAAGGAGCTGTGGCCCGAAGACGAATCTCGGCAAGAAATGGAAGGGTTGATGACTCGGCTGGAGGAGGTCTCGAACCAAGTGCAGGCATGGAAGAAGTCTGCGGCTCGCTGTGGTGCGGACGTGGCGCTGTTGCTGGTCCGAGTGCACTGCAAGGAGGCTCGCGAAGAGAAGCTGAAGGCGTTGCAAGTCGCCAACACCAAAAAGCTTCGATTCGAAGATTTCATGGAGACCTTCCTTGAGAGCGCCACTCGCATCGCAGACGGGATCGACCTCGACACTTTCGTGGAACCTGCCAGTCCTGACGACGTTTAAGAAAACTTTTACCTCGGTATGCCGAGTGTTAGTTGTATGAAACCTTGGCCACTGCTGTTGGCCGTCACATTCGTGGTTCGGTGTGGATAAGCTTGATCTACACCGAACCAACTATCTTTAGACGAACTTTAAATTTGAATCGAATCTTTTGCTCTTCCTTTGCCAAAGAGTTGTTGACACGATTTGGCTCGTGGTTTTTGTTTGGCGTTTCTTGCTGAAGCCAATGGCAAACATGCGGAGCATGTAATTGTCAGTTGTCTTGACATCTGCATGAGCCTCACTGAGGGTCTGCTAAGTCTCCGAGTGGATCTGTAGGATACACTCGAAGGCAATTGTGTACTTAGGCAATTCGTGATCGCGGCTAAGTCTTCGAGTGCGACTGTAAGGTCGTACTCGGAGCGAGTTGTTAGTCATGTAATTGTCAGTTGTCTTGACATCTACATGAGCCTGAATGAGGTTCTGCTACTCATGTAATTGTCAGTTATCTTGACATCTACATGAGCCTCAATGAGGGTCTGCTAAGCCTCCGAGTGGATCTGTGAGATACACTCGAAGGAAGCTTTCTATTTAGGCGATTCTTGACCGCAGACAACTCTCCGAGTGCGACGTTTAGTGCACATTCGGAGAAAGTTAGTACTTAGGCGATTCTGGATCGCGTCTAAGTCCCCGAGTGCGATGTTAAGTGCACACTCGGAGAAAGTTTGTACTTAGGCGATTCGTGATCGCAGCTAAGTCCCCGAGTGCGACGGTTAGTGCACGCTCGGAGAAAATTTGTACTTAGGCGATTCTTGATTGCAGCTAAGTCCCCGAGTGCGACGTTAAGTGCACACTCGAAGAAAATTTGTACTTAGGCGATTCGTGATCGCAGCTAAGTCCCCGAGTGCGACAGTTAGTGCACAGTTGGAGAAAATTTGTACTTAGGCAATTCTTGATAGCAGCTAAGTCCCCGAGTGCGACGTGAAGTGCACACTCGGAGAAAGTTAATACTTAGGTGATTCTGGATCGCAGCTAAGTCCCCGAGTGCGACGTTTAGTGCACACTCGGAGAAAGTTTGTACTTAGGCGACTCGTGATCGCAGCTAAGTCCCCGAGTGCGACGGTTAGTGCACAGTCGGAGAAAAATTGTACTTAGGCGATTCTTGATCGCAGCCAAGTCCCCGAGTGCGACGTTAAGTGCACACTCGGAGAAAGTTAATACTTAGGCGATTCTGGATCGCAGCTAAGTCCCCGAGTGCGACGTTTAGTGCACACTCAGAGAAAGTTTGTACTTAGGCGATTCTTGATCGCAGCTAAGTCCCCGAGTGCAACGTTTAGTGCACACTCGGAGAAAGTTAATACTTAGGCGATTCGTGATCGCAGCTAAGTCCCCGACTGCGACGGTTAGTGCACACTCGGAGATTATTATTTTTTTGAGACCGGAGTCTGCGACCGCGGAAGAATTTTGAATCTGCAAAAACTCAATCTGCTTTGTATTACTTCACTGATACTTGTTCTTTACATTGCTTCAGTCGACGGTCACGTGTAGAAGCGCTTCAGGAGATCTCCGTTCCATGCTCGCGACTTGTCTGTTTCCCTGTCGATGTTGTAGAGTCGATATGCTCCGTTGTTCAGCACCTTGGAGATGATGAAGGGTCCTTCCCAGGCGGGAGCCAACTTGTGAGGTCTCTGCTGATCCACTCGGAGCACCAGGTCGCCTGCTTGGAATGTACGACTCCTGACGTGTCGCGCGTGAAAGCGCCGCAGATCTTGTTGGTAAATGGTTGAGCGTGTCAGTGCCATCTCGCGCTCCTCCTCTAGAAGATCCACTCTCTCTTGCCTTGCTTGCTCTGCTTCAGCTTCGGAGAAGAGTTCAACTCGTGGAGCGTTGTGAAGCAAGTCACTCGGAAGGACTGCCTCCGCTCCATAAACGAGGAAGAACGGGGATCGCCCTGTAGATCTATTTGGGGTTGTGCGGAGACCCCAAAGCACCGAAGGTAGCTCGGTGACCCATGCGCCGGCGGCATGTCCCACTTTTCGCAGGAGTCGAGGCTTCAAACCTTGCAGAATAAGTCCACTCGCCCGCTCTGCTTGCCCGTTTGTTTGGGGATGCGCCATAGATGCAAAATCCACTCGGATACCTTGGCCTATACAGAAACCTTTGAATCTGTCCGAGTCAAAGTTTGTTCCGTTGTCAGTGATTATGCTGTGAGGTACCCCGAATCTGGAGATGATGTCCCTGACAAACTTGATGGCCGTAAGGGCGTCGAGCTTCTTGATGGGCTTGGCTTCAATCCACTTTGTGAACTTGTCGACTGCCACCAACAGATGTGTGAATCCCCCTTGGCATGTCCTGAACGGATTGACTGTATCTAATCCCCATACTGCAAACGGCCAAACAAGAGGGATTGTCTTCAACGCGGATGTTGGCTTGTGGGACTTGTTAGAGTAGAACTGACAGCCTTCACACCGGTCGACCATATCTTTCACCATTTCATTCGCCTGCAGCCAGAAGAAGCCAACTCTGAATGCTTTGGCAACGATTTCCCTTGAGGAGGCGTGATGACCGCAAGTTCCCGAGTGAATTTCTTCCAGGATTAACTGTCCCTCCTCAGGGGAGATGCATCGTTGAAGGACGCCTGAAACGCTTTCTTTGTACAACTGGCCATCAATGACAGTGAATGAATTTTACCTGCGGACGATCTGTGTGGCTTGGACTTCTTCTTCTGGTAATTCTTGCCTCAAGATGTATGCAACGATCGGCACAGTCCAATCGGGGATGACAGCAAGAATCTCCATGATCAAATCAACCACAGCAGGTACTTCGACTTCAGTCGGATCTGTCGAGCTCTTTGGTTGTAGTGGTTCCTGTGTGAAAGGATCTTCTTTAACTGAGGGAAGATGGAGGTGCTCGAGGCAGACGTCACTCGGGGCTGGTCTCTGAGTGGATCCGAGTTTTGCCAACTTATCAGGTGCTTGGTTTTTCAGTCGCGGAACATGGTGGAGTTCTAGACCTTCAAACTTTTTCTCGAGCTTCCTCACTGCATTGCAGTATGTGGTCATGGTGGGGTTCCTGACGTCCCACTCCTTCATTACTTGATTAACCACCAAATCCGAATCGCCATAGACCATCAGGCGACGGACGCCGAGTGCGATGGCCATGCGTAGTCCATAAAGGAGAGCTTCATACTCTGCCTCGTTGTTGGAGGAATCAAAGTGTATCTGCAACACATACTTGAGTTTGTCACCCTTTGGCGGTATGATCACAACGCCAGCGCCGGAGCCATTCAACATCTTGGACGCATCGAAGAACATTGTCCAATGAGCCGAGTAGATGTGGGTCGGTTGCTGTTGTTCTACCCATTCTGCTATGAAGTCAGCCAGAGCATGAGACTTTATAGCTTTCTTGGCCTCGAACTTGATGTCGCAGTATAACATCTCCATTGCCTACTTCACCACTCGACCCGATGCGTCCCGATTGTGGAGGATTTACGACAACGGAGCATCAGAAACGACAAACACCGAGTGGTCTTGGAAATAATGAGCCACCTTCTTTGCAGTCATGTAAATCCCGTAGATAAGTTTTTGATAGTGGGGATACCTCTGCTTGGAAGGAGTCAGGACTTCGGAGACATAATACACTGGCCGTTGAACCTTGTATGCTTTGCCTTCTTCTTCCCGCTCGACTGTGAGAACAGTGCTGACGACTTGATTTGTAGCCGCGATGTACAGAAGAAGGGGCTCTTTACTGAGCGGAGCAGTAAGAACCGGCTGGGTGGAAAGTAGGACTTTGAGGTCGTCGAATGCTACTTGGGCTTCATCTGTCCACTCGAAAGTACCTGATTTCTTCATGAGTCAGTACAGAGGAAGCGCCTTCTCGCCGAGTCGACTGATAAACCTGCTCAAAGCCGCTAGGCAACCTGTGAGCCTTTGAACATCGTGTATTCTGACCGGCCGCTCCATTTGGACGATGGTCCCGATCTTTTCGGGGTTGACATCGATCCCTCGTTCGGAAACGAAGAAACCGACTAACTTTCCGCTAGGAACGCTGAATGAACACTTGGCTGGGTTGAGCTTGATATCGTACCTACGAAGGTTGGCGAATGTTTCTACCAAGTCAATCAGCAGGTCGGAACTTTTGAGTGACTTGACTACGATATCATCCATATACGCCTCCACATTCCGACCGATCTGGTCGAGGAGGCATTTTTGGATCATGCGCATAAAGGTTGCTCCTGCATTCTTCAAACCAAATGGCATAGTGATGTAGCAGAAGCACCCGAATGAGGTGATGAAGGCTGTTTTTAATTCATCGGGGCCATACAGACAGATCTGATGATAGCCCGAGTAGGCATCAAGGAATGACAAACGCTCGCAACCCGCAGTCGAATCGACAATTTGATCGATGCGGGGGAGCGGAAAATGGTCTTTCGGGCAGACCTTATTGAGATGCTTGAAGTCGATGCACATTCGGAGCGACTTGTCCTTCTTGGGCACCATGACAACATTGGCGAGCCACTCGGAGTGGTGTACCTCGCGAATGAAGTTGGCTGCCAAAAGCTTGGCCACCTCTTCTCCGATTGCCTTCCTCTTGTGCGGCGGACTGACGCAGGCGTTCTCGGACAGGCCGAGCGGCGGGATCCACATGCAGTCGGTGCTCAGCCAACTCCCTGGGTACACCTGGCATGTCAGCGGGCTTCCATGCGAAGATGTCCTAGTTCTCACGGAGGAATTGGAAGAGCTCGGCTTCCTATTTAGGATCGAGGGTGGTGGAGATGTTCGTCGGGGCAGCGGTGTCGTCCGTCGGGTGGATGCTGACCTTCTTCGTCTCTCCCCCCAACTGGAATGCGGACTCCGAAGCTGGCTTCTTCGAACGCATCAAGTGAGCAGGGTCGACTATCTTATTGTACTCGTCAAGCTCGAGGACAGCCATCTGCTGATCGGCGATCCTCGATCCCTGCTGCAGACACTCCTCGGCCCGCTGCCGATTGCCTGTGATAGTGATCACACCTTTCGGGCCCCGCATCTTCAGCTTCAGGTAGACGTAACATGGACAGGCCATGAAACACGCATACGCCGGGCGGCCCAGAATTGCGTGGTACGCACTCTGGAAGTCCACCACCTCGAACGTCAGCTTTTCCTTGCGGAAGTTCTTGTCGGAGCCGAAGACGACGTCCAACGCGATCTGGCCGAGTGACTTGGCCTTTCGTCCAGGGACGACTCCATGGAACTACATGCTGCTCTCACTAAGTTTGGACATCGGAATGCCCATCCCCTTGAGGGTGTCAGCGTACATGATGTTCAAACCACTGCCGCCGTCCATGAGGACTTTGCGCAGTCGGACTCCTTCCACCACAGGGTCGATGACTAGAGCCTGCCTCCCCGGGTGGGTACGTGTGCTGGATGATCCGACTGGTCAAAGGTGATCGCAGTCTGAGACCATTTGAGGAATGTGGGGTTGGTCGGTGTGGCCATGTTCACCTCCCTGTTCATCAGCTTCAGTCGACTCTTGCTCTCAACGTCAGCAAAAATCATCAGTGTTGCATGGACTTGGGGGAACGGATCCTCCTTGTCCTCCTCATCCTGTTCATTGCCCTTTTCACTCGGTTGCCCTTCGCCGAACCCCTAGATCAGGGGGCGACATTGCCGAGTGGTATGCTTCGGATATATGGCGTTGCCATCTTCATCCATCTTCGTGTGAAACGAACATGGCTGGTCCAGGATGGGGTTTCCGAACTACTTCTTCATGTGGGTGAACTGAGCCTTCCCCTTGCCCTTGAACTTAGCATTGGTAACGGATGCGGCCTCCACCTGCGGAGTGGACAGAGCTTTCTGCTTCTGCTTCCGAGTGCTGTTCCCATCTCCATCGGCGACTGCTTTGTGCTTGCCGCTACGAATGCGGTCCTCTTCTTTGCCATTTGCATAGCGTGCCGCTATCTCCATCATCTTACTCATGGAGATGTCGCCTGTTCGACCGAACTTCAGGTACAGATCTCTGTACCGCACGCCTGCCTTGAAGGCGCAGACTGCTTGGTGCTCTGTGATATTCTCCACCGTGTGGTAGAGGGTCATCCAACGCTGAATGAAATTGCGCAGGGGCTCATTCTGCTTCTGGACACAGTGCTGGAGCTCCACGAGGCCAGCAGGGCGTTTGCACGTCCCTTCGAAGGTCCTGATGAAGACTCGGGCCAGATCTGCCCAGCTGTAGATGCTTGAGGGGGCCAACTGGTTCAGCCACGCTCGTGCCGAGCCGTTGAGCATCAGAGGGAGGTGTTTCATGGCGACGTGGTCGTCCCCTCCTCCGATCTGGACTGCCACTCGGTAGTCGTCCAGCCATGTTTCTGGCTTGGATTCTCCTGTAAACTTGCTGATCCCCGTCGCCAATCGGAAGTTGGGAGGGATGTCAGCCGAAAGGATGGCTCGACTGAAACACTCGGGACCAGAGACGATGGTCCTGCTTCCACTCGGCTGGTCCATATCGTGACCATCGCGGTGGGCCCAGCCCCTGTCGACCCTCCTCTAAGCGATATGCCCTCTTGCGTCGGGCCTTGGATCATAAGTGTCACCGACTGAACGCCAATCATCAGGATGTCGGGGCCCGTAGGGCCCACCCCATGGAGGGGTGCGTGAACGGCGACGATCTTCGGGATTTATGGAACAGCTGCCTCCCCTGTGTCGCTGATGAGAACCGGGGCTGTGAACTGACCGATGCGTGTTCGCATGAACAGAACTATTGTGGATCCTGTTATGCGACTGGGAGACCGCCGAATTTTGCTGCTCCGCCGTGTGCAGCAGGGCGCGGATTTGCTCGATCCCCCTGCCAGCCTCTGAATCAGTCGGCTGGAGGGAATCGGCTATCTTGGCGGCAGCAACCAGGTTGAGGACGGGTGTGCGGAACACCTCCACGTTGCTCCGCCGAGTGTGCCGACTGGCAGAACGGCGGGGCTGACGGCGAGCGCCGGATGTTTCGCCGACCTCGTGCTCGTTCCGGCCAGTTTGGCAGGGACTTTCATGGGAGGTGGCCACGTGCACTTCAGCTGCAGGCCCGCGACCCAAGTACTCGGAAGGAAACTCAGTCGGAACTGAGTCCGAGCGCTGGGACGGCGACGCAACCACAACCGACTCTAGGACCGCCACTTGTGAGGACGCGTTCTGGCGCGCCTGGGCGTGTTGCACCCAACGCTGGAGCCGCGGACGGTGGGACCGCTTGTTGCGGCGCGCGACGGCGGCGTAGGTCGACACCGGAGCCGACTGCTGGAGAAGAAGAATACCGCGGGCGCCGGCACGGAAGTGCGTAGCCCCACGACTGGGGAGCGCCTTGACGTCGAGAGCGGCGTCCCGAAGCCATGCCGAATCATCGACGATGAAGGAGAGAGCGCCGAAGAGGATCTCGTGATCCATGCTCAAATCTCGACCGGATGACATGATGAAAAGATGTAGTCGCAAACTCGCCGGAAGTCGCTTAGACGCCTGCCCCAAGGTGGGCGCCAACTGTCGTGGGTATAAGTCTGACAGTAGATGTGTAGGGTACGAAAGGATGGGCACAGCCTTAGCTACGGCGAGGTTGTATGAGTTCAGGCCCCTCTACGGTGGAGGTAAAAGCCCTACATCTCAGTGCTCTTGGAGCTTGTTGTCGAGTGGAATATGGATTACAGTGAATTGCTAACCCCTGCACCAGTGGGGAAGGGCGGCTTATATAGAGTGCGCTGCCCTTCACAACGGTTCGGTGCACAGGGGTGGAGTAGTGGTGAATAAATGCCTACGTTACAGGTAACGTATGTCTTAAATGCTAATAAAGGTACATGGAAACGTATGACCGTTGCCCTCCAGGGGGGTTACGATGCACAGAGTGGAATCCAGTCGGTAAATTCGATACGCTCCGAATGCTCATCTCCGACTGGATGATGGAGGAATCGTCACCGACTGGATGATGGAAAGTCCTTAATTCAGTCGGAACTGACAAAGGGCCTTATCCTTTATGAAGGGTAGTCCTTGGGTAGAACTCATAGGGAAGGCCTATGACCCTACCCTAGGACTATAACCCCATCATGTATGTTTATTGACATATAATCCCTGATTTTGTGAAGAAAAAAATTCTGTTAATTGTGAAACAGCCGCAAGTTTTCCTTTTTGACCACTTCACATATTTGCTCCAATTTCATGAAATTCATCATATAATACATATACAATAGTTACAACCTTCACACTTCATATAGTAAATTAAACTCCCTCTGTTCTAAAATAAATGTCGTTGATCTAGTATAATATTTGCACTAGTTTAGTACTAAATCTGCGACACACTTATTTTTGGACGAAGGGAGTAGTACATAGAGCATTGCAAAAGCACAATTCGTGTTATGCAGCTCATGCTAATATTACCTTCAATACTAGAACATGTGAAATTCCATTACCATCGAGGAGTCAATATTTCTGTACCGTTCAAGCTATATGATAACAGATTTATAAACATGTATCCTTCATTTCAATTATCTTTTACCAGTTACGACGCAATTATTGAATTAAATCGTTCAACATAATACCTTGAAAGTTACTAATAGACGTCATCTAGCTAGGAATTTAAATGTGTGTTAGAGTTTAAAGATAGTTTCTAGAATATTGGTTTGTACTTGTTAGTAAAATCTGGAAGACAATCACTTTTTCTATTTTCTAAAATGAAAATAAATCCCAATCAGTTAATTAAAAAGAAGTAGTGTCAGATGTGTGCATTCCTTTCTTTTCCATGGCCGGTTTTGTGCATTACATGACTCTTTATGTTTCATGTACCCATGCATGAATCTGCAACAAGTAATAGTGACAAGTCCAACTCAACAACTTAATCATTTCTTGCAATATCTATATTTTGTGCTTCATAAGCGTAAGCCGAGTGTATTATATTGGGTGATACTCGATTTACCTACAACACCATCACGGAGCCGCGGGCAGCATGCAGGCCACGTGGCAGGTACGCTTTGCCATGAGTTGCACTATAAGCCGAATGCTTCTGTGAGGCAACTTCGACTTACCTGAGTTTACACCATGTCCATTCTTTAAGCCGAGTGTGGAACACCGTATTTACGGCATACACGTAGCTAAGTCGAGAACTATACGTTCATCGTGTATTCTGATGGGCATGCTCGGTATAGCATTCGACTTACAGAATGATACTAGGCAACGCGTGCTTTTCGTATAGTGAAGCAATGTGCAAAATCAGGATAAAACCATGTTAAAAATCTTCAAATCTGATATTTGGGTAGAAGTTTGACTAAATGGGGTGTCATAAATGTATAAATAGGATAAAAAGTGAAATTCACTCTCTATATAAAGAGAAACGTTTACCTTCCACTGGCTGATCAGGGTCACCTATCCACCACCGCCTCATCCGTTGATCTTAGTCTATCTGACGCACCAGATCGTGCCCAGGCGCCAACGGAGCAGCGACCTAGCACGCCGTTTCCTGAAACAACGGCGTTGTTTTAGAAATGGTCCTGAAGTTGGGAGGTGGCGGCTAACGGATCTGGGAGGGCGACGGCATGGCCGCTTTCCCCCGACGCCGGCCACTCCCGCCTCAACCCATCCGCCACAACGACGGCCAACCCTCCCCTAGCCCCCCACCCCCGTGTCGCCAGCCGCTCGCCCACAGCGACGGCGCAACCGCTTGCCTCCGACGCTGGCCGCTCCCGCCGCAGCTCATCCGCCACGACGTCGGTCGGCCCTCCCCTACCCCTCACCCCCGCTCGGCCACGACGTCGGCCAGCCCAACGCACGCCGCAGCCCCTCCGTCCCCGATGTTGGCCGGCCGTCCCCTCCCCCCCCCCCCCCCCCCACCCCCCCACCCCCACGCCGCCAGCTGCTCGCTCCCGACGCCGGCCGGCCCTCCGCACGCGGCAAGCCGCACCACGAGGAAGCCGTAGAGCAGATCATGGTGGCAATTAATGTGGTGCCATACTCTACAGATTGTTTGTGTGCCTACACGCAGCTGTACAACACTAAGCTGTATTCATAAAAGCAAGTTTAACTAAAATGTATGCTACTAATCAAATTTCAGAACATAAACAAATCTCTAAATTAATAACTAATTAGTGGTTAGCTAAACAACACACATGGATGCTTTAAGGACACACTGCTTGTGCACTGCGATCTCTCTCTCTCTCTCTCTTCAGTTTATTGTATTTAAATATCATTAGTTTAGTACAGCATATTATTTTTACTAATGTCCCCATTGATAAACAGGTTACAGGTATCATTCTAAAAAAGTATGATATTTTAAATATTAATTAGCAAGATAAACATGGACCATCAGGTATCAATCTAAAAAGGTATGATATTTTAGAGAATGTTGGACATTCAGTTCATTCCAACAGGAAATCAAGTTCGTTGATGAGTTCACTAAGTTTATGCAAGGGAAACAACTTCAAGCCTTCAAACACAACCTAAACCTTGACACGTTGAGATTGAGGGAGGATTCTAAAGAATAGGCTTGTAGTTTTTTGTAAGGTGACATGTTGTCACGATGTTACGATTGTATGTTTGCGTGCGTGTAACAAACTGTGGCAGGTTGTTAGCCAAGGATCGGCCTTATCCGATCTTTTATAGATTGGAGTAGGAGCAAAGCCTAGCAACAACCTGTGCCGATTGTATTCTTTGTTCTTGGTATTTAACACGAATGTGTCCCTGCAGAAGAGCATACACTTCAAGCCAAACTTCTTTCAAAGATTAGCCATAAGTATATATTTATATTTCCAAAATTAAAAATAGAGTATTTCTTTCACTCTAGACCACCTTGGTTTCGTGTAACAGAACCATGCCTTATGTCTTCTTATTACATAGAGGAAATCACTCCTCAAATTCTGAATTGGCACCATCTCTCTAATTCTAGCCTTTACTACTAATAAATAATAACATACATTTATTTCTACTATCCATTAAAAATTCAGAAAAAGACTAGAAAATCTCAACAAAAGGAACTCTAACCCCCTATTTAGCACATCCGAAAACCAAGACCCAAGGGTTTAAGAAATTACCCACCCATACCTTAAATTATTGCGTCGGATTGTTTTTGCCATGTACGTGCAATATAGAATTTCAGTTATAGCAAAATAGTTCTGTCTTGTGCCTATTCATTGTTCGGGTCTGATAAAAAGTCAGTGATCCCATCCAAAGCTATGTTTGTTGCTCTGATAAAGCAAAATTTCGTATGTAGATTGATCGGTATTTGAATGTGCTTGCAAACTGTGTGTATATGATGGTCTTTGCCCCTTTTCAGTTCATACATAATTTTAGTTTTCTTTTGCCGTTAAACTGAAATTTTCATCAAACAGTTGTATTTGCCTACACAGTCATAATAAATTTCAGATTTAATTTATGTCAATTTGTTTGATAAACATGGAAATTGTATTGCAATTATGCGGTAGTGTACATTGAAAGACAGAACTAGAGCATCATATGACAATAGTGACATATATAACTATAGCTTAGTATTCGTGTCTTTTTTTTTTTGCTCTGATTTTCTTACCACAAGAAACACACTGTTACAGTACAATACTCAGGCTTGCATGCCCTCCGTCATAGTCCAAGAACAATTTCTTTGTTTCTAAAATGACCAAGAAGGGTCTAACTAACTAGATAAAGTACATGCAAATATGTATGCAGATGTCAAAACATTTTCAGTTGGTTAACACAACAACTATATATCCAGCAATGTGATTTATATATAATGGCTTAATTATATTAGTCTGCATCCTAGAACACCATGCACTCTCTTCTCCCTTATATGTTTATTGACATGTACTCCTTGCTTTTGTGAAGAACGAGAATTTGTTAATAGTGAAACAGCGGCAATTTTCCTTTTTGACCACTTCACATATTTGCTCCTATTTGTTGGCACAGCCTTCTCTTGAATGTTGGAGCTGATTCTCTCAACTCCCTGAAACCCCCCTCCCTCTACTGCGTCTCACAAATCAGACGAGATACAAAGGATTTTTTGACCTTGCGCTGTGTCACACAGCCACAAGTTTTCTTCACACTTTTCACCTTTGTTAATAAACTGGATTACAACGTTTTAAGTAGCTAGCTCGCACACGGTGCCCGGCCAACATGCCCGGATCTTGCGCACACGACCTGCTCCACTAACCAACTAAGCCACTACCTATTCTTATGCCACTAACACATGCATGTATAACAACTTCCTAGATAACTTGTGCATCCCGTTAGCTTCAGATCTTTGCATGCAACAGCTTCTCACTGCATGTTGGAGTCTCTCCATACATGCTCTTCCAACTGAACCACCAGGTGTACGCCTCGCACGTATCTCTGCACAAACACACTACTACATGCAAATACAAAAGTAAACATGCAGATACACAAGACATCAAGATTATATCTAACATTCAACCTCCTAATCTTGATGCCCATTCTTCACCCAGAAACTTCAAAGAAGGGCCGGTCCGTCGCTGGCGTAGCCAGCCAACAGCGCCTTCTCCTCATTCTCCTTCTTCTTCGCCGGACACTCCCAAGCAAAGTGACCAAAGTCATCACAGTTATAACACTGTACCTCGCTCTTGTCTCTGCGCCCTCCATCACGGCCATGTCTGCGGCCACGGCCACGGCCACCACGGCCGCGTCCTTGCATTGAGCCATGCCCTCTTGCTATGAGGAGATGCTCTTCTTCTTGTCCTATCTCCCGCCCATTGACGAGCTCCTCATGTGCCTTGAGTGAACCAATGGCCTCCTCCATGGCCATCTTGTTGGTGCCGTTGAACAACGCAATTGACGATGCAACGTGGATGAACTTGTTGGAGACAGCTCGCAGCAGCTTCTTCACGACGTACTTCTCCTCCAATGGATCACCAAGCTCACGGATGCGTCCCACGAGCGTTGTGAAACTCGCCGCGAAATCATCCACGGACTCCGCATCACCCATCTTGAGTCCATCAAACTCCGAGCGCAAGGACTGAATCCTCGCCTCCCGGATGCGCTCGACGCCAACGTGCATGGAGCGTAGCGCCGCCCACACATCAGCCGCGGTCTCCTTCTCCGCTACACGCAGCAGCGTCGTGTCGTCGATCGACTGGGAGATGATCGTCATGGCCATCTCCTCCTTGCCCTTGTCGACCTCCATGGACGACGCCTCGCGATCAACAACAGCCCATGCGCCGTTGGCTCGCAAGAGGTACTTCATCCTCATCGCCCACGCCGCGTAGTTCGTCCTTGTTAGCAGCGGGAATGGAAGCTTCCCCGCTGCCGCCGTCGCCGCGAGCGCCGTTGCGGCCACCCCCGTCTCCGCCGAGTCCCTCGACACCAACGCTTCACTCGCTGAAGAGTCACGCGACATCGACAACCTTGCTCTGATACCAAATGTTGGCACAGCCTTCTCTTGAATGTTGGAGCTGATTCTCTCAACTCCCTGAAACCCCCCTCCCTCTACTGCGTCTCACAGATCAGACGAGATACAAAGGATTTTTTGGCCTTGCGCTGTGTCACACAGCCACAAGTTTTCTTCACACTTTTCACCTTTGTTAATAAACTGGATTACAACGCTTTAAGTAGCTAGCTCGCACACGGTGCCCGGTCAACATGCCCGGATCTTGCGCACACGACCTGCTCCACTAACCAACTAAGCCACGACCTATTCTTATGCCACTAACACATGCATGTATAACAACTTCCTAGATAACTTGTGCATCCCGTTAGCTTCAGATCTTTGCATGCAACAGCTTCTCAGTGCACGTTGGAGTCTCTCCATACATGCTCTTCCAACTGAACCACCAGGTGTACGCACTGGTGGAAAAACAGGCTTCCGTCCAGCCCCATAAGTCGCGAAGCTGTAGGAACCGCGACTAATGGGACCTTTAGTCGCGGTTCTGGAGGTGAACCACGACCAAAGGCCTGGGCCCAGGGCGCTCGGTGGCCAGCTGGTGCACGTGAGGGGCTTTAGTCGCGGTTGGCCAGGACAACCGCGACTAAAGGCCTTCGGGCACCTTTAGTCACGGTTTGCCAGGCCAACCGCAACTAAAGCCCCTCCCCTATATATACCCATCCAGCAGCCAACACTTAGCCATTTAGAGCCATTCTCTTCACACTTAGGGTTTAGGTTTGCTTTTGGTTCCTCTTATGCACATAAGGTGTTTGATGAAATGCCCCAAGAGCATGAAACAAACATGACATGAAGTGTTGGAGCCACACTCCTCGATCGCGGTTAGCAACTTGATGAACCTTTGATGTGTCATTGATAAAATATGCATGTGTGTAGTTCATTGTTTAATTTATATTGTTTGTAGCTAGTTAGTTTAACAAATGCATGATGGTTAATTATATATTTTATATTATAATAATGCAGATGAATCGGCAATGGATGTACGTTAACCGACTCTCCGGCGAGTTCAGTACGGGTTTGAAAGATTTCCTCGTAGTGGCTAATGCGAACAAGCGGGGGGGTTTTGTTATCTGTCCATGTGTTAACTGTAAGAATCAGAAGGGTTACTCTTCCTCAAGAGATGTTCACATGCATCTGCTTCGGCACGGTTTCATGCCAAGCTATAATTGTTGGACCAAGCATGGAGAAAGAGGGGTTATAATGGAAGAAGATGAAGAAGGGGATGATTTCATCGATGAAAGCTATCTTGCTCATTTCGGTGATACTTTCATGGAGGATGCTGAAGGTGAAGGGGAAGGTGAAGAAGAGGCACGTGATGATCCCGTTGATGATCTTGGTCGGACCATTGCTGATGCACGGAGACGCTGCGAAACTGAAAAGGAGAGGGAGAATTTGGATCGCATGTTAGAGGATCACAGAAAGGCGCTGTACCCCGGATGCGATGATGGTCTGAAAAAGCTGGGCTGCACACTGGATTTGCTGAAATGGAAGGCAGAGGCAGGTGTAGCTGACTCGGCATTTGAAAACTTGCTGAAAATGTTGAAGAATATGTTTCCAAAGGATAACGAGTTGCCCACCAGTACGTACGAAGCAAAGAAGGTTGTCTGCCCTCTAGGTTTAGAGGTTCTGAAGATACATGCATGCATCAACGACTGCATCCTCTACCGCGGTGAATACGAGAATTTGAATGAATGCCCGGTATGCACTGCATTGCGTTATAAGATCAGAGGCGATGACCCTGGTGACGATGTTGAGGGCCAGAAACCCAGGAAGAGGGTTCCCGCCAAGGTGATGTGGTATGCTCCTATAATACCACGGTTGAAACGTCTGTTCAGGAACAAAGAGCATGCCAAGTTGTTGCGATGGCACAAAGAGGACCGTAAGTCGGACGGGGAGTTGAGACACACCGCAGATGGAACGCAATGGAGAAAGATCGACAGATGGTTCAAAGATTTTGCAGCTGACGCAAGGAACATAAGATTTGCTCTAAGTACGGATGGCATGAATCCTTTTGGCGAGCAGAGCTCCAGCCATAGCACCTGGCCCGTGACTCTATGCATCTACAACCTTCCTCCTTGGTTGTGCATGAAGCGGAAGTTCATTATGATGCCAGTGCTCATCCAAGGTCCGAAGCAACCCGGCAACGACATCGATGTGTACCTAAGGCCATTAGTTGATGAACTTTTACAGCTGTGGGGTGGTGTCCGTGTGTGGGATGAGCACAAACAAGAGGAATTTGACCTACGAGCGTTGCTTTTCGTAACCATCAACGATTGGCCTGCTCTTAGTAACCTTTCGGGACTGTCAAATAAGGGATACAATGCATGCACGCACTGCTTACATGAGACTGAAAGTGTACATTTGCCAAATTGTAAGAAGAACGTGTACCTTGGGCATCGTCGATTTCTTTCGAAAATTCATCCAGTAAGAAAGAAAGGCAAGCATTACAACGGCAAGGCAGATCACCGGCCGAAGCCTGCGGAACGCACTGGTGCTGAGGTATTTGATATGGTCAAGGATTTGAAAGTCATCTTTGGAAAGGGTCCTGGCGGACAATCAGTTCCGAAGGGAGCTGACGGGCACGCAGCCATGTGGAAGAAGAAATCTATATTCTGGGAGCTAGAATATTGGAAAGTCCTAGATGTCCGCTCTGCAATCGACGTGATGCACGTTACGAAGAATATTTGCGTGAACCTCCTAAGCTTCTTGGGCGTGTATGGGAAGACAAATGATACAAAGGAAGCACGGCAGGACCAGCAACGTTTGAAAGACCCTGATGACCGGCATCCGGAATGGTTTCAAGGTCGTGCCAGCTACGCTCTGACCAAAGAAGAGAAGGTCATCTTTTTTGAATGCCTGAGCAGTATGAAGGTCCCGTCTGGATTCTCGTCCAATATAAAGGGAATAATAAACATGGCGGAGAAAAAGTTCCAAAACCTGAAGTCTCACGACTGCCACGTGATTATGACGCAATTGCTTCCGATTGCTTTGAGGGGGCTCCTGCCGGAAAATGTTCGAGTAGCCATTGTGAAGCTATGTGCATTCCTCAATGCAATCTCTCAGAAGGTAATCAATCCAGAAGTTCTACCACGGTTACAGAACGATGTGATCCAATGTCTTGTCAGTTTCGAGCTGGTGTTCCCGCCATCCTTCTTCAATATTATGACGCACCTCCTGGTTCACCTAGTCGAAGAGATTTTCGTTCTCGGTCCTGTATTTCTACACAATATGTTCCCCTTCGAGAGGTTCATGGGAGTATTAAAGAAATATGTTCGTAACCGTGCTAGGCCAGAAGGAAGCATCGCCAAGGGCTATGGAAATGAGGAGGTAATTGAGTTTTGTGTTGACTTTGTTCCTGACCTTAAGCCGATTGGTCTTCCTCGATCGCGGCACGAGGGGAGACTAAGTGGAAAAGGCACGATCGGAAGGAAATCAACGATATGTATGGACGGCCATTCTCTGACTGAAGCACACCACACTGTACTGACCAATTCCAGCTTGGTGGCTCCGTACTTTGAGAAACACAAGAATATTTTACGCTCTGACAACCCGGGGAAGCCTGAATCCTGGATTAGGAAGGCCCACATGGAGACTTTCGGCAGTTGGTTGAGAAAACATTTAATGAATGACAATGATGTTGTAGATCAGCTGTACATGTTGGCCAAGACACCATCTTCGACTATAACTACTTTCCAAGGGTACGAGATAAATGGGAATACATTTTACACGATCGCCCAAGATAAAAAGAGCACCAACCAAAACAGTGGTGTCCGCTTTGATGCAGCAACCGAGAATGGGCAAGAGGTCACATATTATGGTTACATAGAGGAGATATGGGAACTTGACTATGGACCCTCCTTTAAGGTCCCTTTGTTCCGGTGCAAATGGTTCAAGCTAACAGGAGGTGGGGTAAAGGTGGACCAGCAATACGGAATGACAATGGTGGATTTCAACAATCTTGGTTACCTTGACGAACCATTCGTCCTAGCGAAAGATGTCGCTCAGGTTTTCTATGTGAAGGACATGAGTAGCAAACCGAGGAAACGGAAAGATAAGAAAACGATCAGTACATCATGCGATGATCCAAAGCGCCACATTGTTCTTTCAGGGAAAAGAAACATCGTGGGAGTGGAGGACAAGACAGACATGTCAGAAGATTATAATATGTTTGCTGAAATTCCGCCCTTCAAAGTGAACACCGACCCAAGCATTAAGTTAAATGATGAGGATGCTCCATGGATACGGCACAATCGTACGCAAGCAGGGACACAAGGGAAGAAATGATGTGTAATAATTTATTGTACCAAACTTTGTTGAATGGATCATGTGAATTATATTACCCGTGATGTGTTTGGTGTCCATTTTCGAATGATTCGAGATACCACTGATGATACATGAAATTTGGAGTGATTTAGTCATACTCCTGCCTAGGCGTATAATATGCATACTCGTAGTCTTCATAGCCGCTGTCGTCGTTGTACTGGTAGTCGTCGCCTTCTAAGTTGCCGCCGTCGTCGTCGCTGCTGTCGTCGCTGTCGTCGGGCGGCGCTCGTGGCTCGAACTGAGGGTAGCGCAGGCGGGGGATATCGCCGGCCGTGATGTAGTCCATGACGCTCTGCAGAGTCCGGCCGTACCACCATAGCCGACGGCCGGCCTCGTGGAAGTTCCCAGGAGGTAGCCCGGTGGACAAGGGTAGTTCGAGGCACAAAGCTCCTCCACCTGCTGGTAGGTTAGAGTGGGTGCGGTGGAAGCCATGAGAGAGTGATGAGAGATTGTAGAGATGTGATAATGCTGGCCAAGCCGGGCTACATATATGTAGTGAGAAATGGCGGGAAAAATGGGAGCGGGAAGACAGGAGGCGGGAAGACAGGAGGCGGGAAGAAAGTGGCGGGAAGAAAGAGGCGGGAAGACAGGGAAGAAATGGCGGGAAGAAGAGGAATCCTCTCAGCGGGCGGATAGGAGAAGAAAGGGGCGGCGCGCTCACGGCTCGGGCGAGAAGTATTGTCTCTATGCATATTTTTCCTACGAAAATATGCTTAGAAAACAGAAAATAAAATGTTTGAAGTTTCTATAAAAGCATTGATGATTTTTCTGAAAAGAAAAAGATAAAAGGTTCTGAAAATAAAAGAAGATTTGGGGGGGCCTTTAGTCGCGGTTGGTCTGGCAAACCGCGACTAAAGGTTACCCTTTAGTCGCGGTCGGTCTGGCCAACCGCGACTGAAGGTTACCCTTTAGTCGCGGGTCGCCTCCCCAACCGCGACTAAAGGGGGGGCTATAAATACAGTGCGGGCGCCTCCCCTGCCGCCGTCTTCTCCATCTCTCTCGTCTTCTCCGATTCCAACCGTCGCGCGCGCGCCGAAGGCCTGCCGCCGCCGTCGCCCTCGCCCTCGTCGACGCCGCCCGCCGTCGCCCTCGCCCTCGTCGTCGCCCTCGCCGTCGTCGCCGCCGTCGCCGCCCTCGCCGTCGCGGTTGGTTTTCATCTTTCCCGCGCCGCGCGCCCGCCTTCCTCGCTTCCTTGGAAGAACGAACGTCGATCTTGGAAGAACGAACGTCGATCTTGAACCCTCGCCGTCGCGGTTGGTTTTCATCTTTCCCGCGCCGCGCGCCCGCCTTCCTCGCTTCCTTGGAAGAACACCGTGTTGGAAGAACGAACGTCGATCTTGGAAGAACGCCGTCTTGGAAGAACGAACGTCGATCTTGGAAGAACGAACGTCGATATTTTGTTTAGAGAAGTACTTTGCTCTATAATGTGTTAACCATCACCAAAAAACAAGTTGGTCTCCATCTTGCTTATTTTGCTATTTATAATAATTATAATACTATATTAATGACCATATAAAAATGCTATTTATAATATGGATATGTCAAATACAATTACTGAACTTGTAATTTTGATGTTTTCCATTAATTTTAACTTGTTGGCCACATATTTTTTGGTTCATGAAGTATCAATTATTAAAATTTACGAGTAAAAAAATCTTATCTTAGTGACTTGAGTCAATAAAAGAAATATGTATACAGCATCCAGTCCTAATTATATATCAATGAAATGTTATTTTTTTAAATTCCCTAGTTCAAATTTCTTGTGTAAAAAGATGAGACAATAAAAAATAGATCAGAAATATATTGTGGAAATAATGTATTGTATATAACGTGTGGTCCAACAAAATGCAAAAGAGTTTTATGGGCCAGAATTTTTGGGCTTGGCCCATTGGGCTTGAAAATTTATATTAATTTTATTGCATCCGAACACGTGCCATGTCGTATGTGAAAATTCGGGCCAGAATTTTTGGGCTTGGCCCATTGGGCCATGTCATATGTCAGAATTTTTGGGCTTGGCCCATTGGGCTTGAAAATTCGGGCCAGAATTTTTTTGCCACCGCCCTTTCGCCACCGCCACCGCCACCGCCCCCCTTCTTCACTTAATTAATTTGTTTTTACTACATGTTTTCAGGACTGACATAATGGCGCCGAGGTATATATATACATTGAGCCTCTGGTGATACAAACTAACTGATTTGAATAAATATGTGTGTACTAACGCGCGCGACTCTCTTTCTTATTTTAGCCCTCGGCCGGATCGTCGAAACAATCGAGTACGTCGTCAAAGCGTGGCGCAACCAAGACGATGAAACAAGGAGAAACATGCACCATCGAGGTTGTCGACAGTGCAACCGGCAAGCCGCTGGAGCCCCGCAAGAACGCCACCAAGTTTGTCAGCCAATGCGGAGCCGTTGTTAGAGACAACGTCTGGATCACCGTCCAGGAGTGGAATGAGCCAAAGAAGGCACGAATTGCTGCAGGTTTCACTTTTGTCGATAAGAGAACAAAAAAAGATTGCTTCAAGAAGCTTATGGAACATTTCGTTCTACCTCCGGAATACAACAAATTCGATGAGGAGGGTAACAAGATTGAGGAAAACAAGGAGAGGAGGAGGCTAGTCAAACAGTTCGCTCTTCATAAGATGGCCGACGCATTCCGGAAATTCAAGCAAAATCTAGCCCATGACTTTGTCAAGCAGAACAAGACTCCGGATTTCAAAGGACAATATGAGAAACTGAAACATGATTGGCCAGAATTTGTGAAGCAAAAGAAATCGGAGCAGTTCATTCAAATATCGAAAAAAAAATAAGGAAAATGCGGCTAAGAAGGAGTACAATCATATTATGGGGCCAGGAGGGTATCGCATTTTGTTGCCTAGGTTGGAGAAGATGGAGAACGAGCTGAGGGCGCGAGGAATCCGTCCAGGTACGGAGGGATGGGACCCAAGGGCCAAAAGCTGGTGGTACGGGCATGGGGGAACGCTGAACCCGGAGACAGGGGAGTGTGTTTACCGGGGCAAATTAATTAAACCCACCCAAGCCCTTATTGACGCAATGAGGGATGCTCAAGAGGGGAAGATCAAGTTCAACAGAGAGAACGACGCGCTGACAAAAGCCCTCGGGAATCCTGAACACGGAGGACGTGTACGAGGCATGGGGCACATTCCGTGGAAAATAGGGTTCCCCCAGAACGATGACCCGTACGGTTACAGAAGCCGTAAGAGAAAGATGGATCGGGAAGCAGATGTTGTGGCGCGGTTGGCATCGGAAATGGATGTGATGAAGAAAACCATGAGTGTACTAGTAGCCGAAAGAGATGCAGCTCGGGTGCAGCATGAAGATCATCCAGCGGATCTCGGAAGCCAGCAGCGGAGAAGCAGCGTGGCTTCCACGGAGGCCCCACCGGCTGGTGCAGATGCACCGACGACCGAAATTAATGCACCGGAGCCTCTGGTGGTCGAAATTAATGCACCGGAGCCTCTGGTGGTCGAAATTACTGCACCGGAGCCTCCTCGCTACCCCGTGGACGATATAAAGGAGATGAAAGAATGTCATCTGTATTATCCTATCGGGAACATGTCCATGAAGGTAGCCATCGGCAGTGCTTTACCATGTTTACCTGGAGCACTCCACCACAACAACCCCATTCAAGATGGCTATGCTCGTGTCACGGTGGAGGACATAGTCCAAGGGTTTGAGGACCTGGAGATTGACATTGCTACACCTGAAGGGGAGAAAAGACTTGGAGATGTCAAGCGCCATTTCATTCTATGGCAAAAGAAGTTTATCAAGTTTCCAGGCGAGGCGCCAAGGACAACAAGTCCACCCCCCTACGGTGGTGGTGGTGGCGGTGGCGGTGGTGGTGGTGGTGGTGGTGGTGGCGGTTCACCTACACCTCCGTCACGTCAGCCGACGCCCCCCAGTCCACAACGTCCGGCGGGTGATCAGACGCCGCCCCCCAGTCCTCGTCCGGCGGGTGATCAGACGCCGCCCCCCAATCCACCTCCGGCAAAGAAGCAGAAGCAGAAGCAGTCCTGGATTATTAACCCGGACCCTTATGTACCTAAGACCACAAAGGTACCGGAGCCATCACTGAAGCCTCTCCCCACAAGGCCTTGGGAACGTAGTGCCGAGGAAGTCGACACGGCCGCGGCTGCTGATTTGGAGAAATGGAAGGCGGACTGCAAGAAGAAAAGAGAGCCCGAGCCCAAGCCAGTATTTTCTGATGAGCAAAAGAAGTGGGCTAAGTCATTTTTGAGCACACCGTCCCAAGCCGCGAAGAATCTGCCTGACGACTATGCACGTGAACTTCGCAGGCAGGCACTCATGTTCAAGGAGAACAAAGAGCGGGAGAAGGCCGAAAGTAAAAAAAAGCGGGAAACAAGTTGCCCAGCTCGGGGAACAAAGTAAACAATCGATTGCCCCGCTTATAGTGGAAGCCGCCGGTCCGGATGCCCCCGAGATCATACAAGCTGCGGCAGCACAGGGATTGACTGCAACGAGTGCCAGAGAACAAGCGGCCAACTTAGGTATTACTCTTCGTGAACTGTTAGGCCTTGATGAGGCGCCAGTGAAGGAGGTAGTAATTACATATGTCAAGAATGGGCCTCTCGTCGAGCCTGCGCAGGAAAAGGATCTACCTCCACAAATGAAAGGTCTGCTGAAATGGTACAAGGGTTACATAAAAAATAAAAGCGCCAAAGATTATATTTATGCGGAAGTTAGACATGAGCATCACTTCAAACATTACTATGTACAAATTGAACTGAGTGAATTGTTCCAGCTTTTCAATCTGCGCGATCTCGACAAATCTATCATCAGTTGCTACGTTCTGTAAGTGATTTATTTCTACCCCATCTCGTTCATATTGCCTGCACTATATATATGTCCTAACTATATTGTTGTGTCCGCTATTATACATGCAGAATGAAGATTAAGGAATGCAGAGTAAGGAACATCCATGATGTTGGGTTCATTGACCCACACATCGTTAATGGACATGTGTTGGAGCATCACCCCGCCGACATGGAGGCAGACCTGTGGCAGTTTCTTACAAAGCAGGAACTCAAAAGTGATATTCTATTTCCTTACCATTTTGGGTGAGTGTTTCTGTCTTGAGCACATTCTCTTTTGTTTACTCCATGCATGGTATGTGGCCGGCTAATCGATGAGTTATGCATGACGTACTGTGCATGTATCGTGTCCGCAGGTTCCACTGGATTCTGCTAGTAATTAAAGTTAACACCTCAGAATGTCTCGTCCACGACTCTCTGAATATGGATCCAAAGCTTTGGGGCGGCATGAGAAGAATGCTGCAGAAGTAATTATTTTCATTCATTTGCGCTCTATATCGATCGGCCTATTTCGTTCATTTCCTAATATCAAGTAACTAATAACTCTCTTGTTCATTTAATTTTCTTTGCCTCGTAGGGTTTGGAGACGGTTCGTAGATACAAAGGTCGGTGAATTCAAAAAAGAGCTAGAATTCAAAAGGTCAAAGCCGAAGAATGCTGGGGATATTCAGCCAGCGGGGACCAATCTATGTGGATACTATGTCTGTGAGATGATCCGGAGATACACCTCTGAGCGGGTTCCGAGTGATACCAATGCTAAGAGGAATAACCTCCGGATGATGCTTAGTCCAGAAGCTCGCTTCCGACCACTTCAAGAGGAACTAGCTGGATGGTTCAGCAGGGAAGTCCTCCATCCTAAAGGAGAACACCATTACGAGGACGTAGAACTTTATATGCATTAAATTATGTATGGAAACTTGTTCAAAATTGTATATGGTCATCCGATGATATTGAATATATATTGTATATTCCTCTTGAATTCTTTTTGGTTCTAATTTCAAATTTGTTTGAAATTGTACATTCATATGCATGTATGTAGTACCGTAGAATATATGAAATTCCTTCAAAATTAAAATAAAGCACAAAAGAAATAAAACAATACAAATTTAACACAAAACAGGTTTAGGGGGGGGCGCGGGGGCCTTTAGTCGCGGTTGGCCAGAAGAACCGCGACTAAAGGTCCTCCGCCCAGACGGCCGCCTGGCGCCCACGTGGACGGGCCTTTAGTCGCGGTTTCTTAAGAACCGCGACTAAAGGTGGGGGGCTTTAGTCGCGCTTAGTTGGTCGCGGTTGCGCAACCGCGACTAATGGCAGTTGCGAACCGCGACCAAAGGCCTTTTTTCCACCAGTGACGCCTCGCATGTATCTCTGCACAAACACACTACTACATGCAAATACAAAAGTAAACATGGAGATACACACGACATCAAGATTATATCTAACACTATTTGATGAGATTGATCATATAATACATATACAATAGTTACCCCCGTTCACACAGTGGTGTTAACACATAAATTTCATAGAGTAAATAATAGTACGCAGATCCCCGCGTGAGCCTAATTCGTGTTAATTATGCAGCTCATGCTAATATTAGCTTCAATACTAGATCATGTGAAATTCCACTACCATCGAGGAGTCAATATTTCACTATTGTTCAAACTAAATGATATCAGATTTATAAACATACAACCTTCATTCAAATTATTTTTTATCAGGTACGACTCAATATTTCACCTGCTAGGAATTTGACTATTGATTAGAGTTTAAAGATATCACTGCAAAGCGCTCTAAGTCAGGTTTACATGTTTCTCTTCATAGTTTCTAGAAGATTGCTTTGTCCTTTTTAGTAAAATCTGGAAGACATCCACTTTATATTTTTTCTCGAATACAAATAAATCCATAGTCAATTAAAAAGAACTAGTGTCAGATGTGTGCATTCCTTTCTTTCCCAAGGCCGGTTTTGCGCATTACACGACTCTTTATGTTCCTCGTACCCAAGTACGGATCTGCAACAGTTTAATACATCTTTTTCATTTTGAGGGAAACAAGTGAAAATTACATTATGGCTATATGAATGCGCTAGCGAACTGTCTATGCTGAGTGTTTATATGGTGGATTTACGTATATTTTGCTTGATTTCCCCTTTTGAGGGTTAAAGCTAACTATCGTTGAAAGTGATACTTCGGTTGAGAAAGCATTGTACATACTACTCGCCCAAATATGCAATGCCCAATCACACACCCATCATAAATTATTTTATGCGTTAATATGAAGCAAGGATGAGGATGGCAACATTGACAGAATAAATAGCAATCCGATAGAGCCATACAAACTTAATAACTTTAATGTCCCTGGCTGTATTTCTAGTAGAACAAGTGTTTTTACAATTGCATGTAAACAGCAACAAATTTAAAATATTTTCCTGTATACATAAATTGTAAATGTTACTGATACACACATCTGAAGCCTTGAGTAGAAAGTTAATATGAGCACCATGTTAAGCCCTGTTCTCTAGTTGAAGCTTATGACGATGTATTGCCAAGACCTTATCATCGCTCCTCTTTACTAAAAGTTTCATCTTTTCTAGCACTCTATCGTTGAGTACGAAAAAATTAACAAAAGCAATGTCCGATTTTGTGCCCCGATGATAATCCAATACTATTGTTTTCAGATGGATGTCAAAACATCTGCTGGTAATGAGGTCGCGGTATTTACGACGCCAAAAATTGTTTTTCCATGATTTCTGGCACTGAAAAAAATCGGCAAACCATGTATATATATAAGAACTTCACAACAACAAGTAGATCAATAAAGAAGCCAAAGAAAATGTACTATTGGTAAAACAATCATCACCTGAATGTACAACTTCTCCAAGCACGGAAAGGTTGTCATCAATTCAATAACCATGTTCAAATTAAGACTAGCCATACCAAGAACCAAACACTTGATTTTACACGCCACTATTGCAAGGCCACGAATGCGCTGTCCCTTTATCAAAGCATGAAATCGAAAACATTAGACAGTAATATACTTAATTTCTGTATATATGCAGTGAAATGCAAGTTAGAAGGTTGACGATAGTAAAAAAAAATATGAAGAAAACGAATATGTAAATAGTGAAACAGCCGCAATTTTCCTTTTTGACCACTTCACATATTTTGCTCCTATTTGATGAGATTGATCATATAATACATATACAACAGTTACCCCCGTTCACACAGTGGTGTTAACACATAAACTTCATAGAGTAAATAATAGTACGCAGATCGCCGCATGAGCCTAATTCGTGTTAATTATGCAGCTCATGCTAATATTACCTTCAATACTAGAACATGTGAAATCCCACTACCATCGAGGAGTCAATATTTCACTATTGTTCAAACTAAATGATATCAGATTTATAAACATACATCCTTCATTCGAATTGTCTTTTATCAGTTACGACTCAATTATTGAATGAAATCTTTCAATATAATACCTTGACAGTTACTAATAGATTCCTCTCATCTAGCTACGAATTTGACTATTGGTTAGAGTTTAAAGATATCACTGCAAAGCGCTCTAAGTCATGTTTACATTTTTCCGATAGTTTCTAGAAGATTGCTTTGTTCTTTTTAGTAAAATCTGGAAGACAACCACTTTATCTTTTTTCTCAAATACGAATAAATCCACAGTCAATTAAAAAGTAGTGTCAGATGTGTGCATTCTTTTCTTTCCCAAGGCCGGTTTTGCGCATTACACGGCTCTTTATATTCCTCGTACCCAAGTATGGACCTGCAACGGTTTAATACAGATTTTTCATTTTGAGGAAAACAAGTGAAAATTACATTATGGCTATATGAATGCCCTAGCGAACTGTCTATGCTGAGTGTTTATATGGTGGATTTACGTATATTTTGCTTGATTTCCCCTTTTGAGGGTTAAAGCTAACATATTTTGCTTGATTTCCCCTTTTGAGGGTTAAAGCTAACTATCGTTGAAAGTGATACTTCGGTTGAGAAAGCATTGTAAATACTACTCGTCCGAATATGCATTGCCCAATCACACACCCATCATAAGTTATTTTATGCGCTAATATGAAAAGCTCATGAGTTACCAATACAACACACGTCCGTATGTACATTTTCCAAAAGCTAATCTGAATTGCACATATTAAGAGTAAGGATGAGGATGACAACATTGACAGAATAAATAACAATCCGATAGAGCCGTACATACTTAGTAACTTTAATGTCGCTGGCTGTATTTCTAGTAGAACAAGTGTTTTACAATTGCATGTAAACAGCTACAAATTTAAAATATTTTCCTGTATACAAAAATTGTAAATGTTACTGATACACACATCGGAATCCTTGAGTCGAAAGTTAATATGGGCACCATGTGAAGCCCTGTTCTCTAGTTGAAGCCTATGACGATGTATTGCCACGAACATATCATCGTTCCTCTTTACTATAAGTTTCATCCTTTCTAGCACTCTAGTATTGAGCACGAAAAAAGTAACAAAATCAATGTCAGATTTTGTGCCCCGGTAATAATCCAATACTATTGTTTTCAGATGGATGTCAAAACATGTGCGGGTAATGAGACACCGGTATTTACGATGCCACAAATTGTTTTTCCATGATTTCTGGCACTGAAAAAAATTGGCAAACCATGTATATAAGAACTTCACAACAACAAGTAGATCAATAAAGAAGCCAAAGAAAATGTAGTATCGGTAAAACTGTCATCACCTGAATGTACAACTTCTCCAAGCACGGAAAGGTTGTCATCAATTCAATAACCATGTCCAAATTAAGAGTAGCCATACCAAGAACCAAACACTTGATTTTGAAATTAAGAGTAGCCATACCAAGAACCAAACACTTGATTTTGCACGCGCTGATGCAAGGCCACGAATGCGCGGTCCCTTCATCAAAACATGAATCCAAAACATTAGACAGTAACATACGTAATTTATGTATATATGCAGTGAAATGCAAGTTATTAGAAGGTTGACGACAGTAAAAAAAATGAAGAAGAAGATCAGCTACCTGATGATGACGAATATCTGTGAAACCAAGCACGAGCCTCGTGGAGTTGGTACAACCTAGGGTCTCCAACTTAGGCACGGAAAGCGCGGCTATATGCAAATCATGGTTGTGATCAAAATGGATTAATGTTTGACGATGAGGGGCACTCTCGATAACGAGTTCCTCTATGGATGGATCTGGCGAATGATTATCGACTGCAATGGTTCTAAGGGTAAACGAATTGATCCGGAGGCGACGGGCTCCAGTGCACCAAATAATTAACAAGAACTCGAGAGAAGGGCTGCGGGCAATCATGCTGTTGAGTGAGAAGTCTGAGAGGTAGACATAATGAAGAACGAGCTTCTTAAGCTGGGGAAGTGAATCCCCTGAAGTGCGTCGTCCGTGAGTGTGAAATGTCTTAAGCTGGGGGAAGTGAATCCCCTGGGTTTACCCGCAGTGACCAGTGGGCAACGGCGTTTGCCTCAGACCAACCCACTCGGGGTGCCTGATACGCGAGCCCAAGACATTGTGGATGCAGCACGAGCCGCACGTCAGATGGAGACGGCAGCCACGGCGGGTCAGGGCTATCCGGCTTATACCCATACACCTCCCGCACCGCTCGATGCCGGAGGCAGGCACATTAGGGTGTCGTGTCTCATGCCCACTCTACGCAATGAGCGGATGCCGAAGGATTACAAAGGACCAAGGAAGGTACCCAATTACACACCAGATCTCGAACTAGGGTCATGGATTGAGAGTTACGAACTTGCGATGGACATGCTCAACGTGAACGAGTTGGTTTGCGCCAAGTATTTCACTATGATGCTCGAAGGAACGGTGCGTGCGTGGTTGAAAAACCTGCCACCTAACTCCATCAACACTTGGGTAGAGTTAAAGGAGCGTTTCATCAAAAATTTCCGAGGGACTTGCAAACGCCCGATGACCATCGGTGACTTACAACACTACGTTCAGCGACCGGATGAGTCGGCCCATCATTGGACACGGCGAATTGCGGAGGTCATTCATTCGTCGGATGGCATCTCGGCGGCTCAGGCAGTGTTGATTCTAGAGAAAAATTGCCATTACGAGCCTCTGGTGCTTAAGCTGGGGCGACTTAAGCGTAAGGTGCAGGACATGGGCGAGTTGATGGACACCCTCACCAGATACTCCGAGTCAGATGACACCAAGGATCGTGGAGAGGACGATGACAAGGTTAGCACCGCCAGGAAGGGCGATTCATCAAAGGGTCACTCCCAGTTTCAACAACGGGGTAACCACAACCATGGCCGGCAAGGTAAAAGAAGACAACGGGAAGGTCCCACAGATTTCGTCGCTAATGCCAATACCGGCAACGAAAACCAACGCCAGAAGAAGCGGGGTTTCAGTGGGAAGAAGCCGCGCAACTATCATCAAATGCTCAAAGGCCCCTGCCCACAGCATGCTACGACTGAGGGGCCGACGACCCATTCTTGGGAGGATTGCTATCTGATGCAGGAGTTCTGAGCTGAGGCGCTCAAGAAAGGCTAAGGAGGTGATAAGGGCCAGCGACAGGAACAGTTTGGCGCACCCGGGTCACGCCAAAGCCCGTTCGGCGGCTTCCCTAACCCGGGTCCACACGGCAGGTCACAACCTAATAGCGGACAGTACCAAGTTCACAACCAACCGCACTATAACCCGTCGGGAGTCTTTCAACAACCACCCCGCAAGGAGATCTCCAGCGACAGGATGATCGTAGCGGTTTCCAGAATAACCCTAAGCAGCTGAACAGCGGGCAGTATCATGTGTTCACCACCAGCGCCTGCAAACGGGACCAGAAGGTGAAACATAGAACTTTCAGCATGGCTGAACCAGCGCTCCCCAGGTACCTTCATTGGTCTGAACAACCCAAAACCTCGAGTAGGGAGGATCACCCACCCTGAGATAATAACCCTGGCGACTTGGCTTTGGTCGTGGCTCCCCAAGCCGAAGGATACACCCTTTCCAAAGTCCTTATGGATGGAGGCTGCAGCATTAACATCCTATACTTCGATACCTTTCGAAGGATGAATCTCTTGGAGAAAGACTTGATGTCGTCGTCCACGGTTTTCCATGGCATTGTTTTGGGTAAGTCGGCGTATCCAATTGGGCAGATTAAACTTAACGTGGCTTTTGGCACAGAGTCCAATTACAGGAGCGAGTCACTCATGTTCGAGGTGGTCAAAATCAAGAGCCCTTACCACGCATTGTTTGGAAGGCCGGCTTACACGCGTTTCATGGCTCGCCCATGTTATGTTTATCTCAAGCTCAAGATGCCTGGTCCTAAGGGGCCTATTACGATCAGCGGAGACAGGAAGATAGCCCAAGAGTGCGAAGAAGGAGACGCAGCTTATGCCGAGATGGCTTGCACGGCCGAGGAGCTCAAGTTTCACCAAGCCAATGTATACCCAGCACACATGACGCCGCTCAAGAGGCCAACAATTGACTCTGAGCCGCCCCTCAAGTTTAAGCCAACGGATGATACCAAGGTTATAGACTTCATGCTTGGCGACTCAACCAAGAAGTTCACTATTGGGACGGATCTGGATCCCAAATAGGAAAGCGCGCTCATCGAATTCATCCGTGAGAATCGAGACATCTTCGCGTGGAAACCTTTTGACATGCCAGGTGTACCGAGAGAATTCGCTAAGGACCATCTTAATACAGACCCCAAAGTAAAGTCAGTTCGGCAGTACCTTCGCAGGTTTAATGAGGAACGACGTAAGGCGATTGGAGAGGAAGTCGCCCGACTTTCGGCCGCCGGTTTCATCATCGAGGTTTTCCATCCTGAATGATTGGCTAACCCGGTCCTAGTGCTAAAAAAGAACGGCACTTTCCACATGTGCATCGACTACACCGACCTCAATAGAGCATGTTCGAAGGATCCCTTCGCCCTTCCCCGCATTGATCAAATCATTGACTCAACGGCAGGTTGCGAGCTTTTGTGTTTCTTGGATGCTTATTCAGGATACCACCAGATCAAGATGGCGGTGGCAGACCAGGAGAAAACGTCCTTCATAACCCCCTTCGGAGCCTTTTGTTACGTGTCTATGTCGTTCGGGCTCAAGAGTGCGGGGGCAACTTATCAGCGTTGCATCCAAAATTGTTTGCATAACCAGATCGGACGTAATGTACATGCTTATGTTGACGACATCGTAGTCAGATCTCAGACGAAAGAGTCGCTCTTGGAGGATCTCAAGGAGACTTTTGACAATTTGCGTGTGTACCAGATGAGGCTTAACCCCACCAAGTGCGTGTTTGGTGTTCCTGCAGGAAAATTATTGGGTTTTCTGGTGTCAGAACGCGGCATTGAAGCTAACCCGGACAAAATTGAAGCAATCACTTCGCTAGGAATATCAGCCAATATTAACCAAGTCCAATGCATGGCGGGTCGTATCGCGGCTCTAAGTCGCTTTATAAGTCGCCTTGAGGAGAAAGCCATTCCTCTTTATCAGTTACTCGAAAAAAATGATCGTTTCGTATGGACGGACGAAGCTATCGAAGCCTTTGAAGCCTTGAAGCGATAACTGGCTAAGCCGCCAGTGCTGGCGGCTCCGACGGACAAGGAGCCTATGCGCTTGTACATCGCGGCTAATTCTAAGGCAGTGAGCGTGGCAGTGGTTATCGAGCGGAAGGGAGAAGGGAAGGAATATCCGGTTCAGCGACCAGTATATTTTATCAGCAAAGTCCTGACCCTCTCCAAACAACGCTACCCGCATCGGCAGAAGCTGGTCTTTGGGGTGTTTATGGCGAGTCGGAAGATGAAGCACTACTTCCAAGAACATCCCATCACGGTAGTCAGTTCTGCCCCCCTTGGTGACATTATACAAAATCGAGAAGCAACTGGACGGATTATTAAGTGGGCCATCGAGTTAGGGCCTCAACACGTGCGATATACTCCCCATACGGCCATTAAATCTCAAGCACTAGTGGTTTTCATCAACGACTGGACAGAGTTGCAGATTCCAGAAGATAGGCCCGATCACACATATTGGACCATCTATTTCGATGGATCTAGGCAGTTGGAAGGCTCGGGGGCTGGTGTGGTGTTAACTTCGCCTCAGGGTGACAAATTCTGCTACATCCTCCGTCTCATGTTTCCCTGTACCAACAATGCAGCAGAGTATGAAGCCCTGCTCCATGGGTTGCGACTCGCCAAAGAGATGAACCTCACGCGAGTCAGATGTTTGGGCGACTCAGATCTGGTGGCACGGCAGGTTTCTCGCACCTGGGATTCTAGAGATCCCTTGATGGCGGCTTACAGGCGAGCTGTGTCGTACGTGGCGGGTCACTTTCATGGTTATCAAGTGGATCACATCGACCGGCGACTCAATGAAGCAGCAGATGCTCTTTCCCGTCTCGGTTCACAACGTAAGCCGGTTCCTCCCAATGTCTTTTTAGATGTATTACATAACCCTTCGGTGAGGCTACCTTCACAGGAAGATTTGGCGGTGCCACACCCTGAGTCTCAACTTGTGGCGGCTCTTCGTGCCACCCCATATTGGGAGATTCCCTACATGGCGTATCTCACACGAGGAGAGTTACCCGTGGATGAGTTATTGGCTCGTCAAATCGACCGTCGGTGCAAATCCATGGTCATACACAACGCGAGTTGCATAAGCGAAGCACTTCAGGGGTATTTCAAAGGTGTGTCTCTTCCGAGGAAGGATGTATGATCCTCAATGAAATCCATGCGGGCGGCTGTGGTCATCATGCCGGGTTACACTCCTTGGTTTCTAAAGCCTTTAGGCATGGGTTTTATTGGTTGACGGCTCATGCAGACATGGAAGAGATAGTTCGCCGATGTGATGGCTGCCAGAAATTTGGACGCCAGATGCACGTGCTGGCTCACGAGTTACGGATGATTCCAATCACTTGTTCGTTTGCAGTCTGGGGGCTGGACATGGTTGGTCCTTTCAAGATGTCGTCCAATAAAAGGACTCACCTATTGGTGGCGGTTGACAAGTTCACTAAGTGGGTTGAAGCAGAACCTGTTAAGCTGTCATGCAGATACGACTGTCAAATTCTTGAAAATGTTGATTTTCCGATTTGGATACCCTCATAGTATCATTACTGACAATGTTACTAACCTATCGAAGGGCGCAATGCAAGAGTTTTGTGGTCGAGAGCATATCCAGCTTGACGTTTCTGCAGTCGCGCATCCCCAGTCTAATGGGCAGGCAGAAAGGGCGAATCAAGAAATACTGCGAGGAATCAAGCCCCGTCTTACGGTACCTTTGGAGCGTACTCCGGGATGTTGGGTGGAAGAGTTGCCCTCAGTATTATGGAGCATCAGGACCACCCCAAACCGCTTCACGGGTTTTACTCCTTTCTTTCTAGTCTATGGGGCAGAGGCGGTGTTGCCAAGTGATATCAGACACGATTCACCGCGAGTCGCCGCCTATGTGGAACAGGACAACAAGTTGGCACGACAAGATTCGTTGGATGCTTTGTAGGAAGAGCGAGACTTGGCTGCGTCGCGATCGGCGATCTATCAACAGGACTTGCGACGCTATCACAACCGCCGTGTCAAGAGCCGGACTTTTCAAGAGGGCGGCTTAGTGCTACGGTTGATTCAAGACCACACTGGTATGCAGAAGTTATCACCTCCATGGGAAGGACCGTTTGTCATCAGCAAGAATCCTCGGAACGGCTCATACTATTTGGTGGATCTTCGCCCAGATCGGCCAACTACAGAGGTTGAGACAACTCGCCCCTGGAATATAGCCCACCTACGGCCTTACTACACCTAGAGCCATGGGCTCCTTTCTTTTCTACAAATCTCAGAACTTGTAATCTTTTATTTATAAAGCAATAAAGCCGGCACCCACGAACTTCAGGGTCCTTTGCCGTTTGAGCTTCTGGAAAGCATGAGTCTTTATTGTTCTATGAGTCGTCCAAGCATGGACGCTATCAGTACCAAAGAGCATAGGTCGCCACGCTGCACTTGTTTCAAAACTGGGTACTGATAAGCCAAAGAGGACCAAAGTTGCCACATTGCACGGTTCAAACATGGGCGCCTTATATGATTTTGAGAATAAAGCCGGCTTACTTGGGGGCTACTAGTTCCCAAGTCGTTTTGCAGTAAGAGCGTAAAACGCTTCTGCAATCCTATGTCCGACTTTTCCCTAATCATAGGTCACTTGGGGGCTTCCACTCACTGAGTTCAGCCTACATACCCTCTTGGCTAGTGAAAAATTACCGCATTACAAATGGTTACACTGGACTATGTGTTGCACAAAAATTACCGAAAAGTTACCACTTTTTGGACCCTGAACTCGCCTTGGTTAAAACATGAAAGTTACCGGCTAGAGCCACACATTGGAAATAGAGAAACCATTGGTTCACTGAAGCCTAACTCGCGCCTGATCAGCCGGTCTAAAAACTTGGGCTATTGCAAAAGCCTCCTTCGGGTAGCACTAGAGTTTTGCAAACTCGTCCTATCCTGTCATAGCTCATCAAGCCTACAAATTCTTTACGACTATCTTCATGGCACTGCCGCAAGGTTTCGTAAAACTTTATATGACTCGCCGTGACTCACTGAGCCGGCTCTTTGTTTGTAACTCGCCATGACTTATTGAGTTGGCCTATGGCGTTTCCTCCCTGATAAACAGATTGAACAAGCTTTTCTTGCCGACATGACACTTCCTAAACTATCAAGCATCAAGATTGGTAAAGGCGACTCATGATTCGCCTAAAGGATAAGCTATTCAGCGATGTCAAAACAAAAGGCATGGATGAAAGATTGTTTCCCTAAACAACTATTACATGGCTCACATGGCCATACCGGGTATCTTCTCCTGGTCAAGGAAAGATCAAAAATCAATTCCAGCAATGACTACACCCTGGTTAGACTTAAACCGCCTCCGGGTCGCCCTGCCTTGAGCTCTCTCCATCTTCAATTTGTAAGTCGCCGAATTTCCAGTTGCACTTGGACAAGGCGACGAATTCATCTTCGTCGTTCAGAAAGACAGATAAGTCTGCTTCAAAGTCGAAGGGATTCTTGGGCCGGCGAGGAGTCAGGCTGGTAATTCCAAATGAAGGAGGGGTCACCTTTTTGTTATTGACGTCATACGCAGCCTGGTATTTGTTCAAGTCCAAACTGGCCGCTAGCTGAATCACCACGGCACGGGACTCTTTCACAACCCGGTGGTAATCGTCTTCAGTAAACTCCGACTCATCGTCCTTCAGCTCAGGGTAGCGAGCTGCTACTTCCTCTGGCTTCAGTTCAGGGGCATACGCCAGGCACCGACTTAGGGTGGTCAGAGCTCCCTTGTGGGCGGCTGACCTCTTTAGCTCCTCTACTTGTGGTGGCAACGTTGACAAGCAACCCAGCATATTCTTGAAAGACTTGATTGGTTCCTTGTTGCCCATTACTGCCTTCATCGTCAACATGCTCCCTGTATACAGCTGCTCCGTAAAGATGTAAATCGCCTTAAGCTTCAGAATGCAGTCGTCTTGGAGATTGGCGGCTCGTGGACCTACAAAATGCAAAATAATGACAATCGGTATTTGCAAACAAAGATTATGACTTATTTTTTCAAACGAGGGAATTGCTCCTTACCAAAGATGGCTTGGGTCATGTTGGAGACATGCTTTCTTAGCCCGAAGAGCTCCTGAAGGGCGGCTTCTAACTTTACCTCGGCTTGTTCTGCCCGCTGGAGGAGGGCGGCTTGGTCAGCATTAGCTTTCTTCTCTAAAATTTTGTGGTTGGTGATACGTCTCTGTCGTATCTACTTTTCCGAACTCTTTTGCCCTTGTTTTGGACTCTAATTTGCATGATTTGAATGGAACTAACCTAGACAAACGCTGTTTTCAGCAGAAATGCCATGGTGTTGTTTTTGCGCAGAAATAAAATTTCTCGGAATGACCTGAAAATTTACGGAGAATTTTTGTGGAATATATGAAAAATACTGGCGCAAGAATCAGCGGAGGAAGTGGATCTGTGAGCCCACAAGCCCACCAGGCGCCCCCCCCCCCCTGGTCGCGCCTGGCTGGCTTGTGGGGCCCACAACGCTCCACCGCCTCAAAATCCAGCTCTATTTAGCCTCTTTCGTGCGGAAAAAAAACAGGGAGAAGAGTTCATCGCGTTTTACGATACGGAGGCGCCGCCACCTCCAGTTCTTCCTCGGGAGGGCAGATCTGGAGTCCGTTCTGGGCTCCGGAGAGGGGAGATTGTTGCCATCGTCATCATCACCTTCCTTCATCGCCAATTCCATGATGCTCTTCGCCGTTCGTGAGTAATCTCATCATAGGCTTGCTGGACGGTGATGGGTTGGATGAGATATATCATGTAATCGAGTTAGTTTTGACGGGGATTGAACCCTAGTATCCACTATGTTCTGAGATTGATGTTGCTACTACTTTGCCATGCTTAATGCTTGTCACTAGGGCCCGAGTGCCATGATTTCAGATCTCAACCTATTATGTTGTCGCCAATATATGTGTGTTCTTGATCCTAGCTTGCAAGTTGTAGTCACCTACTATGTGTTATGACCCGGCAACCCCGGAGTGACAATAGCCGGAACCACTCCCGGAGACGACCATAGTAAGAGGAGTTCATGTATTCACCAAGTGTTAATGCGTTGGTCCGGTTCTTAATCAAAAGGAGAACCTTAATATCCCATAGTTTCCATTAGGACCCCGCTGCCACGGGAGGGATGGATAATAGATGTCATGCAAGTTCTTTTCCCTAAGCATGTATGACTACATACGGAATACATGCCTACATTACATTGACGAACTAGATCTAGTTACATATCTCTCCGTGTTATAACTGTTTCATGATGAATAGCATCCGGCATAATCATCCATCACTGATCCAATGCCTACGAGTTTTTCATACTGGTCCTTGCTATGTTACTTTGCTGCTACTGCTTCACTGCTGCTACTGTTACTCTGCTGCTACTGGTGTTACTTTGCTGCTACTGTTGTCACTTTGTTGCTACTGGTTATTTTTGCTATTGTTGCTATCGTACTACCTTGCTACTGATACTTTGCTGCAGATACTAAATCTTTCAGGTGTGGTTGAATTGACAACTCAACTGCTAATACTTGAGAATATTCTTTGGCTTCCCCTTGAGTCGAGTCAATAAATTTGGGTTGAAAACTCTACCCACGAAAACTGTTGTGATCCCCTATACTTGTGGGTTATCAAGACCTTTTTCTGGCGCCGTTGTCGGGGAAGCACAGCTATATTCTCTGACTCACTTGGGATTAACGGCTGCTGGTCACTATGAGGAATCCAAAACATCCAAGAACTAAAATCTTGCCCTCAACTACGAGGACAGATAAGGAATTGCCATCTAGCTCTGCACTTGATTCACCTTCAGTTATGAGTAAGTTTGCGACACCACCTCCTGCTAGAAATCTTGATATGTCGCCTGTGCTTGATGATGCTACTTCTGCTGCCCACGATGCTTATCGTGATGCTATGCTTGATACTGCTTTGCCACTAGGTGCCCTTGATGCACAAATTGCTAGAGTTGCTGCTAGATGTGATGATACTTCTGAAACTGCTGATACTATTGAAGTAGAACCTGCTATTTTGCCTGCTAGAACTAGCTCTCCTAGAAATGAATTGCCTGATATGCCTGAGTGTTATGTTATGGAGGGAGAGATAGCTGAGGACTTTCTTGCTTGTAAGGATAGCTATGATGTTGAGAAATTACTGCTCAAGTGGAAAGAAAAATCTTTGAACGCTAGGATGAAATACGACCCGAAGTTTGCTACTTCACCTATCTTTGTGACCGATAAGGAGTATGAATTCTCTGTCGACCCTGAGTTAATCACTCTGGTCGAATCTGATACTTTTCACGGTTATGAGTCTGAAACGGTTGTAGCCCATCTTACCAAACTGCATGATATAGCCACCCTATTCACGAGTGAGGAAAAGATCCGCCACTACTATATCCTCAAGCTGTTTCCTTTCTCGCTAAAGGATGAGGCTAAAACTTGGTTCACTTCTCTTGCGCCTGGTTGTGTGCGTAGCCCCCAGGATATGGTCTAGTACTTCTCTGAAAAATATTTCCCTGCCCATAAGAAGCAAGCTGCCTTGCAGGAAATATACAACTTTGCTCAAGCTAAAGAAGAGAGTTTCCCACAAGCTTGGGGGAGGCTCGTCCAGTTTCTGAATGCTTTGCCAGATCACCCTCTTGAGAAGAATGAAATACTTGACATCTTCTATAATGGACTTACCGATGCTTCTAGAGACCACCTAGATAGTTGTGTTGGTTATGTTTTTAGGGAATGAACCGTAGAACAAGCTGAGATTCTACTGAATAATATCTTGTGCAATGAGAATGCTTGGACTATTCCTGAACCACCTCCTAAGCCAACTCCGAAGAAAAGAGGTATTCTATTCCTCAGTCCTGAAGATATGCAAGAAGCTAAGAAATCTATGCGAGAGAAAGGAATTAAATCTGAAGATGTCAAAAATCTACCACCTATCGAAGAGATCCATGGTCTTGATAACCCGATACAAGTAGTAGAAGTAAATTCTCTGCGTAGGTTTGATGAGAGCGATATTCCTTTTGATAAACCTGCTAGCCTATGCCTAGATGAATTTGATAACTTTGTTGCCAAACAACAGAGTTTCAATGATTATGTTAGCAGACAATTGGAATAGCACTACTGAAATCCAGAAATTTGCCGTCTGCCAAGGCGGACGGCAAAGGGGGCAACCACGGACGGCAAAGGCTTTGCCGTCTACCCCCTCATGGCAAAGTAGACGGTAAAAAAAATCCGGTGAAGAGGCTCTTTGCCGTCTGCCTTCACAAAGCGAACGGCAAAGAATCTTTGCCATGAGGGGGCAGACGGCAAAATAAATGGGACGGCATAAATTGCAACGTCCCCGTTAAGTGTTAACAGCAGGCCTCCTCTCTTTGCCGTCTGCCATACCCTCTTTGCCATGAGGGGGCTGACGGCAAAGAGGGGAGAGAGAGAGGGGCAGATTCCCCCTTTGCCGTCTGCCTTCCCCCCTTTGCCATGAGGGGGCAGACGACAAAAAGGGGAGAGAGAGGGGGTAGATTCCCCCTTTGCCGTCTGCCTTCCCACCTTTGCCATGAGGGGGCAGACGGCAAAGAGGGGAGACAGAGGGGGCAGAATCCCCCTTTGCCATGTGCCTCCCCCCCCCTTTGCCATGCGGGGGAAGACGGCAAAGAGGGGAGAGAGAGGGGGTAGATTCCCCCTTTGCCATGTGCCTTGCCCCCTTTGCCATGTGGGGGCAGACGGCAAAGAGGGGAGAGAGAGGGGGTAGATTCCCCCTTTGCCATGTGCCTTCCCCCCTTTGCCATGTGGGGGCTGACGGCAAAGGGGGAGAGAGAGGGGGTAGATTCCCCCTTTGCCATGTGCCTTCCCCCTTTGCCATGTGTTGGCAGACGGCAAAGAGGGGAACCAGCCCCTTATTTATTTATTTTTTGTTATATCCAACATTTTTAACAATAATCAGAATATATATATATATTTGACATAAATAAATTTCTTTCCGTACTCATAACCATATTAAAATAACTCTCATCCATAGTGCATACATATTATGCAAGTTACATCCGTACCAAACCATATATTACACCAGTTTCATCCACGTGCATACAAAGTTTCATATATTCATATACTACAATAGTTTCAATACAACCCATGGTACAAAAAATCAGCTTCAAGCATTCCATCAACCAAGCTTCCCGTGAAGTGAAGGTAATCTGCAAAATGACAAATAAGAAAGTTAGAAAAATAATACTAGATGAAGTAGTGTATATATAGGTTATTTCGGATAGAAATTAGCTAAGTATAGACCATTTAGGAGCTAACTAAGCTAATTATGTCATTTAGGTGGAACCCTAGCTAACTATAGGAGAAGAGAAAGAGAAGAAGAAGTAAAAGAAGGAGGAGGAGGAGGCGAAGGAGAAGGAAGAGGAGAACAAGAAGAAAAAGGAGGAGGAGGAGGAGGAGGAGGAGAAGGAGAAGGAAGAGGAGAAGAAGAAGAAGGAGAAGAACGAGAAGAAGAAGGAGAAGAAGGAGAAGAAGAAGGAGAAGGAGCGGGAGCTCCTTCTCCTTCTTCTTCTCGTTCTTCTCCTTCTTCTTCCTATCCCTTTTCCTCTTCCTTCCTTTCATTTTCCTCTTTTTCTCTTCTTGTCCCCTTCTTCGGGCTAAATTGGCTAAGAATGCCTTTTTGGAGCTAATTATGTCATTTCGAGGATAATTAGCTAAGTACAGGTCATTTCTTCCTTAAATAGACCATTTTAGAGCTAACTAAGCTAATTATGTCATTTCGTAGGATAATTAGCCAATTTAGCCTTTCTTGGAGGAGTCTAAGCTATGTACAAGAAGATATAGAGAAGAAGAAGTAAAATAAGGAGGAGGAGGAGGTGGAGGAGAAGAAGAAGGAAGAGGAGAAGAAGAAGAAAAGAAGAAGGAGAAGGAGAAGAAGAAGGAGAAGGAGAAGGAGGAAGAAGGAGGAAGAAGAAGGAGAAGGAGGAGCTCCTTCTCCTTCTCCTTCTTCTTCTCCTTCTTCTCCTTCTTCTTCTCCTCCTCCCTCTCCTCCTTCTTCTTCTCCTCATTTTTCCTCTTCCTTCCTTTCATTTTTCCTTTTTTTCTCTTCTTGTCCCCTTCTTCGGGCTAAATTGGCTAAGAATGCCTTTTTGGAGCTAATTATGTCATTTCGAGGATAATTAGCTAAGTATAGGTTATTTCTTATTAAATAGGCCATTTTGGAGCTAACTACGCTAATTATGTCATTTCGTAGGATAATTAGCCAATTTAGCCTTTCTTGGATGAGTCTAAGCTACGTAGAAGAAGAGATAGAGAAGAAGAAGTAAAATAAGGAGGAGGAGGAGGAGGAGGAGAAGAAGAAGGAAGAGGAGAAGAAGAAGAAAAGAAGAAGGAGAAGGAGAAGAAGAAGGAGAAGGAGAAGGAGGAAGAAGGAGGAAGAAGAAGGAGAAGGAGGAGCTCCTTCTCCTTCTCCTTCTTCTTCTCCTCCTCCCTCTCCTCCTTCTTCTTCTCCTCATTTTTCCTCTTCCTTCCTTTCATTTTTCCTCCTTTTCTCTTCTTGTCCCCTTCTTCGGGCTAAATTGGCTAAGAATGCCTTTTTGGAGCTAATTATGTCATTTCGAGGATAATTTGCTAAGTATAGGTCATTTCTTATTAAATAGGCCATTTTGGAGCTAACTAAGCTAATTATGTCATTTCGTAGGATAATTAGCCAATTTAGCCTTTCTTGGAGGAGTCTAAGCTACGTAGAAGAAGAGATAGAGAAGAAGAAGTAAAATAAGGAGAAGGAGGAGGAGGAGGAGAAGAAGAAGGAAGAGGAGAAGAAGAAGAAAAGAAGAAGGAGAAGGAGAAGAAGAAGGAGAAGGAGAAGGAGGAAGAAGGACCCTTCTCCTTCTTCTTCTCCTCCTCCCTCTCCTCCTTCTTCTTCTCCTCATTTTTCCTCTTCCTTCCTTTCATTTTTCCTCTTTTTCTCTTCTTGTCCCCTTCTTCGGGCTAAATTGGCTAAGAATGCCTTTTTGGAGCTAATTATGTCATTTCGAGGATAATTAGCTAAGTATAGGTCATTTCTTATTAAATAGGCCATTTTGGAGCTAACTAAGCTAATTATGTCATTTCGTAGGATAATTAGCCAATTTAGCCTTTCTTGGAGGAGTCTAAGCTACGTAGAAGAAGAGATAGAGAAGAAGAAGTAAAATAAGGAGGAGGAGGAGGAGGAGGAGAAGAAGAAGGAAGAGGAGAAGAAGAAGAAAAGAAGAAGGAGAAGGAGAAGAAGAAGGAGAAGGAGAAGGAGGAAGAAGGAGGAAGAAGAAGGAGAAGGAGGAGCTCCTTCTCCTTCTCCTTCTCCTTCTTCTTCTCCTTCTTCTCGTTCTTCTTCTCCTCCTCCCTCTCCTCCTTCTTCTCCTCATTTTTCCTCTTCCTTCCTTTCATTTTTCCTCTTTTTCTCTTCTTGTCCCCTTCTTCGGGCTAAATTGGCTAAGAATGCCTTTTTGGAGCTAATTATGTCATTTCGAGGATAATTAGCTAAGTATAGGTCATTTCTTATTAAATAGGCCATTTTGCAGCTAACTAAGCTAATTATGTCATTTCGTAGGATAATTAGCCAATTTAGCCTTTCTTGGAGGAGTCTAAGCTACGTAGAAGTAGAGATAGAGAAGAAGAAGTAAAATAAGGAGGAGGAGGAGGTGGAGGAGAAGAAGAAGGAAGAGGAGAAGAAGAAGAAAAGAAGAAGGAGAAGGAGAAGAAGAAGGAGAACGAGAAGGAGGAAGAAGGAGGAAGAAGTTCCTTCTCCCTCTCCTCCTTCTTCTCCTTCTTCTTCTCCTCCTCCCTCTCCTCCTTCTTATTCTCCTCATTTTTCCTCTTCCTTCCTTTCATTTTTCCTCTTTTTCTCTTCTTGTCCCCTTCTTCGGGCTAAATTGGCTAAGAATGCCTTTTTGGAGCTAATTATGTCATTTCGAGGATAATTAGCTAAGTATAGGTCATTTCTTATTAAATAGGCCATTTTGGAGCTAACTAAGCTAATTATGTCATTTCGTAGGATAATTAGCCAATTTAGCCTTTCTTGGAGGAGTCTAAGCTACGTAGAAGAAGAGATAGAGAAGAAGAAGTAAAATAAGGAGGAGGAGGAGGAGGAGGAGAAGAAGAAGGAAGAGGAGAAGAAGAAGAAAAGAAGAAGGAGAAGGAGAAGAAGAAGGAGAAGGAGAAGGAGGAAGATGGAGGAAGAAGAAGGAGAAGGAGGAGCTCCTTCTCCTTCTCCTTCTCCTTCTTCTTCTCCTTCTTCTCGTTCTTCTTCTCCTCCTCCCTCTCCTCCTTCTTCTTCTCCTCATTTTTCCTCTTCCTTCCTTTCATTTTTCCTCTTTTTCTCTTCTTGTCCCCTTCTTCGGGCTAAATTGGCTAAGAATGCCTTTTTGGAGCTAATTATGTCATTTCGAGGATAATTAGCTAAGTATAGGTCATTTCTTATTAAATAGGCCATTTTGGAGCTAACTAAGCTAATTATGTCATTTCGTAGGATAATTAGCCAATTTAGCCTTTCTTGGAGGAGTCTAAGCTACGTAGAAGAAGAGATAGAGAAGAAGAAGTAAAATAAGGAGGAGGAGGAGGAGGAGGAGAAGAAGAAGGAAGAGGAGAAGAAGAAGAAAAGAAGAAGGAGAAGGAGAAGAAGAAGGAGAAGGAGAAGGAGGAAGAAGGAGGAAGAAGAAGGAGAAGGAGGAGCTCCTTCTCCTTCTCCTTCTTCTTCTCCTCCTCCCTCTCCTCCTTCTTCTTCTCCTCATTTTTCCTCTTCCTTCCTTTCATTTTTCCTCTTTTTCTCTTCTTGTCCCCTTCTTCGGGCTAAATTGGCTAAGAATGCCTTTTTGGAGCTAATTATGTCATTTCGGGAATAATTAGCTAAGTATAGGTCATTTCTTATTAAATAGGCCATTTTGGAGCTAACTAAGCTAATTATGTCATTTCGTAGGATAATTAGCCAATTTAGCCTTTCCTGGATGAGTCTAAGCTACGTAGAAGAACAGATAGAGAAGAAGAAGTAAAATAAGGAGGAGGAGGAGGAGGAGGAGAAGAAGAAGAAGGAAGAGGAGAAGAAGAAGAAAAGAAGAAGGAGAAGGAGAAGAAGAAGGAGAAGGCGAAGGAGCAAGAAGGAGGAAGAAGAAGGAGAAGGAGGAGCTCCTTCTCCTTCTCCTTCTTCTTCTCCTCCTCCCTCTCCTCCTTCTTCTTCTCCTCATTTTTCCTCTTCCTTCCTTTCATTTTTCCTCTTTTTCTCTTCTTGTCCCCTTCTTCGGGCTAAATTGGCTAAGAATGCCTTTTTGGAGCTAATTATGTCATTTCGAGGATAATTAGCTAAGTATAGGTCATTTCTTATTAAATAGGCAATTTTGGAGCTAACTAAGCTAATTATGTCATTTCGTAGGATAATTAGCCAATTTAGCCTTTCTTGGAGGAGTCTAAGCTACGTAGAAGAAGAGATAGAGAAGAAGAAGTAAAATAAGGAGGAGGAGGAGGTGGAGGAGAAGAAGAAGGAAGAGGAGAAGAAGAAGAAAAGAAGAAGGAGAAGGAGAAGAAGAAGGAGAAGGAGAAGGAGGAAGAAGTTCCTTATCCCTCTCCTCCTTCTTCTCCTTCTTCTTCTCCTCCTCCCTCTCCTCCTTCTTCTTCTCCTCATTTTTCCTATTCCTTCCTTTCATTTTTCCTCTTTTTCTCTTCTTGTCCCCTTCTTCGGGCTAAATTCGCTAAGAATGCCTTTTTGGAGCTAATTATGTCATTTCGAGGATAATTAGCCAAGTATAGGTCATTTCTTATTAAATAGGCCATTTTGGAGCTAACTAAGCTAATTATGACATTTTGTAGGATAATTAGCCAATTTAGCCTTTCTTGGAGGAGTCTAAGCTACGTAGAAGAAGAGATAGAGAAGAAGAAGTAAAATAAGGAGGAGGAGGAGGAGGAGGAGAAGAAGAAGGAAGAGGAGAAGAAGAAGAAAAGAAGAAGGAGAAGGAGAAGAAGAAGGAGAAGAAGGAGGAAGGAGGAAGAAGAAGGAGAAGGAGGAGCTCCTTCTCCTTATCCTTCTTCTTCTCCTCCTCCCTCTCCTCCTTCTTCTTCTCCTCATTTTTCCTCTTCCTTCCTTTCACTTTTCCTCTTTTTCTCTTCTTGTCCCCTTCTTCGGGCTAAATTGGCTAAGAATGCCTTTTTGTAGCTAATTATGTCATTTCGAGGATAATTAGCTAAGTATAGGTCATTTCTTTTTAATAGGCCATTGTGGAGCTAACTAAGCTAATTATGTCATTTCGTAGGATAATTAGCCAATTTAGCCTTTCTTGGATGAGTCTAAGCTACGTAGAAGAAGAGATAGAGAAGAAGAAGTAAAATAAGGAGGAGGAGGAGGAGGAGGAGGAGAAGAAGGAAGAGGAGAAGAAGAAGAAAAGAAGAAGGAGAAGGAGAAGAAGAAGGAGAAGGAGAAGGAGGAAGAAGGAGGAAGAAGAAGGAGAAGGAGGAGCTCCTTCTCCTTCTCCTTCTTCTTCTCCTTCTTCTCCTTCTTCTTCTCCTCCTCGCTCTCCTCCTTCTTCTTCTCCTCATTTTTCCTCTTCCTTCCTTTCATTTTTCCTCTTTTTCTCTTCTTGTCCCCTTCTTCGGGCTAAATTGGCTAAGAATGCCTTTTTGGAGCTAATTATGTCATTTCGAGGATAATTAGCTAAGTATAGGTCATTTCTTATTAAATAGGCCATTTTGGAGCTAACTACGCTAATTATGTAATTTCGTAGGATAATTAGCCAATTTAGCCTTTCTTGGATGAGTCTAAGCTACGTAGAAGAAGAGATAGAGAAGAAGAAGTAAAATAAGGAGGAGGAGGAGGAGGAGAAGAAGAAGGAAGAGGATAAGAAGAAGAAAAGAAGAAGGAGAAGGAGAAGAAGAAGGAGAAGGAGAAGGAGGAAGAAGGAGGAAGAAGAAGGAGAAGGAGGAGCTAACTATGCTAATTATGTCATTAGATGGAAGTCTAGCTATTTTGGAGCTAACTAAGCTAATTATGTCATTAGATGGAAGTCCAGCTATTTTTTATTAAAACACTAGAAATAACATACCTAAGTTAGGGTGAAGCACGGTGGCTCTGGCTTGTTTCACCTGGAGAAGGCTGCCCTGGAGAAGGCTCGACTGTAGAAGGGTCGTGCGATGCGTTTCGGGACATATTCTGCACCAAACGTCGTTTGCAATGTTTTATGCTGGCTATTTCAAACTCTGTCTGCTTTTTCCAGTTGTCGCAGTTGGGACAGGGGCACCATGTTTTATGCTGGCCATTTGTAAATGCGGCTCTCACAAACCCCCTGGTTTTTGTTAACCATTCATGGGTCATGTCTTTCTGACTAGGGTGACCAGTGTACATCCAAGCACGATCACTCATGTTGCCTAGCTACCTATGGGGGCACAAGAAATAAATATATAATTCATCATCTATATTCATACGCTAATCAAGTTTGTCAGTTTTATTACGTCCATGCAACCTACACGCTAATAGGTAAAGATAGGTCCTAATCCCACCCGAGTATGTGTAGACTGGATTCGTTTTCCCATGCTCTGCTCCAGATGCGATGCAGAATTTCGACAGCACCTCCCCGCTGTTCTCCTGATACACGTCTCGGCAATAAGTAGAGAGGATGTGTACCCGGAGAACAACAGGGGAGGCACTGACGAAATTCCGCATCAGATCCGGAGCACAGCATACGGGAAAACAAACCCAATCTACACATACTCGGGCTGTCCATGGATAATGTTGGACAATTCGAAAGGATGGCGGTTATAAATATGCAAAGAAATGCATATTTATAGATGTCGCCCTTTCGAATGGGAGACGCATACTGGTCACGCATACTCTTGATTGAAGAAACCTATAGCTAGCAAGTTTCATCGGCACGAAGACCGGGACAGAGCAAATTAAGGGGGTAGGAGGAGAAGTCATTTGTGCTCACCAATAACGCAAGGGCGGAGCTCGTCCAACGCACGTGGAGGTCGTCGAACAACTGCACATTGAAATTCACCCGATCAACACAAATATGATGTTTTTATAATTAACATAACTATATGACCTAACTCATAACTATGTGGGTCAGTGACATCGGGGGTCGAAGGTCACTGGCGTCGGGGATTGGGGTCTTTTCGGTCAACAAGAGGCCGAAGCGGTGTCGGGGCTCGGGGGTTGGGGGTCAGTGGCGTCGGGGATCGAGGTAGGGGGTCGGGGGTCGAGGGTGAGTGTTGTCGGGGGTCGGGGGTCGGGGGTCGAGGGTCAGTGGCGTCGGGCATCGGGGGTCGGGGGTCAGTGGCGTCGGGGGTCGGGGTAGGGGGTCGGGGGTCGAGGGTGAGTGTTGTCGGGGGTCGGGGGTCGGGGGTCGAGGGTCAGTGGTGTCGGGCGTCGGGGGTCGGGGGTCAGTGGCGTCGGGGGTCGGGGTAGGGGTCGGGGGTCGAGGGTGAGTGTTGTCGGGGGTCGAGGGTCGGGGGTCGAGGGTCAGTGGCGTCGGGCGTCGGGGATCGGGGGTCAGTGGCGTCGGGGGTCGGGGTCGGGGGTCCGGGGTCGAGGGTGAGTGTTGTCGGGGGTTGAGGGTCACTAGCGTCGGGGGTTGGGGTCTTTTCGGTCAACAAGAGGCCAAAGAGGTGTCCGGGCTCGGGAGTTGGGGGTCAGTGGCGTCACGGTCGGGGTAGGGGTCGGGGGTCGAGGGTTAGTGGCGTCGGGGGTCAGGGGTCAGTGGCGTCGGGGGTCGGGGGGTCGGGGGGTCGGGGGTTCGCGTACTACGGCATCTCCTCCAACTTCATCAGCTACCTGACCGGCCCACTCGGGGAGAGCACGGCCGCCGCCTCCGCCGTCAACGCCTGGTCCGGCGCCGCGTCCATGTTTCAAAATTTCATTGTTTTGTCCGGTGGAAGCACACACACCACAACATAGTGCTTCCCACGTCGCTGTGCTCATGAATCAGCTGGACCGGGTCGATCTTTTTTTTGGGAGGGTACCGGGTCGATCTTCGAAGATAGAATAATGTGCTCAACCCTAAACCTTTTTCTTTTCTAATGACACCACTTTTTTCTTGAAACACATCATCAGTACTCCCGAGTCAAAAAAAATATTGTTTTTTAGCCATTCCGATGAAGAGGTACTATGAGAACACATGTGTGACACAGAACACATCGGCGTTTTCAAACTACAAATACCATTAAATAGAAACAAAACCAAAAAAACACATCATGCTTGACAACTAATGTTATCATCCTCGTGTCATTAATTTTACCATAAACAATTAGCATATATAGTATAACCTAACAAACTAATTACCACAAACTAATTACCATGAACCTAAAAATGACAAAAGAGAAAAAAAACAGAAATAAATTCACCTATCTTGGAAGGGCGGTGCAGGGAGGAGGGGCGGCGCAGGGAGGAGGCGCAGGGAGGAGGGGTGCCGCAGGGAGGAGGGGCGGCGCATGAGGGGCAGTGTAGGAGGGGCGGCGCCGGGAGGGGCAGGCGACAGGGGAGTGGGCGGCGCACGGAGGAGGGGCGGCGCGGGGCAGGCGGCGGCGCGGGGCAGGGAGGAGGAGCGGCGCGGGGCAGGCGGCGGCGCGGGGCAGGGAGGAGGAGCGGCGCGGGGCAGGCGGCGGTGCGGGGCAGGCGGCGGCGCGGGGCAGGCGACGGCGCGGGGCAGGAAGGAGGAGCGGCGCGGGGCAGGCGGCGGCGCGGGACGTCGGTAGGCGGCGGGGGTTGGAGGGGGGCTACGTGGGAACGGTTGGAAGGGGGGCGGGGGTGCGCGTGGACGTGGCTAGGCTGCCGGCCCTTTGCCGTCCGCCGCGCTCCTAGGCTGACGGCAAAGGCCCCCAAGGCCGACGGCAAAGGTCCCGGGGGGGGAGGCACCGGGTGGGTGGTTGGGTTGGTGGGCCGCCGACACCTTTGTCGTCCGCCGCGCTCCCAGGCAGACGGCAAAGGGCCCCAAGCAGACGGCAAAGGGGAGGGGTGTGTGGGGTGACGTTTCGGCCGTTGTGTGGCGGGGCTTTGCCGTCCGCTTAGGGCTTCTTTGTCGTCGGCCAGCGGACGGCAAAGAAGTGGCCGACGGCAAAATAATCTTTTTCCATCTGCCACCTCTTTGCCGTCAGCACTGTGGCAGCTGACGGCAAAGAGTACCTTTGCCATGTGTGAGCTGACGGCAAAGGCCAAGCAGACGGCAAATTTCTGGATTCCAGTAGTGTTAGTCATTTAAGTGCTTGTGAGGACAAAAATGTCAATGATCTTAAGCTCCTTAGTAAACATGCCTCTATGGTTACTACTCAAGTAGAAGAAGTACTTAAGGCTCAGAATGACTTGCTCAATGAGTTGAATGACAATTCTGTCAGAGTCGTTACTAGAGGCGGTAGAATGACCCAGGAACCTTTGTATCCTGAGGGTCATCCTAAGAGGATTGAACAAGATTCTCAAGGAGTTAGCACTGATGCACCTAGTCATCCTAGAAAGAAGAAGAAAGATGATAGGAACCTACACGCTAGCAACCCAAATGCTGATACACCTGAGAGTCCAAACGATGTCTCTGTTTCTGATGCCGAGACACAATCTGGTGATGAACATGAGCCTAATGATAATGTCGATAGTGATGTTCATGTTGATGCTCAACCTAGCAATGATAAGGATGTGGAGATTGAACCTGTTGATCTTGATAACCCACAGCCTAAGAATAAGAGATACGATAAGAATGACTTCATTGGTAGGAAGCATGGTAAAGAGAGGGAACCATGGGTTCAGAAACCCATGCCCTTTCCTCCCAAACCATCCAAGAAAAAGGATGATGAGGATTTTGAGCGATTCATTGAAATGATCAGACCTGTGTTTCTGCAAATGCGTTTGACAGATATGCTCAAAATGTCTCCGTATGCTAAGTGCATGAAAGATATTGTGACAAATAAGAGGAGGATACCTGAGGTTGAGATTTCCACCATGCTGGCTAATTATACCTTTAAGGGTGGAACTCCTAAGAAACTAGGTGATCCCGGAGTGCCCACTATACCTTGCTCCATTAAAGGCAACTACATTGGAACTGCTTTATGCGACCTTGGAGCCGGTGTTAGTGTTATGCCTCTCTCTCTTTATCGTATACTTGAACTGGATAAGTTGACACCAACTGAAATCTCTCTGCAAATGGCTGACAAATCAATTGCTTTCCCTATCGGCATTTGCGAGGATGTGCCTGTTGTGGTTGCTAATGTCACTATCTTAACAGACTTTGTTATCTTGGATATCCCGAGGACGATGCCATGGCGGCCATCCTTGGAAGACCCTTTTTAAACACTGCATGGGCTGTTATAGATTGCAACAAAGGCAATGTCACTTTCCATGTCAGCGGTAATGAGCATACAGTGCACTTTCCGAAGAAACAATATCGAGTACATTGCATCAATGCTATCGAAAAAACTTCATCGATTCTTATTGGGAGCTTTGAATGCCCGATTCCTCGTGTCAAGATGAAGTATTATTTGCTTGTTGGGGAAATACATATCCCCATTGAGGTGACCTAGGAGGCATGGTAAAGAAAGGGAACCATGGGTTCAGAAACCCATGCCGCTTCCTCCCAAACCATCCAAGAAAAAGGATGATGAGGATTTTGAGCAATTTATTGAAATGATTAGACCTGTCTCTCTGCAAATGTGTTTGACATATATGCTCAAAATGTCTCCGTATTCTAAGTACATGAAGGATATTGTTACTAATAAGAGGAGGATACCTATGGTTGAGATTTCCACTATGCTTGCTAACTACACCTTCAAGGGTGGAACTCCCAAGAAATTAGGTGATCCCGGGGTGCCCACTATACCTTGCTCCATTAAAGGTAACTACATTAGAACTGCTTTATGCGACCTTGGAGCCAGTGTTAGTGTTATGCCTCTCTCTCTTTATCGTAGACTTGAGCTGGATAAGTTGACACCCAGTGAAATCTCTCTGCAAATGGCCGATAAATCACCTGCTTTTCCTATCGGCATTTGCGAGGATGTGCCTGTTGTGGTTGCCAACGTCACTATCTTAACAGACTTTGTTATCTTGGATATTCCCGAGGACGATGCCATGGCGGTCATCCTCGGAAGACCCTTTTTAAACATTGCAGGGGCTGTTATAGATTGCAACAAAGGCAATGTCACTTTCCATGTCAATGGTAATGAGCATACGGTGCACTTTCCGAAGAAACAATATCGAGTACATTGCATCAATGCTATCAAAAAAACTTCATCGATTCTTATTGGGAGCTTTGAATGCCCTATACCTCCTTTTAAGATGAAGTATGATTTGCTTGTTGGGGAGATACACATCCCCATTGAGGTAACTTAGTGACTATTTGAAAATTCTCCATCTTCTTTTGCAATTCGAAAAGGTTTGTCAAGGATACTTGATCAACCTCATTGACGGATTTCTTTCGATGACTATGAGACGGATGAATCCAGGAGTCACAAACCTCTGTTCCAAGCTTTCACCTTCGGTTGCATAGAAGAAAAATGATAGGTTTAGTTTAGTTTTCCCTGTTTCTCTTTAAGCGTCCCGTAGAAAAGTACCCCGAAAATAGAAGTTCTCCGAATGTCCTGAAAATCAAGTATGATTTTTTCTGGAATTTTTGAAAAATACTGACTCGAAGAGCTAGTCTAGGGGCTGCACTAGTGGGCCACAAACCCTAGAGGCGCGGGCACCCCCCTGGCCGCGCCTACCAGGCTTGTGAGGCCCACGTGCACCCCCTCCACTCATTCTAGCTCCCATCTGCTTCTCCTACCTCCAGAAAAAATCGTTTCGCAGCTCAAACCCGTGTTCTTTCTCTTCTTGCTGGGATTTTTGATCTCCTTGCTCAAAGCACCATTCTCCAAACTGTTTTGGGGAAATTACTCCTTGGTAAGTGACTCCTCCATTGGTCCAATTAGTTTTTGCTCTAGTGCCTTATACTTCGCGTATTTTTGCTGCCTTGGTGACCATGTTCTTGAGCTTTGCATGCTAATTTTAGCTAGTCCCAAGTAGTTTTGATGCGTAATATGGCCTCTAGGCACTTGTCGGAGTAGTCGCTATGAGTTTTGTTAAGCCTTGTTCACTTTTCCTTAGAGTCACTAAAAATTTCAGAAATTTTCAGAGATAGAAAAGGGAAAAGATGAGGAGGTTCTTAAGAGGCTCTTCAAGCCGTGACCCCAAGGATGATGGAAGTGCGAAGAAGCCCAAGTATCCGGTCCCTCGAGTTGCAAAAGTTCGAGCGTGCGAGTGGCCAAGCGATGTGTTCTTACGCGCCGCCGGACTTTATGAGGACTTTTATTACTTGGTGGAGAACGCAGACCTTACCTCCTTCGTTGAAGATAAGTGTCTGCAATACCTCCTCCTCACTAATATCTTCGTACAAAGCTTTAACTTCTATCCGAGGAAGAATCCTCCTATGGTTGAGTTCAAACTTTATGATATCCCCGAGCGCATGTCACTCAAGGATTTTTGCAATGTTTGCAAATTACCTTATGTTGCGGATATTCATGAACCTCGCCCACGGGATTTGGAAGCTTTCATCGATACTATTGCGGTAGGAGAGGAGAGAGGAGTGTCTTGCGCTAGAGCTGCTAGCATACATTTTCCCATGCTTCGGTACTTCTCAGTATTTGTGGAAAAATGTTTGATTGGCCGTGGGAAGGCTAGGTCCCTTAGCTCCCCATATCTTGCGGTCTTGCGTGAAGCCCTTTATAATGATAAAACTTATAGCTTGGGCGCTATAGTAGCTCAACGGTTGAACACGAACCATTCTAAAGGCGTTCTCTATGGAGGTATCTATGCTACTCGTCTTGCTAGACATTTTGAGATACCCATTAGACTGGACGAGGAAGAAGAGATTCTTCTTCTCGAGAGATATCTAGATTATGATAGCATGGTTCGCCATGACTTTCTTGATAGAGATATAAATAGAAGGATGATTTATAACCTGGTATTTAGTCAGGGTACTCGTGAGACTATTACTTTTCCTGCTCCTTCTTTGTTCAATCTTCATGCAGGTAGGTACATTATTATGCCCTCGGACATCTACGCATATTGGGGCTTAGCCCAACCATAGGTGCCCGTGCCCGAGCCACCAGTCAAGTACCAGACGCCAGTTTATCAGTGGGAGCCAGAGGATCTCACACAGCAGTGGCATCCTGAGTCCACTCCGGAGTACCCCGGAGCTGGTTATTTCCCTCCATGGGAGTAGACCAACTTAGGCCAAAAGCCTAAGCTTGGGGGAGTACGTGTTTCTCACCGACTTTATATTCTTGCTTATGCTTTCACTTTGTTAGTCGGTGTTCACGCTTTGCCACTTTATCATCCATGTTAGTTTATTTCTTTTTGTCATTTTCTTTTCATGTGTCTGTCTAGTTTAAGAAAACCCAAAAGGATGTTCTTTTCTTCTTTTGCTTGTTGGGAGCTTTCCCGTGTAAATTGTTTTCTGTTTCTTTGGGTCAAGGTAGAAGACCATTGTTACAATGTTTAGTGGCTCTCGCATGCATATCTGTTTATATGTTAAAGAGCCATATTACTTTGTCTTCTCCTTTGTGTTTTCCTGTAGATTCCAGCATAGTCCAATGCACGAGCACTCTTATTATTGTTCACATCGTTCGGTCGTGCAAGTGAAAGGCAATAATGACGATATATGATGAAGTGGCTAAGCCTGGAAAAGCTGGTATGAAATTGATCTATTTTGTTTTTGTAAATATTACTAGCTCAACGTTCCTAGTACAGCTTTGTTGTGAGAGAAACATGTTTGCAATGACAACTTAGAGATCATAGTTGTTGATGCCATGCTTACTTAGCTAGGAGCTTATAATGGTTTGTCTTGGATGCCCACATGAACTTTGAGATGACTATGATGTAGTATGATAGGATGGTATCCTCCTTTGAATGATTCAAGTGGCTTGAATTGGCACATGTTCACGCATGTAGTTGAAACAAAATCAACATAGCCTCTATGATATTCATGTTCATGGTGATTTATGTCCTACTCATGCTTGCACTCAATGTTAGTTAATCTCAATGCATTTTGATGACTGTTGTTGCTCTCTAGTTGGTCGCTTCCCAGTCTTTTACTAGTCTTCATTTGTACTAAGCGGGAATACTGCTTGTGCATCCACTTCCATAAACCCAAAGTTGTTCCATATGAGTCCACCATACCTACCTATATGTGGTATCTACCTGCCGTTCTAAGTAAATTTGCATGTGCCACTCTCTAAACCTTCAAGAAATAATTTGTTTTGCATGCCCGAACCGCTCATGTGTGACAATGGGCTATCAGTATCTTCCATGCTAGGCGTGTTATCCTCGATATGTGTTTATTCACTATCATTCATGAGAAAGGGGCCGGTAACTGGAATGCCCAGTTCCATGCTCAAATCGTAAAGATAATTGCAAACAAAACTCCCCCTGGATTGATATTGGTATGGACAACACCCGAGTATTCGGCTAATCGTGGAGTGTGATTGATTGGTGGTGGGGGGGGGTCAAAACTGTACTTTTCTATTTGGGAACCGCCTATAGCATATGTAGCGTGGAAGATGGTGAGAACTCTTGGTCATTGCGTTGACAATGAAAGCATGCCACCCAAAATTATTATCTCTGTTTTCAAAATCTTGAGCTCTAGCACCTCTGCAAATAAATCCTTCCCTCTGCAAAGGGCCTGTCTATTTATGTTCCTGTTGAGTCATCCTCTTCTTATAGAAGCACCAATTAGAGAGCACCTATGTCATTTTTATGCTTTGCTTTTAACTATGTTGAGTATGACTATGACTGGATCTTCTTTGCCATGAATTACAATGTTTAGTCAGCTCTTGGTCTTTGAAGGTGCTCTGCATTTATGTTTTGCGGTCTCAGAAAGAGCTAGCGAGATATCATCTATTTGTACTGCTTCATGATTGTTTTGTTTGAAGTGTTGACGTTTGAGACTTATTATTATTTGCTCGCTAGTCGATTATGCCATTGATATGAGTTTACCGTGACACCTAGATGTCATTTCCTTTTGTGGTTTGCTTGTGATCTTGCTGAAATTATGGTTATGAGTTATACATAGTTGCAACAACAAGATCAAACAGAGTTCGTAAAAGTTTTTCTTTTGTCTCTTTCAGTTTGTCAACTAAATTGCTTGAGAACAAGCAAGGCTTTAAGCTTGGGGGAGTTGATACGTCTCCGTCGTATCTACTTTCCCGAACTCTTTTGCCCTTGTTTTGGACTCTAATTTGCATGATTTGAATGGAACTAACACACACTAAAACTGTTTTCATCAGAACTGCCATGGTGTTGTTTTTGCGCAGAAATAAAAGTTCTCGTAATGAACTGAAAATTTACGAAGAATTTTTGTGGAATATATGAAAAATACTGGCTCAAGAATCAGCAGAGGAAGTGGAGTTGTGAGCCCACAAGCCCACCAGGCGCGGGCCCCCCTGGCCGCGCCTGGCAGGCTTGTGGGGGCCACAACACTCCACCGCCTCCAAATCCAGCTCTATTTACCCTCTTTCGTCCGGAAAAAATCAGGGAGAAGAGTTCATCACGTTTTACGATACGGAGGCGCCGCCACCTCCTATTCTTCCTCGGGAGGGAAGATCTGGAGTCCGTTCTGGGCTCCGGAGAAGGGAGATCATCGCCATCGTCATCATCAACCTTCCTTCATCGATAATTCCATGATGCTCTTCACCGTTCGTGAGTAATCTCATCGTAGGCTTGCTGGACGGTGATGGGTTGGATGAGATCTATCATGTAATCGAGTTAGTTTTGACGTGGATTGATCCCTAGTATCCACTATGTTCTGAGATTGATCTTGCTACTACTTTGCCATGCTTAGTGCTTGTCACTAGGGCCCGAGTGCCATGATTTCAGATCTGAACCTATTATGTTGTCGCCAATATATGTGTGTTCTTGATCCTATCTTGCAAGTTGTAGTCACCTACTATGTGTTATGACCCGGCAACCCGGGAGTGACAATAGCCGGAACCACTGCCGGAGATGACCATAGTATGAGGAGTTCATGTATTCAGCAATTGTTAATGTGTTGGTCCGGTTGTTTATTAAAAGGAGAACCTTAATATCTCGTAGTTTCCATTAGGACCCCGCTGCCACGGGAGGGATGGACAATAGATGTCATGCAAGTTCTTTTCCCTAACCACGTATGACTACATGCGGAATACATGCCTATATTATATTGACGAACTGGAGCTAGTTACATATCTCTCCGTGTTATAACTGTTGCATGATGAATAGCATCTAGGATAATCATCCATCACTGATCCAATTCTTACGAGTTTTTCCTACTGGTCCTTGCTACGTTACTTTGCTACTACTACTGTCACTCCTACTACTGTTACTCTGTTGCTACTGTTGTTACTTTGTTGCTACTGTTGTCACTTTGCTGCTACTGGTTATTGTTGCTACTGTTGCTATCATACTACCTTGCTACTGATACTTTGCTACAGATACTAAATCTTTCAGGTGTGGTTGAATTGACAACTCAACTACTAATACTTGAGAATATTCTTTGGCTTCCCCTTGAGTCGAATCAATAAATTTGGGTTGAATACTCTACCCTCGAAAACTGTTGCAATCCCCTATACTTGTGGGTTATCAGTTGGCTTTCATCTTCTCCATGTCAGCTAGAGCCAACTGATATTTTTTGTCAGACGCAGTCCGAGCATCCTGCTGTTCAGCTAAGCTTTTCTTCAAGTCAGTAAGAGATGACTCGGCCCGGGTCACACATTCCTGCAAACCAATTTTGGGGAGACAAATTTCAGAATTGTTGCAAGCAACATCCCTGACACTTGGGGGCTAATGTATGATTCTATTTGAAGTATTGAAAAATACAATACCTGGCTCATATTTCAAAAGATGACCCGGCCCTTGGGGGCTACAGGTTAAAGTTTTTCTCTAAATACAAGACCCGGCTCATCTTTCAAAAGATGACCCGGCCCTTGGGGGCTACAGGTTGAAGCTTTTATCTAATACAAGACCCGGCTCATCTTTCAAAATATGACCCGGCCCTTGGGGGCTACAGGTTGAAGCTTTTATCTAATACAAGACTTGGCTCATCTTTCAAAACATGACCCGGCCCTTGGGGGCTACAGGTTGAAGCTTTTATCTAATACAAGACCCGGCTCATCTTTCACAAGATGACCCGGCCCTTGGGGGCTATAGGTTGAAGTTTTTCTATCTAATGCAAGATTCGGCTCATCTTTCAAAAGATGAGACGGCCCTTGGGGGCTATGGCAGATATGGGTCTATCAGCGATTGCAAGAAATATTATGTCATCAAGCAACACTAGTTTCCTGGAAGGCTAATGGGTGGAAGAACACATAATAAAGGGCGTACGTCATGCTTGGCTTTCATCATGTGGATCAAGCTCTTATCCATTTCATAACTCGTTTCCAGGCGACTTACGAAGCCAGAGCAGAGTTGGTCAAATTCGAGCTTCTCATAATGGGCATGTTTCAACTTAGTGACATCTTGTTCGGCGAAAGGATGGGATTATTTTGATGTGTGTTTGGATAACACCGCCACTGCAGGTTTGGAGTAACCAGTACCAGTGATAATTACGGTATCTGGATCTTCAGTCGCCTCAGAAGAGCTCGGTGGGTTAACATTGTGGGTGGTCTCTGATACATCTCCGTCGTATCTACTTTTCCGAACTCTTTTGCCCTTGTTTTGGACTCTAATTTGCATGATTTGAATGGAACTAACCCAGACTAACGCTGTTTTCAGCAGAATTGCCATGGTGTTGTTTTTGGGCAGAAATAAAAGTTCTCGGAATGACCTAAAAATTTACGGAGAATTTTTCTGGAATTAATGAAAAATACCTGCGATTCTTGATAGCAGCTAAGTCCCCGAGTGCGACGTGAAGTGCACACTCGGAGAAAGTTAATACTTAGGCGATTCTGGATCGTAGCTAAGTCCCCGAGTGCGACGTTTAGTGCACACTCGGAGAAAGTTTGTACTTAGGCGACTCGTGATCGCAGCTAAGTCCCCGAGTGCGACGGTTAGTGCACAGTCGGAGAAAATTTGTACTTAGGCGATTCTTGATCACAGCTAAGTCCCCGAGTGCGACGTTAAGTGCACACTCGGAGAAAGTTAATACTTAGGCGATTCTGGATCGCAGCTAAGTCCCCAATGCGACGTTTAGTGCACACTCAGAGAAATTTTGTACTTAGGCGATTCTTGATCGCAGCTAAGTCCCCGAGTGCGACGTTTAGTGCACACTCGGAGAAAGTTAATACTTAGGCGATTCGTGATCGCAGCTAAGTCCCCGAGTGCGACGGTTAGTGCACACTCGGAGATTTATTTATTTTTGAGACCGGAGTCTGCGACCGTGGAAGAATTTTGAATCTGCAAAAACTCAATCTGCTTTGTATTACTTCACCGATACTTGTTCTTTACATTGCTTCAGTCGACGGTCACGTGTAGAAGCGCTTCAGGAGATCTCCGTTCCATGCTCGCGACTCGTCTGTTTCCCTGTCGATGTTGTAGAGTCGATATGCTCCGTTGTTCAGCACCTTGGAGATGATGAAGGGTCCTTCCAAGGCGGGAGCCAACTTGTGAGGTCTCTGCTGATCCACTCGGAGCACCAGGTCGCCTGCTTGGAATGTACGACTCCTGACGTGTCGCGCGTGAAAGTTCTGCAGATCTTGTTGGTAAATGGTTGAGCGTGTCAGTGCCATCTCGCGCTCCTCCTCTAGAAGATCCACTCTGTCTTGCCTTGCTTGCTCTGCTTCAGCTTCGGAGAAGAGTTCAACTCGTGGAGCGTTGTGAAGCAAGTCACTCGGAAGGACTGCCTCCGCTCCGTAAACGAGGAAGAACGGGGATCGCCGTGTAGATCTATTTGGGGTTGTGCAGAGACCCCAAAGCACCGAAGGTAGCTCGGTGACCCATGCGCCGGCGGCATGTCCCACTTTTCGCAGGAGTCGAGGCTTCAAACCTTGCAGAATAAGTCCACTCGCCCGCTCTGCTTGCCCGTTTGTTTGGGGATGCGCCATAGATGCAAAATCCACTCGGATACCTTGGCCTATACAGAAACCTTTGAATCTGTCCGAGTCAAAGTTTGTTCCGTTGTCAGTGATTATGCTGTGAGGTATCCCGAATCTGGAGATGATGTCCCTGACAAACTTGATGGCCGTAAGGGCGTCGAGATTCTTGATGGGCTTGGCTTCAATCCACTTTGTGAACTTGTCGACTGCCACCAACAGATGTGTGAATCCCCCTTGGCCTGTCCTGAACGGATCGACTGTATCTAATCCCCATACTGCAAACGGCCAAACAAGAGGGATTGTCTTCAACGCGGATGTTGTCTTGTGGGACTTGTTAGAGTAGAACTGACAGCCTTCACACCGGTCGACCATATCTTTCGCCATTTCATTCGCCTGCAGCCAGAAGAAGCCAGCTCTGAATGCTTCGGCGACGATTTCCCTTGAGGAGGCGTGATGACCGCAAGTTCCCGAGTGAATTTCTTCCAGGATTAACTGTCCCTCCTCAGGGGAGATGCATCGTTGAAGGACGCCTGAAATGCTTTCTTTGTACAACTGGCCATCAATGACAGTGAATGACTTTTACCTGCGGACGATCTGTGTGGCTTGGACTTCGTCTTCTGGTAATTCTTGCCTCAAGATGTATGCAACGATCGGCACAGTCCAATCGGGGATGACAGCAAGAATCTCCATGATCAAATCAACCACAGCAGGTACTTCGACTTCAGTCGGATCTGTCGAGCTCTTTGGTTGTACTGGTTCCTCTGTGAAAGGATCTTCTTTAACTGAGGGAAGATGGAGGTGCTCGAGGCAGACGTCACTCGGGACTGGTCTCTGAGTGGATCCGAGTTTTGCCAACTCATCAGGTGCTTGGTTTTTCAGTCGCGGAACATGGTGGAGTTCTAGACCTTCAAACTTTTTCTCGAGCTTCCTCACTGCATTGCAGTATGTGGTCATGGTGGGGTTCCTGACGTCCCACTCCTTCATTACTTGATTAACCACCAAATCCGAATCGCCATAGACCATCAGGCGACGGACGCCGAGTGCGATGGCCATGCGCAGTCCATAAAGGAGAGCTTCATACTCTGCCTCGTTGTTGGAGGAATCAAAGTGTATCTGCAACACATACTTGAGTTTGTCACCCTTTGGCGGTATGATCACAACGCCAGCGCCGGAGCCATTCAACATCTTGGACCCATCGAAGAACATTGTCCAATGAGCCGAGTAGATGTGGGTCGGTTGCTGTTGTTCTACCCATTCTGCTATGAAGTCAGCCAGAGCTTGAGACTTTATAGCTTTCTTGGCCTCGAACTTGATGTCGCAGTATAACATCTCCATTGCCTACTTCACCACTCAACCCGATGCATCCCGATTGTGGAGGATTTCCGACAACGGAGCATCAGAAACGACAGACACCGAGTGGTCTTGGAAATAATGAGCCACCTTCTTTGCAGTCATGTAAATCCCGTAGATAAGTTTTTGATAGTGGGGATACCTCTGCTTGGAAGGAGTCAGGACTTCGGAGACATAATACACTGGCCGTTGAACCTTGTATGCTTTGCCTTCTTCTTCCCACTCGACTGTGAGAACAGTGCTGACGACTTGATTTGTAGCCGCGATGTACAGAAGAAGGGGCTCTTTACTGAGCGGAGCAGTAAGAACCGGCTGGGTGGAAAGTAGGACTTTGAGGTCGTCGAATGCTACTTGGTCTTCGTCTGTCCACTCGAAAGTACCTGATTTCTTCATGAGTCGGTACAGAGGAAGCGCCTTCTCGCCGAGTCGACTGATAAACCTGCTCAAAGCCTCTAGGCAACCTGTGAGCCTTTGAACATCGTGTATTCTGACCGGCCGCTCCATTTGGACGATGGTCCCGATCTTTTCGGGGTTGACATCGATCCCTCGTTCGGAAACGAAGAAACCGACTAACTTTCCGCTAGGAACGCTGAATGAACACTTGGCTGGGTTGAGCTTGATATCGTACCTACGAAGGTTGGCGAAATTTTCTACCAAGTCAGTCAGCAGGTCAGAACCTTTGAGTGACTTGACTACGATATCATCCATATACGCCTCCACATTCCGACCGATCTGGTCGAGGAGGCATTTTTGGATCATGCGCATAAAGGTTGCTCCTGCATTCTTCAAACCAAATGGCATAGTGATGTAGCAGAAGCACCCGAATGAGGTGATGAAGGCTGTTTTTAATTCATCGGGGCCATACAGACGGATCTGATGATAGCCCGAGTAGGCATCAAGGAATGACAAACGCTCGCAACCCGCAGTCGAATCAACAATTTGATCGATGCGGGGGAGCGGAAAATGGTCTTTCGGGCAGACCTTATTGAGATGCTTGAAGTCGATGCACATTCGGAGCGACTTGTCCTTCTTGGGCACCATGACAACATTGGCGAGCCACTCGGAGTGGTGTACCTCGCGAATGAAGTTGGCTGCCAAAAGCTTGGCCACCTCTTCTCCGATTGCCTTCCTCTTGTGCGGCGGACTGACGCAGGCGTTCTCGGACAGGTCGAGCGGCGGGATCCACATGCAGTCGGTGCTCAGCCAACTCCCTGGGTACACCTGGCATGTCAGCGGGCTTCCATGCGAAGATGTCCCAGTTCTCACGGAGGAATTGGAAGAGCTCGGCTTCCTATTTAGGATCGAGGGTGGTGGAGATGTTCGTCGGGGCAGCGGTGTCGTCCGTCGGGTGGATGCTGACCTTCTTCGTCTCTCCCGCCGACTGGAATGCGGACTCCGAAGCTGGCTTCTTCGAACGCATCAAGTGAGCAGGGTCGACTATCTTCTTGTACTCGTCAAGCTCGAGGACAGCCATCTGCTTATCGGCGATCCTCGATCCCTGCTGCAGACACTCCTCGGCCCGCTGCCGATTGCCTGTGATAGTGATCACACCTTTCGGGCCCCGCATCTTCAGCTTCAGGTAGACGTAACATGGACGGGCCATGAAACACGCATACGCCGGGCGGCCCAGAATTGCGTGGTACGCACTCTGGAAGTCCACCACCTCGAACGTCAGCTTTTCCTTGCAGAAGTTCTTGTCGGAGCCGAAGACGACGTCCAACGCGATCTGGCCGAGTGACTTGGCCTTTCGTCCAGGGACGACTCCATGGAACTGCATGCTGCTCTCACTAAGTTTGGACATCGGAATGCCCATCCCCTTGAGGGTGTCAGCGTACATGATGTTCAAACCACTGCCGCCGTCCATGAGGACTTTGCGCAGTCGGACTCCTTCAACCACAGGGTCGACGACTAGATCCTGCCTCCCTGGGGTGGGTACGTGTGCTGGATGATCCCACTGGTCAAAGGTGATCGCAGTCTGAGACCATTTGAGGAATGTGGGGTTGGTCGGTGTGGCCATGTTCACCTCCCTGTTCATCAGCTTCAGTCGACTCTTGCTCTCAACGTCAGCAAAAATCATCAGTGTTGCATGGACTTGGGGGAACGGATCCTCCTTGTCCTCCTCATCCTGTTCATTGCCCTTTTCACTCGGTTGCCCTTCGCCGAACCCCTGGATCAGGGGGCGACATTGCCGAGTGGTATGCTTCGGATATATGGCGTTGCCCTCTTCATCCATCTTCGTGTGAATCGAACATGGCTGGTCCAGGATGGGGTTTCCGAACTGCTTCTTCATGGGGGTGAACTGAGCCTTCCCCTTGCCCTTGAACTTAGCATTGGTAACGGATGCGGCCTCCACCTGCGGAGTGGACAGAGCTTTCTGCTTCTGCTTCCGAGTGTTGTTCCCATCTCCATCGGCGACTGCTTTGTGTTTGCCGCTACGAATGCGGTCCTCTTCTTTGCCATTTGCATAGCGTGCCGCTATCTCCATCATCTTACTCATGGAGATGTCACCTGTTCGATCGAACTTCAGGTACAGATCTCTGTACCGCACGCCTGCCTTGAAGGCGCAGACTGCTTGGTGCTCTGTGACGTTCTCCACCGTGTGGTAGAGGGTCATCCAACGCTGAATGAAATTGCGCAGGGGCTCATTCTGCTTCTGGACACAGTGCTGGAGCTCCACAAGGCCAGCAGGGCGTTTGCACGTCCCTTCGAAGGTCCTGATGAAGACTCGGGCCAGATCTGCCCAGCTGTAGATGCTTGAGGGGGCCAACTGGTTCAGCCACGCTCGTGCCGAGCCGTCGAGCATCAGAGGGAGGTGTTTCATGGCGACGTGGTCGTCCCCTCCTCCGATCTGTACTGCCACTCGGTAGTCGTCCAGCCATGTTTCTGGCTTGGATTCTCCTGTAAACTTGCTGATCCTCGTCGCCAATCGTAAGTTGGGAGGGATGTCAGCCGAAAGGATGGCTCGACTGAAACACTCGGGACCAGAGACGATGTTCCTGCTTCCACTCGGACGGTCCATATCGTGACCATCGCGGTGGGCCCGGCCCCTGTCGACCCTCCTCTGAGCGATATGCCCTCTTGCGTCGGGCCTTGGATCATAAGTGTCACCCACTGAACGCCAATCATCAGGATGTCGGGGCCCGTAGGGCCCACCCCACGGAGGGGTGCGTGAACGGCGACGATCTTCGGGATTTATGGAACAGCTGCCTCCCCTGTGTCGCTGATGAGAACCGGGGCTGTGAACTGACCGATGCGTGTTCGCATGAACAAAACTATTGTGGATCCTGTTATGCGACTGGGAGACCACCGAATTTTGCTGCTGCGCCGTGTGCAACAGGTCGCGGATTTGCTCGATCCCCGTGCCAGCCTCTGAATCAGTCGGCTGGAGGGAATCGGCTATCTTGGCGGCGGCAACCAGGTTGAGGACGGGTGTGCGGAACACCTCCACGTTGCTCCGCCGAGTGTGCCGACTGGCAGAACGGCGGGGCTGACGGCGAGCGCCGGATGTTTTGCCAACCTCGTGCTCGTTCCGGCCAGTTTGGCAGGGACTTTCATGGGAGGTGGCCATGTGCACTTCAGCTGCAGGCCCGCGACCCAAGTACTCGGAAGGAAACTCAGTCGGAACTGAGTCCGAGCGCTGGGACGGCGGCGCAACCACAACCGACTCTAGGACCGCCACTTGTGAGGACGCGTTCTGGCGCGCCTGGGCGTGTTGCACCCAACGCTGGAGCCGCGGACGGCGGGACCGCTTGTTGCGGCGCGCGACGGCGGCGTAGGTCGACACCGGAGCCGACTGCTGGAGAAGAAGAATACCGCGGGCGCCGGCACGGAAGTGCGTAGCCCCGCGACTGGGGAGCGCCTTGACTTCGAGAGCGGCGTCCCGAAGCCATGGCGAATCGTCGACGATGAAGGAGAGAGCGCCGAAGAGGATCTCGTGATCCATGCTCAAATCTCGACCGGATGACATGATGAAAAGATGTAGTCGCAAACTCGCCGGAAGTCGCTTAGACGCCTGCCCCAAGGTGGGCGCCAACTGTCGTGGGTATAAGTCTGACAGTAGATGTGTAGGGTACGAAAGGATGGGCACAGCCTTAGCTACGGCGAGGTTGTATGAGTTCAGGCCCCTCTACGGTGGAGGTAAAAGCCCTACATCTCAGTGCTCTTGGAGCTTGTTGTCGAGTGGAATATGGATTACAGTGAATTGCTAACCCCTGCACCAGTGGGGAAGGGCGGCTTATATAGAGTGCGCTGCCCTTCACAACGGTTCGGTGCACAGGGGTGGAGTAGTGGCGAATAAATGCCTACGTTACAGGTAACGTATTTCTTAAAATGCTAATAAAGGTACATGGAAACGTATGACCGTTGCCCTCCAGGGGGGTTACGATGCACAGAGTGGAATCCAGTCGGTAAATTCGATACGCTCCGAATGCTCATCTCCGACTGGATGATGGAGGAATCGTCACCGACTGGATGATGGGAAGTCCTTAATTCAGTCGGAACTGACTAAGGGCCTTATCCTTTATGAAGGGTAGTCCTTGGGTAGGACTCATAGGGAAGGCCTATGACCCTACCCTAGGACTATAACCCCATCATGTATGTTTATTGACATATAATCCCTGATTTTGTGAAGAAAAAAATTCTGTTAATTGTGAAACAGCCGCAAGTTTTCCTTTTTGAGCACTTCACATATTTGCTCCAATTTCATGAAATTCATCATATAATACATATACAATAGTTACAACCTTCACACAGTGATGTTAACACATAAGCTTCATATAGTAAATAAAACTCCCTCTGTTCTAAAATAAATGTCGTTGATCTAGTATAATATTTGCACTAGTTTAGTACTAAATCTGCGACACACTTATTTTTGGACGAAGGGAGTAGTACATAGAGCATTGCAAAAGCACAATTCGTGTTATGCAGCTCATGCTAATATTACCTTCAATACTAGAACATGTGAAATTCCACTACCATCGAGGAGTCAATATTTCTGTACCGTTCAAGCTATATGATAACAGATTTATAAACACGTATCCTTCATTTCAATTATCTTTTACCAGTTACGACGCAATTATTGAATTAAATCGTTCAACATAATACCTTGAAAGTTACTAATAGACGTCATCTAGCTAGGAATTTAAATGTGTGTTAGAGTTTAAAGATAGTTTCTAGAATATTGGTTTGTACTTGTTAGTAAAATCTGGAAGACAACCACTTTTTCTATTTTCTCAAATGAAAATAAATCCCAATCAGTTAATTAAAAAGAAGTAGTGTCAGATGTGTGCATTCCTTTCTTTTTCATGGCGGTTTTGTGCATTATATGACTCTTTATGTTTCATGTACCCATGCATGAATCTGCAACAAGTAATAGTGACAAGTCCAACTCAACAACTTAATCATTTCTTGCAATATCTATATTTTGTGCTTCATAAGCGTAAGCCGAGTGTATTATATCGGGTGATACTCGATTTACCTACAACACCATCACGGAGCCGCGGGCAGCATGCAGGCCACGTGGCAGGTACGCTTTGCCATGAGTTGCACTATAAGCCGAATGCTTCTGTGAGGCAACTTCGACTTACCTGAGTTTACACCATGTCCATTGTTTAAGCCGAGTGTGGAACACCGTATTTACGGCATACACGTAGCTAAGTCGAGAACTATACGTTCATCGTGTATTCTGATGGGCATGCTCGGTATAGCATTCGACTTACAGAATGATACTAGGCGACGCGTGCTTTTCGTATAGTGAAGCAATGTGCAAAATCAGGATAAAACCATGTTAAAAATCTTCAAATCTGATATTTCGGTAGAAGTTTGAATAAATGGGGTGTCATAAATGTATAAATAGGATAAAAAGTGAAATTCACTCTCTATATAAAGAGAAACATTTACCTTCCACTGGCTGATGAGGGTCACCTATCCACCACCGCCTCATCCGTTGATCTTAGTCTATCTCACGCACCAGATCGTGCCCACGCGCCAACGGAGCAGCGACCTAGCACGCCGTTTCCTGAAACAACGACATTGTTTTAGAAACAGTCCTGAAGTTGGGAGGTGGCGGCTAACGGATCTGGGAGGGCGACGGCATGGACGCTTTCCCCCGACGCCGGCCACTCCCGCCTCAACCCATCCGCCACAACGACGGCCAACCCTCCCCTAGCCCCCCACCCCCGTGTCGCCAGCCGCTCGCCCACAGCGACAGCGCAACCGCTTGCCTCCGACGCTGGCCGATCCCGCCGCAGCTCATCCGCCACGACGTCGGTCGGCCCTCCCCTACCCCTCACCCCCGCTCGGCCACGACGTCGGCCAGCCCAACGCACGCTGCAGCCCCTCCGTCCCCGATGTTGGCCGGCCGTCCCCTCCCCCCCACCCCCACGCCGCCAGCTGCTCGCTCCCGACGCCGGCCGGCCCTCCGCACGCGGCAAGCCGCACCACGAGGAAGCCGTAGAGCAGATCATGGTGGCAATTAATGTGGTGCCATACTCTACAGATTGTTTGTGTGCCTACACGCAGCTGTACAACACTAAGCTGTATTCATAAAAGCAAGTTTAACTAAAATGTATGCTACTAATCAAATTTTGGAACATAAACAAATCTCTAAATTAATAACTAATTAGTGGTTAGCTAAACAACACACATGGATGCTTTAAGGACACACTGCTTGTGCACTGCGATCTCTCTCTCTCTCTCTTCAGTTTATTGTATTTAAATATCATTAGTTTAGTACAGCATATTATTTTTACTAATGTCCCCATTGATAAACAGGTTACAGGTATCATTCTAAAAAAGTATGATATTTTAAATATTAATTAGCAAGGTAAACATGGACCATCAGGTATCAATCTAAAAAGGTATGATATTTTAGAAAATGTTGGACATTCAGTTCATTCCAACAGGAAATCAAGTTCGTTGATGAGTTCACTAAGTTTATGCAAGGGAAACAACTTCAAGCCTTCAAACACAACCTAAACCTTGACACGTTGAGATTGAGGGAGGATGCTAAAGAATAGGCTTGTAGTTTTTTGTAAGGTGACATGTTGTCACGATGTTACGATTGTATGTTTGCGTGCGTGTAACAAACTGTGGCAGGTTGTTAGCCAAGGATCGGCCTTATCCGATCTTTTATAGATTGGAGTAGGAGCAAAGCCTAGCAACAACCTGTGCCGATTGTATTCTTTGTTCTTGGTATTTAACACGAATGTGTCCCTGCAAAAGAGCATACACTTCAAGCCAAACTTCTTTCAAAGATTAGCCATAAGTATATATTTATATTTCCATAATTAAAAATAGAGTATTTCTTTCACTCTAGACCACCTTGGTTTCGTGTAAGCACAATCGTCTAACAGAACCATGCCTTATGTCTTCTTATTACATAGAGGAAATCACTCCTCAAATTCTGAATTGGCACCATCTCTCTAATTCTAGCCTTTACTACTAATAAATAATAACATACATTTATTTCTACTATCCATTAAAAATTCAGAAAAATACTAGAAAATCTCAACAAAAGGAACTCTAACCCCCTATTTAGCACATCCGAAAACCAAGACCCAAGGGTTTAAGAAATTACCCACCCATACCTTAAATTATTGCGTCGGATTGTTTTTGCCGTGTACGTGCAATATAGAATTTCAGTTATAGCAAAATAGTTTTGTCTTGTGCCTATTCATTGTTCGGGTCTGATAAAAAGTCAGTGATCCCATCCAAAGCTATGTTTGTTGCTCTGATAAAGCAAAATTTCGTATGTAGATTGATCGGTATTTGAATGTGCTTGCAAACTGTGTGTATATGATGGTCTTTGCCCCTTTTCAGTTCATACATAATTTTAGTTTTCTTTTGCCGTTAAACTGAAATTTTCATCAAACAGTTGTATTTGCCTACACAGTCATAATAAATTTCAGATTTAATTTATGTCAATTTGTTTGATAAACATGGAAATTGTATTGCAATTATGCTGTAGTGTACATTGAAAGACAGAACTAGAGCATCATATGACAATAGTGGCATATATAACTATAGCTTAGTATTCGTGTCTTTTTTTTTTTGGCTCTGATTTTCTTACCACAAGAAACACACTGTTACAGTACAATACTCAGGCTTGCATGCCCTCCGTCATAGTCCAAGAACAATTTCTTTGTTTCTAAAATGACCAAGAAGGGTCTAACTAACTAGATAAAGTACATGCAAATATGTATGCAGATGTCAAAACATTTTCAGTTGGTTAACACAACAACTATATATCCAGCAATGTGATTTATACATAATGGCTTAATTATATTAGTCTGCATCCTAGAACACTATGCACTCTCTTCTCCCTTATGTGTTTATTGACATGTACTCCTTGCTTTTGTGAAGAACGAGAATTTGTTAATAGTGAAACAGCCGCAATTTTCCTTTTTGACCACTTCACATATTTGCTCCTATTTGTTGACACAGCCTTCTCTTGAATGTTGGAGCTGATTCTCTCAACTCCCTGAAACCCCCCTCCCTCTACTGCGTCTCACAGATCAGACGAGATACAAAGGATTTTTTGGCCTTGCGCTGTGTCACACAGCCACAAGTTTTCTTCACACTTTTCACCTTTGTTAATAAACTGGATTACAACGCTTTAAGTAGCTAGCTCGCACACGGTGCCCGGCCAACATGCCCGGATCTTCCGCACACGACCTGCTCCACTAACCAACTAAGCCACTACCTATTCTTATGCCACTAACACATGCATGTATAACAACTTCCTAGATAACTTGTGCATCCCGTTAGCTTCAGATCTTTGCATGCAACAGATTCTCACTGCACGTTGGAGTCTCTCCATACATGCTCTTCCAACTGAACCACCAGGTGTACGCCTCGCACGTATCTCTGCACAAACACACTACTACATGCAAATACAAAAGTAAACATGCAGATACACAAGACATCAAGATTATATCTAACATTCAACCTCCTAATCTTGATGCCCATTCTTCACCCAAAAACTTCAAAGAAGGGCCGGTCCGTCGCTGGCGTAGCCAGCCAACAGCGCCTTCTCCTCATTCTCCTTCTTCTTCGCCAGACACTCCCAAGCAAAGTGACCAAAGTCATCACAGTTATAACACTGTACCTCGCTCTTGTCTCTGCGCCCTCCATCACGGCCATGTCCGCGCCCACGGCCACGGCCACCACGGCCGCGTCCTTGCATTGAGCCATGCCCTCTTGCTATGAGGAGATGCTCTTCTTCTTGTCCTATCTCCCGCCCCTTGACGAGCTCCTCATGTGCCTTGAGTGAACCAATGGCCTCCTCCATGGCCATCTTGTTGGTGTCGCCGAACAACGCAATTGACGATGCAACGTGGATGAACTTGTCGGAGACAGCTCGCAGCAGCTTCTTCACGACGTACTTCTCCTCCAATGGATCACCAAGCTCACGGATGCGTCCCACGAGCGTTGTGAACCTCGCCGTGAAATCATCCACGGACTCCGCATCACCCATCTTGAGTCCATCAAACTCCGAGCGCAAGGACTGAATCCTCGCCTCCCGGACGGGCTCGACGCCAACGTGCATGGAGCGTAGCGCCGCCCACACATCAGCCGCGGTCTCCTTCTCCGCTACACGCAGCAGCGTCGTGTCGTCGATCGACTGGGAGATGATCGTCATGGCCATTTCCTCCTTGCCCTTGTCGACCTCCGTGGACGACGCCTCGCGATCAACAACAGCCCATGCGCCGTTGGCTCGCAAGAGGTACTTCATCCTCATCGCCCACGCCGCGTAGTTCGTCCTTGTTAGCAGCGGGAATGGAAGCTTCCCCGCTGCCGCCGTCGCCGCGAGCGCCGTTGCGGCCACCCCCGTCTCCGCCGAGTCCCTCGACACCAACGCTCCACTCGCTGAAGAGTCACGCGACATCGACAACCTTGCTCTAATACCAAATGTTGGCACAGCCTTCTCTTGAATGTTGGAGCTGATTCTCTCAACTCCCTGAAACCCCCATCCCTCTACTGCGTCTCACAGATCAGACGAGATACAAAGGATTTTTTGGCCTTGCGCTGTGTCACAGCCACAAGTTTTCTTCACACTTTTCACCTTTGTTAATAAACTGGATTACAACGCTTTAAGTAGCTAGCTCGCACACGGTGCCCGGCCAACATGCCCGGATCTTGCGCACACGACCTGCTCCACTAACCAACTAAGCCACGACCTATTCTTATGTGAGGCAATAAGCCGTGGCGACGGGCTGTCCGCCCTTAGCGCGTGTATGGGCACGGGCTAGGGGTAGACGGCGCGTGGGACCGCGGGTGTAGGCGTGTGTGTGCGTGTGCGAGTTGGTTAGACGGATGCGCCGGGTGTGGCCGCGCCGGGCGCTGGAACCGGTCGCGTCCCGTTGTGTGCGTGCACGACGGGCGCGGGAGCTGAGGAGCGCGGGGCGGGCGTTGCGTGGGCAGTGTGTTAGTTGCATGCATGGCTGAGTTAGTTAGATCGTGTGAGTAGTGCTGTTAGTGGTGGCCGACTGCAGCGGCAAGCCAGCCTGATGTATGTAGCTTGGGTATAAAAGGCCCTCCGCTGTACTCGTTGTAGCGAGAGCGAGCTCGAGTTCGTGCTTGAGTAATAGAAGCGGCCATACGTGCGGCCGGGCGGCGTTCGTGCGCTGGGATATACACTGCTGTGTGCTCCTCATTCTTCCTCCTTCTTTCTTCTACGTTTGGGCGAGCGAGAGAGAGAGAGAGCTACGGTGAGGAGGGAGAAGGCCGCGGCACCAACATTTGGTATCGGAGCCTCGTGCGACCGGGGAGCTCGACGACCATGGCGCTGGTCCCGTACTCAGGCGGGTCGGGGACGACGATGTCGACGTCGGTTCCTATGCTGACGGGGGAGAACTACACCACCTGGGCTATCAAGGTGGAGGCGGACCTCGACGCTGCCGGGCTCTGGGAGGCGGTGGTTCCGCCGGAGGAAGCGGCGTCGGCGGTGATAGCGAAGAAGGACAAGCCGGCGCGCGCCTACCTGCTGCGGGCGCTCTCCGACGACTTGCTGCTGCAGGTGGCCGCAAAGAAGACCACAGCGGAGATCTGGAGCAGCCTCAAGTCGCGGTTCGTCGGAGCTGATCGCGTGCGGGCGGCGCGGCTAGCTACGCTCCGAGGGGACTTCGAGCGGCTGCGCATGGACGCCGACGAGTCGCTGGACGCGTTCGCAGGGAAGATCGGCGGGATGGCGACGCGCTACGCGGGGCTTGGATCGACCCTAGACGACGCCGCGATGGTCAAGAAGCTCCTCGACGCCGTGCCGGACCGTCTGTACGCGGCGGTGGCGGGGATTGAACAGTTCTGCGATGTGTCGTCCATGCTCTTCGAGGACGCGCTGGGTCGGCTCAAAGCGTTCGACGAGAGGCTGCGGCGTCGTGGACAGGACGGCGGCGACACCAGCTGATGTTGACCATGGCTCAGTGGCGTGCAAGGGAGCGGCGTGGGCGCGGTGGCTCGCGGGACGACGACGACGACCAGAGCGTGGCAGCAAGCGCTCGAGGGAACCGACGGGGTCGTTGCTACCACTGCAACGAGCGTGGTCACTTCAAAAGGAATTGCCCGAGGCGGGAGAAACCGGCGCCGCAGGAGCAAGCCATGCTGGTGGAGGTCGACGACGACGAGCCCGGGCTCCTCTGAGCCGCGTCTTAGGGGGAGATTGTGAGGCAATAAGCCGCGGCGGCGGGCTGTCCGCCCTTAGCGCGTGTATGGGCACGGGCTAGGGGTAGACGGCGCGTCGGACCGCGGGTGTAGGCGTGTGTGTGCGTGTGTGAGTTGGTTAGACGGATGCGCCGGGTGTGGCCGCGCCGGGCGCTGGAACCGGTCGCGTCCCGTTGTGTGCGTGCACGACGGGCGCGGGAGCTGAGGAGCGCAGGGCGGGCGTTGCGTGGGCAGTGCGTTAGTTGCATGCATGGCTGAGTTAGTTAGATCGTGTGAGTAGTGCTGTTAGTGGTGGCCGACTGCAGCGGCAAGCCAGCCTGATGTATGTAGCTTGGGTATAAAAGGCCCTCCGCTGTACTCGTTGTAGCGAGAGCGAGCTCGAGTTCATGCTTGAGTAATAGAAGCGGCCGTACGTGCGGCCGGGCGGCGTTCGTGCGCTGGGATGTACAGTGCTGTGTGCTCCTCATTCTTCCTCCTTCTTTCTTCTACTTTTGGGCGAGCGAGAGAGAGAGAGCGCTACGGTGAGGAGGGAGAAGGCCGCGGCACCAACATCTTATGCCACTAACACATGCATGTATAACAACTTCCTAGATAACTTGTGCATCCCGTTAGCTTCAGATCTTTGCATGCAACAGCTTCTCACTGCACGTTGGAGTCTCTCCATACATGCTCTTCCAACTGAACCACCAGGTGTATGCTTCGCACGTATCTCTGCACAAACACACTACTACATGCAAATACAAAAGCAAACATGGAGATACACAAGACATCAAGATTATATCTAACACTATTTGATGAGATTGATCATATAATACATATACAATAGTTAACCCCGTTCACACAGTGGTGTTAACACATAAATTTCATAGAGTAAATAATAGTACGCAGATCCCCGCATGAGCCTAATTGGTGTTAATTATGCAGCTCATGCTAATATTAGCTTCAATACTAGATCATGTGAAATTCCACTACCATCGAGGAGTCAATATTTCACTATTGTTCAAACTAAATGATATCAGATTTATAAACATACAACCTTCATTCAAATTATTTTTTATCAGGTACGACTCAATATTTCACCTGCTAGGAATTTGACTATTGATTAGAGTTTAAAGATATCACTGCAAAGCGCTCTAAGTCAGGTTTACATGTTTCTCTTCATAGTTTCTAGAAGATTGCTTTGTCCTTTTTAGTAAAATCTGGAAGACAGCCACTTTATATTTTTTCTCGAATACAAATAAATCCACAGTCAATTAAAAAGAACTAGTGTCAGATGTGTGCATTCCTTTCTTTCCCAAGGCCGGTTTTGCGCATTACACAACTCTTTATGTTCCTCGTACCCAAGTACGGATCCGCAACAGTTTAATACATCTTTTTCATTTTGAGGGAAACAAGTGAAAATTACATTATGGCTATATGAATGCGCTAGCGAACTGTCTATGCTGAGTGTTTATATGGTGGATTTACGTATATTTTGCTTGATTTCCCCTTTTGAGGGTTAAAGCTAACTATCGTTGAAAGTGATACTTCGGTTGAGAAAGCATTGTACATACTACTCGCCCAAATATGCAATGCCCAATCACACACCCATCATAAATTATTTTATGCGTTAATATGAAGCAAGGATGAGGATGGCAACATTGACAGAATAAATAGCAATCCGATAGAGCCATACAAACTTAATAACTTTAATGTCCCTGGCTGTATTTCTAGTAGAACAAGTGTTTTTACAATTGCATGTAAACAGCAACAAATTTAAAATATTTTCCTGTATACATAAATTGTAAATGTTACTGATACACACATCTGAAGCCTTGAGTAGAAAGTTAATATGAGCACCATGTTAAGCCCTGTTCTCTAGTTGAAGCTTATGACGATGTATTGCCAAGACCTTATCATCGCTCCTCTTTACTAAAAGTTTCATCTTTTCTAGCACTCTATCGTTGAGTATGAAAAAATTAACAAAAGCAATGTCCGATTTTGTGCCCCGATGATAATCCAATACTATTGTTTTCAGATGGATGTCAAAACATCTGCTGGTAATGAGGTCGCGGTATTTACGACGCCACAAATTGTTTTTCCATGATTTCTGGCACTGAAAAAAATCGGCAAACCATGTATATATATAAGAACTTCACAACAACAAGTAGATCAATAAAGAAGCCAAAGAAAATGTACTCTCGGTAAAACAATCATCACCTGAATGTACAACTTCTCCAAGCACGGAAAGGTTGTCATCAATTCAATAACCATGTTCAAATTAAGAGTAGCCATACCAAGAACCAAACACTTGATTTTACACGCCACTATTGCAAGGCCACGAATGCGCTATCCCTTTATCAAAGCATGAAATCGAAAACATTAGACAGTAATATACTTAATTTCTTTATATATGCAGTGAAATGCAAGTTAGAAGGTTGACGACAGTAAAAAAAATATGAAGAAAACGAATATGTAAATAGTGAAACAGCCGCAATTTTCCTTTTTGACCACTTCACATATTTTGCTCCTATTTGATGAGATTGATCATATAATACATATACAACAGTTACCCCCGTTAACTTCATAGAGTAAATAATAGTACGCAGATCGCCGCATGAGCCTAATTCGTGTTAATTATGCAGCTCATGCTAATATTACCTTCAATACTAGAACATGTGAAATCCCACTACCATCGAGGAGTCAATATTTCACTATTGTTCAAACTAAATGATATCAGATTTATAAACATACATCCTTCATTCGAATTGTCTTTTATCAGTTACGACTCAATTATTGAATGAAATCTTTCAATATAATACCTTGACAGTTACTAATAGAGACCTCTTATCTAGCTAGGAATTTGACTATTGGTTAGAGTTTAAAGATATCACTGCAAAGCGCTCTAAGTCATGTTTACATTTTTCCGATAGTTTCTAGAAGATTGCTTTGTTCTTTTTAGTAAAATCTGGAAGACAACCACTTTATCTTTTTTCTCAAATACGAATAAATCCACAGTCAATTAAAAAGAAGTGTCAGATGTGTGCATTCCTTTCTTTCCCAAGGCCGGTTTTGCGCATTACACGGCTCTTTAAATTCCTCGTACCCAAGTATGGACCTGCAACGGTTTAATACATATTTTTCATTTTGAGGAAAACAAGTGAAAATTACATTATGGCTATATGAATGCCCTAGCGAACTGTCTATGCTGAGTGTTTATATGGTGGATTTACGTATATTTTGCTTGATTTCCCCTTTTGAGGGTTAAAGCTAACTATCGTTGAAAGTGATACTTCGGTTGAGAAAGCATTGTAAATACTACTCGTCCGAATATGCATTGCCCAATCACACACCCATCATAAGTTATTTTATGCGCTAATATGAAAAGCTCATGAGTTACCAATACAACACACATCCGTATGTACATTTTCCGAAAGCTAATCTGAATTGCACATATTAAGAGTAAGGATGAGGATGGCAACATTGACAGAATAAATAACAATCCGATAGAGCCGTACATACTTAGTAACTTTAATGTCGCTGGCTGTATTTCTAGTAGAACAAGTGTTTTACAATTGCATGTAAACAGCTACAAATTTAAAATATTTTCCTGTATACAAAAATTGTAAATGTTACTGATACACACATCGGAATCCTTGAGTCGAAAGTTAATATGGGCACCATGTGAACCCTGTTCTCTAGTTGAAGCCTATGACGATGTATTGCCACGAACATATCATCGTTCCTCTTTACTATAAGTTTCATCCTTTCTAGCACTCTAGCATTGAGCACGAAAAAAGTAACAAAATCAATGTCAGATTTTGTGCCCCGATAATAATCCAATACTATTGTTTTCAGATGGATGTCAAAACATGTGCTGGTAATGAGACACCGGTATTTACGATGCCACAAATTGTTTTTCCATGATTTCTGGCACTGAAAAAAATTGGCAAACCATGTATATAAGAACTTCACAACAACAAGTAGATCAATAAAGAAGCCAAAGAAAATGTAGTATCGGTAAAACTGTCATCACCTGAATGTACAACTTCTCCAAGCACGGAAAGGTTGTCATCAATTCAATAACCATGTCCAAATTAAGAGTAGCCATACCAAGAACCAAACACTTGATTTTGCACGCCGCTGATGCAAGGCCACGAATGCGCGGTCCCTTCATCAAAGCATGAAATCCAAAACATTAGACAGTAACATACGTAATTTATGTATATATGCAGTGAAATGCAAGTTATTAGAAGGTTGACGACAGTAAAAAAATGAAGAAGAAGATCAGCTACCTGATGATGACGAATATCTGTGGAACCAAGCACGAGCCTCGTGGAGTTGGTACAACCTAGGGTCTCCAACTTAGGCACGGAAAGCGCGGCTATATGCAAATCATGGTTGTGATCAAAATGGATTAATGTTTGAAGATGAGGGGCACTCTCGATAACGAGTTCCTCTATGGATGGATCTGGTGAATGATTATCGACTGCAATGGTTCTAAGGGTAAACGAATTGATCCGGAGGCGACGGGCTCCAGTGCACCAAATAATTAACAAGAACTCGAGAGAAGGGCTGCGGGCAATCATGTTGTTGAGTGAGAAGTCTGAGAGGTAGACATAATGAAGAACGAGCTTCTTAAGCTGGGGAAGTGAATCCCCTGAAGTGCGTCGTCCGTGAGTGTGAAATGTCTTAAGCTGGGGGAAGTGAATCCCCTGGGTTTACCCGCAGTGACCAGTGGGCAACGGCGTTTGCCTCAGACCAACCCACTCGGGGTGCCTGATACGCGAGCCCAAGACATTGTGGATGCAGCACGAGCCGCACGTCAGATGGAGACGGCAGCCACGGCGGGTCAGGGCTATCCGTCTTATACCCATACACCTCCCGCACCGCTCGATGCCGGAGGCAGGCACATTGGGGTGTCGTGTCTCATGCCCACTCTACGCAATGAGCGGATGCCGAAGGATTACAAAGGACCAAGGAAGGTACCCAATTACACACCAGATCTCGAACTAGGGTCATGGATTGAGAGTTACGAACTTGCGATGGACATGTTCAACGTGAACGAGGCGGTTTGCGCCAAGTATTTCACTATGATGCTCGAAGGAACGGTGCGTGCGTGGTTGAAAAACCTGTCACCTAACTCCATCAACACTTAGGCAGAGTTAAAGGAGCGTTTCATCAAAAATTTCCGAGGGACTTGCAAACGCCCGATGACCATCGGTGACTTACAACACTACGTTCAGCGACCGGATGAGTCGGCCCATCATTGGACACGGCGAATTGCGGAGGTCATTCATTCGTCGGATGGCATCTCGGCGGCTCAGGCAGTGTTGATTCTAGAGAAAAATTGACATTACGAGCCTCTGGTGCTTAAGCTGGGGCGACTTAAGCGTAAGGTGCAGGACATGGGCGAGTTGATGGACACCCTCACCAGATACGCCGAGTCAGATGACACCAAGGATCCTGGAGAGGACGATGACAAGGTTAGCACCGCCAGGAAGGGCGATTCATCAAAGGGTCACTCCCAGTTTCAAGGACGGGGTAACCACAACCATGGCGGGCAAGGTAAAAGAAGACAACGGGAAGGTCCCACAGATTTCGTCGCTAATGCCAATACCGGTAACGAAAACCAGCGCCGGAAGAAGCGGGGTTTCAGTGGGAAGAAGTCGCGCAACTACCATCAAATGCTCAAAGGCCCCTGCCCACAGCATGCTACGACTGAGGGGCCGACGACCCATTCTTGGGAGGATTGCTATGTGATGCAAGAGTTCTGAGCTGAGGCGCTCAAGAAAGACTAAGGAGGTGATCAGGGCCAGCGACAGGAACAGTTTGGCGCACCCGGGTCACGCCAAAGCCCGTTCGGCGGCTTCCCTAACCCGGGTCCACACGGCAGGTCACAACCTAATAGCCGACAGTACCAAGTTCACAACCAACCGCAGTATAACCCGTCGGGAGTCTTTCAGCAACCACCCCGCAAGGAGATCTCCAGCGACAGGATGATCGTAGCGGTTTCCAGAATAACCCTAAGCAGCTGAACAGCGGGCAGTATCATGTGTTCACCACCAGCGCCTACAAACGGGACCAGAAGGTGAAACATAGAACTTTCAGCATGGCTGAACCAGCGCTCCCCAGGTACCTTCATTGGTCTGAACAACCCATAACCTGGAGTAGGGAGGATCACCCACCCTGAGATAATAACCCTGGCGACTTGGCTTTGGTCGTGGCTCCCCAAGCCGAAGGATACACCCTTTCCAAAGTCCTTATGGATGGAGGCAGTAGCATTAACATCCTATACTTCGATACCTTTCGAAGGATGAATCTCTTGGAGAAATACTTGATGTCGTCATCCACGGTTTTCCATGGCATTGTTCTGGGTAAGTCGGCGTATCCAATTGGGCGGATTAAACTTAACGTGGCTTTTGTCACAGAGTCCAATTACAGGAGCGAGTCACTCATGTTCGAGGTGGTCAAAATCAAGAGCCCTTACCACGCATTGTTTGGAAGGCCGGCTTACACGCGTTTCATGGCTCGCCCATGTTATGTTTATCTCAAGCTCAAGATGCCTGGTCCTAAGGGGCCTATTACGATCAGCGGAGACAGGAAGATAGCCCAAGAGTGCGAAGAAGGAGACGCAGCTTATGCCGAGATGGCTTGCGCGGCCGGGGAGCTCAAGTTTCACCAAGCCAGTGTTGACCCAACACACATGACGCCGCTCAAGAGGCCAACAATTGACTCTGAGCCGCCCCTCAAGTTTAAGACAACGGATGATACCAAGGTTATAGACTTCATGCTTGGCGACTCAACCAAGCAGTTCACTATTGGGACGGATCTGGATCCCAAATAGGAAAGCGCGCTCATCGAATTCATCTGTGAGAATCGAGACATCTTCGCGTGGAAACCTTTTGACATGCCAGGTGTACTGAGAGAATTCGCTAAGGACCATCTTAATACAGACCCCAAAGTAAAGTCAGTTCGGCAGTACCTTCGCAGGTTTAATGAGGAACGACGTAAGGCGATTGGAGAGGAAGTCGCCCGACTTTCGGCCGCCGGTTTCATCATCGAGGTTTTCCATCCTGAATGGTTGGCTAACCCGGTCCTGGTGCTAAAAAAGAACGGCACTTTCCACATGTGCATCGACTACACCGACCTCAATAGAGCATGTTCGAAGGATCCCTTCGCCCTTCCCCGCATTGATCAAATCATTGACTCAACGGCAGGTTGCGAGCTTTTGTGTTTCTTGGATGCTTATTCAGGATACCACCAGATCAAGATGGCGGTGGCAGACAAGGAGAAAATGTCCTTCATAACCCCCTTCGGAGCCTTTTGTTACGTGTCTATGTCGTTCGGGCTCAAGAGTGCGGGGGCAACTTATCAGCGTTGCATCCAAAATTGTTTGCATAACCAGATCGGACGTAATGTACATGCTTATGTTGACGACATCGTAGTCAGATCTCAGACGAAAGAGTCGCTCTTGGAGGATCTCAAGGAGACTTTTGACAATTTGCGTGTGTACCAGATGAGGCTTAACCCCACCAAGTGCGTGTTTGGTGTTCCTGCAGGAAAATTATTGGGTTTTCTGGTGTCAGAACACGGCATTGAAGCTAACCCGGACAAAATTGAAGCAATCACTTCGCTAGGAATATTAGCCAATATTAACCAAGTCCAATGCATGGCGGGTCGTATCGCGGCTCTAAGTCGCTTTATAAGTCGCCTTGAGGAGAAAGCCATTCCTCTTTATCAGTTACTCAAAAAAACTGATCGTTTTGTATGGACGGACGAAGCTATCGAAGCATTTGAAGCCTTGAAGTGATAACTGGCTAAGCCGCCAGTGCTGGCGGCTCCGACGGACAAGGAGCCTATGCTCTTGTACATCGCGGCTAATTCTAAGGCAGTGAGCGTGGCAGTGGTTATCGAGCGGAAGGGAGAAGGGAAGGAATATCCGGTTCAGCGACGAGTATATTTTATCAGCAAAGTCCTGACCCTCTCCAAACAACGCTACCCGCATCGGCAGAAGCTGGTCTTTGGGGTGTTTATGGCGAGTCGGAAGCTGAAGCACTACTTCCAAGAACATCCCATCACGGTAGTCAGTTCTGCCCCCCTTGGTGACATTATACAAAATCGAGAAGCAACTGGACGGATTACTAAGTGGGCCATCGAGTTAGGGCCTCAACACGTGCGATATACTCCCCATACGGCCATTAAATCTCAAGCACTAGTGGATTTCATCAACGACTGGGCAGAGTTGCAGATTCCAGAACATAGGCCCGATCACACATATTGGACCATCTATTTCGATGGATCTAGGCAGTTGGAAGGCTCGGGGGCTGGTGTGGTGTTAACTTCGCCTCAGGGTGAAAAATTCTGCTACATCCTCCGTCTCATGTTTCCCTGTACCAACAATGCAGCAGAGTATGAAGCCCTGCTCCATGGGTTGCGACTCGCCAAAGAGATGAACCTCACGCGAGTCAGATGTTTGGGCGACTCAGATCTGGTGGCACAACAGGTTTCTCGCACCTGGGATTCTAGAGATCCCTTGATGGCGGCTTACAGGCGAGCTGTGTCGTACGTGGCAGGTCACTTTCATGGTTATCAAGTGGATCACATCGACCGGCGACTCAATGAAGCAGCAGATGCTCTTTCCCGTCTCGGTTCACAACGTAAGCCGGTTCCTCCCAATGTCTTTTTAGATGTATTACATAACCCTTCGGTGAGGCTACCTTCACAGGAAGATTTGGCGGTGCCACACCCTAAGTCTCAACTTGTGGCAGCTCTTCGTGCCACCCCATATTGGGCGATTCCCTACATGGCGTATCTCACACGAGGAGAGTTACCCGTGGATGAGTTATTGGCTCGTCAAATCGTCCGTCGGTGCAAATCCATGGTCATACACAACGGCGAGTTGCATAAGCGAAGCACTTCAGGGGTATTTCAAAGGTGTGTCTCTTCCGAGGAAGGATGTATGATCCTCAATGAAATCCATGCGGGCGGCTGTGGTCATCATGCCGGGTCACACTCCTTGGTTTCTAAAGCCTTTAGGCATGGGTTTTATTGGTTGACGGCTCATGCAGACGTGGAAGAGATAGTTCGCCGATGTGATGGCTGCCAGAAATTTGGACGCCAGATGCACGTGCTGGCTCACGAGTTACGGATGATTCCAATCACTTGTTTGTTTGCAGTCTGGGGGCTGGACATGGTTGGTCCTTTCAAGATGTCGTCCAATAAAAAGTCTCACCTATTGGTGGCGGTTGACAAGTTCACTAAGTGGGTTGAAGCAGAACCTGTTAAGCTGTCATGCAGATACGACTCTCAAATTCTTGAAAAGGTTGATTTTCCGATTTGGATACCCTCATAGTATCATTACTGACAATGTTACTAACCTATCGAAGGGCGCAATGCAAGAGTTTTGTGGTCGAGAGCATATCCGGCTTGACGTTTCTGCAGTCGCGCATCCCCAGTCTAATGGGCAGGCAGAAAGGGCGAATCAGGAAATACTGCGAGGAATCAAGCCCCGTCTTACGATACCTTTGGAGTGTACTCCGGGATGTTGGGTGGAAGAGTTGCCCTCAGTATTATGGAGCATCAGGACCACCCCAAACCGCTTCACGAGTTTTACTCCTTTCTTTCTAGTCTATGGGGCAGAGGCGGTGTTGCCAAGTGATATCAGACACGATTCACCGCGAGTCGCCGCCTATGTAGAACAGGACAACAAGTTGGCACGACAAGATTTGTTGGATGCTTTGTAGGAAGAGCGAGACTTGGCTGCGTCGCGATCGGCGATCTATCAACAGGACTTGCGACGCTATCACAACCGCCGTGTCAAGAGTCGGACTTTTCAAGAGGGCGGCTTAGTGCTACGGTTGATTCAAGACCACACTGGTATGCATAAGTTATCACCTCCATGGGAAGGACCGTTTGTCATCAGCAAGAATCCTCGGAACGGCTCATACTATTTGGTGGATCTTCGCCCAGATCGGCCAACTACAGAGGTTGAGACAACTCGCCCATGGAATATAGCCCACCTGCGGCCTTACTACACCTAGATCCATGGGCTCCTTTCTTTTCTACAAATCTCAGAACTTGTAATCTTTTATTTATAAAGCAATAAAGCCGGCACCCACGAACTTCAGGGTCCTTTGCCGTTTGAGCTTCTGGAAAGCATGAGTCTTTATTGTTCTATGAGTCGTCCAAGCATGGACGCTATCAGTACCAAAAAGCATAGGTCGCCACGCTGCACTTGTTTCAAAACTGGGTACTGATAAGCCAAAGAGGACCAAAGTTGCCACATTGCACGGTTCAAACATGGGCGCCTTATATGATTCTGAGAATAAAGCCGGCTTACTTGGGGGCTACTAGTTCCCAAGTCGTTTTGCAGTAAGAGCGTAAAATGCTTCTGCAATCCTATGTCCGACTTTTCCCTAATCATAGGTCACTTGGGGGCTTCCACTCACTGAGTTCAGCCTAAATACCCTCTTGGCTAGCGAAAAATTACCGCATCACAAATGGTTACACTGGACTATGTGTTGCACAAAAATTACCGAAAAGTTACCACTTTTTGGACCCTGAACTCGCCTTGGTTAAAACATGAAAGTTACCGGCTAGAGCCACACATGGAAAATAGAGAAACCATTGGTTCACTGAAGCCTAACTCGCGCCTGATCAGCCGGTCTAAAAACTTGGGCTATTGCAAAAGCCTCCTTCGGGTAGCACTAGAGTTTTGCAAACTCGTCCTATCCTGTCGTAGCTCATCAAGCCTACAAATTCTTTACGACTATCTTCATGGCACTGCCGCAAGGTTTCGTAAAACTTTATATGACTCGCCGTGACTCACTGAGCCGGCTCTTTGTTTGTAACTCGCCATGACTTATTGAGTTGGCCTATGGCGTTTCCTCCCTGATAAACAGATTGAAGAAGCTTTTCTTGTCGACATGACACTTCCTAAACTATCAAGCATCAAGATTGGTAAAGGCGACTCATGATTCGCCTAAAGGATAAGCTATTCAGCGATGTCAAAACAAAAGGCATGGATGAAAGATTGTTTCCCTAAACAACTATTACATGGCTCACATGGCCATACCGGGTATCTTCTCCTGGTCAAGGAAAGATCAAAAAACAATTCCAGCAATGACTACACCCTGGTTAGACTTAAGCCGCCTCCGGGTCGCCTTGCCTTGAGCTCTCTCCATCTTCAATATGTAAGTCGCCGAATTTCCAGTTGCACTTGGACAAGGCAACGAATTCATCTTCGTCGTTCAGAAAGACAGATAAGTCTGCTTCAAAGTCGAAGGGATTCTTGGGCCGGCGAGGAGTCAGGCTGGTAATTCCAAATGAAGGAGGGGTCACCTTTTTGTTATTGACGTCATACGCAGCCTGGTATTTGTTCAAGTCCAAACTGGCCGCTAGCTGAGTCGCCGCGGCAGGGGACTCTTTCACAACCCGGTGGTAATCGTCTTCAGTAAACTCCGACTCGTCGTCCTTCAGCTCAGGGTAGCGAGCTGCTACTTCCTCTGGCTTCACTTCAGGGGCATACGCCAGGCACCGACTTAGGGTGGTCAGAGCTCCCTTGTGGGCGGCTGACCTCTTTAGCTCCTCTACTTGTGGTGGCAACGTTGACAAGCAACCCAGCATATTCTTGAAAGACTTGATTGGTTTCTTGTTGCCCATTACTGCCTTCATCGTCAACATGCTCCCTGTATACAGCTGCTCCGTAAAGATGTAAATCGCCTTAAGCTTCAGAATGCAGTCGTCTTGGAGATTGGCGGCTCGTGGACCTACAAAAGGCAAAATAATGACAATCGGTATTTGCAAACAAAGATTATGACTTATTTTTTCAAACGAGGGAATTGCTCCTTACCAAAGATGGCTTGGGTCATGTTGGAGACATGCTTTCTTAGCCCGAAGAGCTCCTGAAGGGCGGCTTCTAACTTTACCTCGGCTTGTTCTGCCCGCTGGAGGAGGGCGGCTTGGTCAGCATTAGCTTTCTTCTCTAAAATTTTGTGGTTGGTGATACGTCTCTGTCGTATCTACTTTTCCGAACTCTTTTGCCCTTGTTTTGGACTCTAATTTGCATGATTTGAATGGAACTAACCTAGACAAACGCTGTTTTCAGCAGAATTGCCATGGTGTTTTTGCGCAGAAATAAAATTTCTCGGAATGACCTGAAAATTTACGGAGAATTTTTGTGGAATATATGAAAAATACGACCCGAAGTTTGCTACTTCACCTATCTTTGTGACCGATAAGGATTATGAATTCTCTGTCGACCCTGAGTTAATCACTCTGGTCGAATCTGATACTTTTCACGGTTATGAGTCTGAAACGGTTGTAGCCCATCTTACCAAACTGCATGATATAGCCACCCTATTCACGAGTGAGGAAAAGATCCGCCACTACTATATCCTCAAGCTGTTTCCTTTCTCGCTAAAGGATGATGCTAAAACTTGGTTCACTTCTCTTGCGCCTGGTTGTGTGCGTAGCCCCCAGGATATGGTCTAGTACTTCTGTGAAAAATATTTCCCTGCCCATAAGAAGCAAGCTGCCTTGCAGGAAATATACAACTTTGCTCAAGCTAAAGAAGAGAGTTTCCCACAAGCTTGGGGGAGGCTCGTCCAGCTTCTGAATGCTTTGCCTGATCACCCTCTTGAGAAGAATGAAATACTTGATATCTTCTATAATGGACTTACCGATGCTTCTAGAGACCACCTAGATAGTTGTGTTGGTTATGTTTTTAGGGAACGAACCGTAGAACAAGCTGAGATTCTACTGAATAATATCTTGTGCAATGAGAATGCTTGGACTATTCCTGAACCACCTCCTAAGCCAACTCCGGAAAAAAAAGATATTCTATTCCTCAGTCCTGAAGATATGCAAGAAGCTAAGAAATCTATGCGAGAGAAAGGAATTAAATCTGAAGATGTCAAAAATCTACCACCTATCGAAGAGATCCATGGTCTTGATAACCCGATACAAGTAGTAGAAGTAAATTCTCTGTGTAGGTTTGATGAGAGTGATATTCCTTTTGATAAACCTGCTAGCCTATGCCTAGATGAATTTGATAACTTTGTTGCCAAACAACAGAGTTTCAATGATTATGTTAGCAGACAACTGGAACAGAATGCTCGTATGCTTAGTCATTTAAGTGCTTGTGTGGACAAAAATGTCAATGATCTTAAGCTCCTTAGTAAACATGCCTCTATGGTTACTACTCAAGTAGAACAAGTACTTAAGGCTCAGAATGACTTGCTCAATGAGTTGAATGACAATTCTGTCAGAGTCGTTACTAGAGGCGGTAGAATGACCCAGGAACCTTTGTATCCTGAGGGTCATCCTAAGAGGATTGAACAAGATTCTCAAGGAGTTAGCACTGATGCACCTAGTCATCCTAGAAAGAAGAAGAAAGATGATAGGAACCTACACGCTAGCAACCCAGATGCTGATACACCTGAGAGTCCAAACGATGTCTCTGTTTCTGATGCCGAGACACAATCTGGTGATGAAAATGAGCCTAATGATAATGTCGATAGTGATGTTCATGTTGATGCTCAACCTAGCAATGATAAGGATGTGGAGATTGAACCTGTTGATCTTGATAACCCACAGCCTAAGAATAAGAGATACGATAAGAATGACTTCATTGGTAGGAAGCAAGGTAAAGAGAGGGAACCATGGGTTTAGAAACCCATGCCCTTTCCTCCCAAACCATCCAAGAAAAAGGATGATGAGGATTTTGAGCGATTCATTGAAATGATCAGACCTGTGTTTCTGCAAATGCGTTTGACAGATATGCTCAAAATGTCTCCGTATGCTAAGTACATGAAAGATATTGTGACAAATAAGAGGAGGATACCTGAGGTTGAGATTTCCACCATGCTGCCTAATTATACCTTCAAGGGTGGAAATCCTAAGAAACTAGGTGATCCCGGAGTGCCCACTATACCTTGCTCCATTAAAGGCAACTACATTGGAACTGCTTTATGCGACCTTGGAGCCGGTGTTAGTGTTATGCCTCTCTCTCTTTATCGTATACTTGAACTGGATAAGTTGACACCAACTGAAATCTCTCTGCAAATGGCCGACAAATCAATTGCTTTCCCTATCGGCATTTGCGAGGATGTGCCTGTTGTGGTTGCTAATGTCACTATCTTAACAGACTTTGTTATCTTGGATATTCCCGAGGACGATGCCATGGCGGCCATCCTTGGAAGACCCTTTTTAAACACTGTAGGGGCTGTTATAGATTGCAACAAAGGCAATGTCACTTTCCATGTCAGCGGTAATGAGCATACAGTGCACTTCCGAAGAAACAATATTGAGTACATTGCATCAATGCTATCGAAAAAACTTCATCGATTCTTATTGGGAGCTTTGAATGCCCGATTCCTCGTGTCAAGATGAAGTATTATTTGCTTGTTGGGGAAGTACATATCCCCATTGAGGTGACCTAGGAGGCATGGTAAAGAAAGGGAACCATGGGTTCAGAAACCCATGCCCCTTCCTTCCAAACCATCCAAGAAAAAGGATGATGAGGATTTTGAGCAATTTGTTGAAATGATTAGACCTGTCTCTCTGCAAATGCGTTTGACATATATGCTCAAAATGTCTCCGTATTCTAAGTACATGAAGGATATTGTTACTAATAAGAGGAGGATACCTATGGTTGAGATTTCCACTATGCTTGCTAACTACACCTTCAAGGGTGGAACTCCCAAGAAATTAGGTGATCCCGGGGTGCCCACTATACCTTGCTCCATTAAAGGTAACTACATTAGAACTGCTTTATGCGACCTTGGAGCCAGTGTTAGTGTTATGCCTCTCTCTCTTTATCGTAGACTTGAGCTGGATAAGTTGACACCCAGTGAAATCTCTCTGCAAATGGCCGATAAATCACCTGCTTTTCCTATCGGCATTTGCGAGGATGTGCCTGTTGTGGTTGCCAACGTCACTATCTTAACAGACTTTGATATCTTGGATATTCCCGAGGACGATGCCATGGCGGTCATCCTCAGAAGACCCTTTTTAAACATTGCAGGGGCTGTTATAGATTGCAACAAAGGCAATGTCACTTTCCATGTCAATGGTAATGAGCATACGGTGCACTTTCCGAAGAAACAATATCGAGTACATTGCATCAATGCTACCAAAAAAACTTCATCGATTCTTATTGGGAGCTTTGAATGCCCTATACCTCCTTTTAAGATGAAGTATGATTTGCTTGTTGGGGAGATACACATCCCCATTGAGGTAACTTAGTGACTATTTGAAAATTCTCCATCTTCTTTTGCAATTCGAAAAGGTTTGTCAAGGATACTTGATCAACCTCAGTGACGGATTTCTTTCGATGACTATGAGACGGATGAATCCAGGAGTCACAAACCTCTGTTCCAAGCTTTCACCTTCGGTTGCTTAGAAGAAAAATGATAGGTTTAGTTTAGTTTTCCCTGTTTCTCTTTTAGCGTCCCGTAGAAAAGTACCCCGAAAATAGAAGTTCTCCGAATGTCCTGAAAATCAAGTATGATTTTTTCTGGAATTTTTGAAAAATACTGAGACGAAGAGCTAGTCTAGGGGCTGCACTAGTGGGCCACAAACCCTAGAGGCGCGGGCACCCCCTTGGCCGCGCCTACCAGGCTTGTGGGGCCCACGTGCACCCCCTCCACTCATTCTAGCTCCCATCTGCTTCTCCTACCTCCAGAAAAAATCGTTTCGCAGCTCAAACCCGTGTTCTTTCTCTTCTTGCTGGGATTTTTGATCTCCTTGCTCAAAGCACCATTCTCCGAACTGTTTTGGGGAAATTACTCCTTGGTAAGTGACTCCTCCATTGGTCCAATTAGTTTTTGCTCTAGTGCCTTATACTTCGCGTATTTTTGCTGCCTTGGTGACCATGTTCTTGAGCTTTGCATGCTAATTTTAGCTGGTCCCAAGTAGTTTTGATGCGTAATATGGCCTCTAGGCACTTGTCGGAGTAGTCGCTATGAGTTTTGTTAAGCCTTGTTCACTTTTCCTTAGAGTCACTAAAAATTTCAGAAATTTTCAGAGATAGAAAAGGGAAAAGATGAGGAGGTTCTTAAGAGGCTCTTCAAGCCGTGACCCCAAGGATGATGGAAGTGAGAAGAAGCCCAAGTATCCGGTCCCTTGAGTTGCAAAAGTTCGAGCGTGCGAGTGGCCAAGCGATGTGTTCTTACGCGCTGCCGGACTTTATGAGGAATTTTATTACTTGGTGGAGAACGCAGACCTTACCTCCTTCGTTGAAGATAAGTGTCTGCAATACCTCCTCCTCACTAATATCTTCGTACAAAGCTTTAACTTCTATCCGAGGAAGAATCCTCCTATGGTTGAGTTCAAACTTTATGATATCCCCGAGCGCATGTCACTCAAGGATTTTTGCAATGTTTGCAAATTACCTTATGTTGGGGATATTCATGAACCTCGTCCACGGGACTTGGAAGCTTTCATCGATACTATTGATGTAGGAGAGGAGAGAGGAGTGTCTTGCGCTAGAGCTGCTAGCATACATTTTCCCATGCTTCGGTACTTCTCAGTATTTGTGGGAAAATGTTTGATTGGCCGTGGGAAGGCTGGGTCCCTTAGCTCCCCAGATCTTGCGGTCTTGCGTGAAGCCCTTTATAATGATAAAACTTATAGCTTGGGCGCTATAGTAGCTCAACGGTTGAACACGAACCATTCTAAAGGCGTTCTCTATGGAGGTATCTATGCTACTCGTCTTGCTAGACATTTTGAGATACCCATTAGACTGGACGAGGAAGAAGAGATTCTTCTTCCCGAGAGATATCTAGATTATGATAGCATGGTTCGCCATGACTTTCTTGATAGAGATATAAATAGAAGGATGATTTATAACCTGGTATTTAGTCAGGGTACTCGTGAGACTATTACTTTTCCTGCTCCTTCTTTGTTCAATCTTCATGCAGGTAGGTACATTATTATGCCCTCGGACATCTACACATATTGGGGCTTAGCCCAACCATAGGTGCCCGTGCCCGAGCCACCAGTCAAGTACCAGACGCCATTTTATCAGTGGGAGCCAGAGGAGCTCACACAGCAGTGGCATCCTCAGTCCACTCCGGAGTACCCCGGAGCTGGTTATTTCCCTCCATGGGAGTAGACCAACTTAGGCCAAAAGCCTAAGCTTGGGGTAGTACGTGTTTCTTACCGACTTTATATTCTTGCTTATGCTTTCACTTTGTTAGTCGGTGTTCACACTTTGCCACTTTATCATCCATGTTAGTTTATTTCTTTTTGTCATTTTCTTTTCATGTGTCTGTCTAGTTTAAGAAAACCCAAAAGGATGTTCTTTTCTTCTTTTGCTTGTTGGGAGCTTTCCCGTGTAAATTGTTTTCTTTTTCTTTGGGTCAAGGTAGAAGACCATTGTTACAATGTTTAGTGGCTCTCGCATGCATATCTGTTTATATGTTAAAGAGCCATATTACTTTGTCTTCTCCTTTGTGTTTTCCTGTAGATTCCAGCGTAGTCCAATGCACGAGCACTCTTATTATTGTTCACATCGTTCGGTCGTGCAAGTGAAAGGCAATAATGACGATATATGATGAAGTGGCTGAGCCTGGAAAAGCTGGTATGAAATTGATCTATTTTGTTTTTGTAAATATTACTAGCTCAACGTTCCTAGTACAGCTTTGTTGTGAGAGAAACATGTTTGCAATGACAACTTAGAGATCATAGTTGTTGATGCCATGCTTACTTAGCTAGGAGCTTATAATGGTTTGTCTTGGATGCCCACATGAACTTTGAGATGACTATGATGTAGTATGATAGGATGGTATCCTCCTTTGAATGATTCAAGTGGCTTGAATTGGCACATGTTCACGCATGTAGTTGAAACAAAATCAACATAGCCTCTATGATATTCATGTTCATGGTGATTTATGTCCTACTCATGCTTGCACTCAATGTTAGTTAATCTCAATGCATTTTGATGACTGTTGTTGCTCTCTAGTTGGTCGCTTCCCAGTCTTTTACTAGTCTTCATTTGTACTAAGCGGGAATACTGCTTGTGCATCCACTTCCATAAACCCAAAGTTGTTCCATATGAGTCCACCATACCTACCTATATGTGGTATCTACCTGCCGTTCTAAGTAAATTTGCATGTGCCACTCTCTAAACCTTCAAGAAATAATTTGTTTTGCATGCCCGAACCGCTCATGTGTGACAATGGGCTATCAGTATCTTCCATGCTAGGCGTGTTATCCTCGATATGTGTTTATTCACTATCATTCACGAGAAAGGGGCCGGTAACTGGAATGCCCAGTTCCATGCTCAAATCGTAAAGATAATTGCAAACAAAACTCCCCCTGGATTGATATTGGAATGGACAACACCCGAGTATTCGGCTAATCGTGGAGTGTGATTGATTGGTGGTGGGGGAGTCAAAACTGTACTTTTCTATTTGGGAACCGCCTATAGCATATGTAGCGTGGAAGATGGTGAGAACTCTTGGTCATTGCGTTGACAATGAAAGCATGCCACCCAAAATTATTATCTCTGTTTTCAAAAGCTTGAGCTCTAGCACCTCTGCAAATAAATGCTTCCCTCTGTGAAGGGCCTGTCTATTTATGTTCCTGTTGAGTCATCCTCTTCTTATAGAAGCACCAATTAGAGAGCACCTATGTCATTTTTATGCTTTGCTTTTAACTATGTTGAGTATGACTATGACTGGATCTTCTTTGCCATGAATTACAATGTTTAGTCAGCCCTTGGTCTTTGAAGGTGCTCTGCATTTATGTTTTGCGGTCTCAGAAAGAGCTAGCGAGATATCATCTATTCGTACTGCTTCATGATTGTTTTGTTTGAAGTGTTGACGTTTGAGACTTATTATTATTTGCTCGCTAGTTGATTATGCCATTGATATGAGTTTACCGTGACACCTAGATGTCATTTCCTTTTGTGGTTTGCTTGTGATCTTGCTGAAATTATGGTTATGAGTTAGACATAGTTGCAACAACAAGATCAAACAGAGTTTGTAAAAGTTTTTCTTTTGTCTCTTTCAGTTTGTCAACTGAATTACTTGAGGACAAGCAAGGCTTTAAGCTTGGGGGAGTTGATACGTCTCCGTCGTATCTACTTTCCCGAACTCTTTTGCCCTTGTTTTGGACTCTAATTTTCATGATTTGAATGGAACTAACACAGACTAAAACTGTTTTCAGCAGAATTGCCATGGTGTTGTTTTTGCGCAGAAATAAAAGTTCTCGGAATGAACTGAAAATTTACGAAGAATTTTTGTGGATTATATGAAAAATACTGGCTCAAGAATCAGCGGAGGAAGTGGAGCTGTGAGCCCACAAGCCCACCACGCGCGGGCCCCCCTGGCCGCGCCTGGCAGGCTTGTGGGGGCCACAACACTCCACCGCCTCCAAATCCAGCTCTATTTAGCCTCTTTCGTCCGGAAAAAAATCAGGGAGAAGAGTTCATCGCGTTTTACGATACGGAGGCGCCGCCACCTCCTGTTCTTCCTCGAGAGGGCAGATCTGGAGTTTGTTCTGGGCTCCGGAGAAGGGAGATCATCGCCATCGTCATCATCAACCTTCCTTCATCGATAATTCCATGATGCTCTTCACCGTTCGTGAGTAATCTCATCGTAGGCTTGCTGGACGGTGATGGGTTGGATGAGATCTATCATGTAATCGAGTTAGTTTTGACGTGGATTGATCCCTAGTATCCACTATATTCTGAGATTGATGTTGCTACTACTTTGCCATGCTTAGTGCTTGTCACTAGGGTCCGAGTGCCATGATTTCAGATCTGAACCTATTATGTTGTCGCCAATATATGTGTGTTCTTGATCCTATCTTGCAAGTTGTAGTCACCTACTATGTGTTATGACCCGGCAACCCAGGAGTGACAATAGCCGGAACCACTGCCGGAGATGACCATAGTATGAGGAGTTCATGTATTCAGCAATTGTTAATGTGTTGGTCCGGTTGTTTATTAAAAGGAGAACCTTAATATCTCGTAGTTTCCATTAGGACCCCGCTGCCATGGGAGGGATGGACAATAGATGTCATGCAAGTTCTTTTCCCTAAGCACGTATGACTACATACGGAATACATGCCTATATTATATTGACGAACTGGAGCTAGTTACATATCTCTCCGTGTTATAACTGTTGCATGATGAATAGCATCTAGGATAATCATCCATCACCGATCCAATTCTTACGAGTTTTTCCTACTGGTCCTTGCTACGTTACTTTGCTGCTACTACTGTCACTGCTACTACTGTTACTCTGTTGCTACTGTTGTTACTTTGTTGCTACTGTTGTCACTTTGCTGCTACTGGTTATTGTTGCTACTGTTGCTATCATACTACCTTGCTACTGATACTTTGCTACAGATACTAAATCTTTCAGGTGTGGTTGAATTGACAACTCAACTACTAATACTTGAGAATATTCTTTGGCTTCCCCTTGAGTCGAATCAATAAATTTGGGTTGAATACTCTACCCTCGAAAACTGTTGCGATCCCCTATACTTGTGGGTTATCAGTTGGCTTTCATCTTCTCCATGTCAGCCAGAGCCAACTGATATTTTTCGTCCGACGCAGTCCGAGCATCCTGCTGTTCAGCTAAGCTTTTCTTCAAGTCAGCAAGAGATGACTCGGCCCGGGTCACAGATTCCTGCAAACCAATTTTGGGGAGACAAGTTTCAGAATTGTTGCAAGCAACATCCCTGACACTTGGGGGCTAATGTATGATTCTATTTGAATTCATGAAAAATACAATACCTGGCTCATATTTCAAAAGATGACCCGGCCCTTGGGGGCTACAGGTTAAAGTTTTTCTCTAAATACAAGACCCGGCTCATCTTTCAAAAGATGACCCGGCCCTTGGGGGCTATAGGTTGAAGCTTTTATCTAATACAAGACCCGGCTCATCTTTCAAAATATGACCCGACCCTTGGGGGCTACAGGTTGAAGCTTTTATCTAATACAAGACCCGGCTCATCTTTCAAAACATGACCCGGCTCATCTTTCAAAACATGACCCGGCCCTTGGGGGCTACAGGTTGAAGCTTTTATCTAATACAAGACCTGGCTCATCTTTCACAAGATGACCCGGCCCTTGGGGGCTATAGGTTGAAGTTTTTCTATCTAATGCAAGATTCGGATCATCTTTCAAAAGATGAGACGGCCCTTGGGGGCTATGGCAGATATGGGTCTATCAGCGATTGCAACAAATATTATGTCATCAAGCAACACTAGTTTCCTGGAAGGCTAATGGGTGGAAGAACACATAATAAAGGGCGTACGTCATGCTTGGCTTTCATCATGTGGATCAAGCTCTTATCCATTCCATAACTCGTTTCCAGGCGACTTACGAAGCCACAGCAGAGTTGGTCAAATTCGAGCTTCTCATAATGGGCATGTTTCAACTTAGTGACATCTTGTTCGGCGAAAGGATGGGATTATTTTGATGTGTGTTTGGATAACACCGCCACTGCAGGTTTGGAGTAACCAGTACCAGTGATAATTACGGTATCTGGATCTTCAGTCGCCTCAGAAGAGCTCGGTGGGTTAACATTGTGGGTGGTCTCTGATACGTCTCCGTCGTATCTACTTTTCCGAACTCTTTTGCCCTTGTTTTGGACTCTAATTTGCATGATTTGAATGGAACTAACCCAGACTAACGCTGTTTTCAGCAGAATTGCCATGGTGTTGTTTTTGGGCAGAAATAAAAGTTCTCGGAATGACCTGAAAATTTACGGAGAATTTTTCTGGAATTAATGAAAAATACCTGCGCAAAGATCCACCGGAGGGGGTGAGCCAGTGGGCCACAAGCCCAGACGGCGCGGCCACCCCCCTGGCCGCGCCATGAGGGCTTGTGGGGCCCACGGAGCTCCACCGCCTCCAAACTCAGCTCTATATATTTCGTTTCGCCCGGAAAAAATCAGGGAGAAGGATTCATCGCATTTTACGATACGGGGGCGCCGCCACCTCCTGTTCTTCATCTGGAGGGCAGATCTGGAGTCCGTTCTGGGTTCCGGAGAGGGGAAATATTCGCCATCATCATCATCAACCTTCCTCCATCACCAATTCCATGATGCTCTTCACCGTTCATGAGTAATCTCATCATAGGCTTGCTGGAAGGTGATGAGTTGGATGAGATCTATCATGTAATCGAGTTATTTTTGACGGGGATTGATCCCTAGTATCCACTATGTTCTGAGATTGGTGCTGCTACTACTTTGCCATGCTTAATGCTTGTCACTAGGGCCCGAGTGCCATGATTTCAGATCTGAACCTATTATGTTGTCGCCAATATATGTGTGTTTTATATCCTATCTTGCAAGTTGTAGTCACCTACTATGTGTTATGACCCAGCAACCCGGGAGTGACAATAGCGGGAACCACTCCCGGAGATGACCATAGTATGAGGAGTTCATGTATTCACCAAGTGTTAATGCGTTGGTCCGGTTCTTTATTAAAAGGAGAACCTTAATATCCCGTAGTTTCCATTAGGACCCCGCTGCCACGGGAGGAATGGACAATAGATGTCATGCAAGTTCTTTTCCCTAAGCACGTATGACTACATACGGAATACATGCCTACATTAGATTGACGAGCAGGAGTTAGTTACATATCTCTCCGTGTTATAGCTGTTACATGATAAATCACATCCGGCATAATCATCCATCACCGATCCAATGCCTACGAGTCTTTTACTACTGGTCCTTGCTATGTTACTTTGCTGCTACTGCTGTCATTGCTGTTACTGTTGCTCTCTCGCTACTGTTGTTACTCTGCTATCACTACTGATGTTACTTGCTGCTGCTGTCACTACTACTGTTCCTTGCTACTACTGTCACTGCTGCTGTTACTTGTTACTTTGCTGTTACCTGCTGCAACACTTTTCTGGTGCCATGGATACAACAAGTCAGGGATAGTCTGCCGTTAACAGACCCTTTTCTCGCACTATTGCTATCATACTACTTTGCTACTGATACTTTGCTTGTAGACACTAATCTTTCAGGTGTGGTTGAATTGACAACTCAGCTGCTAATACTTGAGAATATTCTTTCGCTTCCCCTTGAGTCGAATCAATAAATTTGGGTTGAATACTCTACGCTCGAAAACTGTTGCGATCCCCTATACTTGTGGGTCATCAAGACAATTTTTCTCGCGCCGTTGCCGGGGAGGCACACCTATATTCTCTAAGTCACTTGGTATTGACGTTTGCTGGTCACTCTGAGGAATCCGAAAGATCCAAGAATTGAAATATTGCCCTCAACTACGAGGACAGGTAAGGAACTGCCATCTAGCTCTGCACTTGATTCACCTTCAGTTATGAGTAGGTTTGCACATCACCTCCTACTAGAAATCTTGATATGTCGCCTGTGCTTGATGATGCTACTTCTGTTGCCCATGATGCGTATGATGATGCTATGCTTGATACTGCTTTTCCTGATGAAGCTATGCTTGATACTGCTTTTCCTGATGATGTCGTGCTTGATACTGGTTTGCCTTATGATGCCATGCCTGATACTGCTTTGCCACTAGGTGCATTCCTTGATGCACAAATTGCTAGAGTTGCTGCTAGATGTGATGAAACTTCTGAAACTGTTGATACTATTGAAGTAGAACCTGCTACTATGCCTGAATTGCCTGCTATGCCTGAACGTTATGTTATGGAGGGAGAGATAGTTGAGGATTTTCTTGCGTGTAAGGATAGCTATGATGTTGAGAAATTACTGTGCAAGTGGAAAGAAAAATCTTTGAACGCTGGGATGAAATACGACCCGAAGTTTGCTACTTCGCCTATCTTTGTGACTGATAAGGATTATGAATTCTCTGTCGACCCCGAGTTAATCACTCTGGTCGAATCTGATCCTTTTCACGGTTATGAGTCTGAAACGGTTGTAGCCCATCTTACCAAACTGCACGATATAGCCACCCTATTCATGAGTGAGGAAAAGATCTGCCACTACTATATCATCAAGATGTATCCTTTCTCGCTAAAGGATGATGCTAAGACTTGGATCACTTCTCTTGCTCCTGGATGTGTGCGTAGCCCCTGGATATGGTCTACTACTTCTCTGGAAAATATTTCCCTGCCCATAAGAAGCTGCCTTGCAGGAAATATACAACTTTGCTCAAGCTGAAGAAGAGAGTCTCCCACAAGCTTGGGGGAGGCTCATCCAACTACTGAATGCTTTGCCTGATCACCCTCTTGAGAAGAATGAAATACTTGATATCTTCTATAATGGACTTACCGATGCTTCCAAAGACCACCTAGATAGTTGTGTCGGTTGTGTTTTTAGGGAACGAACTGTAGAACAAGCTGAGATCCTATTGAATAACATCTTGTGCAATGAGAATGCTTGGACTATTCCCGAACCACGCCCTAAGACAACTCCGAAGAAAAGAGGTATTCTATTCCTCAGTCCTGAAGATATGCAAGAAGCCAAGAAATCTATGCGAGAGAAAGGCATTAAATCTGAAGATGTCAAAAATCTACCACCTATCGAAGAGATCCATGGTCTCGATAACCCGATACAGGTAGTAGAAGTAAATTCTCTGTGTAGGTTTTATGAGAGTGATATTCCTTTTGATAAACCTGCTAGCCTATGCGTGGATGAATTTGATAACTTTGTTGCCAAACAACAGAGTTTCAATGATTATGTTAGCAGAAAATTGGAACAGAATGCTCGTATATTTAGTCATTTAAGTGCTTGTGTGGACAGAAATGTCAATGATCTTAAGCTTCTGAGTAAACATGCCTCTATGGTTACTACTCAAGTAGAACAAGTACTTAAAGCTCAAACTGACTTGCTCAATGAGTTGAATGACAATTCTGTCAGAGTCGTTACTAGAGGCGGTAGAATGACCGAGGAACCTTTGTATCCTGAGGGTCATCCTAAGAGAACTGAACAAGATTCTCAAGGAGTTAGCACTCATGCACCTAGTCATCCTAGAAAGAAGAAGAAAGATGATAGGAACTTGCACGCTAGCAACCTTGTTGCTGCTACACCTGAGAGTCCAAAGGATGCCTCTGTTTCTGATGCTAAAACACAATCTGGTTATGAACATGAGCCTAATGATAATATCAATAGTGATGTTCATGAAGATGCTCAACCTAGCAATGATAAGGATGTGGAGATTGAACCTGTTGATCTTGATAATCCACAGCCTAAGAATAGAAGATACGATAAGAATGAATTCATTGGTAGGAAGCATGGTAAAGAGAGGGAACCATGGGTTCAGAAACCCATGCCCTTTCCTCCCAAACCATCCAAGAAAAAGGATGATGAGGATTTTGAGCGATTCATTGAAATGATCAGACCTGTGTTTCTGCAAATGCGTTTGACAGATATGCTCAAAATGTCTCCGTATGCTAAGTACATGAAAGATATTGTGACAAATAAGAGGAGGATACCTGAGGTTGAGATTTCCACCTTGCTGGCTAATTATACCTTCAAGGGTGGAACTCCTAAGAAACTAGGTGATCCCGGAGTGCCCACTATACCTTGCTCCATTAAAGGCAACTACATTGGAACTGCTTTATGCGACCTTGGAGCCGGTGTTAGTGTTATGCCTCTCTCTCTTTATCGTATACTTGAACTGGATAAGTTGACACCAACTGAAATCTCTCTGCAAATGGCCGACAAATCAATTGCTTTCCCTATTGGCATTTGCGAGGATGTGCCTGTTGTGGTTGCTAATGTCACTATCTTAACAGACTTTGTTATCTTGGATATTCCCGAGGACGATGCCATGGCGGCCATCCTTGGAAGACCTTTTTAAACACTGCAGGGGCTGTTATAGATTGCAACAAAGGCAATGTCACTTTCCATGTCAGCGGTAATGAGTATACAGTGCACTTTCCGAAGAAACAATATCGAGTACATTGCATCAATGCTATCAAAAAAACTTCATCGATTCTTATTGGGAGCTTTGAATGCCCGATTCCTCGTGTCAAGATAAAGTATTATTTGCTTGTTGGGGAAATACATATCCCCATTGAGGTGACCTGCTGACTATTCGGAAATTCTCCGTTCTCTTTTGCGATTCGAAAAAGTTTGTCAAAGAGACTTGATCAACCTCACTGACGGATTTCTTTCGATGACCATGAGATGGATGAATCGAGGAGTCACAAACCTCTGTTCCAAGCTTTCACCTTAGGTTGTTTAGAAGAAAAATGATTGATTTAGTTTAGTTTTCCCTGTTTTCTGTCTTAGCGTCCCGTAGAAAAGTACCCCGAAAATAAAAGTTCTCCGAACGTCCTGAAAATCAAGTATGATTTTTTCTGGAATATTTGAAAAATTCTGAGACAAAGAGCTTGTTTGGGGGCCACACCAGTGGGCCAAAAGCCCTAACGACGCGGGCACCCCCCTGGCCCCGCCACCCAGGCTTGTGGGGCCCACAAGAACCCCCTCTACTCATTCTTGCTCTCATCTGGTTCTTCTACCTCCAGAAAAAATCGATTCGCAGCTCAAACCCGTATTCTTGCTCCTCTTCCTGGGATTTTCGATCTCTTTGCTCAAATCACCATTCTTCGAACTATTTTGGGGAAATTACTCCTTGTTAAGTGACTCCTCCATTGGTCCAATTAGTTTTTGCTCTAGTGCCTTATACTTCGTGTATTTTTGCTGCCTTGGTGACTATGTTCTTGAGCTTTGCATGCTGATTTTAGCTGGTCCCAAGTAGTTTTGATGCGTAATATGGCCTCTAGACACTTGTGGAGTAGTTGCTACTAGTTTAGTTGATCCTTGTTCACTTTTCCTTTGGGTCACTGAAAATTTCAGAAAAGGAAGATGTTCAGGAGAAACTATCATGGTGGTTCCTCAGGCAAGAGAGGTCCCCATCTTGCGATTCGAGAGCCCGATCCTTACGAATCAAGGGACGTGCAGGTACAACCATGTGACTCACCTTCTGATGAATTTATGATTGAGGCAGGTTTCAAAGATGAGTTTGATGCACTTGTTCGCAACGTCGGACTCGAAGAATTCATATCCGATAAATGTGAACAGTATGTTGCTCTCACTGCCTCCTTTGTTCATAGATTCAATTTTTCAGTTGGCCGTGACACATCGGTACTGTTTGATCTCTATGACAAATCATATACCATGGATTTAGAGGATTTCAATAGAATTTGCAAGATACCTATTTGGGGTAGCCTCAATGATCCTCCTAAATCTTCGGTTAGAGATTTTTTTTTCTCTGGTATAACTGTTGGAGAAACTAGAGACATTAAGCAAGCTACCATGGGGAGTATTCATTTTCCTGCCTTGCATTACTTTGCCCTCTTCATAGGCAGATGCATTAACGGCAAGATTGAGCATTGTCACCTCTGCGCACCCGACCTTAGTATCCTTAAGAGCGCAGTAACGGGTGATAAGAGTTTCAACATGGGAGCTATTATAGCAAGGAGGCTGAATAAGAATGCTAATGAAGGGGATTTCTTTGGTGGGATCTATGCCACTCGCATAGCAAATTTTCTTGGAGTACCCATCCGCGAAGGAGATCCCCCGCTCCATACAGCTTTCCTTGACCGCGTCGCTTTGAGACGCTACCAGTTCCTTGAGAGGGATGACGAATCCCTCCTATACCGTTTGATATTTAACCGGTAGCGTGTTTTCCATATTACCCTTCCTGCTCCTGCCTTCTTTGACTTTCAGGTAAAACGGAGATATTACATAACCAGAGGAGAGGCAGAGGAGTATGAGAGGGAGGCAAAGGCTGCTCGTCTCCGTGAGGCAGCTATTCAAGCAGTGGCTGCAACGCTCCCGTATAACCCCCATTATGATTTTGGGTTTCGCCAGGACCATCCTTGGGAGTAGAGCAACTTAGGCCAAAAGCCTAAGCTTGGGGGAGTACGTGTTCTCACCGACTTTACATTCTTGCTTATGCTTTCACTTTGTTAGCTGGTGTTCACACTTTGCCACTTTATCATCCATGCTAGTTTATTTTCTTTTTCTCGTTTTCTTTTCGTGTGTCTGTCTAGTTTCAGAAAACCCAAAAAGATTTTCTTTTTCTTCTTTTGCTTGTTGGGAGCTTTCCCGTGTAAATAGTTTTCTTTTTCTTTAGGTCAAGGTAGAAGATATTGGTTACAATGTTTAGTGGCTCTCGCATGCATACCTGTTTAGCTGTCAAAGAGCCATATTACTTTGTCTTCTCCTTTGTGTTTGCTTGCAGATTCCAGCTTTAGTCCAATGCACGAGCACTCTTATTATTGTTCACATCATTCGGTCGTGCAAGTGAAAGGCAATAATGATGATATATGATGAAGTCACTGAGCCTGGAAAAGCTCGTATGAACTCAATCTATTTTGTTTTTGTAAATATGACTAGCTCATGATGCCTGATTCAGCTTTGTTGTGAGAGAAACATGTTTGCAAAGACAACTTAGAGATCATAGTTGCTTAAGCCATGCTTACTTAGCTTGGAGCTTATAATGGTTTGTCTTGGATGCCCACGTGAATTTTGAGATGATTGTGTTGTAGTATGATAGGATGGTATCCTCCTTTGAATGATTCAAGTGGCTTGACTTGGCGCATGTTCACGCATGTAGTTGAAACAAAATCAACATAGCCTCTATGATGTTCATGTTCATGGTGATTTATGTCCTACTCATGCTTGCACTCAATGGTAGTTAATCTCAATGCATTTTGATGACTGTTGTCGCTCTCTAGTTCGTCGCTTCCCAGTCTTTTGCTAGCCTTCACTTGTACTAAGCGGGAATACTGCTTGTGCATCCACTCCCATAAACCCAAAGTTGTTCCATATGAGTCCATCATACCTACCTATGTGCGGTATCTACCTGCCGTTCCAAGTAAATTTGCATGTGTCACTCTCTAAATCTTCAAGAAATTATCTGTTTTGCATGCCCGAACCGCTCATGTGGTGACAGTGGTCTATCAGTATCTTCCATGCTAGGCGTGTTATCCTCGATATGTATTTATTCACTATCATTCACGAGATAGGGGCCGGTAATTGGAATTCCCAGTTCCATGCTCAAATCGAAAAGATAATTGCAAACAAAACTCCCCCAGGATTGATGTTGGTATGGACGGTACCCGAGGATTCGGCTAGCCATGGAGTGTGATCGATTGGTGGTGGGGGAGTCAAAACTTTACTTCTCTGTTTGGGAACCGCCTATAGAATGTGTAGCGTGGAAGATGTTGAGAACTCTTAGTCATTGCATTGACAATGAAAGCATGCCACCCAAAATTATTATCTCTGTTTTCAAAGCTTGAGCTCTGGCACCTCCGCAAATCAATGCTTCCCTCTGCGAAGGGCCTGTCTATTTATGTTCCTGTTGAGTCATCCTCCTCCTATAAAAGCACCAATTAGAGAGCACCTCTTTCATTTTTATGCTTTGCTTTTAACTGTGTTGAGTATGACTATGACTGGATCTTCTTTGCCATGAGTTATAATGTTTAGTCAGCCCTTGGTCTTTGAAGGTGCTCTGCATTTATGTTTTGCGGTCTCAGAAAGAGCTAGCGAGATACCATCTGTTCGTACTGCTTCATGTTGTTTTGATTGAAGTGTTGACATTTGAGGCTTATTATTATTTGCTCGCTAGCTGATTATGCCATTGATATGAGTTTACCGTGAGACCTAGATGTCATTTGCTTATGTGGTTTGCTTGTGATCTTGCTGAAATTCTGGTTATGAGTTAGACATAGTTGCAACAACAAGATCAAACAGAGTTCGTCAAAGTTTTTCTTTTGTCTCTTTCAGTTTGTTAACTGAATTGCTTGAGGACAAGCAAGGCTTTAAGCTTGGGGGAGTTGATACGTCTTCGTCGTATCTACTTTTCCGAACTCTTTTGCCCTTGTTTTGGACTCTAATTTGCATGATTTGAATGGAACTAACCCGGACTAACGTTGTTTTCAGCAGAATTTCCATGGTGTTGTTTTTGTGCATAAATAAAAGTTCTCAGAATGACCTGAAAATTTACGGAGAACTTTTCTGGAATTAATGAAAAATACCTGCGCAAAGATCCACCACATGGGGTGAGCCAGTGGGCCACAAGCCCAGACGGCGCGGCCACCCCCCATGGCCGCGCCATGAGGGCTTGTGGGGCCCACGGAACTACACCGCCTCCAAACTCGGCTCTATATATTCCGTTTCGCCCGGAAAAAAATCAGGGAGAAGGATTCATCGCGTTTTACGATACGGAGGTGCCGCCACCTCCTGTTCTTCATCTGGAGGGCAGATCTTGAGTCTGTTTTGGGCTCCGGAGAGGGGAAATCGTCGCCATCGTCATCATCAACCTTCCTCCATTGCCAATTCCATGATGCTCTTCACCGTTCGTGAGTAATCTCATCGTAGGCTTGCTGGACTGTGATGAGTTGGATGAGATCTATCATGTAATCGAGTTAGTTTTGATGGGGATTGATCCCTAGTATCCACTATGTTCTGAGATTGATGTTGCTACTACTTTGCCATGCTTAATGCTTGTCACTAGGGCCCGAGTGCCATGATTTCAGATCTGAACCTATTATGTTGTCGCCAATATATGTGTGTTTTAGATCCTATCTTGCAAGTTGTAGTCACCTACTATGTGTTATGACCCGGCAACCCCGGAGTGACAATAGCCGGAACCACTCCCGGAGATGACCATAGTATGAGGAGTTCATGCATTCACCAAGTGTTAATGTGTTGGTCCGGTTCTTTATTAAAAGGAGAACCTTAATATCCCGTAGTTTCCATTAGGACCCCGCTGCCACAGGAGGGATGGACAATAGATGTCATGCAAGTTCTTTTCCCTAAGCACGTATGACTACATACGGAATACATGCCTACATTAGATTAACGAACGGGAGCTAGTTACATATCTCTCCGTGTTATAGCTGTTACATGATGAATCACATCTGGCATAATCATCCATCACCGATCCAATGCCTACGAGTCTTTTACTACTGGTCCTTGCTACGTTACTTTGTTGCTACTGTTGTCACTGCTATTACTGTTGCTCTATCGCTACTGATGTTACTCTGCTGTCACTACTACTGTTACTTGTTGCTGCTGTCACTATTGTTGTTCCTTGCTACTGCTGTCACTACTCCTGTTACTTGTTACTTTGTTGTTACCTGCTGCAACACTTTTCTGGCGCCATTGATACAACAAGTCAGGGATAGTCTGCCGTCAACAGACCCTTTTATGGCACCATTGCTATCATACCATTTTGCTATTGATACTTTGCTTGCAGACACTAATCTTTCAGGTGTGGTTGAGTTGACAACTCAGCTGCTAATACTTGAGAATATTATTTCGCTTCCCCTTGAGTCGAATCAATAAATTTGGGTTGAATACTCTACCCTCGAAAACTGTTGCGATCCCCTATACTTGTGGGTCATCAGTCTCCTTTAAAGGGCTTGGAGAGTCGTGCCGGACGTCGGGAATGTCATCTGCGGGATCATCATGAGCCGCCGCTGGCTCCTCATCAAGTTCTGGGGCAGAGGTGCTCACGCCTAACACATCAGTTATTTTAGGAGCAGAAGACAAGTCACCAGTTTTTCTCTTCTTCGCTTGTGCTTTGAGGAAAAGACATCAAAGTTAGAACAAATATCATTATTGGGAAGGGAAAAGGTTAATAAAAGAACTTACCCCTGTACACAAATCATGGGCGGAAGAGATGACAGCACTGAGTCGCCAGATGAAGGAGGAGAAACCTGAAAGAATAAAAGTTCAAAGAGTGAATGAGTTGTGAATCACATTTTTACAAGAAGGAGAGTGTGTTTAACAGGAGTATACCTCGCTTGTGCGCTTCCGACCGGTTGTCTTTTTAGGTAACCCAGAAACTAAGTCGCCAGAGAGGCTCCGGGTTTTACGTTTGGGAGTGTATTTCGCCTTCTTCAAAAGGACATCAGGGTCCATATAAGCATTTGGGTGAGACATGGGAACTTTTCCACAAATCCGCCTGGCCGGCCTAGGTGGAGAGGAAGTTGAGTTGGAAGAAATAGAAATTACCTCAACCATGTCATCTTGGCTCTCATAGCCATCGTCCTACGTACAAAGGTAACCGGAAATAAACATAAGTCGGAACATAATGATGACAAACAAAAGGGTAAATTTTTACATGTGACTGTTCTTCGCCGGCTTGGGACTCGCCGACGACGGATGAATCCTTGACGGCGGATTTGCCCTTGTTCGTCTTTTTCTTCTTCTTCGGCGACGGCTTAGTTGTTTTCTAGGCAGTCACCTTTGGCCTTCGAGACCAAAATGGATCACCTTTCTGGTGGATATAATCAAAATTCAAACCTGGAACGCTGGCACGTATGTTGAAAAAGGTAGAAGGAGGCGACTTAGAATGTTACCGGTGGAGTCGGGTTGGTGAGGCAAAAAGTCTTGAGTCCGACCTTGGCACAGTTTTCCAAGGACTCGCCGGTTAGCTTCTTGATTATGTCAACAATATCTCTCTCGGGGAGTCTTTTATGATGAAAACATTGAGGGTGGTTCACGATGCCATCGTATTCGCACATAAGACCATTCCGGCGACTCTGAGGGAGAATATTCCACTCCATCCAGCAACGGAATAGGTCAACCCCGGTGAGCCCATTATTGGTCAAACACCGCAACTCGGAGAAGATGGGGATGAATTCCGATTCTTCTTCTTCGGTAAGCTTCTCTAGAAGTTTGAAGTCCATGGGTAGGCGATCTTCTCTATAACCCGAAAGTGGGTTCTCACCGGGAGGAGAAGTGTCACGACAATAAAACCAAGACTCGGCCCACCCTTTGGGATGGCTGGATAGGAGGACGGACGGAAACCCGCACTCACGGTGCCGCTGGATGTTGGCCCCCCCGAGTTCCAAGTTGGGCCTGTTGGAAAATTCGGTCTGGCGGTTCAGATGGAAGAAGTTCCAAAATAATGGAACTCTGGGCTCTATCTTCAGGTATGCCTCGCAGAAAACTTGGAACTGACAGAGATTGCTGATGGAATTGGGTCCCAGATCCTGAGGGTGAACGTTGAGAAAATGCAGAGCGTCTCTAAAGAACTTTGATCCGGGCGGTTTGAAGCCTCGTTCAAGATGATCAATGAAACTAACTACTTCCCCTCGGTAGGATTGGGAATCACCTCGCCTGGGGCGGTCCGCCAACCAATGACTTCCTTACTATCAAGATGACCCGACTTGACAAATTTCTCAACAAAGGGGTCATTGATCTTGGTCGGTAGCCAATCGCATTTTGAGATGCTAACCATGACTACAAAAAAGAAGGAACAAGGCGGCTCATTAAGGACCATAAAACGTGGTAACTCGCCAGTTGGAGGTCTACAATATGTCTGTAAGGGCCTTATGACTCGCCATTAGGTGACCAAGAAAAGAGACTTGAATATGAGGATATTCTAACTCGCCAGTTGAGCGACTTATGGTATGTCTACGAAGGCGTTATGACTCGCCCTTCGGTGATCAAGGGCTTAGCTTTGGCAATGTTCTAACTCGCTGTGGTGGAGGATGGCGAGTGGCGATTCAAAAAGGATTCTTAACTTAGGATATTCCCGGAGTGGGATAAACAAGTTTCTAAAAACAAACAATGGAATACGGATCTACGGGTGGATCAAATTAAGGAGATAATGCTTAAACAAGGCTGCGAAGACTACGAACGCCCGAAAGTGACAGGGATGTATCATGAATCTATGCAGTAAATACATCAAAAATGACCAACAAATGCGGCGGTGCTACTGTGCTCTACTACTACGAAGGATCTATCGGAAGTATAGTTGATGGATCTAGAAACGAGAAGGGGTCATCGTTGCATTCCGGGGATGAACTTAGACGAACATGGCAGCAAGATCTAACCCTAATGGGGAAAAGAAGCTTACCTGAGAAAGGAGGATTGATCCCCGGAAGAAGATGCGGACGGTTGCGGCGGATCTTGCTCCTCCGGTCGGCCTGCGGACGTCCGGGCTGAGATGGCTGGCGGCGAAGCTTCGAAATGGCGGTGAGACACGGGCGTTGGCGCGAGGAAGACGAAGGTCGATGAGGGAGCCGAAGTGGGGGTAGGTGACGGTGCCCCCACTCCCCCTACGGTTATTTAAAGGCCAGGTGTTGGAATCGAGGCAGGCGCGGTAATAGAGGCGACAAACTGAAAATTTGCAATGATGGCGCCTGGATTTTTGGGATAAATAAATGGTGGTGCAAAAGATCCGTTGGGTGGTTGCATCATTAAGTCCCGAAAATGGAGGGATAAGGTGATTTCATCGAAAATTGCTTGGCGTCTCAAACAATTCATGACGGATAGCGGCTTAGGCTTATCGTTCGTCAAAAGATAGGAGTAATACAAGTCGCCCCAAAAAGAGTGGAAGTTTATTGGCATGAATAAATTCAAGACAATCTGGGCCTAATGTTGGGGATATTACCTGCGGTGTAACCCGCCCTAGCTGGGCCGGTTCACTAAAGGGGCGACTCATCTATTGGCAATACAAGCCTTGGCCCGAGGGGCCCAGGAGCCGGATGGCGGTTCAGGAGCTATACAGAGGATAAACCGCCAAGGAGGTTTCTGGTCTTGGAAAGCACGGCGACTTAGAGATAAGGAAGACCACGATCTGTAGCGTGGCTAGGACTCTTGTAAATCCTAGGACCTCGACCTGTATATAAAGGCGAGTCCCTGAGAAAGTTAGGGCAGGTTAGAAATCATCGAGAGTTAGGTCACACGAGTTACACCCTCCTTGTAATCAAAACGAGGGGCCGAACCTGGGTAAATCTGAGTCTCGCTTTCGCTCACCCCTTTAAGTCGCCACCAAGGTGCGATGGCTTCTTCATTAAGTCCTTTCACGAGGACATCTGCCGTGACAAAACCAGGACGGCAACGATCCGCCCCACTCCCCGAGTGATTATGTATGAGATATCTATATGTTGTAATATTCGGAGTGACATGTGTTTCACAATATGACATGATGGTTGGAGCCACGGAGTTTTCCCCTTAATGTTTTGTGTGCCCACTTTGTTGTAATAGAGTAGCTATAAAGATAGCAGTAATATTGTAGGCCGCGGTGACAAACTTACACAGAGGACCCGGATGCAAGGAGGATGTACATGAGGACAAATAAGAAAAGTTGAAGAAACTACTACCATGTATTGATTTTGAAATTGCTGCCATGGCAAGCAGTTTGCATATAAAACTGTTTTTGTTAAAACGGTTGCCACAAGAGCGTTTTTCTTCTTCCAAGGCGACCTTTTCGGCTGAAATTCCGTGAATATGATAAAGACTTTGTTCGTAAGGGCCATACCATGTCATGCTATCTTGAATTGCCTGGGATGTTTAATCCCTTTTTGGGTGTACCCTTTTGATTGCGCACTAGTCGTTTTTATTGATGTGATCTTTCACACTAAAATATCATATAGTTTAGTGTTCTCCCATGTATAGCTCTGTCTAGAAAACATATCTCTTCAAGGTACGACATATAAATATGAGTACGAACGACTAGTGAGGTCTAAGGTAGATGAAAGTCAAACCTCACTCTCGGCATTTGGTTATCTTGACGTTCATGCAGTATAGTCTTGAGATCGGAACACACCCATCAAAAAATGAACAAGAGTCACATGATGATGTGATCGGGAAGTTCACCTACTGATTGAAATTATTCATCAACAATGATGCACGTTAATGGAGTTGAGTTAATTTATGGATCTTGAATCATTAAATTTCATTTATGAGAGATGTGTGTTTGAGTGGAAGCGCATTTTAGAATTAAATAAGTTGAATTACTATTGCAATTAATTACTCCCTCCGTCACGGTTTAGAAGGCACGCTTGGAAAATCTCTCGGACCAAGGTAGTCATCGACTGGTTGTGAGATGTAGCAGGTGTAAGCGCAACTGAGAAAATACTAGTAGTAATGTGTGATCAGCAAATTGGAAGGGCGCATGCATGAGTAGTACTAGTATTAATTAATAGGAGTAATTGCTTTCGTACCTTAAACCTTGTCTATTACGAAAACGCATGCAAGTTTAACTGTGCCTTCTAAACCGTGACAGATGAACTATGAACCTTGTCAATAGTATAATTTTCATTATAATTGTGAAATAATGGCTTGTGGTTCCACCTTTCTAGTGGACACCGGAGGCCACAGGGGGCCGAGGGGAGCCCTAGAGAGCCTAGGTGACCGTGTAAGTTGGGCGCCTCCATTAGGTGCCTAAGAACTAGGGGCAACCTTATACTGCCAATAGTAAAATACAGACACCCCTTACATGTTCTGTGACATTTGCTCCTCATGTTACCAGATCTACCATGTTAATTGAGATGAAATTGTTAGAGAAACTATAGATCTGATTTCACACATACAAGTGTTGTGAACACACGCATATACATATGCTGCACAAAGTTAGAAAAGCTAGTATGCGGCACATAACATTAAGAAAAAGCAGTAATATTTCTAATTTATAAAGTTATAGGAAAGAATATCAATTATCAAAAGGTGACTATAGGCAACATTGCAACGTTGTTGCCGACCTTTCATTTCTTGGTGATTGCATATGATCATGAGACGAGTCTCTTTCATTGACACAAGAAGTGTTGTTCATGGTAACACATGACAACTCATTCTCACACCAAGTTCGATCGAATATTCGAACATCAAAGCAGGAGCTCCCACTGTACTCAAACAACAAGATGTCACCCTGTTCAAGTTCGTAAGAGCTGGCAAATGTTTCCCATCCAGATTGGAAAACCAGGACATTCCCTTCCTTGGAAACCCGAAGGTTATATGTTTTTACCATCCGGCACTTCTAGCTTGACTTCATCAGTTATACGCTCCCTGATATTGTTCTCTAACCTTCTTGGTACATCCTGTAGGAATAATTAAATAAATAAATGGGAGCTTTCTTGATTGGAAAAACATAGTTCCTGTTTAGGCAATCAAGAGTGCTCTATAGAAGTTTGTTTGTTAGATAAGACCAACACTCATTTTATTTCAGGAAGATAACACTCATCAAATCATATCAAAATGTAGTCATATCAGTACCAAGCAAAGACTAGTTTTGTGTGACTACATGAAACTAATCCAGTATATTATAGAGTTGGAACTTTTACACTGCATTGGAAAATATAAGGAACAACATCAGAGGCACCTAATACTTAGTTCATCACCATGCCCGTAATTATCTTTTATTGAGTAATATGTACTCACACGTCACTGTTCTTTTCTAATCTATTCTATTGAGATTTCACTTTCTGTGGCATGTGACTTTGATCACCTTAGAAACATAATAGATGGAGCACTTTTAGAAAAAAAAATACCACAGGTTCTCAAACATCATTTCCAAAGGAATGGATGTATTCTTCCCCATCCCATGTAACTCTACTCTTGGTAATTGCTTCAGTTTGGGTAATATAAGGTTCAGACCGGCATAAGCCCGTTGTTGACGCGTCAAAAAAAGGAATAAAGATAGTACTAGAAAACCAAGTCTATACACGAGACACCTTGTTGCACAAGAACTGTGAATGAACAAGGTCTTACCATGAAATTGTTAGGAATAAGCAGCTTGTATTCCCATGAGGCCATAGACCGATATACGTGTACAGGTGGTGAACTATATGCAGGAAACCCCTTATATATTAGGATAAATACAAAAGGGTACATGATTTATATTATAACTCTAACATCACCCCCCCCCCCCCTCAAACTCATGGTGGATGAACAACACTGAGTTTGGAGAGATAAAAGCCATATTATGCTCTAGTCTCGGCCTTCGTGAGGAAATCCGCCAACTGTAACTCGGAAGGCACATACTGAAGAGCAATGACCTGATCCTGCCAGGGCCAGACCAACCATGGTGCCAAATGTGCCACTTGCACAGGGCCCATAATTTTAAGGGGCCCCAAATTTAGTATATAGAACTAGTAGTATTTCTTAAAAAAATATCATACTCACTGGAATTAGGACTAAGTCGATCGGAAGCTAGGATTGGGCCCGAGACGAGACCATCAAACACATGTGCTTGATCGGTATTTTTTAAAAATAAAGAGGAAACAGCTCGATCGATAATATGGAAACGCTACCGTCGGTCTAAAAGGCATACCGTCGCTATAGGCAACATGATCGTCTCGTTGCCTTCGTCTCATCAGATCGATCGCATTTAGACTGTTGTCGTTGTTGCCTTCGTACCTTCCTCTCCCAAATTTCAAAGTCGTCGCTTCGTCGGATCGATTCGTGACCGATTCTAGCCTTCAAGTGCTTAGTGAGTCCTCTTTTTCAATTAACTTCGATTCCTATTCCTAGTTCTGAATTTCTTAGTTAACTTTTGGCAGGGATCGTTACTTCGTTAGAAATCGGTATTTACCTCCTCGGTTAAAGATCATAGTTTAGCAGTTTAACCAAACATGACCCAAAATTAGGTAAGTTAAATGGTTTGTCTAACATCCAAACATTGATGACTGATATCCAATTAATATATGCTACTTTATAATTTAATTTAATTCATATTTTTTATCTTATGCTTCAATAATACAGATTTGCGTTATCGTGGAAAATATTAGTCTGGTTTCTATAATTGCTCGTTAATTCATTTTTTCAGTGAGATAGGGCCCTATTTTTTAGTTTCGCACAGGGCCTCAGATTTTGCCGGCCCGGCCCTGGATCCTGCGCACCAGCGCGCACATAGAAAGCATCGACATCAATATGCTTGGTGAGCTCATGCTTCACAGGATCGCGCGCAATGCTAATAGCACATGTACTGTCATATCAGAGCAAAGTCGATGTAGTGACAGAAACACCAAAATCCTGAAGTAACCACCATAACCAAGTCACCTCTGCCGTCAAAAGAGCCATCGCTCGCAACTCAACCTCTGCACTCAAACGGGAAATTGCAATATGTTTCTTCGTCTTCCAGGCAATGAGAGAACCATCAAGAAAAACACAGTAAGAAAAAAGTGAACGGCGATCTGAAGGATCACTAGCCCACGTAGCATCCGAATAGGTCTGAAGCTGTAAAGAACTGGAGCGAGGAAAGAATAGACGGTGAGAGATCGTGCCCCGAAGATATCGGAGAACACGGAGGAGATGACTATAGTGAACCGATGTGGGAGCAGAGACGAACTGACTCAGAATATGAACCGGATAAGAGATATCCGGACGAGTGACAGCTAGATAAACAAGACTGTCAACAAGATGACGATAACGCGTCGGGTCAGGCAGGGGATCACCATCAGTAGCACAGAGGTGAACATTGAGCTCCATAGGAGTCTCAACAATGCGCTCATCAGTAAGAGCAGCACGAGCAAGAAGATCTTGAATATACTTTTCCTGGGATATAAAAAAGCCATCAGAGGTAGAAGAGACTTCAATCCCAAGAAAGTAGCGAAGAGGTCCAAGATCATACATAAGGAACTGCTCACTAAGGCGGACCTTGACAAAGGCAATATACTCTGGGTCATCCCCAGTGATGACCATGTCATCAACTTGGAGTTTCATCGCGTCTACGAGTTCCTGTCTCGGCTCCGTAAGGAGTTTGAGCCCCGGCGTGCTCAGTTGTTTGCTCGTGGCCGTATTTCTCTCATGTAGGCGCTTTCTGAGATTCGTGCTGAGGAGACTCGCTTACGTGGTGCTGGTTTGCTGGAGGTTCCCTCGGTGCTCGCTGCTCGGGCTCCTTCTACGCCACCTGCTGCACCGACCACTTCTTGCTCGAGTGCTCCGCCGCTCTTGCCCACTCCTTCTGGAGGCTCAGGTCGCCCTTGTCCACATTGTGTCTACTGCAACAATGATGGTCATATTGAGTCCCAGTGCTACACGAAGAAGAAACACTTGCGCAAGACACGATTATCATCTACAGAGATTTCGTCATCTACCTCGACAGCTTCAGCCATCGCTTTGACTGAGCAGGATATTCTGAGACTTAAGTGTCTGCTCGCTGCTTCAGGTTCTTCCTCGACGGGTACTGATGGTTCTGTGACTGAGGCTTCCCGCATTGAGCAACCACCTTCTACACAGTCAGGTACATCCCCATGGGTTCTGGACTCTGGAGCTTCCTTTCATATGTCTTCTAATTCTTCCACTCTGTCCTCTCATCGATCGCTTGATTCTCGTGTTCATGTCCTCACCGCTGATGGTACTCCCCTTTCTGTCGTTAGTAGAGGCAATCTTACCACTCCTTATTCTGTTCCTGATGTTGCTCATGTTCCTCGATTTACCATGAATTTGTTTTCCGTTGGTCAACTTGCTGATTCTGGGAGTTGCGCGTGCGGAAAAAGAACCTAGGGCTCTAATACCATGTTAGGGATAAGCAACTTGTATTCCCATGAGGCCATGGGCCGGTATAAATACATATACAGGTGGTGGACTATATGCAGGAAACCCCTTATATATTAGGATAAATACAAAAGGATACATGACTTATATTATAACTCTAACAGAAATCACCAGTCATAATCTTGATGAAAATCTTTTTCCAGTCACCCATGCCGTGCGGTGCCAATTATGGTATACAATGCACTCATTGCATCTCATAAAAGATTTCTCCATCCCATGTTCAAGACAAGTGATATCTGGCATCTTTACCTAATAATAAAGAGGCTATCGCTTCCGTCGAAAAACCCGCCGAGGTGATTTTACAAAAAAGCCCTTACTGTTTATGACATTAAATTCGTAATATATATTAAATGTTTTTTAAAATACTCATATCTTTTAAACTGTAACTCCAAATTTAACATATTATATATGGAATTTGATTAGAAAAATATGTAGAATTTAAATATGATATTATTTTATCTGTTAAACGTTTAATAAAAATACTATCTAGGGTGCAATCTTAATAAATAAGTCATTATTCGTCTTTCTTTCATACCGGTACTCATCCGGGTTGAAGATGAACACGTCAACAAAATCAGGATTAGAGATGAAACTGAAGGTCACTTGACTGATTCTTTGTACGTATTAAATCTACATGCAAGCCGTGTTAAAATAGAAGACCTGTGAAATTTTGAACTGCACTGTGAAATTTTGAACTGCATTTTTGTAGGATAAGACCATCTTTATTTGTGTCGTAACTACAAATTCTCACATTATAGATCATTTTTTATAAATTAAGAGCGTGTGGTATTTCTTTCTCCCATTGCAATGCATGAGCCCTTTTGCTATAATAATAATAAAGCGGCTATTGCTTCCGTCGGAAAACCCACCGCGGCATTTTTATAAAAAAAAGCTCCTGTAATTTTTGTTATTCCACCCGCGCTCCATCATTTATCTGCAACGCAAAAGGAAAAAACGATTCGCTGCAAAAATTATACCCGTACGCATTGCCTCCTCCCGTCAACCCTGGGCCACCCTGGCCTGTGCCCAGGCCGCCGCCACACCACTCGCCGCCGCGGCCGGCCTCAACCGCCACCGTTGTTGTTCTCAACCCACCCGCCTCCGCGGCCGTACCTCTCCCCATTCACTGTCCCCGTTGCGGCGCTCGAGCGCATCGCGTCGCCCCTAGTCCACCCTGACCTATGCCCAGGCCGCTGCCACACCACTCGCCGCCGCGGCCGACCTCAACCACCATTGTTGTCGATCTCAACCCACCCGCCTCCGCGGCCGTACCTCTGCCTGCTTGCTGCCCCCGTTTCGGCGCTCGAGCACAGCTTCTGGATCAAATCAACGCGACAGCTACAGTGATTGGGGATGATGTGTCTGCTCGATGCAGAACGGCGGCGGCGCGCGGATAAGGCATGGCGGAGCGAAGTACTTGCAGGTGGAGGCAGGCCTCCATGGCTCACACGGGGAACTCCGAGGTTATGGCGCGGCAACGGCGACTCCTTATGGCCAGATAGAGGCGCCTAACCCTTGCTCGCCTCATCGTATCCCCTCCTCCGGCAGGAACTCATCATCTGGTGGGATCCCCTCCCCATGCCTCCAACCATGTGCCAAGCACCGACAAGAAATTTTGTTTTGTGGGGATTTGTTTGCTGATGAATGAATGTATTGAATGTAAGATTGTATTGTTGTAGAGACAAAGAATGGAACACCACCTTCAGTTTGTCATCTGATCCCACATTCTCTACCTCGTGAGTGAAATAAGATAACAGTTCATTGATCAATTCACTTAGTCTCTTTGTTTTGCTTTGCTTGTCCCGCTCAATTTATCATCCTGGTGGAATTAACAATGGACGGGTTGATTTCTCAATAAAATAGGATAGGACTCACTACATTAGTTAGTTAGCTTATTATTTTAATAAATCAAAATGATTATAAAAAGATTAAAAGCGTGTGGTATTTTTTTTCTCCCGTTGCAACGCACGGGCCCTTTTGCTAGTTAATAGTAAAGCACACCAATAATTAGCTGAGTTTTCACTCATGAAAGAAATAAAGGTCTGAAATAAAATACTTCTATCGAACTTTCTCCTTCTTCGGATGCAAAGAAGGTTGAGAGGGAATGTATGATTGATTCTGGGGCACCCATATTTAGGGCTGTGGGTGATTCTGTGGCAGGTGATGCCCTTTTCTCCCAAAAGAAGAACAAGGGCCAACTGAATACGTAGGGCAATGCAAGCCTGGGCTAGAAAGAAACAAATAGCATAACGGGTGATACCAGCATCTGGCATCAATCATGTTGTTTCAGGCAAATAGTTCAAAAAAGGGAGCCAGAAAGTTAATGGTATTCGAAAGAACTAGAGCCACTTTTGTACGAGTACTGCCATTCAATCCTACTCTTCTCAGGAAGCACATTTACAATACCAAATACATCATGTATCACTAATATCCGATATATCCATCCTTTAGGGCACTATAAGAAGTCAGCCATGCACTCAGCAATGCCCCCATGCCCCTGCATGATCTCAAGATCCAGAAAGTAGAAAGATAAGAAGCCTCCTACCTTTGCCAAGAAGCTCCACGAGCCAATGCTTCTGCAGGGAAGCAGCCACAATGCCACTGAGGTACCCAAGTCCCAAGCGCAGGCCATATAATATACGGCAGACTACCTTGCATGAACGGTACACCAACTGACTGTACAAGCGTACCTCATTCAAAAAGTCACTCAAATGCTGCAGATGAAAGCATGACATAGTAAGACCGACTACTTTTGGTCTCTGAGCACAATGAATCTACTGAGATAGTGACATATGCTAGAATCATTCTCTTCTTTTCTTTTTAGTAAGAATAACTAGAGAGTCTTGTAGGAGATTTTGTCAGAGTATTTGCGGTGCAACAGACAACTAGGTAGCAAAGACAGCAACAGAACTCAGAATGAGATATAGCCAGTATTTTTGCATGGACACCAATTGCCACGACTACAACGAATGTTTTCTTCTTTTATGGTAAGGTGCCCTACTCACATTTAACACTCGATGTACATTTATGGGAAAGAAACTCACAGTGCACAATAGAAGTCAGACTGATTAATAAGGTACAGGAGAGGAAAAGACTTGACCTGGAGTGAATACTTACAGTATAAGGAACAGGCACGGCACTGCTTCCATATCCCTGGTAAGATTCTCCTGCATTGCTGTCAAATTCAGTGAACATAATAGGGCATGACCAGTCACTGATCAGGACTGAACCAGACAGGCATAATCAGGTAAGAATCTTTCAGGGATTTGTTTTTTCAACCGGCATGAAGTACATAGAGCATGATAAGTTTGTCTCTGCACTGGAGATATTAAATAAAAATGCATTTGCAATCACTAAAAATCTAACGTTTTCTGTAGCCTAGAGTTGCATTAGTTAACTCAATTTTTTTGAATAATAATTCAGTTTTCAAGTTAAGTCTTCATCATCGATCAAGTTGGCACAATCGTAAGTACAACGAAAAAGCGCATACTCTCTCCATCCACTTTCATGACACTGCTGCCATTCAACAACATCCTGCTAGACAAAAAAAAGTTCCTGATTTTGACCCAGCTACCCCAAGCTGTTGACCCAGCTATAGTCTCTCGAGGGATTCTTGTTGTTGCGCGCCTTCCGACTTGCAGCTTGCATTCTTTTCAGTTTTTCCATAAAATGTTGCACTCTGGGATCTTCATTAGCCAAAGGTTGCTGTGTACAGTACATGTCAAGCTCAGTTTTAGGACTTGAGATTTTTGTAACCCTCTTATCAGGAAGCTCGATGCTTTCGTGATTATTCCCCTGCTGCTCATCAAGTTCATTCTCATTATATACATCTCTTGAGTGTCTGCAGAAGAAAGTTAAGGCAAACGTTAACCTTACAACATTGAAACTGGTAACAAAAATGTGAATCCATACATACCTGTATGAGTCAGTTAAGTCAATCATTTTATCTTCCATAGAACTCCCTGCTTCCCCGGAGGATGGTACAGCTGACATTTGTTGCCTGGCTTTCTGCAGCTCCACTTCTAATTCTTCTCTCTGCATTCTTTGTTGCTCTACTTCTTTCTTGATGTTCCGCACCTTAAGGGAAATAACCACTGTTATTGTTAAGAAAAGTTACAGAAGTAAGTAACAATGAATCAACACTGAAATAGTAGTAGACAACTCACCAGGTTCTCCAGAGCACAGACATCACTTCCAAGATCATCAACTGACCTCTCCAATAGTTTTACTTCTTCATCCTTCTCTTCAGCAAATGTCTTCCTTTCATCCGCTATCTGTAGAAGTATAACAGAAGGGTTATACAAGAAAATTAACACAAGCGATATTAAGAGATACGCACCTGTTGAGCATCCATAGCAATTGCCTCACTTTTTTCGGCGACTGCCTGAGCCATCTCCAGCTTCTCTCTCAACATACGCACCTGAGAGTCACAGTATTGCTTCTCATCAGAAAGCTTGGAGAACTCATTTTGCAAATTTTGAAATAAGCTGTTCCTTTCATCAAGTAAATTTCTCAGCTCAATCAACCCTTCTTCCATTCTTTCAGTGGAATTACTTCTATGGACCAACTCCTCTTTCCTAGAGTAACTGATCCGTTCAATATGGTTGAGCTGATAGCTCCATTCAGTGTTCTCCACAGAAACTGCATTTAGTTCACCAACTGTACTTGCTAGTTGCCCCTCTAGCACCGAAATCTTTTCATTGCTCTCCATGATTTGAGCTTCCAGTAGTTGGCTTCCAGAAACAAGATTGTCAAGATCATGTGATTTAGAAGCAACCTCGTGTTCTAATGATTTAATTGCCTCAGCCAACTCAATAAGTTGATCTGCTTGATCTTTTGCAAAAGATGCTGACTCCTGTAGTAGGCTAAGATCAAATGATAAGCCCTTTGCCAATTCATCTTTCCTAGCTAGTTCAGACTGTAAAAAGGACTTATGTGTGCTCAACTCCTCAACAGACAACTGAACCAAGTTTAAGCCATTGGACAACTTCATCATCATGGTTGATTGTTCATCGATGAACATTTGTACTTGAGCGGTAATTTGTTCCAAACATGCTTGAATGGAGACAGATAACTTCTCCATATCAATATTAGAAACCAAATCAACCATCCTCCGGTCCTTGCACAGAATATGCAGCATTTCATGTCTCAGTGAATCATTCTCTAACTTCAAAGCATTTTCAATTGAAATTCCGAGTTCAATGACATTGGCTTTCAACTCAAGCTCTTTACATAAGTCTGCATGGGAGCATTGCAACTCCATAAGAGCTTTGACTTTTCCATCTTGGTCTGTTTGCAAGGATCTGATGCTGGACCCTAAGGAGTCAACTAAATATCTGAATTTTGGGGTTTCCTTACTCATTGCAAGTAGATTTTCCATAACTTCATCCTTGTCCCGCTTCAGGTCCTTCAAATCAATCATTATATTACTGTTCTCCCCATGTAAATCATAAATTGCAACATTGCCCAAATCCTGCTTAACTCTCCACAAAGTTACTTCTGTCTTCATCCGTTCAAATACTTCAGTAAACATAAGGTTCTGTTTTTGCAGTTGTACCTTGTGTTGCTCCAACTCTGAAGCAAGAACAAAAGATTCAATATCATTTGCAATTGTATTGATCATAACTGACTCATGGTGGTAGTTTACAAGATAACTGCAGAACTCAAATTCATTGCATCCTTTAATATCATTTGCAGGCATGCCACTGTTCACTTCAGGCAGACTCGCAACCTCAAGCATCATGTCCTTTAACATTCTATTGAGAAACAAAGCTTTCTCCAGCTGGTTAAGCAGCTCTTCTTTTTCTTTGGATTGAGCTGCCAAAGAACTCCTGTTGGTAGCATCAATCTCTTCAGTCAAAACGGATAGCTCATTATGCATGGAATCTGACCTTGCCACCATTGCTTCTTCTTGTGCTTGCAAATACAAAACTTTCTTCCCGAAAGAATCCAATCTTAAGCTCAGTTCAGTTGCTTCATGTCCCTTTGAAATACGACAAAACCTGCTGTTGATGTCGACTAGTAACTTTCTTTTGAGAACACTACAAATTTCCAGTCCATTCTTTGCTTTATCATTGTGCTCTCGCAGCATAGATATCGAAGAATCAGATTCACAGATCCCACGCTGAAGGAAACCATTTTCTACATGCAGCCCAGTAATTCTCTCCAACAAAATCCCCATATTACAGAGGTGTAACACGGAAACTGCATAATCTTTTTCAATTATCTCTAACCAGTTCTCCTCCAACCATGTTCTTGTCAACTCTGCAAACTGCTGTAGTTTTGACTTCATACATTCAATATCAGAAGAAACACACTCAAGGTTCTCTGTTATCGTATTCTTCACGTGTCTGATGACATCTTCCAGTTCAAGGGCTGCCTCATTTGCTTCAAGCAGGCTTGATTCAAATTTACTTTCCAAATGCACGTAATTTTGTTCTTTCACATCCAGCAGCATCTTCAAACTACTCATTTCACTTAGCAAGTCATCCTTTTCAATAGTAAATAAAGATTCCTTTTGTTTGTACTTCTCTGCTTGAAGTTTTGCATTTTCATTCACTTCCACCAGTGCCTTGACTGTAGAGTCTGCATCACCTATAGTTGTTTGTGCTTCTTGAAACTTGGCTAGAAGAATAGAAGCCTCAAATGATTTCTGTAGTGCAAGACCTTTTGCCTCTGAGAGCTCAAATTCAAGTGCCTGAAAGAATGATCACAACTGAAAATAAGAAATAATGATCGACCAACTCAATAAATTGACTTATTAAACATAACAATTTATCCTTGAATACATACTTTCTGTTGCTTTTATGTCAAAGTAAATTAGCAAATACATTCACCCCATCATGTCTTGCAGGGTCAAAGTAATACAGTGGTGCGTTGATCCAACCACATCGAATTTCACAAAGTACACTATTTATCACTTGCCAGAAGATTGTTATGACTCGGGGATATTTAGCAGATGATGCTAAACTTTGCCATAGGTTCTTTCAAGTTCTTCGATAATTATTTCATGTCCAGAATATATACCAAAAAGTCTTGAAGAATAAACCTGGCAAGAAACTTATGTGTGCGGCAATGTCAGTATGTCACGTAACCAAAAGAAGGCCAGATTTCTGCAAATTGCATACCATAAAGCACTCTCCTACTAGCTACTACTTTACACATTAAAAGCACATACCTACTTATATAAAAAAATCTAGTAAAATCCTTGCTGGAAAGAGAAACTAACCTACTGTGAATAGGTGCTAATTTAAAGATCTACTTAAATCCTAATTTGTCAGAAGGACACAAAACGTATTATGGAATGAGAACTTCAATGGAAGGCTAATGGCCTTTCAAGACATTACCTCTTTCTCTTTATGCCATAAAATAAGTGATGTTGTTGCATCACTATTCTTTTCTTGCATCTCTATCTCCAATTCTTTCATTGTAGCTGCATAGCACTTCTCTTTGTCAATTATTTCTGACTTCAACTGAAGGACCTCAGAACTTAAATCTTTGATAGTTCTTTGGCTCTGGAGATGGCATTCTTCCACATTTTCTTTTTCTTGCAGAAGCTTGGTAGATAGAGACTGCAGCATCTGTAATTTGTGAATGGCAGACTCCCTCTCCTCACATAGATGACAAACGACCTCAGTTTTGCACTGCTCTTCAGCTTCAAGGGTTCCATGTGTTGGAGGGACATGTTGATGATTGATGACAGCAAGCTCCTCCTGATAAAATGATCTTTTAGTTTACAGAGGTGCTACACAGACCAAAAGTAGGACTAAAATTCTGCAGACATAACCTTCAGGACATGTATCTGATCTTGCAAAGCTTGCACATCCCCTAAAGCATCTTCATTGACAACCGCCTTCAGATTTGAGGAGAACAGAAATTTCAAGTGGTGGTAACCTAAGATATATTTGTAAAGAAAGAAAAATGATGTACAGGTAAATACATACATTGTTCTGAATGAGCCTTGCACGCTGAGCAAACTTGAGGGTACCGAGTGTTTCGTTACTTGAACTATGAACATATAGAAAGGTTGTATGAGCATCCCAAACAAGATAACATGCTTTCTACAGTTTAGATCAAAGTCAAAAGGTTCATTACCACAATGAAGGACTGACATTTGCGACGATCAATGTCTTGGAGTTTCCACCAAGTGAATCCTGCAAGTAAAGAAGGGAGTAGAATGAACACTAGCTAGACAGCAAGGAAAAACAAAAACAAGTAGCACAATAGCATGGTATTTGTATCTCGAGGTTCTTACCTGGAGAAGAAACGTCAATCTTGAGTCCCTATAAGGAACATGCCTTTTCTTTCCATGTTTAAGATCAACTAAACTCATTATCACATGACTGAAATTCACAATCCAGGAAAGTAGCCATGGCTGAATAAAAGCATAAAGAATTCTTCTTCATATCAAAATATGTTTACGATTTTGAGCATTAATCATGAACCTTAGTGTTGATAATGATTTGTTGATATTAGAAGCTTCCTTCAGCCGCTCACCTTCGGCACCAGATGACATTTGCCTGTTTCAAATGCATATATCAACAGATTGGGATTCCACTGGGCACAATAAATTGTGGGGGCAAGTGAGAATATTGATCTACCTTTCAGACCCGGCAAGATCAACTATATTCAATCTCGCAAACCGTGTACTAGATATGGAATCCTTCTCGCACCTACTTTCAATAGTGCATGTGAGAACACTGTGGGAGCGACTACTCGCATGATTCATATGTGTCATAGACACTTTCCTATTCACAGAACCCTGCAGTAGGTTTCAGGCATATGCATTAGGTAAATACACGAAAAATCACCATAGGATACTTGCAAGAAAAAAATCCTAGAACAAATGTATTTACCTGCATCAAAAGTGTTATGATGTCACTGACACATGTAACTTCGCGTTTAGTCAAATTTTCAACATAGACACCAACCCGCGTATCTTCGCGGAGCTGCACATTAGGTTTCATGTGTAGTACAAGTAATGAATGACGGCATCACCCTAGTAAGTCATATTCACTTAAAGTAACAGTAAGAAAGCATACTTGAAGATTTGTGGATGACGGGTCAAGAAGATCTGTAATTTGTTCATTGTAGATCTCCAGGAAAGAACACTTGCAGTTGTACTTAAGATTCTCATCCCTCCTGCTCTCTTCTTCCTGCAATTTTAGGATTCGCACATAGCAGATTTAGAAACCATAGCATTATAAGACACATTACCCTATGCTCAGCAACAAGTCTTTTGTTATCAACAGATTTTAAAAAATACCGCTCTGATTCTCGCAATCAAAAACTGAAAAATACGTGGTGCCATGCCACATTCTGAACCAGGCTTCACTCCCAACTCACTGATTTCACCAAGCATTGTGTGTGTCTTTCCACTTCCAGTCTGCAAACAAATAAAAGGTTGAAGCAGAGTTTTCCATTATAAGTAAGACAAATTAAGGTTATAACATATACCTGCCCATAAGCAAATACACAGCTGTTGTATCCAGCCATACAGTTCTCAACCATAGGTAAACCGACAACTCGGAAAAGCAGTTCCTGCAAATTCAAAATTTGTTCACAATCCAGGAATTAGCACAAGAGCATGAATCTAATTGTTTTGAAGCTGAACTTTGATCACGATCCAAGAATTGGCACAAGAGCATGAATTGAATTTGTTTTAAAGCTGAACTTTGATCACGGTCCAAGAATTAACATAAGAGCATGAACCAAAGTGTTTCGAGGCTAACCTGATTCACTGTTTCACAAGCAACATGGTCGAATGTAAAACGAGTTTCTGGCTGTCCAATCCATGTGATGCTCTGAGCACTTTCTTGTTTCAAGCACCGACTATGACCATGGAGGTTTTTCTCTGTGTCATTTACAGGACGTACACGGATAACAACCTGGACAAAAACCACAAATGTAAAGAATCCATATAGCATAGCTGACTCTCCGACACGTGCACTGATTCGAATTCAGAAATCAAATCCACACTTGCTAGTTATAACTGGAAACTGAAAGGAAAAATAATTCAACAACACATCTGTTGAAGGGCTAGATAATCAATAACAAGAGAACTTTCCGAGTCAGACATCGATATTTAGTAATACTAGATCAAATCATTCAATTATGGTTAATTGCCCAGACATATTTAATTTACGATGAATCAATAAGCGATGTGCACTTGCTCTGTCATACTGCCCAACCAGTCAATAATCACACTAGGTAGCAGCAAACAAATCAGCGGTGAGTGCATACCTGCACGTTGTTCTCCATCCAGAACGAGGGGTCCTCCTGGAGCTCATAATGCGGCACCTCCACGGAATTTACCACCGTCGCCGGCAGCCCCCTTGCCGCCATTGAGAACCTCAACCCCGGTCTGAGCCCCCTGGCACCACCACTCATCCGTACGTTCCGCGGCGTCTTCATCATGCTCTTGGTTGGCTCCCTCTGCACAGACCCACCATATGCCGTCTTAGCATGGCGCCCACGGGGCGTGGCACTCACCCACGACAGCGTCTCCTGAGCACGTGGTGCGAACCGACTCCGAGACACGGGCCTCGGCGTCTCCACCGGCCACTCCAGCTTCCTCTTCAACCGTGTTGCCGGTGTATGGACAGCGAGGGGAGGAGGCCGGCAGGATGCCACGTCGGAGTCCTTGGTGGGGGCATGGATGACTGCGGCATCAGGAACAGTCCCATTGTTACGAGCTTCTTCCGCCTCAAAAGCCCTCGCCGGAGTACGGCATTCAGATCCACCGAGACCGCCTGGCATTCTGCACAAGCACAAACCGAATGTCGGAAAAACACCAGAGAGCTGGTGATAGCAAGTCAAACAACATAATCCCAAAATCAGGACACAGTAACAACGATATACATCACCAAATTGAAAGATATACCGAGCATTATCAGCCTACAATTAAGAGCCCTTTCGTCCCATGGTAAACTTCTGAATCACATTTCTGAACCGGTGCGCACATCTAAACAGACTAGGTCACTAGGATGAGCATTTAACCTAAAAAAAAACTAGAACTACGTATCAGTGAACCTTATAAAAATGGAATAAACGCATGTTGGGCATGTAGATATCCGGTTTGATGAACTACACGCTGCCACTCGCAAAGGTACTAAGCCCTAATAAGAAAGATAACCCACAAGAATTCCCCATCCATGTCTCTCACGACTCATGCGAACTCTGAAAAAGCAAACCAAAAGAAAATCCCCAAATGCCAATCGCAATCCGTAGCCGAACGAATCCAATCAGAAGCCTTCGATTCCCCTCGGATTAAGCACCCACGAGCCATCCAAACCCCACGAAATGCGACGAGCCACACAGAAAAATACGATGTGGGTACGGGGAACACGAATGTTACCGGCAAAGAGGCGGCGGGACTCCAGGCGGCGAACGCGATCCGGCGGAGAGAGAGGGATGTAGGCGCCTGCGAGAGAGAATGCCGGGAGGAAATCTTGGACCTGCTCGCCGGCCCAACCCCGCCCTCTCTCGCTCTCTCTTCCGTTCGAATTAACTGGCGCGGCAAAGAGACGACGGGAAACTAAAAACCACTCTGTTGATTAGGGTTTTCTCAAACAAATTCCACGAGCCCGGGATTTTTCAACTTAGACGAACGTCTCACACCCACCTTAAATATCCGGACTGACCACATCTTTTATATTCAGTCTAAAAATAGAACGTATATAAGACCAGACACGTCCGGACACGCTCGTCTGATAAGTCCGGCCTACCACCGACCACACCCTATGTCCTAAAAAAAAACCATCCGGCTCCTTGCTCCAAAACCCTAGCCCAGTCACTCTCATGTCTTGCTACGTCCGCTTCTCTTCTTGTACAGATTTCGGTCGAATCAGGCACAATGTCGAGCTCCAACAACCGCTCCGACGAGGAGCTGGATCCGGACTTTCAGCTTGTCTTCCGTGTCGCCTTGGAGCGGTCAAGGTGGAGACCCGAGGCAACTCTGGATCTGCAGCCTCGTCGCTTCCTCGCGGGGGCAGCTCCGGATCTGGAGCCTCACCGCTTCCTCGTAGGCGCAGCTCCGACGTCGGCTTTGGCCCCTCCCGGCCCGTGCGCAGCTTCGACAGGCGGCCTGCGCAATACGCGCCACCCCTATGTCATTCCCTACCCCCCTGTCGGCTGCTGCTCCTCAAGTGGGTAGCGGTGGGTGCTTGTGCCCCCCCCGGCCTGCACTCGGACACGCACGCCTGAATCAGAGGTGCGCGCCTCCCGCCGCGAGTGGCAACGGCAAAGGGAGAGGTGGGAGGCGGAGCAATGCGTGCGCCGCCGCCATGCAATTGAAGCGGAGCCGGACAAGGACGCGCAGCTCCTCGAATGGGTCTATCGCCGGTCGCTTACGACCGCGGAGACAGACGCGCGGCGGCTACGCCGAAAGAACACAAAGGCGCTACGGATTGCCATTGAGCAGTCCGAGCGCGAGGCGGCGGTGGCAACGACGGAGGCGGCTCGGCTCGCCAAGCTCAAGCGGCAGCGGGACAGGGAGGTCTGACGACTAAAAAGGCTCGCCATCCTCTCCGATGACGATGATGACGACTACAGCTCCTCATTGGATGAATCGTACGATTCCCCACGAGCCGCCGATTCCTGCAGTTGCGTCGGCGACCGAAAGGGCAAAGGGCTCGCAAGGAAGTGGTGAATGTCCGCCGTTTCTAGTATAGTTTAATTTTGTCTGTGGTTTATGTGAAATATGTGAACTGTGATGATCTTTTGGTGATCACAATGTGCATTTCTATGTCTGATTCTGTGATTGTGGGTTGATCTACATTCTTTTCATCTATGTTGCATACTAATATGGACATGAGTGACCAGATATGACATACAGGGATGTGGACGACACAAACTGAGAAGTGAGTCAGTGCCCACGGACGCGCCCGGATTTGCAAGGTCCGACTGTAGATGCTCTTACTTTGCAAATTGATGATTTTGACATTATTTGGCATTTTATATTTTTACCATTTCTTACTTTGGATTTTGATGATTAGCCCTGTAAGGTGGGATCTATGTAAAACCCCAAACATACCCCTCACACGGTCATGGAACGAACTCATCTCCTCCATCCCTACATCCTCACTTTCACCAATGCCTCGACAACGTCAGGGCACAGGTGTAACAGCCCCAATGCAATGCCTTCCTTTTATGTAATCTTTCCTTGTAGGGTACCTTGCTATGTTGGCTTGTTGAGTTCATAAGAGTTGTCTTGTCTCCATCTCTGTTGCATCATGGTATTAGACATCACATCATTTCATCTTATTGTTTTGTGTTGCACCTTTGGTGATTGAAAGTGTGAGTGCTTTGTGAGTGTGGCATTGTGATTGTTGTGTGATTGGGTGCATCAAGGATTCTTCTCAAAACCCCTTGTTGCACCAAAGCTCTAAAAAACCCTTCTTCCAATTTATTTAGTCGCTGAGTTTAAAGTTTCTGTTTTGGGTCAAATAAAATGTTCCTCCCATTTGAAAATCATCTTGGTAATAGTGGAGTGCACCCCCTATGGTTTGGTTTTATTTATTTTTTCTTTTGGTTTTAATTAAAATAATACCTTTCTTTAATAAAAGGAATTTATTATTACTCTTCTGAAAAATGCCCAATTTATTTTTATAAATTGGTGCAAGATTTTAGAAGCTCAATTATATTTTATCTTCTTCCAAATATTTTCCTTTTAACCCGTGTGATTTAACCAAAACCTGGGTTATTTTTATTTGGCAAAACCCTTTTTAAACCACAGAGAGTTAACGAGGCGAGGTGTTGTAGGATTCAGCCCAAAGCCCTCTAGGCGACCCCCTTCTTCCTTCCTTCGCGCGGCCCGGTGATGACCCACAAGTATATGGGGTCAATTGTAGCCTTTTTGATAAGTAAGAGTGTCGAACCCAACGAGGAGTGGAAGGAAATGACAAGTGGTTTTCAGCAAGGTAATGTCTGCAAGTGCTAAAACTGTAAGTAGCGGAGTAGTTTGATAGCAAGATAATTTGTAACGAGCAAGTAACGATAGTAGTAACAAAAGTGCAGCAAGGTAGCCCAATCGTTTTGAGGCAAAGGACAGGCCAAAACGCTCTCTTATGATAAGCAAAGTATTCTTGAGAGTACACGGGAATTTCATCTAGTCACTTTCATCATGTTGGCTTAATTCGTGTTCGCTACTTTGATAATTTGGTATGTGGGTGGATCGGTGCTTTGGTGTTGTTCTTACTTGAAAAAACCTCCTACTTATGATTAACCCTCTCGCAAGCATCCGCAACTACGAGCAAAGTATTAAGAATAATTTCTAACCATGTCATTGAACTTTTGGATCCAATCGGTCCCTTACGGAATAGCGCATAAACTAGGGTTTAAGCTTCTGTCACTCTCGCAACCCATCATCTAATAACTACTCCACAATGCATTCCCTTAGGCCCAAATATGGTGAAGTGTCATGTAGTCGATGTTCACATGACACCACTAAGGGAATCATAACATACATATCATCAAAATATCGAACACATATCAAGTTCACATGATTACTTGCAACATGATTTCTCTAGTGACCTCAAGAACAAAAGTAACTACTCAAAAATGATAATCATGCTCAAGATTAGAGGGGTATTAAATAGCATAATGGATCTGAACATGTAATCTTCCACCAAATAAACCATATAGTAATCAACTACAAAATGTAATCAACACTACTAGTCACCCACAAGCACCAATCTATAGTTCTGGTACAAAGATTGAACACAAAAGATGAACTAGGGGTTGAGAGGAGTTGGTGTTGTTGAAGATGTTGATGAAGATATCCCTCCCCAAGATGGGAGACTTGTTGGTGATGATGATGACGGTGATTTCCCCCTCCGAGAGGGAAGTTCCCTTGCGGAATTGCTCCACCGTAGGGCAAAAGTGCTCCTGCCCAAGTTCCGCCTCGAGACGGCGGCGCTTCGTCCTGAAAGTCCTCTTCTTCTTTTTTCAACGTCAAAATGACTTATATACCAGAAGAGGGGCACCAGAGGTGGGCCTGGGTGAGCAATGTTGGGGAACATTGTATGGGAAACAAAAAAATTCCTACGCACACGCAATACCTATCCATGGTGATGATCATCTATGAGAAGGGAGAGTGAATCTACATACCCTTGTAGATCACTAAGCGGAAGCGTATATAACGCGGCTGATGTAGTGGAACATCTTCGTGATCTAAATCGCAGCCCGTCCCGCGATCCCATCATGATCCATCCCGATCTAGTGTCGAACGGACGGCACCTCCGCGCTCAACACACGTACAGCTCGATGACGATCCCCGCCTTCTTGATCCAGCAAGAGGGGCGGAGAGGTAGATGAGTTCTCCAGCATGGCGGCATGGTGGTGGTGGTGGTGAACTAATCCAGCAGGGTACGCCTAAGCACCGTCGAACTAGACTAGAGGAGAAACAGATCTAGAGAGAAGTAGAGGGAGCACGTGGCAATTGTTATGTCCAAAACCCTCAAAAACCTCTAGTATATATAGCAGGAGAGGAGAGGAGGCTGCCTTGGCCCCTCCTCCAAGGAGAGGTTCGGCCGAACCCTAAGGAAGAGTGCACCTTCCCTTGTGGGAAGGTGGACTAGTTTGGGAGGAGGACTCCTTCCCTTTCTTTTAAAGGACTTTTGCCTTTTATCTCTTCTACTTGCCGCATGGGCCCTTAGGGGAGGCTTTGGCCAGCCCACTAGGGGCTGGTCTACCTCCTCTCACAGCCCATGAATTCTTTGGGTCGTCACACCCCTCCCGGTGGTTCGCCGGTACCCTCCCGGCACTCCCAGTACACTACCGATGAGCCTGAAACTTTTCCGGTGACCAAAACAGGACTTTCTATATATCAATCTTTACCTTCAGATCATTCTGGAGTTCCTCGTGATGTCCAAGATATCATCCGGGACTCCGGACAACCTTCGGTCACCAACACTATAACTCAACTATACTGAAACGTCACCGAACATTAAGTGTGCAGACCCTGCGTGTTCGAGAACTATGCACACATGACCTGAGACACTCCCCGACCAATAACCAAAAGCGGGACCTGGATGTCCATATTGGCTTCTACATATTCTACGAAGATCTCTATCGGTGGAACCCTTATGTCAAGGATTCAGTTAATCATGTATGTTGTTCCCTTTGTCCTTCGGTATGTTACTTGCCCGAGATTCGATCATTGGTATCTCCATACCTAGTTCAATCTCGTTACCGACAAGTCTCTTTACTCGTTCCATAATACAAGATCCCATGACTAAATCCTTAGTCATATTGCTTGCAAGGCTTGTTGTGATGTTGTATTACCGAGTGGGCCCCGAGATACCTCTCCGTCACACGGAGTGACAAATCCCAGTCTTGATCCATGCCAACCCAATAGATACCTTCAGAGATACCTGTAGAGCACCTTTATAGTCACCTGGTTACATTGCGGCGTTTGATACACACAAGGTATTCCTCCGGTGTCTGGGAGTTGCATGATCTCATGGTCATAGGAGCAGATACATTGACATGCAGAAAACAGTAGCAATAAACTCACACGATCATATGCTACATTTATAGTTTGGGTCTTGTCCATCACATCATTATCCTAATGATGTAATCCCATTATCAAGTGACAAGACTTGTCTATGGCCAGGAAACCTTGACCATCTTTGATCAACGAGCTAGTCAACTATAGGCTCACTAGGGACAGTGTGTTGTCTATGTATCCACACAAGTATTTGAGTTTCCAATCAATACAATTATAGCATGGACAATGAACGATTATCATGAACAAGGAAATATAATAATAACTAATGTATTATTGCCTCTAGGGCATATTTCCAACAAGCACAACCCACCGGGGGCGCCTGGGCTCCTTGGCTCGCCCCCTCTGGTACTTATTTGCTCCAATATTCCTCAAATATTTCATAAACATTCCTCGTAAAGTTCCATCTCATTTGGAGTTGTGCAGAATAGTTAGCCTGACGTAGCTTTTTCAGGTCCAGATTTCCAACTGCCAGAATTCTCCCCCTTTGTGTATACCTTTCATATTATGAGAGAAAATGCATTAGAATTACTCCAAAAAGCATTATTATACAATAAAACAACATAAATAACAGTAGGAGAACATGATGCAAAATAGACGTATCAACTCCCCCAAGCTGAGACCTCGCTTGTCCTCAAGAGAAAACCAAAATCGAGAAACATGTCCACATGTTTAGAGAGAGAGATGTCGATAAAAACAAAAATACGAACATAGCAACATCAAGTATATTATTATAACAGAAACAAACTTTAACATAAAACTTTTATTATAGGCTTCTCATGAAAAAGTGACAATGCATCACAACATTGAAGTATAAAGCATAAACTCTATTGGAAACCAACAAACTATGTTCTCAGTCAACTTTGCAACTACAATTCATCATATTTTCAGGAAGGGTCATGTATCGGAGCCTTTAGGCAAGTCCACATACTCAACCATCATTTAATCTTCTATGATTTCTAACACTCACCACGTACACATGAGCAAAACGTTTCAACCGGACACATAGAAAGATAGGGGCTTATAGTTTCGCCTCCCAACGAATTCACCTCAAGGGTGATGTCAACAATAATAACACATGCTACCCATATTCAACTGGATATATGTGCCTAGATCTTTCCTCACCACATGATGCTTGCCAAAGGAGAAAATAAAAAGGAATAGAGAGAAAAACTTTGAATCTTGCATGAAAGTAAATACATAAAAGTAAAAGATAGGCCCTTCGCCAAGGGAAGCCGAGGTTGCCATGCGCTTTTTGTATGTATGATCAACCCCTTAGTGGAAGAGAACGTCACGTTATATTGCCCCTTGTGATGGCAACCTTTATTATGCAGTGTGTCGCTTTTATTCTTAACCATCACAAGCTCGTACAACGCTCAATTTTCCCTTACACTAAATGATCTTACACTTTTAGAAGCAATTTTTATTGCCCTTTTTGCACCGATGACAACTTACTTGAAGGATTTTACTCAATCCATAGGCAGGTATGGTGGACTCTCAAACAAGATTTGGGTTTAAGGGTTTTGGATGCACAAGTAGTATCTCTACTTAGTGCAGAGTTTTTGGCTAGCAAAGATAGGGGCAAGCACCACATGTTGAAGGATCCATGACAATATAACTTCTATGTGAATATGAACAAACATAATTCATTACATTGTCTTCCTTGTCCAACATCAATAAGTTTTGTTGGAAATATGCCCTAGAGGCAATAATAAAGTGGTTATTATTATATTTCCTAGTTCATGATAATTGTCTATTATTCATGCTATAATTGTATTAACAGGAAACCGTAATACATGTGTGAATATATATATCACAACATGTCCCTGGTGAGCCTCTAGTTGGCTAGCTCGTTGATCAATAGATGGTCATGGTTTCCTGATCATGGACATTGGATGTCATTGATAATAGGGGTCACATCATTAGGAGAATGATGTGATGGACAAGACCCAATCCTAAGCATAGCACAAGATCGTGTAGTTCGTCTGCTAAAGCTTTTCTAGTGTCAAGTATCATTTCCTTAGACCATGAGATTATGCAACTCTCGGATACCGTAGGAGTTCTTTGGGTGTATCAAACGTCACAACGTAACTGGATGATTATAAAGGTGCACTATAGGTATCTCCGAAAGTGTTTGTTGGGTTGGTACGAATCGAGACTGGGATTTGTCGCTCCGTGTGACGGAGAGGTATCTCTGGGCCCACTCGGTAATGCATCATCATATTGTGCTCAATGCGATTAAGGAGTTAACCACGGGATGATGTTTTACGGAACGAGTAAAGAGACTTGCCAGTAACGAGATTGAACAAGGTATAGGTATACCGACGATCGAATCTCGGGCAAGTGTCATACCGGTAGACAAAGGGAATTGCATACGGGGTTGATTGAATCCCCGATATCGTGGTTCTTCCGATGAGATCACGGTGGAACATGTGGGAGCCAACATGGGTATCCAGATCCTACTATTGGTTATTGACCGGAGAGGTGTCTCGGTCATGTCTGCATGGTTCCCGAACCCGTAGTGTCTACACACTTAAGGTTCGATGACGCTAGAGTTGTAATGGGGATAATATGTGGTTACCGAAGGTTGTTCGGAGTCCCAGATGAGATCCTGGACGTCACGAGGAGCTCCAGAATGGTCCGGAGGTAAAGATTCATATGTAGGAAGTGGAGATTTGATCGCCAGAAATGTTTTGGGGATCACCTGTATTGTGCCGGGACCACCAGAAGGGTTCCGGGGGTCCACCGGGAGGGGCCACCAGCCCCGGAGGTACACAAGGGACGAAATAAGGTGGAAGCCAACCACCTAGGTGGGCTGGCTCGGTCGAACTAGGGCCCAAGGGCGCCTAGGGCTGGGAACCCTAGGGCGATGGTGGCCCACCTCCCAACTTGGGAGGCAAGCCACCTCAACCCTGGACGCCGCCCCTCCTCCTCTTGGCCGCCGCACCACCTAGGGGAAACCCTAGGGTGGCCGGCCCTCCTCCTCCTCCTCCTACATATATGCAAGGGTTTGGGCCTGCTAGACACAAGTTCCTCTCCCCCTCGGCGCAGCCCTACCTCTCCCCCTCCTCGTCCTCCGTAGTGCTTGGTGAAGCCCTGCCGGAGTACCACGCAGCTCCACCGTCACCACGCCATCGTGCTGCTGGAGCTCTACCTCAACTCCTCCTCTCTCCTTGCTGGATCAAGGTGAAGGATACATCACCGGGCTGCACGTGTGTTGAACGCGGTGACGCCGTTGTTCGGCGCTTAGATCGGAATCTTCCGCGATCTGAATTGCTACGAGTATGACTCCATCAAACGCGTTCATACTAACGCTTCCGCTTAGCAATCTTCAAAGGTATGAAGATGCTCTACCCCTTGCTCGTTTCTATTATCTCCTAGATGGATCTTGGTGAAGCGTAGGAATTTTTTTGAATATTACTACGTTACCCAACAATGGTATCAGAGCCAGGTTCTATGTGTAGATTCTATGCACGAGTAGAACACAAAATTGCGGACGATGATTTTGTCAATTGCTTGTCGTTACTAGTCTTATATTGATTCAGCGGCATCGTGGGATGAAGCGGCCCGGACCGACTTTACACGTACTCTTACGTGAGACTGGTTCCACCGACCGACATGCACTTGTTGCATAAGGTGGCTAGCGGGTGTCTGTCTCTCCCACTTTAGTTGGATCGGATTCGATGAACAGGGTCCTTATGAAGGGTAAATAGCATTGGCATATCAATGTTGTGGCTGTCACGTAGGTAAGAAGCGTTCTTTCTAGAAACCCAAATCAGCCACGTAAAACTTGCAACAACAATTAGAGGACGTCTAACTTGTTTTTGCAAGGTATGCTATGTGATGTGATATGGACAAAAGGATGTGATGTTACATATGTGATGTATGAGATTGATCATGTTCTTGTAATAGGATTCACGACTTGCATGTCGATGAGTATGAAAACCGGCAGGAACCATAGGATTTGTCTTAATTTATTGTATGAGATGCAACGCCATGTGATTACTTTACTTTATTGCCAACCGTTAGCCATAGTAGTAGAAGTAATAGTTGGCGAGACGACTTCACGGAGACACAATGATGGAGATCATGATGATAGAGATCATGGTGTCATGCCGGTGACAATGATGATCATGCCGTGCCCGGAAGATAGAGATCAAAGGAGCAAGATGGTATTGGCCATGTCATGTCACTATATGATTTGCATGTGATGTTTATCATGTTTTCATCTTATTGCTTAGAATGACGGTAGCAAAGATAAGATGATCCCTCATTAAATTTCAAGATAAATATTCCCCTAAGTGTGCACCGTTGCAAAGGATCATTGTCTCGAAGCACAACGTGATGATCGGGTGTGATAGATTCTAACATTCACATACAATGGGTGTAAGCCAGATTTACACACGCAAAACACTTAGGTTGACTCGACGAGGCTAGCATGTACAAACATGGCCTCGGAATACGAGAGACCGAAAGGTCAAACATGAATCATATGGATGATACGATCAGCATGGAGATGCTCACAATTGATGACTAGTCTGTCTCACGTGATGATCGGACACGGGCTAGTCGACATGGATCATGTGTCACTTGGATGACTGGAGGGATGTCGATCTAAGTGGGAGTTCATTATATAATTTGATTAGATGAACTTAATTATCATGAACTTCGTCTAAAAATTTCTTTACGAATATTGTAGATCCAATGGCCAATGCTCATGTCAACCTCAATTTCAACGCGTTCCTAGAGAAAACCAAGTTGAAAGATGATGGAAGCAACTATGCGGACTGGGTCCGTAACTTAAATCTCATCCTCATTGCCTCCAAGAAGGCATATGTCCTTGATGCACCGCTAGGTGACCCTCCCGTTCCCGTGGCAGCCCAGGACGTTTTGAACGCATGGCAGTCGCGTAGTGATGATTACTCCCTCGTTCAATGCGGCATGCTTTACAGTTTAGAACCGGGGCTTCAAAGGCGTTTTGAGCTACATGGAGCATATGAGATGTTCCAAGAGCTGAAACGGGTTTTCCAAGATCATGCCCGGCTCGAGAGATATGAGGTCTCCGACAAGTTCTTCAACTGTAAGATGGAGGAGAATAGTTCTGTCACTGAGCACATACTCAGAATGTCTGGTTTGCACAGCCGTCTGACTCAGCTGAGAGTTGAACTTCCAGATGACGCAGTTATTGACAGAATCCTCCAGTCGCTTCCACCTAGATATAAGAGCTTTGTGATGAATTACAACATGCAAGGGATGGAGAAGACCATTCCCGAGTTGTATTCAATGCTGAAATCAGCGGAGGTGGAAATCAAGAAAGAACATCAAGTGTTGATGGTGAATAAGACCACCAGTTTCAAGAAAGTCAAGGGTAAAAAGAACTTCAAGAAGGATGGCAAAGCAGTTGCCGCGCCCGGTAAAACAGTTGCCGGGAAGAATCCAAAGAAAGGACCCAAGCCTGAGACTGAGTGCTATTATTACAAGGGAACCGATCACTGGAAGCGGAATTGCCCCAAGTACTTAGCAGATAAGAAGGCCGGCAACGTCAAAGGTATATATGATTTACATATTATTGATGTGTACCTTACCAGCGCTCGTAGTAGCTCCTGGGTATTTGATACCGGTGATGTTGCTCACATTTGCAACTCAAAACAGGAACTACGGAACAAGCGGACACTGGCAAAGGACAAGGTGACGATGCGCGTCGGGAATGGTTCCAAGGTCGATGTGATCGCCGTCGGCACGCTACCTCTACATCTACCTTCGGGATTAGTTTTAAACCTTAATAATTGTTATTTTGTACCATCTTTGAGCATGAACATTGTATCGGGATCTCGCTTGATCCAAGATGGCTACTCATTTAAATCCAAGAATAATGGTTGTTCCATTTATATGAGTGATATGTTTTAAGGTCATGCTCCACTGGTCAATGGTTTATTCTTAATGAATCTGGAACGTGATGTTACACATATTCATAGTGTGAGTACCAAAATATGTAAGGTTGATAATGATAGTCCCACATACTTGTGGCACTGCCGCCTTGGTCATATCGATGTCAAACGCATGAAAAAACTCCATACAGATGGACATTTGGAGTCTCTTTATTTTGAATCATTTGACACATGTGAACCATGCCTCATGGGAAAGATGACCAAGACTCCGTCCTCCGGAACAATGGAGCGAGCAACCAACTTATTGGAAATAATACATACTGAAGTATGCGGTCCAATGAGCGTTGAGGCTTGATAACCCACAAGTATAGGGGATCGCAACAATTTTCGAGGGTAGAGTATTCAACCCAAATTTATTGATTCGGCACAAAGGGAAGCCAAAGAATATTCTCAAGTATTAGTAGTTGAGTTGTCAATTCAACCACACCTGAAAGATTTAGTATCTGCAGCAAAGTATCAGTAGCAAGGTAGTGTGATAGTAACAGTAGCAACGGTAACTAGTAGCAGCAAAGTGACAACAGTAGCAGCAAAGTAACAGTAGCAGCAACAGAGTAACAGTAGAAGCACAGTAACGTAGCAAGGACCAGTAGGAAAAACTTGTAGGCATTGGATCGGTGATGGATGATTATGCCGGATGTTATTCATCATGCAACCGTTATAACATGGAGAGATAAGTAACTAGCTCCAGTTCGTCAATGTAATGTAGGCATGTATTCCGTATGTAGTCATACGTGCTTAGGGAAAAGAACTTGCATGACATCTATTGTCCATCCCTCCCGTGGCAGCGGGGCCCTAATGGAAACTACAGGATATTAAGGTTCTCCTTTTAATAAAGAACCGGACCAACGCATTAACACTTGGTGAATACATGAACTCCTCATACTATGGTCATCTCCGGGAGTGGTTCCGGCTATTGTCACTCCGGGGTTGCCGGGTCATAACACATAGTAGGTGACTACAACTTGCAAGATAGGATCAAGAACATACATATATTGGCGACAACATAATAGGTTCAGATCTGAAATCATGGCACTCGGGCCCTAGTGACAAGCATTAAGCATGACAAAGTAGTAGCAACATCAATCTCAGAACATAGTGGATACTAGGGATCAATCCCCGTCAAAACTAAGTTACATGATAGATGTCATCCAACCCATCACCGTCCAGCAAGCCTACGATGAGATTACTCACGAACGGTGAAGAGCATCATGGAATTGGCGATGAAGGAAGGTTGATGATGACGATGGCGACGATCTCCCCTCTCCGGAGCCCAGAACGGACTCCAGATCTGCCCTCTAAAGGAAGAACAGGAGGTGGCGGCGCCTCCTTATCGTAAAACACGATGAACTCTTCTCCTTGATTTTTTTCGGACTAAAGGGACTAAATAGAGCTGAGATTGGAGGCGGTGGAGCTTCATGGGCCCCACAAGCCCATCAGGCGCGGGCCAGAAAGGGACTAAATAGAGCTGAGATTGGAGGCGGTGGAGCTTCGTGGGCCCCACAAGCCCGCCAGGCGCGGCCAGGGGGGGCGCGCCTGGTGGGCTTGTGGGCTCTCAGTTCCACCCCTCCGGTTGATTCTTGCACCAGTATTTTTCATATATTCCACAAAAAATCCCCGTAAATTTTCACGTCATTCCGAGAACTTCTATTTCTGCGCAAAAACAACACCATGGAAATTCTGCTGAAAACAACGTTAGTCCAAAACAAGGGCAAAAGAGTTTGGAAAAGTAGATACGACGGAGACGTATCAACTCCCCCAAGCTTAAAACCTTGCTTGTCCTCAAGCAATTCAGTTGACAAACTGAAAGAGACAAAAGAAAAACTTTTACGAACTCTGTTTGATTTTGTTGTTGCAATTATGTCTAACTCATATCCAGAATTTTAGCAAGATCACAAGCTAACCACATAAGAAAATGACATCTAGGTCTCACGGTAAACACATATCAATGGCATAATCAACTAGCGAGCAATAATGATAAGTCTCAAACGTCAACACTTCAATCAAAACAATCATGAAGCAGTATGAACAGATGGTATCTCGCTAGCTCTTTCTGAGATTGCAAAACATAAATGCAGAGCACCTTCAAAGACCGAGGGTTGACTAAACATTGTAATTCTTGGCAAAGAACATCCAGTCACAGTCATACTCAATATTAGTCAAAAGCAAAGCATAAAGATGACAGAGGTGCGAGAGCTCAAGCTTTTAAAATAGAGATAATAATTTTGGGTGGCATGATTTCATTGTCAACGCAACTACTAAGGGTTTTCACCATCTTCCATGCTACACATGCTATAGGCGGTTCCCAAACAGAAAAGTAAAGTTTTGACTCCCCCACCATCGATCAATCACACTCCATGACTAGCCGAATACTCGGGTGCCGTCCATACCAACATCAATCCAGGGGAGTTTTGTTTGCAATTATATTTTCGATTTGAGCATGGAACCAGACATTCCAATTACCGGCCCCTTTCTCGTGAATGATAGTGAATAAACACATATCGAGGATAACACGCCTAGCATGGAAGATACTGATAGCCCCCGATCACCACATGAGCGGTTCGGGCATGCAAAACAGATTATTTATTGAAGGTTTAGAGAGTGGCACATGCAAATTTACTTGGAACGGTAGGTAGATACCACATATTGGTAGGTATGGTGGAGTCATATGGAACAACTTTGGGTTTATGGAAGTGGATGCACAAGCAGTATTCCCGCTTAGTACAAGTGAAGGATAGCAAAAGACTGGGAAGCGACCAACTAGAGAGCGACAACAATCATCAAAATGCATTGAGATTAACCAACATTGAATGCAAGCATGAGTAGGACATAAATTACCATGAACATGAATATCATAGAGGCTATGTTGATTTTGTTTCAACTACATGCGTAAAAATGCACCAAGTCAAGCCACTTGAATCATTCAAAGGAGGATACCATCCTATCATACTACATCATAGTCATCTCAAGATTCATGTTGGCATCCAAGGCAAACCATTATAAGCTCCTAGCTAATTAAGCATGGCATCAGAAACTATGATCTCTAAGTTGTCATTGCAAACTTGTTTCTCTCACAACAAAGCTAAATCAGGAACGATGAGCCAGTCATATTTACAAAAACAAAATAGATTGAGTTCATACCAGCTTTTCCACGCTCATTCACTTCATCATATATCGTCATTATTGCCTTTCCCTTGCATGCCCGAATGATGTGAACAATAATAAGAGTGCTCGTGCATTGGACTACGCTGGAATCAGCAGGCAACCACAAAGGAGAAGACAAAGTAATATGACTCTTTGACAGATAAACAGATATGCATGTGAGAGCCACTAAACATTTTAATCATGGTCTTCTACCTTGACCCAAAGAAAAAGAAAACTATTTACAAGGGAAAGCTCCCAACAAGCAAAAGAAGAACGAAAAATCTTTTTGGGTTTTCTCAAACTAGACAAACACACGAAAAGAAAGCGAGAAAAAGAAATAAACTAGCATGGATGATACAGTGGCAAAGTGTGAACACCGACTAACAAAGTGAAAGTGTAAGCAAGAATATAAAGTCGGTGAGAAACACGTACTGCCCCAAGCTTAGGATTTTGGCCTAAGTTGGTCTACTCCCATGGATGGTCCAGGCGATACCCAAAATCATAATGGGGGTTATACGGGAGCGCTGCAGTCACTGCCTGAATAGCTGCCTCACGGAGACGAGTAGCCTTTGCCTCCCTCTCATACTCCTCTACCTCTCCTCTAGTTATGTAATATCTCCGTTTTACCTGAAAGTCAAAGAAGGCAGGAGCAGGAAGGGTAATATGGAAAACACGCTGCCGGTTAAATATTAAACGGTATATGAGGGATTCATCATCCCTCTCAAGGAACTGATAGCGTGTCAAAGTGGCGCGATCAAGGAAAGCTGTATGGAACGGGGGATCTCCTTTGCGGATGGGTACTCCAAGAAAATTTGCTATGCGAGTGGCATAGATCCCACCAAAGAAATCCCCTTCATTAGCATTATTATTCAGCCTCCTTGCTATTATAGCTCCCATGTTGCAACTTCTATCACCCATTACTTTGCTCTTAAGAATCCTAAGGTCGGGTGCGCAAAGGTGACAATGCTCAATCTTGCCATTAGTGCATCTACCTATGAAGAGGGCAAAGTAATGCAAGGCAGGAAAATGAATGCTCCCGAGAGGTTTCTCCGACAGTTATACTAGAGAAAAAATCTCTAACCGAAGATTTAGGAGCATCATTGAGACTACCCCAAACAGGTATCTTGCAAATTCTATTGAAATCCTCTAAATCCATGGTATACGATTTGTCATAGATATCAAACAGTACAGATGTGTCATGGCCAGCTGAAAATTTGAATCTACAAACAAAAGAGGCAATGAGAGTAACATACTGTTCACATTTATCGGAGATGAATTGTTCGAGTCCAACGTTGTGAACAAGTGTATCAAACTCGTCTTTGAAACCTGCCTCAATCATGAATTCATCAGAAGTCCATTCACATGGTTGTACCTGTACGTTCCTCTGTTTGTAAGGATCGGGCTCCCGAATTGCGAGACGGGGACCTCTCTTGCTTGAGGAACCACCATGATAGTTTCTCCTGAACATCTTCCTTTTCTGAATTTTTTAGTGACTCTAACGAAAAGTGAACAAGGCTCAACAAAACTCATAGCAACTACTCCAACAAGTGCCTAGAAGCCATATCACGCATCGAAACTACTTGGGACCAGCTAAAATTAGCATGCAAAGCTCAAGAACAGGGTCACCAAGGCAGCAAAAATACGCGACGTATAAGGCACTCGAGCAAAAACTAATTGGACCAATGGAGGAGTCACATACCAAGGAGAATTTTCCCCCAAACAGTTTGGTAAATGGGGCTTTGCACAAGGAGATCGAAAATCCCAGCAAGAAGAGCAAGAACATGGGTTTGAGCTGCGAAATGATTTTTTCTGGAGGTAGGAGAAGCAGATGGGAGCTAGAATGAGTGGAGGGGGTGCACGTGGGCCCCACAAGCCTGGTAGGCGCCGCCAGGGGGGTGCCCGCGCCTCCAGGGCTTGTGGCCCACTGGTGCAGCCCCCTGACTAGCTCTTCGTCTCAGTATTTTTCAAAAATTCCAGAAAAAATCATACTTGATTTTCAGGACATTCGGCTAACTTTTATTTTCGGGGTACTTTTCTACGGGATGCTAAAAGCAGAAAACAGGGAAAATTAAAGCTAAATCTTTCATTTTTCTTCTAAGCAACCAAAGGTGAAAGCTTGGAACAGAGGTTTGTAACTCCTCGATTCATCCATCTCATGGTCATCAAAAGAAATCCGTCAATGAGGTTGATCAAGTCTCCTTGACAAACTTTTTCGAATCGCAAAAGAAAACGGAGAATTTTCGAATAGTCACTAGGTTACCTCAATGGGGATGTGAATATCCCCAACAAGCAAATCATACTTCATCTTAACAGTAGGTATAGGGCATTCAAAGCTCCCAATAAGAATCGATGAAGTTTTTTCAATAGCATTGATGCAATGTACTCGATATTGTTTCTTCGGAAAGTGCATCGTATGCTCATTTCCATTGACATGGAAAGTGACATTGCCTTTGTTGCAATCAATAACAACCCCTGCAGTGTTTAAAAAGGGTCTTCCAAGGGTGACCGCCATGGCATCATCCTCAGGAATATCCAGGATAACAAAGTCCGTCAAGATAGTAACGTTAGCAACCACAACAGGCACATCCTCGCAAATGCCGATAGGGAAAGCAGTTGATTTGTCGGCCATTTGCAGAGAGATTTCAGTGGGTGTCAACTTATCCAGTTCAAGTCTATGATAAAGAGAGAGAGGCATAACACTAACACCGGCTCCAAGGTCGCATAAAGCAGTTCTAACGTAGTTGCCTTTAATGGAGCAAGGTATAGTGGGCACTCCGGGATCACCTAGTTTCTTAAAAGTTCCACCCTTGAAGGTATAATTAGCGAGCATGGTGGAAATCTCAACCTCAGGTATCCTCCTCTTATTAGTAACAATATCCTTCATGTACTTAGCATACAGAGACATTTTGAGCATATCTCTCAAACGCATTTGCAGAAAGACAGGTCTAATCATTTCAACAAATCGCTCAAAATCCTCATCATCCTTTTTCTTGGATGGTTTGGGAGGAAAGGGAATGGGTTTCTGAACCCATGGTTCCCTTTCTTTACCATGCTTCCTAGAAGCAAAGTCGTTCTTATCGTATCTCCTATTCTTAGGTTGTGGGTTATCAAGATCAACAGGTTCAGTCTCCACATCCTTATCATTGCTAGGTTGAGCATCTTCATGAACACCACTATCATTAGGCTCATGTTCATCACCAGATTGCATTTCAGCATCAGAGACAGAGACATCGGTTGGATTCTCAGGTGTAACAGCAACAGGGTTGCTAGCGTGCAAATTCCTATCATCTTTCTTCTTCTTCCTAGGATGACTAGGTGCATCAGTGTTAACTCCTTGAGAATCTTGTTTAGTTCTCTTAGGATGACCCTCAGGATACAAAGGTTCCTGAGTCACCCTACTACCTCTAGTGACGACTCTGACAGCATTGTCATTCAACTCATTGAGCAAGTCATTCTGAGACATAAGTACTTGTTCTACTTGAGCAGTAACCATAGAGGCATGTTTACTCAAGAGCTTAAGATCATTGGCGTTTCTGTCCACACAAGCACTTAAATGACTAAGCATAGGAGTATTCTGTTCCAATTGTCTGCTGACATAATCATTGAAACTCTGTTGTTTGGCAACAAAGTTATCAAATTCATCCAGGCATAAGCTAGCAGGTTTATCAAAAGGAATATCACTCTCATTGAATCTACACAGGGAATTTACTTCTACTACCTGTATCGGGTTACCAAGACCATGGAGCTCTTCGATAGGTGTTAGATTTCTGACATCTTCAAATTTAATGCCTTTCTCTTTCATAGATTTCTTAGCTTCCTGCATATCTTCAGGACTGAGGAATAGAATACCTCTTTTCTTCGGAGTTGGCTTTGGAGGTGGTTCGGGAATAGTCCAAGCATTCTCATTGCACAAGATATTATTCAATAGGATCTTAGCTTGTTCTACAGTTCGTTCCCTAAAAACACAACCGGCACAACTATCTAGGTGGTCCTTAGAAGCATTGGTTAGTCCATTATAGAAGATATCAAGTATTTCATTCTTCTCAAGAGGGTGATCAGGCAAAGCATTCAGCAGCTGGACGAGCCTCCCCCAAGCTTGTGGGAGACTCTTGTTGAACTTGCGCAAATTGTATATTTCCTGCAAGGCAGCTTGCTTCTTATGGGTAGGGAAATATTTTTCAGAGAAGTAGTAGATCATATCCTGGGGGCTACGCACACAACCAGGAGCAAGAGAAGTGAACCAAGTCTTAGCATCATCCTTTAGCGAGAAAGGAAACAACTTAAGGATATATTAGTGGCAGATCTTTTCCTCACTCGTGAACAGGGTGGCTATATCGTGCAGTTTGGTAAGATGGGCTACAATCATTTCAGACTCATAACCATGAAAAGGATCAGATTCGACCAAAGTGATTAACTCAGGGTCGACGGAGAATTCATAATCCTTATCGGTCACAAAATAGGCGAAGTAGCAAACTTCGAGTCGTATTTCATCCTAGCGTTCAAAGATTTTTCTTTCCACTTGCGCAGTAATTTCTCAACATCATAGCTATCCTTACAAGCAAGAAAGTCCTCAGCTATCTCTCCCTTCATAACATAACCCTCAGGCATATCAGGCAATTCATATCTAGGAGAGCTAGTTCTAACAGGTAAAATAGCAGGTTCTACTTCAATAATCTCAGCAGTTTCAGAAGTATCATCACATCTAGCAGCAACTCTAGCAATTTGTGCATCTAGGAATGCACCTAGTGGCAAGGCAGTATCAAGCAAAGCATCATCACAAGCATCATGGACAGCAGAAGTACCATCATCAAGCAGATGCGACACATCAAAATTTCTAGCAGTAGGTGGTGTCGCAAACTTACTCATAACTGAAGGTGAATCAAGTGCAGAGCTAGATGGAAGTTCCTTACCTGTTCTCGTAGTTGAGGGCAAGACTTTAGTTCTTGGATCTTTCGGATTCCTCATAGTGATCAGCAGATGTAAATCCCAAGTGACTCAGAGAATAGAGTTATGCTTCCCTGGCAACGGCGCCAGAAAATAGTCTTGATAACCCACAAGTATCGGGGATCGCAACAGTTTTCGAGGGTAGAGTATTCAACCCAAATTTATTTATTCGACACAAGGGGAAGCCAAAGAATATTCTCAAGTATTAGCAGTTGAGTTGTCAATTCAACCACACCTGAAAGATTTAGTATCTGCAATAAAGTATCAGTAGCAAGGTAGTGTGATAGTAACAGTAGCAACGGTAACCAGTAGCAGCAAAGTAACAATAGCAGCACCAGAGTAACATTAGCAGCAGAGTAACGTAGCAAGGACTAGTAGGAAAAACTTGTAGGCATTGGATCGGTGATGGATGATTATGCCGGATGTTATTCATCATGCAACAGTTATAACACGGAGAGATAAGTAACTAGCTCTAGTTCATCAATGTAATGTAGGCATGTATTCCGTATGTAGTCATACGTGCTTAGGGAAAAGAACTTGCATGACATCTATTGTCCATCCCTCCCGTGGCAGCAGGGTCCTAATGGAAACTACAGGATATTAAGGTTCTCCTTTTAAAAAAGAACCGGACCAACGCATTAACACTTGGTGAATACATGAACTCCTCATACTATGGTCATCTCCAGGAGTGGTTCCGGCTATTGTCACTCCAGGGTTGTCGGGTCATAACACATAGTAGGTGACTACAACTTGCAAGATAGGATCAAGAAAACACATATATTGGCGACACCATAATAGGTTCAGATCTGAAATCATGGCACTCGGGCCCTAGTGACAAGCATTAAGCATGGCAAAGTAGTAGCAACATCAATCTCAGAACATAGTGGATACTAGGGATCAATCCCTGTCAAAACTAACTCGATTACATGATAGATCTCATCCAACCCATCACCGTCCAGCAAGCCTACGATGAGATTACTCACGAACGGTGAAGAGCATCATGGAATTGGCGATGAAGGAAGGTTGATGATGACGATGGCAACGATCTCCCCTCTCCTGAGCCCAAAACGGACTCCAGATCTGCCCTCCAGAGGAAGAACAGGAGGTGGCGGCGCCTCTGTATCGTAAAACGCAATGAACTCTTCTCCTTGATTTTTTTCGGACGAAAGGGACTAAATAGAGCTGAGATTGGAGGTGGTGGAGCTTCGTGGGCCCCACAAGCCTGCCAGGCATGGCCAGGGGGCCCCGTGCCTGGTGGGCTTGTGGGCTCTCAGCTCCACCCCTCCGGTTGATTCTTGCGCCAGTATTTTTCATATATTCCACAAAAAATCCCGGTAAATTTTCAGGTCATTCCGAGAACTTTTATTTCTGCACAAAAACAACACCATGGCAATTCTGCTGAAAACAATGTTACTCCGGGTTAGTTCCATTCAAATCATGCAAATTAGAGTCCAAAACAAGGGCAAAAGAGTTTGGAAAAGTAGATACGACGGAGACGTATCAAGGCTCGCGGTGCATATTGTTATGTTCTCACCCTCACTAATGACTTAAGCAGATATGGGTATATCTACTTAATGAAGCACAAGTCTGAAACCTTTGAAAGGTTCATGGAATTTTAGAGTGAGGTGGAGAATCAACGTGACAAGAAAATAAAGTTCTTATGATCTGATCATGGAGGAGAATATTTGAGTCACGAGTTTGGCACGCACTTAAGAAAATGTGGAATTTTTTCACAACTCACGCCACCTGGCACACCTCAGCGTAACAATGTGTCTGAATGTCGTAATCACACTTTATTGGATATGGTGCGATCTATGATGTCTCTTACAGATTTACCGCTATTATTTTGGGGATATGCATTGGAAACTGCCGCATTCACTTTAAATAGGACACCGTCTAAATCCGTTGAGACGACACCGTATGAATTATGGTTTGGCAAGAAACCTAAGTTGTCGTTTCTGAAAGTTTGGGGCTGTGATGATTATGTGAAGAAACTTCAACGTGAGAAGCTCGAACCCAAAGCGGAAATATGCGTATTCATAGGATACCCTAAGGAAACTATTGGGTATACCTTCTATCTAAGATCCGAAGGCAAAATCTTTGTTGCCAAGAACAGATCCTTTCTAGAGAAAGAGTTTCTCTCGAAAGAAGTAACTATGAGGAAAGTAGAACTTGATGAGGTAACTGTACCCCCTCTTGAACTGGAGAGTAGCGCAACACAAGAAAATGTTTCTGAGGTGCATGCACCGGCTAGGGAAGAAGTTAATGATGATGATCATGAAACTTCAGATCAAGTTGCTACTGAACCTCGAAGGTCCACAAGGACACGTTCCGCACCAGAGTGGTACGACAACCCTGTCATGGAAATCATGTTGTTGGACAACGGTGAACCTTTGAACTATGAAGAAGGGATGGCGGGCCCGGATTCCAACAAATGGCTTGAAGCCATGAAATCCGAGATAGGATCCATGTATGAGAACAAAGTATGGACTTTGGTGGACTTGCCCTATGATCGGCGAGCCATAGAAAAAATGGATCTTTAAGAAGAAGACCGACGCAGATGGTAATGTGACCATCTATTAGGCTCGACTTATGTCGGGACCCCGATCCTAAGCCATAGGAATCCAGCCTGTAACACATCGCATTGCTTTGTGGTCTCACGCACGGTTAACTCCACGGCTGCAGCCTTACCTTAGCCGGGACCGTTTGCGTCTTTTGACTCACGTATGTGATAGTGTCGCTAGCAATCCAATGTCAAAGAACCCGGATCGACATGTCTAGTCATAAACCAAAGTGGCAGTACCGCACAAGGACAGACATACATGACCCAACAAAGCAGGTGTCGGTCATCAGCGAATGTAGACGAGTTGTAGCAAGCTACAAGGACTCCATTACATCGCGTGACATTTCCCCAAAGGGGACAGACACAGCAGCTAAGAAGGACACATGCCGGTCAACCAATGTGTCCGGAGCAGTAGCGAACTACCAAGGCTCGTTGGATCACAAAGGGGCATTTCCTTGTAAGGAGTGCTACTAAAGTTCACGACTAGGTAATCGAACCCCATACATATCAAGTACGACACACATACGCATGACATACCGATATGTATAGATACATCAATGGCATCACAACATAAACATAAACATACAAACTTTATTTAAGAGGCTCGGAAGAGCCACACACATAATATTACACATCAAGGGTCTCACGACCCATGATAGCAGTCATTCAATTACAAGCCAGCGGAAGAGTTATAAACTGTCTAGGTACAGACATGGCAACTAGAAGGCACATGGCCTGACTATACTACAGAGCCGACGTAGGGCCAGATCGTAGCTGGGACACCAGCTACTCGTCGTCGTCGATGTCTACGAAGAACCCTCCATTAGGGTCATTAGCAACCTCTGCAACATTTATTAAGCAAACATGAGTACGAAGGTACTCAGCAAGACTTTAGGATGACTAACTACTCATGCAAGGTATCAAAAGGTGTTGTGGGGTTTCATGCGGAAAGCCAACATTTGACTCGTGGCTAGACAACTTGCATTTTTAAATAATTTTGACAACTTGATTTCTCGCACACGAGTCCACTAACACCACAACAATACTCTATCGTGAAATCATTCCATCTCCGTACGAAAATGCCGTCCACGACACTCACGCTTATCTTGGCAATTTTATGAGTAGCCATTGAAGTTATCTATGAACAACATATGTCTCCAAGTAGTCCATATCCGCGGACGCGGCTATTCGAATAGATCATAACCCTGCAGGGGTGTACTTCGTCACACACGCTCTCGCCACTTATCGCCATGTGCACGTCATGCACCTCGGCAACCTTCAAGCGGAAGCCCAGCGAGGGAGTCGGCCACGACCGTTAACCACACTAGTACCTAGTTCAGGTTTATCGCCTATCTGAGAGTAACCCGTACGGAAGTCCGGCCGAGGTTTGCGCCATGGCCTCAAACGATGTGCGCAGGGTTCCCAAGCCCACCATCCGGGTGCCACTTGGTACACCGTGACACTGCCTACCGCATCACGGCCCACCTCTCAGGTCAGCACCATGCACGGCCTGCAGCATTACTATAAACACCAGAAACTACTTGCAACTCCTGGACCGAGTACTAAGCGATTAATAGGCCGAGGCAGGGTCATATTTCAGGGCCCAGCATGTGGTAGTATCTAGTCTTGGATTACATACACGGAACTTAGTTCCTAAGGACGGTTCCAATGAAACAACCCGCCATGTACTCCTACACAGCCTTTCACCGGTACCTTTACCAAATCAGGTTCAACACACAACCTTTGCTCATCGAACATATTCTCACAATTCTGTTCATCTCCCAGATGACAGACCATACACAACTCTAAGCATAGCATGCATAGCAGGATAAGGCACATCATAGCTCAAGCAACTATCAGGTATGCTAGGTTGCAAGGTTCGGCTATTTAGTGTGACAAGGTTAGGTCATGCAAAGGAAGTGGGTTCAACTATCGTGGCAAAAGCAGTTGAAGCATTTGATCTTAATGCAATAAATAAGTGCAGGAGCAAGAACATGGGAATTATCGGGATGATCAAAAAGGTTGCTTGCCTTGTTGCTCAGAGGAGGAACGATATCCGTCAGACGGATATTCGGTGGAATCCGAGGGTGCGGAGCCTACCGAATAAATGGCAACATTCAATAACAATCATATGCAATCAAAATGATGCATGAGCATGGCATGAGAATGCAAGGTGATAAGTTATTATAATCAATATGTATTAGGTTTAGAGTTGATTTGAATCATATTCGAATATCAATTCAAACGGGGTATTCTCGGATACCGGTTTTAATTCATTCGACCTGATGCTCAGATCAACTTGATGTTAGCATGCATGAGATGTCATGTTATGGTACTGATTTATAATTAGGACAGTGTGTGATCATTGCATTCATAATGAAATTTGAATATTTTCCAAATTCCATTTAAAAGTAATTATAAGAATTGAATTATTCCTTATTCTACATGTTAGGGTTCTGTAACTTTTTCAAACATAGTTGAAAATAGCATAATCAGAATCCTTGAATTTTTCTGATACTTTTTCATATATAAATTATTTTCATTGGAGTTACAGATTAATTTCTATGAATTTTGGAAGTTTTAAACACTTCTGGAATTATTTTTACACTGGAAAATACTTTTATTGCATCAGTATGACATCAGCAAGTCCATCTGGCCGTTGAAAGTCAAACCTGACCAGTGGGACCCACTGGTCAGTCTCTCTGGTCAATTTTAGATTAAGTTTAAACTTAATTAACTGATTAACCTTGCTGGACCCACATGTCAGTGACTGATTAACTTATTTGATTTATTTTTATTAGTTTTAAACTTGCCAGAGGCTGGCCCCACCAGTCAGTGGCTCAGGCCAGCCGAGATCCACCGGCGGCGAGGTCGTCCTCGCCGGCGGGGAGCCTCCGGCGACCACCAGCACGGCGGAGGGGCTCGGAAACGGCGCACAGTGGGCCAAATGCTGCGCGGAGAGCACCAGAAGAACTGCACATCTCCCGCAGCTCCATTTCTGCACTTAGCCGGGGCTGATCTGGCCGGAGATGACGCCGGAGACGAGCTTGGCGGCGGCCAAGGCTCGGGTGTCATCGGGGTCTTTGATTCAGAGGGAACTACGCTCGGTTCTTAGCTCCTACAGCATCTACGCGTCGACCTGAAGCTGCTGGTGCCCTCGGAAGGACGAGCTGATCATCGGAGGGCTACCGGCGACGAGCGGCAGCGGTGGTCCTCGTCGGGCTCCGGTGAAACTAGAGCTATAGGAGGGGATCGACGGGGAAAACTTAGGGGAAAGGACCGCATGCTCACGGGGAGTGCAGAGCAGGGCTTAGACGGCTCGGGGAAGGCCTGGGGGCGACGAATCGACGGGAGAGGTCCGGCGGCCGGAGGTGGAAGACGATGGCGCCGCGGGCGTTGCAGGACTCGGGGTGGCTTCGGCTTCTGCAGGGATGACTAGGGCGACGAGGCGGAGCTAACACACTACTCGGAGGAGGGTTCCCATGGCTAGAGGTGCTGCGGCTCGAGCTCGAGCTCGGCTCTAATGGCGGCAGCAGGAGGGAGGGCAAGATCCGAGAGGAGGGAGAGAGTTAGCGCTGGGAATGGATAGAGGAGGCCTCGGGGAGCTTATCCCCGGCCTTGCCAACGCGAGGCGGCGGCCAGGCAGGCGCACAGGTGCGTGGCCGCGCCGGAGGAGGCGGCGGCCACCTCCTGTTCCTACTGGCGTGAGGGAGGGGACGAGCCAGGGAGATGGGCCGGGCCAGGCTAGGCGACAGGTAAGAGTTTCCCATTTTTTTTCTGTTTTTGTTTTTCTGTTTTGCTAACTATTGTTTTGCTATTTATTTCAGCTCCAAAACAAAAAGTAAAAACTATTTTAGACCTCCTGAAATATTGTTATAATATTCCCAACCATTTCCAAAGTTTTCAACATTTTTGAAAATTTATAGTTTCTGATTTCAAATTTAAAATTTGAAACCAGTGGCTTTTTGCATTAATTTAAAATGCTTAAAGTGTCAAGAAAATAGTTTTCTCCAATGCTCATTTACTTTCATGATTTATCAGAAAGTTTGAACATTTCTTGAGGCCATTTTGGGTTCATTGATTTCAACTAGTTTGAGATTTTCTTTATTTAAAGTAGTGGCTAGGGTTTTGAGTTTTTCCTTTGCCACTTTCTTGATCTTGTTGGGAAATCTTAGATGCAAATGCAAAGAATACATGAGCACAAGACTAACTTGCTTAAGGGTTAGGGATGTGACAACTTATCACTAAGGGTTATAGACAAGTTCAAGGAATTGACTACGATGAGACCTTCTCACCCGTAGCGATGCTGAAGTCCATCCGAATCATGTTAGTAGTTGCCGCATTTTATGATTATGAAATCTGGCAAATGGACGTCAAAACGGTATTCCTGAACGACTTTCTTAAGGAAGAATTGTATATGATAGAGCCGGAAGGTTTTGTCGATCCTAATAATGCTGACAAGGTATGCAAGCTCCACCGCTCCATCTATGGGCTGGTGCAAGCATCTCGGACTTGGAACAATTTTCTTTGATGAGGTGATCAAAGCGTTTGGGTTTGTACAGACTTATGGAGAAACCTGTATTTACAAGAAAGTGAGTGGGAGCTCTCTAGCATTTCTCATATTATATGTGGACGACATATTGTTGATGGAAAATGATATAAAACTTTTGGAAATCATAAAGGCCTATTTGAATAAGAGTTTTTCAATTAAGGACCTTGGAGAAGCTGCTTACATATTAGGCATCAAGATATATAGAGATAGATTGAGATGCCTCATTGGTCTTTCACAAAGCACATACCTTGACAAGATATTGAAGAAGTTCAATATGGATAAGGCCAAGAAGGGGTTCTTGCATGTATTACAAGGTGTGAGGTTGAGCACAGCTCAACGACCGACCACGACAGAAGATAGAGAAAAGATGAGTATCGTCCCCTATGCTTCAGCCATAGGCTCTATTATTTATGCCATGCTATTTACCAGACCTGATGTGAACCTTGCCATAAGTTTGGTAGGGAGGTACCAAAGTGATCTGGGGGTGGATCACTGGACATCGGTCAAGAATATCCTTAAGTACCTGAAAAGGACTAAAGATATGTTTCTCGTCTATGGAGGTACCGAAGAGCTCGTCGTAAAGGGTTACGTCGATGCTAGCTTCAACACAGATCGGGATGACTCCAAGTCACAAACTGGATACGTGTATATTTTGAATGGTGGAGCAGTCAGCTGGTGTAGTTACAAGCAAAGCATCGTGGCGGCATCTACATGTGAAGCGGAGTACATAGATGCTTCAGAAGCAGCACATGAAGGAGTCTGGATGAAGGAGTTCATCACTGACCTAGGAGTGATTCCCAGTGCGTCGGGCCCGATGACTCTCTTTTGTGACAACACTGGTGCTATTGTGATTGCCAAGGAGCCCGGGTTTCAGAAGAATACCAAGCACATCAAGTGCAGCTTCAACTCCATACGTGGATACATCCCTGATGGAGATAGAGATATTTGTAAAGTACATACACATCTGAATGTCGCAGATCCGTTGAACTCTCTGGGTGTACGATACATCACAATGTAACTAGATTATTGATTATACTGCAAGTGGGAGACTATTGTAAATATGCTCTAGAGGCAATAATAAAGTGGTTGTTATTATATTTCCTAGTTCATGATAATTGTCTATTATTCATGCTATAATAGTATTAACCGGAAACCGTAATACATGTGTGAATATATAGATCACAACATGTCCCTAGTGAGCCTCTAGTCGGGTAGCTCGTTGATCAATAGATGGTCATGGTTTCCTAATCATGGACATTGGATGTCATTGATAACGGGATCACATCATTAGGAGAATGATGTGATGGACAAGACCCAATCCTAAGCATGGCACAAGCTTTTGTAGTGTTAAGTATCATTTCCTTAGATCATGAGATTGTGCAACTCCCGGATACCGTAGGAGTGCTTTGGGTGTATCAAACGTCACAACGTAACTGAGTGATTATAAAGGTGCACTATAGGTATCTCCGACAGTGTCTGTTGGGTTGGTACGAATCGAGAATGGGATTTGTCGCTCCATGTGACAGAGAGGTATCTCTGGGCCCACTCGGTAATGCATCATCATACTGAGCTCAATGTGACTAAGGAGTTAGCCACGGGATGATGTGTTATGGAATGAGTAAAGAGACTTGCCGATAACGAGATTGAACAAGGTATAGGGATACGGACGATCAAATCTCGGGAAAGTGTCAGACCGGTAGACAAAGGGAGTGGCATACGTGGTTGATTGAATCCGCGACATCGTGGTTCATCCGATGAGATCATCGTGGAACATGTAGGAGCCAACATGGGTATCCAGATCCTGCTATTGGCTATTGATCGGAGAGGTGTCTCGGTCATGTCTGCATGGTTCCCGAACCCGTAGGTTCGATGACGCTAGAGTTGTAATGGGAATAGTATGTGGTTACCGAAGGTTGTTAGGAGTCCTGGATGAGATTCCGGACGCCACGAGGAGCTCTGGAATGGTCTGGAGGTAAAGATTCATATGTAGGAAATGGAGATTTGATCGTCGGAAATGTTTCGAGGATCACCGGTATTGTATGGAGGGGCCACTAGTCCCAGAGGGACACAAGGGCCGAAATAAACTTGGAGCTAGCCACCTAGGTGGGCTGGCTCAGCCGAACCATGGCCCAAGGGCGCCTAGGGCTGGGAACCCTAGGGCGATGGTGGCCCACCTCCCAACTTGGGAGGCAAGCCACCTCAACCCTGTCTGTCACCCTCCTCGTCTTGGCCGCCGCACCACCTAGGGGAAACCCTAGGGTGGCCGGCCCTCCTCCTCCTCCTATATATATGCAAGGGTTTGGGGCTGCGAGACACAAGTTCCTCTCTCCCTCGGCGCAACCCTACCTCTCCTCCTCCTCGTCCTCCGTAGCGCTTGGCGAAGCCCTGCCGGAGTACCACGCAGCTCCACCGTCACCATACCGTCGTGTTGCAGGAGCTCTCCCTCAACTCCTCCTCTCTCCTTGATGGATCAAGGTGAAGGAGACGTCACTGGGCTGCATGTGTCCTGAATGCAGAGGCGCCGTTGTTCGGCACGTAGATCGAAATCTTTCGCGATCTGAATCACTAGGAGTACGACTCCATCAAGTGCGTTCAGAGTCACGCTTCCGCTTAGCGATCTTCAAAGGTATGAAGATGCTCTACCCCTTGCTCATTGCTAGTATCTCCTAGATGGATCTTGGTGAAGCGTAGGAACTTTTTTGAATATTACTATGTTACCCAACAATTTTGGCATATAATATTTTGATGGGTGCTCACAATCACAAAAGATTTCTGGGATAGTGTATTTGCATGTGAATCTTCTCTTCCTTTATTAATTCTTTCATGAGTTGCATCATTGACCAATGCTATGTTTGTCAATCCACAATAAATTTTTCTACTTATACTTTTCCTTCTGTAATGTCATCACTTACCATAAGATTAGCATATGATATTTTTCATTTATTTCCTTTCTTTTTATTGAAACAAGAAATTAAAGAAGGCAAAACTCAAACTAAACTTAATTATATATCTCGCACACGAATGCATAGATTGATCACCAAGAAAACTCTTGGAAAGAAAGGATCGAACTAAACTTTTATTCATCTAAAGCAAAATATAACCATGGATCGAACTAAGAAAAGTAAAGGCAAAAGATAGTGGATATGATACGATACCGGGGCACCTCCCCCAAGCTTGGCGAAAGCCAAGGGAGTGCCCATACCCGATACTCAATTTCTTTTGGTGATGAATAAGGAGGTGGTGGTGATGAAGTATAAGCAATCTTGTCCTCCGGTTTCCATGGCAGAGGCTCACCATGATAAGAGGAAGAGTGAGTCTCTCGGATCCTGCAAGTGGCAGCCAAACTCATACCTTTAAACCTTGCCTCATATTCAAAGACTTGGCTTTGAAGGTCGTGGATCTGGCTATGGAGTAAGTTGATTTCCTCATTGAGGGAGAAGAGGATGTCCTTGATGGACTTGCCATCCACCTTGAGATCACGGGTGTAGTCCGCGATCATGAGGTGATTGGCATTGAGCCCACGTTCCACCATCCCCTTGCACCGGAAGACTTCCTGCTCCATAGCTTCAAGCCCGGTCTCCATGGATCCAGTCCCCTTGGGTCCTTGCACATCACGAATGTGCAACACCCCATCGCGCATCTGGATAGCTTGAGGGTGTTGCATCACTTCCCTCAGATATGGGTTGATGATGTTTGATATGTCTCAAATGTATCGACTTTTCCAAACACTTTTGCTATTGTTTTGTCCTCATTCTTGCACGATTTGAACAAAACTAACCCGGACTGACGCTGTTTTTAGCAGAGCTGCCTGTATGGTTTTCTTGTGTGCATGAAAATGGATTTTTTGGCGTCCCGGAAAATTCCAATAAAAAATAGAGAAAATACACGCACCTGGAGGAACCATTGACCAGAAGATGGGCCAGAGGGGGCCCACCAGGCCTCCAGGCGACCTGGTGGAGCGGCCTGCCCCTGGTCGCGCAGGGAGGCCACCTCGGTGGGGCCCACCTCCTATGGTGCCCTACCTTGGCTCCTATTTTTACCCATGACGGAGAAATCCCAGAACATAAGTCGTTTCGCAATTCTCGACGCGGAGCCGCCGCCACCCTCGGTTCTTCTCTGGGAGAGCTAATCTAGAGGCTGTCGTGGCCTCCGGAGAGGGGAAATCATCGCCATCGTCATCACCATCACCAGTCCATCATCCTTCCATGGCTTCCCCCGTCATGTGTGAGTAATTCCCTGATGTAGGTGAAGGGGATGGTAGAGATTGGATGAGTTAGATCATGTAATAGTTCGTCAGATCGTTAGGGGCATGTTGCCTATCATCTACTATGGTGTTTATCATCTTTGCTACTACTTGTTACTCTTAATGCTTGTCACTTTGGGCCTGAGTGCCATGATTTCAAATCTGAACCAATTATGTTTTCATGAATATATTTGTGTTCTTGATCCTATCTATGAGTAGTATGCACCTATTATAGCCCGGAACCGGCGATCCCAATGGTGACAACTTGGGACACCAAAGGGGATAGACTATAATTTGAGGATTCCATGTATCCATTGATTGTTAATGCTTTGTTCCGGTGCTCTTTGACAGGAGCACCTTAATATGCATAAGTTCATTTTGGCCCCATTGATAGCGGGATGGTAGGACAAAAGATGTTGTGCAAGTTCTTATTGCAAGCACGCACGACTAACTTGGTATACATGCCTAATGTTTGATGTTTGCCTGGATGATCATTACTTTTCTATGTGCCTTGCCCCAAGTTAAATACATGATATCTCTCATCCATGACCAACCATCCATTCCCCTAGCCCACAGTATTTTAATCCTGCTAGTTACAAGTTGCTTTACTTTTGCTGTTTTACTTTTGTTGCTTTGCCACTATTATTTCCGTTGTCACCATCACTTCCATATCACCATTGCTACTAATATTTCGTTTCCAAGCAAGTATCTTTCAGGTGCGGTTGAATTGACAACTCAACTGCTAAAGCTTATAAATATTATTTGGCTCCCCTTGTGTCGAATCAATAAATTGGGTTATCTTACCCGTGAAGATTGTTTCAATCCCTTACACTTGTGGGTTATCAATACTACAAGAAAAGGTAATGTTCTTAGCACTTGGAGTTATTTTGCTTTATTTAAAAGTCTACTTGGAGTTATTTTGCTTTATTTACAAGTCTACTTGTGTCTACAAGAAAAGTTTTAATAAAGCGCTGTTGCCGGGGAGCATAGCTTTATTTACAAGTCTACTTGGAGTTATTTTGCTTGCTGTGATTTATAAGCTATGGGTAAGAATGGAGACCCCAAGGTTCCAATTTTACCATCCACTACAAGAAAAGGTACTGTTCTTAGCACTTTATTAAAATAAAAGCTATATAACATGATTAATACAATAGCTTAATCATGTGAACACACAAAAACAGTAAGGATACATATTGGGTTGTCTCCCAACAAGCACTTTTCTTTAATGCCTTTCAAGCTAGGCATGATGATTTCAATGATGCTCACATAAAAGATAAGGAATGAAACATAATGGAAGCATCATGGAGCATATGACTAGCACATTTAAGTCTAACACGCTTCCTATGCATAGGGATTTTGTAAAAAAACAATTTATTGGAGCAATAATCAACTAGCATAGGAAGGCAAAACAAGCACGACTTCAAATATTTCAACACATAGAGAGGAAACTTGATATTATTGCAATATGTAGAAGCATATGATCCTCTCTCATAATAATTTTTAGTAGCATCATGAATGAATTCAACAATATAACCAACACCTAAAGCATTCTTTTCATGATCTACAAGCATAGAAATTTTACTACTCTCCACATAAGGAAATTTATTCTCATCAATAGTAGTGGGAGTATCGTAAAAGACTTGAACACTAGGAATTGTTTCCACATTAAAAGAGTAATGTTCAGTAAGAGGGTACTCATAATTGTGACAAGTTTTATTATCATTCTTCTTTATAGCATAAGTATCATCACAATAATCATCATATATAGGGGGCATGCTTTCATCATAATAATTTTGATCATTCAAAGTGGGGGAACTTAAAATATCATCTTCATCAAACATAGCATCCCCAAGCTTGTGGCTTTGCATATCATTAGCATCATGGGTATTCAAAGAATTCATACTAACAACATTGCAATCATGCTCATCATTCACATATTTTATGCCAAGCATTCTATGTAATTCTTATTTTAGCACTTGAGCACAATTTTCCTTCCCGTCATTTTCACGAAAGATATTAAAAAGATGAAGCATATGAGGTAACCTTAATTCCATTTTTTGGTTTTCTATTAATAAACTAAACTTGTGATAAAACAAGAAACTAAAAGATTCAATTGCAAGATCTAAAGATATACCTTCAAGCACTAACCTCCCCGGCAACGGCGCCAGAAAAGAGCTTGATGTCTACTATGCAACCTTCTCCTTGTAGACGCTGTTGGGCCTCCAAGTGCAGAGGTTTGTAGGACAGTAGCAATTTTCCCTCAAGTGGGTGACCTAAGGTTTATCAATCCATGGGAGGCGTAGGATGAAGATGGTCTCTCTCAAGCAACCCTGCAACCAAATAACAAAGAGTCTCTTGTGTCCCCAACACACCCAATACAATGGTAAATTCTATAGGTGCACTAGTTCGGCGAAGAGATGGTGATACAAGTGCAATATGGATAGTAGATATAGGTTTTTGTAATCTTAAATTATAAAAACAGCAAGGTAACTAATAGTAAAAGTGAGCATGAACGGTATTGCAATGCGTGGAAACAAGGCCTAGGGTTCATACTTTCACTAGTGGAAGTTCTCTCAACAATGATAACATAATTGGATCATATAACTAGCCCTCAACATGCAACAAAGAGTCACTCCAAAGTCAATAATAGCGGAGAACAAACGAAGAGATTATTGTCGGGTACAAACCCACCACAAAGTTATTCTTTCTGATCGATCTATTCAAGAGTCCGTAGTAAAATTACACGAAGCTATTCTTTCCGTTCAATCTATCCTAGAGTTCGTACTAGAATAACACCTTAAGACACATATCAACCAAGACCCTAATGTCACCTAGATACTCCATTGTCACCTCAAGTATCCGTGGGCATGATTATACGATATGCATCACACAATCTCAGAATCATCTATTCAACCAACACATAGAACTTCAAAGAGTGCCCCAAAGTTTCTACCGGAGAGTCAAAACATGTGCCAACCCATATGCATAGGTTCCCGATGTCACGAAATCCGCAAGGTGATCACCAAAACATACATCAAGTACTCACATGAATATCCCATTGTCACCACAGATAGACACGTGCAAGACATACATGAAGTGTTCTTAAAACTCAATCCGATAAGATAACTTCAAAGGGGAAACTCAATTCATTGCAAGAAGGGAGAGGGGGAAGAACATCATAAGATCCAACTATAGTAGCAAAGCCTGTGGTACATCGAGATCAAGGCATCTGAAGAACACGAGAGAGAGAGAGAGATCAAACACATAGCTACTGGTACATACCCTCAGCCCCGAGGGAGAACTACTCCCTCCTCGTCATGGAGATCGCCGGGATGATGAAGATGGCCACTGTAGATGGATTCCCCCTCCGGCAGGGTGCCGGAACGGGCTCCCGATTGGTTTTTGGTGGCTACAGAGGCTTGCGGCGGCGGAACTCCCGATCTAGGTTTCTTTTTGGGGTTTCTTTATTTATAGGAATTTATGGCGATGGAATTACGTCAGTTGGGCCCACGAGGAGGTCACGAGCCTGCTAGGCCCTCCCGAGGGGTAGGGCGCGCTTACCGGGCTCGTGACTCCCTCGTGGCTCTTGTGGCCTTCTTCCAAAGCTTCGGGGGTCTCTTTTGGTCCAAAAAAAATCATCGCGAAAGTTTTATTCCATTTGGACTCCGTTTGATATTCCTATCAGAAAAATGTCAAAAACAAGGAAAAACAGAAACTGGCACTGGGCTCTAGGTCAATAGGTTAGTCCCAAAAATAATATAAAATAGCATATTCATGCATATAAAACATCCAAAGTTGATAATATAATAGCATGGAACGATCAAAAATTATAGATACGTTGGAGATGTATCAAGCATCCCCAAGCTTAATTCCTCTCGTCCTCGAGCAGGTAAATGATAAAAACAGAATTTTTGATGTGGAATGCTACCTAACATATATTGTAACATGAATATTCAGATTCATATGATTCAAAGCAAAAAGTTTAATATTGACATAAGAACAATAATACTTCAAACATACTAACAAAGCAATCATGTCTTCTCGAAATAACATGGCCAAAGAAAGTTATCCCTACAATATCATATAGTCTGGCTATGGTCCATCTTCCCCACACAACGTATTTAAATCATGCACAACCCCGGTATTAGTCAAGCAATTGTTTTCACAATTTTACTTTCTCAAACCTTTTCAACTCTCACGCAATACATGAGCATGAGCCATGGACATAGCACTATAGGTGGAATAGAATATGGTGGTGGTTGTGAGGCAAAAAGGAGGAGATGGTCACATCAACTAGGCGTATCAACGGGCTATGGAGATGCCCATCAATAGATATCAATGTGATTGAGTAGGGATTGCCATGCAAGAGATGCACAAGAGCTATAAGTTTATGAAAGCTCAAAAATAAACTAAGTGGGTGTGCATCAAACTCGCTTGCTCACGAAGACCTAGGGCAATTGAGGATGCCCATCATTGGAATATACAAGCCAAGTTATATAATGAAAATCCCCACTAGTATATGAAAGTGAAAACATATGAGACTCTCTATCATGAAGATCATGGTGCTACTTTGAAGCACAAGTGTGGTAAAGGATAGTAGCATTGTCCCTTCTCTCTTTTTCTCTTTTTTTGTTTGGACTCTTTGGCCTCTTTTTTTCTTTTTTTTTCATTCATTTTTTGGTGGTCTCTTTGGCCTCTTTTATTTTCTTTTTATTTTAAGTCCGGAGTCTCATACCAACTTGTGAGGGAATCATAGCTTCTGTCACTTCCTCACTCGGGACAATGCTCTAATAATGATGATCATCACACTTTTATTTACTTACAACTTGATACTTAGAACAAATATATGACTCTATATGAATGCCTCCGGCAGTGTATCGGGATGTGCAATGATTCATGAGTGACATGTATGAAAGGTAACGGTGGCTTTGCCACAAATAAGATGTCAACTACATGATCATGCAAAGCAATATGACAATGATGATGTGTGTCATAATAAACGGAACGGTGGAAGTTGCATGGCAATATATCTCGGAATGGTTATGGAAATGCCATGATGGGTAGGTATGGTGGCTGTTTTGAGGAAGGATATATGGTGGGTGTAGGCACCGACGAAAGTTGCGTGGTACTAGAGATGCTAGCAATGGTGGAAGGGTGAGAGTGCGTATAATTCATGGACTCAACATTAGTCATAAAGAACTCACATACTTATTGCAAAAGTTTATTAGCTATCGAAGCAAAGTATTAGACGCATGCTCCTAGGGGAAGGGTTGGTAGGAGTTAACCATCGCGTGTTCCCGACCTCCACACAAAGGATGACACTCGATAAATAAATCATGCTCCGATTTCATCACATAACGGTTCACCATACGTGCATGCTACGGGAATCACAAACTCTAACACAAGTATTTCTATCAATCCACGATTACTCACTAGCATGACTCTAATATCACCATCCTTATATCTTAAAACTACGTGCAAAGAACCAAACTTCTCATAGTATTCGATGCACTCTATATGAAAGTTTTTATTATATCCCTCTTGTATGCCCATCATATTAGGACTAGATTCATAACCTAAGCAAATTACCATGCTCTTTAAGACTCTCAAAATGATATAAGTGAAGCATGAGAGCAAAAGACAAACTACTCCAAAAGATATAAGTGAAGCTCAATGAGTAGTGAATAATTATTTGGCTATGTGAAGACTCTCCCATCTAAGAATTTCAGATCTTAAGTACCTTATTCAAACAAAATAAAATTACACTTCAAGGATATCACGAATCATGTGAAGAAGCAAAAACTTAGGTTCAACCGATACTAACCAATAATTGTTTGAAGAAGAAAGGTGGGATGCCATCCGGGGCATACCCAAGCTTAGGTGCTTGATACTTCTTGAAATATAAATTGGGGATGCCTTGGGAATCCCCAACCTTGAGATTTTGTGTCTCCTTAATTCCTCTCATATGGTGGTTTCGAAAATCTTAAAAACTTCATCCACACAAAACTCAACAAGAACTCGTGAGATAGGTATAAATCAATGCAAAACTTTATCATCCACACAAGTAGAAATCAATGCAAAACTTTATCAGCATCTACTGTAGAAAATCACCAAAATTATTATTTCACATTGCATACTAAATGCCTCTGCATATTTAAAAATCCCATCCTCAAATGGAATCATTAAACAAGCAAACATATGCAAACAATGCAAACAAAACAGCAATCTGCCTAAACAGAATGGTCTGTAAAGAATGAAGAAATATCCATACTTAATTAACTCCGCAAAATATTAAAAAATTCCTTTCTGTAGAGAATTTATAAGAGCATAATGTGTCCAAAGTTCAAGCTATGCCGACGTACAGAAAAGTCTAGGGAATGTTTGCACTACAAGAAAACTTTCTGTCTTGGAACAGCAACTCCTATACTTGCAAATTAAGCATGGTAAAGGCTATCCTTGACATTTTTATTGAACTAAATGATGCAAAAGATTAATATAAATAAAATAAAGCAAGTAATAATAAAATAAAATGACGCTCCAAGCAAAAAACATATCATGTGGTGAATAAAAGTATAGCCCCAAGTAAAGTTACCGATGGATTGAAGATGAAAGAGGGGATGCCTTCCCGGGGCATCCCCAAGCTTAGGCTCTTTGGTGTCCTTGAATATGGCTTTGGGGTGCCCTGGGCATCCCCAATATTAGGCTCTTTCCACTCCTTGTTCCATAGTCCATCGAAACTCTACCCAAAACTTGAAAACTTCACAACACAAAACTTAACGGAACTTCGTGAGATGGGTTAGTATGATAACGAGCAAATCAATCACTTGGGTACTATCAAAACAAGACTCATAATTATTTTCACACAATGTCTACTGTATATTACTATTTCCACAATTTATATTACTCAATATAATCTACAGAAACACCAAAACAAGCAAACTATGCGTTGAAAACAGAATCTGTCAAAAAGAGAACAGTCTGTAATGATCTGAATGATAACCACACTTGGGCACTTCCAAAACTTCTGAAAAAATTATGACAATTAAGGAAATTTTTATATAAACCAGAAGCAAAAATAATCAACCTAAAATCACTCTCTGGATAGAAATTAGAAATGATTTCGCGAGCACAAAGTTTATGTGTTTTTCAGCATGATCAAACAACTATCACCCAAACTAATCATAAAGGCTTTACTTGGCACTTCATTGAAATAAAAGCTATAAAACATGATTAATACAGTAGCTTAATCATGTGAACACAAAAAAACTGTAAGGATACATATTGGGTTGTCTCCCAACAAGCACTTTTCTTTAATGCCTTTCAAGCTAGGCATGACGATTTCAATGATGCTCACATAAAAGATAAGGATTGAAACATAATGGAAACATCATGGAGCATATGACTAGCAAATTTAAGTCTAACACACTTCCTATGCATAGGGATTTTGTAAACAAACAATTTATTGGAGCAATAATCAACTAGCATAGGAAGGCAAAACAAGCACGACTTCAAAAATTTCAACACATAGAGAGGAAACTTGATATTATTGCAATCTGTAGAAGCATATGATCCTCTCTCATAATAATTTTCAGTGGCATCATGAATGAATTCAACAATATAACCAGCACATAAAGCATTCTTTTCATGATCTAGAAGCATATAAATTTTACTACTCTCCACATAAGGAAATTTATTCTCATCAATAGTAGTGGGAGTATCGTAAAAGACTTGAACACTACGAATTGTTTCCACATTAAAAGAGTAATGTTCAGTAAGAGGGTACTCATAATTGTGACAAGTTCTATTATCATTCTTCTTTATATCATAAGTATCATCACAATAATCATCATAGATAGGGGGTATGCTTTCATCATAATAATTTTGATCATTCAAAGTGGGGGAACTAAAAAGATCATCTTCATCAAACATAGCATCCCCAAGCTTGTGGCTTTGCATATCATTAGCATCATGCTATTCAAAGAATTCATACTAACAACATGGCAATCATGCTCATCATTCACATATTTTATGCCAAGCATTCTATGTAATTCTTCTTTTAGCACTTGAGCACAATTTTCCTTCTCATCATTTTCACGAAAGACATTAAAAAGATGAAGCATATGAGGCAACCTTAATTCCATTTTTTGGTTTTCTATTAGTAAACTAAACTAGTGATAAAACAAGAAACTAAAAGATTCAATTGCAAGATCTAATGATATACCTTCAAATGCTAACCTCCCCGGCAACGACACTAGAAAAGAGTTTGATGTCTACTACGCAACCTTCTCCTTGTAGACGTTATTGGGCCTCCAAGTGCAGAGGTTTGTAGGATAGTAGCAATTTTCCCTCAAGTGGGTGACCTAAGGTTTATCAATTCGTGGGAGGCGTAGGACGAAGATGGTCTTTCTCAAGCAACCGTGCAACCAAATAAAAAAGAGTCTCTTGTGTCCCCAACACACCCAATACAATGGTAAATTTTATAGGTGCACTAGTTCGGCGAAGAGATGGTGATACAAGTGCAATATGGATAGTAGATATAGGTTTTTGTAATCTGAAATTATAAAAACAGCAAGGTAACTAATAGTAAAAGTGAGAACGAACGGTATTCCAATACGTGGAAACAAGGCCTAGGGTTCATACTTTCACTAGTGGAAGTTCTCTCAACAATGATAACATAATTGGATCATATAACTAGCCCTCAACATGCAACAAAGAGTCACTCCAAAGTCACCAATAGAGGAGAACAAACGAAGAGACTATTGTCGGGTACGAAACCACCACAAAGTTATCTTTCTGATCGATCTATTCAAGAGTCCGTAGAAAAATAACACGAAGCTATTCTTTCCATTCAATCTATCCTAGAGTTCATACTAGAATTACACCTTAAGACACATATCAACCAAGACCCTAATGTCACCTAGATACTCCATTGTCACCTCAAGTATCCGTGGGCATGATTATACGATATGCATCACACAATCTCAGAATCATCTATTCAACCAACATATAGAACTTCAAAGAGTGCCCCAAAGTTTCTAACGGAGGGTCAAAACGTGTGCCAACCCATATGCATAGGTTCACGATGCCATGAAACCCGCAAGTTGATCACCAAAACATACATCAAGTACTCACATGAATATCCCATTGTCACCACAAATAGACACGTGCAAGACATACATCAAGTGTTCTTAAAGACTCAATCCGATAAGATAACTTCAAAGGGGAAACTCAATTCATTACAAGAAGGGAGAGGGGGAAGAACATCATAAGATCCAACTATAGTAGCAAAGCCTGTGGTACATCGAGATCAAGGCATCTGAAGAACACGAGAGAGAGAGAGATCAAACACATAGCTACTGGTACATACCCTCAGCCCCGAGGGAGAACTACTCCCTCCTCGTCATGGAGATCGCCGGGATGATGAAGATGGCCACTGTAGATGGATTCCCCCTCCGGCAGGGTGCCGAACGGGCTCCCGATTGGTTTTTGGTGGCTACAGAGGCTTGCGGCGGCGGAACTCCCGATCTAGGTTTCTTTTTGGGGTTTCTTTATTTATAGGAATTTATGGCGATGGAATTACGTCAGTTGGGCCCACGAGGAGGTCACGAGCCTGCTAGGCCCTCCAAGGGGGGGGGGGGGTAGGGCATGCTTACCGGGCTCGTGACTCCCTCGTGGCTCTTCTGGCCTTCTTCCAAAGCTTTGGGGGTCTCTTTTGGTCCAAAAAAATCATCGCGAAAGTTTTATTCCTTTTGGACTCCGTTTGATATTCCTATCTCAAAAAGGTTAAAAACAAGGAAAAAACAGAAACTGGCACTGGGCTCTAGGTCAATAGGTTAGTCCCAAAAATAATATAAAATAGCATATTCATGCAAAAAACATCCAAAGTTGATAATATAATAGCATGGAACGATCAAAAATTATAGATATATCAGGCATCCCCAAGCTTAATTCCTACTCGTCCTCGAGCAGGTAAATGATAAAAATAGAAATTTTGATGTGGAATGCTACCTAACATATATTGTAACATGAATAGTCAGATTCATATGATTCAAAGCAAAAAGTTTAATATTGACATAATAACAATAATACTTCAAGCATACTTAGAGAGCAATCATGTCTTCTCGAAATAACATGGGCAAAGAAAGTTATCTCAACAATATCATATAGTCTGGCTATGCTCCATCTTCCCCACACAACGTATTTAAATCATGCACAACCCCGGTATTAGTCAAGCAATTGTTTTCACACTTTTACTTTCTCAAACCTTTTCAACTCTCACGCAATACGTGAGCATGAGCCATGGACATAGCACTATAGGTGGAATAGAATATGGTGGTGGTTGTGAGGCAAAAAGGAGGAGATGGTCACATCAACTAGGCGTATCAACGGGCTATGGAGATGCCCATCAATAGATATCAATGTGAGTGAGGAGGGATTGCCATGCAAGAGATGCAAAAGAGCTATAAGTTTATGAAAGCTCAAAAAGAAACTAAGTGGGTGTGCATTCAACTCGCTTGCTCATGAAGACCTAGGGCAATTGAGGATGCCCATCATTGGAATATACAAGCCAAGTTATATAATGAAAATTCCCACTAGTATATGAAAGTGACAAAATATGAGACTATCATGAAGATCATGGTGCTACTTGATGACCCACAAGTGTAGGAGATCTATCGTAGTCCTTTGATAAGTAAGAGTGTCGAACTCAACGAGGAGCAGAAGGATGTGACAAGTGGTTTTCAGCAAGGTAATCTCTGCATGCACTGAAATTGTCGGTAACAGATAGTTGTGTGATAAGATGATTCGTAGCAAGTAGCAAGTAACAATAGTAAAAAATGTGCAGCAAAGTGGCCCAATCCCTTTTGTAGCAAGGGACAAGCCTGGACAAACTCTTATAGGAGGTAAAGCGCTCCCGGGGACACATGGGAATTTCTGTCAAGCTAGTTTTCATCATGTTCATATGATTCGCGTTCGCTACCTTGATAGTTTGATATGTGGGTGGACCGGTGTCGTGACCCCGATCCTAAGCCATAGGAATCCAGCCTGTAACACATCGCATCTCTTTGCGGTCTCACGCACGGTTTACCCCACGGCTGCAGCCTTACCTTAGCCGGGACCGTTCGCGCCTTTTGACTCGTGTATGCAATAGTGTCGCTAGTAATCCAATGACAAAGAACCCGGATTGACATGTCCAGTCATAAACCAAAGTGGCAGTTCCGCACAGGGACAGACATACATGACCCAACAAAGCAGGTGTCGGTCACCAGCGAATGTAGATGAGTCGTAGCAAGCTACAAGGACTCCATTACATCGCGTGACATTTCCCCAAAGAGGACAGACACAACAGCTAAGAAGGACACACGCCGGTCAACCAATGTGTCCGGAGCAGTAGCGAGCTACCATGGCTCGTTGGATCACAAAGGGGCATTTCCCTGTAAGGAATGCTACTAAAGTCTACGGCTAGGTAATCGAACCCCATACATATCAAGTACGACACACGTACGCATGGCGTACCGATATGTATACATACATCGATGGCATCACAACATAACCATAAACATACAAGCTTTATTTAAAAGGCTCGGAAGAGCCTCACACATAATATTACACAGTAGGGGTCTCACGACCCATCATAACAGTCATTCAAGTTACAAGCCAGCGGAAGTAGATAAGTTGTTTGAGTACAGACAGATGAAACAAGAAGGCACATGGCGTGACTATACTATAGACTCACCCTAGGGCCAGATCGTAGCTGGGATACCAGCTACTCGTCGTTGTTGATGTCTAGGAAGACCCCTCCATTAGGGTCATTAACAACCTCTGCAACAATTATTAAGCAAACATGAGTACGAAGGTACTCAGCAAGACTTTAGGATAACTATCTACTCATGCAAGTATCAATAAGGAATTGTGGGGTTTCATGCGGAAAGCCAGCATTTGACTCGTGGCTAGACAACTTGCATTTTAAAACAATTTTTGACAACTTGATTTCTCCCACATGAGTCCACTAACACCACAACAATACTCCATCGTGGAATCATTCCGTCTCCATACGGAAATGCCGTCCACGACAGTCACGCTTATCTTGACAATTTTTTGAGTAGCCATTGAAGTTATCTATGAACAACATATGTCTCCAAGTAGTCCATATCCGCGGACGCGGCTATTCGAATAGATCGTAACCCTGCAGGGGTGTACTTCGTCACACACGCTCTCGCCACTTATCGCCATGTGCACGTCATGCACCTCGGCAACCTTCAAGCGGAAGCCCATCGAGGGAGTCATCCACGACCGTTAACCATGCTAATACTTGGTCCAGGTCTATCGCCTATCTGAGGGTAACCCGTACAGAAGTCCGGCCGAGGTTTCCGCCACAGCCCCAAACGATGTGCGCAGGGTTCCCAAGCCCACTATCCGGGTGCCACTTGGTACACCGTGCCACTGCCTACCGCATCACAGCCCACCTCTCAGGTCAGCGCTATGCACGGCCTGCAGCATGACTATAAACACTAGAAACTACTTGCAACTCCTGGACCGAGTACTAAGCGATTAATAAGTCGAGCGGGGTCATATTTCAGGGCCCAGCATGTGGTAGTATCTCGTCTTGGATTACATACACGGAACTCAGTTCCTAAGGACGGTTCCAATGAAACAACCCGCCATGTACTCCTACATAGCCTTTCACCGGTACCTTTACCTAATCAGGTTCAACACACAACCTTTGCTCACCGAACACATTCTCACAATTCTGTTCATCTCCCAGATGACAGACCATACACAACTCTAAGCATAGCATGCATAGCAGGATAAGGCACATCATAGCTCAAGCAACTATCAGGTATGCTAGGTTGCAAGGTTCGGCTATTTACTGTGACAAGGTTAGGTCATGCAAAGGAAGTGGGTTCAACTATCGTGGCAAAAGCAGTTGAAGCATTTGATCCTAATGCAATAAATAAGTGCAGGAGCAAGAACATGGGAATTATCGGGATGATCAAAAAGGTTGCTTGCCTTGTTGCTCAGAGGAACGATATCCGTCAGACGGATATTCGGTGGGATCCGGAGGAGCGGAGCCTACCGAAGAAAATGACAACAATCAATATCAATCATATGCAACAAGATGATGCATGAGCATGGTATGAGGATGCAAGGTGGTATGCTAATATAGCTAACATTTATTAGGTTTGAAGTTGATTTGAATCAGATTCAATATCACTTCAAACGGGGTATTCTCGAATACCGTTTTAATTGATTCGACCTGATGCTCAGATCAACTTGGTTTTAACATGCATGGAAATGATATGTTAAGTTGCTGGTTGTGATTGAACAATGTTTGATCATAGCATTTGAAGTGGAATTCAAATGATTTTCAAATTCCATCTCCATAGCATTTATAAAATTGAACTTATTCATTATTCTACATGTTTGGTCCAGTAACATTTCCAAACATGTTTGAAAATGACATATTCTGATTACTTGGATTTTTCTAATACTTTTTCATATATAAAATATTTTCATTGGAGTTACAGATTAATTTCTATGATTTTTAGAAGTTTTGACATTTTTCTGGAATTCTTTTAAATCAGAAAATCTTTACTGCATCAGCATGACATCAGCAGGTCCAACTGGCCGTTGAAAGTCAAACCTAACCAGTGGGACCCACTAGTCAGTGACTCCGGTCAGTTTTAGATTAGTTTTAAACTTAATTAGCTAATTAACAGTACTGGACCCACATGTCAGTGACTTATTAGATTAATTAACTTTATTTTTATTAATCCAAGACTTCCAGAGGCTGGCCCCACGCGTTAGTGGCTTAGGCCAGCTGAGATCCACCGGCGGCGAGGTCGTCCTCGCCGGCAGGGAGCCTCCGACGACCACCAGAACGGCGGAGGGCATCTGGAACTCGTCTCCGACGACCAAACGCACGGCAGAAACCACAGGGAGATTAGCCACTCGACGGCGCGCACGATGGGGCAAACCCCATGGGCTGGGGTGGCCGGAATCGACGCCGGCGACGAGCTGCAGCGGCGACCAAGTTCGGCCATCGTCGAGGTCATCGGAAACAGGGTCAAATCGCGCGGGACTGGGCTCCTAAAGCATCTAAGCGACGGCCTGAAGCTGCTCGTGGCCTCAGATGGACCAACCGTTCACCGGAGGGCTACCGACGACGAGCTGCAGCGGCGGTCCTCATCGGGCTCCGGTGGAACTAGGCCTAGATGAAGAGATTGACGGGGAAAACTTGGGGGAAAGCTGCGCAAGCTCACGGGGAGTGCAGTGGTGGCGCTAGCTTGCTCGGGGAGGCGCTGTAGGCGACGAATCGATCGGAGCTCGCCGGCGGCCGAAGCTTGAAGACGACGGTGCCGTGGGCGTTGCAGGGCTCGGGGGATCTTCGGCTTCTGCAGGAAGGACCAGCTCGTCGAGGCGGAGCGAATGAGGCACTCGAGGGAGAGAACTAGTGGCTAGAGGCACGGGCAGATCGAGCTCGAGCTCCTGTTAATGGCGGCAGTAGGGGAGGAAGGAACCGAGAGGAGAGGGGGGAAATGGTGCACGAAAATGGATAGGCCAGAGCTCGGGGAGGTTATCCCTGCTGTCGCGCTGTCCTGGGGAGCACCGGAGCGTGCCACGACGAAGCAGGAGGTGGAGGAGACGCCGTGGGCGTGCGCTCCTCTGCCAGAAGGCAGGAGGAAGAAGACGCCCCTGCCCCTGGTGGGTTGGGCCTCCTCAGGGCGACAGGTAAGCTTCTTCCTTTTTTCTGTTTTGTTTTCTGTTTTACTAACTATTTGATTTGCTATTTATTTCAGCTCCAAAATAGTTTACAAAAAATATTTTGAACACAACAGAATATTTGTTGGAATATATCCAACCATTCCTGAAGTTTTCAACATTTTTGAAAACTTAAAGTTTTTGAATTCAAATTTAAACTTGAATCCAGTAGCTTTTTTGCATTTAAATAAAATGCCAAAAGTGTTATGAAAATAGTTTTCTTCACTGCTTATTTGCTTCCATGAATTATCAAAAAAGTTGAACTTTTCTTGAGGCCATTTTGGGTTCATTGATTTGAACAAGTTTATAATTTCTTTGAATTTGAGAAGTGGCTAGGGTTTTTGAGTGTTTCTTCACCACTTGCTTTGTTCTTGCTGAAATTTTCTTGGATGCAATGCAAAGAAGATATGAGCACAATGCTAACTTGATTAGGGTTCCAGGGATGTGACAACCGGTGCTTGGGTGCTGCCCTTACTTGGACAAACCTCCCACTTATGATTAACCCCTCTCGCAAGCATCCGCAACTACAAATGAAGAATTAAGACAAAGTCTAACCATAACATTAAACTAATGGATCCAAATCAGCCCCTTATGAAGCAACGCATAAACTAGGGTTTAAGCTTCTGCCACTCTACACTAGTGGGGACGGGGCCTTTAGCCCCGGCCCGTAAGGGGCTTTAGTCCCGGTTCACCAACCGGGACTAAAGGGGCGGGACTAAAGGCCTAACCTTTAGTCCCGACCCTGTTACAAGCTGGGACTAAAGGTGCTCCACGTGGGCGCCTCGTAGCGCCCCAGGGGCAGGACCTTTAGTCCCGGTTCGTTACACGGGCCGGGACTACAGAGTTTCAGATTTTGTTTATTTTTGGGGTTTTTTTGAATGAAATTATTTTTGGGTTTTAGGGTTTTAGGGTTTAGGTGTTCGGGAGATTAACGTGATGCCTCGTTTGGTGTTCGGGAATTAGTTTTCATATAATTTAAATAGAAATAATTATGCATATATATATATATATATAAGATTAAATTATCTTACAAGCAAGCATATATATACAATTATATGGAGATCTGAATTACCGGGACTAGAGCCCGTCTATTCGATTACATGGACGAACATCAGTAATGGCCCCTAGCTACACTAAATCGTCCTTTGTCATCTATAGCTTCCGTCCTCAGAAAGGTCGCAAGCTCCTTTGCAACAGCAATCGCGCATTGCTCTGGTAGGACCTTCGTCCTCATGGCCGTGTACTATATAAGAAGAGGAGATGAATATGAATATCAATCATGATAACAAAGAATGACGGGTAAAAATAGAGGTGTGAATGTTCATTGCTTACGTCGAATCTGTGATCCTTGTGCTCAGAGGTAAACGTGCGAATGGTCTCGCAAACATAGTATCCGCATAGATGCGTTCCCCGTGGCTGCTGGTCGCACTTTACGAGAATAGAATATATATAATCAAAATAATAATCTAGCATCATAAATGTATTGAAAATAGAAGTATATCATACTACTACTTACCTGAGCCACTCTAAAGGTCAGCTTCTCAGGAAAGTTACCGGGAGTCACGCACTTGAACCGCTTCCAAACCCTGCCTGACAAGGATAATGATTTGCTAAGTTTTTCATTAATTGATATATCAGAAAATCATCGAAAGAGACCGATAGAGCACAAGAATGATTGAAATTACCCTTGGAGCATGTCCTGCAGGCTTTGGAACTATTCCAAGGGTCTCGATAATGGGTCGAAGGCATCAACTCTTCCCTTATCAATTTGAATGTCCAACAGAATCCAATGGAAGCTGCAGATGTATATATATATATATGTCAGTAACTTATCAATTACACTTATAAGTGAATGGACACAACAGAGTAAAGACCCTCATCTAAAGTTGTATGGAAACAGTATGTGGTCACAGAAATTTTGATCTGTTAGAAACCTTAGAAGGTTTTCCTCCGTCTCCTTGGGTTTATCAGTTAGCGTCACTATATGTATTTTATCTGGGTCAATAAACCCAATATTTAGGATGCTCTTACTTTTACAATCCAGAATCTTCATTCTGCATAATAGAGTACAAGTTATATATAAACAATGAATTGAAATAACTAAACAAGTTATATGTAGACAACGAATTGAAAAACTTACAGACAATAGCAACTCATAAGCGATTTGTCGAGGGCGTCGCCATTGTACATCTGGAAGAGTTCATCAAAGTCAATATGGATTTCTTCGGGGCGGCCGTAGTACTCCCGTGGGACACTCACCATGATCATCGTTCTCCCATTCTTTGATTCACTTAAGTACCATGTATGCAAGTAACGCATATTTGTTGGGAGATCATCTTTGCTGACTAAAGGCTCTCCCATGACAAACTGTGGCTTAGGGGCTACCACAGCCTTGGGTAACCTGTCGTCTTGGGAAGCCAGAACATCTTCAACCGAGACACCCCATTCAGCCGCCCAATTCTTTGCTATTTCAAAAGCTTGCCCCTGCACCGGAGGGGGAACATTCTCGGTTAACACCTTGAGGGGTGGGATCGACTGTTTGGCCTGTTGTCCAAGCTGAGGAACGTCTCATTTTTTCTTGCTTGTAGTTGAACTTGATTTGCTCCCAGTTGCACTTGCACGTGATCTGCTCTTTTTCAATTCCTTCTGCAATGTGCGTGTATAGTCATCAGGCTTATGGTGTAAGTCATATTGTGATGGAAGGGTCGTGAAGTATTTTGCCCATGCTATTTGCTTCTCGGTGTATTTCGAGCGGGGCTCGGGTTCCTTCTTTTTCATCTGCGCATCATGATGTTCCTTTGCTATCCTCGCGTTTTCCTCGGGGGTACGATCATAAGGTCTGATAGGAAGATTAGCATGAGGTACCTTTGGGAGGGGCGACCGTTTGCGCTTTGGGGGGCTCCGTCGCTTAGAAATCGTCGGTGGAGCGTTCTTGGTGGCACGCTTCCGCTTAGTACCCTGTGCGGGCGGCGGCGGAGACGGACGACCCAAGTCCGGCGGCGGTGATCGAGATGGACTCGTGTTGTGCTGGCCGACGTCATGTGGAGGGCTTGGAGGTAATGGAGGTGTAGGTGACCTACGACGACTCGGAGGCGGTGTTGTCCTTGGGGCCGAGCCTGGAATCTTGATGTAGTTCTTGTCCCATAGGATGACTCCACCCAGTACTTCTCCGAGTGTCCTCTCATCTTCGGGTCCAGCTATGTCGAGCTCCATATCATGAAACCCCGCCAGGATTTCATCCACCCCGACTTTAGCAAAGCCAGCTGGAATCTCACGGCCATGCCAGCGTGCATCAGGGCCAGAAGGTAACGCTTGTCCGACGGCCACCTTCATGGATATGTTCTTGAATTTCTGATGGAGTTCACATGATGTTGACTCCTTGATTCCATCCACGAGGTAGCCGAGACCGCCCTCTATCATTCTTCGTGCATCGTCGGGCGGGGCCTCAGATTCAGCCACACTGCTTTTCCGCTTAGATGGGGCGCCGGTAATATCAAGTGCAGGATCTTCCTGGCGTGCTACTCCTCTAAGCTCATCAATCTGCTTCTGTTGCTCGTTAATCCTGGCAAGCAACTGGTTGAACTTGTCATTCTCCTCATCCTGCTGCCGCTTCTTTGTTCTCTCTTGGCTTCTGTAAGTGTCTTGGTCTCTGGCAAACCCAAGCCACCACGGGTAAGTAGGACCAAAGCCTCGCGTTCGTCCTCCATGTTCGTCATTGCCGAGGACCAGTGTGAGCAAATCTTTCTCTCTATCTGTAGTGAACTTTCTTTTTCCCTCCTTAATTTCTTTCACTATCCTTTTCCAATTCTCCCTGGGTATCCTAAGACCGTCACTGCAGATGAGGTCCCGTGTTTTTTCGTTGTACGACCCACCATGCGCAAGGAACCAATTTCTTGCTCTCAATTCCCACTCATCACGGAGTGGTTCAGGTATGATGCCTTTATCTAGCAGATCTTGCTCTTTCTTATCCCACTTTGGTATGGCAGTCTCATAGCCCCCCGGCCCCAGCTTGTGGTGATATTTATTCTTGTCGGCATTTATCTTGTTCTCTTCTGATAATGCCTGGGCATCTTCTGACTCCTTGTACTCTTGAAATTCCTTCCAGTGATTCGCCTGCTTGGCTAGATACCCCTCGAGTACTCGCACTTTCTTTGTCTTCAGATAGTTTTTCCATAGCTTCTTCTTCTAGCTACGGAACAGTTCGGCCATCTTCTTTAGAGTCCACTGCTTGACTTTGGCCCTCAGTTTGTCTGCGGCGTCTTCATTCTCACATTCTGGTAGGTTGAAATGCGACATGAGATCATTCCAAAGATTATCTTTGTACCTTTCGGCGACATAGTCACTATCGGCTGCCCCTTTGCACTTGTTCCACTCTGGAACGCTGATCGGGACGTGATCCCTAACGAGAACTCCGCATTGCTTCTTGAATGTGTCAGCAACATTCTTAGGAAGCTTGGGTTCGCCCGTAGGCAATATCACCTCAAAGGTGTAATGCGTCCGTGCATCCAACTTTCTAGTCGGGCCTCGTTTCGTAGCTTTGCTCGATGTGGAGGCCTAAGAGGGAGAAACATTCGTCAAATGAATGTATATGTATACAATATAGAGCTATCTCCAATACTTTTCACATATTACAAGTGATTGTCGAACTTCATATGTATACCTCGCTGGACTTTATTATTTATTCACCGGCTTCTCCATCAGTGCAGCTATCACCTTCTCCGTCATTGGACCTATCTCCTACCCCATCGGCTTCATCTTCGTGTCGCTCGACCTCCATTCCAACGTCGGGGTTTAGATATGACGACGGAGATTCAACTGGTTCAACGTCGGGGCCGTCTTTGATTATATCTTCGAGAAGTTCTTCCTCTTTGAGGTTCCTGATATGTGGATCCATAGTTCTGCAAAAAACGGATTCTCTTAACCTTTGTACCAAAAAAGAATTATTCTATCAGGAACTCCGTTCCAAAACAACTTTAGTACAGGGTCGTGGCTCCACCCGGGACTCCTAGATTTCTGCATAGTATTCAAAGTAGGAGTACTTTTCCAATTTGAGCATTCAATAAGCAAAACCAAATCGTAAAATAAAGTAGTATTCAAATTAGCATGCATTGAATTATAAGCAAATACATCATCTCTTTTGTCCGTACATCGTCGAATATTATCACTAATACTCCTCGAATACTATCATACATATAGCATCACTGATACATCTAGAACCGTAGCGCCCGATGGGTATCGGCGCGGGCGGTGGACACCCAAAGAGAAGGAACCATCACAGGATCATAGCTCCAGTGAGATCCCCGAAGAACCTGCCAGGTATGCTCGAACCTACCCTCCAACGCAACCATGTAGCGACGGACGTGCTCATCCTCCTCGCTGACACGGTGACGTACCACCTCCGCGGTGTCCGGAAGCCTCAGCACCCTCACTGGCCCACGCGACCGCCACCAAACAAGGATCGGGTCAACGACGGGCTGGCTTCTCACCAACCTACGCCCCCCAGAAGGTAGCACCTCCCAATACGAGCCGGGCGGAGCCCAGTCCTGGACAGGGCCCCTCTGATCAAGCAGGTGTTCTCCACCGAGTCGACGACGAGGATGCGAGATAGGCATCGTAAAATGAACTAAAAAAAATAAACTAGTTCTATTAATTTTCTTGCTAAAAATAAACTATTAACACTTAAGCATATACAATAGCAAAATTAAACTATTAACACTTAAGCATATACAATAGCAAAATGAAGCAATAATCTAAGAAACACTATTAACACTTAAGCATATACACTATACAACATTTCTTCTTCTTGTAACCCTAACTAATTTTTCCTCTTCTTCTATTTCTCCTCTTCTTCTACTTCTTCTTCTACTTCTACTTCTCCTCTTCTTCTACTACTTCTCCTCTTCTCTTCTTCTACTTCTCCTCTCCTCCTCTTCTAATTTTTCTCTTCTTCTACTTCTCCTCTTCTTCTATTTTTCCTCTTCTTCTCCTCTCCTCCTCTTCTTATTCTCCTTTTTCTTCTTTTTCTTCTCCTTCTCTTCTTATTTTCCTTTTTCCTAATTCTAAATATTACTAACCCTAATAATCTAGCACAAACCTAATAACTATAGGAATTAAATGACAAAAAAATCTTTTTCTTCTTTTCTTCCCTTTTTCTTCCTTTCTTCTCCTTTTTCTTCCTTTCTTCTCCTTTTTCTTCCTTTATTCTCCTTTTTCTTCTTTTCTTCTCCTTTTTCTTCTACTGGCCGGAGTGTTGGGGAGGAGGGGACGGGGGGCTTACCGACCGGAGGTGTCGACGGCGCGCGGCGAGGAGGACGGCGGCGCGCGGCGAGGACGGCGGCGACGAGGAGGACGGCAGGCGGCGGCGAGCAGGACGGCGGGCAGCCTGACGGCGTCGTCGAGTTCGTCGCTGTGCCACGCTGGGCAGGAGAACAAGAGGAAGAAGAGAAATGGACGATTTGGGTTGGAATTTTTCGAAGTCCCGCTTATATAGGTGGATCTTTAGTCCCGGTGCGTGGCTCGAACCGGGACTAAAGATCCCCTTTAGTCCCGGGTGGAGCCACGACCCGGGACTAAAGGCACTTTTTCGGGCAGACCAGAAGGCAGGAAGCAGGGGCCTTTAGTCCCGGTTGGAGCCACGCACCGGGACTAAAGCCCCTCCTCGGCAGACGGCAGGCGAGGGGCTTTAGTCCCGGGTCGTGGCTCCACCCGGGACTAAAGTCCCTCCTCGCCTGCACGATAAGTTTAGTCCCACCTCGCCCAGTGAGGGGGACTAACACTTCTTTATAAGCCCCGTCGCAGCTTCTCCATCGAGCTCCTCTCTAAAGCAGGCTTACGGGCCTAAACTGACTGAAAATTGAAACTATATTCGAAATTATGGAGAAAATTCAACCTGAATTCAAAGTGAGTTCACTTTGAATTTAGATTGAATTTTCTCTATAAATTCTCATATAGTTTCAATTTTTTTTCTATTTTCATAATTAATAATTTTGACTATCCAAACTATTATCTATTTTGTTATTTTCAATCAAAAACTATGTTTATTAAAAATTATTTTTGCATATTTGGGAATTTGACAAAACTATCATAATGAAAAGTGTTTGAAATTGAATAAATAATGCAAAACTATTTTTTATTTTCATAATTAATAATTTTGACTATCCAAACTATTATCTGTTTTGTTATTTTCAATTAAAAACTATGTTTATTAAAAATTTGAACTCCATACTTTTTGTGTGTTCAAAATGCACCATTCAAAGGCACATCACAAAATTTCAACAATTTCTGACTTCATTTGGTATTCTTCGTGCATTTACTTATTTTTTTGAGCTAGTTGACCCTGAAATTGAAAAGCACTACAAATGAACTCTGAAAATGTTGAAATTTAGCATGCTATCATCATTTCACCCACATAGCATGTGTTAAAAAGTTGAGAGGGCTACGACAAAAACTGGATGCACTTCGTGTACAAAACGGACAATCTCTCTCGAAGTATCAGCGTTTCGAACGAGAACTCATCTCTTACAAAGGGATTTCATTTTTTGAACTTATTTGAACTCCATACTTTTTGTGTGTTCAAAATGCACCATTCAAAGGCACATCACAAAATTTCAACAATTTCTGACATCATTTGGTATTCTTCGTGCATTTACTTATTTTTTTTTGAGCTAGTTGACCCTGAAATTGAAAAGCACTACAAATGAACTCTGAAAATGTTGAAATTTGGCATGCTATCATCATTTCACCCACATAGCATGTGTTAAAAAGTTGAGAGGGCTACGACAAAAACTGGACGCACTTCGTGTACAAAACGGACAATCTCTCTCGAAGTATCAGCGTTTCGAACGAGAACTCATCTCTTACAAAGGGATTTCATTTTTTTGAACTTATTTGAACTCCATACTTTTTGTGTGTTCAAAATGCACCATTCAAAGGCACATCACAAAATTTCAACAATTTCTGACATCATTTGGTATTCTTCGTGCATTTACTTATTTTTTTTGAGCTAGTTGACCCTGAAATTGAAAAGCACTACAAATGAACTCTGAAAATGTTGAAATTTGGCATGCTATCATCATTTCACCCACATAGCATGTGTTAAAAAGTTGAGAGAGCTACGACAAAAACTGGACGCACTTCGTGTACAAAACGGACAATCTCTCTCGAAGTATCAGCGTTTCGAACGAGAACTCATCTCTTACAAAGGGATTTCATTTTTTTGAACTTATTTGAACTCCATACTTTTTGTGTGTTCAAAATGCACCATTCAAAGGCACATCACAAAATTTCAACAATTTCTGACTTCATTTGGTATTCTTCGTGCATTAACTTATTTTCATATATGGTGGACACTAGCTCACCTATGGTATATGGTGGACATTCTTCTTCTCTCATATATGGTGGACACTAGCTCACCTGATTTTTCAACCGTCGATGATTGTCGCTACTCCTACTTCCCCTAGTGCATAACCAATATCTAGCACAAGGAGAAGAAGGAAAAGCGACCCCCACAACAAAAGTGGTTCCGCGGCACGCCATGTGGTTCCGCTGCACGCCACGTGGGACTAATGGTCTTTCATTTTTAAATGACTGTTTTAATCAAAAACAGATCTGTTACAAAAGGGATTTCATTTTTTGAACTTATTTGAACTGAAGACTTTTTGTATATATATGTGGTCGAAATATATGATACCATGAAGTTAGAAAGGGCTAAACCATTCAAAAGTAGCAAATGAAGTTAGAAAGGGCTAAACCATTCAAATTTGGAAACTATAATGGCACAAACAGAAACTAGACATATATAAATTGGTCCAAGCAGTACATGATACTAGTCCAAACAGTACATAATAATAGCTATCATAGATATATAGCTGGCCATAGTTGATACTAGTCCAATCAGAATGTCCACCTTATTCGAGGTGACGCTGGCCATAGTTGAAGACTCGAATCTTGCGGTACAACTCGTATGAAATGTATGCATCTTTTGCTGCATACTCAATGTTGATACGATCAAGTGGGGCCTTCTCCCAAAGTTTGTGCTGAGACTTTGGGACATTGGTATTCATATCACCATATTCCTCGTCGATCAAGGCAACTTCCATATGAGTCATCTAAGTCCTGACATGTCGAAGCCTGAATACCGTTTGGAGATCAATGAGGCAACCAGTTGGTATCTCAATATCGAAGCTGTACCTCATCTTCAGCTTGTCGTTCGTTATGTCAACGGTAGCAAAAGTGATGCCGGTGCGAAGGAAGTTCATGAGTTCTGGACAATGCTTGTCACTACTGCAACAGAAACAAATTAAAATGGAACAAATGTTACATACTGCTGCAATAAGGAAACATGTTTCACTACAACTAAAGAGAAAATTATCTTTAGGATTCAAATAGAACATATGCAATGGAACCTAGAGAGATCACTATAGCTATCCAATGGAACCTAGAGAGATCACTAGCTATATGCAATTTTCATCACTATGACATATCATATTGCTATCCAATGGAACCTAGAGAGGTCACTAGCTATATGTAATTTTCATAACCTTGGATCAAAGAACACCGCATAAAATTGTATCACCACAACTATGATTTCAATGGAACATATTGAACCAATCAGATTTTTCAGATTGTGGAACACTATTCCAATCAGATTGTGTTCCCTTCAACTAATCAAAATTGTTTCACTACAACTATTTGAAGCGAACCAACTATGATTCCAATGGAACATATTAAACACTAGTTGATTCTAATACTACTTTTCATATTTTGGAACACTATTCCAATCAGATTGTGTTCCCCTTCAACTAATCAAAATTGTTTCACTACAACTATTTGAAGGGAACCAACTATGATTGAAACAAATAAACTTACAATGTCATTACCTTGGATCAAAGAAAGCCTCAAAACTTACCTCGCCCATTGGAAGATCAAGACATGGTGTGCGAAGCATAGTTGGATGACGACAACACCGCGTTGATCGGCCGTGTACTCCAGATCAAGCCCCAAGAACTTCTCATGATCCATTGCGGCGTCAAGCCATCGTTCCTTCAATTGTTCAAGAAAATACGACATCTCCCTTCTCTCGTTCGTGTACACGACATCGAGCATGGTCGTGCCATGTGCGAGCACCTCTCCAAAGCGAGTTGGCATGGTGGAAGAAGAGAACGGAAGAAGAGAGGAGAAGAACAGAGAGCGAGAGCGAGAGAGAAGAAGAAACACAGAAATGGCGACTCTGCTTCGGTTTGTGCTTTTCATCGCCCGAAACGACGCGGGATGCAAACTGTTTAGGGCCTTTAGTCCCGGGTTGAGCCACCAACCGGTACTAAAGAGGTATACCAACGGTTGCCACCACTACGGCAGGCTACGTGTTAGGCCTTTAGTCCCGGGTTGAGCCACCAACCGGGACTAAAGGGGGATACGAACGATTGCCACCACCACTGCCCACCGCTTAGCCCTTTAGTCCCGGTTTGGGACACGAACCGGGACTAAAGGCTCCTTACGGTCCGGGACTAAAGCCTTGAGGGAGGCATTGAGAACTTGGGCGACGTGGTCCCGGCCCAGAGGCAGGCCGGGACTAAAGGGTCCCGGCCAAAGGCCCGTTTTCCACTAGTGCTAGAAACCCATCATCTACTTACTACTTCCCAATGCCTTCCTCTAGGCCCAAATAATAGTGAAGTGTTATGTAGTCGATGTTCACATAACACCACTAGAGGAAAAACAACATACACCGCATCAAAATATCGAACGAATACCAAATACACATGACTACTTATAGCAAGACTTATCGCATGTCCTCAGGAACAAAAGTGACTACTCACAAAGCATAATAATATTCATGACCAGAGAGGTATTGAATAGCATCAAGGATCTGAACATATAATCTTCCACCCAGTAATCCAAATAGCATCAACTACAAAGAGTAATTAACATTACTAGCAACCTTACAAGTACCAATCGGAGTCGTGAGACGGAGATTGGTTACAAGAGATGAACTAGGGTTTGGAGATGAGATGGTGCTGATGAAGATGTTGATGGTGATGAGTCCCCTCCGATGAGAGGAGTGTTGGTGATGACGATGGCGACGATTTCCCCCTCCGGGAGGGAAGTTTCCCCGGCAGGACGACCCTATTGGAGCTTTAGATTGGTTCTGCTGAAGTTTCGCCTCGTGGCGGTGGCGATTCCTCCCGAAAGCCTCCTCCTGATTTTTTCTGGAACAAAATCCTCCTTATAGCAAAAGAGGGGAGCTAGAGGACCAACTGGGAGCCCACAAGCCCCCTAGGCGCGACCAGGGGGTAGGCCGTGCCTAGCAGGCTTGTGGGCTCCTGGTGGCTCCCCTCTGGTACTTCTTCGGCCCAGTATTTTTTATAAATTCCAAAATAATTCCTCATTGATTTTCATGGCTTTTGGAATTGCGCAGAATAGGTATCTCAAACTTGCTCCTTTTTCAGGCCAGAATTCCAGCTGCCGGCATTCTCCCTCTTCATGTAAACCTTGCAAAATAAGAGAGCAAAGGCATAAGTATTGTACCGTGAAGTGTAATAACAGCCCATAAAGCGATAAATATCAACATAAAAGCATGATGCAAAATGGACGTATCAACTCCCCCAAGCTTAGACTTCGCTTGTCCTCAAGCACAAACCGAGATCAATAAATATGCCCACATGTTTAGAAAGAGAGGTGTCGACAAAACATGATATGGACATGCAGGCATCATGATCATAGTTAGAACAACAATATCATCATATAATCTCTTATGCTAAAGTGATAATTCCTTGACAAACTAAAGTATGGATCAAGAAATTTATTGAGAATTAACAACCAATAGCCTTTAGTCATTGAAGCAATTGCAATTTATCAAAACATCGAAAAGAGCCAAATAAGAGCTTGTAAAGAAAATCCACATACTCAATCATCCTTTTGTCTCCTACAATTGCTACAACTCATGTGGTACTCATGAGATCAAAGTATCAGTCAGACACAGAGAAAGATAGGGGCTTATAGTTTCGCCTCCCAACTGTTTACCTCAAGGGTAATGTCAACAACAATAATTCATGAATACTTACTTCCAAGTTGACATATGAATATAGATCTTTCCCTAGCATATGACGTTAGCCAAGATAAAGGCGAAATAAGGAATTGGTGTAGATCACCATGACTCTTTCAAGGGCAAAAAGTAAAGGTACAAGATAGGCCCTTCGCAGAGGGAAGCAGAGGTTGTCATGTGCTTTTGAGGTTTGGATGTGTGTCCTCTTAGTGTGAAGGAATGTCACTTTATATTGCCTCCTATGATAAAGAACTTCATTATGCGGTCTGTCGCTTTTATGTCTTCCTCATCACAGGTTCGTAAAAAGCTTATTTTCCACACACTAATAGATCATACATATTAAGGGAGCAATTTTATTGCTTGCATCGATGACAACTTACTTGAGGGATCTTATTCAATCCATAGGTAGGTATGGTGGACTCTCATGGCAAAACTGGGGTTGAAGGTTTGTGGATGCACAAGTAGTATCTCTACTTAGTGCGGAAGTTTTGGCTGATATAAGGTGGAAGCAATCGTCACATGCTAAGGGATCTCTAGTCATATAACATTGTTCGGAACCAAGCAAACATAATTCATTATGTTGTCTTCCTTGTCCAACATCTACTTCTAAGCATGCAATAGTTTAGTGAGTGTTCACAATCATAGATGGTGTCAAAGATGATATATTTATATGTGAACCTCTCTTTCCTTATTACTTCCTATTAATTGCAACCAAGACCAAGGTCTATGTTTGTCCACCCACAACAAGTTTCAATCAACATTCTTTTTATATGTGGAGCCATCACTTCCCATAAGATCATTACATGATCTTTCATGCTTTTGTTCTTTTATCATTCTTTTCCTTAGATCATGGCATGAAGCAAGGCCCTTAACTAAAGCACTCTTTATTATATGACTCACGAACTCGAATACATCGTGGGTGACACAAAGCAAAACTCAAGCCTAGATCACTAAGAACTTTATTCTACTAGAGAAAGATAAAACCAAAAAGGATCGAACTAAAAAACGTAAAGGCAAAAGATGTGATGGTGGTACGATACCGGGGCAACTCCCCCAAGCTTGGCACAAGCCAAGGGGATTTCCCATACCCGTGCTTAATTGTCTTCCTTTGAAGGTGATGGTAGTGGAGTTGTCCTGTCTTTTGATTCCAATAGGGCCATCAATCTTTGATTTATACCTTGGAGCTATGTGATATGTTTCTCCAGCAAAACGACTTCACGGGTGATATAAGTATTACAAACACGAGTTATTTCACATAACCTCAAGAGCTCGATCAAGGATGGAGGTAAAAGGTGGAGCTAGGGTTGAAGAAAATCCTCTTCCTCAGCTCCTTCCTTGTTAAGCATAGATTGCCCTTCGTCCAACACCGGATTCTTCTCCTTACTTTTGGCCTTAGTTCCTTCAGGTAGACTTTACTTGGCCTCCATGACCTCCATTCTTTTCAGATCAACATTTACTTCTTCATACACTTGAGGGAGATCGTTCTCCCCTACAGATTCCTGAGACGACATCTTGCTCTAAATCTGTGGCAGAAACAGGCTCGAAACAAAAACAAAGGAAAATTGCGTGATACGAGGGTCAGACCTTTCGAGAGAATATATAATGATTTTTTCCCGACCAGAAGGAGTACTCCGCAAGAAAACGGAGTCCGGGAGGCACACAAGGTGGTCACAAGCCCCCCAGGTGCGGCCAGGGAGGTGGCCCGTGCCTGGCAGGCTTGTCGCCTCCTCGTGCGCTTTCCGGACTACTTTAATTTTTTCTATTTTTCTAAAAAATTCAAAATGGAGAAAATTCCTACTGGTAAAGTTTTGGAGTTGGTTTACTTACCGAATCACATACCTCTTCATTTTAGGAGTCTGAAACAGGGTGATAAATATCCCTTATGTACTCCTCCGGAGTTATGGTATTGATAATATTGCTTTCAACATTTATGGGAGTACCTGAGATATAATGCTTGATTCTTTGCCCATTTACCACTCTCGGAAAATTACCTTCCGTGTTGTTGATCTTGATGGCACCGGAACGATATACTTCCTCAACAATGTAAGGACCTTCCCATTTAGAGAGAAGCTTGCCTGCAAAAAATCTTAAACGAGAATTATATAGCAAGACATAATCACCTACATTGAACTCACGTTTTTGTATCCTTTTATCATGCCACCTCTTAACCTTTTCTTTAAACAACTTGGCATTTTCATATGCCTGAGCTCTCCATTCATCAAGTGAGGTAATTCAAATAACCTCTTCTCACCAGCAAGTTTGAAATCAAAGTTGAGCTCTTTTATTGCCCAATAAGCCTTATGCTCTAGCTCAAGAGGTAAATGACATGCTTTACCGTAAACAATTTTGTATGGAGACATGCCCATGGGATTCTTATAAGCAGTTCTATAAGCCCACAGTGCATCATCGAGCTTCTTAGACCAATTCTTTCTAGACCTATTGATAGACTTTTGCATAATTAGTTTAATCTCTCTATTACTTAGCTCTACTTGACCGCTGGACTGAGGATGATAGGGAGATGCAATTCTATGGTTGACATCATACTTAGCAAGCGTTTTACGGAAAGCACCATGAATAAAATGTGAACCACCATCAGTCATTAGATATCTAGGGACTCCAAATCTAGGGAAAATAACTTCTTTAAGCATCCTGATAGAAGTGTTGTGATCAGCACTACTAGTTGGGATAGCTTCTACCCACTTAGTAACGTAATCAACAACAACTAGGATATGAGTATACCCGTTGGATTTTGGAAAAGGTCCCATATAATCAAAGCCCCAAACATCAAATGGTTCAATGACAAGTGAATAGTCATAGGCATTTCCTGACGTTTACCTACTACCTATTCTTTGACATTCGTCAGAAGACAAGACAAACTTACGAGCATCCTTGAAGAGAGTAGGCCAATAGAAACCTGATTGCAATACCTTGTGTGCAGTTCTGTCTCCCGCATGGTGTCCTCCGTAAGCCTCGGAGTGGCACTTCTGTAGGATCTGTCCCTGTTCATGTTCAGGTACACAACGTCTAATAACACCATCTACTCCTTCCTTATAAAGGTGAGGATCATCCCAAAAGTAATGTCTCAAATCAAAGAAGAATTTCTTCTTTTGCTGGTATGTGAAACTAGGTGGTATATATTTGGCAACGATATAATTTGCATGATCAGAATACCACAGTGTACTATGTGAAGTATTGATGACATTCAATTGCTCATCGGGAAAGCTATCATCAATAGGTTGTGGGTTATCAAGAACATTCTCCAACCTAGACAAGTTATCTGCTACGGGGTTCTCAGCACCCTTCCTGTCGACAACATGCAAATCAAATTCTTGTAGCAAGAGAACCCATCTGATAAGTCTAGGTTTAGCGTCTTTCTTTTCCATGAGGTATTTAATAGCAGCGTGATCAGTGTCAATAGTGACTTTGGAATCAACTATGTAATATCTGAACTTTTCACATGCAAACACGACTGCTAAAAATTCCTTTTCAGTAGTAGCATAGTTTCTTTGAGCACTGTCTAGAGTTTTACTAGCATAGTGAATAACATTCAAATTCTTATCAACTCGTTGTCCTAGGACAGCGCCAACAGCATAATCACTAGCACCACACATAATTTCAAAAGTTAAGTTCCAATCAGGTGGTTGAACAATAGACGCAGTTATCAAGGCCTTCTTAAGTATTTCGAAGGCTTCCTCACAATCATCATCAAAAACAAAAGGAATATCCTTTTACAAGAGATTGGTAAGAGGCCTAGAAATCTTAGAGAAGTCTTTAATGAACCTTCTATAGAAACCAGCATGACCAAGGAAACTTCTTACACCTTTGATATCTGTGGAGCATGGCATTTTCTCGATCGCATCAACTTTAGCCTTATCAACTTCAATACCTCTTTCAGAAATTTTATGTCCTAAGACGATGCCTTCAATAACCATAAAGTGGCACTTCTCCCAATTCAAGACAAAATTGGTATCTTTACATCTCTGCAAAACTCGATCAAGGTTGCTGAGGAAATCATCAAAAGAAGACCCGTAAACGGAGAAGTCATCCGTGAAAACCTCAACAATCTTTTCACAAAAGTCAGAGAATATAGCCATCATAGATCTTCGAAAGGTGGCAGGTGCATTACATAAGCCAAAAGGCATACGTCTGTAAGAAAGGTACCGAAAGGGCAGGTGAAAGTGGTTTTCTCCTGATCAGATTGTGCAACAGGTATTTGGGAGAAACCAGAATAACCATCTAGAAAGCAGAAGTGTGTGTGTTTAGACAGTCTTTCTAGCATTTGGTCGATAAAAGGCAAAGGTTAATGATCTTTCCTAGTGGCTTTATTCAATTTCCTAAAATTGATCACCATCCTATAGCCAGTAATAATCCTCTGTGGGATCAATTCATCCTTATCATTAGGGACAATGGTAATAGCTCCCTTCTTAGGGACGCAATGCACAGGACTCACCCAATCACTATGAGCACCAGGATAGATAATACCCGCTTCGAGGAGCTTTAGTATTTCATTTCTTACTACCTCTTTCATCTTAGGATTTAATCTCCATTGATGATCGGCAACTGGTTTGAAATCAGGGTCGGTTTTAATTTTGTGTTGGCATAGAGTGGGACTAATGCCCTTAAGATCATCAAGAGTATATCCAATAGCAGCACGGTGCTTCCTCAGAGTTTTTAGTAACTTCTTTTCTTCATGCTCTGAGAGGCTAGCACTAATTATAACAGGATATATCTCTTTTTCATCAAGATAAGCATACTTAAGAGTATCAGGCAACTGTTTAAGCTCGAACACAGGATCACCCTTTGGTGGGCTGGATCTCCAAGCAGTTCAACAGGCAAATTATTCTTAAGGATAGGATGTTGTTCAAAGATAACACTATCTATCTCATTCCTTTCATCCATATGCATATCATTTTCATGCTCAAGAAAGTATTTCTCTAAAGGATCAGTAGGAGGCACATCAATAGAAGCTAGGGCAATAATTTCATCCTTACTAGGCAACTCTTTTTCATGAGGTTGTCTACCAAACTTGGAGAAATTGAACTCCTGTCACACACCTTCAAAGCCAACAGTGACAGTTTGCTTCTCACAGTCAATATGAGCATTGTCAGTATTAAGGAAAGGTCTGCCAAATATGATGGGACAAAAGCTATCTTATATGGTAGCAAGAACGAGAAAATCAACAGGATACTTCATTTTACCACACAAGACTTCAACATCTCTAACAATTCCGAAAGGGCAGATAGTATCTCTATTGGCAAGTTGAATAGTGACATCAATAGGTTCCATCTCAACAGGTGCAATCTCGTCTTTAATTTCATCATATAAAGATTGAGGTATTGCACTAACACTAGCACCCACATCACATAAACCATGATAACAATGATCTCCTATCTTAACAGAAACAATAGGCGTGCCAACAACAGACCTATGTTTGTATCTAACATGTGGTTTAGCTATTCTAGCAGCATCTTCACAAAAGTGAATATCATGGCCATCAACATTGTAAGACAGGAGATCTTTGATAATAGCAATGCTAGGTTCAACTCTAATTTGCTCACGTGGTGTAGGTGTTCTAATGTATCCCCTACGTATCATAGTTGAAACTTTAGAATGATCCTTTATCCTAACAGGGAAAGGTGGTTTCTCAATGTAAGCACTAGGAACAATAGGATCATTATAAGCAATGACTTTCTCTTCAACTCGATTGGGTTTAACTACATTGACTTCTAAGGGAGGATGATATTTAAACCACTTCTCTTTAGGGAGATCAATATGAGCAGCAAATGATTCACACAATGAAGCTACTATCTCAGAGTCAAGTCCATATTTAGCGCTAAAATCACAAAAGGTATTTGTTTCAACAAAGGATTTAACGCAATCAAACTTGAGATTCATACCTGACTCCTTACCTTCATCAAACTCCCCATCTTCAGAGTTGCGTTTAATTCTTTCCAATAAATTCCGTTTGAAGTCAATGTCTCTCTTCATAAAAGAACCGATACAAGAAGTATCAAGCATGGTGCGATTATCATAAGAAAGTCGAGCATAGAAGTTCTCGATGACAATTTCTCTCGAAAGCTCATGGTTGGGGCATGAATATAACATTGATTAAGCCTCCCCCAAGCTTGAGCGATGCCCATTGAGGATGTGAGTGTGCATCCAACTCGCTTGCTCATGAAGACCTAGGGCAATTGAGGATGCACATCATTGGAATATACAAGCCAAGTTATATAATGAAAATTCCCACTTGTATATGAAAGTGACAAAATATGAGACTCTCTATCATGAAGATCATGGTGCTACTTGATGACCCACAAGTGTAGGGGATCTATCGTAGTCCTTTCGATAAGTAAGAGTGTCGAACCCAACGAGGAGCAGAAGGATCTGACAAGTGGTTTTCAGCAAGGTAATCTCTGCAAGCACTGAAATTGTCGGTAACAGATAGTTGTGTGATAAGATGGTTCATAGCAAGTAGAAAGTAACAATAGTAACAAAGGTGCAGCTAAGTGGCCCAATCCCTTTTGTAGCAAGGCACAAGCCTGGACAAACTCTTATAGGAGGTAAAGCGCTCCCGAGGACACATGGGAATTTCTGTCAAGCTAGTTTTCATCATGTTCATATGATTCGCGTTCGCTACCTTGATAGTTTGATATGTGCGTGCACCGGTGCTTGGGTGCTGCCCTTACTTGTACAAACCTCCCACTTATGATTAACCCATCTCACAAGAATCCGCAACTACGAAAGAAGAATTAAGACAAAGTCTAACCATAGCATTAAACTAGTGGATCCAAATCAGCCCCTTACGAAGCAACACATAAACTAGGTTTTAAGCTTATGTCACTCTAGCAACCCATCATCTACTTACTACTTCTCCATGCCTTCCTCTAGGCCCAAATAATAGTGAAGTGTTATGTAGTCGACGTTCACATAACACCACTAGAGGTAAAACAACATACACCGCATCAAAATATCGAACGAATACCAAATTCACATGACTACTTATAGCAAGACTTATCCCATGTCCTCAGGAACAAAAGTGACTACTCACAAAGCATAATAATATTCATGACCAGAGAGGTATTGAATAGCATCAAGGATCTGAACATATAATCTTCCACCGAGTAATCCAAATAGCATCAACTACAAAGAGTAATTAACACTACTAGCAACCTTACAAGTACCAATCGGAGTCGTGAGATGGAGATTGGTTACAAGAGATGAACTAGGGTTTGGAGATGAGATGGTGCTGATGAAGATGTTGATGGTGATGAGTCCCCTCCGATGAGAGGAGTGTTGGTGATGACAATGGCAACGATTTCCCCCTCCGTGGGGGAAGTTTCCCCGGGAGGACGACCCTACCGGAGCTCTAGATTGGTTCTGCTCAAGTTCCGCCTCGTGGCGGCGGCGATTCCTCCCGAAAGCCTCATCCTGATTTTTTATGGACCGAAACCCTCCTTATAGCAAAAGAGGGCAGCCAGAGGGCCAACTGGGAGCCCACAAGCCCCCTAGGCGCGGTCAGGGGGGTAGGCCGCGCCTAGCAGGCTTGTGGCCTCGTGGTGGCTCCCCTCTATTACTTCTTCGGCCCAGTATTTTCTATAAATTCCAAATTAATTCCTCGTTGATTTTGACGGCTTTTGGAGTTGCGCAGAATAGGTATCTCAAACTTGCTCCTTTTTCAGGCCTGAATTCCAGCTGCCTGCATTATCCCTCTTCATGTAAACCTTGCAAAATAAGAGAGAAAATGCATAATTATTGTACCGTGAAGTGTAATAACAGCCCATAAAGCGATAAATATCAACATAAAAGGATGATGCAAAATGGACGTATCACTACTTTGAAGCACAAGTGTGGTAAAGGATAGTAGCATTGTCCCTTCTCTCTTTTTCTCTTTTTTTTGTTTGGACTCTTTGGCCTCTTTTTTTTCATTCATTTTTTGGTGGTCTCTTTGGCCTCTTTTATTTTATTTTTATTTTAAGTCCGGAGTCTCATCCCAACTTGTGAGGGAATCACAGCTTCCGTCACTTCCTCACTTGGGACAATGCTCTAATAATGATGATCATCACACTTTTATTTACTTACAACTTGATACTTAGAACAAATATATGACTCTATATGAATACCTCCGGCAGTGTATCGGGATGTGCAATGATTCATGAGTGACATGTATGAAAGGTAACGATGGCTTTGCCACAAATAAGATGTCAACTACATGATCATGCAAAGCAATATGACAATGATGATGTGTGTCATAATAAACGGAACGGTGGAAGTTGCATGGCAATATATCTCGGAATGGTTATGGAAATGCCATGATGGGTAGGTATGGTGGCTGTTTTGAGGAAGGATATATGGTGGGTGTATGCACCGACGAAAGTTGCGCGGTACTAGAGATGCTAGCAATGGTGGAAGGGTGAGAGTGCGTATAATTCATGGACTCAACATTAGTCATAAAGAACTCACATACTTATTGCAAAAGTTTATTAGCTATCGAAGCAAAGTATTGGACGCATGCTCCTAGGAGAAGGGTTGGTAGGAGTTAACCATCTCGTGTTCCCGACCTCCACACAAAGGACGACACTCGATAAATAAATCATGCTCCGATTTCATCACATAACGGTTCACCATACGTGCATGCTACGGGAATCACATACTCTAACACAAGTATTTCTATCAATCCACGATTACTCACTAGCATGACTCTAATATCACCATCCTTATATCTCAAAACTACGTGCAAAGAATCAAACTTCTCATAGTATTCGATGCACTCTATATGAAAGGTTTTATTATATCCCTCTTGTATGCCCATCATATTAGGACTAGATTCATAACCTAAGCAAATTACCATGCTGTTTAAGACTCTCAAAATGATATAAGTGAAGCATGAAAGCAAAAGACAAACTACTCCAAAAGATATAAGTGAAGCTCAATGAGTAGTGAATAATTATTTGGCTATGTGAAGACTCTCCCATCTAAGAATTTCAGGTCTTAAGTAACTTATTCAAACAAAATAAAATGACACTTCAAGGATAGCACGAATCATGTGAAGAAGCAAAAACTTAGGTTCAACCGATACTAACCAATAATTGTTTGAAGAAGAAAGGTGGGATGCCATCCGAGGCATACCCAAGCTTAGGTGCTTGATACTTCATGAAATATAAATTGGCGATGCCTTGGGCATCGCCAAGCTTGAGCTTTTGTGTCTCCTTAATTCATCTCATATGGTGGTTTCCAAAATCTTAAAAACTTCATCCACACAAAACTCAACAAGAACTCGTGAGATAGGTTAGTATAAATCAATGCAAAACTTTATCATCCTCTACTGTAGCAAATCACTAAAATTATTATTTCACATTTCATACTAAATGCCTTTGCATATTTAAAACTGCCATCCTCAAATGGAATCATTAAACAAGCAAACATATGCATACAATGCAAACAAAACAGCAATCTGCCTAAACAGAATGGTCTGTAAAGAATGCAGCAAGATCCATACTTAATTAACTCCAAAAAATATGAAAACATTCCATTCTGTAGGGAATTTATAATACCATACTGTGTACAAAGTTCAAGCTATTCCGACGTACAGAAAATTCTAGGGAATTTTTGCACTACAAGAAAACTTTCTATTTTGCAACTGCAACTCCTATACTTGCAAATAAGGCATGGTAAAGGCTATCCTTGACATTTTTATTGAACTAAATGATGAAAAACATTAATATAAATAAAGGCAAGCAAGTACTAATAAAATAAAATGATGCTCCAAGCAAAACACATATCATGTGGTGAATAAAAGTATAGCCCCAAGTAAAGTTACCGATGGATTGAAGACGAAAGAGGGGATGCCTTCCCGAGGCATCCCAATCTTAGGCTCTTTGGTGTCCTTGAATATGGATTTGGGGTGCCTTGGTCATACCCAAGATTAGGCTTTTGCCACTCCTTGTTCCATAGTCCATCGAAACTCTACCCAAAACTTGAAAACTTCACAACACAAAACTTAACGGAACTTCGTGAGATGGGTTAGTATGATAACAAGCAAATCAATCACTTGGGTACTGTCAAAATAAGACTCATAATTATTTTCACACACTTCCTACTGTATCTTACTATTTCCACAATTCATATTACTCAATATAATCTATGGAAATACCAAAACAAGCAAATTATGCATTGAAAACAGAATCTGTCAAAAACAGAATAGTCTGTAATGATCTGAATGATAACCATACTTATACACTTCCAAAAATTCTGAAACAATTATGAAAATTAAGGAAATGTTCATATCAATCAGAAGCAAAAAGAATCAACCTAAAATCACTCCCTGGATATAAATTAGAAATGATTTCGCGAGCGCAAAGTTTCTGTCTTTTTCAGCATGATCAAACAACAATCACCCAAACTAATCATAAAGGCTTTACTTGGCACTTTATTGAAATAAAAGCTATAAAACATGATTAATACAGTAGCTTAATCATGTGAACACATAAAAATAGTAAGGATACATATTGGTTTGTCTCCCAACAAGCACTTTTCTTTAATGCCTTTCAAGCTAGGCATGATGATTTCAATGATGCTCACATAAAAGATAAGGAATGAATAATAATGGAAGCATCATGGAGCATATGACTAGCACATTTAAGTCTAACACACTTCCTATGCATAGGGATTTTTGTAAACAAACAATTCATTGGAGCAATAATCAACTAGCATAGGAAGGCAAAACAAGCAGGACTTCAAAAATTTCAACACATAGAGAGGAAACTTGATATTATTGCAATATGTAGAAGCATATGATCCTCTCTCATAATAATTTTCAGTAGCATCATGAATGAATTCAACAATATAAGCAGCACCTAAAGCATTCTTTTCATGATCTACAAGCATAGAAATTTTACTACTCTCCACATAAGGAAATTTATTCTCATCAATAGTAGTGGGAGTATCGTAAAAGACTTGAACACTAGGAATTGTTTCCACATTAAAAGAGTAATGTTCAGTAAGAGGGTACTCATAATTGTGACAAGTGTTATTATCATTCTTATTTAAGCATAAGTATCATCACAATAATCATCATATATAGGAGGCATGCTTTCATCATAATAATTTTGATCATTCAAAGTGGGGGAACTAAAAAGATCATCTTCATCAAACATAGCATCCCCAAGCTTGTGGCTTTGCATATCATTATCATCATGGGTATTCAAATAATTCATACTAACAACATTGCAATCATTCTCATCATTCACATATTTTATGCCAAGCATTCTATGTAATTCTTCTTTTAGCACTTGAGCACAATTTTCCTTCCCATCATTTTCAAAAAAGACATTAAAAAGATGAAGCATATGAGGTAACCTTAATTCCATTTTTGGTTTTCTATTAATAAACTAAACTAGTGATAAAACAAGAAACTAAAAGATTCAATTGCAAGAACTAAAGATATACCTTCAAGTGCTAACCTCCCCGGCAACGGCGCCAGAAAAGAACTTGATGTCTACTACGCAAGCTTCTCCTTGTAGACGTTGTTGGGCCTCCAAGTGCAGAGGTTTGTAGGACAGTAGCAATTTTCCCTCAAGTGGGTGACCTAAGGTTTATCAATCTGCGGGAGGCGTAGGATGAAGATGGTCTCTCTCAAGCAACCCTGCAACCAAATAACAAAGAGTCTCTTGTGTCCCCAACACACCCAATACAATGGTAAATTCTATAGGTGCACTAGTTCGACGAAGAGATGGTGATACAAGTGCAATATGGATAGTAGATATAGGTTTTTGTAATCTGAAATTATAAAAACAGCAAGGTAACTAATAGTAAAAGTGAGCACGAACGGTATTGCAATGCATGGAAACAAGGCCTAGGGTTCATACTTTCACTAGTGGAAGTTCTCTCAACAATGATAACATAATTGGATCATATAACTAGCCCTCAACATGCAACAAAGAGTCACTCCAAAGTCACTAATAGTGGAGAACAAACAAAGAGATTATTGTCGGGTACGAAACCACCACAAAGTTATTCTTCGGGTCTTGAGAGTCTTCAATGAGTGTAGCTTCAATTCCTCCAATGCATGGTGAAATCCTCTTTACTTTGAAGTAGAACTCCGTTGATTCTTCATGAGGTCAAAGGGGTAAGGGTATTGTATAACTATTGGAGGTGAGGGAGAACATTTGATGAAACCAGAAGAGATGAGAAATGAAGGATGTTCTTGAAAAAATAGAAATTTATGAGAGATCCTTTCCTAAGAAATTTCCAGTTTCTAGGGGTCACGTCCTACAGTCAACATGTGCTCTGATACCATCTCTGTAGCGACCCGACTCAAAACGAGTCAAGCCTCTGTGTTTCTGTGCCATCCCTGGATTAGTATGCTGGCACACACAGTACATCAATGTATATATCAAAGTGCAATCACATGTAAATAGCGTAAAACTGATATATACCTTAAATATCTCAGCGGAAGCAGTCAAGGGAGTGGAGTCCCAATAAACACCAATGACAAGTTGAGTGTAGACCGTAACCCTGAATCGTACTCTTACTCGGCGAAGAAAAATATCTGCAACATAAGACGTTGCAGCCGTGTAGGTCAGCATATTGAATATGCCGACAAGTAACATAAGAGAGGTGTAAAGTAATAATCAACTATCTCTACATGCATATCTGGTTGGTGGAGCTAAGTTTTGCATGAAGCCAGTTTTATCCTACAACAAGAGGGGTTGAAAACAAAATGTTACTACAAGGTTTGTTGTTAACGAGATGGTTCCGCCAACCAGTTCTCGTACCCGAGTTGTTAATAGTTACCCTCATCAAATATATTTAATGGTGTTGAGAAATCCAGATAACTTCAGTTCCTTTGGCTCAAGTTGTCCATGACCGTGGACACGGCTAATCGATTAGGTTTGAGTACTCTGCAAAGTTTTGCACACGTTCCCCACAAGATTTGTTCGCCTCCGAGTATGTCCTCGCACTTCAAGGTGTTTGAAGACCGGATGATCAAAACATGGTCTTTCAACGGGTCCCTCTGAATCCCTGTCGGTGCCCATCCACTCCTACCGTTCGTCTACATCTGCTAGCACCGCCTGTCCAGAGTCGCCGCGTTGTCCAACCAAGCCAGAGCCCATAATGACTTGTGGCTGTGCAGGTAAGCCTTGGGTCTTGAAAATATCCATCCGTCTCTTTGAGCCTGGGTGAAGCTTTCCGCAGGATGACATGGCCTCTCCAGCATCCCGGGCATCCACTGGGTTCTCCAGGGAGCCGATCAACCATCCTTCACCCAGAGTTGCATTGCGTCCGAGGTCTTGAAAATCTTGTCTTAGTCTGGTCTTGATTATTATATCAACCTCGCATCACTCGTGGTATACACTCAACCGATAACCCGTCTACTCAAGCATAGCATTAAAAATTGTCGTCCCGGGGCCAAGTATCGGGGATGTTGTGTTCCTACCACATGATACTACAACTTATGCTAAAGTTTCCAAGTACCTAGGCAGCATGCAATTGGGCATAGGATGGTAGAACTACAATGCATAAAACATAGGTGATAGTATGATCAAAGTGACTTGCCTGTGATGTTGACGAAGAAGAATTTCTCGAGAAAATAACTTGATAGACTACTCATCACTCTCCGATGAAATCTATATAGCAAACATAGCATTCACATAAGCACTCCTACTAGCAATCATTCTAGCAATCAAAACAAAAGAGAGAGCGAATAGGAATCCGATAGAAACTTCAAATAAGACTAGGGAGTCTTCTACTATGACAAACACTAAATAGTTTTGTCTAACACAAAATAATAACAAGGAACTAAGATATAAGTTTAACTAAGATAAAATAAAGTATTTTTCACAAACCTTTTGAGAGCATTCCCAAACGGGATTTGAAACAACGGTGAAAACAATTGCACGTTACTACGGAGCTAGACTTGATTTAATGAAAACAATTAAACATAAAATAAAGACTTGTTGCAAAACTACTGTTAACTAACATAAACAAACAATATTAATCTTTCTGAAATAATAAAGAAAATATTTTAAAACAAAAGTAGAAAATGAATTAGCCGAAAACCTAAAAGCGGTGAAACAGAAATTGTTTCACATGAAATAATGAGTTAAAATACTCAAACAAATCTGACATTTTGACCACTTATAAATAGGATCACTAGTGATCAGTACCAAAAGGAATCAAATTAAAATCTATTTTTAAACTCCTGGAATAGGCAAAACAAGTTTTAACCTAAATCTGCTCTAACTTATATTTAAATATTTCAAACATAGACAAAATATATGTTGTTAAAAACTACAGGAAATTTGTGAGCTACTGGAAAAAGAATCAATGTCATTGGACTTTGGGATAAAAAGTTGTGGCCAAAACAAGATTGAAAGTTGCTATTTTTGTAATTTTTGACAGAAAAACTGCAGCTAACTAGTACTAACAGAGGGGTACACGTGGCAAGCTACGGTTGGCTGCGGGTGCTGTTTGTTTCAACGCTTCGGGCAAACGGCCGAAGCTAAGCAAGTTCGCTGGTTAATACTTAAGTGACAAAAAAAACCTACTAGTTTACTGGACTAAACCGAACGGTTACCTAGTGCTCTAATCTAGGCCTCATATCCAAGATCTAACGGCTAAAAACAACAGGACATGAAATACAGAGAGAGAGAGGGAGGCTACCTTGACAGGGCAGCAGCTCCGGCGAGGGGTGACTGGCCGGCGAGGAAGGAGAAGCTCCGGGGCGGTGGGGGACTTCGGGGGAGGCGGCGGCGGGGTCCTCCTCCGAGGGGAGGCGCTCGGGGTAGAGAGGGGCAGCGACGGGGCGCTCCCAGGGCTTGGGGTAGACGGTGTAGTAGTTTTTTTTGCTGCACCGGCGAGCGGCAGTGGCGGCACTGCGGTGGCGTGGAGCCTCGGGTGGTCGGGGAAACGAGGTGAGGCGGCGGTGGGGGTTCCTCAGGTGGTGCGGGGTGGCTCGGGTGGCTCTCCTGGGACGAGGCCGAAGGGTGGCAGCAGCTGCTGCTGCTGCTCCGGCGAGCGGGCGGCGAGGGGAGATGGGGAGGCGGTGGCGGCCTGGGTTGGGAAGGGGTCGACTGAGGTGGGGGGGGGGTATATATAGGCCATCGGGAGGGGGCTTAAGGAAGGAGAGGGAGGGCGCTGGGGAAGGAAATCTCGGCTGGGAGGAGGTGCTCGGTCGGGAGCAGAGAAAAGGAAAGAGATGAGGGAGGAAGGAGAGGTGCCGACGTGGGGGAAGCCTCGGTCAGGGTGGGTCCACCCGCAGAGTGAGGGGGAGGTAAGACACGGGCGGTTGCCCGGTTTATAGGGACTTGATCCTAGGTAAGTGGGATTCGGCCCAGCTAAAAAAAACGCTCGGGGGCGGCTGTTAAGAAAAAAAAACTTCCTTTTATTAAATCTTTTTCGAAACAGAATTATAAAAGCTAAAAAAAGAAATAAATCAAAATATCTATATATGGTATTATATATCAAAAAAATCAGAAAAAGAATCTCTACCCGTATAACATTTTTTTAAAGCCAAAATAAAAACTTTTAAAAAATGTTTTTTTTCAAAAATTCCCAATTTGCTTTATTTCTTTTTGCAATTATCTTTGCAAAAGAATTTTGGGTTTTCTTTGCTCAATTATTTCAGAGATTTGCCCGCACTTTTGGAGTGTCGTTTTCCTCCGCTCTCTCTCTTGCGTGCAAGAGAGTTTTCTCCGGACATTTCTCGCGCGATGGAAAAATGGAAAAGCAAAAGAATTCAACGCAAATATCTTCGTTCAAATTCTATATAATTGAAGAAGTCATGTCATCTTCTCTCGTTGCTTTTAAAAGCTTGAATTTGAATTCACCGGAGAAGGGGAAAGTCATTTTATTCCCTCTCATTCGAAAGTTTCGAAAAGTTTCAAATTTCACACAAGTTTCAATCACTCAGCAAACAAACAAACAATCATTCTAATAATTATATTAACATTCCAAAATTTATAATTTTGGGATGTTACAAACTACCACACTTAAAATGAATCTCGTCCTCGAGATTCGAAGAGGCTAGAAAGAAAAGGTTAGGGTTTGGGGGTCTTCTAACAAATCCAATCTCCGGCAAGGTGGGATGCTACCACACTTAAAATGAGAGATATTGGTCCTTCAAAAATGCTTGAACGATCCTCTGGGGTTTTGGCAGAGTCTTCATATTAAATCCTTTGGTGATGCTCTCCCGTTGTTATAAGCTACTTCCGCCACTGGGTCTTCTTAACTCACAGTCTCGTGGTCAATTCTAACTAACCTATCAATGATTCTCATGGTGGTCTATCATTTGTGGTTATCCTGTAGAGAAAGGGGCCTTGTCTTCATCCTCACCGTAAAATTTCCTACGTGTGACAACAAATGCCATGTACTTGGGGCTTTCATCATACCATTCTAAGGCTTAAACAAAAGCTTCAAAGAACGTCGTCTCTCTATATGGGTAAGTCTCTCAGATTTACCATTCCGAATAGTAAGATAAATGATAAGAGTAAGTCGTCATGGTGATCAGTCCATTCCGCACCCAAATCATTTCTCTGTATAAGGTTTAGCGAATCTCGCATTCTAACACTTGGGCATCCTCACAAGCGTTGCAGAATTTTTCTTGTCCACGAACGGAGTTCGGGTAATCCATTGGTTCTGCAAGCTGAACAAAACATCTATCGTATCTTCACAACTCTCTGGCTTTCGTATGCTCCTAAGAAAACGTTTGCTGATCCATCATAGCTTCTTCCATAAATTATATCCATTTCATAATCAATCCTTTATTACATTCCTTAATTTATCCTCAAAAACTCCAATTCAAAAGTACTTTATTACAAATGCTGCCATCCACATGGTTCGGTATGGTCGAGCATTTCTGCCAACTTTATTCATCTGCCTCTCTTGGAGGTACTTTAGTTCCACTCGAACTTTGTGAGGTGCTCCTTGAAATCATCTATCTTTTGCTTCATCATGGTGGTCATGAGCTTCATCTCCATCATCTCCGCACGTACTTCACTCAAGTATTCCTGGGTATGACGGAGTCTTGCTTCAAGTATTTCTCCGATCTGACGTATGGCTTCCATGGCAGCTTCACGAACAGCATCAAAGAAGGTTGCTCGTGGTACACGTGAAATGAAAAAGTATTGCCCCATAGTCTTTGGACAAACTCCTTTCACATGGTGGAGGTGTACTTCCACGTACCAAAGTTCCACTCCATTTTCCACAAATGGGTAGCCTTTGTAGACTGCATCTCCTTCAAGATGAATGTGCTTCATCATGTCCTTCAGGATTTTTGGGTAATCATGATCACTGGTCAGGGTCATGATCGTTTCTGGGCCCTTGAGGTATGACTCGTAGAGAGTTGTCATCTGCAGGTGTCAGTTAATAGGTACTCAGAGGAATGTATGTGTCTCCTTGGTAATCATGGAACATTCCTACTAAGTGGATCCTGTGGGGTTTACCGATTACTACCACACTTAAAATGAATTATACTCATGCCTGCATAGACCATATTTTCTCATATCCTCATAATGTTCAGAGATCTTTGTTCGATGAGAAACAACGCATACATTTTCAACATAGGCAATCATGAGACAATAAATTCCATTAATTCATGATGTTATTGCAATCTCCGGGTCTTCTGTTACAATTTTTTTTCACTCCATGATCTTATGAAAAACAAGAGTGCTTCGGATTACACTTATTACCATGGACATAACTTAACTACTCCATTCTAGCTTTCTTCCTTTGCGGACAATCATTAGCAAAATGTCCTGCTTCCTTGCAACAAAAGCAAATGATTTCTGACAAGTCTCGAGGCTTCTTAGCTTCTGCTTTTGCTCCTTGGATTCCCGGCTTCCTTCCTGATCATATCTATTTGTGGTGGCCAAATTTCATACACTTGTAACATCTGACATGACTCAGGTCTATGTCTGCAGAGATTTGGTTCTTCCGAGGGTACTTGTTCTTCTTTCCGGACTCCTTTATTTTGGCCAGTTCTTCTATTTCAAGTGGATCAAACTCCACTTCTTCCGTCGGGAAGTATCCCAGATACTCTTGGCTTCTCTTTGTGCAGTCCTGTGAATAATGTCCTTCTTCTCCACATGAGTAGCATGCGTTGGAGAAAAATCTGGTCAGACCTTGTCCATCAGGGTCTTCAATATTTTCGTCCATCACCGGTTCTTCTAGAATCTTCTTCTTCAGGGTTTCCTTCACTGCATCTTTATGCTGCTTGACAACTTGTTGCACCTTGGGGTAAATGTGACACTGAGCTGGGTAGTGGGTGGTTCCTTCACACAAGAAACAAGTCACCTGACTAGTTGGGCACTCCTCAGCTGGGTGATTTTCTTCACAATGAGTGCATCCATCCGTGTGTTCTTCCTGGGTGTGTCCTATTTCTCCACAGATCTTGCATGCACAAGTCTTCTCCTTCAGATTATAATAGCACTTCCGAATAAGACGAGATCTTAACAGAGTCTTCTTGAATTCTTCCCAACTTTCTGCTCCACTAAATCCTTGTATGGCATGGTGCATTTTCCACCAGATTGCGCGCTTTGTGTAAAGTACTGAAGAGCGTCTTCCACTTCATACTTATTTGAGATCAAGTTGCTCCCGAAGTGGTTCTCCATGTTCTGAATCCATATATCAGCTTCCAGTTGGGTCATTGGTCCAGAGACTACAAGTCCAGCTTCATACTCCATCTGGTAGGGTTGAGGTTCTGGGGATGAGACGGGTAAGAGAGGGAGGGAGATACACACAATACAAACAATATTTTTGAGAATAGATTTTATTTGTGGCCGTCGGAAAACACATACCAAAGACGGTTCACAAATCATCGTATCTAACGTGGGTATATAAAAGGGGTTTGGACTTCTAATGGTCATATAATTATTCGGACACTTCAGGGTCTTTGAATTCTTCGGGTCTTGAGAGTCTTCAATGGGTGTAGCTTCAATTCCTCAAATGCATGGTGAAATCCTCTTTACTTTGAAGTAGAACTCCGTTGATTCTTCATGAGGTCAAAGGGGTAAGGGTATTGTATAACTATTGGAGGTGAGGGAGAACATTTGATGAAACCAGAAGAGATGAGAAATGAAGGATGTTCTTGAAAAAATAGAAATTTTTGAGACATCCTTTCCTAAGAAATTTCCAGTTTCTAGGGGTCACGTCCTACAGTCAACATGTGGTCTGATACCATCTCTGTAGCAACCCGACTCAAAACGAGTCAAGCCTCTATGTTTCTGTGCCATCCCTGGATCAGTATGCTGGCACACACAGTACATCAATGTATATATCAAAGTGCAATCACATGTAAATAGCGTAAAACTGATATATACCTTAAATATCTCAGCGGAAGCAGTCAAGGGAGTGGAGTCCCAATAAACACCAACGACAAGTTGAGTGTAGACCGTAACCCTGAATCGTACTCTTACTCGTCGAAGAAAAATATCTGCAACATAAGACGTTGCAGCCATGTAGGTCAGCATATTGAATATGCCGGCAAGTCACATAAGAGAGGGGTAAAGTAATAATCAACTATCTCTACATGCATATCTGGTCGGTGGAGCTAAGTTTTGCACAAAGCCAGTTTTATCCTACAACAAGAGGGGTTGAAAACAAAATGTTACTACAAGGTTTGTTGTTAACGAGATGGTTCCGCCAACCAGTTCTCGTACCCGAGTTGTCAATAGTTACCCTCATCAAATATATTTAATGGTGTTGAGAAATCCAGATAACTTCAGTTCCTTTGGCTCAAGTTGTCCATGACCGTGGACACGGCTAATCGATTAGGTTTGAGTACTCTACAGAGTTTTGCACACGCTCCCCACAAGATTTGATCGCCTCCGAGTATTTCCTCGCACTTCAAAGTGTTTGAAGACCGGATGATCAAAACATGGTCTTTCAACGGGTCCCTCTGAATCCCTGTCAGTGCCCATCCATTCCTACCGTTCGTCTACATCTGCTAGCACCGCCTGTCCAGAGTTGCCGCGTTGTCCAACCAAGCCAGAGCCCATAATGACTTGTGGCTGTGCAGGTAAGCCTTGGGTCTTGAAAATATCCGTCCGTCTCTTTGAGCCTGGGTGAAGCTTTCCGCAGGATGACATGGCCTCTCCAGCATCCCGGGCATCCACTGGGTTCTCCAGGGAGCCGATCAACCGTCCTTCACCCAGAGTTGCATTGCGTCCGAGGTCTTGAAAATCTTGTCTTAGTCTGGTCTTGATTATTATATCAACCTCGCATCACTCGTGGTATACACTCAACCGATAACCCGTCTACTCAAGCATAGCATTAAGAATTGTCGTCCCGGGCTAAGTATCGGGGATGTTGTGTTCCTACCACATGATACTACAACTTATGCTAAAGTTTCCAAGTACCTAGGCAGCATGCAATTGGGCATAGGATGGTAGAACTACAATGCATAAAACATAGGTGATAGTATGATCAAAGTGACTTGCGTGTGATGTTGACGAAGAAGAATTTCTCGAGAAAATAACTTGATAGACTACTCGTCACTCTCCGATGAAATCTATATAGCAAACATAGCATTCACATAAGCACTCCTACTAGCAATCATTCTAGCAATCAAAACAAAAGAGAGAGCGAATAGGAATCCGATAGAAACTTCAAATAAGACTAGGGAGTCTTCTACTACGACAAACACTAAATAGTTTTGTCTAACACAAAATAATAAGAAGGAACTAAGATATAAGTTTAACTAAGATAAAATAAAGTATTTTTCACAAACCTTTTGAGAGCATTCCCAAACAGGATTTGAAACAACGGTGAAAACAATTGCACGTTACTACGGAGCTAGAATTGATTTAATGAAAACAACTAAACATAAAATAAAGACTTGTTGCAAAACTACTGTTAACTAACATAAACAAACAATAATAATCTTTCTGAAATAATAAATAAAATATTTTAAAACAAAAGTAGAAAATGAATTAGCCGAAAACCTAAAAGCGGTGGAACAGAAATTGTTTCACATGAAATAATGAGTTAAAATACTCAAACAAATCTGAAATTTTTACCACTTATAAATAGGATCACTAGTGATCAGTACCAAAATGAATCAAATTAAAAGCTATTTTTAAACTCCTGGAATAGGCAAAACAAGGTTTAAACTAAATCTGCTCTAACTTATATTTAAAAATTTCAAACATAGACAAATTATATGTTTTTAAAAACTACAGGAAATTTGTGAGCTACTGGAAAATAATCAATGTCATTGGACTTTGGGATAAAAAGTTGTGGCCAAAACATGATTGAAAGTTGCTGTTTTTGTAATTTTTGACAGAAAAACTGCAGCTAACTAGTACTAACAGAGGGGTACACGTGGCAAGCTACGGTTGGCTGCGGGTGCTGTTTGTTTCAACGCTTCGGGCAAACGGCCGAAGCTAAGCAAGTTCGCTGGTTAATACTTAAGTGGCAAAAAAACCTACTCGTTTACTGGACTAAACCAAACGGTTACCTAGTGCTCTAATCTAGGCCTCATATCCAAGATCTAACGGCTAAAAACAACAGGACATGAAATACAGAGAGAGAGAGGGAGGCTACCTTGACAGGGCAGCAGCTCCGGCGAGGGGTGACTGGCCGGCGAGGAAGGAGAAGCTCCGGGGCGGCGGGGGACTTCGGGGGAGGCGGCGGCGGGGTCCTCCTCCGAGGGGAGGCGCTCGGGGTAGAGAGGGGCGGCGACGGGGCGCTCCCAGGGCTCGGGGTAGACGGTGTAGTAGTTTTTTTTGCTGCACCGGTGAGCGGCAGTGGCGGCGCTGCGGTGGCAGGGAGCCTCGGGTGGTCGGGGAAACGAGGTGAGGCGGCGGTGGGGGTTCCTCAGGTGGTGCGGGGTGGCTCGGGTGGCTCTCCTGGGACGAGGCCGAAGGGTGGCAGCAGCTGCTGCTGCTGCTCCGGCGAGCGGGCGGCAAGGGGAGATAGGGAGGCGGCGGCGGCTAGGGTTGGGAAGGGGTCGGCTGAGGTGGGGGGGGTATATATAGGCCATGGGGAGGGGGCTTAAGGAAGGAGAGGGAGGGCGCTGGGGAAGGAAATCTCGGCTGGGAGGAGGTGCTCGGTCGGGAGCAGAGAAAAGGAAAGAGACGAGGGAGGAAGGAGAGGTGCCGACGTGGGGGAAGCCTCGGTCAGGGTGGGTCCACCGGCAGAGTGAGGGGGAGGTAAGACACGGGCGGTTGCCCGGTTTATAGGGACTTGATCCCAGGTAAGTGGGATTCGGCCCAGCTAAAAAAAACGCCCGGGGGCGGCTGTTAAGAAAAAAAAACTTCCTTTTATTAAATCTTTTCCGAAACAGAATTATAAAAGCTAAAAAAAGAAATAAATCAAAATATCTATATATGGTATTATATATCAAAAAAATCAGAAAAAGAATCTCTACCCGTATAACATTTTTTTAAAGCCAAAATAAAAACTTTTAAAAAATGTTTTTTTTCAAAAATGCCCAATTTGCTTTATTTCTTTTTGCAATTATCTTTGCAAAAGAATTTTGGGTTTTCTTTGCTCAATTATTTCAGAGATTTGCCCGCACTTTTGGAGTGTCGTTTTCCTCCGCTCTCTCTCTTGCGTGCAAGAGAGTTTTCTCCGGACATTTCTCGCGCGATGGAAAAATGGAAAAGCAAAAGAATTCAACGCAAATATCTTCGTTCAAATTCTATATAATTGAAGAAGTCATGTCATCTTCTCTCGTTGCTTTTAAAAGCTTGAATTTGAATTCACCGGAGAAGGGGAAAGTCATTTTATTCCCTCTCATTCGAAAGTTTCGAAAAGTTTCAAATTTCACACAAGTTTCAATCACTCAGCAAACAAACAAACAATCATTCTAATAATTATATTAACATTCCAAAATTTATAATTTTGGGATGTTACAAACTACCACACTTAAAATGAATCTCGTCCTCGAGATTCGAAGAGGCTAGAAAGAAAAGGTTAGGGTTTGGGGGTCTTCTAACAAATCCAATCTCCGGCAAGGTGGGATGCTACCACACTTAAAATGAGAGATATTGGTCCTTCAAAAATGCTTGAACGATCCTCTGGGGTTTTGGCAGAGTCTTCATATTAAATCCTTTGGTGATGCTCTCCCGTTGTTATAAGCTACTTCCGCCACTGGGTCTTCTTAACTCACAGTCTCGTGGTCAATTCTAACTAACCTATCAATGATTCTCATGGTGGTCTATCATTTGTGGTTATCCTGTAGAGAAAGGGGCCTTGTCTTCATCCTCACCGTAAAATTTCCTACGTGTGACAACAAATGCCATGTACTTGGGGCTTTCATCATACCATTCTAAGGCTTAAACAAAAGCTTCAAAGAACGTCGTCTCTCTATATGGGTAAGTCTCTCAGATTTACCATTCCGAATAGTAAGATAAATGATAAGAGTAAGTCGTCATGGTGATCAGTCCATTCCGCACCCAAATCATTTCTCTGTATAAGGTTTAGCGAATCTCGCATTCTAACACTTGGGCATCCTCACAAGCGTTGCAGAATTTTTCTTGTCCACGAACGGAGTTCGGGTAATCCATTGGTTCTGCAAGCTGAACAAAACATCTATCGTATCTTCACAACTCTCTGGCTTTCGTATGCTCCTAAGAAAACGTTTGCTGATCCATCATAGCTTCTTCCATAAATTATATCCATTTCATAATCAATCCTTTATTACATTCCTTAATTTATCCTCAAAAACTCCAATTCAAAAGTACTTTATTACAAATGCTGCCATCCACATGGTTCGGTATGGTCGAGCATTTCTGCCAACTTTATTCATCTGCCTCTCTTGGAGGTACTTTAGTTCCACTCGAACTTTGTGAGGTGCTCCTTGAAATCATCTATCTTTTGCTTCATCATGGTGGTCATGAGCTTCATCTCCATCATCTCCGCACGTACTTCACTCAAGTATTCCTGGGTATGACGAAGTCTTGCTTCAAGTATTTCTCCGATCTGACGTATGGCTTCCATGGCAGCTTCACGAACAGCATCAAAGAAGGTTGCTCGTGGTACACGTGAAATGAAAAAGTATTGCCCCATAGTCTTTGGACAAACTCCTTTCACATGGTGGAGGTGTACTTCCACGTACCAAAGTTCCACTCCATTTTCCACAAATGGGTAGCCTTTGTAGACTGCATCTCCTTCAAGATGAATGTGCTTCATCATGTCCTTCAGGATTTTTGGGTAATCATGATCACTGGTCAGGGTCATGATCGTTTCTGGGCCCTTGAGGTATGACTCGTAGAGAGTTGTCATCTGCAGGTGTCAGTTAATAGGTACTCAGAGGAATGTATGTGTCTCCTTGGTAATCATGGAACATTCCTACTAAGTGGATCCTGTGGGGTTTACCGATTACTACCACACTTAAAATGAATTATACTCATGCCTGCATAGACCATATTTTCTCATATCCTCATAATGTTCAGAGATCTTTGTTCGATGAGAAACAACGCATACATTTTCAACATAGGCAATCATGAGACAATAAATTCCATTAATTCATGATGTTATTACAATCTCCGGGTCTTCTGTTACAATTTTTTTTCACTCCATGATCTTATGAAAAACAAGAGTGCTTCGGATTACACTTATTACCATGGACATAACTTAACTACTCCATTCTAGCTTTCTTCCTTTGCGGACAATCGTTAGCAAAATGTCCTGCTTCCTTGCAACAAAAGCAAATGATTTCTGACAAGTCTCGAGGCTTCTTAGCTTCTGCTTTTGCTCCTTGGATTCCCGGCTTCCTTCCTGATCATATCTATTTGTGGTGGCCAAATTTCATACACTTGTAACATCTGACATGACTCAGGTCTATGTCTGCAGAGATTTGGTTCTTCCGAGGGTACTTGTTCTTCTTTCCGGACTCCTTTATTTTGGCCAGTTCTTCTATTTCAAGTGGATCAAACTCCACTTCTTCCGTCGGGAAGTATCCCAGATACTCTTGGCTTCTCTTTGTGCAGTCCTGTGAATAATGTCCTTCTTCTCCACATGAGTAGCATGCGTTGGAGAAAAATCTGGTCAGACCTTGTCCATCAGGGTCTTCAATATTTTCGTCCATCACCGGTTCTTCTAGAATCTTCTTCTTGAGGGTTTCCTTCACTGCATCTTTATGCTGCTTGACAACTTGTTGCACCTTGGGGTAAATGTGACACTGAGCTGGGTAGTGGGTGGTTCCTTCACACAAGAAACAAGTCACCTGACTAGTTGGGCACTCCTCAGCTGGGTGATTTTCTTCACAATGAGTGCATCCATCCGTGTGTTCTTCCTGGGTGTGTCCTATTTCTCCACAGATCTTGCATGCACAAGTCTTCTCCTTCAGATTATAATAGCACTTCCGAATAAGACGAGATCTTAACAGAGTCTTCTTGAATTCTTCCCAACTTTCTGCTCCACTAAATCCTTGTATGGCATGGTGCATTTTCCACCAGATTGCGCGCTTTGTGTAAAGTACTGAAGAGCGTCTTCCACTTCATACTTATTTGAGATCAAGTTGCTCCCGAAGTGGTTCTCCATGTTCTGAATCCATATATCAGCTTCCAGTTGGGTCATTGGTCCAGAGACTACAAGTCCAGCTTCATACTCCATCTGGTAGGGTTGAGGTTCTGGGGATGAGACGGGTAAGAGAGGGAGGGAGATACACACAATACAAACAATATTTTTGAGAATAGATTTTATTTGTGGCCGTCGGAAAACACATACCAAAGACGGTTCACAAATCATCGTATCTAACGTGGGTATATAAAAGGGGTTTGGACTTCTAATGGTCATATAATTATTCGGACACTTCAGGGTCTTTGAATTCTTCGGGTCTTGAGAGTCTTCAATGGGTGTAGCTTCAATTCCTCAAATGCATGGTGAAATCCTCTTTACTTTGAAGTAGAACTCCGTTGATTCTTCATGAGGTCAAAGGGGTAAGGGTATTGTATAACTATTGGAGGTGAGGGAGAACATTTGATGAAACCAGAAGAGATGAGAAATGAAGGATGTTCTTGAAAAAATAGAAATTTTTGAGACATCCTTTCCTAAGAAATTTCCAGTTTCTAGGGGTCACGTCCTACAGTCAACATGTGGTCTGATACCATCTCTGTAGCAACCCGACTCAAAACGAGTCAAGCCTCTATGTTTCTGTGCCATCCCTGGATCAGTATGCTGGCACACACAGTACATCAATGTATATATCAAAGTGCAATCACATGTAAATAGCGTAAAACTGATATATACCTTAAATATCTCAGCGGAAGCAGTCAAGGGAGTGGAGTCCCAATAAACACCAACGACAAGTTGAGTGTAGACCGTAACCCTGAATCGTACTCTTACTCGTCGAAGAAAAATATCTGCAACATAAGACGTTGCAGCCATGTAGGTCAGCATATTGAATATGCCGGCAAGTCACATAAGAGAGGGGTAAAGTAATAATCAACTATCTCTACATGCATATCTGGTCGGTGGAGCTAAGTTTTGCACAAAGCCAGTTTTATCCTACAACAAGAGGGGTTGAAAACAAAATGTTACTACAAGGTTTGTTGTTAACGAGATGGTTCCGCCAACCAGTTCTCGTACCCGAGTTGTCAATAGTTACCCTCATCAAATATATTTAATGGTGTTGAGAAATCCAGATAACTTCAGTTCCTTTGGCTCAAGTTGTCCATGACCGTGGACACGGCTAATCGATTAGGTTTGAGTACTCTACAGAGTTTTGCACACGCTCCCCACAAGATTTGATCGCCTCCGAGTATTTCCTCGCACTTCAAAGTGTTTGAAGACCGGATGATCAAAACATGGTCTTTCAACGGGTCCCTCTGAATCCCTGTCAGTGCCCATCCATTCCTACCGTTCGTCTACATCTGCTAGCACCGCCTGTCCAGAGTCGCCGCGTTGTCCAACCAAGCCAGAGCCCATAATGACTTGTGGCTGTGCAGGTAAGCCTTGGGTCTTGAAAATATCCGTCCGTCTCTTTGAGCCTGGGTGAAGCTTTCCGCAGGATGACATGGCCTCTCCAGCATCCCGGGCATCCACTGGGTTCTCCAGGGAGCCGATCAACCGTCCTTCACCCAGAGTTGCATTGCGTCCGAGGTCTTGAAAATCTTGTCTTAGTCTGGTCTTGATTATTATATCAACCTCGCATCACTCGTGGTATACACTCAACCGATAACCCGTCTACTCAAGCATAGCATTAAGAATTGTCGTCCCGGGCTAAGTATCGGGGATGTTGTGTTCCTACCACATGATACTACAACTTATGCTAAAGTTTCCAAGTACCTAGGCAGCATGCAATTGGGCATAGGATGGTAGAACTACAATGCATAAAACATAGGTGATAGTATGATCAAAGTGACTTGCGTGTGATGTTGACGAAGAAGAATTTCTCGAGAAAATAACTTGATAGACTACTCGTCACTCTCCGATGAAATCTATATAGCAAACATAGCATTCACATAAGCACTCCTACTAGCAATCATTCTAGCAATCAAAACAAAAGAGAGAGCGAATAGGAATCCGATAGAAACTTCAAATAAGACTAGGGAGTCTTCTACTACGACAAACACTAAATAGTTTTGTCTAACACAAAATAATAAGAAGGAACTAAGATATAAGTTTAACTAAGATAAAATAAAGTATTTTTCACAAACCTTTTGAGAGCATTCCCAAACAGGATTTGAAACAACGGTGAAAACAATTGCACGTTACTACGGAGCTAGAATTGATTTAATGAAAACAACTAAACATAAAATAAAGACTTGTTGCAAAACTACTGTTAACTAACATAAACAAACAATAATAATCTTTCTGAAATAATAAATAAAATATTTTAAAACAAAAGTAGAAAATGAATTAGCCGAAAACCTAAAAGCGGTGGAACAGAAATTGTTTCACATGAAATAATGAGTTAAAATACTCAAACAAATCTGAAATTTTTACCACTTATAAATAGGATCACTAGTGATCAGTACCAAAATGAATCAAATTAAAAGCTATTTTTAAACTCCTGGAATAGGCAAAACAAGGTTTAAACTAAATCTGCTCTAACTTATATTTAAAAATTTCAAACATAGACAAATTATATGTTTTTAAAAACTACAGGAAATTTGTGAGCTACTGGAAAATAATCAATGTCATTGGACTTTGGGATAAAAAGTTGTGGCCAAAACATGATTGAAAGTTGCTGTTTTTGTAATTTTTGACAGAAAAACTGCAGCTAACTAGTACTAACAGAGGGGTACACGTGGCAAGCTACGGTTGGCTGCGGGTGCTGTTTGTTTCAACGCTTCGGGCAAACGGCCGAAGCTAAGCAAGTTCGCTGGTTAATACTTAAGTGGCAAAAAAACCTACTCGTTTACTGGACTAAACCAAACGGTTACCTAGTGCTCTAATCTAGGCCTCATATCCAAGATCTAACGGCTAAAAACAACAGGACATGAAATACAGAGAGAGAGAGGGAGGCTACCTTGACAGGGCAGCAGCTCCGGCGAGGGGTGACTGGCCGGCGAGGAAGGAGAAGCTCCGGGGCGGTGGGGGACTTCGGGGGAGGCGGCGGCGGGGTCCTCCTCCGAGGGGAGGCGCTCGGGGTAGAGAGGGGCGGCGACGGGGCGCTCCCAGGGCTCGGGGTAGACGGTGTAGTAGTTTTTTTTGCTGCACCGGTGAGCGGCAGTGGCGGCGCTGCGGTGGCAGGGTGCCTCGGGTGGTCGGGGAAACAAGGTGAGGCGGCGGCGGGGGTTCCTCAGGTGGTGCGGGGTGGCTCGGGTGGCTCTCCTGGGACGAGGCCGAAGGGTGGCAGCAGCTGCTGCTGCTGCTCCGGCGAGCGGGCGGCAAGGGGAGATAGGGAGGCGGCGGCGGCTAGGGTTGGGAAGGGGTCGGCTGAGGTGGGGGGGGTATATATAGGCCATGGGGAGGGGGCTTAAGGAAGGAGAGGGAGGGCGCTGGGGAAGGAAATCTCGGCTGGGAGGAGGTGCTCGGTCGGGAGCAGAGAAAAGGAAAGAGACGAGGGAGGAAGGAGAGGTGCCGACGTGGGGGAAGCCTCGGTCAGGGTGGGTCCACCGGCAGAGTGAGGGGGAGGTAAGACACGGGCGGTTGCCCGGTTTATAGGGACTTGATCCCAGGTAAGTGGGATTCGGCCCAGCTAAAAAAATACGCTCGGGGGCGGCTGTTAAGAAAAAAAAACTTCCTTTTATTAAATCTTTTCCGAAACAGAATTATAGAAGCTAGAAAAAATAAATAAATCAAAATATCTATATATGGTATTATATATCAAAAAAATCAGAAAAAGAATCTCTACCCGAATAACATTTTTTTAATGCCGAAATAAAAACTTTTAAAAAATGTTTTTTTTCAGAAATTCCCAATTTGCTTTATTTCTTTTTGCAATTATTTTTTCAAAAGAATTTTGGGTTTTCTTTGCTCAATTATTTCAGAGATTTGCCCGCACTTTTGGAGTGTCATTTTCCTCCGCTCTCTCTCTTGCGTGCAAGAGAGTTTTCTCCGGACATTGCTCGCGCTATGGAAAAATGGAAAAGCAAAAGAATTCAACGCAAATATCTCCGTTCAAATTCTATATAATTGAAGAAGTCATGTCATCTTCTCTCGTTGCTTTTAAAAGCTTGAATTTGAATTCACCGGAGAAGGGGAAAGTCATTTTATTCCCTCTCATTCGAAAGTTTTGAAAAGTTTCAAATTTCACACAAGTTTCAATCACTCAGCAAACAAACAAACAATCATTCTAATAATTATATTAACATTCCAAAATTTATAATTTTGGGATGCTACAACCTTCAAGTGCTAACCTCCCCGGCAACGGCGCCAGAAAAGAACTTGATGTCTACTATGCAACCTTCTCCTTGTAGACGTTGTTGGGCCTCCAAGTGCAGAGGTTTGTAGGACAGTAGCAATTTTCCCTCAAGTGGGTGACCTAAGGTTTATCAATCCGTGGGAGGCGTAGGATGAAGATGGTCTCTCTCAAGCAACCTTGCAACCAAATAACAAAGAGTCTCTTGTGTCCCCAACACACCCAATACAATGGTAAATTCTATAGGTGCACTAGTTCGGCCAAGAGATGGTGATACAAGTGCAATATGGATAGTAGATATAGGTTTTTGTAATCTGAAATTATAAAAACAGCAAGGTAACTAATAGTAAAAGTGAGCACGAACGGTATTGCAATGCGTGGAAACAAGGCCTAGGGTTCATACTTTCACTAGTGGAAGTTCTCTCAACAATGCTAAAATAATTGGATCATATAACTAGCCCTCAACATGCAACAAAGAGTCACTCCAAAGTCACTAATAGTGGAGAACAAACGAAGAGATTATTATCGGGTACGAAACCACAACAAAGTTATTCTTTCTGATCGATCTATTCAAGAGTCCGTAGTAAAAAAACACAAAGCTATTCTTTCCGTTCAATCTATCCTAGAGTTCGTACTAGAATAACACCTTAAGACACATATCAACCAAGACCCTAATGTCACCTAGATACTCCATGGTCACCTCAAGTATCCGTGGGCATGATTATACGATATGCATCATACAATCTCAGAATCATCTATTCAACCAACACATAGAACTTCAAAGAGTGCCCAAAGTTTCTACCGGAGAGTCAAAACATGTGCCAACCCATATGCATAGGTTCCCGATGTCACGAAACCCGCAAGTTGATCACCAAAACATACATCAAGTTCTCACATGAATATCCCATTGTCACCACAAATAGACACGTGCAAGACATACATCAAGTGTTCTTAAAGACTAAATCCGATAAGATAACTTCAAAGGGGAAACTCAATTCATTACAAGAAGGGAGAGGGGGGAGAACATCATAAGATCCAACTATAGTAGCAAAGCCCGCGGTACATCGAGATCAAGACATCTCAAGAACACGAGAGAGAGAGAGAGAGATCAAACACATAGCTACTGGTACATACCCTCAGCCCCGAGGGAGAACTACTCCCTCCTCATCATGGAGATCACCAGGATGATGAAGATGGCCACCGGAGATGGATTCCCCCTCCGGTAGGGTGCCGGAACAGGCTACCAATTGGTTTTTGGTGGCTACAGAGGCTTGAGTCGGCGGAACTCCCGATCTAGGTTTCTTTTTGGGGGTTTATGTATTTATAGGAATTTATGGCGGTGGAATTACGTCAGTTGGGCCCACGAGGAGGTCACAAGCCTGCTAGGGCCTCCTGGGGGGTAGGGTGCGCCTACCGGGCTCGTGACTCCCCCGTGGCTCTTCTGGCCTTCTTCCAAAGCTTCGGGGGTCTCTTTTGGTCCAAAAGAAATCATCGCGAATGTTTTATTCCATTTGGACTCTGTTTGATATTCCTATATGAAAAGGTCAAAAACAAGGAAAAAACAGAAACTGGCACTGGGCTCTAGGTCAATAGGTTAGTCCCAAAAATAATATAAAATAGCATATTCATGCATATAAAACATCCAAAGTTGATAATATAATAGCATGGAACGATAAAAAAATTATGGATACGTTGGAGACGTATCAACCACCACCACATGCTGCTTCTACCGAGTCTGTCACTATGTGTGATACTTTTGATGATGCTTCTATTACTATAGATGAGACTAGTTTACTTGGGTATTTTATTGAGTCTCAGATTGCTAGGGCTGCGAAGAAGTCTGGAATTGAAATTCCTGTTACACGCTACCCCATTGGGAGATCCTTTGGTTACCCAGACTTGAGTGGTCTCAAGGAAAGAATTCTTGATGATGCTTGATGATGATTTATGCAGGGAGCTTACAAAGTGTGCTGACTCTGACCCTGCTGTTGTTAAGAAACTGCTTGAAAATCATTCTATGAAGAACAAATTTACTCCTGATCCTGAATTTGCTTCATCTCCTATTTGCATTAAGGATGCTGATTTTGATTTCTGTGTCGATCTTTCACTTATATCCACAGTTGAAGCTGGCCCCTTTTATGGCAGAGAAAATGACGACGTTATTTCTCACCTTACCAAACTCACTAACTTGGGTGGCTTATTCACTACATAGGACAAGAAGAGAAATTATTATGTTACTAAGCTACTTCCTTTCTCTTTGAAGGGATATGCTAAAGCATGGTATGATGCACTACCATGTGGTTCCATTAAGAGTCCTCAAGATTTAGCTCAATCTTTTGTTGCTAAATATTTTCCCGCTCATAAGCAACATGCTGCTTTACAAAGAATATATAACTTTAAACAGTTGTAGGATGAGCACCTCCCTAAAGCTTGGGGGGGGGGGGTCTTGCACTTTACTCAAGGCTACACCGGACATGGAGTCCCTAAGAACGAATTGCTTGGCATATTTTATGCTGGCCTAAAGGATGAATCTATAACCTATCTGGATAGTTGTGATGGTTGTGTTTTCAGGGAAAGAACACTCGACGATGCTGAAGAACTAATGGGCAAGATAGGTAAGAATCATGATGATTGGTCCATTCCTGAACCACCTCCACCACCAAAGAATAGGGGTATGCTTTTCTTGAGCCCCGAAGTTATGCAAGAAGCCAAGAAGTCTATTAAAGAGAGAGGTATTAAAGCTGAAGATGTGAAGAATATACCTCCTGTTGAGAAATTATGTGAGCCTACCACTCAGCCACCTATGGTAGAGGTACACTCTCTTTTAGAATTCAATGCAAGTGACATCCCTCATGGTAAGCCACCTGATCAATGTTTAGATGAGCTTGATAATTTCATTGTCAAGCAAAGACACTTTAATGAGAGGATTCAAAGCCAATTGCATGATAATTCCCTTGCTATCAAAAGTTTGCTTGATGTTTTAAGTAGAACTGTTAATGCTGTTAAAGGTCTTGTTAACCATTTTCATATGGTTCAAACTCATCTTGAACAAATTTCTAATGTGCGAAAAGATTTGCTTGCTAACAATGCCAAACAAGTTGATACGCATGCATATGGTATAAAGACCCGAGGTGGTACACACACCTAGGACCCCCTCTATCCGGAGGGGCATCCAAAGAGGATCGAGCAAGATTCTCAATTGCGGGAAGAAGACGTTGTCAGCTCCTCGAAGAAGAAGAAGAAGAAACACAAGGAAGATGACAACTCCAATGATCCCATAATTGATGAAGAACCTATTGTTGATCCTAATAGTATATCTATTTCCCATGCTGAAACTGAAGATGGTGATGAACCTGATAAAGATAATGAGAAGAATGATCCTCCTGAAGTACAAGAAGAAGAAGCACCCGACAAGCGCAAGAGATATACTAAAGAAGACTTTGTTGCAAGAAGACATGGGAAGGAAAGAGAACCATGGGTACAGATATCAATGCCCTTCCCAGATAAGTCTTTCAAAACCAAAGAAGAAGAGCATTACAATAATTTTTGTGAATGGATGAAACCTATTTTTCTTCAAATTCCTTTGACTGATGCTATTAAGTTGCCTCCGTACTCGAGGTATATGAAAGATATTTTTACTAATAAAAGAAAAGTTCCCAATGAGGCGATATCTACTATGCTTGCTAATTACTCTTTCAGTGGTAAGATTCCTCAGAAGCTTGGTGATCTAGGTATACCCACCATTCCTTGCTCCATAAAAAATAATTATGTCAGAACTGCTTTATGTGATCTTGGTGTAGGAGTGAGTGTTATGCCTTTCTCTCTTTACAAAAGGCTTTGTCTAGATAAACTAATCCCTACATATATCTCTCTTGAAATGGCTGATAAGTCAACAACCGTTCCTGTTGGTATTTGTGAGGATGTTCCTGTTGAAGTTGCTAATTGCTTGAACCTTACTCACTTTGTTGTGCTTGACATGCCCGAGGATGGGAGCATGTCTATTATTCTTGGTAGACCTTTTCTTAACACCACAGGTGCTATTATTGATTGCAATAAAGGCAAGGTGACTTTCAATGTTAATGAGAAGGAGCACACGATATATTTTCCGAAGAAGATTGATAAAAGGCATGGCCTTAATTCTATTGAGAATATTGAGACCGTGAAGGTTGGAGAGTGGGATTGTCCTCTACATGTGCACCACAACTACAAAACCATTATGGTGGGGACAATATCCATTAAACTAAAGGTACCATGATTGCTTTATAAGGAGTGAAACTTTTTGCTCGATATAACACCTGTTTGGTAGCAAGACTTGATCAACCTTGCTAACAAACATGTGACAATGAAAGCTGCTAAGATACCTTTGATCACCTCACTGACATCTCAAATGAACCGCAAGCACTGGGAGCTCAACACATCACTGACCATGAAGTCATGAAGAAACTGCTAAGATCTCTGGATCCATCATTTGACACACTGGTTCTGATGTTTCAAGAAAGAGGAGACTTCTGATATACTCGAAAGACTTAATACTCATGAATTCCAACAGGAAGAAAAGAGAGATCTGTATGGACCAAGCTACTCAAGACCTCGTGCGCTGAAGGCCAAAGGAATTTCCTCATCTGAAGAAGAAGTCTCAGATTGCAGCATTGGTGATCCTAAAGAACTTGAACACGAGCTTGCAATGCTCGTGAGGAAATTCCAGAAGTTTACAAGGCGTGGCCAGTTTGGTAAATCTTCAAGAAGTGATATGAGGAAATCAGAATCTTCATCTGAGGACTACAAGAAAAGAACCTGCCACGAATGCAAGAAATCTGGTCACTATATTGCTTGTTGTCCTTGCTGGGTGAAGGAATCAAAGAAGAAGAAATACAAGGATTAAAGTTCTGATGACTCGAAGAAAAAGAACAAATCTTCCAAATCCTCATCCTCGAATTCCTCATAGCACAAGAAGACTAGTTTCAGAAAGTCTCGGGCACTCGTTGGCAAGGAAATGGATTCTGAGGAAGAATCTGAGGAATGTGATGAAGACGAAGGTTCTGAAGAAGACTCAGAGTCTGGTGTGGCAAGTATTGCACTGGCTACCACATTCGTCAGCAAGTCAATCTTCAACCTTGAAGAAAATGACAACGCTATCTACACTGATGACTATGCCGATGACTTCGCTCCAACCTATTGCTTCATGGAAAAAGGTTCAAAGGTAAGGAATGACTCTTCCTCCTCTGACTCAAGTGACTGTGAACCTGATGATTATAAAAAACCCAGTTACAGTAAACTTGCCAACATTGCAACTAAAGAACAAAGTGTCATTGAAAAGCTTCAAAAACAACTAGACAGAAGTGATGACCTGTTGAATGATGAAATGAATCGTACTCAAATCCTCACGGAAGATGTGAAAAGTCTTCAGTCTAGATTTGATAGTCTTCAAGATTGTTGTGGCACATTCTTGGCTCATCATGAGAAACTTGCTGTCACATCCCTGATCCCTATTAGGGTTTAGCAAGTTGTGCTCATGTCTTCTTTCTTTGCATCCAAGAAAATGAAATGAAATCCAAAAGCAAAGCAAAGAAAACCAAAGCAAAACCCTACCCACCCCTTATTCAAAAACAATTCAACTATTGCCAAAATCAATGAATCCAAAATGGCCATTAGAAAAGTTCATCTTTTTTGATAAATGTTGAAAACAACATATCAGGGGTGAAATATATTTTCAAAATGCTTTTGGCATTTTATTTTAAAGTAAAAAGCTACTGAAATCAATTATATTTTTGATTTCAAATAATTCAAAGTTTCCAAAAATGTTGAAAACTTTATGTGTGGTTGGAAATTTTCCAACTAACACTCTAGTATTTTTCAAACTATTTTTGATTTAGTTCTGAGCCAAAAATTAAATGGAAACAAATGTCAGAAGAATAAACAGAAACTGGAAAGCAAGAAAATAAAAAAACCTATCTAACGCTTACCTGGCCCAGGCCCAGCTGCTTCCCCGTCGTCGTCCTCGTGCCAGCGAGCAGCAGGAGGTGGTCGCCGCTCCCTCCGGCGCGGCCACGCACCTGCGTGCTTGCCTGGCCGCCGTTTCGCGTTGGCAAGGAGGGGATAAGCCTCCCGCAGCCATCCCCGAGCCCCTCCTCGCCTCATTCCTCCCCCAGATCTCTCCTCTCTCGGCCGCCATTAGAGCCCGAGCTGAGCTCGAGCTCGCCGTCGCTCCAGCCCCTCTCCCTCTCACCTGAGCTGTGCATTAGCTTCGCCTTGGTCCTCTGAAGCTCTCCAGCCAGTCGCGCGACGCCAAGAACCCCTGAAACGCTGTGACACCATCGTCTTCTTCCTCGGATCGCCAACGTTCGCCACCGTCGTTCTTCCTCCTCAAACCATCCCTGAGCCTGTTCTCGCCGCCTCTGTACTCCCCGTGAGCTCAGGGTTCTTTCCCCCTCGTTTCCCCCTTCGATCGCGAGCTCTAGGCCCCGATTCCACCGGAGCCTGACGAGTTCCGCCGCGGGACCTCGTCGCCGGTAGCTCTCCGGTGATCGGCTGGTCATTCTGAGGCCACCAATGGCTTCAGTGCATCGTGTAGGTGTTGTAGGAGCCTAGCCCCACGCGTGTTGAGCCCTGTAGCGGTGACCCCGATGATGCCCAAGCTCCGGCAGCCGCCAAGCTCGTCGCCGGCGTCATCTCCGGCCATTTCAGCCCCTGCTCTTAGCAAAAATGGAGCTGCGATCGTATGGCCGATCGTCTGGTGCCCTCCACCGTGCTTTTGGTCACCGGAATCGCAAACCAGAGGCCCTCCGTCGTTCTAGTGGTCGCCGGAGCCTCGCCGTCGGTGGGTTTGACCCCATTGCCGGTGGGGTTGACTCCCCTGAGTCCGTGGCAAGTGGGGCCAGCCCCCTGTTTAATTAAAGATTAGTTAAAATAAAAAAAAAATTATATTAAAAGTCAAATAGTCACTGACATGTGGGTCCAGCCCTGTTAATTAGCTAATTAAGTTTAAAGTAACTAAAACCTGGCCAGAGTCACTGACGAGTGGGTCCCACTGGTCAGGTTTGACTTTCAACGGCCAAATTGACCTGCTGATGTAATAAATCCTTTTCTGTTTAAAAATAATTCCAGAATAAGTTCAAAACTTTGGAAATTCATAGAAAATTGAATATAACTCCAAATTTGACAAATAATATATGTAAAATGATCAGAAAAATTCAAGGAATCCAATGGTGCTATTTTCATGCATGAAAAACAAAGTTATGAAACAGCATCAGGTCAAATCAATTAAAAGAATTTGCTAAATTATAATTCAAATGATATTTGAATTATGATTTCAAATCAAGATCACCCAAAAGGTTCTGTTAGTCATCTCAAACTATGCTACATTGCAATTCATGCATCATTTTGTTGCATATGTTTGATATTGATTGATTGCTGTTATTTTGGTAGGCTCCGCCCCTCCGGATACATCTGATTATCTGACTAACGGATATCACCCCTTTGCTGAGCAACAAGGCAAGCAACCATTTTGATCATCCCGATAAATCCCATGTTCTCGCTCCTGCTCTTATTTATTGCATTAGGTTCAAATGCTTCAAATGCTTTTATCACGTTAGTTGAACCCACTTCCTTTGCGTGACATGTCCTTGTCACAGTAAATAGCTGAACCTTGCAACCTAGCATACCTGGTAGATGCTTGAGCCATGATGTGACTTATCCTGCTATGCATGCTATGCTTAGAGTTGTGTATGGTATGTCATCTGGGTGATGAACATGATCGTGAGAATGTGTTCAGTTAGTAAAGGTTGTTTGTTGAACCTGATTTGGTAAAGGTACCGGTGAAAGGCTATGTAGGAGTACATGGCGGGTTGTTTCATTGGAACCGTCCTTAGGAACTGAGTTCCGTGCATGTAATCCAAGACTAGATACTACCACACGTTGGGATACTTAATTGACCCTCTCGACTTATTAATCGCTTAATACTCGGTCCAAGAGTTGCAAGTAGCTTCTGGTGTTTATAGTCATGCTGGAGGCCGTGCTTAGTGCTGACATTAGAGGTGGACTATGATGCTGTAGGCAGTGGCACGGTGTACCAAGTGGTACCCGGATGGTGGGCTTGGGAACCCTGCGCACATCGTTTGGGGCCGTGGCGGAAACCTCGGCCGGACTTCCGTGCGGGTTACCCTTAGATAGGCGATAAACCTGGACTAGGTATTAGAGTGGTTAACGGTCATGGCCGACTCCCTCGCTGGGCTTCCGCTTGAAGGTTGTCGAGGTACATGACGTGCACATGGCGATAAGTGGCGAGAGCGTGTGTGAAGAAGTACACCCCTACAGGGTTATGATCTATTCGAATAGCCGCGTCCGCGGATATGGACTACTTGGAGGCTTATGTTGTTCATAGATAACTATAATGGCTACACATAAAATTGTCAAGATAAGTGTGAGTGTCGTGGACAGCATTTCCGAAGGGAGACGGAATGATTCCATGATGGATTGTTGTTGTGGTGTTAGTGGACTCGTGTGCGACAAACATAGTTGTCAAAACTATTTAAAAATGCAAGTTGTCTAGCCAAGAGTCAAATGCTGGCTTTCTGCATGAAACCCCACAACTCCTTGTTTATACATTGCATGAGTAGATAGATTATCCTAAAGTCTTGCTGAGTACTTTTGTACTCATGTTTGCTTAATAAATTGTTGCAGAGGTTGTTAATGACCCTAATGGAGGGTTCTATCTAGATGTTGACGATGACGAGTAGATGGTGTCCCAACTACGATCTGGCCCTAGGTTGGGTCTGTAGATAGTCAGGCCATGTGCCTTTATCTTTCCATCTGTCTATACTCAGACAGTTTTAATCTTCCGCTGGCTTGTAAGACTTGTGTGTATGGCTTGAGATGATGGGTCGTGAGACCCCTATTCTGTGTAATATTATGTGCGAGGCTCGTTCGAGCCTTCTAAATAAAGTTTGTATGTTTATGGTTATGTTGTGATGCCATCGATGTATCTATGTATATCGGTATGCCATGCGTACGGGTGTTGTACTTGATATGTATGGGGTTCGAATACCTAGTCGTATGCCTTAGTAGCACTCTTTATGGGGAAATTCCCCTTTGTGATTCCGTCGAGCCATGGTAGTTCACAACTACTCCGGACACATTGGTTGACCAGCATGTGTCCTTCTTAGCTGTTGTATGTCCCTTTGGGAAATGTCACGCGTTGTAATGGAGTCCTTGTAGCTTGCTACGACTCATCTACATTCATTGATGACCGACACCAGCTTTGCTGGGTCGTGTATGCCTGTCCCTATACGGAACTGCCGCTTTAGTTTATGACTAGACATGTCGATCCGGGTTCTTTGACATTGGATTGCTAGTGACACAATTGCATACACGAGTCAAGAGGCGCAAACGGTCCCGGCTAAGGTAAGGCTGTAGCCGTGGGGATAACCGTGTGTGAGACCGCAAAGAGATGTGATGTGTTACCGGCTGGATTCCTATGGCTTAGGATCGGGGTCCCGACAGTGTTGGTATCAGATCCTGACTGACTGTAGGATTACTAAGACAAAATGGTCCAAGTTGAGTCTAGAATTGCTTTAGTTATACATAAGGGAATTGTTTGTGGAAGGGAACGTAAGATTCTTGCTTCTCTTCTTTAATTATTCTATTCTAGTCATCCTTGTCTTTTCTACGGGAATTAAGAATTTGATTACTTATCTTTCTCTCAGGATCGTGTGTTATTGATCGGTAGATTATAGGAGAACGAGTCGAGAGTTACTCCGAGTTTCTCTTATTTCAAGGAAAAGAAAGTAAGTTTTGATGACCATGGAATTGAACTTGATAGTTGAGTGGTTATGCTATCCTATCTTTGTGGGTTGTCTCAAAATTGTTTTTGAGCATTTACAGTCGTTATGCTGACCAAATATTGTCTTCAGAGTTTTAATGCTTTTGCATTACTCTCTATTTTTCAGATGCTTGGCCGTCCTTCTCGTCAGGTGGTCCGTCTGACCAGGTGCATTGATGTGCCGGGTCACACGGCCATGCTAGCCAGGATGATGTCAGTAGCCGGTTACCGCTGGTACCCAGAGTACACAGTGGAGGAACAGTTCCGGGATTTTAATCAGAGTTAGTATCTCTGCACTATTAGGGTATTCCCACATTACCCTGGAGCTGAGGAGCCGATCCATTGGTCTTATGGATCGGGGGTCACTATTGACATGACAGTACAAGATGTTGCCTATTCAATGCTGACCATCATGAGGGCCAGACATGCACTGCTGCAGAATTCAGAGTTCTGATATGTTCTTGCCTCTCAGCCAGGAGAAGAAGGATACCTCACTGGGGTCTACTTTGATTCCTCTATGGAGGATCCGCTACTGCAGTCCACTGCTGAAATGCTAGAGAATAGAGATAGGGATGCCCGTGCCCTTTGTATGGAGCTCTATGCTACACGTGCCCGCCCGTGGACGGCTTTCACACAGCCGGCACCTGTAGTCCAGACAGGGTATGGAGATATGGAGATGCTGAACCTTGTTAGGACCCATCTTCCGGCTCATGTTGATTGGCCAACTATAGGAGGAGTCACCCCTCTTCGGGGACCTCTACTACCACCAGTCAGGGGACCAAGGCCACACCCGTGTCCTTACGGATCCCAGGGGTCTCAGGCTCGAGTATTTCCTGATCCGCAGGTTGAGCTCCCAAGTCATGGAGGCAACCTTTATGAGATGTTCTATGCGGATGCCTGAACCCGTGAGTGGAAGGATAGTATGGTAGTAGTTATACTTCCACAATCCTGTGTGTCTTGTGGAGTATGCTTATGTCGAGAGATGAATTCTGGAGGCATAGATAAATAATGTATAGGAAGCTTGGAAAGCCTCTGATGAGTTGTGTCATCTTTTCAGTAGTTTTCTCTTCGGTTAAGGTTGTACTGAACTATGTAATGGTGTGTATGAACCATGGTGTATATATAGCAGTTGCTTGTTACCATGTTGTTCGGATGTTCATTTCCGCATTCCATGTGTTCAGTGCATTCTTAATCCATAGTTAGTATTGATGTTGATATTGATCTAAGCAGTGAGTTTGTTTGTCAGGATGGTGTTCACCAGGTTGAACCGTGGCCCTGCTCATGAGCAGGGATAGGGTAGTCAAGCATCGCAGGAGGAACTGCCTCACCCGCCCTCTTTGGCGGAAGTTATGCTTGAGGCAGAAAGAAACAAAAGGGAGACCAACCGTCTGTTATAGGGTATTGAGCAAAATACGGCTCGTCAGCCTAGGAATGATGCAGTGTCCCTCAATGACTTTGTGAAGCTGAATCCTCTGAAGTTCCATCACTCCATCGATCCCCTCTACACTGATGATTGGTTGTGCAGCATATCGCACAAGATTCGCTCTACAAATGTTTCCGAGGCCTACAAGGTGACCTTTGCGGCGTACTTTCTGGAAGGACCCGCCAATCTGTGGTGGGAGAACTTTGAAGATATGCGTCCTGCCGGACCAGCAGCCACATGGGCAGACTTTAGTGCAGCCTTTCGTCTACACCATATTCCAGAGGGTCTGATGGACAGAAAGAGAGAGGAGTTCTGTGCATTCACCGAGGGAAAATTGACCGTCGATGCCTATAGCCGCGAGTTCGGTAACCTCGCCCGCTATGCAACTGAGGAGGTGTCAACTGACACCAAGAAGCAAGCAAGATTCCGCAAGGGTCTGAGCCCTGAACTTCGTCGTGATTTGCGCCTCCACGAATGTACAAGCTTTCAAGCTCTTTTCAACAAGGTGATCAGTGCCGAGATTGGTCATACCGACTACGAAGCCACAAGGAAGCACTCCTGTGACTCTGGCTCGTCATCTGGTTCAGCGTTCCCAAAACGCAGGTTGTGGGTTCCAAATAATTCTCTGCTGCCAAGATATACCCCGAGGCCATCCTATGTGGCGCCTCACGCGAATCAGACCAACCCTCCAGCAAAAACCTATGGTGGTCCAGCTAGCAATGCTGCACCATGTGCCAATCAGGTGATCTGCTACAAGTGTGGAGAACCAGGGCATTATTCCCGAGAGTGTCCTCAGAATATGGGTGCCAAGCAACCCGGAAAGTCCGTTGGGCAAGGCAAGTCGGGCAAAGCTTACTATGTGAAGCCAACTCCTGCACGTGGTCGTGTGAACTATGTTTCAGCAGAAGAAGCTGCAGAGGATCCCTATGTCATTCTGGGTACGCTCCTTGTCAATCATCACCCAGCGTCTGTTCTTTTTGACACTAGGTCATCTCATTCCTTCATTTCAGAAAGTTATGCACAATTGCATAACATGTCTTTCTATGATATGCCAATCCCATTGGTTGTCCAAACCCCTGGTAGTAAGTGGCAAACCTCTAGGATAACCTATGACAATGAAATTCTAGTAGAAAGGCTAGTTTTTCTAGCATCTTTGATAGCCGTAAAATCCTCGGATATCAATATCATCTTGGGTATGGACTGGATGTCAGCTCATTATGCCAAGATTGATACTCATTCTAGAAATGTTCAGCTTACCCATCCCTCGGGTGAGATAGTCAATGTCTCTACTCGAGTTGCCAAATGCCAACTCTATTCCCTCAATGCGAGCCCTCTTCCAGAACTTGAAGACATTCTGGTAGTCCATGACTTCCCGGATGTTTTTCCAGAGGAACTGCCAGGAATTCCACGTGACGGGGATGTAGAGTTTGTGATAGACCTTGTTCTGGGAACTCTCCCAATAGCCAGAAGACCTTATAAGATGGCACCCCTAGAGCTAGCCGAACTTAAGAAGCAATTAGATGATGCCTTGAATAAAGGTTTCATTCATCCTAGCTCTTCTCCTTGGGCTTGTCCCGTCCTCTTCGTAAAGAAGAAAGACAGAACGGATCGGATGGTTGTAGATTATCGACCAGTTAATCTGGTCACCATAAAAAACAAGTATCCGCTCCCCAGGATCAATGACCTATATGATCAGCTCGCTAGATCCTCAGTCTTCTCCAAAATGGATTTGAGGTTGGGTTACCATCAAATCAAGATCAAGAACGGGGACATTCCAAAAATGGCTTTTGTCACTCGTTATGGCTAATACGAGTACACCGTCATGTCCTTCGGTTTAACCAATGCCCCAACCACCTTCTCTCGCGTGATGAATTCAATATTCATGGAGTATTTGGATAAATTCGTCGTAGTATACCTCGATGATATTCTCATCTACTCGAAGAATGAACAAGAACATGCCGAGCATCTAAGGCTGGTATTGATGAAACTTCGAGAGCACCGCCTATATGCCAAGTTTTCAAAATGTGAATTTTGGTTACCAGAAGTGACCTATCCAGGTCACGTAATCTCTGGTAAGGGTATTGCTGTCAATCCCGAGAGAGTTCAAGCTGTCCTTGATTGGACTCAACCTGAATCGGTTAAGCAAGTGAGGAGTTTTCTTGGTCTAGCGAGCTATTGTCGCCGCTTTGTCGAGAATTTCTCCCAGGTTGCAAAGCCTCTAACTGAACTCCTTAAGAAAGATAAAAAGTTCGAGTGGACACCACAGTGTGAGCATAGTTTTCAGGAACTGAAAAGACGCCTGACTTCCGCACCTGTGTTGCTACCACCAGATTTCTCTAAGAACTTTGTTTTCTATTGCGACGCCTCGCGACAAGGATTAGGTTGCATTCTCATGCAGGATCGTCATGTGATTGCATACGCATCTCGACAGTTGCGTCCACATGAGGATAACTATCCCACACATGATCTTGAGCTTGCAGCTGTAGTCCATGCACTTAAAACCTGGTGACATTACCTTCTTGGTAATCGTTGTGAAATATTCACTGATCACCAAAGTCTGAAATATATCTTCACCGAGCCAGATTTGAATCTCAGGCAAAGACGATGGGTTGAGTTGATCACGGATTACGACTTACGGATAACTTACACCCCGGGGAAGGCCAATGTTATGGCTGATGCACTAAGTCGTAAGTCTTATTGTAACAACCTGATGCTACAACGAGGTCAACCACATCTCTATGAGGAATTTCGGAAGTTAAATATTCACATTGTTCCTCAAGGATTCCTTTCTACCCTGGTGGCGAAGCCTACTCTTAGGGATCAAATCATAGCTGTGCAGGCATATGATAAGGGTATATCCCGGATCAAGGAGAATATTGCTAGAGGAAACGTTAGGGATTTCTCCATCAATGTGCAAGGTGTTGTGTTCTTTCAGAACCGTCTAGTGGTTCCTAAGAGCAAATGTCTGTGGCAATTGATCCTTAAGGAGGCTCATGATTCTTCTCTCACCATTCATCCTGGTAGTACTAAGATGTATCAGGACCTATGCCAGAGGTTTTGGTGGACTAGGATGAAGAGATAAATTGCTGAGTTCGTTGCTAACTGTGACGTTTGTCGTCGAGTTAAGGCAGAACATCAAAGGCATGCTGGCACCCTTCAACCTTTAGCTATTCTTGAATGGAAATGGGATAAAGTCAGTATGGATTTCATCACCGGATTCCCAAGACCAAGAAAGGAAATAATGCTATCTTTGTGGTCATTGGCCGTCTTTCCAAAGTAGCTCATTTTCTTCCAGTTCGTGAGAGTATAACAGCTAGCCAGCTAGCAGAGTTATATCTCTCTCGAATAGTGTCTCTTCATGGTGTTCCTGTGGAGATTAACTCAGACCGTGGAAGTATCTTTACTTCTCGCTTCTGGGAGAGTTTTCAGAATGCCATAGGGACTCATTTATCTTTCAGCGCTGCTTTCCATCCTCAATCAAGTGGTCAAGTAGAAAGAGTGAATCAAGTCCTAGAAGATATGCTCCGAGCTTGTGTTATATCGTTCGGTATGAATTGGGAGAAGTGCCTTCCATTCGCCAAATTTGCCTATAACAATAGTTATCAATCAAGCTTGGGCAAAGCTCCTTTTGAAGTTCTCCATGGACGAAGATGTTGAACACCTCTTAATTGGTGAGAAACCGGAGAGAGGCAACTCTTTGGTCCGGATATGATCCAGGATGCAGAAGAGCAAGTTCGCATTATTCATGAAAAGTTGAAAACAGCCCAGTCTCGTCAAAAGAGCCAATATGATCGTCATCATAAGGTTGTGACCTTTGAAGTTGACGAGAAGGCTTACCTTCGGGTTACACGTTTGAAGGGAACCCATTGTTTCGGTATCAAGGGCAAGTTGGCTCCTCGTTATATTGGTCCTTTTCGCGTTATTGCCAAACGAGGAGAAGTTGCCTACCAATTGGAACTTCCTCCGCATATTTCCAAGGTTCATGATGTATTCCACGTCTCGCAACTCAGGCGTTTCTTTTCGGATCCTATCCGTGAAGTGGACCACGAAACGCTTGATCTCCAAGATAACCTTTCATACTGAGAATACCCTGTGCGTATTCTTGATCAAGCTGAGCGTACCACTCGACGCTGAAACCTCAAGTTTCTTAAAGTTCAGTGGTCAAATCATTCCGAAAAAGAAGCAACATGGGAAAGAGAGGATCGTCTCCGACTTGAGTATCCCGCGCTATTCCCGATGACTTCTAAATCTCGGGACAAGATTCTTTTGAGTGGGGGTGAGTTGTGACATCCCTGATCCCTATTAGGGTTTAGCAAGTTGTGCTCATGTCTTCTTTCTTTGCATCCAAGAAAATGAAATGAAATTCAAAAGCAAAGCAAAGAAAACCAAAGCAAAACCTTAGCCACCCCTTATTCAAAAACAATTCAATTATTGCCAAAATCAATGAATCCAAAATGGCCATTAGAAAAGTTCATCTTTTCTGATAAATGTTGAAAACAAAATATCAGGGGTGAAATATATTTTCAAAATGCTTTTGGCATTTTATTTTAAAGTAAAAAGCTACTGAAATCAATTATATTTTTGATTTCAAATAATTCAAAGTTTCCGAAAATGTTGAAAACTTTATGTCTGGTTGGAAATATTCCAACTAACACTCTAGTATTTTTTAAACTATTTTTGATTTAGTTCTGAGCCAAAAACTAAATGGAAACAAATGTCAGAAGAATAAACAGAAACTCAAAAGCAAGAAAATAAAAAAAAAACCTATCTAACGCTTACCTAGCCCAGGCCCAGCTGCTCCCGTGTCGTCGTCCTCATGCTAGCGAGCAGGAGGAGGTGGCCGCCGCTCCCTCCGGCGCGGCCACGCACCTGCATGCTTGCCTGGCCGCCGCTTCACGTTGGCAAGGAGGCGATAAGCCTCTCGAAGCCATCCCCGAGCTCCTCCTTGCCTCATTCCTCCCCCAGCTCTCTCCTCTCTCGGCCGCCATTAGAGCCCAAGCTGAGCTCGAGCTCGCCGTCGCTCCAGCCCCTCTCCCTCTCACCAGAGCTACGCATTAGCTTTGCCTTGGTCCTCTGAAGCTCTCCAGCCAGTCGCGCGACGCCAAGAACCCCTGAAACGCCATAACGCCATCGTCTTCTTCCTCGGATCGCCGATGTTCCCTGCCATCGTTCTTCCTCCTCACATCATCCCCGAGCCTGTTCTCGCCGCCTCTGCACTCCCCGTTAGCTCAGGGTTCTTTCCCCCTTCGATCCCGAGCTCTAGGCCCCGATTCCACCGAAGACCGACGAGATCCGCCGCGGGACCTCGTCGTCGGTAGCTCTCCGGTGATCGGCTGGTCATTCTGAGGCCACCAATGGCTTCAGTGCATCGTGTAGGTGTTGTAGGAGCCCAGCCCCGCGCGTGTTGAGCCCGTAGCGGTGACCCCGATGATGCCCGAGCTCCGGCAGCCGCCGAGCTCGTCGCCGGAGTCATCTTCGGCCATTTCAGCCCCTGCTCTTAGCAAAAATGGAGCTGCGATCGTGTGGCCAATCGTCTGGTGCTCTCCGCCGTGCTTTTGGTCACCGGAATCGCAAACCCGAGGCCCTCCGTCGTTCTGGTGGTCACCGGAGCCTCGCCGCCGGTGGGTTTGACACCATCGCCGGTGGGGTTGACTCCCGTGAGTCCCTGGCAAGTGGGGCCAGCCCCCTGTTTAATTAAGGATTAGTTAAAATAAAAATAAAAATTATATTAAAAGTCAAATAGTCACTGACATGTGGGTCCAGCCCTGTTAATTAGCTAATTAAGTTTAAATTAACTAAAACCTGGCCAGAGTCACTGACCAGTGGGTCCCACTGGTCAGGTTTGACTTTCAACGGCCAGATTGACCTGCTGATATCATGCTGATGCAATAAAGCCTTTTCTGTTTAAAAATAATTCCAGAATAAGTTCAAAACTTTGGAATTTCATAGAAAATTGAATATAACTCCAAATTTGACAAATAATATCTGTAAAATGATCAGAAAAATTCAAGGAATCCAATGGTGCTATTTTCATGCATGAAAAACAAAGTTATGAAACAACATCAGGTCAAATCAATTAAAAGAATTTTCTCAATTACAATTCAAATGATATTTGAATTATGATTTCAAATCAAGATCACCCAAAAGGTTTTGTTAGTCATCTCAAACCATGCTACATTGCATTTCATGCATCAATTTCACTGGAACCGTCCTTAGGAACCGAGTTCTGTGTATGTAATCGAAGACTAGATACTACCACACGTTGGGATACTTAATTGACCCTCTCGACTTATTAATCGCTTAATACTCGGTCCAGGAGTTGCAAGTAGTTTATGGTGTTTATAGTCATGCCGGAGGCCGTGCGTAGTTCTGACCTTAGAGGTGGACTATGATGCGGTAGGCAGTGGCACGGTGTACCAAGTGGCACCCGGATGGTGGGCTTGGGAACCCTGCGCACATCATTTGGGGCCGTGGCGGAAACCTCGGCCGGACTTCCGTGTGGGTTACCTTCAGATAGGCGATAAACCTGGACTAGGTATTAGAGTGGTTAACGGTCGTGGCCGACTCCCTCGCTGGGCTTCCGCTTGAAGGTTGCTGAGGTGCATGACGTGCACATGGCCATAAGTGGCGAGAGTGTGTGTGAAGAAGTACACCCCTGCAGGGTTATGATCTATTCGAATATCCGCATCCGCGGATATGGACTACTTGGAGGCATATGTTGTTCATAGATAACTATAATGGCTACTCATAAAGTTGTCAAGATAAGTGTGAGTGTCGTGGACGGCATTTCCGAAGGGAGACGGAATGATTCCACGATGGTGTATTGTTGTGGTGTTAGTGGACTCGTGTGCGAGAAACATAGTTGTCAAAAATATTTAAAAACGCAAGTTGTCTAGCCAAGAGTCAAATGCTGGCTTTCTGCATGAAACCCCACAACTCCTTGTTGATGCATTGCATGAGTAGATAGATTATCCTAAAGTCTTGCTGAGTACTTTTGTACTCACGTTTGCTTAATAAATTGTTGCAGAGGTTGTTAATGACCCTAATGGAGGGTTCTATCTAGACGTTGACGACGACGAGTAGCTGGTGTCCCAGCTACGATCTGGCCCTAGGTTGGGTCTGTAGATAGTCAGGCCATGTGCCTTTATCTTTCCATCTGTGTGTACTCAAACAATTTTAATCTTCCGCTGGCTTGTAAGACTTGTGTGTATGTCTTGAGATGATGGGTCGTGAGACCCCTATCTGTGTAATATTATGTGCGAGGCTCGTCCGAGCCTTCTAAATAAAGTTTGTATGTTTATGGTTATGTTGTGATGCCATCGATGTATCTATGCATATCGGTATGCGATGCATACGTGTGTTGTACTTGATATGTATGGGGTTCGAATACCTAGTCGTATGCCTTAGTAGCACTCTTTACGGGGAAATGCCCCTTTGTGATTCCATCGAGCCATGGTAGTTCGCAACTGCTCCGGACACATTGGTTGACCAGCATGTGTCCTTCTTAGCTGTTGTGTCTGTCCCTTTGGGCAATGTCACGCGTTGTAATGGAGTCCTTGTAGCTTGCTACGACTCGTCTACATTCACTGATGACCGACACCTGCTTTGCTGGGTCATGTATGCCTGTCCGTGTACGGAACTGCTGCTTTAGTTTATGACTAGACATGTCGATCCGGGTTCTTTGACATTGGATTGCTAGCGACACAATTGCATACGCGAGTCAAAAGGCGCAAACGGTCCCGGTTAAGGTAAGGGTGCAACCGTGGGGATAACCGTGCGTGAGACCGCAAAGAGATGCGATGTGTTACCGGCTAGATTCCGATGGCTTAGGATCGGGGTCTCAACACTTGCGTATGAATTTCTTCAAAGAAACTTGATCTTGAGAAGTTGAAGATGTCTCATGACAATCTTCGAATGGAAAACGATTCATTGCTTGCTCAACAGATCAGTGCCGCTCAGGTTGAATTCACTCCACCATGTCTCAAATGCATCGAGCGTGAAACTGCCAATTCTTCACCAGAATCATCAAATGCTTCTATTGCTTCAAATTCTTGAACTGCTCATGTGGTATCAAATTCCTCACTTGAGGAAACCACAAATGTTACCGACGAAAATGGAGGGCTGAAGGAATTGTATGTGACAGGCATATACAAAATTCTCAAAGGACATCAAACCCTTTGCGATGTGCTCAAAATGCAGATTTTGAACACGAACCCGAGGAAAGAAGGAATTGCCTTTGAGAGGAAACTGAATGCTGATGGATCATAGTGGAAACCTGAGCAGTATCCCAAAACCTCATGGGTTGCTGCTAAAGGACCCTCTGTTGATCCATCTACTCTCACAGGCTTTGCATGTGAATTATCCTATTGCTCAGATGAGTCATTTGACTCCAACTATAAACTGTTCAAAAATCAATCTGGTAAAGTATTTGCTCGTTTTGTTGGAACCAACTGCAGGAATGGACCACCCCTGAGGAAAATCTGGTTCCCCAAAAGTTGCTTGGAAAATCTTCAGGTGAACATCCTCATGACACCACATGTGAAGAACCTGAACCCGAGATCAAATTCCTCAGGTGGACCAAAGTATTCAAGAGGATCAAAATCCTCAACTAGTCAAAACTATACTCGTACTCGTGCTAATGCTTCTGATATGGAGGGAAATTACAAGGGATATGAATATGAGCATTATACCTCAAATCATTATGTTCATAAATCCTCAAAGAACTTCTCTGTCTATTCATTTGAGTACTCTAACCCCCTACTGTGAAGATAAGTGCATTAGCTTTAATGCACCCTTTCTCATATGGTGCTCGCAGGATGATGAACTCTTTGCCACCCCTTCAGATGTGGGTGGTGAAGAAATTGAACTAATCACTTCTGCAGATCAGGTCTCCAGATGGAAATCATCATCTGAAGAATTTGCTGGAGACCTGAGGAAAATGCTTAATTGGATGCAAGCTAAAATTGATGAAATGATAACATTTCACACGTCCTAAAATTCACTGTTTATGATGAAATTTATATCATATTCTTCAAGTCTGAAGCATATGAGATGGTAAGATGTACTAATTCATCTGCAGGATGACAAATCCAAGTGTACAGAGTGGGTTCTAGAAAGTGGTTGCACAAATCACATGACTGGTGATAAAAGCTTGTTGATGAATATGCCACTGACTCCATCACCACTGAAGCAAATCACTTATGCTGATAAAGGTAAAAGCAAAGTATTGGGACTTGGCAAAGTGGCTATCTCCAAGGACAGGCACATGGACAAAGTCATGCTTCTCTAATTTTCTCACACTTGTTGGACAAAGTCTTCCCAAGGACAGACTTGGTCATGCAGGCATGAGGAATTTGCACACGCTGGCGAAGAAGAAGCATGTCATTGGCATCGAATCAGTCAAATTCCTCAAGGACCACCTCTACGGTGCTTGTGAGTCTGGAAAAATGACTAGATCCAAACACCCCTCGAAGACTATGATGACTACTACATGTCCGTTTGAATTGCTTCACATGGATCTATTTTGACCTACTCTTTATGCTACTCTAACAAATGCAACATCCTTATATGGCTTTGTCATTGTTGATGACTATTCTTGATATACTTGGGTACATATCATTCTGTATAAAACTGAAGTGCAAGAAGTTTTCAAACGATTTTCCTCAAGGGCCTCGACGAACTTCGGCGTCAAGATCAAACACATCAAGAGTGACAATGGGATAGAATTCAAAAACACTGGTCTTGATGATTATCTTGATGAACTTGGTATTACTCATGAATTATCTACTCCTTATACTCCTCAACAAAATGGCGTTGTTGAACGCAAGAACATGACTCTGGTTGAAATGGCATGGACTATGCTTGAAGAATATCAGACTCCTCGTTGCTTCTACCCTGAAGCAATCAACACTGCTTGCCACATCATCAACAGGGTATATCTTCACAAATTCCTCAAGAAAACCTCATATGAACTCCTTGACACGCCTCCGTCGTATCTACTTTTCCGAACTCTTTTGCCCTTGTTTTGTACTCTAATTTGCACGATTTGAATGGAACTAACCCGGACTAACGATGTTTTCAGCAGAATTGCCATGGTGTTGTTTTTGCGCAGAAATAAAAGTTCTCGGAATGACCTGGAAATTTACGGGGATTTTTTGTGGAATATATTAAAAATACTGGCGCAAGAATCACTGGCTTGTGGAGCCCACGACGCTCCACTGCCTCCAAATCCAGCTCTATTTAGTCCGTCTCGCCTGGAAAAAAATCAAGGAGAAGAGTTCATCGCGTTTTATGATATAGAGGCGCCGCCACCTCTTGTTCTTCATCTCGAGGGCAGATCTGGAGTCCGATCTGGGCTCCGGAGAGGGGAGATCGTCGCCATCGTCATCATCAACCTTCCTTCATCGCCAATTCCATGATGCTCTTCACCCTTCGTGAGTAATCTCATTGTAGGCTTGCTGGACGGTGATGGGTTGGATGAGATCTATCATGTAATCGAGTTAGTTTTGACGTGGATTGATCCCTAGTATCCACTATGTTCTGAGATTGATGTTGCTACTACTTTGCCATGCTTAATGCTTGTCACTAGGGCCCGAGTGCCATGATTTCAGATCTGAACCTATTATGTTGTCGCCAATATATGTGTTTTTTAGATCCTATCTTGCAAGTTGTAGTCACCTACTATGTGTTATGACCCGACAACCCCGGAGTGATAATAGACGGAACCACTCACGGAGATGACCATAGTATGAGGAGTTCATGTATACACCAAGTGTTAATGTGTTGGTCCGGTTCTTTATTAAAAGGAGAACCTTAATATCCCGTAGTTTCCATTAGGACCCTGCTGCCACGGGAGGGATGGATAATAGATGTCATGCAAGTTCTTTTCCCTAAGAACGTATGACTACATACGGAATACATGCCTACATTACATTGACGAACGGGAGCTAGTTACATATCTCTCCGTGTTATAACTGTTACATGATGAATCACATCGGGCATAATCATCCATCACCGATCCAATGCCTACGAGTTTTTCCTACTGGTCCTTGCTATGTTACTTTGCCGCTACTACTGTTGCTGCTACTACTATTACTCTGTTGCTACTGCTGTTACTTTGCTGCTACTGGTTACTATTGCTACTGCTGCTATCATACTACCTTTTTACTAATACTTTGCTGCAGATATTAAATCTTTCAGGTGTGGTTGAATTGACAACTCAACTGCTAATACTTGAGAATATTCTTTCGCTTCCCCTTGAGTCGAATCAATAAATTTGGGTTGAATACTCTACCCTCAAAAACTGTTGTGATCCCCTATACTTGTGGGTTATCACTCCTTACTCATAAGAAACCCAATGTAAGTTATTTCAAAGTCTTCAGTGCAAAATGCTGGATTAGAGATCCTCACCATAGTTCATAATTTGCACCTAAAGCACATGAGGGTTTTATGCTTGGTTACGGAAATGACTCGCACACCTACAGAGTCTTCAGCACCTATCACAACAAGGTTGTTGAAACTATAGATGTGCGGTTCGATGAAACTAATGGCTTGCAAAGAGAGAAATTGCCTCGTGTGCCAGATAAATTATCTCCCGAGGAAGCAATCAAGTTCAAAGCTACCGAAGACATTGTTCCTACTGTGGAAATTGCTGAAGAAATCGTCCCCAGTACTGATGAAATTCAAGAAGGTGCACATGAGGAAATTGTTCTAGATCAAATTCCTCAGCCCAGACAAAATCAATCCTCAACTAGTTCATCCAAGGATTGCAAATGAAGTAGAACTTGACAAAATCCTCGATGACATCAATGCGCCAGGTCCTCTCACTCGCTCAAAAGCATCACATTTAGTTAACTTTTGTGGGGATTCCTCCTTTGTGTCTATCACAGAACCCTCAAAAGTTGTTGAAGCCTTCATGGAACCTGAATGCATTCAAGCCATGCAAGATGAACTTCTTTAATTCAAGCTTAATGGCGTATGGGAACTCGTCAAACGACCAGATCCTCGCAAGCACAATATCATCGGCACCAAGTGGATTTTCCAAAACAAGCAAGATGAGGATGGTAAAGTGGTGAGGAATAAGGCACGGCTTGTAGCCCAAGGCTACACACAGGTTGAAGGAATTGATTTCGATGAAACTTTTGCACCTGTTGCTAGACTTGAAGCTATTCGAATACTACTTGCTTATGCTAATCATCATAACATTACTCTTTATCAAATGGATGTGAAAAGTGCATTCCTCAATGGTAAGCTTGAGGAAGAAGTATATGTTGCTCAGCCCCCAAGTTTTGGCGATCCGAAGCATCCAGACAAAGTCTTCAGACTCAAAAAGGCACTTTATGGCCTCAAGCAAGCCCCTCGGGCGTGGTATGATACATGGAAGGAATTCCTCATGAAGAAAGGCTTCAAACCTGGTTCACTCTATCCAACTCTTTTCACAAAATCCTATGATAATGAACTATTTGTGTGCCAAATATATGTCGACGACATTATCTTTGGTTGTACTGACAAACGTTAAAGTGATGAATTTGCTTACATGATGAGTGAAGAATATCAAATGTCCATGATGGGGGAGCTCAAATTCTTCTTAGGTCTTCAAATTCGTCAATAACGCACTGACATCTTCATATCACAAGAGAAAAACCTCAAGGATGTTTTGAGGAAATTCGACATGCATGAATGAAAAGGCATCAAGACTCCCATGCCTACCAACGGCCACCTCTGCACTCACGAAAATGGTAAAGATTTCGATCAGCAGGTATATCACTCGATGATTGGCTCTTTATTGTATCTATGTGCATCTAGGCCAGATATAATGCTTAGTGTTTGCATGTGTGCTAGTTTTCAAGCAAAACCGAAGGAATCACACCATAAGGCTGTGAAGCATATTCTTCAATACTTAGCTCACACACCAACACTAGGATTATGGTACCCCAAGGGCTCAAATCTTCATCTCGTTGGATATTCTGATTCTGATTATGTTGGTGACCGTGTGGATCGCAAGTCAACATCAGTCACATGCCATTTCCTCAGAAGATAATTAGTCTGCTGGTCCTCAAAGAAGCATAACTGTGTTTCTCTCTCCACTTCCATAGCTGAGTACATTGCTGCTCGATCCTGCTGTGCTCAACTGCTATGGATGAAGCAAACCCTCAGAGACTACGACATCAACATGAAGAATGTGCCTCTCTACTGCGACAATGAGAGTGCAATCAAGATCGCCTACAATCCAGTACAACACAAGAAGACTAAGCACAACCAGATTCGTCATCATTTTCTTCGGGACCATGTCCTCAAGGGCAATATCATCATTGATCATGTGAAGACTGACAATCAACTAGCAGATATTTTTAGGGATATCAAAAGCAGCGTTCTGTTCAAGTTTCTTTCCACCCTTTTGCTTTCTGTCATCTTCCATTTTCTTCAACTGATGCTTTTGCTCAGGAATTTGCACTCCTTAAGATTCTGATGACACTGGCAAAGTTTGTTCGAGTAACGCTGCAACTGAGTTAAGGTGATGAGAAACCTAGAGATTCATCAATTGACATTCTGTACCTATGAACGGAGTATAGGTGCGAGGAATTTAGAGAGGTCATATGCTTTCTCAGATTTGAAGAAATTGAAATTTTAAAAGTTGAGGAATTTGACTAGTGGGTTGAAGAATTTGACTAAACATTCTGATCTTGGGTTCCAGAGTTGTGCAGATTCAAAAATTTGCACAATTGAGGAATCACATGAAGAATTTTAGTGGCTTAGTGAAATTCATCAAGTGTTTGAGGAATTGAGTGTGCGAAGCTGACAAATACTGAGGAAAAACACATTTCTCGAACCTAAGATGAAATAGTAGATCAAAAGGGGCAGTAAAATAAGATTTTAATTACCCTGTGAGATGAGCACGAACAATATAGGCAGTAACAGTAAGAAGCTCTTTGGTTCGAGTCTGCTGCGCCCTAACTTGGCGGCAGAGGACAGCTACGGAGGCGGCGGATGTAAATGTTCCGCTTCCTGCGTGAGTTTGGCCACGCAGAGGTCGACGCAGTGAAGTTGTTCCTCACCGACGACGAGATTGTTAGCGGTGGCGCTAGGTTTGTGCTTGAGGCGGAGAGAAGGACAAGAAGACAAAGAGTTTTGACAGAAGGGGGTAAGGACCTATTTATAGCTCAGGTGAAAACGGTCCAGCCGAAACTTCCGGACCGAACAACCCTTGCCCATTCGACTCCGCATGACACGTGTAGCCTGAGATTAAAGCGGTGGAGATCATGCTTATCTGATCATGGTAAGTGGGGTTCAGTTACTGTGTAACAATATAAAATTCATTTTTGAGGATCTAAGGATTTCGTTGCAAAATCATCAGCTGACAAGGACACAGTGAGGATTTTGAACAAAGTTTCAAGTAGAACGCATATGAAGAATTGAATAGACTAGGTTGAGTATAGCATAGAGGGGAGTAGGGTCCGATCACATTCACTTAGATGGAATATCAAATTGAATAAATAGCTATAAGTGAATGGTGTTGAGGACATTGAAATCTCAGTCTATATATATATATATATATATATATATATATATATATATATATATATATATATATATATATATATATATATATATATATATATATATATATATATATATAGGCAAATGAAAATCATCAAGTGTTTTGAAGATTTTGAAGATATTGAAAAGCTTGAGGATTTTGTGACAAAGCGTCAGGTTGATGAACTTCAAGTTAAAAAAACAGCTTGAAGATTTTCAGAGTTGGGTGGTGGTGTAACCCACCGTATAAGAATGATGATTTCAGGCGCCGCGTACAATTGTCGTAGGGCCCTGAGAACCAAATTCTTCGTTAATTTTCTCACACTAAGAGTGATATTCTTCATTGATTGAATAAAATCGATTCTTTGTGTGTTGCACATCTAAGTCATCAATTTTGCATAAGTGTTAGGATGTGTGCATGTTTTCACAAAACATTTGAAGACTCTAAGATATTTAGCTCACACCTCAACTTGCAAAACCTTTTCTCATCCAAGGGCTTAGTGAAAATATCTGCTAGTTGATCGTCAGTCTTCACATGGTCCATGATGATATTGCCCTTGAGGACATGATCCCGAAGAAAATGATGACGAATCTGGATGTGCTTAGTTTTTCGAGTGTTGTACTAGGTTGTATGCAATCTTGATTGCACTCTCATTGTCGCAGTAGAGAAGCACATTCTACATGTTGATGTCATAGTCCTTGAGGGTTTGCTTCATTCATAGCAATTGAGCACAGCATGATCGAGCAGCAATGTACTCAGCTTCGGCAGTGGAGAGACAAATGCAGTACTGCTTCTTTGAGGACCAGCAGACTAATAATCTTCTGAGGAAATGACAAGTGCCAGAAGTTGACTTGCGATCCACACGGTCACCAACATAGTCAGAATCAGAATATCCCACGAGATGAAGATTTGAGCCCTTGGGGTACCATAATCCTAGTGTTGGTGTGTGAGCTAAGTATCGAAGAATATGTTTCACAGCCTTATGGTGTGATTCCTTCAGTTTTGCTTGAAAACGAGCACACATGCAAACACTAAGCATTATATCTGGCCTAGATGCACATAAATACAGTAAAGAGCTAATCATCGAGCGATATACCTCTTGATCGAATTCTTTACCATTTTCGTCAGTGCAGAGGTGGCCATTGGTAGGCATGGGAGTCTTGGCGCCTTTGCATTCATGCATGCCGAATTTCCTCAGAACATCCTTGAGGTATTTCTCCTGTGATATGAAGATGCCATTGTGTTGTTGACGAATTTGAAGACCTAAGAAGAATTTCAGCTCCCCCATCACAGACATCTGATATTCTTCACTCATCATGTAAGCAAATTCATCACTGTAACATTTGTCAGTACAACCAAATATGATGTCATCGACATATATTTGACACACAAATAGTTCATTGACATAGGATTTTGTGAAAAGAGTTGGATCGAGTGAACCAGGTTTGAAGCCTTTCTTCATGAGGAATTCCTTCAATGTATCATACCACGCCCGAGGGGCTTGCTTGAGGCCATAGAGTGCCTTTTCGAGTCTGAAGACTTTGTCTGGATTCTTCGGATCCTCAAAACCTGGGGGCTGAGCAACATATACTTCTTCCTCAAGCTTACCATTGAGAAATGCACTTTTCACATCCATTTGATATAAAGTAGTGTTATGATTATTAGCATAAGCAAGTAGAATTCGAATAGCTTCAAGTCTAGCAACAGGTGCAAAAGTTTCATCGAAATCAATTCCTTCAAACTGTGTGTAGCCTTGGGCTACAAGTCGTGCCTTATTCCTCACCACTTGACCATCCTCATCTTGCTTGTTTCGGAAAATCCACTTGGTGCCGATGATATTGTGCTTGCGAGGATCTGGTCGTTTGATGAGCTCCCACATGTCATTTAGCTTGAATTGAAGAAGTTCATCTTGCATGGCTTGAATCCACTCAGGTTCCATGAAAGCCTCAACAACTTCTTCACGAGCATCTTCTTGAATTTCATCAGTGTTAGGGATGATTTATTCAGCAATTTCCTTAGTAGGAACAATGTCTTCAGTAGCTTTGAACTTGATTGCTTCCTCAGGAGATAGTTTATCTGGATCAGGAGGCAATTGCTCTCTTTGTGAGCCATTAGTTTCATCGAACCGCACGTCTACAGTTTCAACAACCTTGTTGTGATAGGTGTTGAAGACTCTGTAGGTGTGCGAGTCCTTTCCGTAACCAAGCATAAAACCCTCATGTGATTTAGGTGCAAATTTTGAGCTATGGTGAGGATCTCTAATCCAGCATTTTGCACCGAAGACTTTTAAGTAACTTACATTGGGTTTCTTGTCAGTGAGGAGTTCATATGAGGTTTTCTTGAGGAATTTGTGAAGATATACCCTGTTGATGATATGGCAAGCATTGTTGATAGCTTCAAGCCAGAAATGAAGAGGAGTATGATATTCTTCGAGCATGGTCCGTGCCATTTCAACCAGAGTCCTGTCCTTTCTTTCGACGATGCCATTATGTTTAGTTGTATAAGGAGCAGACAATTCGTGAGTCATACCAAGTTCAACAAGATAACCATCAAGACCAGTATTTTTGAATTCTATCCCATTATCACTCGTGATGTGTTTGATCTTGACGCTAAAGTTCGTCGAGGCTCTTGAGGAAAATCGTTTGAAGACTTCTTGCACTTTAGTTTTATACAGAATGATATGCACCCAAGTATATCTGGAATAATCATCAACTATGACAAAGCCGTATAAAGATGATGCATTTGTTAGAGTGGCAATCAGTAGGTCCAAATAGATCCATGTGAAGCAATTAAAATGGACGAGTAGTAGTCATGATAGTCTTCGAGGGGTGTTTGGGTCTGGTCATTGTTTCAGACTCACAAGCACCACACAGGTGGTCCTTGAGGAATTTGACCGATTCGATGCCAATGACATGCTTCTTCTTCGCCAATGTGTGCAAGTTCCTCATGCCTGCATGACCAAGTCTTGGATGCCAGAGCCAACCTTCTGAGGTTTTTGCTAGTAAGCAAGTGGTTGGTTGAGGACCTGTAGAAAAATCAACAATGTACAAATCCCCTCTTTTAACACCTTCGAATACTTTGGATCTGTGAGATTCCATGATGACTACACATCTATATTTTCCAGAAATAACAACCATATTAAGATCACAAAGCATTGAGACTGACATGAGGTTAAACCCAAGGGATTCAACAAGAATCACTTTGTCCATGTGCCTGTCCTTGGAGATAACCACTTTGCCAAGTCCCAATGCCTTGCTTTTACCTTTGTCAGTGCTACGGCGACAGAAATCCTTCTGCTGCCTCTTGAGCTTGCGTTGGTTTTTCCCTTGAAGAGGAAAGGGCGATGCAGCACAGGAGCAGTAAGTACTTCCCTCAGTTTGAGAACCAAGGTATCAATCCAGTAGGAGAATCGCGCCAAGTCCAGAGTACCTGCGCAAACACAGAAGAGCTTGCACCCAACGCTATAAAGGGGTTGTCAATCCCTTCAAGATTGATTGCAAAGTGAGATATGAGGCGGAAAGTGCAACGAAGTAAAATTGTAAGGCTGAAAATATGGTGTGAAGTAGACCCGGGGGCCATAGTGTTCACTAGAGGCTTCTCTCAAAATGTGACGCCTTCGGTTTAGTCGTACGCTAATCATACACGCAAATGCGTATGATCAAACCCAAGGACTCATGGGAAGATATCACAACACAACTCTAGACACAAATAAAACAACATCAACTTCATATTACAAGTCAGGGGCCTCGAGGTCTAGAATATGGAAGCTCGATAAACACACGAGTCAGCAGAAGCAACAATATCTGAGTACAGACATAAAACATGGGGTGCCTTAGAGAAGGCTAGCACAAAAGATATTTATATTTTAATTTTCACATTTTCTCAAAAAGGGGGTGTGGGGCCTCCCTGTCATAGACAGCGGGGTGCGTTGGCCCCACCAGTAAGTGGCTTTAGGCCAAATACACCTTTTTACTCATAGATACATATACAAATAAATAACGTATACCGCCATATACCGAAATACATACATACATACATACGTGCATCTCATACATACAAAATACATACGCAATACATTATTTATTTTGATCTCTTTCTCAAATCTCACAACTCTCACCTCTGTGTTAACACAAAACTTCACAGAGAGAGAGCTACATCTCCACGATCTCCTACACGAACATAACGGCGTCGGATCGGAGTGTCGTCTGCCGGAACGGAACCGGGACGGCGAGAGGAAGGAGATGGTGGGAGGAGCCCGAGGAGGGGCTCACCGACGTTGATGAGAGGGCCTGGTGAAGCCGGAGTTCTCGTGAGGCGGAGGTGACGGTGAGGAGGAAGGCAAGGTGATGACGGTGGTGGCACGGTGGTGGTGTCGTACGCCGGGGAGGCCTCCCGGAGGTGCCAACCGGCGTGACGAGGAGGAGGAGTCTCCGTGCCCGGTCCCTCCTGGACCGAGCCGGAGGAAGGGCCGACCGGGGGGGGGGGGGGTCTGGAGGGAGAGGAGCCGATGGGAGGAGGGGTGCTCGTGGGGAGGGGCTCGGTCGTGAGGTGTTCCTCCCGTGGGGGGCTGCGTCGGTGGGAAGTGGGGGGCAGGGGATCGGGCCAGGGGTGCCGATCTAGTGGAGGGAGGCCGATCTGGGGCTCCTGGGAGGACGAGGGGGAAGGGGGAGGCCTCGGTGGCGAGGGGGGTGACGGTGCAGGGCGGGGCTGGGGGGCCTCGCGACGGTGGCCTGCACCGGCCGGTGGTGCAGGAGGCTGAGGCGGCGGTGGCCGGTGCACGTGTGGGCTACGGGGCCAGGAGTGGCGGCGATCTGGGCGTGGGGGTAGGTAGCGAGGGAGTGGGAAGGGGATCGAGCCCAGGGGGACTCGGTGGGGGTGTGGTTGGTGTCGTGGGGATTTGTGGGGCTCGGGAGGCAGGGGCTCTTGTGGGGTTTGGCCTCGGGAGATAGAGAGGCCAGCGGTAGGTGGAGAGAGACGGAGTGGTTGGTGGGGGGCCTCGGTAGGCACGAGAGGCAGGGCGAGCAGGAGGGGTTTCTGGTGGCGGTCAGGGGAGTGGGGAGATCGGGCGGGGCTGGCTAGGGTTGCGTGGGAGCCTAGCCGGCTAGGCCAACTTAGTCCAGTTGGGCCAGGGCCTTTTTTCCCTTTTCGTTTTTTATATATTATTATTATTATTTAAAAAAAATACTTTCTGTTCTAATTATCTATAGGGACTGCAATAACTTTATAAATGTCATGTTCACTTTATAAATCATTAGGGAATCTTTATGTCTCTCCCGACATTTTCTTATCTTAAGATCCGAAAACTTCTATTGTTTTGATTTTACTTCAAACTTGAATTTGAACCGTTTGAAGCTATGCGGGATTACCAATACTAATCCCGGTGACGTGTCACTATTAGCCTAGGTTTAGTGTAGCTTAATTTACCGGGGCGTCAGAACTCTCCCCTACTAACAAGAATTCTCGTCCCGAGAATTAAGAGGTAGAAGGAAAGAGTCCGAGGTATTCATCATGAAGATGATCCTCGCGTTCCCAAGTGGCTTCATCTTTAGAATGATTTGACCACTCCACTTTAAGGAACTTGTTGACTTCGCGACGAGTCTTACGTTCAGCTTGGTCGAGAATGCGGACCGAATGCTATTTATAAGAGAGGTCTTGTTGCAGCTCAAGCAGACCATGATCCAATGCTCGAATAGGATCCTTGAAGCAGCGGCGGAGCTAAGAAACATGGAAGACATTGTGAACCTGAGAAAGGTTCGCCGGCAGTTCCAACTGATAAGCCACTCTTCCACGCCTTTCAAGAATAATGAAAGGACCAATATAGTGAGGGGTAACTTGCCCTTGATCACAAAACAGTGTGCACCTCTGATCGGTGTGACGCGAAGGTAGGCCCTTTTGCCAGGTGGATAGACCATATCTTGATGATGATGGTCATACTGACTTTTCTGACGAGACTGAGCAGCCTTCAGATTCACATGAATAATGCGGACTTGATCTTTAGTATGTTGGATAATATCCAGACCGAAGAGCGATTGGTCCATTGAAGGTGGCTCTGGAATTCCATACGAAGCCAAGTGTAAAGGATACTTTGGAGTCAAAGATGTACATGAGAGTCAGGTTTCAATCCCGTGGAACTTTGGGTTATGGGTCCACCATGTGGACCGAGAGTAGATAAAGGGGTGGCATATTATACGGTCTTGGTAGCAAGACATGTCAGAGGGTAGCCTGTCAGTTATGTTGGCAACAACGTCGGTACCAAGGGCGGGGGACGAATAGAACCATTTTCCTGCTCGTTGAAACGAGGCGAACCAATAGGCAAGGTCCTCGTCCACCGGCGACTACCGGGGTGTTATCCACAATAGTAACACGGTCTTACTGACAGAGTTGTATACCGAGAATTTTACCTAAGCAGGTAATTAACACTTCTTAGATAAGTTATGCCACAAGAAAGGTCAAAGAGACCAATGGTAAGGAAAATGGGTTCACACACACAAGTATTGAACTATACCATTCCGAGGAAAACATAGAGTATGGTATACATGATAGGTCATCAAGTACATAACCATTTTGACAAAGAGGCAAGAAGAATCATCATGTTTATCCATACCGTGCGGTTTGGATAATTGATCGGGAACAATTTAGCATCGCGCTTCCAATGTTCCTGCTGAAATTTGGAGTACCACATCCATGCTTCGAGGTAGCATCGATACGGTCATCCGATAAAGGTCGGACCAATGGGCACACAAAGAGGATTCATGAGGGTCAACTTATGAAATAAGTCATATAGTTTCCACATGAAAGGATGGAGAATCTTACACATGGGAGAGTTTATAACAATAGGTCCTTCGGCCCGGTGTGAAAAACAAGACATCACCGTATCAGATTACATAAGAGCAAAGTTATAATTATTGGAAAATGTTCCAACCAGCATATCTGCTCGAGGTTCAGATCTGATTGGTGTCGGGACACCTCAGACTCAAGATGCCTGAGAAGACAGATGAAGATGCAAGATTCTCATGATATGAACTACACAAGCAATCCTTGAATCATGAGTTCGACTTTAAGACATATGAACATCATGTCAAGACATTTGTGCCCATGTGGAATTCTTATGTCAAGATGCAACTGAGTTCTCATTTGGAAACCATCATCGGGTATAAAAAGGCTCCATGTGTAAGTCTGGATTAGCTCTTATGAAGGAATTTCTTTTCCCTCGATCAAATCAGTCAGTGGCTTCGCGTGCTAAGAGAAGTTATATGAAGTGAAGATAACAAATCTTCAAAACATATAACACTTCGCACATGCGTGAATGATTTGGTATTTCCCAAGAGGAAGCGAAACAAAACTTTCACATATTCACGGCGGAAAGATTGCACGGGAACTTTGGGGAAATACACTTCGACTATCCACATATTCTTCATGAGCTAGGCACAAGGATAATGATTTCAAGAGCTTCATCGTGGAACATAGAGAAGTTGAGGGTGTGGCTGATGGGCTCAACAACAATCCCTCAAAATTTTGACAGCCAAAATTATAATATCAAAGAGATAGCATTTGTCAAGTCAAATGGTATAATGTTGCATGTTCGAGGGATCAATCAACAATTAAACATTGGTCAAAGGATGCACCCGTGAATACGGACGGAGTAGCACAACCAATGTCAAAAATGATGAGTCATCACCCAACACACTAAAATTGAAACAATTAGTTGTTAACCTCAAGGTAATAGGGTTGCCAGAAGTATTGGAATCACACATCAGAGTTCACTTGTCGGTATACCAGTTAGAAACAACACGGGACCAAGAAATGAATGGTGATGGCGAGAAGTATTACTATGTCAAGGATTCTTAAGAGGTGCGATGATGCTCACAACATTCTTGACGAAAAAGATAGTAATACTCCAAGGTAGAAGGTGACATAAGCTGAATTAGCAAGGAACTCGAAGGACAACACAAAACATGAACATGTTTGTGTAGGAGGGAAGGCAAGAAGGTTGTCGACGATAACACATATCATCGAGGGGCAAGGATGGTATTTCTCATCATGCATTCGGTCGATACCTTGCAAGAGCTCAGAATGCTGATGGTGATCATGACACATTTGTCGAGAAGCTTGACGAAGATGTAATCGATCAGCGATGACATCAAGCAGGGGAATGATGAAGCAAGAGGTTGTCGGAATCATAGGTAAGACTGCTAGCTTAAAAATTGAGATTGCCTTTCAAGACAACCAACATGATGTGGAAAGCTCGATGCAAGCTTAACACCCAGTTGGAATTGTGTTCCAGGGGTGAAGGGTATAAATAGCATGGTCGAGCTCCAACATGACGATGGTGATGTAGCTTAATAGCTTGGAATGACATGATCGAGTACAAACTCGAAAACAAGGAAGATCACTAAAAGTTGTCGAATCGCAATGTGTACTCAATTCAGTTATCGATGTGCTCGCGTGTCCAACAACACAAACACGAGGAAAGTGGAACTAATGAAAATATCATAGTTGATGAGGAGCTCACAAGAAGTTACATAGCTCTGTGATATTCTCGGGATACGAGGGATAATACTCGGAGGTAGATCAACTTTAAGGTTTGGACCGGTGTGTTGATCTGAAGAAGACAAGTACTTCAACTCGTCTGAGAATGAAATCAAGGTAGGACAACATGATCGGAACCACGATTGCAAAGGTCAAGATCACAGATACCAGATTTAAATCATACAATGAATGATTATTGATACGAGAAGTTTCTATGGTAGGATCAACGTCGTTTCCATGGGCATGAACACAGAGTTCGAGGTCAACTCCCACTTCATCAATGCATCAACTGCCATTTACTCCTCGCCTTTGATCAAGTTGTAGCTTTGAAAGAATATCCGACATAACACCAGAAGAGTAAGACTCGTGAAAACTCTTCGGGTTATATTGATTTAGGAAGGCACAGGTTCAACCCATCGGGGCATCTTAGGAACATATACCACAAACTTCAAGAGTAAATAACACATGCTTGAAGGGCATGGCTGATAGATCGTATGGTACAACTTATCGAAGGGAGAAGACATAATTTACCAATGGCATCATGTGTCAGGGGAAACAATCACAAGAATTTTCTAAAGCAAAGGATGCCGTTGGATAATAACTCAAATGAGTCTGGCAATACACAAATGATCTGATGTGAGTATCGGTACTCAATCAGAGGGGGTAAAACGCAAGGCATCGGATTATAGAACATCTGAAAAATATCAATACTTAACTACCAAAGGAATTAAGATTTCGAGATTGGTGTATCATAAACAGATGCTCTGGTCAAATACCAGTAGGTTGAATGGACTTAGATGGACAGCCAACCAAAGATGATTTGTCGAGAACCCGCTCCGTCTGGAAGGACGTCTGAGCCGGAAGATAATTCATGAGTATCAACAGATGATTGTGTGCATTCACCCAAAGGTAGAATCAATAAGATCACAGGAAAATTCACAAAGGAATTTTAATGAATGTGGCTAGTCATATGGATTTAACCATAATGCAAGTAGGTGAGAAAGGTCATGAACATTAGGCTACGGAGGATTTCGGAAGACCGAATGGTAAGTCAAAGAACTTTCGAAACCCATGACAACTGATGATGGACGAATCCCCGATAAGATAATTCATTGCATCTCGTAAAACAAGAGCAATTGGAGAAGAACGTATGAACGCCATTTGTACATAGTCATCCGTAGTGGTTGACGAAGGAAGGGAAAATTGCAGAAACAATGAGCACAACAGCTCAAGAGAACATCGAAGACTAACTGCAGTTCTCCTGAGGGATAAATCCATCGTCTGGAATACGGGGCTCTCCGGGAGGAAGTATTTACGAGAACCTGATGTTAGAGTTAGCAAAATCTTTATCCCGAAAGAGAAGAGAGAGTAGAACCCAGAGTATAGGAAAGGAGTAAAAGATGCTAATACCACCCAATTGAGATGTGGGCATGTAAGCCACAACATCAGTGTTAGTAAAGTTTTTCAAACACTAGACTCAACTTCGGCCAAGGAGTTGGAAAGGGGGCTACCTACAGGCAGTCGGCTCTGATACCAACTTGTGACGCCCTCGGTTTAGTCGTACGCTAATCATACACGCAAATGCGTACGATCAAACCCAAGGACTCACGGGAAGATATCACAACACAACTCTAGACACAAATAAAACAACATCAACTTCATATTACAAGCCAGGGGCCTCGAGGGCTAGAATACGGAAGCTCGATAAACACACGAGTCAGCGGAAGCAACAATATCTGAGTACAGACATAAAACATGGGATGCCTTAGAGAAGGCTAGCACAAAAGATACAACGATCGAACGAGGCGAGGCCTCCTACCTGGGAACCTCCTAACTACTCCTGATCATCACCGGCCTCCACGTAGTAGTAGGCACCGTCGGGGTAGCAGTCGTCGTCGGCGGGGACCTCCATCTCCTGGGCTCCATCATATGGTCGCAGCAAATGGACCAAGGGGACAAGGGGGCAGCAAAGCAGCGGCGAGTACTCATCAAAAGTACTCGCAAGTCTTACATCAAAACTATTCTAAGTATGCATCATTATCAAGAAGGGGGGTTGTTATATGTGGACTGACTGCAGCAATGCGTGAATAGAAAGAGAAGGCCTAGTCCTATAAAAGACTAGCATCTTCAGGGTCTTGCAACAATAGACGAGAGTAGAACAGGGGTAAAACATTAATAGTCATATTGTTGCAGCATTATTAAAGTGAGGTCACGCCTAAAGATCCTCCCTCGACTCCCTGCGAGGAGGCAAACTAATTCCAGTTAAGTAACCATTGTAGTTGTATAAGATCAGTGCACAACTCCAAGTTGTCCTGTAACCATGGACACGACTATTCGAATAGTTAATTTTCATCCCTGCAGGGGTGCACCACATGTCCCGTCACGCTCGATAACACTCTGGCCGGACATACTTTTCTGGGTCCTGCCCGGCCCCGGAATATCGACACGTCACAACCCCACCTAAGACTAATCAGAGAGGTCAGCCCGCCGGTCTAAATCCTAAGCACAAAGGGTTCATGGGCCCAGTTCCCCTCCGCGCTCCTACACGATGCGAGGGCGGCTGACGTCAGTCCTAGCATCCCTTATTCACAAGCGCAATGCATCTCGGGACCACTCGGGCGCACGCCACTACGATTGCTGACATCTGAAAAGCTTCGGCTGATACCGCGATGCCGAGTACCCATAATTCTTCCCGCGTAGCCGGTTAGTGCGAAAAGGTCTCTGACCAACCCAGATCAAACACCCAAATCCATTAACATTTTAATTAGGCCATCAACACAGTCTCGCGGGAATCCACCCGTCTTACAACTAGTCACCAATGATCCCAGTAACATGGTCGAGTAACTGTGTGGTTGTAACATCGGAGGGAATCCGAGGTATCACCCTCATTGGATTCCGAATGATGTATCCGTCAAGGTGGGCTTAGAGGAATCACCCTCGGGGGTCCCACACTTGAGGGGTTGTACGACAGAGGCATTGTCGGGAATGGTGAAAGAGGAATCACCCTCGATAACCATGACCGACTAGTTGTACTACAAAGATATCATCAGGAGTACTTAGCGAGGTGTCACCCTTGGTACCCGATAGTATCCTTGTAACGTCGTACAACAAAGGGGGGGTGATGTGTCGGGTCTGTCTCGTCGATCAGGGATCGAGGTTTGAAAACAAGAGGGGCAACTGGACTACGGGATCAGAGGGGATGACTGCTCCACCTATACTAAGCAGATTAAAGTACATGACTGAAAGTAGCAGTTCATAAAAAATAGGCTATGCATCACGTATAGGAGCTAAGTACAACACTAGCAAAATACTAATGCAAGCAGTAGAAAGAAAGACATAGGTTGCTTGCCTTGCTGCTCTGCGGCAAAGGACTGATCAGCAGGGTCGTAGATGTACCCGGCAGCAGCGTTAGTCTCGGGGTCTACCGGTAAGAAGAGGGGGAAGAAACAATAAATAATAGCAACGGTGCAACACAATGCATGACATGGCAAGATGCAGGCTAGACATGAGCTAACGCAGCAACATCCGTCATATACGGGTCGGAAGAATATCTGACGATATTTTTCGGGTCTCGGGCTACTACCGGACAGACTGGAACGATGGAAATGTTCCACGTTTGCTATGCTAGGGACGCGTGGCACACGAATGGACCGTGTATCCGGGTTCGTCTCGTTCTGCTGATCAACTTTCATGTTGAAAATATTTTGATCTGACTTACGGGTTATTTTATATTAATTTTTAAAGTTTTATTAATTATTAGGAATAAAAAACAGATTTAAATAATTTAAATAAAAGCAATTATGACATCAGCATGATGTCATGCTGACATCAACAATTGACTCGTCAACTGACTAGTGGGTCCCCAACGTCATAGGCACAAGTTCTAATTAAGATTAAATATTAATTAATCAGAATAATTTAGTGGGGGACCCACGTGTCATAATCTGATTATTCTAATTATCCAATTAATTAATTAAATAATATATTTATTTATTTATTTAATAAAAACATTATATTTATATTTATATTTTAATTTTCACATTTTCTCAAAAAGGGGGTGTTGGGCCTCCCTGTCATAGACAACGGGGTGCGTTGGCCCGACCGGTAAGTGGCTTTAGGCCAAATACACCTTTTTACTCATAGATACATATACAAACAAATAACGTATATCGCCACATACCGAAATACATACATACATACATACATACGTGCATCTCATACATACAAAATACATACGCAATACACTATTTATTTTTATCTCTTTCTCACATCTCACAACTCTCACCTCTCTGTTAACAGAGAACTTCAGAGAGAGAGAGCTACATCTCCACGATCTCCTACACGAACATAACGGCGTCGGATCGGAGTGTCGTCTGCCGGAACGGAACCGGGACGGCGCGATGAAGGAGATGGTGGGAGGAGCCCGAGGAGGGGCTCACCGACGTTGACGAGAGGGCCCATTGAAGCCGGAGTTCTCATGAGGCGGAGGTGACGGCGAGGAGGAAGACGAGGTGATGACGGCGGTGACACGGTGGTGGTGCCGGTCGCCGGGGAGGCCTCCCGGAGTTGGCCAACCGGCGTGACGAGGAGGAGGAGTCTCCCTGCCCGGTCCCTCTTGGACCGAGCGGGAGGAAGGGCCGACCGGGGGGGTCTGGAGGGAGAGGAGCCGAGGGGAGGAGGGGTGCTCGTGGGGGAGGGGCTCAGTCGTGAGGTGTTCCTCCCATGGGGGGCTGTGTCAGTGGGAAGTGGGGGGCAGGGGATCGGGCCAGGGGTGCCGATCTAGTGGAGGGAGGCCGATCTGGGGCTCCTGGGAGGACGAGGGGGAAGGGGGAGGCCCCGGTGGCGAGGGGGTGACGGTGCAGGGCGGGGCTGGGGGGCCTCGCGACGGTGGCCTGCACCGGGCGGTGGTGCAGGAGGCTGAGGCGGCGGTGGCCGGTGCACGTGTGGGCTACGGGGCCAGGGTGGCGGCGATCTGGGCGTGGGGGTAGATAGCGAGGGAGTGGGAAGGGGATCGAGCCCAGGGGGACTCGGTGGGGGGTGTGGTTGGTGTCGTGGGGATTTGTGGGGCTCGGGAGGCAGGGGCTCTCATGGGGTTTGGCCTCGGGGGATAGAGAGGCCAGCGATAGGTGGAGAGAGACGGAGTGGTTGGTGGGGGGGGCCTCGGTAGGCACGAGAGGGACCGAGTGGTTGGTGGGTGGGGCTCGGTAGGCACGAGAGGCAGGGCGAGCGGGAGGGGTTTCTAGCGGTGGTCAGGGGAGTGGGGAGATCGGGCGGGGCTCGCTAGGGTTGCGTGGGAGCCTGGCCGGCTGGGCCAACTTGGCCCAGTTGGGCCAGGGCCTTTTTTCCCTTTTCGTTTTTTTATATATTATTGTTATTATTATTTAAAAAATATTTTCTCTTCTAATTATCTATAGGGACTGCAATAACTTTATAAATGTCCTATTCACTTTATAAATCATTACGGAATCTTTATGTCTCTCCCGACATTTTTTTATCTTAAGATCCGAAAACTTCTATTGTTTTGATTTTATTTCAAACTTCAATTTGAACCATTTGAAGCTATGCGGGATTACCAATAGTAATACCGATGACGTGTCACCATTAGCCTAGGTTCAATGTAGCTTAATTTACCGGGAGTCACACAAAATAGCAAATAATACGGTGGGTGAACAAATTACTGTCGAGCAATTGATAGAACCGCGCAAAGTCATGACGATATCTAAGGCAATGATCATACATATAGGCATCATGTCCGAGACAAGTAGATCGATACTTTCTGCATCTACTACTATTACTCCACACATCGACCGCTATCCAGCATGCATCTAGTGTATTGAGTTCATGATGAGCAGAGTAACGCCTTAAGCAAGATGACATGATGTAGAGGGATAAACTCAAACCAATGATGAAAACCCCTTATTTTTACCCTTGATGGCAACAACACGATGCATGCCTCGCTACCCCTTTCGTCACTGGGTGAGGTCACCGCACGGTATGAATCCAAAACCAAGCACTTCTCCCATTGCAAGAATCATAGATAAAGTTGGCCAAACAAAACCCACAACTCGAAGAGAATTACAAGGATATGAAATCATGCATATAAGAGATCAGAAGAAACTCAAATAAGATTCATAGATAATCTGATCAGAAATCCACAATTCATCGGATCTCAACAAACACACCACAAAAGAAGATTACATCGGATAGATCTCCATGAAGATCATGGAGAACTTTGTATTGAAGATCCAAGAGAGAAAAGAAGCCATCTAGCTACTAGCTATGGACCCGAAGGTCTATGGTGAACTACTCACGCATCATCGAAGAGGTCATGGTGTTGATGAAGAAGCCCTCCGTATCCAAATCCCCCTCCGGCAGGGCACCAGAATGTGCCCCAGATGGGATCTTGCGGAGATAGAAGCTTGCAGTGACGGAAAAGTATTTTCGTGGATATCCTGCGCAGTTTTGGAATTTTTCTAAATGTATAGGCGAAAGAGGTAGGGCAGACGAGCCACAGGGGGCCCACAAGCCTGCTAGGCGCAGGGTCCCCCTGGCCACGCCTAGGGGGCTTGTGGGGATCCCTGGTGGGCCCTGCCTTGGTTCTCAAGTCTTGTGCGTATCTTCTGTTTGAGAAAAAATCTTTTCAGAAGTTTTATTCCGTTTGGACACCGTTTAAAATCCTCATCTGAAAAGGGTCAAAAACACGGAAAAACAGGAACTGGCACTTGGCACTGAGTTAATAAGTTAGTCCCAAAAAACATATAAAAGGCATACAAAACATCCAAAGTTTGACAAGATAATAGCATGGAACCATCAAAAATTATAGATACGTTAGAGACGTATCAAGCATCCCCAACCTTAACTCCTGCTCGTCCTCGAGTAGGGAAGTGATAAAGACTGAATTTTTGATGTGGAATGCTACCTAGCATAGTTGTCCTTTGTAACTTCTTTCATGTGACATGAATGTTCAGATCCGTAAGATTCAAACCAATAGTTTGCTATTGACATGAAAACAATAATACTTCAAGCAAACTAGCAAGGTAATCATGAACTTTCAAAATAACAAGGCCAAAGAAAGTTATCCCTACAAAATCATATAGTCTGGCTATCTTCCATCATCCCCACAAAACTAATTTAAATCATGCACAACCCCGGTATTGGCCAAGTAATTGTTTTCGCACTCTTACTTTCTCAAACCTTTTTCAACTCTCACGCAATACATGAGCGTGAGCCATGGATATAACACTATAGGTGGAATAGAGTGTGGTGGTGGTTGTGAGACAAAAAGGAGGAGATGGTAACATTGACTTGGCGTATTAAAGGGCTATGGAGATGCCCATTAATAGATATCAATGTGAATGAGTAGGGATTGCCATACAAAGGATGCACTAGAGCTATAAGTATGTGAAAGCTCAGAAGGAGAACTAGTGTGTGTGCAGCCAACTTGCTTGCTCACGAAGACCTAGGGCAATTTGAGGAAGCCCATCCTTGGAATATACAAGCCAAGTTATATAATGAAAAATTCCCACTAGCATATGGTGGTGACAAAACAAGAGGCTCTCAATCATGAAGAACATGGTGCTATTATGAAGCACAAGTGTGGAAAAAGATAGTAGCATTGTCCTTTCTCTCTTTTTCTCTTTTTTTTGTGGGCAACTTTGGACTCTTTTTTTTATTTCCTCACATGGAACAATGCTCTAATAATGATGATCATCACACTTTTATTTACTCACAGCTCAAAGCTTAGAATGATGATGACTCTATGGGAAATGCCTCCGGCAGTGTACCGGGATGTGCAACGATCTAGCTTGGCGTCTGACGTTGAAACATCTCGCTAGCTATCTTACGATCATGCAATGGCAATATGAGAGTGACGGCACAAGTCATGAGACGGAACGGTGGGAGTTGCATGGCAATATATCTTGGAATGGCTATGAAAATGCCATAGTAGGTAGGTATGGTGGCTGTTTTGAGGAAGGCATATGGTGGGTTTGTGCACTGGCGAAAATTGTGCGGTACTAGAGAGGCTAGCAATGGTGGAAGGTGAAAGTGCATCTATACCATGGACTCACATTAGTATTGAAGAACTCACATACTTGTTGCGAAAGTTTTTATTAGTAATCGAAACAAAGTGCTAAACGCATACTCCTAGGGGAAGGGTTGGTAGGTGTTAACCATCGCGCGACCCCGACCGCAACACAAAGGATAACAATCAATAGATTAATTATGCTCCGACTTCCTAACATAACAATTCACCATACGTGCATGTTACGGGAATCACTAACTTCAACACAAGTATTTCTAGATTCACAACACCCTACTAACATAACTCTCAATATTACCAAATCCACGTCTCAAAACAAATTGAGAGAAATCAGACTTCTCTTTCTACTCAATGCACATGAAGTTGGAAGTTTTTTGTATCCTCTTTGGGTACCTATAACCTTTGGGACTACTTTCATAGCACAAACCAACTACCAGGTCACACACCGCCGTGCTCTAAAAGATCTAAGTGAAGCACATAGAGCAAAATTATCTAGCTCAAAAGATATAAGTGAAGCACGATGAGCATTCTAGCAAATTCACGATGAGTGCATGTCTCTCTCAAAAGGTGTGCAGCAAGGATGACTGTGACAAAACAAAAAGAAAAGACTCCTACGATACAAGACGCTCCAAGCAAAATATATATCATGTGGTGAATAAAAATATAGCTCCAAGTAATGTTACCGATGGATTGAAGACGAAAGAGGGGATGCCTTCCCGGGGCATCCCCAAGCTTAGGATTTTTGGTGTCCTTGAATTTGGCTTGGGATTCCTTGGGCATCCCCAAGCTTGAGCTCTTTCCACTCTTTATCCTTTTGTCCATGAGAAAATCACCCAAAACTTGTAAACTTCAGAACACAAAACTTAAACAAAAACTCGTGATATCATTAGCACAAGAAAACAAACTACCACCTCTTTAGTTACTGTAGAAAACTTTATTTCTATGCATATTGGTGTTATATTACTGTATTATCACTTTTCCATGGCTAGTACCCCCGATAGTATCCATAGTTTCATCAAAACAAGCAACCAACTCAACAAAAACAGAATCTGTCAAAAACAGACCAGTGTGTAGCAATCTTTATACTTCGTATACTTCTGGTACCTCACAAATTCTGAAACATTACTAATGCCTGGGGAAAAGGCATATCAACCAGTAGCTACAAGAATCAACTAAAAATCTATTTCTGAATAAAAATGAAAAATAATCTCGTGAGCGAAAAGTTTCTGTCTTTTTCCAGCAGGATCAAACAACCATCACCAAGACTAGTCATAAAGGTTTTGCTTGGCTCAAACACAAAAATAAACACAAAAGAAAAATTCATAATAGAGTTATGATGGTGTGGCGCAACAAAATAGAAAGAAAAAGATAAATTCATTGGGTTGCCTCCCAACAAGCCATATTGTTTAACGCCCTTAGCTAGGCATAAGGCGATAGAATCACGTATCGTCGTCTTTGGTGCTCAAACCATAAGTATCCCTCATCATAGATTCATAAGGCAATCTTATTTTCTTTCTAGGAAAATGCTCCATGCCCTTCTTTAAAGGAAATTGAAATCTAATATTCCCTTCCTTCATATCGATGATAGCACCGATAGTCCTTAGGAAAGGTCTACCAAGAATGATAGGGCATGTAGGATTGCAATCAATGTCAAGCACAATGAAATCCATGGGTACATAGTTCCTATTTGCAATAATAAGAACATCATTGATCCTTCCCATGGGTTTCTTGACAGTAGAATCCGTAAGATGCGAATTAAGAGAACACTCCTCAATCTCATTAAAACCCAGAACATCATATAAAGACTTTGGAATCGCAGAAACACTAGCACCCAAATCACACAAAGCTTGCATTCAAAGTTTTTCATTTTGATTTTGATAGTAGGTTCCCACTCATCATGAAGCTTTCTAGGGATAGAGACTTCCAATTCAAGTTTATCTTCAAGAGATTTTATCATGGCTTCGACGATATGATCGGTAAAGGCCTTGTTTTGGCAATAAGCGTGTGGAGAGTTTAGCATGGAATGCATCAAGGAAATGCATTCAATCAAGGAGCAACTATCATAATTGAATTCCTTGAAATCCAAAGTAGTAGTTTCATTACTACTCAAGGTTTTAATATCTTCTACTCCACTTTCAATGCTTTTAGCGTCAAGATAGATGGACTCCGAATCGTTGGGGCGTTTTTCAACCAAAGTAGATTCATATCCAGCCCCATCATCATTAGGTTTGACACAAGAAAACAAAGATTCAATGGGAGTCACACCAAGCACTTTAAGATCTTCGTGATTCTCATCACAAATTTCAGGTTTAGCAGCCATTTTATTGACTAAAGTAGCCTGTTTATCAGAAATCTGGCCTACCAATTTTTCAAGACGAGCAAACTGAGAATTTAGCGCAAGGAATTCTTTGGCCATATCATCAACTTATTTATTCATAAAAGCCAAAAAAGAATTTTCTCCTTCAGTTCCCTATGAAAGTAACTGTTGTAATCAAACTATGTAGACATGAAGCCTTTAACACTAGTTTCAGTCTCTTCCAACCTCGCATAGAAAGCATCAAAATCCCTTGGTTGGTCCATACAGGTCTTAGCAGGCACACAAACGTGCAGAAAGCAAGCGAGAGAAAAGGGCGAACGAAAAAGGCAAACGAAGAAAAGGGCAAATATTTTTGTAAATTTTTGTTTTTCAGAAGTGGGGGAGAGGAAAACGAGAGGCAAAAAAGTTAATGCAAGAGATGAGTTTGTGACACTTACTTGGATGAGTTCTTGACTTGATCCTCCCCGGCAACGGCGCCAGAAATTCTTCTGCTACGGTGACAGAAATCCTTCTGCTGCCTCTTGAGCTTGCGTTGGTTTTTCCCTTGAAGAGGAAAGGGCGATGCAGCACAGGAGCAGTAAGTATTTCCCTCAGTTTGAGAACCAAGGTATCAATCTAGGAGGAGTATCGTGCCAAGTCCAGAGTACCTGTGCAAACACAAAAGAGCTTGCACCCAACGATATAAAGGGGTTGTCAGTCCCTTCAAGATTGATTGCAAAGTGAGATATGAAGGGAGAAAGTGCAACGAATTAAAATTGGAAGGCTGGAAATATGGTGTGAAGTAGACCCGGGGGCCATAGTGTTCACTAGAGGATTTTCTCAAAATAGCAAATAATACGGTGGGTGAACAAATTACTGTCGAGCAATTGATAGAACCGCGCAAAGTCATGACGATATCTAAGGCAATGATCATACATATAGGCATCACGTTCGAGACAAGTAGACCGATACTTTTTGCATCTACTACTACTACTCCACACATTGACCGCTATCCAGCATGCATCTAGTGTATTGAGTTCATGACGAACAGAGTAACACTTTAAGCAAGATGACATGATGTAGAGGGATAAACTCAAACTAATGATGAAAACCCCATCTTTTTACCCTTGATGGAAACAACATGATGTGTGCCTTGCTACCCCTTCTGTCACTAGGTGAGGTCACCGCACGGTATGAACCCAAAACCAAGCACTTCTCCCATTGCAAGAATCATAGATCAAGCTGGCCAAACAAAACCCACAACTCGAAGAGAATTACAAGGATATGAAATCATGCATATAAGAGATCAAAAGAAACTCAAATAAGATTCATAGATAATCTGATCATAAATCCACAATTCATCGGATCTCGACAAACACACCGCAAAATAAGATTACATCGGATAGATCTCCATGAAGATCATGGAGAACTTTGTATTGAAGATCCAAGAGAGAGAAGAAGCCATCTAGCTACTAGCTATGGACCCGAAGGTCTATGGTTAACTACTCACGCATCCTCGGAGAGGTCATGGTGTTGATGAAGAAGCCCTCCATATCCGAATCCCCCCCTCCGACTGGGCACCAAAACGTGCCGCAGATGGGATCTTGCGGAGACAGAAGCTTGCAGTAGCGGAAAAGTATTTTCGTGGATCTCCTGCGCAGTTTTGGAATTTTTCTGAATTTGTAGGCGAAAGAGGTAGGGCAGACGAGCCACAAGGGGCCCACAAGCCTGCTAGGCGCGGGCCCCTCTAGCCGTGCCTAGGGGGCTTGTGGGGTCCCCTGGTGGCCCCTGCCTTGGTTCTCAAGTCTCGTGCGTATCTTTTGTTCCGGAAAAAATATTTTTGGAAGTTTTATTACATTTGGACACCGTTTAAAATCCACCTCTGAAAAGGGTCAAAACACGGAAAAAACAGGAACTGGCACTTGGCACTGAGTTAATAAGTTAGTCCCAAAAAATATATATAAGTCATACAAAACATCCAAAGTTTGACAAGATAATAGCATGGAACCATAAAAAATTATAGATACGTTGGAGACGTATGAGTTAGCATAAGTGATTTGCTTCAGTGGTGATGGAGTCAGTGGCATATTCATCAGCAAGTTTTTGTCACCAATCATGTGGTGTGTGCAGCCACTATCAAGAACCCACTCAGTACTCTTGGGTTTGTCATCCTACAGATGAATTAGTATAGCTTACCATCTCATATGCTTCAGACTTGAAGAATATGATATCAATTTCATCAGATAGGAATTTCATCATAAACAGTAAATTTTAGGACGTGTGCAATGTTATCATTTCATCAAAGTTAGCTTCCTTCCAATCAAGCATTTTCCTCAGTTCTCGAGAAAAAAAAATTAGATGATGATTTTCATCTAGAGACCTCACCTGCAGAAGTGACTAGTTCAATTTCTTCACCACCCACATCTGAAGGGGTGGAAAAGAGTTCATCATCCCGCGAGCACCATATGAGAAATGGGGCATTGAAGCTAATGCACTTCTCTTCCCATTAGGGGGGTTTGAGTACTCAAATGAATAGGCACATCAGTTCTTTGAGGATTTATGAACATAATGATTTGAGGAGTAATGCTCATATGCATATCCCTTGTAATTTCCCTACATATTAGAAGCATTAGCACGAGTACGGGCATAGTTTTGACAAGTTGAGGATTTTGATCCTCTTGAAGACTTCGGTACACCTGAGGAATTTGATCTAGGGTTCAGATTCTTCACGGGTGGTGTCATGAGGACATTCACGTGAAGATTTTCCAAATAGCTTTTGGGGACCCAGATTTTCCTCAGGGGTGGTCCATTCCTGCAGTTAGTTCCAACATATCGAGCAAATACTTCACCAGATTGATTTTTGAACAGTTTATAGTTGGAGTCAAATGAATCATCTTAGGAATAGGATAATTCACATGCAAAGCCTGTTAGATTGGATGGATCAATAGGAGCTCCTTTAGCAGCAACCCATGAGGTTTTGGGATACTGCTCAGGTTTCCACTATGATCCATCAGCATTCAAATTACTCTCAAAGGCAATTCCTTCTTTCCTCGAGTTCCTGTTCAATATCTGTTTTTTGAGCACATCGCAAAGGGTTTAATGCCTTTTGAGACTTTTGTACATGCCTGTCACATACAATTCCTTCAGCCCTGCATTTTCATCAGTAACATTTGTGGCTTCCTCAAGTGAGGAATTTGATACCACATGAACAGTTGAATAATTTGTAGCAATAGAAGTATTTGATGATTCTGGTGAAAAATTGGCAGTTTCACGTTCGATGCATTTGAGACATGGTGGAATGAATTCAACCTGAGCGGCACTGATCTATTGAGCAAGTAATGAATCATTTTCCATTCAAGACATCTTCAACTTTTCAACATCAAGTTTCCTCTGAAAAATTCATAGGAAAGTTTCTCATGATCAGACAAGAGTGTGCCATGACGATCTTGAAGATTATCAAATCTGGACTGAAGTCTTTTTATATCTTAAGTGAGGATTTGGGTAAGATTCATGTCATCATTCAACAGGTCAACGCTTCTGTCTAGCAGTTTTTGAAGCTTTTCAAGGGCAGTTTGTTGTTTAGTTGAAATGTTGGCAAGTTTAGTGTAACTGGGTTTTTATAATCATCAGGTTCACGATCACTGGAATCACAAGAGGAAGTATCATTCGGTACCTTTGAACCTTTTGCCATGAAGCAATAGGTTGGAGCGAAGTCATCAGCATAGTCATCAGTGTAGATGGCGTTGTCATTTTCTTCAAGGTTGAAGATTGACTTGCTGACGAATATGGTAGCTGCTACCTCTTGAGCTTGCGTTGGTTTTTTCCTTGAATAGGAAAGGGTGATGCAACACAGTAGCAGTAAGTATTTCCCTCAGTTTGAGAACAAGGTATCAATCCAGTAGGAGTATCAAGCCAAGTCTCCATCGTACATGCACAAAAACAGCAAAAACTTGCACCCAATGCTACAAAGGGGTTGTCAATCCCTTCACGATTGATTGCAAGGTGAGATCTGAAGGCGGAAAGTGCAACAAAGTAAAAGTGTAAGGTTGAAAATATAATGTGAAGTAGACCCGGGGGCCATAGTGTTCACTAGAGGCTTCTCTCTTGATAGCAAATATTACTGTGGGTGAACGAATTACTATCGAGAAATTGATAGAACCACGCAAAGTCATGACGATATCTAAGGCAATGATCATACATATAGTCATCACGTCCGAGACAAGTAGACTGATACTTTCTGCATCTACTATTATTACTCCACACATCGACTGATATCCAGTATGCATCTAGTGTATTGAGTTCATGACAAACAGAGTAACGCCTTAAGCAAGATGACATGATGTGGAGGGATAAATTCATGCAATAGATATAAACCCCCTCTTTTACCCTTGATGGCAACAACACGATGCGTGCCTCGCTACCCCTTCTGTCAGTGGGTGAGGTCACCGCACGGTATGAACCCAAAACCAAGCACTTCTCCCATTGCAAGAATCACAGATCAAGTTGGCCAAGCAAAACCCACAACTCGAAGAGAATTACAAGGATATGAAATCATGCATATAAGAGATAAGAAGAAACTCAAATAAGATTCATAGATAATCTGATCATAAATCCACAATTCATCAGATTTCGACAAACACACCGCAAATCCACAATCCCATTGAAGATCATGGAGAACTTTGTATTGAAGATCCAAGGGAGAGAAGAAGCCATCTAGCTACTAGCTATGGACCCGAAGGTCTATGGTGAACTACTCACGCATCATCGGAGAGGCAATGGTGTTGATGAAGAAGCCCTCCGTGTCCGAATCCCCCCTCCGGCAGGGCACCAGAATGTGCCCCAGATGGGATCTTGCGGAGACAGAAGCTTGCGGCGGAGGAAAAGTATTTTCGTTGCTCTCTCCCGTGGTTTTGGATTTTTTGGGGATTTATAGGCGGAAGAAGTAGGTCAGAGGAGCCACAGGGGGCCCACAAGCCTGCTAGGCGCGCCCCCCCAGGCCGCGGCTAGGGGGCTTGTTGCCTCCCCTGGTGCCCTCTGCCTTGGTTCTCAAGCTCCTTGCGTATCTTCTGTTCCAGAAAAAATCTTTTCAGAGGTTTTATTCCGTTTGGACTCCGTTTAATATTCTCCTCTGAAAAGGGTCAAAAACACGGGAAAAATAGGAACTAGCACTTGGCACTGAGTTAATAAGTTAGTCCCAAAAAACATATAAAAGGCATACAAAACATCCAAAGTTTGACAAGATAATAGCATGGAACCATCAAAAATTATAGATACGTTGGAGACGTATCAAGCATCCCCAAGCTTAACTCCTGCTCGTCCTCGAGTAGGAAAGTGATAAAGAATGATTTTTTTATGTAGAATGCTACCTAGCATATTTGTCCTTTGTAACTTCTTTCATGTGACATGTATGTTCAGAACCGTAAGATTCAAAATAATAGTTTTCTATCGACATGAAAACAATAATACTTCAAGCAAACTAGCAAGGTAATCATGAACTTTCAAAATAACAAGGCCAAAGAAAGTTATCCCTACAAAATCATATAGTCTGGCTATGCTCCATCATCCCCACACAACGAATTTAAATCATGCACAACCCCGGTATTGGCCAAGTAATTGTTTTTGCACTCTTACTTTCTCAAACCTTTTTTAGCTCTCACGCAATACATGAGTGTGAGCCATGGATATAGCACTTATAGGTGCAATAGAGTGTGGTGAAGGTTGTGAGGCAAAAAGGAGGAGATGGTCACATTGACTCGGCGTATCAAAGGGCTATGGAGATGCCCATATGTATATATCAATGTGAAAGAGTAGGGATTACCATGCAATGGATGCACTTAGAGCTATAAGTGTGTGAAAGCTCAAAAGGAGAACTAGTGGGTGTGCATCCAACTTGCTTGCTCACAAAGACCTAGGGCAATTTTGAGGAAGCCCATCATTGGAATATACAAGCCAAGTTATATAATGAAGATTCCCACTAGTATATGGTGGTGAAAAAACAAGAGACTCTCAATCATGAAGAACATGGTGCTATTATGAAGCATAAGTGTGGAAAAAGATACTAGCATTGTCCCTTCTCTCTTTTTCTCTCTTTTTTTGTTTGGGCTCTTTGGCCTCTTTCCATATATATTTTTTGTGTGTGGGAAACTTTGCTCTTTTTTTATTTCCTCGCATGGGACAATGCTCTAATAATGATGATCATCACACTTTCATTTACTCACAGCTCAATGCTTAGAACGATGATGACTCTATAAGAAATGCCTCCGGTAGTGTACCGGGATGTGCAACAATCTAGCTTGGCGTATGACGTTGAAACATGTCACTAGCTATCTTACGATCATGCAACGCAATATGTAAGTGACGGCACAAGTCATGAGACGGAACGGTGGGAGTTGCATGGCAATATATCTCGGAATGGCTATGAAAAGGCCATGATAGGTAGGTATGGTGGCTGTTTTGAGGAAGATCTATGGTGGTTTTGTGTACCGACGAAAGTTGCGCGGCACTAGAGAGGCTAGCAATGGTGGAAGGTGAAAGTGCATCTATACCATGGACTCAAATTAGTCATGAAGAACTCACATACTTATTGCGAAAGTTTTTATTAGTAATCGAAACAAAGTGCTAAATGCATACTCCTAGGGGGAGGGTTGGTAGGTATTAATCATCGCGTGATCCCGACCACAACACAAAGGACGACAATCAATAAATAAATTATGCTCTGACTTCCTAACATAGCGGTTCACCATACGTGCATGTTACGGGAATCACTAACTTCATCACAAGTATTTCTAGATTCACAAAACCCTACTAACATGTCTCTTAAAATTACCAAATCCATGTCTCAAAACTAATTGAGAGGAATCAGACTTCTCTTTCTAATCAATGCACAAGAATATGGAAGTTTTATTGTATCCTCTTTGGACGCTTATCATCTTAAGGACTACTTTCATAGCACAAGCCAACTACCAAATTACTCAAAGAGAGCACTCTCAAAAATATATAAGTGAAGATCGAGAGTTCTTATTTCTCCAAAATATGATACCGCCGTGCTCTAAAAGATCTAAGTGAAGCACTTAGAGCAAAGTTATCTAGCTCAAAAGATATAAGAGAAGAACATGTGAGCTAAATTGCCCAACTCAAAAGATATAAGCGAAGCTCAATGAGTATTCTAGCAAATTCATGATGAGTGCATGTCTCTGTCAAAAGGTGTGAAGCAAGGATGATTATGACACAACAAAAATAAAAGACTCCTATAATACATGACGCTCCAATCAAAAACACATATCATGTGGTGAATAAAAATATAGCTCCAGTAATGTTACCGATGGATTGAAGACGAAAGAGGGGATGCCTTCCTGGGGCATCCCCATGCTTAGGCTTTTTGGTGTCCTTGAATTTGGCTTGGGATGCCGTGGGCATGCCCAAGCTTGAGCTCTTTCCACTCTTTATCCCTTTGTCCATGAGAACATCACCCAAAACTTGAAAACTTCACAACACAAAACTTAAAGAGAAACTCGTGATAACATTAGCACAAGAAAACAAACTACCACCTCTTTAGGTACTGTAGCAAAATTTATTTCTATTTATATCGATGTTAGATTACTGTATTCTCACTTTTCCATGGCTAGTACCCCCGATACTATCCATAGTTTCATCAAAATAAGCAATCAACACAACAAAAACAGAATCTGTCAAAAACAGACCAGTCTGTAGCAATCTGTATACTTCGTATACTTCTAGTATCTAAAAAATTCTGAAATATTACGACAATTTGGGAAATTGGCATATCAACCAGCAGCAAAAAGAATCAACTCAAAATATATTTCTGGATAAAAATGAAAAATAATTTCGTGAGTGAAAATGTTCTGTCTTTTTCTACCACAATATTTTCCTCTCTCATAAAAATTACATGTGGGATCATATTCAAATTCAACAATATAGCTATCACAAAGGATATTCTTTTCATGATCCACATGCATGCAAAGTTGACGCTCTTCAAAAATAGTGGGATTATCATCAACTAAAGTCATGACTTCTCCAATCCCACTTTCAATATTATTGCAAATATCATAATCATCATGAGGCTTAAACAAATTTTCAAGCTCATAAGAAAAATTGTCACCCCAATCACGATCATTGCAACAAGTAGTGGACAAAGCAAAACTAGCATTCCCAAGCTTAGGGTTTTGCATATTTTTAGGATGATTGCCATTAATAGAATTAATAGTGAAACCATTGCAATCATGCTTTTCATTCAAGGAGCCCTTGTGAATCACTTCATAAATTTCTTCATCGCGATTTTCAGATTCACGCATCTCAAGCAAAACTCCATAGAGAAAGTCAAGTGCACACAACTCACTAGCAATTGGATCAACATAATTGGATCTCTTAAACAGATTAGCAAGTGGATGAGGATCCATATCAATAGATTTTCAGCAAGCGAAGATGCAAGCATATTGAAGGCACATAGCACACAAGCAAAGGAAAGGCAAACGAAAAAGGCAAATATTTTTGTAAATTTTGTTTTTCAGAAGTGGGGGAGAGGAAAACGAGAGGCAAAAAAAAAGTAAATGCAAGAGATGAGTTTGCGAGGTTACTTGGATAAGCTTCACTTCATGCTCCCCGGCAACGGCGCTAGAAATCCTTCTTGCTACCTGATACGTCCATATTGCATCATGCTTTCATGCTGATATTTATCACTTTATGGACTGTTATTATACTTTGTGGTGCCATACTTATGCCTTTTCTCTCTTATTTTGCAAAGTTTATTTGAAGAGGGAGAATACCGGCAGCTGGAATTCTGGACTGGAAAAGGAGCAAGTATGAGTCCTCTATTCTGCGCAACTCCAAATGCCCTGAAAATCAACGTGGAATTTTTTGGGAATATATAAAAAATACTGGGCAAAAGAAGTGTCCGAGGCTAACTGCCAGGGGCCCACAAGCCTGGTGGTCGTGGCCTACCCCTCTGGCCGCGACAACAGGGCTTGTGAGCACCCTGGTGGCCCACTGGCCCCCCTCTTTTGCTATCTGAAGGGTTTTGTCCGGAAAAAAATCAGGGTGGAGCTTTTTCGTGGATTCTCCGCCGCCACGAGGCGGATCTTGAGCAGAACCAATCTAGAGCTCCGGCAGGACGATCCTGCCGGGGAAACTTCCCTCCCAAAGGGGGAAATCATCGACATCGTCATCACCAACACTCCTCTCGTCAGAGGGGAGTCATCTCCATCAACATCTTCATCATCACCATCTCCTCTCCAAACCCTAGTTCATCTCTTGTAACCAATCTCCCTCTCGCGACTCCGATTGGTACTTGTAAGGTTACTAGTGGTGTTGATTACTCTTTGTAGTTGATGCTAGTTGGATTACTTGGTGGAAGAGTTTATGTTCAGATCCTTGATGCTACTCATTACACCTCTGATCATGATTATGATTATGCTTTGTGAGTAGTTACTTTTGTTCCTGAGGACATGGGATAAGTCATGCTGATAATAGTCATGTGAATTTGGTATTCGTTCGGTATTTTGATATGATGTATGTTGTCTTTTCCTCTAGTGGTGTTATGTGAACGTCGACTACATGACACTTCACCATATTTGGGCCTAGAGGAAGGCATTGGGGAGTAGTAAGTAGATGATGGGTTGCTAGGGTGACAGAAGCTTAAACCCCAGTCTATGCGTTGCTTCGTAAGGGGCTGATTTGGATCCACTAGTTTAATGCTATGGTTAGACGTTGTCTTAATTCTTCTTTCGTAGTTGTGGATGCTTGCGAGAGGGGTTAATCATAAGTGGGATGCTTGTCCAAGTAAGGTCAGTACCCAAGCGCCGGTCCACCCACATATCAAACTATCAAAGTAACGAACGTGAATCATATGAACATGATGAAACTAGCATGACAAAAATTCCCGTGTGTCCTCGGGAGCGTTTTTCCTCCTAGAAGACTTTGTTCAGGCTTGTCCCTTGATACAAAAGGGATTGGGCCACTTTGCTGCACTGTTGATACTACTTGTTACTTGTTACTTTTCACCTCTATGTTTCACCTCACTACACCATCACTTGTTACCTCTACTTTCAGTGCTTGCAGTTATTACCTTGCTGAAAACCGTTTATCAGAGCCTTCTGCTCCTCGTTGGGTTCGACACTCTTACTTATCAAAAGGACTATGATTGATCCCCTATACTTGTGGGTCATCAAGACTCTTTTCTGGTGCCGTTGCCGGGGAGGTAAAGCGCCTTTGGTAAGTGGAATTTGGTAAGGAAACATTTATATACTATGCTGAAATTTATTGTCACTTGTCACTATAGCAACTGTTCCTTTAAGGAATTTGTTCGGGGTATCTTCACCACGAACGGAAGCATGAGGGGTTGCTCCTCAACCTGAGGTACCTACTGAAAATATATTTTATGAAATTCCTTCGAGTATGCTTGTGAAACTGCTAGCTAATCCTTTTATAGGAGATGGATCATCACATCCAGACTTGCATCTGATCTATGTAGATGAAGTTTGTGGTTTATTTAAGCTTGCAGGTTTGCCCGAGGATGAGGTAAAGAAGAATGTCTTTCCTTTATATTTGAAGGATAAGGCGTTGAAATGGTATAGGCTATGTGATGATACTGGATCATGGGACTACAATCGGTTGAAATTGGAATTTCATCAAAAGTTTTATCCTATGCATTTAGTACATCGTCATCGGAATTATATTTATAAATTTTGGCCTCGTGACAGGGAAAGCATAGCTCAAGCTTGGGGGAGGCTTAAATCAATGCTATATTCATGCCCCAATCATGAGCTCTCGAGAGAAATTATCACTCAAAACTTTTATGCTCGGCTTTCTCATGAAGATCGTACCATGCTTGACACTTCTTGTACTGGTTCTTTTATGAAGAAGGATATTGACCACAAGTAGAATTTATTGGAAAGAATCAAACGTAACTCTGAAGATTGGGATCTTGAAGAAGGTAAGGAGTCAGGTATGAATTTCCAGTTTGATTGCGTTAAATCTTTTGTTGGAACAAGCACTTCTAGAGATTTTAGCGCTGAGTATGGACTTGACTCTGAGATAGTAGCTTCTTTATGTGAATCTTTTGCTGCTCATGTTGATCTTCCCTAAGAGAAGTGGTTTAAGTATCATCCTCCTGTAGAAGTCAACATAGTTAAACCCAATCTAGTTGAAGAGAAAGTCATTGCCTTTAGTGATCCTATTGTTCCTTGTGCCTACGCTGAGAAACCACCTTACCCTGCTAGGAAAAAGGATTATTCTAAAGCTCCAACTGTGATACGTAGGGGTTACATTAGACCACTTGCACCCCCTGAGGAAATTAGAGTTGAACCTAGTGTTGCTATTATCAAAGATCTCTTAGCCGAAGACATAGACGGGCATGTTATCAAATCCTGTGAGGACTCCACTAGAATTGCTAAACCTCACGCGAAAGACAAATACGGACCTGTAGTTGGCCTCCCCGTTGTTTCTGTCAAGATAGGAGATCACTGTTATCATGGTTTATGTGATATGGGTGCTAGTGTTAGTGCAATACCCCGGTCCCTATATGATGAAATCAAATATGAGATTGCACCTGCTGAGTTAGAACCCATTGATGTCACTATTACGCTAGCTAATAGAGACACTATCTCCCTGTGGGAATTGTGAGAGACATAGAAGTCATGTGTGGTAAGACGAAGTATCCTACTGATTTCCTCGTCCTTGCTACTGCACAAGATAGCTTTTGTCCCATCATATTTGGTAGACCCTTTCTCAACACTGTCAATGCTCATATTGATTGCGTTAAACAGACTGTCACTGTTAGTTTTGAGGGTGTGTCTCATGAATTTAACTTCTCCAAGTTTGGAAGACAGCCTCATGAAAAAGAGTCGTCTGGTAGGGATGAAATCATTGCTCTTGCCTCTATTTCCGTACCTCCTACGGATCCTTTATAGCAATATCTGCTTGAGCATGAAAATGATATGCATATGGATGAAAGAGATGACATAGATAAAATTGTTTTAGAACAATATCCTATTCTCAAGAATAATCTGCCTGTTGAACTGCTTGGGGATCCTCCCCCACCAAACGATGATCATGTATTCGAGCTAAAACAGTTACCAGATACTCTTAAGTATGCCTATCTTGATGAGAAGGAGATATATCCTGATATTATTATTGCTCACCTCTCGAATCACGAAGAGAAGAAGTTATTAAAAACTTTGAGGAAGCACCGTGCTGCTATTGGATATACTCTTGATGATCTTAAGGGTATTAGTCCCACTCTATGTCAGCAGAAGATTAAAACCGATCCTGATTCTAAGCCAGTTGCTGATCATCAACGGAGATTAAATCCAAGGATGAAAGAGGTCATGAGAAAAGAAATATTAAAGCTTCTGGAAGCAGGAATCATTTATCCTGTTGCTCATAGTGATTGGGTAAGTCCAGTACATTGCGTACCTAAGAAGGGAGGTATCACCGTCGTTCCTAATGATAAGAATGAACTAATCCCGCAAAAGATTATTACTGGCTATAGGATGGTGATAGACTTCCAGAAACTGAACAAGGCAACAAGGAAAGACCATTATCCTTTGTCGTTTATCGACCAAATGCTAGAAATGCTATCTAAACACACACACTTCTGCTTTCTAGACGGTTATTCAGGTTTCTCGCAAATACCTGTTGCACAATCTGATCAGGAGAAAACCACTTTCACCTGCCCCTTCGGTACCTTTGCTTATAGACGTATGCCTTTTGGCTAATGCAATGCACCTGCCACCTTTCAAAGGTGTATGATGGCAATATTCTCTGACTTTTGTGAAAAGATTGTTGAGGTTTTCATGGATGATTTCTCCATTTATGGTTCTTCCTTTGATGATTGCCTCAGCAACCTTGATCGAGTCTTACAGAGATGCAAAGATACCAACCTCGTCTTGAACTGGGAGAAGTGCCACTTCATGGTTAATGAAGGCATCGTCTTAGGACACAAAATCTCTGAGAAAGGCATTGAAGTTGATAAGGCTAAGGTTGATGCAATTGAGAAAATGCCTTGCCCCACAGATATCAGAGGTATATGAAGTTTCCTAGGTCATGCTGGTTTCTATAGAAGGTTCATTAAAGACTTCTCTAAGATTTCTAGGCCTCTTACCAACCTCTTGCAGAAGGATGTTCCTTTTGTTTTTGATGAGGATTGTGATGAAGCTTTCGAAATACTTAAGAAGGCCTTGATAACCGCACCTATTGTTCAACCACCTGATTGGAACTTGCCCTTTGAAATCATGTGCGATGCTAGTGATTATGATGTTGGTGTTGTTCTAGGACAAAGAGTTGACAAGAAGTTGAATGTCATTCACTACGCTAGTAAAACTCTAGACAGTGCCCAAAGAAACTATGCCACTATGGAGAAGGAGTTTTTAGCAGTCGTGTTTGCATGTGAAAAGTTCAGATCTTATATAGTTGACTCCAAAGTCACTATTCACTCTCATCATACTGCTATTAAGTACCTTATGGAGAAGAAGGACGCTAAACCTAGGCTAATTAGATGGGTTCTCCTGCTACAGGAATTTGATTTGCACGTTGTTGACCGAAAGGGTGCCGATAACCCTGTAGCAGATAACTTGTCTAGGCTAGAGAATGTCCTTGATGACCAACGACCTATTGACGACAGCTTTCCTGATGAGCAACTGAATGTCATCCGTACTTCACATAGTGCACCTTGGTATGCTGATTACGCAAACTATATCATAGCCAAATACATACCACCCAGATTCACCTACCAGGAAAAGAAGAAATTCTTCTTTGATTTGAGACACTACTTTTGGGATGATCATCACCTTTATAAGGAAGGAGTAGTGGTGTTATTAGACATTGTGTGCCTGAACATGAACAGGGACAGATCCTGCAAAAGTGTCATTCCGAGGCCTACGGAGGACACCATGCTGGAGACAGAACTGCTCATAAGGTATTGCCATCAGGTTTGTATTGGCCCACTCCGTTCAAGGATGCCCGTAAGTTTGACTTGTCTTGTGACGAATGCCAAAGAATAGGGAACATCAGTAAGCGTCAGGAAATGCCTATGAACTATTCACTTGTCATTGAACCATTTGATGTCTGGGGCTTTGATTATATGGGACCTTTCCCGAGTTCCAATGGGTATACTCACATCTTAGTTGCTGTGGATTATGTCACTAAGTGGGTAGAAGCTATCCCCACTAGAAATGCTGATCACCACACCTCTATTAAGATGCTTAAAGAAGTCATTTTCCCAAGATTTGGAGTCCCTAGATATCTGATGACTGATGGCGGTTCACACTTCATTCATGGTGTTTTCTGCAAGATGCTCGCTAAGTATGATGTCAACCATAGAGTTGCATCTCCTTATCATCCTTAGTCTAGTGGTCAAGTGGAGTTGAGTAATAGGGAGATCAAATTGATCTTACAAAAGACTGTCAATAGATCTTGAAAGAATTGGTCTAGCAAGCTTGACGATGCACTATGGGCTTATAGGACTGCTTATAAGAATCCCATGGGCATGTCACCGTATAAAATGGTTTACGGTAAGGCATGTCATTTACCTCTTGAGCTGGAACACAAAGCTTATTGGGCAATCAATGAACTCAACTTCGATTTCAAACTTGCCGGTGAAAAGCGGTTGTTTGATATCAGCTCATTAGATAAATGGAGGGCCGAGGCATATGAGAGTGCCAAGTTGTTCAAGGAAAAGGTTAAGAGATGGCACGACAAAAGAATACAAAAACGAGAGTTCAATGTAGGTGATTATGTCCTGCTATACAATTCTTGCTTGAGATTCTTCGCAGGCAAGCTCCTCTCTAAATGGGAAGGTCCCTACATTGTCGATGAAGTATTTCGTTCCGGTGGCATCAAAATCAATAACACGGAAGGTAATTTTCCTAGAGTGGTAAATGGGCAAAGAATCAAGCATTATATCTCTGGTACTCCCATAAATGTTGAGACCAATATCATCAATATCATAACTCCAGAGGAGTACATAAGGGATGTTTATCAGCCTGTTTCAGACCGTGAAAACGAAGAGGTATGTGTTTCGGTAAGTAATTAGACTCCAAAACTTTTCTAGTAGGAAATTTTCTCCGTTTTGGAATTTATGGAAAATAGAAAAATAAAAAGCAGTCCGGAGAGCGCACGAGGCGGCCACAAGCTTGGTTGCCGCGGCCTCCCCCCTGGCCACGGCAACGGGGCTTGTGGGCACCTCGTGTGCCTTCCGGACTCCATTTTCTTGCGGAGCACTCCTTCTGGTCCAGAAAAATCATTATATATACGCCTGAGGGTTTTGATCTCTGTATCGCGCAGTTTTCCTCTGTTTTCGTTTCGAGCCTGTTTTCTGCCACAGATCTAGGTCAAGATGTCTTCTCGGGATTCAGAGAGGGAGAGCTATGTGTCTGATTACCTTGCTAACCCCAAGGTCTATGGGGACTTGGAACCATATGGCTGGACCACTGACATGGAAGAGGACTATGATCCCAAGGGGAAGGAACAAACGAGTTCCGATCAAGAGGAGGCTCCTCTACCTCAACCTGGACGCACTCATGTGGAGTTCAAGAAGTCAAGCCTCCCTGACCAAAGGAAGAAGACTAAGACCTTGTTTATACCTTCTCGTTTCTTGCAGGAGACTAAGCAGGAACTTTGCCATAGAGTGTTGAAGCTTGAGGAGGAAAATGACGATCTGAGGGAGCATAACTTTATGCTCAAGTGGAAATTAGACAAGCTCAAGACTGCTTCAACAACTCCACCACCATCACCACCTAAGGAAGGCAACTAAGCATTGGTATGGGCAATCCCCTTGGCTTTTTCCAAGCTTGGGGGAGTTGCCCTGGTATCATATCACCTTTATATCTTTTGCTTTTACCTTTGTTTTAGTTCTTTCCTTTTCAGTGTTTATTTCTTCTCTTAGTGGAATAAGTCTTTAGTGTTTAGTTTGAGACTTTTGCCTTGTGTCTCCCCCGATGTATTCGAGATTGCGAGCTATATAATAAAGAGTATCTTAGTTGAGGGCTTTGTTTTGTGTCGTGGTCAAAATTATGAAAGGAACGATAGCATGAAAGATCATGAGATGATCTTATGGAAAGTGATAGCTTCACATATAACAAGTGTGATGATTGAAACTTGTTAAGAATAGACCAACATAGACCTCAGTCATTTTTGCAATTAATAAGAAGTAATAAAGGAAAGAGAGGTTCACATATAAATATATCATCTTAGACACTTTCTATAATTGTGAGCACTCACCAAACTATTACATGCTTAGAAGTAGATGTTGGACAAGGAAGACAACATAATGAATTGTGTTTGCTTGATTCCAAACAATGTTATATGATTAGAGATCCCTTAGCATGTGACGATTGCATCCACCTCATATTAGCCAAAACTCCCGCACCAAGTAGAGATACTACTTGTGCATCCATAAACCTTCAACCCAGTTTTGCCATGAGAGTCCACCATACCTACCTATGGATTGAATAAGATCCCTCAAGTAAGTTGTCGTCGGTGCAATCAATAAAAATTGCTCTCTAATATGTAGATCTATTAGTGTGTGGAAAATAAGCTTTATACGAACCTGTGATGAGGAAGACATAAAAGCGACAGACTGCATAATAAAGTTCTCTATCATAGGAGGCAATATAAAGTGACATTCCTCCGCACTAAGAGGACACGCATCCAAACCTCAAAAGTGCATGAGAACCTCTGCTTCCCTCTGCGAAGGGCCTATCTTGTACCTTTACTTTTTGCCCTTGAAAGAGTCATGGTGATCTTCACCAATTCCTTATTTCGCCTTTAACTTGGCTACCGTCATATGCTTGGGAAAGATCTATATTCATATATCAACATGGAAATGAGTACTTATGCTTTATTACGGTTGACTTTACCCTTGAGGTAAATGGTTGGGAGGCAAAACTATAAGCCCCTATCTTTCTCTGTGTCCAACTGAAACTTTGATACTATGAGTACCACGTGAGTTGTAACAATTGTGGAAAACAAAAGAGATGATTGAGTATGTGGATTTGCTTTACAAGCTCTTATTTGAATCTTCCTGATGTGATGATAAATTGCAATTGCTTCAATGACTATGGACTGTTGTTGGCTACTTCTCGGTAATGTTTTTGTTTCATACTTTTCTTTGTGAAGGAATTGTTACTTTCCCCATAAGAATCTTTATGATGTATTGATGTTCTATGTGTGATCATGATGCCCTCATGTCCGTGTTGTGTTTTATCGACACCTTCATCCCTAAACATGTGGACATGTTATGGGTCTTGGTTTTTGCTTGAGGACAAGCAAGGTCTAAGCTTGGGGGAGTTGATACGTCCATTTTGCATCCTCCTTTCATGTTGATATTTATCGCTTTATGGACTGTTATTATACTTTGTGGTGCCATACTTATGCATTTTCTCTCTTATTTTGCAAGGTTTATTTGAAGAGGGAGAATACCGGTAGCTGGAATTCTGCATCGGAAAAGGAGCAAGTCTGAGTCTTCTATTCTGCGCAACTCCAAATGTCCTGAAAATCAACGTGGAATTTTTTGGGAATATATAAAAAATACTGGGCGAAAGAAGTGTCAGAGGGGAGCTGCCAGGGGGCCATAAGCCTGGTGGCCGCAGCCTACCCCCTAGCCGCGGCAATAGGGCTTGTGGGCACCATGGTGGCCCACTGGCCCCCCTCTTTTGCTATATGAAGGGTTTCGTCCAGAAAAAAATCAGGGTGGAGCTTTTTCGTGGATTCTCCGCCGCCACGAGGCGGAACTTGAGCAGAACCAATCTAGAGCTCCAGCAGGACGATCCTGCCGGGGAAACTTCCCTCCCAGAGGGGGAAATCATCGCCATCGTCATCACCAACATTCCTCTCGTCGGAGGGGAGTCATCTCCATCAACATCTTCATCAGCACCATCTCCTCTCCAAACCCTCGTTCATCTCTCGTAACCAATCTCCGTCTCGCGACTTCGATTGGTACTTGTAAGGTTGCTAGTAGTGTTGATTACTCTATGTAGTTGATGCTAGTTGGATTATTTGGTGGAAGAGTTTATGTTCAGATCCTTGATGCTACTCATTACACCTCTGATCATGATTATGATTATGCTTTGTGAGTTGTTACTTTTGTTCCCGAGGACATGGGATAAGTCATGCTGATAATAGTCATGTGAATTTGGTATTCGTTCGGTATTTTGATATGTTGTATGTTGTCTTTTCCTTTAGTGGTGTTATGTGAACGTCGACTACATAACACTTCATCATATTTGGGCCTAGAGGAAGGCATTGGGGAGTAGTAAGTAGATGATGGGTTGCTAGAGTGACAGAAGCTTAAACCCCAGTCTATGCGTTGCTTCGTAAGGGGCTGATTTGGATCCACTAGTTTAATGCTATGGTTAGACGTTGTCTTAATTCTTCTTTCGTAGTTGCGGATCCTTGTGAGAGGGGTTAATCATAAGTGGGATGCTTGTCCAAGTAAGGGCAGTACCCAAGCGCCGGTCCACCCACATATCAAACTATCAAAGTAACGAACGCGAATCATATGAACATGATGAAACTAGCATGACAGAAATCCCGTGTGTCCTCGGGAGCGTTTTTCCTCCTATAAGACTTTGTTCAGGCTTGTCCCTTGCTACAAAAGGGATTGGGCCACTTTGCTGCACCGTTGCTACTACTTGTTACTTGTTACTTTTCACCTGCTACGTTTCACCTCACTACACCATCACTTGTTACCGCTACTTTTAGTGCTTGCAGTTATTACCTTGCTGAAAACCGTTTATCAGAGCCTTCTGCTCCTCGTTGGGTTCGACACTCTTACTTATCGAAAGGACTACGATTGATCCCCTATACTTGTGGGTCATCACTACCTCTTGAGCTTGTATTGGTTTTTCCCTTGAAGAGGAAAGGGTGATGCAGCACAGTAGCAGTAAGTATTTCCGTCAGTTTGAGAACCAAGGTATCAATCAAGTAGGAGTATCAAGCCAAGTCTCCACCGTACGTGTGCAAAAACAGCAAACTTGCACCCAACGCTACAAAGGGGTTGTCAATCCCTTCACGATTGATTGCAAGTTGAGATCCGAAGGTGGAAAGTGCAACAAAGTAAAAGTGTAAGGCTGAAAATATGATGTGAAGTAGACCCGGGGGCCATAGTGTTCACTAGAGGCTTCTCTCATGATAGCAAATATTACGGTGGGTGAACGAATTACTGTCGAGCAATTGATAGAGCCGCTCAAAGTCATGACGATATCTAAGGCAATGATCATACATATAGGCATCACGTCCGAGACAAATATACCGATACTTTCTGCATCTACTACTATTACTCCACACATCGACCGCTATCCATCATGGATCTAGTGTATTGATTTCATGACAAAGAGAGTAACGCCTTAAGCAAGATGACATGATGTAGAGGGATAAATTCATGCAATAGATATAAACCCCATCTTTTTACCCTTGATGGCAACAACACGATGCGTGCCTCGCTACCCCTTCTGTCACTGCGTGAGGTCACCGCACGGTATGAACCCAAAACCAAGCACTTATCCCATTGCAAGAATCATAGATCAAGTTGGCCAAACAAAACCCACAACTCGAAGAGAATTACAAGGATATGAAATCATGCATATAAGAGATCAGAAGAAACTCAAATAAGATTCATAGATAATCTGATCATAAATCCACAATTCATCGGTTCTCGACAAACACACCGCAAAACAAGATTACATCGGATAGATCTCCATGAAGATCATGGAGAACTTTGTATTGAAGATCCAGGAGAGAGAAGAAGCCATCTAGCTACTAGCTATGGACCCGAAGGTCTATGGTTAACTACTCACGCACCGTCGAAGAGGCAATGGTGTTGATGAAGAAGCCCTCCGTGTCCGAATCCCTCCTCTGGCAGGGCACCAGAACGTGCCCCGGATGGGATCTTGCGAATACACGAGCTTGCGGCGGCGAAAAAGTATTTTCGTGGCTCTCTCCCGTGGTTTTGGATTTTTCGGGGATTTATAGGCGGAAGAAGTAGGGAAGAGGAGCCACAGGGGGGGCCACAAGCCTGCTAGGCGCCCCCAGGGTGCGGATAGGGGGCTTGTGGCCTCCCCTGGTGCCCTCTACCTTGGTTCTCAAGCTCCCTGCGTATCTTCTGTTCCGGAAAAAATCTTTTCGGAGGTTTTATTCCGTTTGGACTTCATTTAATATTCTCCTCTGAAAAGGGTCAAAAACACGGAAAAAACAGGAACTGGCACTTGGCACTGAGTTAATAAGTTAGTCCAAAAAAGATATAAAAGGCATACAAAACATTCAAAGTTTGACAAGATAATAGCATGGAACCATCAAAAATTATAGATACGTTGGAGACGTATCAGTAGCCAGTGCAAGACTTGCCACACCAGACTCTGAGTCTTCTTCAGATGCTTCCTCTTCATCACATTCCTCAGATTCTTCCTTAGAATCTATTTCCTTGCCAATGAGTGCCCGAGCCTTTCTGAAACTAGTCTTCTTGTGCGATGAGGACTTTGAGGATGAGGATTTTGAAGATTTCTTCTTTTTCTTCGAGTCATCGGAACTTTCATCCTTGTATTTCTTTTCTTTGATTCCTTCAGCCATCAAGGACAATCAGCAATATAGTGACCTGATTTCTTGCATTTGTGGAAGGTTCTTTTCTTGTAGTCCTCAGATGAAGATTCTGATTTCCTCATATCTCTTCTTGAAGATTTATCAAACTGGACACGTCTTGTAAACTTCTGGAATTTCCTCACGAGCATTGCAAGCTCCTGTCCAAGTTCTCCAGGATCACCAATGTTGCAATCCGAGTCTTCTTCTTCAAATGAGGAAATTGCTTTGGCCTTCAGTGCACGAGGTCTAGAATAGTTGGTCCATATAGATCTATCTTTTCTTCCTATTGGAATTCATGAGTATTGAGTCTTTTGAGTATATCAGCAGGATCAAGCATCTTATAGTTTGATCTTTCTTGAGTCACCAGAACCAAAGTATCAAATGGTGAATCCAAAGATCTTAGCAGTTTCTTCACAACTTCATGGTCAGTAATGTCTCGAGCTCCCAGTGCTTGTAGTTCATTTGAGATGTCAGTGAAGAGATGAAAGGTATCTTGGCAGCTTTCATTGTCAAGCCTCTTGAAGCGATTGAAGAGATTGCAAATAACATCAACACGAGAGTCACACTGAGTTGATATTCCTTCATTGACTTTGGACAACCTTTCCCAGATTTGTTTTGTTGAGCCCAAAGCACTCGCTCTGCCATACTGATCTTTGCTCAGATGGCCACAGATAATATTCTTCGCTTGAGAATCAAGTAGTTTGAATTTCTTCACATCGGCGGCAGAGAAAGTAGCAGCAATGGAGGGAACGCCATGTTCCACAATATACCAGAGATCATTGTGAATTTCTTGAAGATGCATCTGCATCTTGGTCTTCTAGTAGGGGAAGTCCTTTCCTTCGAAAGTAGGACATCCTGCAGTAACCTTGATCATGCCTGCAGTCGACATAACTAAAACTCTAGGTGGTTAAAACAAAATCACACAGAACAAGGGAGTACCTTGCTCTAATACCAATTGAAAGTGCGTTATATCGACTAGAGGGAGGTGAATAGGAGATTTTTAGAATTTCATCGCTGAGGAAATTCCTTTTGAGGAAATTCCTCACTGATGACTAACTTGCAGCGGAAACAGCAAAGGATCAGGAGTGCAAAGTATTACTACATCATTTTTCTCAATGAGGATTATGAAAAACAGTTTGCACAGTACGTAGGAACAGAGTAAGTAGGTTAGGATTAACTAGTGTGAAGAATTTGAGGTTGAGGAAATTCAGAGAAAGTCTTCAGCAAATTCTTCAAAGAGAGACAATGAAAATCTTTAGTACAATATTGAGGAATTGAAAGAGTTGAAGAAATAGAACTCGTATCACAGTAAAGAGAATTGTTGATGACCTAGTTCCAACTGCTATGACAGTCGTACGTCTGGTTTGGAGCGGCTTGGTATTGAAACCAAAAGACACACAGTCCCGGGACACGCAGTCCCTACCGTATTCTCCTTGAGCTAAGGACACACAATCATCGCCCAACACTCGTGGTAAGTCTTCAGGGCAGACTTCCAAATCCTCACAAACTCGATCACCCGAGATCCACAATTGACTGCTGGATTGCTCTAGACCATGATGCCTAACCGTCTGGAGGATGCACAGCCCTCAAAGGTAAAAGGCTTTAGTTCCACACAGGAACAAATTCTTCAGTGATGCTCAATCACTTGGTTTTTGGTTTGTGGTTTGGTGTTTGGGGTATTTCCTCACTGATGAATTACTCTCGAAGACTCTGAGGAATTTGGGTTGCTCTAAATGACAAGTGTCAGTTTCTTGCGGAGCAGCCAACCAGCTAATGGTTGTGGGGGCGGCTATTTATAGCCTCAGAACATCTTGACATGATTTGATATAAATGTACTTAAATATTATGACCGTTCGTGTGGATAAGATCGGTGATGTGGCGCGAATTGCGGCAACGGTCGAGACCCTCAACTATGAGAGTCCTCATGTCTATCATATTCCTCACTTGAGGCTTTTGTAGGATTAGGCTTGGGTTGAGCATCATGAGGAAATTCATTCTGTAGTGTTACCTCGACCCCTTTAACAGTACGGTGTTCCTATGACTCAAGAGTGAAGAAAATGAAAAAGAAAGAATAAATCTTCATGCTTCAAATCTTCGGATTGATTTTCTTCAGGACACACCGAATTCCTCATCTTCAATATCTTCATGAGGAATATCAATTTCATCGCTACTTCTTCGTGATCAAAGTCTTCAGCAGAAGACCTATTTCTTCAGTCAAAGATATACATTTTTAGGGGTCGATATTCATCGTATAATTCAAACTCCTCAGCGACTTATAGATCTTGTGTACACTCATGAACACATTAGATACTTAACCTATAAGTTTTCAAACCACCAAAATCACTAGGGGCACTAGATGCACTTACAGGAGTCTCTCGGTATCTTGGTTTCAAATTCCTCAAACATAGTACTTACATTTCATACTTTTATCCCCATTGGAAACTTAACCTAATTGTCATCAAGCACCAAAATGGGGGAGATTGTAAGTGCATCTAGTGCCCTTAGTGATTTTGGTGGTTTGAATACTTATAGGTCAAGTGAATAATGTGTTTATAAGTGTACACATGCTCTATAAGTCGCTGAGGAGTTTTAGTTATACTATGAATATCGACCCCTAAAAATGTATGTCTTGGGCTGAAGATTTTGGTCTTACCTTGAAGACTTTGATCGCGAAGAAATTGCGATGAAATTGATATTCCTCATGAAGATATTGATGATGAGGAATCTGGTGGTTCCTGAAGAAATGCTGTCTGAACACTTTGAAGCGTGAAGATTTATTCTTTTTGTTTCATTTTCTTTACTCCTAAGTCATAGGAACACCGTACTGTTAAAGGGGATCGAGGTAATACTATGCAATGAATTTCCTCATGATGCTCAACCCAAGCCTAAACCTACAAAAGCCTCAAGTGAGGAATATGAGAGACATGAGGACTTTCACAGTTGAAAGTTTCGACCGTTGCTGCGACACGCGCCACCTCACTGATCTTATCCACACCAACGGTAACATTATTTAAAGGCATTTATGTCAAATCATGTCGGGATGCTCCCAGGCTTTAAATAGCCGCCCCCACCACCACTAGTTGGTGGCTTCTCCGAGAGAAACTAACACTTGTCATTTAGAGCAACCCAAATTCCTCAGAGTCTTTGAGAGTAAATCATGAAGTGAGTAAATACCCCAAACACCAAACCACAAACCAAAAAACAAGTGATTGAGCATGACTAAATAATTTGTTCCTATGTGGAACTGAAGCCTTTTACCTTTGAGGATTGTGCATCCTCCAGACGGTTAGGCGTCATGGTCTAGAGCATCAAGCAGTCAATTGTGGATCGTCGGGCGACCGAGTTTGTGAGGGTTTGGAAGTCTGCCCTGAAGACTTACCACGAGTGTTGGGCGAGGATTGTGTGTCCTTAGCTCAAGGAGAATACGGTAGGGACTGTGTGTCTTTTGGTTGCAATACCAAGCCGCTCCAAACCAGACGTACGACTGTCACAACAGTTGGAACTGGGTCATCAACAACTGTCTTCATCGTGACCCGGGTTCTATTTCTTAAACTCTTTCAATTCCTCAATATTGTATGTTGAAGACTTTAATTGTCACTGCTTGAAGTTTTTGCTGAAGACTTTCACTGAATTTCCTCAACCTCAAATTCTTCACACCAGTTAAACTTCACCTGCTTATTCTGTATCTGCATACTGTGCAAACCGATTCTCATAATCTTCACCAAGCAATCAACAGTAGTAGTCTTTGCACTTCTGATCCTGTGCTATTTCCGCTGCACTTAATTCATCATTGAGGAATTTCCTCACAAGGAATTTCCGCAACGATGAAATTCTAAAAATCGCCTATTCACCCCCCCCCCCCTCTAGTCGATATAATGCACTTTCACTAACAGCGGCAAAGGGCCTCACTTTGGTGGCATTTATGCCACGCTTATCCTCGAGCATCTCAAGCACACTGTACGCGCGGATGATGTGCCTTTTCCATTCATAAGCTTTGATCTTACCGCTATGAAGAGGCATGAGTTTGTTACTAGGACTTCCTAGTTTGGTAACCTTGTTTATATTATGAGGTTTGACGAGTTTACTACTCGCGAGATCCATATACCTGCACCACTTTTGTTTGATTATACTAGCAAGAATGTATGGTTAGCTGGACGAGTTTGTAATCCAGCAGCAGCTCCACAACCCCATGAAGGGGGTTGTTCCCGAGGAAGAGGAGCCTTCTTCTTGGGAGGACAGTCGGGCATCAGTCTACACGCCCGAGGCCCCGTACGATTCTTGGAGCTACCAGTACCACCCCGGAGCCAGAGGGAGCTCCTGGAGCCCGCCGTAGCCAAGCCCAACTTAGGCCAAAAGCCTAAGCTTGGGGAGTATGTACCCTTCTCCCCTTTCATTGTATCATATGTGGTTTCCTTTTTAATATTTTTGGAGTTTTTTCTTGTTCTTCTTTGTTCTTTCTTTGAAAAACAACAAAAAAATTGTCTTTTCTTTTGCTTTCGTTTAACCTTTGGAAAACCCAAAAAGTTTTCCTTTCTCTCTTTAGTTTGCTTTGTTTGCATATTTCAGCTCACGTCCATGGTTGCAATTGCACTTAATTATATCTTTCTACGTTCAATCGTGCAAGGGATGACGCAATAATGACGAAGATCGACGGAAGGGATGCAACAAGGAAAGCCGTTATGACTCTATTTCTTTCTATTTTTGTACATATGTTTGTACTTATGATCTAGAGACCAGCTTGTAGCGACATAGTGCTATGTTTACAATGCTTTCCCCGGTAGTTCATGCTTTCTTTGTGACTAGACTCAAATAGCTGGAGTGCATAATGTGTTATTGAAATGATTTGCATGCATTGCATTCTAAATGGTTTGGCATATTGAAGTGGTATTTCCCTTCTGAGATTTTTTTGGATTGACTTGGCACATGCTTACGCGTGTTTATGACTAGAAGTCTATCAAGCCATGAATGTCTTTTTATTTCAGAATAGTTATATCATTTTCATGCCCGATTCAATGTTGCTTTGTCGCTCTGCATGATTATAACCGTTATTGCTCTCTAGTTGGTCGCTTCACCGTATTTTGCTAGCCTTCACATGTACTAAGTGTTGGAAATATGCCCTAGAGGCAATAATAAATTGGTTATTATTATATTTCCTTGTTCATGAATTTTTTTTATTATCCATGCTATAATTGTATTGATTGGAAACTCATATACATTTGTGGATACATAGACAAAACACTGTCCCTAGTAAGCCTCTAGTTGACTAGCTCGTTGATCTAAGATGGTTAAGGTTTCCTAGCCATAGACAAGTTTTGTCACTTGATAACGGGATCACATTATTAGGAGAATGATGTGATGGAAAAGACCCAAACTATAAACGTAGCATATGATCGTGTCAGTTTATTGCTACTAGTTTCTACATGTCAATGTATCTGTTCCTATGACCATGAGATCATGCAACTCCCGGACACCGGAGGAATACCTTGTGTGTATCAAACGTCGCAACGTAACTGGGTGACTATAAAGGTGCTCTACAGGTATCTCCGAAGGTGTCTGTTGGGTTGGCATGAATCGAGACTAGGATTCGTCACTCCGTATGACAGAGAGGTATCTCGAGGCCCACTCGGTAATGCAACATCACAATAAGCCTTGCAAGCAATGTGACTAAGGATTTAGCCACGAGATATTGTATTATGGAACAAGTAAAGAGACTTGCCGATAACGAGATTGAACTAGTATAGAGATACCGACGATCGAATCTCGGGCAAGTATCATACCAAAGGACAAAGGGAACAACATACGGGATTAACTGAGTCCTTGACATAGAGGTTCAACCGATAAAGATCTTCGTAGAATATATAGGAGCCAATATGGGCATCTAGGTCCCTCTACTGTTTATTGACCGCAGAGGTGTCCCGGTCATGTCTGCATAGTTCTCGAACCCGCAGGGTCTGCACACTTAAGGTTCGGTGACGTTTCGGTATAGTTGAGTTATAGGTGTTGGTAACCGAAAGTTGTTCGGAGTCCCGGATGAGATACGGACGTCACGACGAGCTCCAAAATGGTCCGGAGGTAAAGTTTGACATATAGGAAGTCCTGTTTTGGTCACCGGAAAAGTTTCGGGCTCATTGGTAGTGTATCGGGAGTGCCGGGAGGGTACCGGGGACCATCGGGAGGGGTGTCACGCCCCGAGGGGCCTTATGGGCTATGGGAGGATACAAACCAGCCCCTAGTGGGCTGACATAAGCTCCCACTAAAGCCCATGAGGTTTGAGAGGCAAAAAACCCAAAGGTGGAAAGGGTTTCCAAGTGGAAAGGAGGAATCCTACTCCTAGTAGGATTGTAGTAGGACTCCTCCACCTCCAATTTCGGCCAAACCTTGAGGGTTTGAGGCTGCCTCCTCCCCTCCCTCCCTCCTATATATACTAGAGATATTGAGTGTGTTTGAGACACAGAAAAACAGCCACGTGCTCCCTCTACTTCTCTCTAGATCTGTTTCTCCTCTAGGCGAAGCCGTGCTGGATTAGTTCACCACCACCACCACCACACCGTCATGCTGGAGAACTCATCTACCTCTCCGCCCCTCTTGCTGGATCAAGAAGGTGGAGATCGTCATCGAGCTGTACGTGTGCTGACTGCGGAGGTGCCGTCTATTTGGCACTAGATCGGGATGGATCGTGATGGGATCGCGAGACGGGTCGTGATGAGATCGTGGGACGGGCTGTGATTTGGATCGCAAAGATGTTCCACTACATCAACCGCGTTATATATGCTTCTGCTTAGCGATCTACAAGGGTATGAATATGCACTCTCCCCTCTCGTAGATGATCATCACCATGGATAGGTATTGCGTGTGCGTATGAATTTTTTTTTCCCATGCGACATACTAGATACACATAGCAGCCACGTAAAAATTGCAACAACAAATTAGAGGACGTCTAACTTGTTTTTGCAGGGTATGCATGTGATGTGACATGGCCAAAGACATGATATGATATATTGGATGTATGAGATGATCATGTTGTAAGAGTTAAATATCGACTTGCATGTCGATGCTACGACAACCGGTAGGAGCCTGATGACCCACAAGTATAGGGGATCTATCGTAGTCCTTTCGATAAGTAAGAGTGTCGAACCCAACGAGGAGCAGAAGGATCTGACAAGTGGTTTTCAGCAAGGTAATATCTGCAAGCACTGAAATTATCGGTAACAAGTACTTTTGTGTGGTGAGATGATTCGTAGCAAGTAGAAAGTAACAAAAGTAGCAACGGTGCAGCAAAGTGGCCCAATCCCTTTTGTAGCAACGGACAAGCCTGGACAAAGTCTTATAGGACGAAAAACGCTCCCGAGGACACACGGGAATTTCTGTCATGCTAGTTTTCATCATGTTCATATGATTCGCGTTCGTTACTTTGATAGTTTGATATGTGGGTGGACGGGCTCTTGGGTACTGCCCTTACTTGTACAAGCATTCCACTTATGGTTAACCCCTCTCACAAGCATCCGCAACTACGAAAGAAGAATTAAGACAAAGTCTAACCATAGCATTAAACTAGTGGATCCAAATCAGCCCCTTACGAAGCAACGCATAAACTAGGGTTTAAGCTTCTGTCACTCTAGCAACCCATCGGCTACTTACTACTTCCCAATGCCTTCCTCTAGGCACAAATAATGGTGAAGTGTTATGTAGTCAACGTTCACATAACACCACCAGAGGAAAAACAACATACAACACATCAAAATATCGAACGAATACCAAATTCACATGACTACTTATAGCATGACTTATCCCATGTCCTCAGGAACAAAAGTAACTACTCACAAAGCATAATCATATTCATGACCAGAGAGGTAATGAGTAGCATCAAGGATCTGAACATATAATCTTCCACCAAGTAATCCAACTAGCATCAACTACAAAGAGTAATCAACACTACTAGCAACCTTACAAGTACCAATCGGAGTCGCGAGACGGAGATTGGTTACAAGTGATGAACTAGGGTTTGGAGATGAGATGGTGCTGATGAAGATGTTGATGGTGATGAGTCCCCTCCAATGATAGGAGTGTTGGTGATGATGATGGTGACGATTTCCCCCTCCGGGAGGGAAGTTTCCCCGGCAGGATCGTCCTGCCGGAGCTCTAGATTGGTTCTGCTGAAGTTCCGCCTCGTGGCGGCGGCGAATCCTCCGAAAAGCCTCCTCTTGATTTTTTCCAGACCGAAACCCTTCTTGTAGCAAAAGAGGGGGGGCAGTGGGCCGGCAGGGAGCCCACAAGCCCCCTAGGCGCGACCAGGGGGGTGGTCGTGCCTAGCAGGCTTGTGGCCACCTGCTGGCGCCCCTCTGGCACTTCTTCGGCCCAGTATTTTTTATAAATATCAAAAAAAATCCACGTTAATTTTCACGGCTTTTGGAGTTGCGCAGAATAGGCATCTCAAACTTGCTCCTTTTTCAGGCCAGAATTCCAGCTGCCGGCATTCTCCCTCTTCATATAAACCTTGCAAAATAAGAGAGAAAAGGCATAAGTATTGTACCGTGAAGTGAAATAACAGACCAAAAAGTGATAAATATCAACATGAAAGCATGATGCAAAATGGACGTATCAGAGCCATAGGGTTGTCCTCAAAGTAACGTTTGTGCTTGCAGATGCTTTTACTATATCGCTAGGTAGTACCTTTAGTAGCAATAACATAGATAGCACGACAACCTCGATGGCAGCACGATGATGGAGATGATGATGATAGAGATCATGGTGCAGCCCCGATGACGATGGAGATCATGCATGTGCTTTGGTGATGGAGAACAAGAAGCATAAGTTCATGGCCATATCATGTCACTTATGATTGATGTTAATCCTTTTATGCACCTTATTTTGCTTAGGACTACTGTAGCATTATAAGGTGATCCCTCGCTAAAATTTCAAGATGAAATTGTGTTCTCCCCAACTGTGGACCATTGCAACAGTTCTTCATTTCGAGACACCACGTGATGATCGGGTCTGATAGACTCAACGTTCACATACAACGGGTGCAAAACAGTTGCACACGCAGAACACTCGGGTTAAACTTGACAAGCCTAGCATGTACAGACATGGCCTCAGAACACAAGAGACCGAAAGGTCGAGCATGAATCATATAGTTGATATAACCAACATGGAGATGTTCACCTCTAAAACTATACTCAACTCACGCGATGATCGGACTTGAGTTAGTGGATTTGGATCATGCGCCACTCGAATGACTAGAGGGATGTCTATTTGAGTGGGAGTTATTAGTAATGTGATTAGCTAAACTCAAATATCATGAACATAGTCAAAATGTCTTTGAAAATTATGTTGTAGCTTGCGCTGTAGCTCTACTGTTTTTGATATGTTTCTACAGAAAATTTAGTTGAAAGATGATAGTAGAAATTATGTGGACTGGGTCCGTAAACCGAGGATTGTCCTCATTGCTGCGCAGAAGTCTTATGTCCTTAATGCACCGCTCGGTGTGCTGAACCTCGAGCGTCGTCTGTGGATGTTGCGAACATCTAACAGACACGTTTTTGATGACTATGTGTTAGTTCAGTGTGTAATGCTTAACGGCTTAGAATTGAGGCGCCAAAGACATTTTGAACGTCACGGAACATATGAAATGTTCCAAGAGATGACATTGGGATTTCATGCTCGTGCTCTTGTTGAAAGGTATGAGACCTCCGACAAGATTCTTTGTCTACAAAGTAAGGGAGCAAAGCTCAATCGTTGAGCATGTGCTCAGATTGTCTGAGTGCTACAATCGCTTGAATCGAGTGGGAGTTAATCTTCCAGATGAGATAGTGATGGTTCTCCAAAGTCACTGCCACCAAGCTACTAGAGCTTCATGATGAACTATAACAGATCAGGGATAGATATGATGATCCTTGAGCTATTCGCGATGTTTGACACCGTGAAAGTAGAAATAAAAAAGGAGCATCAATTGTTGATGGTTAGTAAAACCACTAGTTTCAAGAAGGGCAAGGGCGAGAAGGAATACTTTATGAAATCGCAAACCAGTTGCCACTCTAGTAAAGAAACCCAAGGTTGAACCCAAACCCGAGACTAAGTGCTTCTATTATGAGGGGAACAGTCACTGAAACGGAACTACCCTAGTTACTTGGTAGATGAGAAGGTTGGCAAAGTCGACAAAAGTATATTGGATATACATGATTTTGATGTGTACTTTACTAGTACTCCTAGTACCACCGCGGTATTAGATACCTGTTCGGTTGCTAAGTGTTAGTAACTCGAAATAAAAGCTACGGAATAAACGGAGACTAGCTAAAGGTGAGGTGACGATATGTGTTGGAAGTGTTTCCAAGGTTGATGTGATCAAACATCAAACACTCCCTCAACCATCGAGATTAGTGTTAAACCTAAATAATTGTTATTAGGTGTTTGCGTTGAGCATGACATGATTATATCGTGTTTATTGCAATACAATTATTCATTTAAAGAGAATAATGGTTGTTCTATTTGCTTGAATAAATACCTTCAATGGTTTATTGAATCTCGATCGTAGTGGTACACATGTTTATAATATTGATGCCAAAATATACAAAGTAGTAATGATAGTACCACTTACTTGTGGCACTGTCGCTTGAGTTATATTTGTATAAAATGCATGAAGGATCTCCATGCTGATGGATCTTTGTACTGACTCATTTTTGAAACGTTTGAGACATGCAAACCATGCCTATTGGTATAAACGCATGAATAAACTCCATGCAAATGGATCGTTTGGACTCACTTGATTTTGAATCACTTGAGGCATGCAAATCATACCACGTGGGCAAGATGACTGAAGACCTCGTTTTTCCAGTGAGATGGAACAAGAAAGCAACTTATTCGAAGTAATACATTTTGATGTGTGCGGTCCAATGAGTGCTGAGGCACACAGTGGATATCGTTATGTTCTTACTTCAGTGACGATTTGAGTAGATACAGGAGTATTTGCTTGATGAATCACAAGTCTGAAATATTGAAAAGTTCAAGCTATTTCAGAGTGAAGATCATCGTGACAAGAGGATAAAATGTCTACGATATGATCATAGAGATGAATATCTGATTTGCGAGTTTGGTACACAGTTAAGACAATGTTGAAATTGTTTCGCAACTCATGCCACCTGGAGCACCATAGTGTGATGGTGTGTCCGAATGTCATAGTCGCGCCCTATTGGATATAGCGCATACTATGATGTCTCTTATCGAATTACCATTATAGTTTTGGGTTAGGCATTAGAGACAACCGCATTCACTTTAAATAGGGCACCACGTAATTCCGTTGAGATGCCAACGTATGAATTATGGTTTGGAGAAACCTAAGCTGTCGTTTCTTAAAAGTTTGGGGCTATGATTCTTGTGTCCAAAGGCCTCGGTCTGATAAGATTGAACCTAAAGCGGATAAATGCATCTTCATAAGATACCCAAAATAGTTGGGTATACCTCCTATCTCAGATCCAGAAGCAAAGTGTTTGTTTCAGAAAACGGGTCCTTTCTCGAGAAAGAGTTTCTCTCGAAAGAATTGAGTAGGAGGATGGAGGAACTTGATGAGGTTATTGAACCAACACTTCAACCAGAGAGTAGAAGGGCGCAAGAAGATGTTCCTATGGTGCCTACACCAGTTGAAGTGGAAGCCAATGATGGTGATCATGAAGCTTCGGATCAAGTTACTACCAAGCCTCGTAGGTTGAAAAGGATACACGCTACTATAGAATGGTGTGGTAATCCTGTCTTGGAGGTCATGTTGCTGGACAACAATGAACCTACGAGCTATGGAGAAACGATGGTGGGCCCGAATTCCGACAAATGGCTGGAGGCCATGAAATCCGAGAGAGGTAACATGTATGAAAACAAAGTGTGGACTTTGGAAGAACTACTTGATGGTCGTAAGACTATTAAGTACAGATGGATCTTTAAAAGAAGACATGCAATGATGGTGAAAGTCACCATTTAAGAAAGATCGGCTTGTTGCAAAGAGGTTTCCGACAAGTTCAGGGAGTTGACTGCGATGAGACTTTCTCACTCGTAGCGATGCTAAAAGTCTATTGGAATTATGTTAGCAGTTACTGCATCTTGCAAATGGATGTCAAAACATTGTTTCCTCGACGATTTCCTTGAGGAAAGGTTGTATGTGATACAACCAGAAGGTTTTGTCGATCCTAAGGACGCTAAAAAGTATGCAAGCTCTAGCAATCCTTCTCTGGACTAGAGTAAGCAGCTCGTAGTTGGATATGCGCTTTGATGTGATGATCAAAGCTTTTGGGTTTATACAAAGTTTGTGAGAAACTTGTATTTCCAAGGAAGTGAGTGGGAGCACTATAGAAATTCTGGAAAGTATATAGTGTTGTTTGAAAAGCTGTTTTTAGAGGAAAACCTGGATTGAGCTACTTGAACATTGAGCATCAAGATCTATAGAGATAGATCAAGACGCTTGATAAAACTTTCAATGAAATGCATGCCTTGACAAGTTTTTGAAGGAGTTCAAAATAGATCGTCAAAGAAAGAGTTCTTGGCTGTTTGTAAAGTGTGAATTTGAGTAAGACTCAAAGCCCGACCATGGAAGAAGAAAGAGAAAGGACGAAGGTCGTCCCCTATGCATTAGCCATAGGCTCTATAGTATGCTATGTTGTGTACCGCACCTGATGGGTGCCTTGCCATGAATTTGTCAAGGGGTACAAAGGTGATCCACGAATGGATTACTGGACATCAGTCAAAAGATATCCTTAGTAACTAGTGAACTAAGGAAATTTTTCTCGATTATGGAGGTGTTAAAAGAGTTCGTCGTAAAGGGTTACGCCGATGCAAGCTTTGACACTAATTTGGAAAACTCTGACTAGTAAACCGGATTCGTATAGTGGAGCAGTCATTTGGAATAGTTCCAAAATGGCACGTTAGTAGCAGCACCTACATGATGACATAGAGATTTGTAAAGCACACTTAGATCTGAAATGTTCAAACCGTTGACTAAAACCTCTCTCACAAGCAAGACATGATCAAACCCCAGAACTATATGGATGTCAGATTCATCAAAATCACATAGTGATGTGAACTAGATTATTGACTCTAGTGCAAGTGGGAGACTGTTGGAAATATGCCCTAGAGGCAATAATAAATTGGTTATTATTATATTTCCTTGTTCATGATAATTTTCTATTATCCATGCTATAGTTGTGTTGATTGGAAACTCAAATACATGTGTTGATACATAGACAAAACACTGTCCCTCATAAGCCTCTTGTTGACTAGCTCGTTGATCAAAGATGGTTAAGGTTTCCTAGGCATAGACAATTGTTGTCACTTGATAACGGGATCACATCATTAGGAGAATGATGTGATGCACAAGACCCAAACTATAAAAGTAGCATATGATCGTGTCAGTTTATTACTACTATTTTGTGCATGTCAATGTATCTATTCCTATGACCATGAGATCATGCAACTCTCGGACACCGGAGGAATACCTTATGTGTATCAAACGTCGCAACGTAACTGGGTGACTATAAAGGTGCTCTACTGGTATCTCCGAAGTTGCATGTTGGGTTGGCGTGAATCGAGACTGGGATTCGTCACTCCGTATGACGGAGAGGTATCTCGGGGCCCACTCGGTAATACAACATCACAATAAGCCTTGCAAGCAATGTGACTAAGGAGTTAGCCACGAGATCTTGTATTACAGAACGAGTAAAGAGACTTGCCGATAACGAGATTGAACTAGGTATAGAGATACCGACTATCTAATCTCAGGCAAGTAACATACCGAAGGACAAAGGGAACAACATACGGGATTAACTGAGTCCTTGACATAGAGGTTCAACCGATAAAGATCTTCGTAGAATATATAGGAGCCAATATGGGCATCTAGGTCCCTCTACTGTTTATTGACCGCAGAGGTGTCCCGGTCATGTCTGCATAGTTCTCGAACCCGCAGGGTCTGCACACTTAAGGTTCGGTGACGTTTCAGAATAGCTGAGTTATAGGTGTTGGTAACCGAAAGTTGTTCGGAGTCCCGGATGAGATACGGACGTCACGACGAGCTCCAAAATGGTCCGGAGGTAAAGTTTGACATATAGGAAGTCCTGTTTTGGTCACCAGAAAAGTTTCGGGCTCATTGGTAGTGTATCGGGAGTGCCGGGAGGGTACCGGGGACCATCGGGAGGGGTGTCACGCCCCGAGGGGCCTTATAGGCTGTGGGAGGATTCAAACCAGCCCCTAGTGGGCTTACATAAGCTCCCACTAAAGCCCATGAGGTTTGAGAGGCAAAAAACCCAAAGGTGGAAAAGGTGGAAAGGGTTTCCAAGTGGAAAGGAGGAATCCTACTCCTAGTAGGATTGGAGTAGGACTCCTCCACCTCCAATTTCGGCCAAACCTTGAGGGTTTGAGGCTGGCTCCTCCCCTCCCTCCCTCCTATATATACTATAGGTATAGAGGGTTTTTGAGACACAGAAAAACAGCCACGTGCGCCCTCTACTTCTCTCTAGATCTGTTTCTCCTCTAGTCTAGTTCGGCGGTGCTTAGGCGAAGCCCTGCTGGATTAGTTCACCACCACCACCACCAGTACGCCGTGCTGGAGAGCTCATCTACCTCTCCACCCCTCTTTCTGTATCAGGGAGGTGGACATCATCATCGAGTTGTATGTGTGCTGACCGCGGAGGTGCCGTCCTTTCGGCACTAGATCGGGATGGATCGTGATGGGATTGCGGGATGGATCGTGATGAGATCGCGGGACGGGCTACAATTTGGATCGCGAATATGGCCCACTACATCAACCGCATTATATACACTTCCACTTAGCTATATACAAGGGTATGTATATGCACTCTCCCCTCTCGCAGATGATCATCACCATGCATAGGTATTGCGTTTGCGTAGGATTTTTTTTGTTTCCCATGCGACATTCCCCAACACTAACGGGACTGACTGCTTGTGCATCCAAAACCCTTGAAACCAGTTGTGCCATATGAGTCCTCCATACCAACCTATATGCGGTATTTATGTGTCGTCCTAAGTAAATTTGCATGTGCCATACTCTAAATCATCAAATAAATATTTTGTTTTGTATGCCCGAATCGCTCATGTAGTGACTAGGGGCTATCAATATCTTCCATGCTAAGTGGGTTATTCTCAAGATATGCGTTGATTCACTATCATTCACGAGAAAGTGGCTAGTAACCGGGATGCTGAGTTCCATGCTCAAAAGTCAAATCAAATTTAATGAAACAAAACTCCCCCAGGATTGTTGTTTGTATGGACGGTACACATGGATTCGGCCCGCCGTGGAGTGTGATTGATTGGTGGAGGGGGAGTAAAAACTTTACTTTTCTGTTTGGGAACCGCCTATAATGTATTTAGCATGGAAGCTATTGCGATCTCTTAGTTGTTACGTTGACAATGAAAGCATACCACACAAAATTTTGATTCATCCCTGTTTTAAAAGCTCAAGCTCTGGCACCTCTGCAAATCAATGCTTCCCTCCGTTAAGGGCCTATCTATTTTACTTACTGTTGAGTCATCCTCTTCTTATAAAAAAGCACCAACTATTGAGAGCATAATTGTCATTCTGAGTGTAATGTGCATTGTCCCAAAGTACTACATTGTCTTCTGCATGATTGTGATATTACTTATTCTGAAATATTTATTTCTAGTCTCCTTTAAGACTCCGAAGGAGCGTCTGCATTTATGTTTTGCTTCACTCATGGGGGCTAGCGAGATACCACTCTAGTATGTCCAAGTCATGTGCATTGTGATCTCGTCATGATTTTCAGTTGCATATTATTCATTATTAGTTGTTTGAAACTCTTCACATGATCGAAGGATTGCTTCGTGCATTGTCTTTGTAGCATTGCTCCAATACTTGTTGGACTTGTTCGTAGTACATGCTTATATACATATAATGAAGCAAAAGAGTTTGTCAAAGTTTTTTTTTTCGCGTCCAGTTCGTTGAACCGAATTGCTTGAGGACAAGCAATATGCTAAGCTTGGGGGAGTTGATACGTCTCAAATGTATCGACTTTTGCAAACACTTTTGCTATTGTTTTGGCCTCATTCTTGCATGATTTGAACGAAACTAACCCACACTGACGCTGTTTTCAGCAGAGCTGCCTATATGGTTTTCTTGTGTGCGGGAAAATGGATTTTTAGGCGTCCCAGAAAATTGCAATAAAAATAAGAGAAAATACACGCACCTGGAGGAACCATTGACCAGAAGATGGGCCAGAGGGGGCCACCAGGCCTCCAGGCGACCTGGTGGCGCGGCCTACCCTCTGGTTGTGCAGGGAGGCCACCTGGGTGGGGCCCACCTCCTCTGGTGCCCTACCTTGGCTCCTATGTTCACCCGTGACGGAGAAATCCCAGAACAGAAGTCGTTTCGCCAATTCTCAACGCGGAGCCACCGCCACCCTCGGTTCTTCTTCGAGAGAGCTAATCTCGAGGTTGTCTTGGCCTCCGGAGAGGGGAAATCATCGCCATCATCATCACCATCACCACTCCATCATCCTTCCATGGCTTCCCCCGTCATGTGTGAGTAATTCCCTGATGTAGGTGAAGGGTATGGTAGAGATTGGATGAGTTAGATCATGTAATAGTTCGTCAGATCGTTAGAGACATGTTGCATATCATCTACTATGGTGTTTATCATCTTTGCTACTACTTGTTACTCTTAATGCTTGTCACTTTGGGCCCGAGTGCTATGATTTCAGATCTGAACCCATTATGTTTTCATGAATATATTTGTGTTCTTGATCCTATCTATGAGTAGTATGCACCTATTATAGTATGGAACCGGCGATCCCAATGGTGACAGCTTGGGACACCAAAGGGGACAGACTATAATTTGAGGATTCCATGTATCCATTGATTGTTAATGCTTTGTTCCGGTGCTCTTTGACAGGAGCACCTTAATCTCCATAAGTTCCTTTTGGCCCCGTTGATAGTGGGATGGTAGGGCAAAAGATGTTGTGCAAGTTCTTATTGCAAGCACGCACGACTACCTTAGGATACATTCCTAATGTTTGATGTTTGCCTAGATGATCATTACTTTTCTATGTGCCTTGCCCCAAGTTAAATACATGATATCTCTCATCCATGACCAACCATCCATTCCCCTAGCCTACAGTGTTTTAATCCTACTAGTTACAAGTTGATTTACTTTTGTTGTTTTACTTCTTGCTTTGCCACTATTATTTCCATTGTCACCATCACTTCCATATCACCGTTTCTACTAATATTTCGTTGCCAAGCAAGTATATTTCAGGTGCGGTTGAATTGACAACTCAATTGTTAGAGCTTATAAATATTCTTTGGCTCCCCTTGTGTCGAATCAATAAATTGGGTTATCTTACCCACGAAGACTATTGCGATCCCCTACACTTATGGGTTATCAACGTAGTCGAAGAACCTGTCCTTGGAGGAGCTTGAAGCAGACATGGTGGATTGGATCTGACCGAAAACAACAAGAAAAGAAAACAGGAGATTTCTCCGCGATACACAGGTCAACAGGTTCAGGGGGTATAAAAAGATTTTTTTATCTTTGTGAACAAGCAGAATGTAAGAAAAACAGAGTCCAGAAAGTACCCGAGGTGGGCACAACCCACCGGGGCGCGCCTGGCCAGGCGCGCCCTGGTGTATCGTACCCACCAGGGTCACTTTCCTGGAAGTTTCTTATTTTCCTAATTTTTTGAATATTCCAAAACTCGCAAAAAATATTTTTGCGGATTTTTCGGAGTCCGTTTACTTACCATATCACGTACCTCCTTTTTTTCATGACTCTCGAGTGTTCCGAAAGGTTTCTTTTATGTGTTCTTCCGGTGTCATAGTTTGGATAATATTGCTTTTAACATTAATGGGCGTACCTAAGATATAATGTTTTATTCATTGCCCATTGACAACCTTTGGGTTAATACCTTCGGCATTATTTATTTTGATAGCTCCGGATCGATAGACCTCCTCGATAACATAGGGTCCTTCCCATTTGGAGAGGAGTTTTCCTGCAAAGAATCTGAAATGAGATTTGTACAAAAGAACATATTCTCCAACTTTGAATTCACGCTTTTGGATTCTTTTGTTATGCCATCTTTTTACTTTTTCTTTAAATAACTTTGCATTTTCATAAGCTTGGGTTCTCCATTCATCTAATGAGCTAATAACAAATAACCTCTTTTCACTAGCAAGTTTGAAATCATAGTTGAGTTCTTTGATTGCCCAATATGCTTTATGTTCTAACTCAAGAGGCAAATGACAAGCTTTTCCATAAACCATTTTATAAGGAGACATACCGATAGGATTTTTATATGTTGTTCTATAAGCCCAAAGTGCACCATCTAATTTCTTAGACCAATTCTTCCGCGACCTATTGACACTCTTTTGTAAGATTAGTTTTATTTCTCTATTGCTAAGTTCAACTTGACCACTAACCGAGGATGATAAGGTGATGCAATTCTATGGTTAACATCATACTTAGCAATCATTTTACGGAAAAGCACCATGAATAAAGTGTGAACCACCATCAGTCATTAAATATCTAGGGACTCCAAACCTTGGGAAAATAACTTCCTTAATCATTTTAATAGAGGTGTTGTGATCAACACAACTAGTTGGAATAGCTTCTACCCACTTAGTAACATAATCAACAACAACCAAAATATGTGTATACCCATTGGAGGAAGGAAAAGGTCCCATGAAATCATATCCCCAAACATCAAATGGTTCAACAACAAGTTAATAATTCATAGGCATTTCTTGACGCTTATCGATATTACCTATTCTTTGACATTCATCACAAGATGAGACAAATTTACGGGCATCCCTGAAGAGAGTAGGCCAATAAAAACCAGATTGCAATACCTTATGAGCGGTTCTGTCTCCCGCGTGATGCCCTCCATAAGCTTCGGAGTGACATTTCCGTAGGATTTGTTCCTGTCCATGCTCAAGTACACAACGTCTAATAATACCCTCTACTCCTTCTTTATAAAGATGTGGGTCATCCCAAAAGTAATGTCTTAAATCATAGAAGAATTTTTTTTCTTTTGTTGGTATGTGAAGCTAGGTGGTATGTCTTTTAGCAACAATATAATTAGCATAATCAACATACCAAGGTGTACTATTAGAAACATTCATTGCAGCTAATTGTTCATCTAGAAAGCTATCATTAATAGGTTGTGGGTCATCAAGAATATTTTCAAGCCTACACAAGTTATTAGCTACGGGGTTCTCTGCTCCTTTCCTATCAGTGATATGCAAATCAAATTCTTGTAACAGAAGAACCCACCTAATGAGTCTAGGTGTAGCATCTTTCTTTTCCATAAGATATTTAATAGAGGCATGATCGGTGTGAATAATAACTTTAGAATCAAAAATGTAAGATCTGAATTTATCACAAGCAAACACTACTGCTAAGAATTCTTTTTCAGTAGTAGCATAATTTCGTTGAGCATTGTCCAGAGTTTTACTAGCATAATGGATAACATTCAATTTCTTATCAACTCTTTGTCCTAGAACATCACCAACAACATAATCACTAGCATCACACATAATCTCAAAAGGCAAGTTCCAATCAGATGTTTGAACAACAGGTGCAGCAATTAAGGCTTTCTTTAGTGTTTCGAAGCCTTTCAAACAATCATCATCAAACACAAAAGGAATATCCTTTTTCAAAAGATTTGTAAGAGGCCTAGAAATTTTAGAAAAGTCTTTGATAAACCTCCTATAGAAACCAACATGACCAAGGAAACTACGAATACCTTTGATATCTTTAGGACATGGAATTTTCTCAATTGCATCAACCTTGGCTTTGTTCACCTCAATGCCTCTTTCAAAAAATTTATGGCCCAAAACAATACCTTCGTTAACCATAAAGTGACACTTCTCCCAATTCAAGACAAGATTTATTTGTTCACATCTTTGCAAAACTCGATCAAGACTGCTTAAACAATCATCAAAAGACTTCCCATAAACAAAAAAGTCATCCATGAAAACCTCAACAATCTTTTCACAGAAATCAGAGAATATAGCAGTCATACATCTTTGAAAGGTAGCAGGTGCATTACATAAACCAAAAGGCATATGTCTATAAGCATAAGTTCCAAGAGCACAAGTAAAAGTGGTCTGTTATTGATCAGGTTGTGAAACAGGTATTTGTGAAAAACCAGAATATCCATTAAGAAGCAAAAATGTGTGTGCTTAGATAATCTTTCTAACATTTGATCAATAAAAGGCAGAGGTAATGATATTTTCTAGTTGCTTTGTTTATTTTTCTAAAATCAATTACCATTATATAGCTTGTGACAATCCTTTGTGGAATAAGTTCATTCTTATCATTAGGAACAATAGTAATACCTCCCTTCTCAGGGACACAATGAACATGACTTACCCATCTACTATCAGCTATAGGATAGATTATACTTGATTCCAGAAGTTTCAATATTTCCGTTCTTACCACTTCTTTCATCTTCGGATTTAACCGACGTTGGTGATCAACAACGGGTTTACATCAGGTTCCATATTAATCTTGTGCTAACATAGAGTGGGACTAATGCCCTTAAGATCATCAAGAGTATATCCAATAGCAGCTCGGTGCTTCCTTAGAACTTTCAATAATCTTTCTTCTTCATGGTCTGAAATGTTAGCACTAATAATAACATGATATATATTTTTCTCATCAAGGTAAGCATATTTCAAAGTGTCTGGCAATTGTTTTAATTCAAACACATGATCACCTTTAGATGGAGGGGGGCCTCCTAGAGTTTCAATAGGCAAATTGTGCTTAAGCAGAGGTTGTTGTTCGAAAAAGATTCTATCTATTTTATTTCTTTCCGGCATATGCAAATCATTTTCATGGTCTAGCAAATATTGTTCTAAAGGATCAGTAGGAGGTACAACAATAGAAGCAAGCCCAATAATTTCATCCTTACTAGGCAAATCTTTCTTATGCAGTTGTCTACTAAACTTGGAGAAGTTAAATTCATGAGATTCATCACCAAAGCTAACACCGACAGTTTGTTTCTTACAATCTACTTTGGCATTGACGATGTTCAAGAAAGTTCTACCAAAGATAATGGGACAACGGTCATCTTGTGGGGAGCCAAGAACAAGAAAATCAGTAGGGTATTTTATCTTCCCACACAAGACTTCAACATCTCTGAGAATCCCAATTGGTGATATAGTATCTCTATAGGCAAGTTTAATAGTAACATCTATGTCTTCTATTTTAGCAGGTGCTATTTCATTCTTAATTTCTTCATATAAGGAAAAATTAATAGCACTCACACTAGCACCTAGGTCACACAACCCATGATAATGGTGATCTCCTATCTTAACTGAGACAACATGCATGTCAACAATTGGTCTATATTTGTCTTTTTTTATCCGGTTTGGCAATTCTAGAAGCTTCATCACAGAAGTAAATAACATGTCCATCGGTATTATCGACCAAGAGATCTTTAATCATAGCAACACTAGGTTCAACTCTGATTTGTTCAGCTGGTTTGGGTGTTCTAACATAACTTTTATTAACCACAGTTGAAGCTTCAGTATGTTCCTTCATCCTAACAGGGAAAGGTGGTTTTTCAATATAAGCAGTGGGAACAACTGGATCAACATTGTAAATGATAGTTTCTTCTTTAGCTTTTACCGGTTCTTTAATTTCTTCTTTAATAGGTGGGTGATATTTAAACCACTTCTCCTTACGGAGATCAACATGAGTAGCAAAAGATTCACAAAAGGAAGCTACTATCTCAGAGTCAAGTCCATATTTAGTGCTAAACTTTTGAAAAGCATCGGTATTCATAAAAGATTTAACACAATCAAACTTAGGTTCAATACATGACTCTTTACCTTCGCCGAGTTCCCAATCTTCAGAGTTGCATTTAATTCTTTCTAAAAGATCCCACCGGAACTCAATAGTCTTCTTCATAAAAGAACCAGTACAAGAAGTATCGAGCATGGATTGATCGTTACGAGAAAGCCGAGCATAAAAATTTTGAATAATAATTTCTCTTGAGAGCTCATGATTGGGGAATGAATATAACATTGACTTAAGCCTCCCCCAACCTAGAGCGATACTTTCTCCTTCACGAGGCCAAAAATTATATATATAATTCCGATCACGATGAACTAGATGCATAGGAGAATTTTTTTGATGGAATGCAAATTTCAACCGATTCGAGTTCCAAGATCCAATATCATCGCATAGCATATACCATGTCAATGATTTTCCCTTCAAAGATAAAGGGAAAACCTTCTTCTTAGCTTCATCTCCGGGTAAACCTGCAAGCTTAAACAACCCACAAATTTCATCCACATATATCAAGTGCATATCAGGATGTTCGGTTCCATCTCCTGCATAAGGATTAGCTAGCAGTTGTTCTACCATACTCGAAGGAATTTCATATTCAATATTTTCAATAGGTGTAGTAGGTTGAGGGGAAATTATTTGTGGTTCCGGTCGAGGTGAAGATACCCCGAACAAGCCCCTCAAAGGATTGTTTTCCATAGTAGCAAGTGACAATAAATTTCACCATGTAGTAATAATGTTTCCTTACAAATTTCCACTTACCAAGAGCGGTTCACCCCCCGGCAATAGTACCAAAAAATAGCCTTGATGACCCACAAGTATATGGGGTCAATTGTATCCTTTTCGATAAGTAAGAGTGTCGAACCCAACGAGGAGCAGAAGGAAATAACAAGTGGTTTTCAACAAGGTAATGTCTGCAAGTGCTAAAATTGTAAGTAGCGGAGTAGTTTGATAACAAGATAATTTGTAATGAGCAAGTAATGATAGTAGTAACAAAAGTGCAGCAAGGTAGCCCAATCCTTTTGAGGCAAAGGACATGCCAAAACGGTCTCTTATGATAAGCAAAGTGTTCTTGAGGGTACACGTGAATTTCATCTAGTCACTTTCATCATGTTGGCTTAATTCGTGTTCGCTACTTTGATAATTTGGTATGTGGGTGGACCGGTGCTTAGGTGCTGTTCTTACTTGAACAAACCTCCTACTTATGATTAACCTTCTTGCAAGCATCCGCAACTACGAGAAAAGTATTAAGAATAATTTCTAACCATAGCATTAAACTTTTGGATCCAATCGGACCCTTACAGAATAGCGCATAAACTAGGGTTTAAGATTCACTCTCGCAACCCATCATCTAATAACTACTCAACAATGCATTCCCTTAGGCCCAAATATGGTGAAGTGTCATGTAGTCGACGCTCACATGACACCACCAAGGGAATTACAACATACATATCATCAAAATATCGAACACATATCAAGTTCACATGATTACTTGCAACATGATTTCTCCCGTGACCTCGGGAACAAAATTAACTACTCACAAATGATAATCATGCTCAAGATCAGAGGGATATTAAATAGCATAATGGATCTAAACATATAATCTTCCACCAAATAAACCATATAGTAATCAACTACAAGATGTAATCAACACTACTTGTCACCCACAAGCACCAATCTATAGTTCCGGTACAAAAGATTGAACACAAGAGATGAGCTAGGGTTTGAGAGGAGTTGGTGTTGTTGAAGATGTTGATGAAGATAGCCCTCCCCAATATGGGAGAGTTGTTGGTGATGATGGTGACGATGATTTCCCCCTCCACGAGGGAAGTTCCCCCGGCGGAATCGCTCCACCGGAGGGCAAAAGTGCTCCTGCCCAAGTTCCGCCTCGATACGGTGGCGCTTCGTCCCAAAAGTCCTCTCCTTCTTTTTTCTAGGTCAAAATGACTTATATACCATAAGAGGGGCACCAGAGGTGGGCCTCGGTGAGCACAACCCACCGGGGCGCACTTGGGCTCCCTGGCTCGCCCAGGTGGTTTGAGCCCACCTGGTGGGGCCCCTTTGGTACTTATTTGCTCCAATATTCCTCAAATATTCCATAAAAATTCCTCGTAAAGTTTCATCTCATTTGGAGTTGTGCAGAATAGGTAGCGTGACGTAGCTTTTTCAGGTCTAGATTTCCAGCTGCCGGAATTCTCCCCCTTTGTGTATACCTTGCATATTATGAGATAAAAGGCATTAGAATTACTCCAAAATGTATTATTATACAATAAAACAACATAAATAACAATAGCAAAACATGATGCAAAATGGATGTATCACCCAACACCTAGCACACAACCTCGCTCGCCCCACGCCTTTCCAGCGTGTCCGCCTGCAGCCCCACGTGTCATCCTCGCGTAGCCCATCTTCTTCCTCCCTCATTTCCACCTCCTCCTCAGAGAGGAGCGGGAGCCGGCCCCCGCCATAGCCACGGTGGCCGAGAGGGACGCGACGCCCTGGCCTATAAAGGCATGAGCATCCGTGTCCCCTCTAGGGTTTCCCACTCCTCCATCGCACCGCCGCCACCTCTTCTCTTCCCCCCTTGCTTCATGGAGGTTCAACAGCAGATCGCTGATGCCATGACCGGCTCCCTGCATGAGCTCATCGCATGGTGAGTCGTCGCCTCATCGTCCCCAGCAGCACCAGGAGCACGCTAGCATCCATGGGGTTCCATTCCTGCGGAGAGCAGCCGACAAGGATGATGACCCCGACGTCCCCGACGACCGGAGCTTCTTCATCTCCGGTGAGCCTTCTGCAGCAGATCGTCATTGCGTCTATGACCAGTGGGCCCGTGTGTTAAATTATATCCTGGGTGTATTTTATTTTAATTGTGTGCTATTTCCATATTTGGAATATTCGAGGAGTGGAATATGCCCAATCTGGCATATGCCAAATCAGCCTCTGATTTGACACTTAAGTGATATAGGAATTAAAGTAGATTTTATTTTTTATTTTGTGGTGTTTATACACATGCAAGTATAGCAGTGTGATATATGGATATGGGGTAGAAAAACCAAAGGAATCCAGTGGTGGCATTGGATTTCACTTTATCCTTCGGTATGTTACTTGCCCGAGATCCGATCGTCGGTATCTCCATACCTATTTCAATCCCGTTACCGGCAAATCTGTTTACTCGTTCCGTAATATAAAATCCCGTGGCAAACTCTTTAGTCACATTGCTTGCAAGGCTTGTTTGTGAATTTGTATTACCGAGTGGGCCCCGAGATACCTCTCCTTCATACAAAGTGACAAATCCTAGCCTTGATCCACGCTAACTCAATGGACACCTTCGGAGATACATGTAGAGCACCTTTATAGTCACCATTTACGTTGTGACGTTTGATACTCAAAAGGCATTTCTCCGGTGTCAGTGAGTTACATGATCTCATGGTCATAGGAATGTATACTTGACATGGAAAAAACAGTATCAATAAAATAACACGATCACATGCTACGTTCATAGTTTGGGTCTTGTCCATCACATCATTCTCCTAATGATGTGATCCCGTTATCAAGTGACAACACTTGTCTATGCCTAGGAAACCCTAACCATCTTTGATCAACGAGGTAGTCAACTAGATGATTACTAGGGATGGTGTTTTGTCTATGTATCCACACATGTATTTGTGTTTCCATTCAATACAATTCTAGCATGGATAATAAACGATTATCTTGAAACATGGAATATAATAATACTATTTTATTATTACCTCTAGGGCATATTTCCAACAGTTTTCTCGAGGCCACCATCGGTGCCTTCTTGTTATGTTAATATGCAATCTGATCTTCTATTATGTATATTGTATAGAATGTGCAATGTGTTGCTAAGTTAGCTGTTTGGTTCATTCATTGTGACGTCGAGTTAACAAATTTATTTCAATTCTGAAATGCGATGTTCAATTATTGTGGGTTCAAATTTATATTGTTATGCAGTGAGAAATATATCGAATTTGACTATACTAAATACATGATAAACATATATAGTTGCTACATTTCCTAGTTCTTAAGCATGCTTGGTTTGGATAACTAAAATTTCCATGTGTCTCGAATTAATATGTTGGATCTGTTTACTATTCATCATTTTTTTCTTATAGTACGCCAACTATCACTTAAACTGATCAATAACTATCTTATATGTGTTACAGGAAAACAATGGGAGATACCGAGGTTTACCATCCAAGTTCTCCCATGCACGTTCCTTTGGCTAATAACACATTATTGTACAATTTTGCAGCAGGTATTCTAATATCTCATCTTGTAACTTTTTGTTCTTACACATGTAGGTCTTGCTGTCAGAGGTTTAGACCCATTGTTCGATCCATTTTGCATATGGGGAAATGAGATGTCCATGAATATCAGGCAAGTCAAGAAACTCAGAAAGATTGTTAGGATAAAGAAACTAGCGGTGAATAACAACAAGATCTTTGTTTGTACAATGAAGAAGGCACCAGTCAACTATAGGATGGTATTAACTCTTTTACCTAGTTTTTTCCTCTACGTCATTTCAAAATTTAGAACAAATATTTATGCATATATTTGTTTTGAGTCATTTACAAAGCATTTCACCGATGATTAACTCTCAAACCACATGCATGGTCAAGAGACGAAGAAGGTGTTCATTTAACATGCATAGTATAATATTGAAGTCTTCATCAAAAGGGCGAAGGTTGGGCGGGCAATCATCCACAAACGCTTGCCTAAAGTTGCAAGGACATTCAACATCACTGAAGGCTCAATATTCGCCTTCAGATTCAATAGTTTTCCAGATGAGATTCATCTTTCTATTTACCGATATGATGCTACTTTCCAAAGATTTTAGATGTTGCATGTGGAATTTGGTGTTGTTGAGTAATGTAGTAGCTAGCTATATGATGTAACTGAGTGCTGAAGCTATCTGATGTTGTACTCTGATGTATTCAGTTATGAAATCCTGGTTTCCGTAATACGAATATGAAATATATGATGTGTTTCATTTGAAATGTCAATTTGATTACTAAACGACTTATAAATAAATGGCCAATTAGCCTGTTTGTTGGTTTTTAATGCATACAGTTTCTCAGACACCGCCACACGCGTGTTGGATCAGTGAACAATCACACACGACTTCTGCACGTCAAATGTTTGCATTAGGACACACTGCACAAACAGTTTCCACATAAACTTCGTGTGTGATGGACAACCAATGCCATACAGTTTCTTCTAGGAACCGTTGTGTGATGCTAAGAACATCTCACATGGTTTTCCCGTCTAATCGTTCACAATGGATCACCCGAGCGCACATGCGTTCTTTTTACTGAATGTGTGTGACCGGAGGTCTATCACCGATGATTTCTGGGTCGTGTGGGATTGACCTTCCTTATCGCACACACATGCAAGGCGACAGTTTAAATCTTCATCGTGAAAAGGGTGTAAAAACCATTTGTCTAGGACGCGTCTTCAGCAGTGAAGTACCATGAGTGACAAGACTCATTGCCCCTCTTAGTACTAGTACCCTACCTTTGTGGATCAACACAAGCGATTTTGGTAGGAGCTACCAATATCTACCACCTAAAGAACAAAGCAAAAATATCAAGGCAATCATATCTTTTACAACAAGAAGGGGGAGTTATCAACTTGGAAATTTGGGATGCATGATCAAACCAAGAGCGCACAGGCTCTACGGAAATGTGGAGGATTATTGTTGAAGGCTTTAGTCCCTTCAACCCCAACGACCTAATTCCACAAGAAGCTTGTGATGATCAACTGAATGGTTCCACATGCATGTTGATAACGAAGGGTTTGTCCGAGGGGCGAAACAAATTTACTTCCATATCTAATATTCTTAGCAACTATGTGATATCTATTGTTGTCAAAGACGGGAACCTCCACACTTTAACTATTAATATATTAAATGGCCAAGATTGAGATCACTTCTTTGTGTTGGAATAAATGAGAAACCTCAAGAGCTCCATGAACGTCTCAAGACCTATGTTGTGAAACTTCAAATTATTGAGTGTGGCAAGTCCAATGATGGATTCACCATCACCATTCGTCTCCTAGTTGAGAAGTTGTTGATCCCTCATGCTCCACGCTATGAGGATATGATCTTCCACATAAGACATGAGTATGTTTTCTTGAAGATGACTCCCGATGATGTGATTGCTACCTTCTTGTAACATGAAGAATATGTGTCAAATGGGAAGGAAGTGATTGGCAAACAGAATAACAAAGCCAGCTCTAGTATTGAAGGAGAGGCATGTCCATAGAAAAGTTCAAGAAGAAGAAGAATAAAAAGAAGAAGAATAATAATAAAAAAGAATAATAATAAGAAGAAGTAGATTGGCTAGATTTTCTTTGACTTTTCACTGGTTTGAGGAGCCTTCAAGTACCTCTCCTCATAAATGATGTATTTTTTTATTTTAATAAATAAAGCATTTTTAAAAGACAAAAAGATAGTGCACATGGATTAACATGAGTTTTAGGCTCATAACAAAAAAAACATACGCCTAAAAAACGAAATGACAATCAACATGCAGACACAAAATTCAACTAAAACAGAACCGTTTTTAGCCGGATGAAAATGAACATGTTTATCTTGCGAACGTTCGCTGGGGAGAATTTGCTAGTGAACGCCCCAATTGCCATGCCAAAATAAGTAAAATTGCCATGCATTTTTTTAGGGTTTGTCATGTATGTAAGGAAAAATTGTCATGTTTAGGGGGAAATGCCCTTTTGTTTTATAAAATGACAAGTACGTTCCCTCCTAAGGAACGTTCGCCAGTTATATATATCGAAGAATATACATGAACCCATCAAAGGGGGGGGGGGGGGGGGCGGTTTGATGTATACCAGAAAAGGAAACTGTGCGTCCCGAGTTAAACGGCGGACGTCCACCTCATAGCACAAGGGCCAAAGGAGAGACGCAGCGCAGTGCGTGAGAGTGAGACCCCTCGTTCATCTCGGTCCTCTATCCAGCGGGCGGCCGCCGCACATCTTTCCTCCGCCCTCTTCCCCATCTCGCCGCAGCAAGGGTAGTGTCTTCCTCTCCCTGTTCGGACCCAACCCCTGCTCTCCTCGCTCCACAAGCCAACCTCCTCTCGTGTCGGGGAATCGGATCTAGCCTAGCCCCCTCTGCGGCGCGGCGGCGGATACCGCCGAGCCCTGGTGCTGATACCCACAAGGTGTACCCCAAAACCCTACAATTGATATATATTTTCCCTGTAATAATGTGTTCGTAGCTTTGATCCAGGTACCAGACGGCAGTTCGTATGCAGTCTGCTACTGATGTTACATGATGTATTCGTAGATGAAAACTGACCTGATGGGACTGTTACAGTTTGTGATGGGAGACATGGTTACGGAATTGGACGAGGCACAAGTAAGAGATGCAGAGAACTCCACGGAACAGAGGGAGGCATGCAATGTAGCTGACGGTGAAGGTCCCCCTGCACCAAAGTTGCCTAGTGGAAAGGTATCACTTGAACATGTATCTGTTTGGTGTTTGGGTGCATTCGTCGGTTCGAAACACCACTGGCTTACCCGTGCGATGGCTAGCTCGTAGGATGTTAAATGCCATGGTTACTTGTGTTGTAGACAATTTTTTTTAGGTAAGGGCTTGTTGGGCTACAGGAATTTTAATGCATTTGGTACATATCTTAAGTAAATAGTCCAGGAATAGTACTACGATTACGATGTGTGTTGGTGTTACCTATCGACATGGATTTTCTTATCATAGCTGGCAATGTTCATATCTCATAGCGATGCACATGAAGTGACTTTATAATCTTGTAGCACTGTGGCCCTAGTGCCCAGTAGGTACCAATTATTCAGTTTGTATGTGGATACATTCATGTGTGTGGTTTTTGCCTATCTGTGGGTACCATATGCGCCCAATGACTTAGACAGAAATAAAGCTAGGCTTTTGCCTGTGTTGCAGTTAAATTAAACAACAAAGCAAAGTTTGTAGAGGAGATTACCAACGGACTTTGCAGATAATAAGTAACCACTGAATGTGCGTCTGTCAACGTACTAATTATATGTCCCTTCATGGCTGTTATGCATTTTTTGCTGTTTGAATTGAAAAAGGAATTTGTGGTGAATTATTTATCTATTAGTCTTTGTGTTGTTTAACGGGGAGACAAAATTCTGACCGAGAATGATTAGTATCTTGTAGATTAATATATGTCACTTTTCTATTTCCCGAGTCATCCTATCATGCTGCATTTAAACAGATTAAATACCTAATACAGGAACCTGTTGGCAAGCAATCAATGACAGAAGGAAGACTGCAACCAGCCGGTGATAATTTCCAGGTATGCAGACAAAAAGAGCATAATTATGACCTTCCTGGCTGTTATGCATTTCATTTTGTTTGAGAAAAATAGAGCGGTTAGTCTACCAATTTTTGTGCTGTTTGACTGGAAGTAATGATTCTGACCTAGAGTGATTAATATATACTATTAGTCTCTGTTGTTTGACTGGAAGACAAAATTCTGACTGAGAGTTATTATTGTAGTGTAGATTAATATATGGCACTTTTCTATTTCGTGAGTCATCCTATCCTTCGGCATATAAACAAATTAATACCTAACACAGGAACCTGTTGGCAAACAATCAATGACAGAAGGAACACTACAACCTGCTGGTGATAATGATCAGGTATACAAACCGAGGAAAACATAATTATGTCACGCAAGTTAGATACCTGAATATGGCATTTCACAGTGGCTTAACATAAGATATTCATTGTAGTGCAGGACCCATCTTCAGATAGTATTGAAAAGAATACAGACGGACTACTGGCAGATGGACGGGATCAACTAACCAACTCAGTTTACCATCCACTGCAGCAAGCTGAAGAAGAAAACCAGTTACATGATAATGTGGAAAGCAACGAAATGCTAAGGAGCAATACCAGCAGTGAAACTGATTCAGACAGCAGCTCAGGGAGCGACTCAGATAGTGAACTCGGAAAATACTTCTATCCTCAAATTGAGCAATTGGAGATGGCAAAGCAACCAGAGCCTGGAATGAAATTCCAAACCCTAGAAGACGCACACAGGTTCTATAATACATATGCTCTCCTAAAAGGTTTTGAGGCAAAGCGCGGTACAAATTACATGAGAAAGAAGTTTCACCTCATATGCAACAGGAGTGGTAAATCGAAGGCAACTCCGGACCTGCACAGGAAGCGGAAGAGAAAATCTATAGAGAAGACAAATTGCCAAGCAAAGGTAATAGTGAAGCTTGTTAAGGGCCAATGGGAATTCACAACAGTCCGAAATGAGCATAACCATCCGCTATGTCCAAGTTCTTCCCTCACAAAATTCTACTTGAGCCACAAACACATATCAACTGAAGAAAGGTCATTTCTGAAAGTTCTACAACGAACTAGGATACCTCCAAATAAGGTTATGAAGATTTTTAGGAGAATGAGAGGCAGCTTTGGAAGCATACCATTCAAGAAAAAAGATGGGACCAATTTACTATGTGCAGAACAACATAGAAAAGAGAACTCAGATGTTGGAAAAACATTGATGTACTTCAAAGAAAAGGAGCTTCAGGATCCAAGTTTTCAATGCATGAAGCAAACTGATGAAGACAACATAGTTCATAGTGTTTTCTGGACTGATGAGAGGTCTATGATGGATTATGAGATTTTTGGAGATTCCCTGTTGTTTGATGCTACCTATAGCACAGATAGGCATAACATGCTGTTTGCTCCTATTATTGGAATAAATAACCATGGGAGAACCCTCTTGTTAGGATGTGCCTTGTTACATGATGAGAATGCTGAAACTTACAAATGGATGTTTGAAACACTTTTGCATGTAATGGGAGGTAAAATGCCAGTATCAATTATGACAAACCAGGATGAAGCTTTGGCAAAAGCAATTGCAGAGGTCATGCCACAAGTAAGGCACAGGTTGTGCAAATGGGATGTACTGGAAAAAGCGCAACAAAATATTTCAGCCTTCATGGCAGAAAGTGGCAACATAAAAGCAGACCTGGATAGATTGGTTGACAACTCACTGACAGAAAAAGAATTTGAAGAAGGGTGGGGTGCACTCATTGAGAGGTACGGCGCAAGTCAAAATGAGTACCTACAACTCTTGTGGCAAAGAAGGAAAAACTGGGTGCCTGTTTATTTCAGACAAGATTTCTATCCATTTGTTCAATCACATGGATGTGGTGAAGGGATGAACTTATTATTCAAAGACTATGTGCTTTCTATTGACAGAATAGAGAAGTTCATCGAAAGATATGATGAGATACATAAGAATATAATTAAAACAGATGAAGAAGATAGACTGCAAACAGGAGCTGTACCTTCATGCTTTTCATTGCAGCCAATAGAAAAGCATGCAGCTAATATTTACACAAGGCAAATATTTCTGAAAGTACAAAGAGAACTTCTCCACTCTACCGCTTTCAATGTGCAGGAGATCCAAAGAGGGGCTATGTACCGACTGAACAAGGTTTTCAACTATGAGAATCCAGAGTTTGATCGAAATAACTTTGAAGTGCAGGTTGAATCTGCCACCAATGCATTCAAATGCCAGTGCTCAAAGTTTACCAGGGATGGAATACTGTGCTGCCACATATTCAGACTTTTCACACAGTTTGGAATCAATCAAATACCAGAGCAGTACATAGTACCCAGATGGACTGAAAAATTCAGAGAAGAGAAGGAGAAACAGTACAAGGAAAAATGCTCAGAGAAGATGGACAGTACAATGAGATACACAAATTTTATGACTAAAATGGCTGACCTTGGCAAAACAATATGTAGCGATGGTGCAAAATATGACGCATTCATGCTTGAAGTCGACAAGATTCAGGAGAACTTCGCAACGGCACAAAAATAATACTGCACATAATTATATTTGTGTTGTGGACAAGGGGGCAGGCAATAGAAGCATCTGCGTCACTGCAGGGTTACTGTTATGCAAGTCATTTTGTTGAACTAACTGACCACCTCTACTGGATACTAGACTTGCGCTGCTACCGTGTTTGGAATTCGCCAGTTTTGATAGGTTTGAGTTTGAGTGAACCTGTTGTTGAACACCGGAGTGTCTTTGGTGTGGGAATCAGGATGTCCAGCAGCAGGATTCTGTAGAGAATTAGGAGGATCCTCATGTCCAGTATGAAGTAGAATAGTTAGGATGTTTATTTTAGCTAATTATAAGAATCGAAGATAATGATAAGAGTCCAAGTGAACTAGATGGCGTCTAGGCAATGTCTGTTAGTAAAATGCCAGAGATTAGAGCTGGTGAGTTTATCTGCCCCAGGAGTTCATGTGATTAATACAGTTTGTGTTGAATGCGCAATACTGTTGGCCTACTGCTGCCATGACTGAGATAATTGTCCGATCCAGCATTTTGCTCTTCTCTGAAAGCTTGTGCCCTTAGATCTGATATCTTTTGGTTTTTCCGTGAAAGTCCAAGTTGGATCAGTTGAGACCTGGATATCATCTATTTGAAAGCGTGTTTTGTGTTTAAACATAATTCCAACACAACTGAGATAATCCACGGAAAATCTATGCTACGCACACATGCACACTTGCTCTCCCATGTGGGGCATCCTAATGGGATTTTTTTTTAGGGGAATGGGATTTGCTACGATCTCCATTTTCTTTTAGGGTAACTAGGGAAGCAATATCCCGCAGGACCCTATAAAGACTACCAAAAAAATAATAAAAGAAGAATTTTTTTTGAAGGATTAAATTACTGCTCCCGAATATTTAATTGACTGGTGGGCATTCGGTTTATTAGGTTCCTGAATATTCTTGCAGCAGAGCAACCGGCTCACAGCATGCATGAGCCTTCAGATGGACGAAGATAATGGCCATGCTTGTCCCTTATCAGTACTGCTTCAACTCCTTTATCGGTCAAGTTCACTGTTTTGACCATTTTCTCGAAGTTTAGCCGGATGTTATTCTAGGTGTGATTTTTTTTCCGGATCTGATCATTTTTCTATCGCCACTTGCGACGATAGGGTTGCACATACTACCGCCACTCCTTGTAGGGTAGGGACCCGGTTAACGTAGATGGCGTCGTCTGTCCTGCTGACGTGAATAAGTGCCTATCATCACAAGGAGAGGCGGTAGGGTGTGCAAGCCTACCGCCACAACCGATGGCGGTAGTGCAAGCCTACCACCACAACGGGTGGCGGGAGGGTAGTTAGTCTGGTTAAATGAGCGAGGGGTGATTTGGTGGGTTCCACCAGCCACCCATTCATTCCCAAATGCCCCTCTTCCCGAGCTGAGCTCGTCTGCCCTCTCTCTCCCTCATTCTTGCCTTCATCAAATCCATCTTCATTGCTCGGGGTTTTTGGTGGTTCGAGCCCAATTTCATCACTCAAGGTACCTCACTTACTCTCTTTTCTTTGGTTGGTTGAAATCATCTCATTTGATGTCATTCTTTACTTGTATGCAAACCTAGTTTAGGTCATTTTGGTGTGAAATCAATGGATTTGAGGGATGATAGGGTTGTTTCTATGCTTGTATATGTGTAGTATGCCTAATCATCATGTTTGTAACACCGATCTATAGTTATTGTTAGGCATTTTTGTAGGTTTAAAGTTAGGGTTAGGAAATGTCATTAGTAAGTAGTTAGTGTTAAGCAATGATATTTTGTTGTTTGTGTTGTTTAAATTTAATGATATTATGTTGCCGACCTATCATTGGCCTTTTTTACAATGTATTTAGATGGATAGACTCGTTAATGTACATTATTTGGATAAGGAGACATGTAACAAAGGCAATGCCGATGAAGGAGAAGAGTCCATGGTTTTTAACTCAAGCCCAACTTTGGAGGAGGTGGTTATGAAAGTTAGAAGTGTTTTAAATTTGATTAACCCAAAATGACGAAGTTAAGATTATTGGAAGGTATGATGTTGGAGTGGGGGTGAAGTCTCGATTGAAGAGTATGCCTATCATCGAATTGCATTGGAAGGTGTACACGGATAAAGTAGTTGAATCAGAAAACAAATCACTTGAATTATTTGCCACCAAGGTCGAGCTTCCTGTGCTACAAATTGACTTGAACCGACATGCCTCCTCACAATACATGATGGAAGGGTGGAGGTGTATGTCCCCATTTCTTCTAGTCAACCACCAAATGAAGCGGAGATGAATGATAGAGCCATGGTAATTCAAGAGGAAGAGGTTCATGTTGATGCTGATCCTGCTCATGTTAATGATGATGATGCTCATGTTTACGATGATGTTATTGCCCATGTTGATGCTTATGCGGAATCACGAACACATTTCAAATTCGTGAACAAAATTATAAAATTGTGAACATTTTTCATATCGTGAAATCGCAAACATTTATCCAATTGGGAACAAATTTTGAAACCTTGAACATTTTTCAAATTGTGAACAACTTATATTTTTTTAAAAACATTGAACAAATTCTGAAACTGTGAACATTTTTAAAAATTAAACTTGACAAAAATAAAAGATATAAAAATAAAAAAATAAAAAGGAAGAAAAAAATATTACAAAACAAGGGATTTTTTTTAGAAAAATAATAAATAGAAAATAAAAAAAAGAAAAAAAGAAAAACCAAATGGAAACCGGAAAACCAGTTCAGAGAACCTTCTAGAAGTTTCATAAAACCAGAAAAAAACGGTGGGGAACCTCTAGAAAGTTCCAAAACCGAAAGCATTGGAACACTTAACCGTTGCGCCGCTGCACGGTCGCTCGTCAGTGCGAAGCGTCGGTATTTTGACGCAACGAGCTGCAAATAGCATTTTCTACGAAGGTCTGCTCTCGCTTAAGGTTTTTTCTCTCCCCGTTTTGTATTGAGCCGGTCCATTTACGCACACAGAAAGTAAGAAAAGAAATGGATAAAGGAGAGAACAAGTGTTCGATCCCTGTCATGCTAATGAAATGTTGTAGGTGCGCGTTGTACTTGACATGATTCAAGCCAACTTTCTTTGAGTTTTTGTTTCTTTTTTCGTTTTTGTTTTCTTCTTCATTTTCATTCCCTTTCGCACTTTGTTTCTTCTTTTTCTTTTTCTTTTGTTTATTTCCATTTTTAGGCTTTTTTGTTCTTTTGGTTAGTACTTCTTTCCGGTTTATATGGTGCATTTTAAAATTTTCATATATTCATTATATTAGGCTTATTTTAAGTCTAATAGAGTTAAAGTGCTTTGAATCTCACGTCATATTTAATTCAAGGAGATAACATAAAAGAAAATAGTGGCTATGCATGCATCTTTTTTACATGCATCATGCAAGTTCAATGAGAGGGAGGGTGCTACACTTATTGCTTTGGAAATCGAATATGTGAGAAATATATCATTGACTAGTTAAAACTTATGTCATCCACTTACAATTCACTTTGGCTTATGAGATTTCAAATTTTAGCCCAATAAACTTGAAAAGAGGGAGTACCCTACATTTTTACATACGATCAGCAACATTTTTCTAATACACATCTAACATTTTTCCAATACTTGTTCCTGGTTTTTCCATTGTTTCTTCTCCTTTTTTCTATTTTGTTTTCTTGTTTTTTTAATGTTTGTTTTTGTTTTCACTCTACATTTTTGTACATGTCAAAAATATTCTTTTAATAAGATTTTTTATACACATTCAACATTGTCCAAGTACTTATTAACATTTTTCAAATACTTTTTAAACATAATACTTATTCAAAAAATTTCAAGATACATGTTCAACATTTTCAAATATTTTTTGAACATTTTATAATACTTATGTAACATTTTCAAATACTTGTTCAAATTTTTAATTCTTATTCAATATTTTCAAATACTCGTTCAAATGTTTTGAAATAACTTTTCAGCATTATTCAAATACTTGTTCAACATTTTTAAAATACTTATTCTACATTTTTAAAATATCTATTCAACAGTTTTCAAATAGTTGTTCAAAATTTTAAAAACAATTATTCAAAAAAATTGAAACGTTTCAATAGAGTGTTTTTAATAATATATACATTCAATTTTTTTAAATGTAAACATAATTAAAAAACAAAAAACAAAATAGGAAACATAAATAAACGAAAATATGAGGATGTGGCCTCTAGGCGCTGGTGTGTCGGCCCATCTGCCCCCTCCGTCTTCAGGAAGAGAGAGTTCCTTATTTAACTCCGAGCTTAAATTTTATGCCCTATTTGATATCGCTAAATAATTTCTTCCCTATCTAATAATGAGTCTAAATTTTATGTCTTTTCTAATATTTTTGTCCATTTTAAGTTAAATGACATCTAAAAAGGTCCTTTTGCCCCTTATATGGTATGTTTGTGTGCTCGCGTGTATGCTGCTGCTGCTTGTGTGTTTGTGTGCACACGTGTGCTACTATGTTGTGTGTGTGTGTGGTGCTGCATGCATGCTTGTGTGCAGCTACGTGTGTGCATGTGTGTTTCTGCATGTGTTGCTATGCCGTGCATGTGTGCTACTGCTGCATGTGCTGCAACGTGTGTGAGTGTGTGTACTGCTGGCTGTTGCATGTGCTGCTGCGTATGTGTGTACTGTTGCGTTTGTGTGTGTTGCATGCATGTGTGTGTGCACGGCGCTACGCGTGTGTTGGTACGTGTGTGTGTTGCTGCTGCTGCATGTGTATGTGCTGCTCCATGTGTGCTACTGTCTACTGTTCCGTACTGATGTTATGTGTGCTACTACCCCGCACACAGACATACCACATGAAGGGTAAAATTGTCTTTCAGGTATCATTTAGGCTTAAAATGGACAAAAGTGTCATAAAAGGCATACAATTTAGACTCGTTGTTAGATAGAGAAGAAAGTGTCATAAATTTAAGATAGCGTTAAAAATAAGAAATTGTTTCCTTCAGGAAGGGGTTCCTCACTCGCCTTCAGGAAGAGGGACCCCGCAACGGCGACCGTCGGAGCCTAATCCTTCTCCGTCACTATCGGGAAAGAAGATTTCGAGGATGTGGTTTGCGGTTCCAGGTCCAGGTGGAGGTGGCGGCGAGCGACTTGAAGCCCTACCGTGGAACTAGGCTCTCCACGTGCGTTGACCCCGCTTGGGTCCGAAGGGTTATCAGGAAATTCGACTAGGTGGTGGCAGTGTCCTTTTTTTAGGAACCGACAGGAGCGGTGGTGGCATTATCTCGCCATGGAAAGAGACGGTGGCCTCGGAGGAAGAGAGTGAGGGGACGGGGGACGTAGAAGAAGAAGGTTATTTGGGTCTTTCGGCTCGCTTTGTATACAAAGCAACTAACCAATACAATCAACGGCAGGTGTTGGAGCAGACAACATAATTATGTTGAAAAGAAAGACAAAAGAAAAATAAGAGAAAAAATGCGAGCAACACTGGATCAACGACAGTTGTAGTGTCCCACAACTGTTGCGCCCACCGTATAATTCCATCACACTTCAGTGCCATCGGGTTGTCATGTGCCAAGCAACACCTTCAAGAAGGACCGCGATGACGACGACGCTGTTGCCCAGACAAGTCCTAGGATTTCTCCTGGCACACGGAGGGGAGCGGGGGAGAGGTACATCCGACGCCCTTCAGGAAGGGAGGGGCGCCCGCAGGTGTCACCGCATCGGTGTCAGTCAGATCCGACACAGATTTCTCCCGACCCCTCGCACCCACCACCCGGAACCAATCCTTAGCTCCACCATGTCAACCAACCACCAACATGCGCCACCATAGTCACGCAGACATCACCATCGTCTCACCACAGCAAACGCAATGAGGTCGGCTAGACTGAGACACATCCACCATAGACAGGGACCGGCTGTACCAAAAATGCGTGGGAGGGGACAACGTCCACCGACACATATGGTAGCAGACCGAACGCAGGCGCCCGGGCATGCTGGACCCCCTGCCTAGTCAGGCCCAGATCGGGCCCGTTAAACCCCTGCGAGTGTGCTTCACCACACACAGCACATGAGTCGTCACCCCCATCTCCCGTATCGTGCTAGACCAGTCGGAGACGACCCGTCGGAGACCGAACCGGCCCACCCTAACCGAAATCTAGGCCCTAAGGGCCCAGATCTGGGCTACCATGACGCTACAGGCCAAGCCTCGCCGCCAGCCGCCACCGCCGCCAAGGGTCCGCGCCGTCACCGTGCCACCGCCCGAACTGCCTCGGGCATCGCCCGCCGAAGACCACCGCCACCGGAGCACGTCGCTAGATCCGGGAACCGCGATGGGAAAAGGCAGGGGGCCGCCACCATCGGCCTCACGGCGCCGTGTGGGCAAGCGCCCGGCCACGCCTGCCGACGACAAAGGTGAAAGGGTGGGAGGGAGGAAAGGTTTGGCGGCGGGAGGAGGAAGGGGCCGCCCCGGTCGCCTCGCTCGGGGAGGCGACACAGAGGTACACGGGGCGTCTCGTACCATCTCCGACTATTGACGATTTGACTATAGAGTAGTATACTTCCGATGGTAGGTATTTGGAACTCGTATTTGTACCGCAAGGGTGACTAGAAAAAGCGTTTCGTCAAGATTGTCACCGATGATTTTGTGGTAAGACCTTGCCATTTTCTATTCTAGAAAAGAGTTTCCTCAACAATATAGGTGGGGGACGTCCACAACACAGGCAACACAGTGGGGGAGGCCAACGAGCTCTGCCATAGCCTTGGTCAACATCAGCACACAGGGGGATGGCGACCTCCATCTCCGACCTCCTCTCCAGCACCCGCACCAGATAGAGTTACGACGGAATCCGACCAACTTCGATGGAGGTTCTCGAGGCCATGGCCAATCCAGCGACCATAGGCGTGCTCGTGGGAAAGCTGGCGAGGCCAACCCATCCACAAGCTCGGCGGAGGCACTCCTCCTTGAGGCACGCCATGCTCCAGTGCCGCCGTCACGTCCCGGCCAGGCACACCGAGGAGGTAGATGCTGATAACCCACAAGTATCGGGGATCAATTGTAGCCTTTATCGATAAGTAAGAGTGTCAAACCCAACGAGGAGTTAAAGTTAGAACAAATATCCCCTCAAGTTCTATCGACCACCGATACAACTCTACGCACACTTAACCTTCGCTTTACCTAGAACAAGTATGAAACTAGAAGTACTTTGTAGGTGTGATAGGATAGGTTTGCAAGAAAATAAAGAACACATAAATAAAAACTAGGGGCTGCTAAGATAAAGAAACAATTAAGTTGGTCTTAATAGAGATCTTTTTATCACAAGAAGGTTATTTGTCCCTGGGCAATCGATAACTAGACCGGTAATTATATGAGGGAGAGGCATAAGATAACATACTTTCTCTACTTGAATCATATGCAATTATGATTGGAACTCTAGCAAGCATCCGCAACTACTAAAGATCATTAAGGTAAAACCCAACCATAACATTATAAGGTATCAAGTCCTCTTTTACTGTCATATGCAACAACCCACCTACTCGGGTTTATACTTCTGTCACTCAAGCAACCCACCATAGGCAAATCATGAACATATTGCAACACCCTACACAGGGGTCACCTCACACTTGCGCGACACGGAGAGCACCATAGGACAACACCAATAATAAAACATGCAACTCAAACCAATCATGATCATCAATCAACACATAGGACAAAACGAATCTACTCAAACATCATAGGATAGCCATACATCATTGGGAAATAATATATAGCATTGAGCACCATGTTTAAGTAGATATTACAATGGAGAGAAGGGGTGTTACTCCGCTCCATAGAGGGGGAGAGAGTTGGTGATGACGGCGGCGAAGTTGTTGGTGTAGATCGCTGTCACGATGATGGCCCCGGCGGCGTTCCGGTGCCACCGGGAGAGAGGGGGAGAGAGCCCCTACTTCTTATTCTTCCTTGCCCTCCCTAAATGGGAGGAGGGTTTCCCCTATGGTCCTTGGCCTCCATGGTGGCGGAGGGGCGAGAGCCCATCCGAGATTGGATTTCTCTCTGTTTCTTTCTGTTTCTGCGTTTCTCTCCATTCCAGATTCGGGCGTTTCACAATTTCTTATATTCCCAAAGATCCGTAGCTACGATTGGGCTGGAATTTTAACACGATTTTATTCGGAAATTAGCTTTTTTGCGGCAAAAGAAGGGTACTAACCGTCGTACGGGGTGACCACAAGCCATCAGGGCGCCCCTACCCCAAGCTGCACCCCTATGGCTTGCGGGCCACTCGGGCATCGCCTTCTGTTGATTCCACTTCCAAAAATTCACATATATTCCAAAAAAAATCTTCGTAAGTTTTTATCCTGTTTTGATTTCGTTTGATATGGATTTCTTGCGAAACAAAAAACATTTAACAGAGAGGAACTTGCACTGGGCACTGGATAAATATTTTAGTCCCAAAAATAGTATAAAAAGTTACCAATATTATGTGAAAGTTGTAGAATATTGGCATGAAACAATCAAAAATTATAGATATGATGGAGACGTATCATCATCCCCAAGCTTAATTCCTACTCGTCCTCGAGTAGGTAAATGATAAAAAGGATAATTTTTGATGTGGAATGCTACCTAGCATAATCTTGATCATATAATCTAATCATGGGATGAATATTAAGACACGAGTGATTCAAAGCAATAGTCTATCATCTGACATTAAGACAATAATACTTCAAGCATACTAATAAAGAAGTCATGTCTTCTCAAAATATCATGGCTAAAAAAATTATCCCTACAAACTCATATAGTCTGGCTATGCTCCATCTTCATCACACAAAGTATTAAATCTTGCACAACCTCGGTTTTAGCTAAGCAATTGTTTCATACTTTAGTATTCTCAATTTTTTTTCAACTTTCACGCAATACATGAGCGTGAGCCATGATTATAGCACTATAGGTGGAATAGAATATGGTGGTTGTGGAGAAGACAAAAAGAAGGAGATAGTCTCACATCAACTAGGCGTATCAACGGGCTATGGAGATGCCCATCAATAGATATCAATGTGAGTGAGTAGGGATTGCCATGCAACGAATGCATTAGAGCTATAAGTGTATGGAAGCTGAAAAGAAACTAAGTGGGTGTGCATCCAACTTGCTTGCTCATGAAGACCTAGGGCAATTTAAGGATGCCCAACATTGGAATATGCAAGCCAAGTTCTATAATGAAAAATTCCCACTAGTATATGAAAGTGACAACATAGGAGACTCTCAATATGAAAAACATGGTGCTACTCTGAAGCACAAGTGTGGTAAAGGATAGTAGCATTGCCCCTTCTCACTTTTCTCACATTTTTTTGTTTTTTTGTTTTTTTATTTTCTCCTTTTTTGGTGGGCTTCTTTGGCCTATTTTTTATATGGGCTTCTTTGGCCTCTTTTATTTTTCATAAAGTCCCGAGACTCATCCCAACTTGTGAGGGAATCATAGCTTCCATCATCCTTTCCTCACATGGGACAATGCTCTAATAATGACGATCATCACACTTTTATTTACTTACAAATCGATACTAGAACAAAAGATGACTCTATATGAATGCCTCTTACAGTGTATCGGGATGTGCAATGATCTAGCATAGCAATGACATTAAAAACATGGAAACATCATGCTAGCTATCTTACGATCATGCAAAGCAATATGCAATGATGATGCGTGTCATAATAAATGAAACGGTGGAAGTTGCATGTCAATATATCTCGGAATGACTATGGAAATGCCATAATAGGTAGGTATTGTGGCTGTTTTGAGGAAGGTGGGTTTAATGCACCGACGAGAGTTGCACGGTACTAGAGAGGCTAGCAAATGTGGAAGGGTGAGAGTGCGTATAATCCATGGACTCAACATTAGTCATAAAGAACTCACATACTTATTGCAAAAAAATATTAGTCACTGAAACAAGGTACTACACGCATGCTCCTAGGGGAAGGGTTGGTAGGAGTTAACCCTCGTGCGATCCTGACCTCCACACAAAGGATGCCAATCAATACAAAAATCATGCTTCAACTTCTTCACATAACAGTTCACCATACGTGCATGCTACGAGAATCACAAACTTTAACACAAATATTTGTACCAATGCACAATTACTCACTAGCATGACTCTAATATCACCATCTTTATATCACAAAACTATTGCAAGGAATCAAACATATCATATTCAGTGATCTATAAGTTTTATGTAGGATTTTATGACTAACCATGTGAATGACCAACTCCTGTTAACTCTCTAAATAGATATAAGTGAAGCATGAGAGTTTAATTATTTCTACAAAAGATATGCCCATGATCTAACAAATATAAGTGAAGCAAAAGATCATTCTACAAATGGTGGTTTTCTATGTGTAGAGAAACAGACAATCCAAACTTCAAATGAGATAAGTGAAGCACATGAAGCATTCTATAAAGCCATACTCAAAAGATATAAGTGAGGTGCAAAGAGCCTTCTATAAATCAACCAAGGACTTTCTCATACCAGAATGGTGCATTATTAAAATAAAAATAAAAATCACACGACGCTCCAAGATTTACGCATATCATGTGACGAATAAAAATATAGCTCCAAGTAAAATTACCGATGGTTGTTAGAAGAAAGAGGGGATGCCTTCTGGGGCATCCCCAAGCTTAGTTGCTTGGCAGTCCTTGAATATTACCTTGGGGTGTCTCGGGCATTGTAATGCCCAAGATGCAATCCTATCCTTAATTTGGCGCGAGGGCCTCGTCAGGGATAGAAGCGCATCTTGTCGTTTCGCAAGAATGGATATCATTACAAGTACATGTATTGAAGAGAAGAGTATATGGAATTGGCGTACACTCGCCACAAGCTACATCAGAGTCACATCAGTACAATACATAAATATCATGAAGAAGAGCACGGTCCGACTACGGACGAAAACAAACGAGAAAAGAAAACGACGTCCATCCTTGCTATCCGAGGCTGCTGGCCTAGAACCCATCCTAGATCGATGAAGAAGAAGAAGAAGCAACTCCAAATGAACAATCAATGCGCTCGCGTCAAGGAACCTTTACCTGTACCTGCAACTGGTGTTGTAGTAATTTGTGAGCCACAGGGGACTCAGCAATCTCATTTCCAAAGGTATCAAGACTAGCAAAGCTTAATAGGTGAGGTTGTTGGAGAACGTCGCATGGGAAACAAAATTTTTCCTACGCGCACGAAGACCTACCATGGTGATGTCCATCTACGAGAGGGGATGAGTGATCTACGTACCCTTGTAGATCGTACAGCAGAAGCGTTAGTGAACGCGGTTGATGTAGTGGAATGTCCTCACGTCCCTCGATCCGCCCCGCGAACAATCCCGCGATCAGTCCCACGATCTAGTACCGAACGGACGGCACCTCCGCGTTCCGCACACGTACAGCTCGACGATGATCTCGGCCTTCTTGATCCAGCAAGAGAGACGGAGAGGTAGAAGAGTTCTCCGGCAGTGTGACGGCGCTCCGGAGGTTGGTGATGACCTTGTCTCAGCAGGGCTCCGCCCGAGCTCCGCAGAAACGCGATCTAGAGGAAAAACCGTGGAGGTATGTGGTCGGGCTGCCGTGGAAAAGTCGTCTCAAATCAGCCCTAAAACCTCCGTATATATAGGTGGGAGGGAGGGGACCTTGCCTTGGGGTTCAAGGAGCCCCAAGGGGGTCGGCCGAGTCCAAGGGGGAAGGCTCCCCCCCAAACCGAGTTGGACTTGGTTTGGTGGGTGGGAGTTCTTCCTTCCCTTCCCACCTCCTCTTTTTTTTGTTTTCTCTTTGATTTTCTTTCCTAGGCGCATAGGGCCCTTTTGGGCTGTCCCACCAGCCCACTAAGGGCTGGTGTGCCACCCTCAAGGCCTATGGGCTTCCCCGGGGTGGGTTGCCCCCCCGGTGAACTCCCGGAACCCATTCGTCATTCCCGGTAACTCCGAAAACCTTCCGGCAATCAAATGAGGTCATCCTATATATCAATCTTCATTTACGGACTATTCCGGAAACCCTCGTGACGTCCGTGATCTCATCCGGGACTCCGAACAACATTCGGTAACCAACCATATAACTCAAATACGCATAAAACAACGTCGAACCTTAAGTGTGCAGACCCTGCGGGTTCGAGAACTATGTAGACATGACCCGAGAGACTCCTCGGTCAATATCCAATAGCGGGACCTGGATGCCCATATTGGATCCTACATATTCTACGAAGATCTTATTGTTTGAACCTCAATGCTAAGGATTCATATAATCCCGTATGTCATTCCCTTTGTCCTTCGGTATGTTACTTGCCCGAGATTCGATCGTCAGTATCCGCATACCTATTTCAATCTCGTTCACCGGCAAGTCTCTTTACTCGTTCCGTAATACAAGATCCCGCAACTTACACTAAGTCACATTGCTTGCAAGGCTTGTGTGTGATGTTGTATTACCGAGTGGGCCCCGAGATACCTCTCCGTCACACGGAGTGACAAATCCCAGTCTTGATCCATACTAACTCAACTAACACCTTCAGAGATACCTGTAGAGCATCTTTATAGTCACCCAGTTACGTTGCGACGTTTGATACACACAAAGCATTCCTCCGGTGTGAGTGAGTTATATGATCTCATGGTCATAGGAATAAATACTTGACACGCAGAAAACAGTAGCAACAAAATGACACGATCAACATGCTACGTCTATTAGTTTGGGTCTAGTCCATCACGTGATTCTCCTAATGACGTGATCCAGTTATCAAGCAACAACACTTTGTTCATAATCAGAAGACAGTGACTATCTTTGATCAACTGGCTAGCCAACTAGAGGCTTGCTAGGGACGGTGTTTTGTCTATGTATCCACACATGTAAATGAGTCTTCATTCAATACAATTATAGCATGGATAATAAACGATTATCTTGATACAGGAATTATAATAATAACTATATTTATTATTGCCTCTAGGGCATAATTCCAACAGTCTCCCACTTGCACTAGAGTCAATAATCTAGCCCTCACATCATCATGTGAATTACATTGTAATAAATCTAACACCCATACAGTTCTGGTGTTGATCATGCTTTGGCCGTGGAAGAGGTTTAGTCAGCGGGTCTGCTACATTCAGATCCGTGTGCACTTTGCATATATTTACGTCCTCTCCCTTGACGTAGTCGCGGATGAGGTTGAAGCGTCGTTTGATGTGTCTGGTCTTCTTGTGAAACCGTGGTTCCTTTGCTAAGGCAATGGCACCCGTGTTGTCACAGAACAAGGTTATTGGATTCAGTGCGCTTGGCACCACTCCAAGATCCGTCATGAACTGCTTCATCCAGACACCCTCCTTAGCCGCCTCCGAGGCAGCCATGTACTCCGCTTCACATGTAGAATATGCTACGACGCTTTGCTTGGAACTGCACCAGCTTACCGCACCCCCATTAAGAATAAATACGTATCCGGTTTGTGACTTAGAGTCGTCCGGATCTGTGTCAAAGCTTGCATCGACGTAACCTTTTACGGCGAGCTCTTCGTCACCTCCATACACGAGAAACATCTCCTTAGTCCTTTTCAGGTACTTCAGGATATTCTTGACCGCTGTCCAGTGATCAACTCCTGGATTACTCTGGAACCTACCTGCCATACTTATGGCCAGGCTAACATCCGGTCTAGTGCACAGCATTGCATACATGATAGAACCTATGGCTGAAGCATAGGGGACGGAGCGCATATGCTCTCTATCTTCATCATTTGCTGGGCACTGAGTCTTACTCCATCTCGTACCTTGTAAAACTGGCAAGAACCCTTTCTTGGACTGTTCCATTTTGAACTTCTTCAAAACTTTATCAAGGTATGTGCTTTGTGAAAGTCCTATCAGGCGTTTTGATCTATCCCTATAGATCTTAATGCCTAGAATGTAAGCAGCTTCTCCTAGGTCCTTCATAGAGAAACTCTTATTCAAGTAATCCTTTATGCTCTCTAAAAACTCCACGTTGTTTCCAATCAGCAATATGTCATCCACATATAATATTAGAAACGCCACAGAGCTCCCACTCACTTTCTTGTAAATACAAGATTCTCCAACCACTTGTATAAACCCAAATGCTTTGATCACCTCATCAAAGCGTTTGTTCCAACTCCGAGATGCTTGCACCAGTCCATAAATGGATCGCTGGAGCTTGCACACCTTGTTAGCATTCTTAGGATCGACAAAACCTTCGGGTTGTATCATATACAACTCTTCCTTAAGGAAACCGTAAGGAACGCCGTTTTGACATCCATCTGCCAGATTTCATAATCGAAAAATGCAGCTATTGCTAACATGATTCTGACGGACTTAAGCATCGCTACGGGTGAGAATGTCTCATCGTAGTCAACTCCTTGAACTTGTGAAAAACCCTTTGCCACAAGTCGAGCTTTATAAACGGTCACATTGCCGTCAGCGTCCGTCTTCCTCTTAAAGATCCATTTGTTCTGAATAGCCTTGCGGCCCTCAGGTAGTACCTCCAAAGTACACACTTTGTTCTCATACATGGATCCTATCTCGGACTTCATGGCTTCTAGCCATTTGTTGGAATCTGGGCCCACCATTGCTTCTTCATAATTTGCAGGTTCATTGTTGTCTAACAACAGGATTGATAAGACGGGATTACCGTACCACTCTGGAGCAGCACATGGTCTCGTCGACCTGCGTGGTTCGACAGAAACTTGAACTGGAGTTTCATGATCATCATCATTAACTTCCTCCTCAACCGGCGTCGCAACGACAGAGGTTTCCCCTTGCCCTGCGCCACCATCCAGAGGGATGAGAGGTTCGTCAACCTCGTCAAGTTCTATCTTCCTCCCACTCAATTCTCTCGAGAGAAACTCCTTCTCGAGAAAAGCTCCGTTTTTAGCAACAAACACTTTGCCCTCGGATTTGCGATAGAAGGTGTACCCAACTGTCTCTTCTGGGTAACCTATGAAGACACACTTTTCCGCTTTGGGTTCCAGCTTTTCAGGCTGAAGCTTTTTGACATAAGCATCACATCCCCAAACTTTAAGAAACGACAACTTTGGCCTTTTGCCATACCACAGTTCGTATGGTGTCGTCTCAACGGATTTTGATGGTGCCCTATTTAAAGTGAATGCAGCTGTTTCTAATGCATAACCCCAAAACGATAACGGCAAATCAGTAAGAGACATCATAGATCGCACCATCTCTAATAGAGTACGATTACGACGTTCGGACACACCATTACGCTGTGGTGTTCCAGGCGGTGTTAAATGTGAAACAATTCCACATTGTCTTAAGTGAGTACCAAACTCGAAACTCAGATATTCACCCCCACGATCAGACCGTAGGAACTTGATCTTCTTGTTACGATGATTTTCCACTTCACTCTAAAATTGCTTGAACTTTTCAAATGTTTCAGACTTGTGCTTCATCAAGTAGACATAACCATATCTACTCAAATCGTCAGTGAAGGTGAGAAAATAACGATATCCGCCGCGTGCCTCCACGCTCATCAGACCACACACATCGGTATGTATGATTTCCAACAAGTCACTTGCACGCTCCATTGTTCCGGAGAACGGAGTCTTAGTCATCTTGCCCATGAGGCATGGTTCGCACGTGTCAAGTGAATCAAAGTCAAGTGACTCCAAAAGTCCATCGGCATGGAGTTTCTTCATGCGCTTTACACCAATATGACCTAAGCGGCAGTGCCACAAAAATATGGCGCTATCATTGTTAACTCTAACTCTTTTGGTCTCAATGTTATGTATATGCGTATCGCTATCAAGATTCAATATGAACAATCCTCTCACATTAGGTGCATGACCATAAAAGATGTTACTCATAGAAATAGAACAACCATTATTCTCTGACTTAAAAGAGTAACCGTCTCGCAATAAACAAGATCCAGATATAATGTTCATGCTCAACGCAGGCACTAAATAACAATGATTTAAGTTCATCACTAATCCTGATGGTAACTGAAGTGAAACTGTGCCGACGGCGATTGTATCAACCTTGGAACCATTTCCTACGCGCATCGTCACTTCATCTTTCGCCAGCCTTCGTCTATTCCGAAGTTCCTGTTTCGAGTTGCAAATATGAGCAACAGAACCGGTATCGAATACCCAGGCACTACTACGAGAGCCGGTTAAGTACACATCAATAACATGTATATCAAATATACCTGATTTTTCTTTGGCCGCCTTCTTATCAGCCAGATACTTGGGGAAATTGCGCTTCGAGTGACCCATACCCTTGCAATAGTAATACTCCGTTTTAGGCTTAGGTCCAGCTTTGGGTTTCTTCGTCGGATTGGCAACAGGCTTGCCGCTCTTCTTCGAATTACCCTTCTTGCCTTTGCCGTTTCTCTTGAAACTAGTGGTCTTATTCACCATCAACACTTGATGCTCTTTACGGAGTTCAGACTCTGCGACTTTCAGCATCGCAAACAACTCGCCGGGAGACTTGTTCATCCCTTGTATGTTGTAGTTCAACACAAAGCCTTTATAGCTTGGCGGCAGTGATTGAAGGACTCTGTCAGTGATAGCCTCTTGCGGGAGTTCAATCCCCAGCTCAGCTAGACGGTTTGAGTACCCAGACATTTTGAGCACATGTTCACTGACAGACGAGTTTTCCTCCATCTTGCAAGCATAGAATTTATCGGAGGTCTCATACCTCTCGATCCGGGCGTTCTTCTGAAAGATAAACTTCAACTCTTGGAACATCTCAAATGCTCCATGACGCTCAAAGCGACGTTGAAGTCCCGGTTCTAAGGCATACAAGACTGCACATTGAACTATTGAGTAGTCCTCCTTACGTGCTAACCAAGCGTTCTTAACTTCCTGAGCAGCCGTAGCGGGTGGTTCATCTCCTAGCGCAGCATTAAGGACATAATCCTTCTTCCCAACTTGTAAGATTAGCTTAAGATTACGAGCCCAGTCTAGAAAGTTGCTTCCATCATCTTTCAACTTAGCTTTCTCTAGGAACGTATTAAAATTCAGGATGACTGTAGCGTGAGCCATGATCTACAACACAAATATATTCAAAGTGGACTTAGACTATGTTCAAAATAATTAGAGTTTAACTTAATCAAATTATTCGCTAAACTCCCACTCAAAAAGTACATCTCTCTAGTCATTTGAGTGGTTCATGATCCACTTATACTAGCTCAAGTCCGATCATCACGTGAGTTGAGTATAGTTTCAGTGGTAAGCATCCCTATGCTAATCATATCATCTATATGATTCATGATCGACCTTTCGGTCTCATGTGTTCCGAGGCCATGTCTGCACATGCTAGGCTCGTCAAGCTTAACCCGAGTGTTCCGCGTGCGCAACTGTTTTGCACCCGTTGTATGTGAACGTTGAGTCTATCACACCCGATCATCACGTGGTGTCTCGAAATGACGAACTGTAGCAACGGTGCACAGTCGGGGAGAACACAATTTCGTCTTGAAATTTTAGTGAGAGATCACCTCATAATGCTACCGTCGTTCTAAGAAAAATAAGGTGCATAAAAGGATTAACATCACATGCAATTCATAAGTGACATGATATGGCCATCATCACGTGCTTCTTGATCTCCATCACCAAAGCACCGGCACGATCTTCTTGTCACCGGCGCCACACCATGATCTCCATCAACGTGTTGCCATCGGGGTTGTCGTGCTACTCATGCTATTACTACTAAAGCTACATCCTAGCAAAATAGTAAACGCATCTGCAAGCACAAACGTTAGTATAAAGACAACCCTATGGCTCCTGCCGGTTGCCGTACCATCGACGTGCAAGTCGATATTTACTATTACAACATGATCATCTCATACATCCAATATATCACATCACATCGTTGGCCATATCACATCACAAGCATACCCTGCAAAAACAAGTTAGACGTCCTCTAATTTTGTTTTTGCATGTTTTACGTGGTGACCATGGGTATCTAGTAGGATCACATCTTACTTACACAAACAGCACAACGGAGATATATGAGTTGCTATTTAACCTCATCCAAGGACCTCCTCGGTCAAATCCGATTCAACTAAAGTTGGAGAAACCGACACTTGCCAGTCATCTTTGAGCAACGGGGTTACTCGTAGCGATGAAACCAGTCTCTCGTAAGCGTACGAGTAATGTCGGTCCAAGCCGCTTCAATCCAACAATACCGCGGAATCAAGAAAAGACTAAGGAGGGCAGCAAAACGCACATCACCGCCCACAAAAACTTTTGTGTTCTACTCGAGAAGACATCTACGCATGAACCTAGCTCATGATGCCACTGTTGGGGAACGTCCCATGGGAAACAAAAATTTTCCTACGCGCACTAAGACCTACCATGGTGATGTCCATCTATGAGAGGGGATGAGTGATCTACGTACCCTTGTAGATCGTACAACAGAAGCGTTAGTGAACGCGGTTGATGTAGTGGAACGTCCTCACGTCCCTCGATCCGCCCCGCGAACAATCCCGCGATCAGTCCCACGATCTAGTACCGAACGGACGGCACCTCCGCGTTCAGCACACGTACAGCTCGACGATGATCTCGGCCTTCTTGATCCAGCAAGAGAGACAGAGAGGTAGAAGAGTTCTCCGGCAGCGTGACGGCGCTCTGGAGTTGGTGATGACCTTGTCTCAGCAGGGCTCCGCCCGAGCTACGCAGAAACGCGATCTAGAGGAAAAACCGTGGAGGTATGTGGTCGGGCTGTCGTGGAAAAGTCGTCTCAAATCAGCCCTAAAACCTCCGTATATATAGGTGGGAGGGAGCGGACCTTGCCTTGGGGCTCAAGGGGGTCGGCCGAGTCCAAGGGGGAAGGCTCCCCCCCCCAAACCGAGTTGGACTTGGTTTGGTGGGTGGGAGTCCTTCCTTCCCTTCCCACCTCCTCTTTTTTTTTCTCTTTGATTTTCTTTCCTAGGCGCATAGGGCCCTTTTGGGCTGTCCCACAAGCCCACTAAGGGCTCGTGTGCCACCCTCAAGGCCTATGGGCTTCCCCGGGGTGGGTTGCCCCCCCGGTGAACTCCCGGAACCCATTCGTCATTCCCAGTACATTCCCGGTAACTCCGAAAACCTTCCGGTACTCAAATGAGGTCATCCTATATATCAATCTTCATTTCCGGACTATTCCAGAAACCCTCGTGACGTCCGTGATCTCATCCAGGACTCCGAACAACATTCGGTAACCAACCATATAACTCAAATACGCATAAAACAACGTCGAACCTTAAGTGTGCAGACCCTGCGGGTTCGAGAACTATGTAGACATGACCCGAGAGACTCCTCGGTCAATATCCAATAGCGGGACCTGGATGCCCATATTGGATCCTACATATTCTACGAAGATCTTATCGTTTGAACCTCAGTGCCAAGGATTCATATAATCCCGTATGTCATTCCCTTTGTCCTTCGGTATGTTACTTGCCCGAGATTCGATTGTCAGTATCCGCATACCTATTTCAATCTCGTTCACCGGCAAGTCTCTTTACTCGTTCCGTAATACAAGATCCCGCAACTTACACTAAGTCACATTGCTTGCAAGGCTTGGGTGTGATGTTGTATTATCGAGTGGGCCCCAAGATACCTCTCCGTCACACGGAGTGACAAATCCCAGTCTTGATCCATACTAACTCAACTAACACCTTCGGAGATACCTGTAGAGCATCTTTATAGTCACCCAGTTACGTTGCGACGTTTGATACACACAAAGCATTCCTCCGGTGTGAGTGAGTTATATGATCTCATGGTCATAGGAATAAATACTTGACACGCAGAAAACAGTAGCAACAAAATGACACGATCAACATGCTACGTCTATTAGTTTGGGTCTAGTCCATCACGTGATTCTCCTAATGACGTGATCCAGTTATCAAGCAACAACACTTTGTTCATAATCAGAAGACACTGACTATCTTTGATCAACTGGCTAGCCAACTAGAGGCTTGCTAGGGACGGTGTTTTGTCTATGTATCCACACATGTAAATGAGTCTTCATTCAATACAATTATAGCATGGATAATAAACGATTATCTTGATACAGGAATTATAATAATAACTATATTTATTATTGCCTCTAGGGCATAATTCCAACAGAGGTATGGTTAAGTGGTGAGGTTGCAGCAGGCGACTAAGCATTTATTTGGTGGCTAAATTACGAGTACAAGAATAAAGAGGGGGAAGATCTACGCATAATGGACGTGAACTACTAATGATCAAATGAGTGATCCTAAACACCTACCTACGTCAGACATAACCCCACCGTGTTCTTGATCGGAGAAGGAACTCGCGAAAGAGACAGTCACGGTTACGCACTCAGTTGGCATATTTTAATTAAGTTAACTTCAAGTTGTCTAGAACCAGTGTTAAACAAAGTTTCCACGTTGCTACATAACCGCGGGCACGGCTTTCCGAAAGATTTAACCCTGCAGGGGTGCTCCAACTAGTCCATCACAAATTACCGCAAGCCGCATAGAAATCCTTGATCACGGAACTCTTGATCTCGTCGGACTCCTTAGTGGAAAACCTCAACTCTAAGATTACTCAAAGCATCACCGGAATCCCGATGCACAAGACATTCGTCAAAGGTAAAATTACTCCAGCAAGGCTGCCCGGCATGTCGATGATTCCGGTAGGAGCCGCGTATCTCGTTCTCAGGACACGACAGATGAGAGATGGTTAGCACGCCAAACGCCGAGTTGCCCCGGGTAGCGTTAATAAGCTGCTCCGTTTTGGACCAGCACCGTCAGCACTGGCCCTCCCTGTATTATGTAGAATTACTCCTCGGGTTCATGACGCCCTATGCTTTTTAGTATTAACAAAATTATTATGTTGGGAAAATATAGAACCATAACCAGCTTAATCTAAAACGAATTATCAAGGGGGTCCCCATAACAACCCCGATCGTGTTAGGAGCGCTCATTTATGGAACAAAACACCGGTAGCCGAAACTAAGGGGCAAAGGTGGAACAAAACACCAGGCTAGAACGGCCAAGCCTTCCACCTTTTACCAAGTATATAGGTGCATTAAATTAAATAGCATTTAATAGGGTGATATAACAAGGAACCCATGTTATCACATGGAAGCAACTGCACCTGCAACTAGCATTGCTAACACAAGGTTAAGCAAGCGGTAACATAGCAAATCAGTGGTTTGCTAGGTTGTGAACATGTTGAAGGTTTTCATGGCAATGTTGAGAGACTGATATTTAACATGTGGTGGGCAGCGAGACATAACGATAGAAATGGTAAAACTAGCATGACAATGATAGTAATGGTATCTGGGGAAATGGTCATCTTGCCCGAGATCCTGCTTGGAAGAAGAACGACTCCGTGAAGCAGACGAACCGATGTAGTCGAACGGGTCCTCACAATCCGACACGCTTGCGGAACTCTATCGAGACGAAGCAAACCGGAAACAAGAATCAACACACGATATACGCCACACGATGCGCAACACATATGATGCATGAACGGTTGGATATATGCAAGACATAGCATGTCAATTCACAACAATCAACTACTACACATTAAGTGAAGTTCAATATGCAACGAGTTGCATATTGACGAAACTCCACATACGAATTATTTAGTTCTATCCCGATTAGGTACATGGCAATATTAAATGTTGGTTAACATGGCAAGAGATGAAGCGTAACTAAACTATCTATCTAGGCATTTTAAATGAGGTCGGAAACGACATATAGCATCTCCGAGATGACCTCATACGTTAATTTATAATTCTGACCAGATCTGAAATAACATGTTTTAATATTTGTCAAACAGAAAAATAAATAGATTCACATGATTCTACGCGTCGTTACAATCAATTTACATATAGAGAAGAGCTACGGTTCAAAAGATACAAACACCACAAGATATGATGACATGAAGGCAATATGTGTGCAACGACAATCACAAACATTTCAAAACATACAACCAGAAAGATAATATGAAACTACACGAGATTCTAAGCAAGTTTCATATAGGTCATGATCGAAACGGAGCAATGGTTCAACAACTACGAGCTAAACAAGAAATCACTACAATCCGCCAAAAACAGCAACATAGCATTTTCTACGCCCTCGAACAACTAGCTACACGTATCCAAAATGCTCAAACAAGACATGAGGCAATAGAGGGAAATATGCACTACAACGTACTACTAATAACATTTAGCATGGAAGCATGGATCACTGGGAAAAGAACTCTCAAAATGGCATCTCACACACAGTTTCAGACTTAGTGAAATATCAGTTTTAGACAGTGCAATTTTCGATCTGAAGGCATATTAACAACAACAAAACTATATGGTAAAGGGCACCAAATGAAATGAAAATTCACTGCATGATAGAGAATCTTAAGGTCTACAACTAGCTCCATTGCAGCAACCTGAAAAGAGCTACAGATCACCAGATAAACTCATGACAAGACATCAACAAAATATAACAAATTTCAGACTTAGAAATATTTCAGCATCTCCAAATCAGGTCTATTTTCTAGCAAGTTGAGCACAAGCAACCAACACCTAAACATGGATTTCTATTGCAACCAAAATTACCAGAGGCTAGCCTACACATCCAAGGGCATATCTCTAGTTGACAACTTATTCATATCATGCACGGATTAAATGACACAAAATAGACAAAAGGGCAACATGGCAAAATATCATGCGCACTAACTTGCTCAAAAGCTAAAACTAAATGCACAGTTAAATTCTATGGATTTTTCTACCCCAGAAACATATATAACATGAGTGGTTGCAAAATAAAAATAACGCCACACGTATATGCGAGAATATGTCCTAAACACGATATATCAAACTAGCGACGGAACCTACATGCAAAAAATGCAAACCACCACTCTAAAATGCATGGAAAAAGGTCTCTAAAAATGTGAGCATTTCATCTATGGGGTTTGAGAAATCCGGACACGCACGAAAATAAATACGGGATAAGCAACCTATTAGAACATCACGCGTTTCTAGGCATATGGCAAGTCAAATCACTTCAAACATGCATGCAAGTTGCAAATTATGAATCTACGCGAAAAACTACACAAGTTTCATATATAATTCGTTCCGATCCGATGCACGGATAATAAACTACGGGCGTTTTAATATCTAGCAATTTTCTAAAATAATTATATTGCGGAAAAAATAGGAAAAAGGCTAACGGGCCGAATCTGCACGCGCATAATAACTATTTGGCGCCTAGGCGCAGGATAGGGCACGGGCGAAGCTCACCTTGGGCCTGAGAGGAGTTGGGCCGAGGGAGGCCTGGCTTGGGGCGGACGTGGGCCGAGGGCGAGGCGCAGTGGAGGAGGCCCAGGACGCGCGGTCAACGGGGGCTCCCGATCGGGCATCGGTGCCTCGTCGTCCTCGAGCTCGAGGATGGCCATGGCGGCGGCAGGCCGGCGCGGGAAGGCTGGAGGGCTCGGCCACGATCGGATCTGGGCGCCGGCAGCCGGATCCGAGCCCATTCGCGGCGAGCGGCGGCGCTCAAGGTCTAGCAATGGCGGCGAGGGAGCTCCTCCGCGCAGAGGACTTCGGCGACAGCTGGGGACGGCGTGGGGCGAAGGCACAGGTCGGGCCGGTGGCTTGGGCTGCTGCTTGGCGGCGGCTCCGGCCAGATGGCGCTGTGGTGGGCGGCTGTTGCGGCCGGCAACTGGCGTGCAAGGGCGGAGGCGTCCGCGGGAGGCGGCGGCGCGAGGCATGGGTGGCTGGGCGTGGTTGCCTCGGGCCCAGATGGGCTCGGGCGGGCCGGTTGCGGGCTCTGGCGGGCCTGGCGGCTGGAGGTGGAAGAGAGGCTGAGGGTGGCGGCTAGGGTTTGGTGGGGTGGCACGGAAAACAAGGAGGAGAGAGGGTGGCTGTCTAAAATGGCATGGGGGTCTATTTATAACAATGGGGGGGGGCTAGGTTTAGCAGAATTTCGCCCCGGTTTCAACCGCGCAATCAGAATCGAACGGTTTCGAACGGGGGAAAGGCTAAGTGGCTGTGTAGAGTAGGCTAGCCAGAGATGAGAGGGAAAACGGGCATCCGACAACGTGATTTAAAACACCGAAACACGTCCGACGAATAACCGAATCCGGTGCCGCTACGGTCGACCGTTCGGGTACCGGACGGACTCCGATTGCGGCGAAATTTGGAGACGACCTACCTATATCTAAATAAGACTGCAAGTCAAGTTTCAACCCAATCATAGAAAGTTCTACACACATTTTTCAAAACAAGGTTTTGATGATGCCGCGGGTGCGTGCGTGTGTGGTCGGGCTCAGAACGGAAAACGAAAAACACGGAGAGAACCGACAACTAATAACAGATGCAAGTTTTAAACTGGCGGCAACGGGATGCCGATGCAATGCCGATGATGCGCATGATGCGATGATGATGCGACAAATAAAAAATAAACACATGCCGAAAATGCAATAAAGAGGGGAATCTTCTGGGGCGTCGGTCTCGGGCTGTCACAACTATCCTACACTACATGAGGATCTCGCCCCGAGATCCAAGAATGAAAGGGGGAGAGAAAGAGAAGAGAAGGAGGTAAAACTTAATTGCTTCTTCGAGAAATGAGTGAAACCAACGGTCCTTGAAGGTTTCAAAGAGATGGAGAATGATAAGCAAGAATTCACACAAAATTTCAGCAGCACTTTGGTAGGAAAAGGGGACAAAAATTCGATAAGATGGACAGATCTTGAGAAAATTTACAACAAACTAATTAAATTGAGCAAGGGAACAATATGATCTTGAAAGTACAAGATGATAGACTGAAGAGAGCAACATCACAAGGCCTCCGTTAGAAAGAATAGAAACTAGCTCATGGCAAGAAAAGAACAAAGAAGAATTGAGAACTACTACCACAAGAGTCTTGAAGAACATCTTGAGACAAAGAATTGATATCATGAGCCACTCCTGAAGAAGAATTCATATCACTATGAACAAGAATAATAATTATGTTATGCTTATCCTTCATCAAGTTTAATTGATGACAAGCAACGGATTTAGCGTACCACTTATTCTTCTTGAAATGATTAAGGAGATATATGAGCACAAACTGAAGAAGTCTCGAAGGAGACATCGGTAAGAATTGGATTGAATGGGGATATAACAAGAATGAATGGAGACATATGAGAATGAAGAGATCATGATCCACCTGAGAGAAAACTTAACAAGGCACCGGGATAATTGAGAGACGAACGAAGAGACAACAATTGAGGATGAAAGCTGAAAGCTGAGAACGAAGAATCTTCTGAAATGATGGCCTTCGAAGGATCAAGAATGAAAACAACTCAGAAATGCACCGGATAGAAAGAAAGGGATACTCATGATTAGGAACAATCCAAGATGATGCCACAAAGATGAAATGATGAATCTTCAGGAAAAACGACCAAGATTTGCGAGAAATACTCCTTCAATCTTCAATGGAGAGAATGATGAGAAGAACACCACCAAGAACTACTGAGACACTACGAAATAATGAAGAATGCAAGGTTGAGCCAAATATGAGAATTAATTCAAATTGATCTTGAAGAAGGAATATGACTGATGAAATTCATACTTACATCATAGTTGAAAAGAATAAGAGAACTCGAGAAAGATTACAAGAGCCGAATAAGATCCTGGGAAAACAGGACAGTCTGTAGTAATCTGTCCATACTTTGTTTTTGCATTGTATCTACTGTAATATAACTTTTCCATGGCTTATACCACCGATAAAATTGATAGTTTCATCAAAACAAGAAAAACAATGCATAAAAAAACAGAATCTGTCAAAACAGGACAGTCTGTAGTAATCTGTCCATTCACCATACTTATGTAACTCTAAAAATTCTGAAAACTTAGGAAGAAATAAAATATTTGCATATAAGTAATGTGTAAAAATTTCAGAAACTTTTGACATTCGAATAAAAAATGTAAATTCACGCACTACAGCCAAAGTTTTTGGTTTTCCACTGCACACACCAAACAAGCAATCTAATCATCCTAAAGGCAAATCTTGGCACACTATTTTTATAATACAATGTATTTATACAAGGGGATAATTATTTTTTTTGAAATGTTTCTGTCATTAAGATTCACAAGGTTTCCATGGGCATGAACAAAGTTCAAGGTATGCTCCCATTTTAGCAATGCTCGTCTCTCTCACTTTCACTTTTCTTTTTGAAAAGGTTTTAGGTTCCCCTATTTATTTTATTTTGTTTTTAAAACTAAATAAAAGCACATAACAGAATACAATGACTCTCTAAAACTTCTGGGTTGTCTCCCTGGCAGCGCTTTCTTCAAAGCCATAAAGCTAGTCATAAAGTGCCCAAGTAATTGATCCACTCGGATCCCAAGGTATATCAAAGCCAATTTTAATTAAGAATGATTTGTAATTTAGTAGTGAGCACAAAGTACCATATATCACACAACAACGAAGTCTAACTCTCTTCCTATGCATTGGCATGTCATAAAAGAACAATTCGTGCACACAAAGTAAATGCCAATGCATAGTATAAACAAGTTCTTGCAATTTTATCATATTGGAAACATAGAGAGGCGAAGATGTAGTTCCTCTCTCATAATAATTGCAAGTAGGATCAGCAAGCACATGCATATTATACTATCAAAATCATCATGTGTAATAGTAAAAGGCAACCCATCTATATAATCCTTAATAAGTGCAAACTTCTCCAATATAGTGTAGTTGGGAGAATTCAAAAAGATAATAGAACTATCATGTGTGGGTGCAATAGCAACAATTTCATTCTGAACATAAGGACCTATAGCAAGTTCATATCCATAATCATCATTCATATTGGCATCATGGCCACAATCATAGCAAGCATCAAGTTCATCAAAACGGGATAGTTCAAACGAATCCAAGGGATCATAGCAATTATCATAGCATTCATCCTTCGGTAAGCACGAAGGGGAATTAAACAATGTATGAGTTGAAGAGTTACTCTCATTAGAAGGTGTGCACGGGTAGCTAATCCACTCTTCCTCCTTTTGTTCTTCGCTCTCCTCCTCATCTTTTTCATCCATTGAGCTCACAATGTCATCAATTTATTCTTCCATAGATTCCTGCAAAATATTAGTCTCCTCTTGGACAGCGGAGGAGTCCTCAATATATGGCTTAACATAAGCATTAGAAGCATAGTTTTCATAGCAATATTTAAGTATGGCAAAACTTTCAGATTTGTATAGAGTAGCATCATACTTTTCAATCAAAGAAGCAATTTCATAGGCACCCTTAAAAGCAACAAATTCTTCAATTTGCTCAATATCATAGTAATTATAAACACCCTTGGCATAAGAAGATACGATTCCATTATCCTTAAACTCACATTGATAGGGAAGGTGTTTTTTCCGGTCTTCAGAACAACAAGTAAAATCATAAATTTCACATAAATTCCAAGCATAACATTGCAAAGTATTAATATGATGCCATAAAAGTTTCCCTTTCTGAGATAAGTGGTGTCGCACATAATAAGCATTCTCATTTGATGATTTTCCCTCAACTAAGCTAGTTGGGGTTTTAGCACGAGCACAAATGGATCGAAGATGACCCAACTAATATTCTTCGGTGCTACGGAACGCTAGTGGTTCCTCAACTTTTGGAGCAGCAAGTACATCTATTTTTTGGTATTTTGCGTTTCCTACCCATATGTAAAGATAGAAAACAAGCTAGACAACAAATAAAATCTAGTTAGTGATAAGCCAAACAAGCACACACGAGAATATCCGTCCCATGCTATTGCTCCCCAGCAACGACGCCAGAAAAAGGTCTTGATAACCCACAAGTATAGGGGATCAATTGTAGCCTTTCTCAATAAGTAAGAGCGTCGAACCCAACGAGGTGCTAAAGGTAGAACAAATATTCCCTCAAGTTTTATCGACCACCTATACAACTCTACGCACGCTTAACGTTCGCTTTACCTAGAACAATCATGAAACTAGAAGTACTTTGTAGGTGTGATAGGATAGGTTTGCAAGAAAATAATGAACATGTAAATACAAACTAGGGGCTGCTAATATAAAGAAACAACTAAGTTGGTCTTAGTAGTGATCTTTTTGTCACAAGAAGGTTATTTGTCCCTAGGCAATCAATAACTAGACCGGTAATCATTATTGCAATTTTATATGAGGGAGAGGCAGAATCTAACATACTTTCTCTACTTGGATCATATGCACTTATGATTGGAACTCTAGCAAGCATCCGCAACTACTAAAGATCATTAAGGTAAAACCCAACCATAGCATTCTAAGGTATCAAGTCCCATATGCAACATCCCACCTACTCGGGTTTATGCTTCTGTCACGATCAAGCAACCACCATTGGCAAATCATGAACACATTGCAACACCCTACAGCGGGGTCCCTCATGCTTGCGTGACACGGAGAGCACCATAGGACAGCACCAATAATAAAACATGCAACTCAAACAAATCATGATCATCAATCAACCCATAGGACAAAACGGATCTACTCAAACATCATAGGATAGCCATACATCATTGGGAAATAATATATAGCGTTGAACACCATGTTTAAGTAGATATTACAGTGGGGAGAAGGGGTATTACACCGCCGCATAGAGGGGGAGAGAGTTGGTGATGACGGCGGCGAAGTTGTTGGTGTAGATCATCGTCACGATGATGGCCCCGACGGCGTTCCGGTGCCACCGAGAGAGAGGGGGAGAGAGCCCCCTCCTTCTTCTTCTTCCTTGCCCCCTAGATGGGAGGAGGGTTTACCCTCTGGTCCTTGGCCTCCATTGGTGGTAGAGGGGCGAGAGCCCCTCCGAGATTGGATCTCTCTATCTGTTTCCTTTTGTTTGTGCGTTTCTCTCTGTTCCAGATTCTGGCGTTTCACCGTTACTTATATTCCCGGAGATCCGTAAATCCGATTGGGCTGAAATTTTAACATGATTTTTATCCGTAAATTAGCTTTCTTGCTGCGAAATAAGGGCACCAACTGCCTTACGGGGTGACCACAAGCCACCACGGTGCCCCCTACCCCCAGGCCGCGCCCCTATGACTTGTGTGGCCGTCGGGCACTGCCTTGTGTTCATTCCACTTCCCAAAATTCACATATATTCGAAAAAAATATCCGTAAGTTTTTATCCCATTTGGACTTTGTTTGATATGGATTTTCTATGAAACAAAAAACATGCAGCAAACTGAAACTGGCACTGGGCATTGGATCAATATGTTAGTCCCAAAAATAGTATAAAAAGTTGCCAAAAGTATATGAAAGTTGTTGAATATTGGCATGAAATAATTAAAAATTATAGATACGATAGAGACGTATAAGAGGCCACCTCCACGCGCACTCGACCAAGGTCCTGATTGCATTTTTTGTTGTTAATTGAAAGGTCTCCGTGTAATTTTACACGGACTGCTATGTAAACTAGATGATGCCCGAGTGCGTTGCTACGGGAAACTTGCTAAAAGAATCATGAAAGTTGCTAAAAACATCTATAACTTATGGAAAGCGAATGTAAGCTTATAAATAAAAATGAATTATAAAGAGTATAGAAATAAAAAAAACAGTAAAAAGAATGTCATTTTTAATAAAAATATGAATGTGAACTACATATATATGGTTCATGCAACCACCACATATATTGTCAATACAAAATCTAATGCAAAAAGTAACTTAAGAGTAACATGCATGAATTAGTGATGTGGTGCTTGCATTCATAGAGTAATGGAAAAACAATGTAATTTATGGCTTATATGCATGAGTTCCTCATGTGGCATACTTGCATGTCTAGGAAAAAATAGCTAGTGGTTGTAGCTATTTAGGAATAGAAGATCTGGATAACTTCCAAGCCTAACGAAGTCTATCCCGAGCCATTACGCCATGTCAACTTTTGTGGGCTCCACATGTCATAATCGTTATTAAATGGGAAAAACCACCAAATAGTGTTTTTTGCAAAACAATTAGCCTAGGAATTAGTGGTTTTGGGCACAATTCCGAAATGTTGTGGTTCCTGCAACCCTAGCCTTCAATGTCGATGTTTTCTGTAATTAACTCGAAGTATTTGAGTAGATGTGCGTCTAAAAAATTTCATCTCTACTAGCATGGTAGGTGTGGTAATATGAGCGTCAAATGCCACGCAATATGCAAGGTGTGTGCTGCATTTTATTATTGGCACCACATGGATAAAATGCGTTTCTTCATGGTTATGATGGGAGTTAGTGCGTCAAAAAATGGAATCGTAAGACATTGTTAATTACGCTGCTGGACATATTTGGTATTGTATATATATATATATGTATATATATATATATGGTTTTCTCAATAAACTTGGCAAAGTTTTTTTACTTTGGTGGAAACAATTCTCACTACATTATGAGACAAAGGGAGTACTTAGGGCATCTCCAACAAGCTGTATGCATTCTTGTTGGAAAAAATGAACATGTCATCAACTAACAAATTATCATACAACTACTCTAATGAGTTGTATCTAAATTGTTCAATAGGAGGTGAGGGAACAAGTGTTGTTGGTTAATTTACATACAAATTCTCCCTCTCTCCCTCTCCCTCCCTCCCCCATCCCTCCCTCTCTCTCCCTCCATCCCTCCCTCCCTCTCCCTCTCCCTCTCTCTCCCTCTCTCCCTCTCTCTCCCTCTCCCACCCCCTCTCTCCCCTCCCCCTCCTCTCTCCCTCCCTCTCTCCCTCCCTCCCTCCCTATCCCTCTCCCTCTCCCTCTCTCTACCTCCCTCTCTTGCTCTCCCTCTCCCTTTCTCCCCTCCCCCTCCCTCCTCTCTCCCTCCCCTCCTTCTCTCTTCATCGATATCCTCATCCTTCTGCAGCATTGACCTCAAATGTCAAAAGTTATCCTTCTGGGGCACCACCTGCCAATCAAGGATAACCTTCTCCTCCTCATGCCTAGTAGTATTGAAACCACACCTCGTGACCTCGGTTTCAGTTCTACTAATCCTAAACCTTGATTCCAAGGTTTATCTCCATAACTCTAATTTCCTATTAACCCCAGTCCGACTAACATCTACTAGCACACATCATCCGCAAAGAGCATATACAATCGGATATCTCCTTGTATATCTCTTGTGACCTCATCCGTCACCAAAGCAAAAACATAATGGCTCAAAGCTAACCTTAGTGCAGTCCTAATTTAATCGTAAGGTCATCTGTGTCACCATCACTTGTTCGAACACTTGTCACAACATTATCGTACATGTCCTTGATGAGGGTAATGTACTTTGGTGGGACTTTATGTTCCCTCAAGGCCTACCATGACATTCCACGATATCTTATCGTAGGCCTTCTCCAAGTTAACGAACACCATATGCAGGTCCTTCTTTTGCTCCTTGTATCTCTCCGTAAGTTATCATACCAAGAAAATGGCTTCCATGGTCGACCTCCATGGCATGAATGAAATTGATTTTTGATCACAGTTGTCATTCTTGTTAAGCGGTGCTCAATGAGTCTTTCCCATAGCTTCATTGTATGGCTCATCAACTTAATTCCATTGTAATTAGTACAACTTTGATCAGCTCCCTCCATCTCTCTCTCCCTATGCGTGTGCGTGTGCATTGGTTTCTCATCATTTATCTAATATTTGTTTGTTGCTATCATCTGATGACGTACTGATAACGCCAGAAGCTTGGCGCCACATAATCCATCCGACTTTAGTTTGATGGTTCACATCTTCATCGATATCCTCATCCTTCTGCAGCATTGACCTCAAATGTCAAAAGTTGTCCTTCTGGGGCACCACCTGCCAATCAAGGATAACCTTCTCCTCCTCATGCCTAGTAGTATTGAAACCACACCTCATGTACTCAGTTTCAGTTCTACTAATCCTAAACCTTGATTCCAAGGTTTATCTCCATAACTCTAATTTCCTATTAACCCCAGTCCGACTAACATCTACTAGCACACATCATCCGCAAAGAGCATATACAATCGGATATCTCCTTGTATATCTCTTGTGACCTCATCCGTCACCAAAGCAAAAACATAATGGCTCAAAGCTAACCTTAGCGCAGTCCTAATTTAATTGTAAGGCCATCTGTGTCACCATCACTTGTTCGAACACTTGTCACAACATTATCGTACATGTCCTTGATGAGGGTAATGTACTTTGGTGGGACTTTATGTTCCCTCAAGGCCTACCATGACATTCCACGATATTTTATCGTAGGCCTTCTCCAAGTTAACGAACACCATATGCAGGTCCTTCTTTTGCTCCTTGTATCTCTCCGTAAGTTATCATACCAAGAAAATGGCTTCCATGGTCGACCTCCATGGCATGAATGAAATTGATTTTTGATCACACTTGTCATTCTTCTTAAGCGGTGCTCAATGAGTCTTTCTCATAGCTTCATTGTATGGATCATCAACTTAATTCCATTGCAATTAGTGCAACTTTGATCACACCCTTGTTCGTGAAGATTGGTACTAATAGGATCTGTCGCCATTCTTCTAGCATCTTGTTTTCTCCGAAAATGAGGCTGAAAAGCTTAACTGCTATTGCTATGTCTCTAAGGCCTCTACACACCTCAAGGGAGATAAAATCATAGCCCATCGTCTTGCATCCTTTCATCCTTTTTAAAGCCTCATTGACCTCACACTCCTAGATTCACCGCACAAAAAGTATATTGGTATCATCAAACGATTGGTCTAGTTCAATGGTAGAGCTCTCATTCTACCCATTGAACAACTTGTTGAAGTAATCCTGCCATATATGCTTAATCTCCTTGTCCTTCACCAGTAGCTCGTCTACTCCATACTTGATGCATTTGACTTGGGTGACATCCCTTAACCCTCTCTCTTGGATCTTGGCCATCTTATAGATGTCTCTTTTGCCTTCCTTCGTGTCTCCTCATATGCTTGATCCCTTTCTTCACTCATAGCTCGCTTTGCAGCCTTCTTTGCCACCTTGTACTTCTCTATGCTGTTCGCACTCCTATCTAGGTAAAGCCATCCGAAATAATGTTTCTTCTCCTAAATAGCCTTACCAAAAAAGGCTTTCGCCCTGCTTTATAGATAAAGCAAACCTTAATAGCCTTCTAGACATCATTGTTCCACCACTAGCACTAGGTATCTTTAGCTTCACTTCTACTTCCTTTGGACACTCCAAACACCTCTAAAGCCACCTTATGAATTTGAATCGCCATATCCATCCACATATTTCTTACATCACCTCCTTCCTCCTAAGGGCCCTCCTTAATGACCCTAACGTTGAACACCTAAGCTACCTCCCCCTTGAGCTTCCAGCACATCATTCTAGCGACTTTGGCACCCTTATCCCATTGGACATGAATCTGAATTCAGAAGTCAGTCGCCACAAGGTTATGTTGAGGGACAACACTCTCTCTAGGTATCACCTTATAATATATGAAAGCATGCATGTCTTCTTTTCTCGATAGTTTGCAATCAATTTGGCTAGAGTGTTGATCACTGTTAAAATCATTAGATGTGGTTCTCTCTTTAATGAGGGTGTTAGGTATGATCATCTCATAGGCTAGAGCAAAGCTTAAGATATTTCTCCTTCTTCATTCTTGATGCCATAGCCAAAGTCCCCATGCACCACTTCAAAACGTGTGTTAGATGTACCCATGTGGCTGTTTAGGTCTCCTCCTTTGAAGAGCTTCTCGCCAATAGGTAAAGTCCTAACCATGTCTTCCAGACCATCCAAGAACTCCCTCTTGGTGTTCTCATTGTGGCCTACTTGCAGGGCATAGGCGCTGATAACATTGAGAACTAAGTCCCCAACTACCAGCTTGACCAGGATAATTTGGTATTGATATCCTTGGCTCCATACTTACCCTTGTGGATCAAGATGCCAGCTCCATTTCTGCTTGAAGTCGTCCCTGTATACCACAACTTGAAACCAGTATCATCCACCCCCTTCACCTTTTGTCCCCTCCATTTGGTTGTCCCCTCTATATATAATTGTGAAATATGTATAAAATAGAAGTATCATTGACCGTGCATTTAAAAAAATTATAATTAGTTGGTTTGATTAGGTGGCATGTGTGATGAGGTGAAAAGTGTACATGTTGAGAACAACAGAAGTAATGGAGTCATGCATGTTGAGAGTAATAGAAATAGTTGGATTAATGAGGTGGCTTGTGTGGTGAGGTAGGATGTGTGCACGTTGAGAGAAATGGAAGTAGTGTGGATCAAGTATATAGGTATATAGAATTCTGTGTCACAGGTGTCAAGTTTTACCAACATCTATCTTACAACTGTTGGAGAAGCCCTTGGTAAGATATATTTATGTGCGTCCGTGTGTGTGGGCATGCGCTCTTGGTGGATTTGATTTCTGTATTCCAACAATTTTATTTTAGCTAAACACAGTATGAGAAACTATGCACAGTGTGCCTAGAATGTGTTGATCTCCATTATTGACATCATCACGAACAAATACCTTCGGGGCCAGTCGCTGGCCTTTTGCCAGACCTCTAGAGGGTCCCAATTCTGGCAGTTTGTCATTCAGCTGCTCCCGGTCCTCCGTATTGGCTCTTCCATCTCGATCGGTTCCAGTTCCGCAACATTGTTCTGGTACGATCGGTGGGCGGGTGATGTACCCTTTGCCGCCCATTTTCTGGACTTATTCTCCATCGCGGTGGAGCCTTGGACTTCTGCCGAGGTCGCCCTTCCGGATCTAGGGCGCCTCGCGTCCCGCCGACCCTTCGGCCCCCCACATGTTGCTTCCTGTGATGAGATGCTCGAGTGCATCGCTCTCCACACCCTCGACATCCACAGTGTATCAGATCGCATATCTTGGCGTCTGGAGCCCTCGGGCCCTTCTCCACTAGGTCTTTGTACCAGGCCATCGCCCCGTCGACGGCCCTAGATGCTATCTCAACTGTTTGGGCCATCAAACTGCCGCTCAAGATCAGGATATTCTTGAGGCAGCGGATTAGGGGTCAGGTACCTTCTGGGGTGGAGGTGCTCAAACGTAATTGTCCTGGGGATGGGATGTGCCCCCTCTGCGATACAGTGGAGGACTCGAACCACATCTTCTTTGCGTGTGTTACGACCCAATTCCTTTGTAGTTGTTTTCGCGAAGCCGTTGGCGGTCACTGGTGCCATACCAACGTCCCCGACCTCTTCGCGGAACCGTTCCCCCATCGGCCCACCACATTAGGTGGCTGTCCATTGGGGTGCTAGCACGGGCGCTCTGGACGGTCCACAATAAACTTGTGATTTAGCGTGTTCCCCTTCGCCGTGCCACTGACGTTGTCTTTAAAATGTGTGGTTTCCTGCAGCTCTGGTGTCCGCTTAGCCGCTCTTCCGACCGAGACGCCATCAACACCATCATCGCCGACCTTCGCTCGATGGCGCTTCGTGTGGCGCCCCCGCTTCCGCCTCCTCCTGAGCAGGATTAGCCTGTTTTGGCTGCCCCACCCCATGCTGGCTCTGGGCGTGTGTGTTTTTAGGGCTTGTTGAGCTGTGCCCTCAGCAGAACCCCGTATTATTTTCGTGTGCTACTTTTTGTGTATGTGTGGGGGTGGTGAACTTATGTTGGATATTGTCCTCTGGCGGGTTGCTTTATATATAAAGTGGGGCGAAAGCCTTTTTCGGTAAACAACCAGAATTTTCTAATCCATCCGATCCAAAAAAAGTGTCGTGGGTTTAGTTCAGCTTTAGTTTAACTCTGAACTAAAGCAATGGCACATTTTTTGGATCGGAGGGAGTAATAAGTAGTAATTAAAATATGTGCTCTTAACTTTTCTCACAGTGAATTATAGGTAGGGAGATGGGTTGGAAATCACTTAACCTTGTCTATGGTCATTGGGTGCTCAATGATCCTTTTTCGTTTGCTCCTTTATGCAGGTCATACCAGATGAGTTCACCACTAATTTCAGAGGTCACATTTACGATAAAGTCAAAGTATAAATAGCAGATGGCAACATTTATAATATTCAGGTTGCCAAGGAACATGATAAGTTTATTCATCGATCAGGGTGGGTGGACTTCAGCAGGGCTTATGAACTTAAACAGTGTGACTCCCTGTTCTCTATATATAGTGGGGACTCCCACTTCAGAGTTAGAATCTTAAAACCAAGTGGTTGCGAGAAAGCATTGTCATGTGTTACAATGAGCTATGGTCCTAATGTCCAAGAAAGAGTCACTTGTCATGCTCTATCACTACCTAGCAAAAAAAGATGTAGAAATGACAGGTTGATGGACGATTGGAAGACTACAAATGTTACTCCAACAGACTCACCTTCAGAGAAATCAAGTTAAGAAATGAACAGTTGAGTATGCAATTTCCATTGCTGCTTTTTAGGATTTCTTTTACTACTTTTTTGTTCTCATTGTTGCCTTCATTATTGATGTTACACAACACAAGATGTCACATCTTCAAAAGAAATTCTGGGGTCCACTAAGTCGCAGTACATATTAGAAAAGGGCTGCATGCTGACTAGTGCTTAGAAAGGCAAGAGTCGACACATTTGTGAAGGAAAGTTGGACTGGAATCCAAATATATGTCACAACCATGAATGAGAAAAGTATGTCTGATGGATGTCTGGTACAATATATGTTGCAGTCAATTATCCTGTTGAATGTACTATAATATCTTGATAGAACTTTGTCGAAATTGTTAAAAGCCTAGCTTTCTGCAAATTACGGCCAGTTCATTTATTTGTAACATGTCACCTGCAAGGATTATGCTATGAAACACCTTCTGCACCAAGAGCAGATGATCAAACTCTCTTATCCTTAGAACAGCAAAACATGGGATGCCAATTTGGCGGTTATCACTGATGGAGCATGCACCCGTTCATGCATCCTTTCTGCTGGTTGGCTGGACTTTGTACGCGACAACAACTTGCAGAAGGTGATATCTGCGCATTCGAAGTGTCAAAGGACATTGATAGAGTGGTAATAAGAGTCCACCTGTTAAAGAATGTCGTGGTAACAGGACACACCAAACCAACTAGCTAGCAAAAGAAGAAATGGACTCACCTAGGGTATGTAGTTACAAGATGCACCATACTGACTTCCAAGCAGAATCAAAATATGGAGGAATCCTGTTGAATCATTCGTACAAAAAGGGAGTGTTGGAATTAAAGTCAATGATGACATTGGCCATTTTTTCAAACTTTCAAAGGTCTCAGGCAGGGAGATCCAATGTCACCCATCCTCTTCAACATAGTTGCAGACATGTTGGCAATTCTAATAGGAAGGGCTAAACAAGGAGGCCAGGTAGGTGGACTGGTGCCGCATCTGGTGGATGGTGGCGTGTCTATCCTACAATATGCTGATGATACTATCCTGTTTATGGAACATGATGTAGCAAAATCCAGGAATATGAAGCTTATTCTCCGTCTCTTTGAACAATTGTCAGGCTTGAAAATCAATTTTCATAAGAGTGACTTGTTTTGTTTTGGGAAAGCCAAAGATGAACAAAACACTTACAAACAATTGTTCGGCTGTGAACTGGGGAGCCTACCGTTCAGTTATCTAGGCATACCTATTCACCATCGGAAGCTTTCCAATAGTGAGTGGAAAAAAGCATCGAGGATCGATTTGAGAAAAAGTTAAGCAGTTGGAAGGGCAAGCTACTCTCATATGGGGGAAGATTAATTCTGATAAACTCGGTACTGACGAGGTGCCGATTTCCTTCTATCCTTCTTTGAGGTACCCGTAGGGGTACACAAAAGGTTGGATTTTTATCGATCTAGATTCTTTTGGCAGAGTGATGATGACAGGAAGAAATACAAATTAGCTAAATGGGATATTATTTGTAGGCCCAAAGAACAAGGAGGTCTGGGAATTGAGAATTTAGAGGTAAAGAATAGATGCCTGCTAAGTAAGTGGCTGTTCGGACTTCCGGTAGAGACAGCAGGCATGTGGGTACAAATTTTACGTAATAAGTACCTACATTCCAAAACCTTATCCCAGGTAAAAGTCAGACCCAATGATTCACCATTATGGAAGGGATTGATGAGAGTAAGGTCAACCTTCTTCCATAGAACTAAATTTATTATTGGAAATGGTGAGGGTACGAGATTCTGGGAGGATTCGTGGTTGGGGGAGATGCCTCAGGCCGTTCAATATCCAGCTCTCTATAATATTGTGCAACACAAGGATGCATATGTAGACACAATACTTCAGTCAAATCCTTTAAATATCCAATTCATACGGTCATTGATAGGTCATCGCTGGGCGGATCGGCTCCACCTTGTCAGGAGACTCATGGATATCCAGTTATCAGAGCAACCTGATAGGGTCCATTGGAAGCTTACGAACAATGAAATATTTATGGTCAAATCGTTGTATCTGAATCTTATTAACAAAACTAACATCCCAAAATCCATTAATATTTGGAGAATCAAGGTAACCTTAAGGATCAAGGTCTTCATGTGGTTTGTGCAGAAGGTGATTCTAACTAAGGATAATTTGGCTAAACGTAATTGGGGGGGGGAGTACTAGATGTAGCTTCTGTGATAATGAGGAGAACATTACACACCTCTTTCTTCAATGTCCACTTGCGAGAGTTCTATGGCAGACAGTTCATATAGCCTTTAATATTGTACCTCCGGATAACATCGACACATTATTTGGAATGTGGCTAGATGGAGTTGATATGATTATTGCTAGACACATACATATGGGAGTTTGTGCACTTCTTTGGGCTATATGGAACTGTAGGAATGATGTGGTTTTTGACACACATACGCATATACATTATTTGCAGGTACTACACAGAGCTGCGGCATTGATCCGTACATGGTCATTACTATGACAGCCCGATGCCGACGTTCCAGAAGATTCCCCTTCTATTCCGTTTTCGTCGTGTGGTTATTTTTATTTGTCGCATCGTCATCGCATCATGCGCATCATCTGTATTGCATCGGCATCCCGTTGCTGCCAGTTTTCAAAACGTGCATCCGTTATTAGTTGCCGGTTCTCGTCGTTGTCCGTTCTGAGCCCGACCACACACGCACGCGCCCGCGACATCGTCGAAATCTTGTTTTTGACAGTGTGTGTAAAGCTTTCTCGGATTGGGTTGGAATTTGACGTGTGGTTTTATTTTAATATAGGTAGGCCGCCTATCAAGTTTCGTCGCAATCGGAGTCCGTCTAGTACCCGAACGGTCGATCGTAGCGGCACCGTATTCGGTCTATCGCCGGACGTTATCGGTGTTTTAAAAATCTCGTTGCCGGGCCGCCCGTTTTCCCTCTCATCTCCGGATAACTACTCTACACGGCCACTTAACCGTTCCCGCATTCGGAATTATTCGAATCCGACCGCACGGTTGGATCCGGAACGAAATTTCGGTAAACCTAGCCCCCCTTTGTCTATAAATAGACCTCCTCTTATTTTTTAGACAACCCCCTCTCCTCTCTCCTCGAGATCCGCGCCCTAACCCTAATTCCCCCTCACACTCTCTCCTCCCACCAGCCCCAGCCGCCGCGGGCCCGCCGAGCCCAGATCGGGCCCGGGCAGGCCCATCCACCGCCGTCGCAGCCTCCCTTCTCCCGTCGAGCCCCGCTGCTCCTACCGAGCTCCGCCATGGCAGCACCTCCCGATCTCCTCCTGCACGCCCGCCTCGCCCATGGCCGCGTCGTCTGACTCCCCCTTCTCCCGCTGCCGAGCCCCTACCTCCCTGCCCGTAGCGAGCCGCCGCTTAGAGCCTGCGCAGCCCCGCCGCCGCGCTACTCCTTCTCCAGCCGGTCAGCCACGCCGCCTCCTAGCCCTGCGAGCACCTCCAGCCTCTGGCCGCGCAGCCCCTGTTGCGCTCCGCTAGGCCGCCCCTCGGTTCCCGCGCCGGATGCGGCAGGCCCGAGGCCGACGAGGTCCCTCCTCGCCAGCCGCTGCGAGCTCCGACCGCGGCCGATCCAGATCGGGATCCCGCCCCGTCCAACCGTCCCGAGCGCCAGCGTTGACCCGCCTGGGCCGGCCCCTCCGCACCCGCCAGTGGGCCCCAGGTCGAGCCGCCGGCCCACTCCGCCCCCGCTGGTTCCTTCGACCAGCTCCACCGCCTCGCCTCCATCGCTCCAGCGGCCCAGTCCAGGCCGGCCCAAGCCGAGGTGAGGTCGCCCTATCCTTAGCCCTGGGCGGCGATTTTTATGTTGCGCCCCAGTTTGGCCCATTAGTTAATTTAGGGATTTTTCAGAATTATTTAAATTCCAGGAAATAGACGAATATTAAATTGCCCGTATCTTTTTACCCGTAAGTCGGATCGTGATGAATTAGATATGGTTTTTGTGCAGAATCTCGCGTAGAATACGATTTTATAACTTGCATATTTGTTTGACGTAGTTTCACGTGCCAAGTGCATAGTTTTACGTGCTGTCCCAATAGGATTTGTCCCGTATTTATTTTTCGCGCGTGTCCGGATTGTTCGAACTCCGTAGTAGAAATGTTCATGGTTTAGGAACCCTTTTACCATGTATTTTAGAGTAGTCGTTGGTATTTTTGCATGTAGGATTCCGTGCCTAGTTTATTTTTCCGCGTTTAGGACATAATCTCGCATTTACGTGTGGCAATATTCTTGTGTTGCAACCCCACATGTTTTATATGTTTTCGCGGTTGGAAAATCCATAGGATTTAACGGTGCATTTAGTTTTAGCTTTGGAGCAAGTTAGTTCGTGTGATATTTTTGCATGTTGCCCTCTTGTCTATTTTGTGGGATTTATTCCGTGCGTGCTATAATCAAGTTGTCAACTAGAGAGTTGCTCTTGGATGTTTAGTCTAGCCCCTCGTAATTTTGGTTGCAATAGAAATCCATGTTTAGGTGTGGTTTGCTTGATTTTTAATTGCTAGGAAATAGTATTGTTTTAGAGATGCTCAAATATTTCTAAGTCTGGAATCTGTTATATTTTGTTGCTGTCTTTGCATGAGTTTATCTTGTGATCTGTAGCTCCTTTGAGGTTGATGCGGTGGAGTTAGTTGTAGACTTTATGATTCTCTAGCATGCTGTGAATTTTCATGCTATTTGGATTCCTGTAGCTTATGGTTTTTCTGCTGTCAATATGCCTTCAGATCGAAAACTGCACTTTCATGAAGTGTTATTTTCACTAAGCCTGAAACAGTGTGTGAGATGCCGTTTTGTGACTTCCTTTCCTAGTGTTCCATGCTTCCATGCTAGGTGTTATTAGTTGTATGTTGTAGTGCTTCTTGCCCTCTCTCGTCTCATGCCTTGGTTGAGCATATTGGATTTGTGTAGCTCGTAGTTGTGGGGTGTAGAAAATGCTATGTGGCTGATTTTGGCAGATTGTAGTCATTTCTTGTTTAGCTCATAGTTGTTGAACCGTTGCTCCGTTTTGATCGTGTCCTATATCAAACTTGCTTAGAATCTCGTGTAGTTTCATTTTATCTTGCCGGTTGTGTGTTTTGAGATGTTGTGGTTGTTGGAATTATGCCCTAGAGGCAATAATAAATGTATAGTTATTATTATAATTCCTGTATCAAGATAATAGTTTATTATCCATGCTATAATTGTATTGAATGAAGACTCATTTACATGTGTGGATACATAGACAAAACACCGTCCCTAGCATGCCTCTAGTTGGCTAGCCAGTTGATCGATGATAGTCAGTGTCTTCTGATTATGAACAAGGTGTTGTTGCTTGATAACTGGATCACGTCATTGGGAGAATCACGTGATGGACTAGACCCAAACTAATAGACGTAGCATGTTGATCGTGTCATTTTGTTGCTACTGTTTTCTGCGTGTCAAGTATTTATTCCTATGACCATGAGATCATATAACTCACTGACACCGGAGGAATGCTTTGTGCGTATCAAACGTCACAACGTAACTGGGTGACTATAAAGATGCTCTACAGGTATCTCCGAAGGTGTTAGTTGAGTTAGTATGGACCAAGACTGGGATTTGTCACTCCGTGTGACGGAGAGGTATCTCGGGGCCCACTCGGTAATACAACATCACACACAAGCCTTGCAAGCAATGTAACTTAGTGTAAGTTGCGGGATCTTGTATTACGGAACGAGTAAAGGGACTTGCCGGTAAACGAGATTGAAATAGGTATGCGGATACTGACGATCGAATCTCGGGCAAGTAACATACCGAAGGACAAAGGGAATGACATACGGGATTATACGAATCCTTGGCACTGAGGTTCAAACGATAAGATCTTCGTAGAATATGTAGGATCCAATATGGGCATCCAGGTCCCGCTATTGGATATTGACCGAGGAGTCTCTCGGGTCATGTCTACATAGTTCTCGAACCCGCAGGGTCTGCACACTTAAGGTTCGATGTTCTTTTATGCGTATTTGAGTTATATGGTTGGTTACCGAATGTTGTTCGGAGTCCCGGATGAGATCACAGACGTCACGAGGGTTTCCGGAATGGTCCAGAAACGAAGATTGATATATAGGATGACCTCATTTGATTACCGGAAGGTTTTTGGAGTTACCGGGAATGTATCGGGAATGACGAATGGGTTCCGGGAGTTCACCGGGGGGGGGGGGGGGGCAACCCACCCCGGGGAAGCCCATAGGCTTTGGGGAGACACACCAGCCCTTAGTGGGCTGGTGGGACAGCCCCAAGGGGGCCTATGCGCCAAGAGAAGGAAATCAAAGGAAAAAGAAAAAAAAAGAGGGAAGAAGTGGGAAGGGAGGGGGACTCCTCCCACCAAACCAAGTCCAACTCGGTTTGGGGGGGGAGTCCTCCCCCCCTTGGCTCGGCCGACCCCTTGAGGGTCCCTTGGACCCCAAGGCAAGGTCCCCCTCCCTCCTCCTATATATATGGGGCTTTTAGGGCAGATTTGAGACGACTTTCTCACGGCTGCCAGACCACATACCTCCATAGTTTTTCCTCTAGATCACGTTTCTGCGGAGCTCGGGCGGAGCCCTGCTGAGACAAGATCATCACCAACCTCCGGAGCGTCGTCACGCTGCCGGAGAACTCTTCTACCTCTCCGTCTCTCTTGCTGGATCAAGAAGGCCGAGATCATCGTCGAGCTGTACGTGTGCTGAACGCGGAGGTGCCGTCCGTTCGGTACTAGATCGTGGGACTGATCGCGGGATTGTTCGCGGGGCGGATCGAGGGACGTGAGGACGTTCCACTACATCAACCGCGTTCTCTAAACGCTTCTGCTGTACGATCTACAAGGGTACGTAGATCACTCATCCCCTCTCGTAGATGGACATCACCATGATAGGTCTTCGTGCGCGTAGGAATTTTTTTGTTTCCCATGCGACGTTCACCAACAGTGGCATCATGAGCTAGGTTCATGCGTAGATGTCTTCTCGAGTAGAACACAAAAGGTTTTGTGGGCGGTGATGTGCATTTTGCTGCCCTCCTTAGTCTTTTCTTGATTCCGCGGTATTGTTGGATTGAAGCGGCTTGGACCGACATTACTCGTACGCTTACGAGAGACTGGTTTCATCGTTACGAGTAACCCCCTTTGCTCAAAGATGACTGGCAAGTGACGGTTTCTCCAACTTTAGTTGAATCGGATTTGACCGGGGAGGTCCTTGGATGAGGTTAAATAGCAACTCATATATCTCCGTTGTGGTGTTTGCGTAAGTAAGATGCGATCCTACTAGATACCCTTGGTCACCACGTAAAACATGCAACAACAAAATTAGAGGACGTCTAACTTGTTTTTGCAGGGTATGATTGTGATGTGATATGGCCAATGATGTGATGTGATATATTGGATGTATGAGATGATAATGTTGTAATAGAAATATCGACTTGCACGTCGATGGTACGGCAACCGGCAGGAGCCATAGGGTTGTCTTTATACTAACATATGTGCTTGCAGATGCGTTTACTATTTTCCTAGGATGTAGCTTTAGTAGTAATAGCATAAGTAGCATGACAACCCCGATGGCAACACGTTGATGGATGATCATGGTGTGGCGCCGGTGACAAGAAGATCGTGCCGGTGCTTTGGTGATGGAGATCAAGAAGCACGTGATGATGGCCATATCATGTCACTTATGAATTGCATGTGATGTTAATCCTTTTATGCACCTTATTTTGCTTAGAACGACGGTAGCATTATGAGGTGATCTCTCACTAAAATTTCAAGACGAAACTGTGTTCTCCCCGACTGTGCACCGTTGCTACAGTTCGTCGTTTCGAGACACCACGTGATGATCGGGTGTGATAGACTCAACGTTCACATACAACGGGTGCAAAACAGTTGCGCACGCGGAACACTCGGGTTAAGCTTGACGAGCCTAGCATGTGCAGACATGGCCTCGGAACACATGAGACTGAAAGGTCGATCATGAATCATATAGTTGATATGATTAGCATAGGGATGCTTACCACTGAAACTATACTCAACTCACGTGATGATCGGACTTGGGATAGTGTAAGTGGATCATGAACCACTCAAATGACTAGAGAGATGTACTTTTTGAGTGGGAGTTTAGCATATAATTTGATTAAGTTGAACTCTAATTATCTTGAACATAGTCTAAGTCCACTTTGAATATATTTGTGTTGTAGATCATGGCTCACGCAAGTGTCATCCTGAATTTTAATACGTTCCTAGAGAAAGCTAAGTTGAAAGATGATGGAAGCAACTTTGTAGACTGGGCTCGTAATCTTAAGCTAATCTTACAAGCTGGAAAGAAGGATTATGTCCTTAATGCTGCGCTAGGAGATGAACCACCCGCTACGGCTGATCAGGATGTTAATAACGCTTGGTTAGCACGTAAGGAGGACTACTCAATAGTTCAATGTGCAGTCTTGTATGGCTTAGAACCGGGACTTCAACGTCGCTTTGAGCGTCATGGAGCATTTGAGATGTTCCAGGAGTTGAAGTTTATCTTTCAGAAGAACGCCCGGATCGAGAGGTATGAGACCTCCGATAAATTCTATGCTTGCAAGATGGAGGAAAACTCGTCTGTCAGTGAACATGTGCTCAAAATGTCTGGGTACTCAAACCGTCTAGCTGAACTGGGGATTGAACTCCCGCAAGAAGCTATCACTGACAGAATCCTTCAATCACTGCCGCCAAGCTTTAAAGGCTTTGTGTTGAACTACAACATGCAAGGGATGAACAAGTCTCCCGGCGAGTTGTTTGCGATGCTGAAAGTCGCAGAGTCTGAACTCCGTAAAGAGCATCAAGTGTTGATGGTGAGCAAGACCACTAGTTTCAAGAGAAACGGCAAAGGAAAGAAGGGCAATTCGAAGAAGAGCGGCAAGCCTGTTGCCAATCCGCCGAAGAAGCCCAAAGCTGGACCTAAGCCTGAAACAGAGTGCTTCTATTGCAAGGGTATGGGTCACTGGAAGCGCAATTGCCCCAAGTATCTGGCAGATAAGAAGGCGGGCAAAGAAAAATCAGGTATATTTGATATACATGTTATTGATGTGTACTTAACCGGCTCTCGTAGTAGTGCCTGGGTATTTGATACCGGTTCTGTTGCTCACATTTGCAACTCGAAGCAGGAACTGCGGAATAGACGAAGGCTGGCGAAAGACGAAGTGACAATGCGCGTAGGAAACGGTTCCAAGGTTGATGCAATCGCCGTCGGCACAGTGTCACTTCAGCTACCATCGGGATTAGTGATGAACTTAAATCATTGTTATTTAGTGCCTGCGTTGAGCATGAACATTATATCTGGATCTTGTTTATTGCGAGACGGTTACTCTTTTAAGTCTGAGAATAATGGTTGTTCTATTTCTATGAGTAACATCTTTTATGGTCATGCACCGAATGTGAGAGGATTGTTCATATTGAATCTTGATAGCGATACGCATATACATAACATTGATACCAAAAGAGTTAGAGTAAACAATGATAGCGCCATATTTTTGTGGCACTGCCGCTTGGGTCATATTGGTGTAAAGCGCATGAAGAAATTCCATGCTGATGGACTTTTGGAGTCACTTGACTTTGATTCACTTGACATGTGCGAACCATGCCTCATGGGCAAGATGACTAAGACTCCGTTCTCCGGAACAATGGAGCGTGCAAGTGACTTGTTGGAAATCATACATACCGATGTGTGTGGTCCAATGAGCGTGGAGGCACGCGGCGGATATCGTTATTTTCTCACCTTCACTGACGATTTAAGTAGATATGGTTATGTCTACTTGATGAAGCACAAGTCTGAAACATTTGAAAAGTTCAAGCAATTTCAGAGTGAAGTGGAAAATCATCGTAACAAGAAGATCAAGTTCCTGCGGTCTGATCGTGGGGGTGAATATCTGAGTTTCGAGTTTGGTGCTCACTTAAGACAATGTGGAATTGTTTCGCAGTTAACACCGCCTGGAACACCACAGCGTAATGGTGTGTCCGAACGTCGTAATCGTACTTTGTTAGAGATGGTGCAATCTATGATGTCTCTTACTGATTTGCCGTTATCATTTTGGGGTTATGCATTAGAAACAGCTGCATTCACTTTAAATAGGGCACCATCAAAATCCGTTGAGACGACACCATACGAACTGTGGTATGGCAAAAGACCAAAGTTGTCGTTTCTTAAAGTTTGGGGATGTGATGCTTATGTCAAAAAGCTTCAGCCTGAAAAGCTGGAACCGAAAGCGGAAAAATGCGTCTTCATAGGTTACCCAAAAGAGACAGTTGGGTACACCTTCTATCTCAAATCCGAGGGCAAAGTGTTTGTTGCTAAGAACGGAACTTTTCTCGAGAAGGAGTTTCTCTCGAGAGAATTGAGTGGGAGGAAGATAGAACTTGACGAGGTTGTCGAACCTCTCATCCCTTTGGATGGTGGCGCAGGGCAAGGGGAAACCTCTGTCATTGCGACGCCGGTTGAGGAGGAAGTTAATGATGATGATCATGAAACTCCAGTTCAAGTTTCTGTTGAACCACGCAGGTCGACGAGATCACGCGCTGCTCCAGAGTGGTACGGTAATCCCGTCTTATCAATCATGTTGTTAGACAACAATGAACCTGCAAATTATGAAGAAGCAATGGTGGGCCCAGATTCCAACAATTGGCTAGAAGCCATGAAATCCGAGATAGGATCCATGTATGAGAACAAAGTGTGGACTTTGGAGATACTACCTGAGGGCCGCAAGGCTATTCAGAACAAATGGATCTTTAAGAAGAAGACGGACGCTGACGGTAATGTGACCGTTTATAAAGCTCGACTTGTGGCAAAGGGTTTTTCACAAGTTCCAGGAGTTGACTACGATGAGACCTTCTCACCCGTAGCGATGCTTAAGTCCGTCAGAATCATGTTAGCAATAGCTGCATTTTTCGATTATGAAATCTGGGAGATGGATGTCAAAACGGCGTTCCTTAAACGGTTTCCTTAAGGAAGAGTTGTATATGATGCAACCCGAAGGTTTTGTCGATCCTAAAAATGCTGACAAGGTGTGCAACCTCCAGCGATCCATTTATGGACTGGTGCAAGCATCTCGGAGTTGGAACAAACGCTTTGATGAGGTGATCAAAGCATTTGGGTTTATACAAGTGGTTGGAGAATCTTGTATTTACAAGAAAGTGAGTGGGAGCTCTGTGGCGTTTCTAATATTATATGTGGATGACATATTACTGATTGGAAACAACGTAGAGCTTTTGGAGAGCATAAAAGGTTACTTGAATAAAAGTTTCTCTATGAAGGACCTAGGAGAAGCTGCTTACATTCTAGGCATTAAGATCTATAGGGATAGATCGAAACGCCTGATAGGACTTTCACAAAGCACATACCTTGATAAAGTTTTGAAGAGGTTCAAAATGGAACAGTCCAAGAAAGGGTTCTTGCCAGTTTTACAAGGTACGAGATTGAGTAAGACTCAGTGCCCAGCAACTGATGAAGATAGAGAGCATATGTGCTCCGTCCCCTATGCTTCAGCCATAGGTTCTATCATGTATGCGATGCTGTGCACTAGACCGGATGTTAGCCTGGCCATAAGTATGGCAGGTAGGTTCCAGAGTAATCCAGGAGTGGATCACTGGACAGCGCTCAAGAATATCCTGAAGTACCTGAAAAGGACTAAGGAGATGTTTCTCGTGTATGGAGGTGACGAAGAGCTCGCCGTAAAAGGTTACGTCGATGCAAGCTTTGACACAGATCCGGATGACTCTAAGTCGCAAACCGGATACGTATTTATTCTTAATGGGGGTGTAGTAAGCTGGTGCAGTTCCAAGCAAAGCGCCGTAGCAGATTCTACATGTGAAGCGGAGTACATGGCTGCCTCGGAGGCGGCTAAGGAGGGTGTCTGGATGAAGCAGTTCATGACGGATCTTGGAGTGGTGCCAAGTGCACTGGATCCAATAACCTTGTTCTGTGACAACACTGGTGCCATTGCCTTAGCAAAGGAACCAAGGTTTCACAAGAAGACCAGACACATCAAACGATGCTTCAACCTCATCTGCGACTACGTCGAGGAGGAGGACGTAAATATATGCAAAGTGCACACGGATCTGAATGTAGCAGACCCGCTGACTAAACCTCTTCCACGGCCAAAACATGATCGACACCAGAACTGTATGGGTGTTAGATTTATTACAATGTAATTCACATGGTGATGTGAAGGCTAGATTATTGACTCTAGTGCAAGTGGGAGACTGTTGGAATTATGCCCTAGAGGCAATAATAAATGTATAGTTATTATTATAATTCCTGTATCAAGATAATAGTTTATTATCCATGCTATAATTGTATTGAATGAAGACTCATTTACATGTGTGGATACATAGACAAAACACCGTCCCTAGCATGCCTCTAGTTGGCTAGCCAGTTGATCGATGATAGTCAGTGTCTTCTGATTATGAACAAGGTGTTGTTGCTTGATAACTGGATCACGTCATTGGGGGAATCACGTGATGGACTAGACCCAAACTAATAGACGTAGCATGTTGATCGTGTCATTTTGTTGCTACTGTTTTCTGCGTGTCAAGTATTTATTCCTATGACCATGAGATCATATAACTCACTGACACCGGGGGAATTCTTTGTGTGTATCAAACGTCGCAACGTAACTGGGTGACTATAAAGATGCTCTACAGGTATCTCCGAAGGTGTTAGTTGAGTTAGTATGGACCAAGACTGGGATTTGTCACTCCGTGTGACGGAGAGGTATCTCGGGGCCCACTCGGTAATACAACATGACACACAAGCCTTGCAAGCAATGTAACTTAGTGTAAGTTGCGGGATCTTGTATTACGGAACGAGTAAAGAGACTTGCCGGTAAACGAGATTGAAATAGGTATGCAGATACTGACGATCGAATCTCGGGCAAGTAACATACCGAAGGACAAAGGGAATGACATACGGGATTATACGAATCCTTGGCACTGAGGTTCAAATGATAAGATCTTCGTAGAATATGGAGGATCCAATATGGGCATCCAGGTCCCGCTATTGGATATTGACCGAGGAGTCTCTCGGTTCATGTCTACATAGTTCTCGAACCCGCAGGGTCTGCACACTTAAGGTTCGACGTTGTTTTATGCGTATTTGAGTTATATGGTTGGTTACCGAATGTTGTTCGGAGTCCCGGATGAGATCACGGACGTCACGAGGGTTTCCAGAATGGTCCGGAAACGAAGATTGATATATAGGATGACCTCATTTGATTACCGGAAGGTTTTCGGAGTTACCGGGAATGACGAATGGGTTCCGGGAGTTCACGGGGGGGGGGGGGGGGGGGGGCAACCCACCCCGGGGAAGCCCATAGGCTTTGGGGAGACACACCAGCCCTTAGTGGGCTGGTGGGACTGCCCCAAGGGGCCTATGCGCCAAGAGAAGGAAATCAAAGGAAAAAGAAAAAAAAAGAGGGAAGAAGTGGGAAGGGAGGGGGACTCCTCCCACCAAACCAAGTCCAACTCGGTTTGGGGGGGGAGTCCTCCCCCCCTTGGATCGGCCGACCCCTTGAGGGTCCCTTGGACCCCAAGGCAAGGTCCCCCTCCCTCCTCCTATATATATGGGGCTTTTAGGGCGGATTTGAGACGACTTTCTCACGGCTGCCCGACCACATACCTCCATAGTTTTTCCTCTAGATCACGTTTCTGGGGAGCTCGGGCGGAGCCCTGCTGAGACAAGATCATCACCAACCTCCGGAGCGCCGTCATGCTGCCGGAGAACTCTTCTACCTCTCCGTCTCTCTTGCTGGATCAAGAAGGCCGAGATCATCGTCGAGCTGTACGTGTGCTGAACGCGGAGGTGCCGTCCGTTCGGTACTAGATCGTGGGACTGATCGCGGGATTGTTCACGGGGCGGATCGAGGGACGTGAGGACGTTCCACTACATCAACCGCGTTCTCTAAACGCTTCTGCTGTACGATCTACAAGGGTACGTAGATCACTCATCCCCTCTCGTAGATGGACATCACCATGATAGGTCTTCGTGCGCGTAGGAAATTTTTTGTTTCCCATGCGACGTTCCCCAACAGTGGTTTCCATTTGCACACATATTGCATTCATGCCATCATATCTTGCGGTGCTTGTATCTTTTGAACCGTAGCTTCGTTGGAGATGTTCTCTATGTGTAAATTGCTTGTAACAACGCGTAGAATCACGTGAACCTATTTGTTTTGCTGTTTAACAACCATTTAAATGTGTTAGTTAAGGTCTGGACAGAATTGTAAATTAACATGTGAGGTCGTTTCAGAGGTGCTATATGTCATTTTCGACCTCATTTAAAATGCCTAGATAGGTAGTTTAATTACGCTTCACATCTTTCCATCTTTAACCACATTTAATATAGGTATGTATGTAATCGGGATACAACTAAACAATTAAATGTGGAGTTTCGTCGATATGCAACTCGTTGCATATCGAGCTTCACTTAATGTGTAGTGTTTGATTGTCGTGAATTGCCATGCCGTGACTTGCGTGTATTGAGCTGCTCATGCATCATATGTGTTGTGCATCATGTGGTGAATATCGTGTGTTGATTCTTGTTTCCGGTTTCCTTTGTCTCGATAGAGATCCGCAAGCGTGTCGGATTGTGAGGACCCGTTCGACTACATCGGTTCGTCTGCTTCACGGAGTCATTCTTCTTCCAAGCGGGATCTCAGGCAAGATGACCATTTCCCTAGATACCATTACTATCATTTCCATGCTAGTATTATCGTTTCTATCGCTTTGTCTCGTTGCCTACCACATGTTAAATATCAGCCTCTCAACAATGCCATGAAAACCTTCAACCTGTTCACAACCTAGCAAACCACTGATTGACTATGTTACTGCTTGCTTAACCATGTTGTTAGCGTTGCTATTTGCAGGTGCAGTTGCTTCCATCTGATAACATGGGTTCCTTGTTGTATCACCCTATTAAATGCTATTTAATTTAATGGACCTATATACTTGGTAAAAGGTGGAAGGCTCGGCCTTTCTACCCTGGTGTTTTGTTCCACCTTTGCCCCTTTAGTTTCGGCTATCGGTGTTATGTTCCATAATTGAGCGCTCCTAACACAACCGTGGTTGTTATGGGGACCCCCTTGATAATTCGTTGTAGATTAAAGCTGGTCTGGCAAGGCCCAACTTTGGTACTACATTTGCCTAATAACGTAATAAAATTGCATCGGGACTTTCCGGACCCCGAGGATAATTAATCAATCCCCCTGGCCCAGTGCTCTGCATGAGTGTTGGTCCACCCACCTAGCAGTTGGTGGTGCCACCTCGGGGCAACTCGAGGTTTGGCTACCGTCCACTATGCATAGACGGTGTGTCCTGAGAACGAGATACGCGGCTCCTATCGGGTTCGTCGACACACCGGGTGGCCTTGCTAGATTATTTTTACCTTTGATGAGATATCTTGTGCATCGGGATTCCGGTGATGCTTTGGCTAATCTCAGAGTTGAGGTTTTCCACAAAGGAGTCCGACGATATCGCGAGCTTCGTGATTGAGGATTTCTATGCGGCTTGTGGTAATTTGTGATGGACTAGTTGGAGCACCCCTGCAGGGTTAAATCTTTTCGGAAAGCCGTGCCCGCGGTTATGTGGCAACGTGGAAACTTTGTTTAACACTGGTTCTAGATAACTTGAACTTAACTTAATTAAAACATGCCAACCGTGTGCGTAACCGTGACTGTCTCTTTCGTGAGTTCCTTCTCCGATCGAGGACACGGTGGGGTTATGTCTGACGTAAATAGGTGTTCAGGATCATTCATTTGATCATCAGTAGTTCATGTCCTTTACGCTTAGATCATCCCCCCTCTTTATTCTTGTACTCGTAAGTTATCCACCTCATATTATGCTTAGGCGCTTGCTGGAGCCTCACCACTTAACCATACCTCACCTATTAAGTGTTGCTAGTCTTGATACCTTGGAAACGAGATTGTTGAGTCCCTTGTGGCTCACAGATTACTACAACACTAGTTGCAGCTACAGGTAAAGGATACTTGACGCGAGCGCGTTGATTGTTCATTTGGAGTTGCTTCTTCTTCTTCTTCATCGATCTAGGATGGGTTCCAGGCCGGCAACCTGGGATAGCACGTCGTTCTTCTTTTCTCGTTTGTTTTCGTCCGTAGTCGGACCACTACAAGAAATATGATCGATAATGACCCACCATTTTGGTCAAAGAATCGTCATTTGTATCATGTTACGACCTTTTTTTGACCAAATTCAGAGGGTCAACAGTTGGCCGTCAAGAATGAACAACCATGACCTTTTCAGTATTTTGGTCAAGTATTCTTTGACCAAAAAACTTAGGTCATAAAATCTTTGACCAATTTTTTTGGTCATTACATGTGTACCTGAACCACATAGAAGCTGACATGGCATCAGCCACGTGGCTAAGCTGATGATGTGGCGGATCACCAATGACTGAAAAATAAGGTCACAATTTTACTAGCCCAATCCAAATCAAACAACTAAATGGGCTAGGCCCAACAATTCAGATCAATATTTGATATTCCAGCCCATTACTATTTTTATCTAGGACCAGGCCTTATTTTTGCACAGTTTTCATACACTAGGCATCATAGATAATTCCGACAAAAAAACATTATGTTAAATAGTCCCGGTCATTTAAGCAATAAGCATAAACTTTACAAACATGCACCACATAAAATAGTTAGGCCTTCAACTCCACTACAAATCCAGTTACAATGAAGCTTCATCCAGTTACAACTCCAGCCCTAGAACCTAGTAACTATTACTAAAATGAGCACATAAAGAGAATGAAAGGTGCAATGAAGCTTCATCTCAGTCAAACATGTTACAATGACTAACAGTTAACTGGTCCTACATTACATTGTGAAATGAGCACAATATGTGATTTGACTTGTAACTATATTCATGTGTGTATACTAAGTGTGCGTGATACAATTGAAGCCCCAGCTGCCATATCTTCTTTATTGCTCCGGAGGAACGAAGGAACATGTGTAGCAGTCTCCATTATCTTCCCAGCCCAGGCCGATAAATTTCCATCTAAAATTTATGTGCACACATTCAAAATCAAAAGATACAGTATAATGTAGGTATCAGTTAGAAAGTTACTGCATGAATGGAAACACCTTTTGGGTGACTCATCGGCACTCCAATCTATAGAAAATAGTAGCTTGCACTAAATTAAGATTAACTGGCCTATATATGTAGTAAGGAATAAACTTATGAGCCATTGTGGCCAACTAAATTTACATCAGCTCCATAGCAGTTTTGAGTTATCACTCTCTCTAGCAAATGGAACAATTAACAGGACATAATCTTAAAACTTATATGGATTTCACCATTTGAACTACATATATTAAGTTGTACTGTTCTGGACTCGTGAGCCAAAGGGACCGATCAACTCAACTAGACACCACAGTAAACTTGCATTGTTACCCCTATAGGGTTTCCTACAGTTCTTTCACATGACATAATTGTCAGCATTCTGTTGTTTAAATGACCCAGTAGCTATCTATATGCAGAGCTCTAATTTCTTATTATGCAATCTTTTTAACCCAGCATTCTATAAAGGACCTGATATTAAAATTAAAATATTAGCCAAATAACAGTTTTGTGTTTCTCCCCTTGCCACTCTTGTATCATATAAAGCCTGAACTTCTTGAAGTATTATGTTTGATTGTCACGTTTATACGAGAAAACAACTAAAACAGGTAGTGATACAACTTTGATCACGGCTAAAAAAAGTGTAAAACATCTAAACTTAACTTAGAAACGATTAGGGAAGCATGAAAATTATGAATACCTTTGAACTGAAGGAACCATTTTCTTTGGGGACGCCCTGGAATATGCTTTATGTATCCTGCACATTTCATAGGCAAAGAGTTCAACAAGCACAGGGAAAAATATATAACTAGTTCAAGAAAATGTCTAGCCATCTCCTGGTAGTTTTGCAAAGGCGCAAAACCAAAGCAGTGACATGATCAATCAAGCAAGAAAATGCAAGTAGTGGACTAAGGTTACATACAGATAGGACGTGGATACTGGCTAAACAAACACTTGGCTTAACCCCTGAAGCTATAATTTAACTAATGGAATGGCGTTAGTAAGCATCTGGTTTTTGTAGTTTAGGTGGCTCCATATATTCAGTATTTCACAGACTGCATTTCAATACCGCACCTACTAAGCTGAACTTTTTTTTAAATGTCTACAGGTGGCGACTGCCCGCCTGAACGATTTCCATTAAATTTCTTACACGATCAATAGTTTCTTTACAGGGAGTTTTAAACAGAGGGGGGTAACCCTATGGGAAAAATGCACAAAGAAAATAAGCTACAACAATGTGGAGAAGTTTTTGACCCAGGCCTGGAGAATTGATGATGCATATGATGGCAGGCCCTAGTTCAATATCATGCAGAGCCACTGAGCCACATGCTGCCCTGAAATTGAGCAAGTTGGTGTAACTCAAAAAAAAATATATAACAATAAGCACTTGACTTTGTATAAATGAATTGGTACAGAACTTACACATCAAGGAAAATTGTTTTTATCCACTTTTTACTTTAAGCAATATAATGCTCTACAGTTAGCTCAAGTAACATGAAGTTTGAACCAAAAAATACCGAGTTAAGCAACCAAAATAAACTATCTGTCAACACAAATAAAATATGGAAATCAAGCAAAAGAAAAGGACTCTATTAGGCTTGACGTATTAACATTGAACTCTAGTATATGTTACTGCATCACATGTTAGAAAAGCCACATAATAATCCATCATTCATTCTGAACCACATGCAAGATTTAGGATATAACAAGAATTGAACTAGTAGAACTCTTATCCTTCCTGGATTATTTTGACTGCTACTAGTAGAACTACATATACAATGAACTAGTACCACACTTTGGTATCCCTGGTAGATACTACACCTGTCAATTCTCTGCCTCCTAAACAATGGGCAAGTAGACACAACTATGCACTTACATAATAAACAGACAACAGTCCATATGTAGTTGCATCATCATGTGTAGAGAAAAAAGCAAAGTCATGTCTGCAGCAGTAGAGAGCCATAATTCTACCAGGAGACAACACAAGACTTTTTTTCAGAGAGGTAAAAAGCATACAAGTAGTCGCGCTAGCAGATGAGATCGGGATGGAACCACGGAAGGCAAAACGAGTGCGTACACATGAGTTTTAATTCTATCTCCAGATAGACTCTAAAGACCTAAAAACCTTACTGGTAACTGACACTAGCAGCAAACTTAAGCTTGCACTCAACACACTGACGGAAACTAGCTAGCAGCAAACCTAAGCTTGCTTGCAAACAACACCGTGAGATGTACTAGTAGAATGCACTGAACACGTCATCAAAAGACTAAACTTTCCCCACACTCAATCGCCGGCTGGCCAGAGTTCTAGCCAGCAGCGCAACACAATGGAGATCCAAACAACAACCGTAGAACGCGCGCGGGGCGGGCCGGTAGGGGATTGGATCGGACGGCGTGGGTGCAGAGCTGGATGGGGCGCATGGCGGCGTCGAGCGTGGAGAGGCGACTGTCGAAGGAGTCGAGGATGGATACTACGACGTCCGTGGTTGCCTGGCTCCTCCCCAGCGACTCCCGCATCAGCGCCGCGTCCTACACCAGGCCCTCCATCCCCTCGCCCATCGTCGCTCCTCCTCCTGGAGAGCTTGGGTCGGAGAGGCGGGACGGATCTGGGGGACGTGACGGGATGGGATCCTCGGCGGCCTTCCCGAGCAGCTCCCGCATGGTGTAGGGGCGCCAGCCATCCGCGCTCGTCCCCGCGCCCTTTGGAGGGTCCGTTCTCACCGGGACATCTTCAACCGTCGGGGCTCCGATCTCATCGGAACCTCTTCAACTGCGCGGACTCCTCCATGTCCAGCATCCAGAGGGGAGAGAGAGGGGTTGCAGGAGAGGAGAGATGGATGTGTTGGGCGGGGTGGGAGGGAAGTGATGGGAGGTGGGAGGCCAGGCACGCGAAGGAGGTGGTGGGCTGGTGGCGGCGGCGAGGAGAAGGGGACGAGGGAGGAAGAGTGCGATGGGGGGAAGGGATCTGAGCTAGGGTTTGGGTTGCGGGTGGGGGATCTGAGATAGATGGATGGATGGATGTGGGATGGAGAGATGGATGGATGGATGGATGGGCGCCATGTCATCAATCCATGGGAAGAGTTGTGATTGGTTCGGAAAATCAATGATTTAAAATAATTTTTAGGTACTAAAAGTAGAGGAAGTTTGTGAAATATCTATCAAAATATTTACCAAAAAGGCACCACACAAATTTTCAGTAGAGTTAGACCACATTTTATGGATGAGGACCAATTTGTATGCATTTCCGATCTTTCTAGTTATTTTTAATCATTTTCTGAGTGGCAAAAATGGTTTTTTTTGTAAAGAACCTATCAAATATTTGTTGCAAAATTGGACTCCATCAATTTTCTCAAATACTAGTACATATTTAATATATAATTAACCAAATGGTTGGGTGTCAAAAGCTTTTATCCACCTCTCGTGAAAAAAAAAAATTCTGCCGATTTTGTTGGAAGCGGGTCAAATTTGAACTGCAGGTGTCTCATAATTTGCTATTTATTTTTTTCAAAAATCATTTATAGGTACAAAAGTATCTATTTAACCAGAGATCCAACAAAATTTTGGCAAGATTCAACCCCTAGCTATGAACGGTCATGCCCGCCGTTTCGACCGCATTTTGAAACGGGCATAACAAATTCAAAACAAAATAACAATGATTTGGGTAGGAAAGAATGCCCAAAAATATCGAGGGCAATCAAGAAAATATAAATTTCGACCTGTCAACGTACTTATACTTTGTGGCCTTGTCGACACCTATACAAGACATGTAGGCGAATTTGTCAAGTTGTCTGCCTAGTCACCTCTATTTAAGCCTTTGACCTTCTTAATTTTGTCATGAAGGACCTACAATGCGGGCACAAATAGACCTACACATGCCAGTGACCATTTTGTGCAATAGGATTATGACCTTCTTGATAGAGATGGTCAAAATTTTATAGGGTTTGGACCCTCTTAGACACTTCATGACCTTTTTGTAAATTTTAGTCACAGATCTATGACCAATTCAACCGACGTCATTATTTTTTGTCATAAACGAGCTTATTTCTTATAGTGGACCCTGCTCTATCCCTGACGTGACTCTGATGTAGCTTGTGGCGAGTGTAAGCCAATTCTATATATCTCTTCTTTTCAGTACATGTACTTGTAACGATATCCATTCTTACGAAACGACGAGATGTGCTTCTATCCCTGACGAGGCCCTCGTGCTAAATTGAGGATAGGATCGCATCTTGGGCGTGACAAGTTGGTATCAGAGCAATACCGACCTAGGAGCTCCCTTGATTGATCGAACTTGGCCGAGTCGAGTCTAGTGAAAAACTACTTTGAGTCTAGTTATATATCGGAGAGTAGGATTCTTTTTCTCCTCTTCTATGCTCTAGAGAGGAATCTTGACGTAATAATTTAATTCTACTCCTCTTCTCACTCAAATTTTTTTAGGATCACGCGGATATTTTTGGAATCTATATGATGTCGATGTGATGGAGTTCTGTCTTGGTGCCTCCTATCTGACTTGATTTCTTCCGGGGAGTTGAGCTCCAGGGGATTCTCGAGCACATCGTTATCATTCAGATTTCTGAGTATCTCACAATGAAGGATGTTCGTAATTGCTTCAATACTAGTAGTGGTGAGATAACCCCGATGTCCCCAGTACTGGTGCAGATTGTTCGGGAGTACTCCCATACTTTGTATCGTTGTGATCACGAGGGTCTGTAGTAGATGAAGGTCCGAGATTCTGGTTATGTGTTGATGGATGTGATACATTGGACAAGTTAGTATAGGAGTTGTGTGATATATTACTCCTTGTATCCGTGTACCAGATTGCATGACCAGAAATTTCGGGAAATCTTACATGGGAATTCAAGTAGTTACTTATAGGACAATCTTCCAACAAATGCATGATGTTAGGTTGGGGTTCGACATCTAGTGGATTTGTTTGTTGATGGTCGTCTTACAGTGGTTCTTGTTGTGTCTTAAAGAGTCCTTGTAGCTTGCTACGACTCGGGGACGCTTTGTATGTCCTGTGCACTGCCTTCTACATGATGGCTACTATAAGGTTCGAGCCCGTGCGATCCTGTCCACGAAAGTATCGGACGAAATCTTTCTCATGAGTTTGTTCTGGCTAATTGCAAGCCACATCCTTATTTTAGTTGGAATATGGTAATTCAAGTTGCTTTGATGTCAAATGGTGATTTCATATCTTTCCAAGAGCGGTTCTCATATTTCTATGGGAATGCTAATTAGTTCTTTGGCTCAAATCAAATTGTCTATCAATTCTTGTCAACCGGAGTCGTCATGTTAATTCTTTTCCAACCGGTGTGCTTCTCTTCAGTTAATCATATCCTTTCCAAATTCTGCAAGATCATTCTCTCAATTCTTTTCCGGAGTTTGTCTCATCTGTCTCAAGTTGTCTTTGTTTTTCCCTGCCCTCCCACCCTTTTCTTCACTGATTCAATTTTCATCCAAGAGTGTTCTTTTCATTGTGCTTCCGCTGTCTGTTCTTTTCTCTCTTACCCGGTGATTCATTGTGAAGATTCTCAGGACATTCGTGTCATATTTGTTCATTCTTGTCATCCATACCGGTGAATTTAATTCAGTTTGCCGTGTTCATCATATCCTTTTCATCCTTGTAAATTCTTTCCCATGTTGAAGATTCTTATCAGCCTATCGTGTTATTCATTCATCTCTTTTCTATCCGGTGTGTTGAAGATATCTTAGAGTTTCTTGTTCCAGATCTTTCATTCTTTCGAGGTTCTCAACCTCATCTAGTTTTCCTTATACTGGTGCAATAGATCTCTTTCTAAGAAATCCTTTCAACGATGCTTTCTTTGAGTGGGCCCATAACCCACAGGTTTTCCCAGGATCTTATATGTCTCTTCTATTTTTGGAGATCTCTAAATCTTTTCAACTATGACGTAAGTATGATTTCCATCAGTCATATTACTTCTTCAAGATCTATTTGAATTAATTCTCTTATTTGGCTCAACATTTCATTCTTTTTTAGTCTGGAGTGTCTCAGTTATTCTTGGTGAGGTCCTTCTCGTCATTCTCTCCATTGAAGATTCGAAGGAGAGTTTCTATCAAATCTTGGTCCATTTTTCGTCATTTCAGCTTGGTGCCATCATCCTAATTGTTGTCAATCTTGAGCAATCCCTTTCTTGCTATCCGGTGCATTTCTGAGTTGTTTTCATTCTTGATCCTCCGAAGGCCATCATTTTAGAAGATTCTTCGTTCTCATCTTTCAGCTTTCATCCTCAATTCTTCTCAATTGTTGTCTCTTCGTTCGTCTCTCAGTTATTCCGGTGCCTTGTTTAAGTTTTCTTCTATTAGGTGGCTCATGATCTCTTCATTCTCATGTATCTCCATTCATTCATGGTTGCCTCATTCAGTTGCAATTCTTGCCGGTGGTTGTTTCCAGACATCTTAAGTTTGTGCTTTATCCATCTCTCTTTAAGCTTTCAAGAAAATTAAGTCGTTTGCTAAATCCGTTGATTGTCGTCAATTTAATTTGATGAAGGATAAGCATAACATAATTCTTATTCTTGTTTCATAAAATGATTTCAATTCTTCTTTCGGAGGGGCTCACGATATCAATTCCTTTTTCTCAAGTGTTCTTATCTTTCTTTTCCGAAGTTCCAAGTTCTATCAAGTATCTCTTTGAGAAGCTTGATCTAAATCATTGCAAGGCCTTTAATCTTATTCTTTTATCATTTCATTCCGGTGTTCCCCAAGAGGTTCGTCATGGTGGTGCTCATGGTATCAATTCTTTGTCTCAAGGTGTTCTTCAAGATTCTTGTGATAGTAGTTTTCATTCTCTTATTCATTCTTTGATCCCAATGATCTAGTTTATATTCTCTTGGTCCAGAGTTGTTGTGATGTTCCTCTTTTGGGTCAATCATGTTGTTCTATCAAGATAATGGTGTTCCCTTGTTCTACTTAGTTGTTTGATATGAATATTGTCTATTTCTCCCATTTTATCGAATTTTTTGTCCCATTTTCCTATCGAAGTGCTGCCGAAATTTTCCATGAATTCTTGCTTGTTTCTCATATCATTCCTCATCGCTTGCAACCTTCAAGGATTGTTGGTTTCACTCATTTGTCAAAGAAGCGATTAAGTTTTACCTCTTGCTTTCTCATCCTCTTCCCCTTTCATTCTTGGATCTCGGGTCGAGATCCTCTTGTAGTGTAGGAGAGTTGTGACAGCCCGATGCTGATGTTCTAGAAGATTCCCCTTCTATTCCGTTTTCGTCGTGTGGTTATTTTTATTTGTCGCATCATCATCGCATCATCTGCACTGCATTGGCATCCCATTGCCGCCAGTTTTCAAAACGTGCATCTATTAGTAGTTGCCGGTTCTCGTCGTTGGCCGTTCTGAGCCCGACCACACACGCACGCGCCCGCGACATTGTCGAAATCTTGTTTTTGAAAGTGTGTGTAAAGCTTTCTGGGATTGGGTTGGAATTTGACGTGCGGTCTTATTTTAATATAGGTAGGCTGCCTGTCAAGTTTCGTCGCAATCGAAGTCCGTCTGATACCCGAACGGTCGACCGTAGCGGCACCGTATTCGGTCTATCGTTGGACGTTATCGGTGTTTTAAAAATCTCGTTGCCGGGCCGCCCGTTTTCCCTCTCGTCTCCGGATAACTACTCAACACGGCCACTTAACCGTTCCCGCGTTCGGAATTATTCGAATCCGACCGCATGGTTGGATCCGGAATGAAATTCTGGTAAACCTAGCCCCCCCTTTGTCTATAAAAAGACCTCCTCTTATTTTTTAGACAGCCCCCTCTCCTCTCTCCTTGAAATCCGCGCCCTAACCCTAATTCCCCCTCACTCTCTCTCCTCCCACCAGGCCCAGCCGCCGCAGGCCCGCCGAGCCCAGATCGGACCCGGGCAGACCCATCCGCCGCCGCCGCAGCCTCCCTGCTCCCGTCGAGCCTCGGAGCTCCTCCCGAGCTCCGCCATGGCAGCACCTCCCGATCTCCTCCTGCACGCCCGCCTCGCCCATGGCCGCGTCGCCTGACTCCCCCTTCTCCCGCTGCCGAGCCCCTGCCTCCCTGCCCGCAGCGAGCCGCTGCCTAGAGCCTGCGCAGCCCGCCGCCGCGCTACTCCTTCTCCAGCAGTTCAGCCACGCCGCCTCCTAGCTCTGCCAGCACCTCCAGCCTCTGGCCGCGCAACCCCTGTTGTGCTCTGCTAGGCCGCCCCTCGGTTCCCGCGCCGGATCCGGCAGGCCCGAGGCCGACGAGGTCCCTCCTCGCCAGCCGCTGCGAGCTCCGACGGCGGCCGATCCAGCTCGGGACCCCGCCCCGTCCAACCATCCCGAGCGCCAGCGTTGACCCGCCTGGGCCGGCCCCTCCACGCCTGCCAGTGGGCCCCAGGCCGAGCTGCCGGCCCACTCTGCCTCCGCTGGTTCCTTCGGCGAGCTCCACCGCCTCGCCTCCATCGCTCCAGCGGCCCAGTCCAGGCCGGCCCAAGCCGAGGTGAGGTCGCCCTATCCTTCGCCCTGGGCGGCGATTTTTATGTTGCGCCCCAGTTCGGCCCATTAGTTAATTTAGGGATTTTTCGGAATTATTTAAATTCCACGAAATAGTCAAATATTAAATAGCCCGTATTTATTTAACTGTAAGTCGGATCACGATGAATTAGATATGGTTTTTGTGTAGAATCTCGCGTAGAATACGATTTTGCAACTTGCATATTTGTTTGAGTAGTTTCACGTGCCAAGTGCATAGTTTTACGTGCTGTCCCAATAGGATTCATCCCGTATTTATTTTTCACGCGTGTCCGGATTGTTCGAACTCCGTAGTAGAAATGTTCATGTTTTAGGAACCCTTTTTTCCATGTATTTGAGAGTAGTCATTGGTATTTTTGCATGTAGGATTTCGTGCCTAGTTTATTTTTCCGCGTTTAGGACATAATCTCGCATTTACGTATGGCAATATTTTTGTGTTAAAACCCCACATGTTTTATATGTTTTCGCGGTAGGAAAATCCATCGGATTTAACTGTGTCTTTAGTTTTAGCTTTGGAGCAAGTTAGTTCGCGTGATATTTTTGCATGTTGCCCTCTTGTCTATTTTGTGGGATTTATTCCGTGCGTGCTATGATCAAGTTGTCAACTAGAGAGTTGCTCTTGGATGTTTAGTCTAGCCCCTTGTAATTTTGGTTGCAATAGAAATCCATGTTTAGGTGTGGTTTGCTTGATCTTTACTTGCTAGGAAATTGTGTTGTTTAGAGATGGTCAAATATTTCTAAGTCTGGAATCTGTTATATTTTATTGCTGTCTTTGCATGAGTTTATCTTGTGATCTGTAGCTCCTTTGAGGTTGATGTAGTGGAGTTAGTTGTAGACTTTAGGATTCTCTAGCATGCTGTGAATTTTCATGCCATTTGGATTCCTGTAGCTTATGTTTTTGCTGCTGTCAATATGCCTTCAGATCGAAAACTGCACTTTCATGAAGTGTTATTTTCACTAAGTCTGAAACAGTGTGTGAGATGCCGTTTTGTGACTTCCTTTTCTAGTGTTCCATGCTTCCATGCTAGGTGTTATTAGTTGTATGTTGTAGTGCTTCTTTCCCTCTCTCGTCTCATGCCTTGGTTGAGCATATTGGATTTGTGTAGCTCGTAGTTGTGGGGTGTAGAAAATGCTATGTGGCTGATTTTGGCAGATTGTAGTCATTTCTTGTTTAGCTCGTAGTTGTTGAACCATTGCTCCGTTTTGATCGTGTCCTATATGAAACTTGCTCAGAATCTCGTGTTGTTTCATTTTATCTTGCCGGTTGTGTGTTTTGAGATGTTGTGGTTGCCATTTGCACACATATTGCATTGATGCCATCATATTTTGCGGTGCTTGTATCTTTTGAACCGTAGCTCCGTTGGAGATGTTCTCTATGTGTAAATTGCTTGTAGCGACGCGTAGAATCACGTGAACCTATTTTTTTTGCTGTTTAACAACTATTTAAATGTGTTAGTTAAGATCTGGACAGAATTGTAAATTAACATGTGAGGTCGTTTCGGAGGTGCTATATGTCATTTTCGACCTCATTTAAAATGCCTAGATAGGTAGTTTAATTACGCTTCACCTCTTGCCATGTTTAACCACATTTCGTATTGCCGTGTATCTAATCGGGATACAACTAAACAATTAAATGTGGAGTTTCGTTGATATGCAACTCGTTGCATATCGAGCTTCACTTAATGTGTAGTGTTTGATTGTCGTGAATTGCCATGCCGTGACTTGCATGTATTGAGCTGCTCATGCATCATATGTGTTTTGCATCATGTGGTGAATATTGTGTGTTGATTCTTGTTTCCGGTTTCCTTCGTCTCGATAGAGATCTGCAAGCGTGTCGGACTGTGAGGACCCGTTCGACTACATCGGTTCATCCGCTTCACGGAGTCATTCTTCTTCCAAGCGAGATCTCAGGAAAGATGACCATTTCCCTAGATACCATTACTATCATTGCCATTCTAGTATTATCGTTTCTGTCGCTATGTCTCGTTGCCTACCACATGTTAAATATCAGCCTCTCAATAATGCCATGAAAACCTTCAACCTGTTCACAACCTAGCAAACCACGGATTGGCTATGTTACTGCTTGCTTAACCATGTTGTTAGTGTTGCTAGTTGCAGGTGCAATTGCTTCCATGTGATAACATGGGTTCCTTGTTGTATCACCCTATTAAATGCTATTTAATTTAATGGACCTATATATTTGGTAAAAGGTGGAAGGCTCGGCCTTTCTAGCCTGGTGTTTTGTTCCACCTTTGCCCCTTTACTTTCGGCTACCGGTGTTATGTTCCATAATTGAGCGCTCCTAACACAATCGGGGTTGTTATGGGGACCCCCTTGATAATTCGTTCTAGATTAAAGCTGGTATGGCAAGGCCCAACTATGGTACTACATTTGCCTAATAACCTAATAAAATTGCATAGGGACTTTTCGGACCCCGAGGATAATTAATCAATCCCCCCGGGCCAGTGCTCCACATGTGTGTTGGTCCACGCACCTAGCAGTCGGCGGTGCCACCTCGGGGCAACTCGAGGTTTGGCTACCGTCCACTATGCATAGACGGTGTGTCCTGAGAACGAGATACGCGGATCCTATCGGGTTCGTCGACACACCGGGTGGCCTTGCTGGATTAGTTTTACCTTTGACGAGATATCTTGTGCATCGGGATTCCGGTGATGCTTTGGGTAATCTCAGAGTTGAGGTTTTCCACTAAGGAGTCCGACGAGATCGCGAGCTTCGTGATCGAGGATTTCTATGCGGCTTGTGGTAATTTGTGATGGACTAGTTGGAGCACCCCTGCAGGGTTAAATCTTTTTAGAAAGCCGTGCCCGCGGTTATGTGGCAACGTGGAAACTTTGTTTAACACTGGTTCTAGATAACTTGAAGTTAACTTAATTAAAACATGCCAACCGTGTGCGTAACCGTGACTGTCTCTTTTGTGAGTTCCTTCTCCGATCGAGGACACGGTGGGGTTATGTCTGACGTAAGTAGGTGTTTAGGATCATTCATTTGATCATCAGTAGTTCACGTCCTTTACGCGTAGATCATCCCCCCTCTTTATGCTTGTACTCGTAAGTTAGCCACCTCATATTATGCATAGGCGGTTGCTGCAGCCTCACCACTTAACCATACTTCACCTATTAAGCTTAGCTAGTCTTGATACCTTTGGAAATGAGATTGTTTAGTCCCATGTGGCTCACAGATTACTACAACACCATTTGCAGGTACAGGTAAAGGATACTTGACGCGAGCGCGTTGATTGTTCATTTGGAGTTTCTTCTTCTTCTTCTTCTTCATCGATCTAGGATGGGTTCCAGGCCGACAGCCTGGGATAGCAAGGACGGACGTCGTTCTTCTTTTCTCGTTTGTTTTTGTCCGTAGTCGGATCGTGCTCTTCTTCATGATGATTATGTATTGTACTGATGTGACTCTGATGTAGCTTGTGGCGAGTGTAAGCCAATTCTATATATCTCTTCTTTTCTGTACATGTACTTGTAACGATATCCATTCTTGCAAAACAACGAGATGCGCTTCTATCCCTGACGAGGCCCTCGTGCCAAATTGAGGATAGGATCGCATCTTGGGCGTGACAATTACTCACTCCTGCGGAAATTAGGGAGCCTTTGGTTAGTGGGTCTACCCGATGGGAGATGATAGCGTGGGATATCTTCATCCTGTTTGGATGGCGGTCCAGTAATAGGATAGATGGTTAGGCATCTAGGCCTGTTTTGCCGGTTGTGACACTTTTTGCTTTAATTTTAGTTCTATAATGCTATGTCGGAGACCATGTTGAACCGCGATCCATTTATTTATTTTTTAATAAAATGGTCGTATGCATCATGTTGATGCAGAGGCCGGAGGTAATCCTCCTTTTCTAAAAAAGCAGAAGAGAACAATCGAAGAGAGAATCCACGCTATTAAACCTAAAACCAGAATATTCGTGTCCATCATGCATCGCAACCGTGCCAAGCTGGTAAGTTCTGCTTGGGCCATGTCGTTTAATCTTTCTTCATATGGATCTATATATGTCATTTCATTGCTCTGTTGATAACTTACCATTTTGGCTTATGAATGTGCAATGAACAAACTCAGTACATAGAGCTGCGATATGCTACCACTCATCTTCCACATGAGGAGCAGTGGATGAAGCTTCTGGGAAGAACCGCACTTGGATATATGTTGGTTGTAAAATAGGGTCTAGTTTGAATCTTGTATATTTTCACGTATAGGGATACGTATGTAATTGTACCATGACCATCTATATATACTAAGACGTGAGGTGGATGTTAACCTAACCTCCACGCAAAATCCTAAACCATATCGTTTAACTTGGTATCAGATAGCGAGGTTGGCTGCCGCGCGTTCCCTTTGCGTCGCCGCCCCGATCCATCCGCCGCCGCCGCGCGCAGCCTTCTCTCGTGCCGGCGCCGCGAGATCTCGTGTCCGCCGTTGTGCGCCGCACTCTCCGCACCGCCGCAATGTCGTCCGCCGCCCTGTCGCTCTCCACTTCCGTCGGTACCCTCACCTCGCCGAGACCGCCTCGGTCCCTGACGTGTTCTCCGTTTCGATGATCTCTGTCCGCCTCGGCCGCACTAACTTCATGCTCTGGAAGGGCATCACTAGCGCCGTCCTCCCTTGCGCCAACCTCCATGGCTACCTTGATGGCACCGAAGCAGCCCCGGAGAAGATCCTTGATGTGGGCACCGGCGAGAACACAGTCACCACCGCCAACTCAACGTATCACCAGTGGTGCACTCAAGAATAGAAGGTCAAGGGTTTTCTCCTCACGTCCATGGAGGAGGATATCGCCTGCCAGCTTATCGGCTGCGAGTCGAAGCAGGCGGTGTGGACGGCGGTCGGTGCCATGTTCGACTCCCAGAGCCGCGCCAACGTCCATCACATCCAGCGTCAGCTCCAGACGCCGAGGAAGGAGGAGCTCTCCGCGACTGAATACATGCACAAGATGAAGTCCTTGGCCGACACCATGGCAGCCGCTGGCTCACTGATCCGTGATGATGAGCTCATCGATCACATCCTCACCGACTTGGCTCCGCCTACAACTCCATCGCCGCTTCCCTAGGTGTGAGTGCTGCACCTATGCCCTAATCCAGCTTCTACTCGCTCGTTTTGTCATTCGAAGCGCTGTAGGCCCAGCAGAGTGCAGCTGAGAGGTGGTCTCCCTCGGCCAACGCCGTGACTCGCTCGGGTCCATACGACGCTGGCGGATGTGCGCCCTACTCGGAGCCCTACCCCTCGCACGGTTGGGGTCGACCAGCTGATTGGAACGGCTAGTCGGGGCAAGGCCGCCAAGGCGGTCTCGGCGGCCCCAACGGAGGCCGCGATCGCAGCCTTGGCTTCGCCGATAATGGCCGGCAAGGAGGCGGAGGAAACGACGTTGGTGGTCATCGCAACAACCGCTGGCGCCCCAGGTGCCAACTCTGTCTGAACTGGGGCCATGAGGCCGATGACTGTCGCAAGCACTACGACCCTAACCGCCACCCTCGTTCCGCCAACTCGGCCTCCATCGGCACCGTCGACTTCCCTTGGGTGCTCGATAACGGGGCTACCGATCACCTAACTAGTGATCTTGAGCGTCTCCAGGTTCACGAGCGCTATGACGTCAAGGATCAGGTTCAGGTCGCTAGTGGTGTAGTTTTGTCTATTTCGCACATTGGTCATTCCCGTTTACCCGGTTCATCTCTAAAACTACGCAACATCCGTCGTGTTCCAGATATCACCCAACATCTTCTTTCCATTTATTGCCTTGTGTGTGATAATGACTTGTTTATTGAGTTTCGCCTTCATTTTTTGTTTTTTTAGGACAAGGCAACCACGCGCGTACTTCTTCACGGTAGAAGTTATGGGGGAGTCTACCCGATCCCATTTGCTCGTGCATCGTCATCACCGTCTCGACATGCATCCTCTAGTGTTAGAGTCTCGTCGTCTAATACGTCCATTTTGCATCATGCTTTTATGTTGACATTTATCGCTTTATGGGCTGTTATTACACTTCATGGTACAATACTTACGCCTTTTCTCTCTTATTTTACAAGGTTTACATGAAGAGGGAGAATGCCGGCAGATGGAATCCTGGCCTGAAAAAGGAGCAAGTTTGAGATACCTATTCTGCGCAACTCCAAAAGCCGTGAAAATCAACGAGGAATTATTTTGGAATTTATAAAAAATACTGGGCGGAAGAAGTACCAGAGGGGAGCCACCAGGAGGCCACAAGCCTGCTAGGCGCGACCTACCCCCTGGCCACGTCTAGGGGGCTTGTGGGCTCCCTGTTGGCCCTCTGGCTCCCATCTTTTGATATAAGGAGGGTTCCGTTCCATAAAAAATTGAGAGGAGGCTTTCGGGAGGAATCGCCGCCGCCACGAGGCGGAACTTGAGCAGAACCAATCTAGAGCTCCGGCAGGGACGTCCTGCCGGGGAAACCTCCCTCCCGGAGGGGGAAATCGTCGCCATCGTCATCACCAACACTCCTCTCATCGGAGGGGACTCATCACCATCAACATCTTCATCAGCACCATCTCATCTCCAAACCCAAGTTCCTATCGTGTAACCAATCTCAGTCTCGCGACTCCGATTGGTACTTGTAAGGTTGCTAGTAGTGTTAATTACTCTTTGTAGTTGATGCTAGTTGGATTACTCGGTGGAAGATTATATGTTCAGATCCTTGATGCTATTCAATACCTCTCTGGTCATGAATATAATTATGCTTTGTGAGTAGTCACTTTTGTTCCTGAGGACATGGGATAAGTCTTGCTATAAGTAGTCATGTGAATTTGGTATTCGTTCGATATTTTGATGCGTTGTATGCTGTTTTCCCTCTAGTGGTGTTATGTGAACGTCGACAACATAACACTTCACCATTATTTGGGCCTAGAGGAAGGCATTGGGAAGTAATAAGTAGATGATGGGTTGCTAGAGTGATAGAAGTTTAAACCCCAGTTTATGCGTTGCTTCGTAAAGGGCTGATTTGGATCCACTAGTTTAATGCCATGGTTAGACTTTGTCCTAATTCTTCTTTCGTAATTGCGGATGCTTGCGAGAGGGGTTAATCATAAGTGGGATGCTTGTCCAAGTAAGGGCAGCACCCAAGCACTGGTCCACCCACATATCAAACTATCAAAGTAGCGAACGCAAATCATATGAACATGATGAAAACTAGCTTGACAGAAATTCCCATGTGTCCTCGGGAGCGATTTACCTCCTATAAGAGTTTGTCCAGGCTTGTCCCTTGCTATAAAAGGGAGTGGGCCATCTTTCTGCACCTTTGTTACTATTGTTACTTGATACTTACTACAAATCATCTTACCACACAACTATCTGTTACCGATAATTTCAGTGCTTGCAGAGAATACCTTGCTGAAAACCACTTGTCAGATCCTTCTGCTCCTCGTTGGGTTTGACACTCTTACTTATCAAAAGGACTACAATAGATCCCCTACACTTGTGGATCATCATCGTCTCAATGGCATCTGCGTCTTGGTCACCCTACAAATAATGTGGTCACTTCCATTATTCGGAATCATGATCTTCCGTGTTCTAGTTCAAATAATTCACCGTTAGTGTGTGATGCCTCTCAGCGTGCTAAGAGTCATCAACTACCTTATTCTATGTCTTATCATGTCACTACTGTACCTCTTGACTTAATACATTCAGATGTGTGGGGTCCCTCTATTGCCTCTTCGGGTGGGTACAAGTATTATGTTAGCTTTGTTGATGACTACACGCGTTTCCCTTGGATTTATTTTCTTAAACACAAGTCTGATGTTGAGAAAGTCTTCTATAACTTTTAGACTTATGTCGAACGCCTTTGGATTGTAAAATCAAGGCCGTCCAGTCTGATTGGGGTGGTGAATACCACAAACTTCACCGTTACTTTCAACGCACAGGCGTGTCTCACCGTGTGTCGTGTCCACATACATCACGACTATCTGCACCTTTGTAACTATTGTTACTTGCTACTTGCTACGAATCATCTTACCACACAATTATCTGTTACCGATAATTTCAGTGCTTGCAGATAATACCTTGCTGAAAACCACTTGTCAGATCCGTCCGCTCCTCGTTGGGTTCGACACTCTTACTTATCGAAAGGACTACGATAGATCCCCTACACTTGTGGGTCATCAAGACTCTTTTCTGGCGCCGTTGCCGGGGAGTGAAGCGCCTTTGGTAAGGAAACATTTATATAGTGTGCTGAAATTTATTGTCACTTGTCACCATGGAAACTAATCCTTTGAGGAGCTTGTTCGGGGTATCTTCACCTCGAACGGAAGCACAAGGAGTTGCTCCTCAACCTGCTGCACCTACTGAAAATACTTGTTATGAAATTCCTTCGGGTATGCTAGAGAAACTGTTGGCTAATCCTTTTACAAGAGATGGAACATCACATCCCGACTTTCATCTAATCTATGTAGATGAAGTTTGTGGTTTATTTAACCTTTCAGGTTTGCCCGAGGATGAGGTCAAGAAGAAGGTATTTCCCTTATCTTTGGGGGATAAACCATTGACATGGTATAGGCTATTGATGATACTGGATCATGGAACTACAACCGACTGAAATTGGAATTTTATCAAAAGTTTTATCCTATGCATTTGGTACATAGTGATGGGAATTATATTTATAATTTTTGGCCTTGTGATACAGAAAGTATCTCTCAAGCTTGGGGGAGGCTTAAATCAATGTTATATTCATGCCCCAACCATGAGCTCTCGAAAGAAATTATCATTCAGAACTTCTATGCTCGGCTTTCTCATGATAATCACACCATGCTTGACACTTCTTGTACCGATTCTTTTATGAAGAGAGATACTGACTTCAAATGGAATTTATTGGATAGAACTAAACACAACTCTGAAGATTGGGAGTTTGATGAAAGTAAGGAGCCAGGTATGAATCTTAGGTTCGATTGCGTTAAATCCTTTGTTGAAACAAATACTTTTTGTGATTTTAGCGGTAAATATGGACATGACTCTGACATAGTAGCTTCATTGTGTGAATCATTTGCTGCTCATATTGATCTCCCTAAAGAGAAGTGGTTTAAATATCATCCTCCCTTAGAAGTCAATGTAGTTAAACCCAATCCAGTTGAAGAGAAAGTCATTGCTTATAATGATCCTATTGTTCCCAATGCTTACATTGAGAAACCACCTTTCCTTGTTAGGATAAAGGATCATTCTAAAGTTTCAACTGTGATACGTAGGTGCTACATTAGAACACCTACACCCCCTGAGAAAATTAGAGTTGAACCTAGCATTGCTATTATCCAAGATCTCCTGTCCGACAATGTTGATGGCCATGATATTCACTTCTGTGAAGATGCTGCTAGAATTGCTAAACCACATGCTAGAGACAAACATAGGCCTGTTGTTGGCACGCCTGTTGTTTCTGTTAAGATAGGAGATCATTGCTATCATGGTTTATGTGACGTGGGTGCTAGTGTTAGTGCAATACCTGAATCTTTATATGATGAAATTAAAGACGAGATCGCACCAGTCGAGATGGAACCTATTGATGTCACTATTCATCTTGCCAATAGAGATACTATCTGCCCTTTGGGAATTGTTAGAGATGTTGAAGTCTTGTGTGGTAAAACTAAGTATCCTGCTGATTTTCTCGTTCTTCCTACCACACAAGATAGCTTTCGTCCCATCATATTTGGTAGACCTTTTCTCAATACTGTCAATGATCATATTGACTGTGAGAAGCAAACTGTCACTGTTGGCTTTGAAGTTGTGTCACATGAGTTCAATTTCTCCAAGTTTGGTAGACAACCTCATGAAAAAGAGTTGTGTAGTAAGGATGGAATTATTGCTCTAGCTTCACAAGATAGCTGTGCCTCCTACTGAACCTTTAGAGCAATACTTGCTTGAGCATGAAAATGATATGCATATGGATGAAAGGAATGAGATAGATAGAGTTATCTTTGAACAACATCCTATCCTTAAGAATTATTTGCTTGTTGAACTGCTTGGAGATCCACCCCCACCAAAGGGTGATCCTGTGTTCGAGCTTAAACAGTTGCCTGATACTCTTAAGTATGCTTATCTTGATGAAAAAGAGATAGATCCTGTTATTCTTAGTTCTAGCCTCTCAGAACATGAAGAAAAGAATTTACTAAAAATTCTGAGGAAGCACCATGCTGCTATTGGATATACTCTTGATGACCTTAAGGGCATTAGTCCCACTCTATGCCAACACAAAATTAAAACCAATCCTGATTCCAAACCAGTTGCCAATCATCAACGGAGATTAAATCCTAAGATGAAAGAGGTAGTAAGAAAAGAAATACTAAAGCTCCTGGAAGCAGGTATTATCTATCTTGTTGCTCATAGTGATTGGGTAAGTCCGGTGCATTGCGTCCCTAAGAAGGGAGGTATTACCGTTGTCCCTAATGATAAGGATGAATTGATCCCACAGAGGATTATTACTGGCTGTAGGATGGTGATTAATTTTAGGAAATTGAATAAGGCCACTAGGAAAGATCATTACCCTTTGCCTTTTATTGACCAAATGCTAGAAAGATTGTCTAAACACACACACTTCTGCTCTCTAGATGGTTATTCTGGTTTCCCCCAAATACCTGTTGCACAATCTGATCAGGAGAAAACCACTTTCACGTGCCCTTTCGGTACCTTTGCTTACAGACGTATGCCTTTTGGCTTATGTAATGCATGTGCTACCTTTCAAAGATGTATGATGGCTATATTCTCTGACTTTTGTGAAAAGATTGTTGTGGTTTTCATGGATGACTTCTCCGTTTACGGGTCTTCTTTTGATGATTGCCTCAGCAACCTTGATCGAGTTTTGCAGAGATGTAAAGATACCAACCTTGGCTTGAATTGGGAGAAGTGCCACTTTATGGTTAATGAAGGCATCGTCTTAGGACATAAAATTTCTGAAAGAGGTATTGAAGTAGATAAGGCTAAGGTTGATGCGATCGAGAAAATGCCATGCCCTACAGATATCAAAGGTATAAGAAGTTTCCTTGGTCATGCTGGTTTCTATAGAAGGTTCATTAAGGACTTCTCTAAGATTTCTAGGCCTCTTACCAATCTCTTGCAAAAGGATATTTCTTTTGTTTTTGATGATGATTGTGAGGAAGCCTTCGAAATACTTAAAAAGGCCTTGATAACTGCGCCTATTGTTCAACCACCTGATTGGAACTTACCTTTTGAAATCATGTGTGATGCTAGTGATTATGCTGTTGGCGCTGTTCTAGGAGAAAGAGTTGATAAGAAGTTGAATGTTATTCACTATGCTAGTAAAACTCTAGACAGTGCCCAAAGAAACTATGCTACTACTGAAAAGTAATTTTTAGCAGTCGTGTTTGCATGTGAAAAGTTTGGATCTTACATAGTTGATTCCAAAGTCACTATTCACACTGATCACGCTGCTATTAAGTATCTCATGGAGAAGAAAGATGCTAAACCTAGACTTATCAGATGGGTTCTCTTGCTACAAGAATTTGATTTGCATGTTGTTGATAGGAAGGGTGCTGAGAACCCCATAGCAGATAACTTGTCTAGGTTGGAGAATGTTCTTGATGACCCACAACCTATTGATGATAGCTTTCTTGATGAGCAATTGAATGTCATCAATGCTTCATATCAAAAGAAAATGAAAGCTTAAAACAGAGGTATGTGACTCTTTGATTCATCCGTTTCATGGTCATCGAAAGAAATCCGTCAATGGGGTTGATCAAGTCCTCATGACAAAACCTTCTCGAATCGCAAGAGAGAACGGAGAATTTTCGAATAGCCACTAAGTCACCTCAATGGGGATATGTATCTCCCCAACAAGCAAATCATACTTCATCTTAACACGAGGAATAGGGCATTCAAAGCTCCCAATAAGAATCGATGAAGTCTTTTCGATAGCATTGATGCAATGTACTTGATATCGTTTCTTCGGGAAGTGCACGGTGTGCTCATTACCGTTGATATGGAAAGTGACATTGCCTTTGTTGCAATCTATAACAGCCCTTGCAGTGTTTAAAAAGGGTCTTCCGAGGATGACAGCCATGGCATCGTCCTCGGGAATATCCAAGATAACAAAGTCTGTTAAGATAGTGGTGTTAGCAACCACAATAGGCACATCCTCGCAAATGCCGATAGGGAAAGCAGTTGATTTGTCAGCCATTTGCAGAGAAATTTCAGTGGGTGTCAACTTATCCAACTCAAGTCTACGATAAAGATAAAGCGGCATAACACTAACACCGGCTCCAAGGTCACATAAGGCAGTTCTTACGTAGTTTCCTGTAATAGAGCATGATATAGTGGGCACTCCAGGATCACCAAGTTTCTTAGGAGTTCCACCTTTGAAAGTGTAGTTGGCAAGCATGGTGGAGATCTCAAGATCTGGTATCTTCCGTTTATTAGTCATGATATCTTTCATGTACTTGGCATACAGAGACATCTTGAGCATATCAGTTAACCGTATCTGCAGAAATATGGGTCTTATCATCTCAACGAAGCACTCAAAAGACTCATCATCCTTTTTCTTGGATGGCTTAGGAGGGAAGGGCATAGGTCTCTGAACCCATGGCTCTCTTTCTTTACCATGCTTCCTAGAAGTGAAGTCATTCTTATCGTACTTCTTACGTTGTGGGTTATCAGGATTAACCGAAGGTACAATCTCCACATCCTCATCATTGCTAGGTTGAGCATTATTATGAATATCACTGTCCATATTGTCACCAGGTTCATGTTCATCACCAGATTGTGTTTCTGCATCAGACGCAGAAATATCATTAGGTTCTTCAGGTGTGACAGTATTTGGTGAACTGGCATGCAGGCTTCTATCATCCTTCTTCTTCTCCTTAGGATGACTAGGTGTATCAACATTGATTCCTTGAGAATCTTGATCAATTCTGTTAGGATGACCTTCAGGATACAAAGGTCCCTGAGTCATTTTGCCTCCTCTAGTAATGACTCTGACAGAGTTCTCATTTAATTCATTGAGCAGGTCATTCTGAGCTTTAAGTACTAGTTCTACCTCAGTAGTAATCATAGAGGCATGTTTACTCAGAAGCTTCAGATCATTGACATTTCTGTCTATGCAAGCACTTAAATGGCTAAGCATACGAGTACTTTGTTCCAAATGTGTGCTAACTTAATCATTGAAACTCTGTTGTTTGGCAACAAAGTTGTCAAATTCATCAAAGCATAGGCTAGCAGGTTTGTCAAAAGGAATATCACTCTCATCAAACCTACGCAGAGAATTCACTTCCACTACATGTATCGGGTTATCGAGACCATGGATCTCTTCGATAGGTGGTAGATTTTTGACATCTTCAGATCTAATGCCTTTCTCTTGCATAGATTTCTTGGCTTCTTGCATATCTTCGGGACTGAGGAATAGAATACCTCTTTTCTTCGGAGTTAGCTTAGGAGGTGGTTCGGGAATAGTCCAAGCATTATCGTTGATCAAGATGTTCTTCAGTAGGGTCTCAGCTTGTTCTACAGTTTGTTCCCTAAAAACACAACCGACACAACTATCTAGGTGGTCTCTAGAGGCATCGGTAAGTCCGTTATAGAGGATATCAAGTATCTCGTTCTTCTTAAGAGGGTGATCAGGCAAAGCATTCTGTAGCTGGACGAGCCTCCCCCAAGCTTGTGGAAGACTCTCTTCTTGGAGTTGAGAAAAGTTGTATATTTCCTGCAAGGCAGCTTGCTTCTTATGGGCAGGGAAATATTTCTCACAGAAGTAATAGACCATCTCCTGGGGACTACTCACACATCCAGGAACAAGAGAGGTGAACCAGGCTTTAGCGTCATCCTTTAGAGAGGAAGGAAATAGCTTAAGGATATATTAGTGGCGGATCTTCTCCTCATTAGTGAAAAGGGTGGCTATATCGTGTAGTTTGGCAAGATGGGCTACGACCGTCTCAGACTCATAACCGTGAAAAGGATCAGATTCGACTAGTGAGATTAGCTCAGGATCGATAGAGAATTCATAATCCTTATCGGTGTTAAAGATAGGTGAAGTGGCAAACTTCGGGTCATATTTCATCTTAGCTTCCCGAGATTTTTCCTTCCACTTGAGAAGTAATTTCTTAGCGTGATAGGCATCCTTACATGCAAGAAAATCCTCAGCTATCTCTCCCTCCATAATGTAACCCTCAGGTATATCAGGCAATTCATATCTAGGAGAGCTAGATCTAGCAGGAGCAAAAGCAGGTTCTATCTCAATAGTATCGGCAGTTTCAGAAGCATCACAAGCATTGGTAGTAACTCTAGCAATATGAGCATCAATGAACACCCCTAGTGGAACATCAGGCAAAGTAGTATCTCTAGCAGTATAAAGCATAGCATCATCATGCAAAATAGCATCTCTAACATCATCAGGCAAAGCAGTATCAAGCATAGCATCTCTAGCAGTATCAGGCATAACATCTCTAGCAGTATCAGGCATAGTATCAAGCATAGCATCTCTAGCAGTAGCATCATAAGCATCATCAAGCACATGCGACATATCAAGATTTCTAGCAGGAGGTGATGTCGCAAACTTACTCATAACTGAAGGTGAATCAAGTGTAGAGCTAGATGGCAATTCCTTACCTCCCCTCGTAGTTGAGGTCAAGACTTTGGTCTTCGAATCCTTCAAATTCTTCATAGTGATCAGCAGATATAAATCCCAAGAAACTCAGAGAATATAGCAATACCTCCCCGGCAACGGTGCCAGAAAAATGCTGATTGCAATCCTCGGCAACGGTGCCAAAAAAATGTTGATTGCAATCCCTGGCAACGGTGCCAGAAAAATGCTTGATGTCAACTGTTCTTCCCCTTGCAACGGCACCAGAAGAATGCTACTAGCACTCTCTGGCAATCGAAACTAGAAGAATGTTGTTGACGGCCCACCAGCGCGTGGGATCGTAGCAGTTTTTGAGGGTAGAGTATTCGACCCAAATTTGTTGGTACACCTATAGGAGGTGAGAGGATACTCTCAAGTATTAGCAGCTAAATATGTCAGATTCAACCACACCTGAAAGATTAGTATCTGCAGGCAAAGTATCAGTAGCAAAGTAGTATGATAACAACAGTGTCACAAACGATTTGTTGACACGGCAGACTATTTCCAACGATTGTATCAATGGTGCCAAGTTGCCTCGTTGACAGAAGTTGTCAGTTCCCGTCAACGACCACTGAACCAAAATTGTAGCAGGTAGCAGAAGTGTAACGAGCAATAGTAGCGGCAAGGAAAAGCAATAGTGACAACAGTAGCAAGTAGCAACAGTAGCAAGCGACAGTAGTAGCAACAGTAGCAGCAGAGCAAGACAAGTAACAGGAGTAGCAACAGTAGTAACAGCAGCAGAGTAAGACAAGTAACAACAGTAGCAACAGTAGTAACAACAGCAGTAGGACAAACTCGTAGGCAATGGGTCGGTGATTTGTTTGGATGATATTCATCATGCAACAGTTATAACACGGAGAGATATGTGGCTAGCTCCCGTTCGTCAATGTGATGTAGGCATGCATTCCGTGTGTCATCATACGTGCTTAGGGAAAAGAACTTGCATGGCATGTATTGTCCATCCCTCCCGTGGCAGCGGGGTCCAAAAGGAAACTACGGGATATTAAGGTTCTCCTTTTAATAAAGAACCGGACCAACGCATTAGCACTTGGTGAACACATGAACTCCTCAAACTATGGTCATCATCAGGTGTGGTTCCGGTTATTATCACTCCGGTTGCCGGATCATAACACATAGTAGGTAACTACAACTTGCAAGATCGGATCTAAAACACACATATATTGGTGACAACATAATAATTTCAGATCTGAAATCATGGCACTCGGGCCCTAGTGACAAGCATTAAGCATGGCAAAGTAGTAGCAACATCAATCTCAGAACATAGTGGATACTAGGGATAAATCCCCATAAAAACTAATTCGATTACATGATAGATCTCATCCTACTCATCACCGCCCAACGAGCCTACGAATAGATTACTCACGAACGACGAAGAGCTTCATGGAATTGGAGAGGGAAGAAGGTTGATGATGATGATGACGATGATTTCCCCTCTTCGGAGCCCAAGACGGACTCGAGATCTTCCCTCCAGATGAAGAATAGGTGGTGGTGGCGGCTCCGTATCGCAAACGCGACGAAAACTTCTCTCTTTATTTTTTCTGGGACGAAAGTGAACTTATAGACCTGTGGTTGGGGGCGGCAGAGCCGTGTGGGCCCCACAAGCCTGCCCACCGCCACCAGGGTGGGTGGTGGTGGAGCCAGGGCTTGTGGCCCACTGGCCCACCCCCTTAGGAGGAACTTGGCGCAGATATTTTTCATATTTTCCAAAAATGCTCCCCGTAAATTTTCAGGACGTTTGGAGAACTTTGATTTCTGCACAAAAATAACACCAAGGCAATTTTGCTGAAAACAACGTCAATCTAGGTTAGTTCCATTCAAATCATGCAAATTAGAGTCCAAAACAAGGGAAAAATAGTTTGGAAAAGTAGATACGATGGAGACGTATCAATGATCCTTCATCACTATGTTATTGCAATGCTTCATCTTTGGGCGTTAACACTTTGAGCACTCTAAGTGTTTTACATGCTTCTGTTGATAGTCCATGCATATCATGTAAAAACTTCTTGACTAAATCTCATGATGATATGCTTTCTATATCTTGTTGCCATGATAAAAACGTATCTATTGCCTCGAGTTGTTGTGCTAACAATGTAGAGGAAATCCATCACTCCATGGAACAAGATCTGGCCTTAAATGATGCTTCAAGGGATCCCACATCATCATCTATTGTTTATCACTTTTGCCTTATGGCTAAGGCTTCAAAGGTATCTCCTACTTTGAATCCCAATATATGTCATGATGATGATGTTGATGATAATAAGGATGAGGATAAAGATGAAGAGAGTGATGATATTGCATCCTTAAAAATTAAGGGTGAAATGATTTTTAAATATCTTTATAAGAATAAACTTTCCTATTCCAACTTCTTGGAAATCATGTCTATTGCCACTGAGGGCAAGAAATACATTGAGGAGTTGGAAGGTCATCTTGAGGAGCATGAGGCCACCATTGAGACAATGGAAGGTCATGAGCGTGATTACGCTAATGATACCGTGGAGCTATCTCAAGCTCTTGAAAATGAACAAACCACAAAGGAATCTCTTGAGGAAACCTTTGTTCTAGAATTATCTAGATTAAAGGAATCCCATGATAGAGCTCTCGAGGTGGCTAATGATTTTAGAACTAAAAATGATAAGCTTGAAGTTGCACATGCTAAACTCCTTGAGGACTATGAGCCCCTCGAAAAATGGCTCAAGGGCTATTAAGAGTTCATTCATTGAACTCACCGAGTCCCATGCTCAACTTGAAGCTTCTTATGCTAAAGAGCTTACCAAGTTTCCTTCTCTTCTTATTGCTAATGATGATGCTTGTGCTACTAACTCTACTTCTTGTGAAGCATCCATTTTAAAGGAGACTGTTGAGCTAAGGGCTCAACTTGAGTTGCTATGTAGCAATTATGGGAAATTGGAAGAAAGTCATGTAATTCTCACAAGCTCTCATGATTATCTTCTAGCGTCCCATAATGTGCTAAAGTTAGCTCATGAGGCTATTACTACCAAGGTAACATCAAGTGAGCCTCATGTGGACAATGGCACTACTTCTAGTCAAAATGCTATATTGCCATGTTCTAGTCCTCGTAGTTCTTCTACTCATAATGTTGCTACCTCTTGTGATGAATTACTTTCCTTGCCTTGTTGCTCTAAAAATGAAGCTTATACTTCCTCTAGTACTTGTGTTGATACTAACCATGTAGAGAAAATCGAAGAGCTCATGGCCCAAGTCACTTCTTTGAAGAAAGACTTGGAAAAGAGTCATGAAGGGATTTACACACTCAACAATGTCTTATGTGGGAAAAAAATCCCTGAATGACAAAGATGGACTTGGATTCAACTCCAACAAGAAGAAGAAGTCCAAAAACTTCAAGAAGAAGGACCAAGAACAAGTCAAGAATTCGACCAAGATTATTTGCTTCAAGTGCAAAATTGAAGGGCACCATGTTAGATCTTGCCCACTAAAGAAGAAGCCCCAAAGTGACAAGCAACAAGGGAAGTGGCCACAAGTTCAATCACATACTCAACTACAAGTTGAAGAAAAGCCTCTTCCCAAGAAGACCCAAGCAACCACTCCTCATGTTGAGAAATCAATAGTGAAGAAATAAAAGGGTAGATGTTGCTACCTATGTCGTGAGAAGGGTCATGTGGAGCCCCGCCTGATTATCATTGTAGCCAGACGGTCGCCGTGCATACCAGCCCAGGAAATCACCCTCGCATGCACGTTTACAGCAAGTATCATGAACACATGCATTTCTATTAATGGATATAAGGGTCTTACATGATGTACTACAAGGGTGATGGCAGCGTAAAAGCTCTATCTAAGGCAGCATGGTTCTTGTGCGGCTCCAATCCACATGGATCTGACTAGGTTACTCTCCTAGCCTCCGAACGCCCCGGTTCCTTGATGACTGACGACGGATCCTAACGTGAACCTGGCCATGTTAAAAGCCACCGAGTACTTTTGAATGTACTCGCAAGCAAACCAAACTAACATATACACCAAGCAAAGCAATATGTGGCACTGAAGCATGCATTTGTTATTAGAGCAATATAAATTATCATGACATAGCATACCAATCTAGCAATATTAATTATCAAGGTATAACAGGATTATCCAGCAAGATAACTTCTAAATTAAATACTATAAGATAAAACATATTAAGTAAACGATTTATACTTCGAATATTCTTATGGTCCAGTCTGAATCTGATCCAAATCCAATCCAACTCATGTGGTCATCCGACCACTCATCTCATAGCCGTCCCATGGCTAACATGTCATATACCTGACCTCTTTTGGTGTCTGCACAAGATGAGTTCTTCCATCATTATTATCACTGATATGGTTGTCCAACTACGGAGCTCTGGACGGGCTCTCCAATACCGTGGACACGGCTACTCAAATAGGTTTGACACTCTGCAGAGGTTGCACACTTTACCCACATCATGGAGCACCGACCTCGCGATCCCATTCGGGTGGACCAGCATTGCTCCAGTGAAACCTGCCTCATACGTGACTCTTCCATCGTACCACCGGCATTCATTCTCCCTCGGAGTCCTGCCTTGGGTAGCCCTGTGTCCTCATGACACCTGCCACCGTCGTGGCCAAACTAAACTGTCCCAAACGGGGACACCGGCACAAAACAATCAACTAGCTCACAAGGTTATCGCCACCTACCGAGCCAAGGTAGCGCGCGCGCATGACCTTTCCTATCTGGTGGTACCGGTGGAAGAGCATGCGATCAGCCCAAGTCACGGCCGTCCCATACCGGCAAATGTAGTTGCATGGACAAGCCCGGACAGGTGACTCTAGATCAACCGACTAGGTTTGGTTTTAACATCATATTTATCAAGCATGGTTGCTCATTAACAATAACTTAACATGATGATAACTATGTATGAGATAGCAACAGTAGAAACACAACAACCTATCTCCATATCACCATGAGTCATTAATAAGACATGATGTAAATGGCAAGTTATTACTTTACAAGTTCTAGGTGTAAATTAGACCCTCGGAACCCTTGCATAAAACCAGCAAATGAACCGGTTTCCACTAGAACGGTGTTTACAACACATATCTGGGACATTACCGGAATAACTCAACCCCGGCTCAAGACGGCTGGGAAGGAGCTCACAGCATGACATGGTGTTGATAAGAAGAATGTAGCAGTTCCCTAAGACAACCAAGGAACAACTCAGAGCATAGGGTCACTGTCATGGAAAGAAATTCAACAGCTGCCCGCGACGACCGACAAGCAGCTAAGAAAACGAGCCAGCTGCTGACAAGAGAAATATAAAGTCGACATCCACCCTAGACGATCGAAAGCAGCTCAGACTCAGGCGTGGTGCCATCATTGAAGAAAATGTGGGCAAGGGTTCGTCAGCATCTCATACACCACACTATATGCACACGAACCTAAGAATTTTAATTTAAATATGCAAAAAAAACATAGAGCAAAGCTTGAGGGCATATGGAAGATGGTCGGCTTACCTAGGGTGAAGGAATACTCCAGAAGAAGTGCGAGGAAGCCGTGGGTCGATACGCCAGAACGGTTCTCTCTCGAAGAGGGCTGATTGGAGGGCAAGGGCAACATGGTCATTTTCACAATGTGAACACATTGTGAAAATGATATCAAAAGAACGGGCTCGACGAGACGAAGATGTGAGCGTTGGTTTCACCGGAATAGGAGTTACAAGCAAAAAGATATAAGCGTTTGTCTGCTAGGGACCTTTCTGTAAAAGAAATATTCACAACCAGGCCCCTGACAGCGCAGCTGCTCGAGCATTTGGGGAGAATACGCTTTCCAGAGACGAAAGCGTATTTTTGAATTTACGCTTCCACTTATCCACATTGGCGGGTGCTTCTCTCTCCGACAGGTGGGGTCGGGGCCCACCTGACGGGTCCCTCTCTCTCTCTCCTTCTTCTACCTCCTTCCTCCTCGTGATAAAACAGAGAGCAGGGGAGGGGCTCGACGCCGGCGACTGCCGCTGGTGGCTTCGGCCACCATTCGCCGCGCCCCGACCACCGACGAGCTCGTGGGCCCGAGCCGCGTCCGTCCCCGTAGGTGGCGTAGCTTGGGGAGGACCAAAGTACGTGCGCCTCCGGCCATGGCGGATGGCGACTCGGGTACCGAAGGGTGCGACATCTACTGTCCATCGGGGGGCGACGCGAGGGACCGCGGAGGCCTGCAGTGGAGAGGGAAAAGAGATGGCGTGGTCAGGTGGGAGAGAAGGGGCTCGCATTAGGTGAATTTAGCACAGGAGGGGCGGTGGCCATGGCGTCCATGGGAGGGAACCAGTGGAGAGGGAAGAGAGATGGCGTGGTCAGGTTGGAAATATGCCCTAGAGGCAATAATAAATTATTTATTATTATATTTCTTTGATCATGATAATCGTTTATTATCCATGCTATAATTGTATTGATTGGAAACACAAATACATGTGTGGATACATAGACAAAACACTGTCCCTAGTGAGCCTCTAGTTGACTAGCTCGTTTTTCAAAGATGGTCAAGGTTTCCTGACCATAGACAAGTGTTGTCACTTGATAATGGGATCAGATCATTAGGAGAATCATGTGATGGACAAGACCTAAACTATGAACGTAGCATGTGATCGTGTCATTTTATTGCTATTGTTTTCTGCGTGTCAAGTATTTATTCCTATGACCATGAGATCATAAAACTCACTGACACCGGAGGAATACCTTGTGTGTATCAAATGTCGCGACATAATGGGTGACTATAAAGGTGCTCTACAGGTATCTCCGAAGGTGTCCGTTGAGTTAGTATGGATCAAGACTGGGATTTGTCACTCCGTGTGACGGAGAGGTATCTCGGGGCCCACTCGGTCATACAACATCACAAACAAGCCTTGCAAGCAATGTGACTCAATTGTGAGTCATGGGGATCTTGTATTACGGAACGAGTAAAGAGACTTGTCGGTAACGATATTGAAATAGGTATAGGGATACCGACGATCAAATCTCGGGCAAGTAACATACCGAAGGACAAAGGGAATGTTATACGGGATTATATGAATCCTTGGCACAGAGGTTCAATCGATAAGATCTTCATAGAATATGTAGGGTCCAATATGGTAATCCAGGTCCCGCTATTGGATATGGACCGAGGAGTGTCTCGGGTCATGTCTACATAGTTTTTGAACCCGTAGGGTGTGCACACTTAAGGTTCGATGGTGTTTTAGAATAGTTGAGTTATATGTGTTGGTGACTAAAGGTTGTTCGGAGTCCCGGATGAGATCACGGACGTCATGAGGGTTTCCGGAATGGTCCGGAAATGAAGATTTATATATAGGAAGTTGGTGTTTGGATTCCGGAAAGTTTTCGGGCATTGCGGCACTGTACCGGGAGTGACGAATGGGTTCCGGGGGCCCACTGGGTGGGCCCACCATGCCCAAGGGGTCCACGTGGGTTTATTGGATGTACAATAAGGAATAATAGGATGACTAAGTCATCCAAGGAAAGCCCATGAGGAAAATTTGGAAAATCCAAAAGAGGTGGGAAAATAACGAAGGAGTCCTAATCCAAGTGGGATTGGAGAAGGACTCCTCCCTCTCTCCCACTTCGACCGACCCAAGGAGGACTCCTTGGTGTGCCACGGCTGCCTCTCCCCCTCCTCCTATATATACTAGAGGTTTAGGGCTTTTGAGACACAACTTTGCCACGTGCAACTCAAACCTAAACCTCGTAGTTCTTCCTCTAGATTACATTTCTGCGGAGCTCGGGCGGAGCCCTGCAGGAATAGTTCATCACCAACACCAGCGCGCCGTCACGCTTCCAGAGCACTCATCTACTTCTTCGGCTCTCTTGCTGGATCAAGAAGGCCAAGATCGTCATCGAGCTGTACGTGTGCTGAACGCGGAGGTGTCGTACGTTCGGCGCTAGATAAGGACGGATCGTGGGACGGATCGCAAGACGGTTCGTGGGACGGATCGAGGGACGGTTCATGGGACGGTTTGAGGGACATGAAGACGTTCCACTACATCAACCACGTTTCTTAAGGCTTCCCGCTGTGCAATCTACAAGGGTACGTATATCTAATCTCTACTCGTCGATGGACATCACCATGATAGGTCTTCGTGTGCGTAGGAATTTTTTTTTGTTTCCCATGCAACGTTCCCCAACGGTGGGATCATGAGCTAGGTTCATGCGTAGATGTTATCTCGAGTAGAACACAAAATGTTTTGTGGATGGTGATGTTCGATTTGCTGCCCTCCTTAGTATTTTCTTGATTCGGCGGTATTGTTGGATTGAAACGGCCCGGACTGACATAAGTCGTATGCTTACGAGAGACTAGTTTCATCGATTGACATGCAACCTCGTTGCATAAAGATGACTGACGGGTGCCTGTTTCTTCAACTTTAGTTGAATTGGTTTTGACCAAGGCAGTCCTTGGAGAGATTAAATAGCAATTTGCATGTCTCCGTTGTGGTTTTTGCGTAAGTAAGATGCGATCATACTAGATACCCATAGCAGCCACGTAAAACATGCAACAACAAATTAGAGGACGTCTAACTTGTTTTTGCAGGTTATGCTTGTGATATGATATGGCCAATGACATGATGTGATATATTGGATGTATGAGATGATCATGTTGTAATAGTTAATATCGACTTGCACGTCGATGCTACGGCAACCGGCAGGAGCCATAGGGTTGTCTTTAAACTAACATTTGTGTTTGCAGATGCGTTTACTATATTGCTAGGTCATAGCTTTAGTAGTAATACGATAGATATCACGAGAACCTCAATGGCGGCATGATGATGGAGATCATGGTGTGGCGCTGGTGACAAGAAGATCATGCCGGTGCTTTGGTGATGGAGATCAAGAAGCACGAGATGATGGCCATATCATGTCACTTATGAATTGCATGTGATGTTAATCCTTTTATGCACCTTATTTTGCTTAGAACGACGGTAGCATTATAAGGTGATCTCTCAACTAAAATTTCAAGATGAAATTGTGTTCTCCCCGACTGTGCACCATTGCGACAGTTAGTCGTTTCGAGACACCACGTGTTGATCGGGTGTGATAGACTCAACGTTCACATACAACGGGTGCAAAACAGTTGCACGCGCGGAACACTTGGGTTAAACATGACGAGCCTAGCATGTGCAGACATGGCCTCGGAACACATGAGACTGAAAGGTCGAGCATGAATCGTATAGTTGATATGATTAGCAAAGATATGCTTACCATTGAAACTATTCTCAACTCACGTGATGATAGGACTTGAGTTAGTGAATTTGGATCATGTACCACTCAAATGACTAGAGAGATGTATTTTTTGAGTGGGAGTTCTTAAGTAATATGATTAAATGAACTAATTATCATGAACATAATCAAAAGGTCTTTGCGAATTATGATGTAGTTTGCACTGTAGCTCTACAATTTTTTATATGTTTCGAGAGAAAATGTAGTTGAAAGATGATAGTAGCAACTTTGCGGACTGAGTCCGTGAAACTGAGGATTGTCCTCATTGCTGCGCAGAAGGCTTATGTCCTTAATGCACCACTCGGTGTGCTGCACCTCGAGCATCGTCTGTGGATGTTGCGAACATCTGACATACATGTTTTTGATGACTACGTGATAGTTCAGTCCATAATACTTAAATGGCTTAGAAGCAAGGCGCCGAAGACGTTTTCAAACGTCACGGAACATAAGAGATGTTCTAAGATATGAAATTGAGATTTCATGCTCGTGCCCTTGTTGAGAGGTATGAGACATCCGACAAGATTCTTTGTCTACAAAGTAAAGGAGAAAAGCTCAAATCGTTGACCATGTTCTCAGATTGTCTGAGGACAACAATTGCTTGAATCAAGTGGGAGTTAATCTTCCCGATGAGATAGTGATGGTTCTCCAAAGTTACTGCCACTAAGCTGCTAGAGCTTCGTGATGAACTATAACATATCAAGGATAGATATGATGATCCTTGAGCGATTCGCAATGTTTGACACTACGAAAGTAGAAATCAAGAAGGAGCATCAATAGTTGATGGTTAGTAAAACCACTAGTTTCAAGAAGGGGAAGGGCTAGAAGGGACACTTCATGAAATGGCAAACCAGTTGCTGCTCTAATGAACAAACCCAAGATTGAACCCAAACCCGATACTAAGTGCTTCTGTTATGAGGGGAGCGGTCACTGAGGTGGAGCTACGCTAGATACTTGGTAGATGAGAAGGCTGGCGAAGTCAACAAAAGTATATTTGATATACATGATATTGATGTGTACTTTACTAGTACTCCTAGTAGCACAAGGGTACTAGATACCGGTTCGATTGCTAAGTGATTAGTAATTCGAAATAAAAGCTACGGAATAAACGGAGACTACCTAAAGGCGAGGTGACGATACGTGTTGGAAGTGTTTCCAAGGTTGATGTGATCAAACATCGCACGCTCTCTCTACCATCGGGATTGGTGTTAAACCTAAATAATTGTTATTTGGTGTTTGCGTTGAGCATGAACATGATTAGATCGTGTTTATTGCAATACGATTATTCATTTAAAGAGAATAATGGTTATTCTATTTTCTTTAATAATTACCTTCTATGGTTTATTGAATCTCGATCGTAGTGTTACACATGTTCATAATATTGGTGCCAAAAAGATACAAAGTAATAATGATAGTACCACTTACTTTTGGCATTGCCGATTGAGTCATGTTGGTGTAAAATGCATGAAGAAGCCCCATGCTGATGGATCTTTGTACTCGCTCATTTTTGAAACGTTTGAGACATGCAAACCATACCTGTTGGTATAAACGCATGAAGAAACTCCATGCAGATGGATCGTTTGGACTCACTTGATTTTGAATCACTTGAGACATGCAAAATCATACCACATGGAGCAAGAGAGTAACTTGTTGGAAGTAATACATTTTTGATGTGTGCAGTCCAATAAGTGCTGATGCACGCAGTGGATATCGTTATGTTCTTACTTCACTGACGACTTGAGTAGATACAGGAGTATTTACTTGATGAATCACAAAGCTGAAATATTGAAAAGTTCTAGGCTATTTCAGAGTGAAGATCGTCGTTACAAGAAGATAAAACGGTCTATCATATGATCATAGAGATGAACATATGAGTTGCGAGTTTTGGTACACAGTTGAGACAATTTGGAAATTGTTTCGCAATTCATGCCACCTGGAACATCATAGTGTGATGGTGTGTCTGAATGTCATAGTCGCACCCTATTTGATATGGTGCATACTATGATGTCTCTTATCGAATCACCACTATCGTTTAAGGGTTATGCATTAGAGACAACCACATTCACTTTAAATAGGGCACCGCGTATTTCCGTTGAGATGACGCAGTATAGAATATGGTTTGGAGAAACCTAAGCTATCGTTTCTTCAAAGTTTGGGACTGGGACGCTTATGTGAAAAAGTTTCACTGTGATAAGCTCGAACCCAAAGCGGATAAAAGCATCTTCATAGGATATCCAAGATAGTTGGATACATCTCCTATCTGAGATCCAGAAGCAAAGTGTTTGTTTCTAGAAACAGGTCCTTTGTTGAGGAAAGGTTTCTCTCGAAAGAATTGAGTGGGAGGGTGGTGGAACTTGATGAGGTTAGTGAACCATTACTTCAACCAGTGTGTAGCAGGGCGCATGAAGATGTTCCTGTGGCGCCTACACCAATTGAAGTGGAAACTGATGATGGTGATCATTAAGCTTCGGATCAAGTTACTACAAACCTTGTAGGTCGACAAGGTCGCGTACTACTACAGAGTGGTACGATAACCCTGTCTTGGAGGTCATGTTGTTGAACAACAATGAACCTACGAGCTATGGAGAAGCGATGGTGGGCCCGGATTCTGACAAATGGGCGGAGGCCGTGAAATCCGAGAGAGGATCCATGTATGAAGACAAAGTGTAGACTTTGGAGGAACTACTTGGTAGTTGTAGGACTATTAAGTAAAGATGGATCTTTAAAATAAAGAAAGACGATGATGGTGAAAAGTCACTATTAAGAAAAGCTCGACTTGTCGCAAAGATGTTTCCGACAAGTTCAATGAATTGACTATTATGAGACTTTCTTAATCGTAGCGATGCTAAAAGTTTGTTGGAATTAAGTTAGTAGTTGCTGCATTATTTATGAAATATTGCACATAGGATGTCAAAACATTGTTTCCTCGACGATTTCCTTGAGGAAAGGTTGTATGTGATACAACTAGACGGTTTTGTCGATCCTAAGGATACTAACAAGTATGCAAGCTCCAGTGATCCTTCTATGGACTGGTGCAAGCATCTCGGATTTGGAATATACGCTTTGATGAGATGATCAAAGCTTTTGGGTTTGTTCAAGATTTATGAGAAACTTGTATTTCCAAAGAAGTGAGTGGGAGAACTATAGAATTTCTGATAAGTATATGTGGTTGACATATTGTTGATCAGAAATAATGTAGAATTTCTGTAAAGCATAAAGGGTTGTTTGAAAGGAGTTTTTCAAAGGAAGACCTGGATAGAGCTACTTGAACATTGAGCATCAAGATCTATAGAGATAGATCAAAATGCTAAATAGAACTTTCAATGAAATGCATGCCTTGACAGGTTTTTGAAGGAGTTCAAAATAGATCAGCAAAGAAGGATTTCTTGGTTGTGTTGTAAGGTGTGAATTTGAGTAAGACTCAAAGCCCGACCACAGCATAAGAAAGAGAAAGGATGAAGGTCGTCCCCTGTGACTTAGCCGTAGGCTCTAAAGTATGCCAAGCTGTGTACCACACCTGATGTGTGTCTTGCCATGAGTCTGTTAAGGGGTACAAAGAGTGATCCAGGATTGAGTCACTAAACAGCGGTCAAGGTTATCCTTAGTAACTACTGGACAAAGGAATTTTTTTCGATTATGGAGGTGGTTAAAGAGTTCGTCGTAAAGGCTTACGTTGATGCAAGCTTTCACACTAATCCTAATAACTCTGAGTAGTAAAACGGATTCGTATAGTAGAGTAGATATTTGGAGTATTTCCGAATAGCACGTAGTAGCAAGATCTATAAGATGACATAAAGATTTGTAAAGCACACACAGATCTGAAAGGTTCAGAACAGTTGACTAAAACCTCTCTCACGAGCAAGACGTGATCAAACCCTATAACTGTATGGGTGTTGGATTCGTTAAAATCACATGGTGATGTGAACTAAATTATTGACTCTAGTGCAAGTGGGAGACTGTTGGAAATATGCCCTAGAGGCAATAATACATTAGTTATTATTATATTTCTTTGTTCATGATAATAGTTTATTATCCATGCTATAATTGTATTGATTGGAAACACAAATACATGTGTGGATACATAGACAAAACACTGTCCCTAGTGAGCCTCTAGTTGACTAGCTCGTTGATCAAAGATGGTCAAGGTTTCCTGACCATAGACAAGTGTTGTCACTTGATAACGCGATCGCATCATTAGGAGAATCATGTGATGGACAAGACCCAAACTATGAACGTAGCATGTGATCGTGTCATTTTATTGCTATTGTTTTCTGAGTGTCAAGTATTTATTCCTATGACCATGAGATCATATAACTCAGTGACACCGGAGGAATACCTTGTGTGTATCAAATGTCGCAACATAACTGGGTGACTATAAAGGTGCTCTACAGGTATCTTCGAAGGTGTCCGTTGAGTTAGTATGGATCAAGACTGGGATTTGTCACTCCGTGTGATAGAGAGGTATCTCGGGGCCCACTCGGTAATACAACATCACAAACAAGTGTTGCAAGCAAAGTGACTCAAGTGTGAGTCACGATGATCTTATATAATGGAACAAGTAAAGAGACTTGCTGGTAACGAGATTGAAATAGGTATAGGGATACCGAGGATCAAATCTCGGGCAAGTAACATACCGAAGGACAAAGGGAATGTTATACGAAATTATATGAATCCTTGACACAGAGGTTCAACCGATAAGATCTTCGTAGAATATGTAGGATCAAATATGGGCATCTAGGTCCCTCTATTGGATATTGACCGAGGAGTGTCTCGGGTAATGTCTACATAGTTCTCGAACCCGCAGGGTCTGCACACTTAAGTTTCAATGGTGTTTTAGTATAGTTGAGTTATATGTGTTGGTGACCGAAGGTTGTTCGGAGTCCCGGATGAGATCACGGACTTCACGAGGGTTTCCGGAATGGTCCGGAAACGAAGATTTATATATAGGAAGTTGGTGTTTGGATTCCGGAAATTTTTCACGCATTTCGGGCATTGTACCGGGGGTGACAAATGGGTTCCGGGGGCCCACCGGGTGGGCCCACCATGCCCCAAGGGTCAACGTGGGTTTATTGGATGTACAATAAGGTATAATGGGATGTCAAAGTCATCCAAGGAAAGCCCATGATGAAAAAATGGAAAATCCAAAAGAGGTGGGAAAATAAGGAAGGAGTCCTAATCCAAGTGGGATTGGAGAAGGACTCCTCCCTCTCTCCCACTTCGGCCGACCCAAGGAGGACTCCTTGGTGCGCCAAGGCTGCCTAGGGTTGCCTGTCCCCTCCTCCTATATATACTAGAGGTTTAGGCCTTTTGAGTCACAACTTTGCCACGTGCAAGTCAAACCTACACCTCGTAGTTCTTCCTCTAGATTAGATTTCTGCGGAGCTCGGGTGGAGCCCTGCAGGAATAGTTCATCACCAACACTGATGCTCCATCACGCTACTAGAGAACTCATCTACTTATTCGTCTCTCTTGTTGGATCAAGAAGGCCAAGATCGTCATGGAGCTATATGTGTGCTGAACGCGGACGTGTCGTCCGTTTGGCGCTAGATCAGGACGGATCGTGGGACGGATCGCGAGATGGTTCATGGGACGGATCGAGGGACGGTTCGTGGGACGGTTCGAGGGACGTGAAGAAATTCTACTACATCAACCGTGTTTCTTAACACTTCCTGTTGTGCGATCTACAAGGGTACGTAGATCTAATATCCATTCGTAGATGGACATCACCATGATAGGTCTTATGTGCGTAGGAATTTTTTTGTTTCCCATGCAACATTCCCCAACACAAGGACCTAAGCATTTTAATTTAAATATGCAAGAACAAAATAGATCAAAGCTTGAGGGCATATGGAAGATGGTCGGCTTGCCTAGGGTGAAAGAATACCCTGGGAAGAAGTGTGATGAAGCCGCAGGTCGATACGCCGGAACGGTTCTCTCTCGGAGAGGGATGATTGGAGGGTGCTACTGCGACAACAGACCTTCCCTGGTAACTGCGCCAGGAATCCTGCGGCTGCGCCTACGCCTATAAGGACTTCCTTACGAAATATGCAAAGGATTTCCCCGCGGCCTTGGAGCCTTGCGTTGGTGTTCCCTTTAAGAGGAAAGGGTGATGCAACACATCGGCGGTAAGTATTTCCCTCAGTTTGAGAACCAAGGTATCAATCCAGTAGGAGGAGAACGTCAAGTGACAAGTACCTGCACAAATAGAAAGAGCTTGCACCCAACGTTATGAAGGGGTTGTCAATCCCTTATAGATTGTTTGCAAAGTGAGAACTGAAAGAAAAGAGTAAACAAAGAAAAGTAAACGTGAAAGTGGAAACGATAGTTGTGAATAGACCCGGGGGCCGTAGTGTTCACTAGTGGCTTCTCTCATGAAAGCAAGTAGACGGTGGGTGAACGAATTACTGTCGAGCAATTGATAGAACCGCGCAAAGTCGTGACGTTATCTAAGGCAATGATTATATCTATAGGCATCACGTCCAAAACAAGTAGACCGATACTTTCTGCATCTACTACTATTACTCCACACGTCGACCGCTATCTAGCATGCATCTAGTGTATTAAGTTCATGAGAATAGAGTAACGCCTTAAGCAAGATGACATGATGTAGATGGACAATCTCATATCTACGATAAAAGCCCATCTTGTTACCCTTGATGGCAACAACACGATGCGTCCCTTGCTGCGCCTTCTATCACTGGGAAAGGTCACCACATGGTTTGAACCCAAAACCAAGCACTTCTCCCATTGCAAGAATCATAGATCTAGTTGGCCAAAAAAAACCCAAGACTCGGAGAGACTTACAAGGATATAAAATTATGCATAAAAGAAATCAGCAAAGACTCAAATATAATTCATAGATAATCTGATCACAAATCCACAATTCATCGGATCTTGACAAACACACCGCCAAAGAGGATTACATCGGATAGATCTCCATGAAGATCATGGAGAACTTTGTATTGAAGATCCAAGAGAGAGAAGAAGCCATCTAGCTACTAACTATGGACCCGTAGGTCTGAAGTAGACTACTCATGAGTCATTGGAGAGGCTATGATGTTGATGTAGAAGCCCTCCAACTCCAAAGTCCCCTCCGGCAGGGCACTGGGATGGGTCTCCAGATGAGATCTCGCGGAAACGGAAACTTGCGGCGGCGGAAAAGTGTTTTCGTGGATGCCCTGATTTTTTCTGGATTTTCAGGGAATTTATAGGCCAAAGAGCTAGGGCAGGGGAGCGCCAGGGAGGCCACAAGCTTGGTTGCCGCGCCCCTCGCCGCGGCAACAGGGCTTGTGGGCTCCCTGTGGGCCCCCTGCCTTGGCCCTCAAGTCTCCCGATCTTCTTCCGTTCTGGAAAAAATTATTTCGGGGATTTCATTCGGTTTGGACTCCGTTCCAAAATCAGATCTGAAAAGAGTCAAAAAACACAGAAAAAACAGGAACTGGCACTTGGCACTGAATTAATAAGTTAGTCCCAAAAAAGATATAAAAGGTAAATAAAACATCCAAAGTTGACAAGATAACAGCGTGAAACCATAAAAAATTGTAGATACGTTTGAGACGTATCAAGCATACCCAAGCTTAACTCTTGCTCGTCCTCGAGTAGGGAAATGATAAAGAATGAATTTTTGATGCTTTCATGCTACCTAGCATAGATGTCCTTTGTAACTCCTCTTATGTGACGTGAATGTTTAGATCCATTAGATTCAAAACAATAGTTTTGCTATTGACGTGGAGACAATAATGATTCAAGAAAACTAGCAAGGTAATCATGAACTTTCAAAATAACAAGGCCAAAAGAAAGTTATCCCTACAAAGTCATATAGTCTGGCTATGCTCTATCATCCTTGCACAACGAATTTAAATCATGCACAACCCCGGTATTGGCCAAGTAATTGTTTTCACACCTTTACTTTCTCAAACTTTTTCAACTCTCACGCAATACATGAGCGTGAGCCATGGTTTTAGCACTATAGGTGGTGTGGAGTGTGGTGGAGGTTGCAAGGCGAACAAGGAGAAGATGGTCACGTTGACTAGGCATATCAATGAGCTATGGAGATGCTCATCAATAGATATCAACGTGAATGAGTAGGGATTGCCATACAAATGATGCACTAGAGCTAAGAGTATGTGAAAGCTCTTAAAAAAACTAGTGGATGTGCATCCAACTTGCTTGCTCATGAAGACCTAAGGCAATTTTGAGGAAGCCTATCATTGGAATATACAAGCCAAGTTATATAATGAAAATTTCCCACTAGCTATATGGTGGTGACAAAACGAGAGACTCTCAATCATGAATATCATGGTGCTTAATATGCACAAGTGTGGAAAGATAGTAGCATTGTCCCTTCTCTCCTTTTCTCTCATTTTTTTGTGGGCACTTTGGCATCTTTTATATATATTTTTTTGGTGGGCATCTTTGGCCTCTTTAATTTCCTCACATGGGACAATGATCCATCAATGATGATCATCACACTTACAACTCAAAACTTAGAGCAATGATGACTCTATATGGAATGCCTTCGGTAGTGTACTGTGACAATGATCTAGCAGTGCATAGACATCAATGGAAACATCATGCTAGCTATCTTACGATCATGCAATGGCAATATAGAAGTGGTGGCACATGCCATGGTGGTAGTTGCATGGCAATATATCTCGGAATAGCTTTGAAAAAGCCATAGTAGGTAGGTATGGTGGCCGTTTTGAGGGAGGCTAATGGTGGGTTTTGTGCACCGGCGAAAGTTGCACGGCACTAAAGAAGATAGTGATGGTGGAAGGTGAAAGTGCATCTAAACCATGGACTCAACATTAGTCATGAAGAACTTATATAGTTTTTGCAAAAGTTTTAGTAGTAATCGAAACAAAGCATTCAACGCATACTCCTAGGGGAAGGGTTGGTAGGTATAAACCATCGCGCGATCCCGACCGCCACACAAAGGATGACAATCAATATACTAATCATGCTCAGACTTCATCACATAGCGGTTCACCATACGTGCATGCTACGGGAATCACTAACTTCAACACAAGTATTTCTAGATCCACAACACCTTACTAGTATAACTTCAATATTACCACAACCACAACTCAAAACTAATTGAGATGAATCAAACTTCTCTAACTATTCAATGCACATGAAGGTGGAAGTTTTCATATCCCTTTGGATAACTATCCCTTTTGAGACTACTATCATAGCATAGATCATCTACCAAGCCATGCACCGCCGTGCTCTAGAAGATATAAGTGAAGCACATAGAGCAAAAGCAACTAGCTCAAAAGATATAAGTGAAGCACACGTGAGCTGAATTGTCTAACCAAAGGATATAAGTGAAGCTCGACAAAATCACGGTGAGTGCATGTATCTCTCTCTAGGTGTACCACAAGGATGATTGTGACACAACAAAAATAAAAGACTCCTACGATACAAGACGCTCCAAGCAAAACACATAACTTGTGGTGAAACAAAATATAGCCCCAAGTAACATTACCGCTGGATTAACGACGAAAGAGGGGATGCCTTCACGGGGCATCCCCAAGCTTAGGCTTTTACTGTTGGAATTATGCCCTAGAGGCAATAATAAATATAGTTATCATTATAATTCCTGTATCAAGATAATTGTTTATTATCCATGCTATAATTGTATTGAATGAAGACTTATATACATGTGTGGATACATAGACAAAACACTGTCCCTAGCAAGCCTCTAGTTGGCTAGCCAGTTGATCAACGATAGTCAGTGTCTTCTGATTATGAACAAGGTGTTGTTGCTTGATAACTGGATCACGTCATTAGGAGAATCACGTGATGGACTAGACCCAAACTAATAGACGTAGCATGTTGATCGTGTCATTTTATTGCTACTGTTTTCTGCGTGTCAAGTATTTGTTCCTATGACCATGAGATCATATAACTCACTAACACCGGAGGAATACTTTGTGTGTATCAAACGTTGCAACGTAACTGGGTGACTATAAAGATGCTCTACAAGTATCTCCGAAGGTGTTCGTTGAGTTAGTATGGATCGAGACTGGGATTTGTCACTCCGTGCGACGGAGAGGTATCTCGGGGCCCACTCGGTAATACAACATCACACACAAGCCTTGCAAGCAATGTGACTTAGTGTAAGTTGCGGGATCTTGTATTACGGAACGAGTAAAGAGACTTGCCGGTAAACGATATTGAAATAGGTATGCGGATACTGACGATCGAATCTCGGGCAAGTAGCATACCGAAGGACAAAGGGAATGACATACGGGATTATATGAATCCTTGGCACTGAGGTTCAAACGATAAGATCTTCGTAGAATATGTAGGATCCAATATGGGCATCCAGGTCCCGCTATTGGATATTGACCAAGGAGTCTCTCGGGTCATGTCTACATAGTTCTCGAACCCGCAGGGTCTGCACACTTAAGGTTCGACGTTGTTTTATGCGTATTTGAGTTATATGATTGGTTACCGAATGTTGTTCGGAGTCCCGGATGAGATCACGGATGTCACGAGGGTTTCCAGAATGGTCCGGAAACAAAGATTGATATATAGGATGACCTCATTTGATTACCGGAAGGTTTTTGGAGTTACCGGGAATGTACCGGGAATGACGAATGGGTTCCGGGAGTTCACCGGGGGGGGGGGGGGCAACCCACCCCGGGGAAGCCCATAGGCATTGAGGGTGGCGCACCAGACCATAGTGGGCTGGTGGGACAGCCCAAAAGAGCCCTATGCGCATTGGAAGAAAAAGCAAAGAGAAAAGAAAAAAAAGGAGGAGGTGGGAAAGGGAAGAAGGACTCCACCTTCCAAACCAAGTAGGACTCGGTTTGGGGGGGGGGAGACCTTCCCCCTTGGCTCGGCTGAAGCCCTTAGGGGTCCTTGGATCCCAAGGCAAGGCTCCCCCTCTTCCCCTATATATACGGAGGTTTTAGGGCTGATTTGAGACAACTTTGCCACGGCAGCCCGACCACATATCTCCACGGTTTTACCTCTAGATCGCGTTTCTGCGGAGCTCGGGCGGAGCCCTGCTGAGACGAGATCATCACCAACCTCCGGAGCGCCGTCACGCTGCCGGAGAACTCTTCTACCTCTATGTCTCTCTTGCTGGATCAAGAAGGCCGATATCATCGTCGAGCTGTACGTGTGCTGAACACGGAGGTGCCGTCGGTTCGGCACTAGATCATGGGACTGATCGCGGGATAGTTCGCGGGGCGGATCGAGGGACGTGAGGACGTTCCACTACATCAACCGCGTTCACTAACGCTTCTGCTGTACGGTCTACAAGGGTACGTAGATCACACATCCCCTCTCGTAGATGGACATCACCATCATAGGTCTTCGTGCGCGTAGGAAATTTTTTGTTTCCCATGCGACGTTCCCCAACAGTGGCATCATGAGCTAGGTTCATGCGTAGATGTCTTCTCGAGTCGAACACAAAAGTTTTTGTGGGCGGTGATGTGCGTTTTGCTTCCCTCCTTAGTCTTTTCTTGATTCCGCAGTATTGTTGGATCGAAGCGGCTCGGACCGACATTACTCGTACGCTTACGAGAGACTGCTTTCATCGCTACGAGTAACTCCGTTGCTCAAAGATGACTGGCGGGTGTCAGTTTCTCCAACTTTAGTTGAATCGGATTTGGCCGAGGAGGTCCTTGGATGAGGTTAAATAGCAACTCATATATCTCCGTTGTGGTGTTTGCGTAAGTAAGATGCGATACTACTAGATACCCATGGTCACCACGTAAAACATGCAACAACAAAATTAGAGAACGTCTAACTTGTTTTTGCAGGGTATGCTTGTGATGTGATATGGCCAACGATGTGATGTGATATATTGGATGTATGAGATGATCATGTTGTAATAGATAATACCGACTTGCACGTCGATGGTACGGCAACCGGCAGGAGCCATAGGGTTGTCTTTATAACTAACGTTTGTGCTTGCAGATGCGTTTACTATTTTGCTAGGATGTAGCTTTAGTAGTAATAGCATGAGTAGCACGACAACCCCGATGGCGACACGTTGATGGAGATCATGGTGTGGCGCCGGTGACAAGAAGATCGTGCCGGTGCTTTGGTGATGGAGATCAAGGAGCACGTGATGATGGCCATATCATGTCACTTACGAATTGCATGTGATGTTAATCCTTTTATGCACCTTATTTTGCTTAGAACGACGGTAGCATTATGAGGTGATCTCTCACTAAAATTTCAAGACGAAATTGTGTTCTCCCCGACTGTGCACCGTTGCTACAGTTCGTCGTTTCGAGACACCAAGTGATGATCGGGTGTGATAGACCTAACGTTCACAGACAACGGGTGCAAAACAGTTGCGCACGCGGAACACTCGGGTTAAGCTTGACGAGCCTAGCATGTGCAGACATGGCCTCGGAACACATGAGACCGAAAGGTCGATCATGAATAATACAGATGATATGATTAGCATGGGGATGCTTACCACTGAAACTATGCTCAACTCACGTGATGATCGGACTTGAGCTAGTGTAAGTGGATCATGAACCACTCAAATGACTAGAGAGATGTACTTTTTGAGTGGGAGTTTAGCGAGCAATTTGATTAAGTTAAACTCTAATTATCTTGAACATAGTCTAAGTCCACTTTGAATATATTTGTGTTGTAGATCATGGCTCACGCGACAGTCACCCTGAATTTTAATACGTTCCTAGAGAAAGCTAAGTTGAAAGATGATGGAAGCAACTTTGTAGACTGGGCTCGTAATCTTAAGCTAATCTTGCAAGCTGGGAAGAAGGATTATGTCCTTAATGCTGCACTAGGAGATTAACCACCCGCTACGGCTGATCAGGATGATAAGAACGCTTGGTTAGCACGTAAGGAGGACTACTCAGTAGTTCAATGTGCAGTCTTGTATGGCTTAGAACCGAGACTTCAACGTCTCTTTGAGCGTCATGGAGCATTTGAGATGTTCCAAGAGTTGAAGTTTATCTTTCAGAAGAACGCCCGGATCGAGAGGTATGAGACCTCCGATAAATTCTATGCTTGCAAGATGGAGGAGAACTCGTCTATCAGTGAACATGTGCTCAAAATGTCCGGGTACTCAAACCGTCTAGCTGAGCTGGGGATTGAACTCCCGCAAAAAGCTATCACTGACAGAATCCTTCAATCACTGCCTCCAAGCTATAAAAGCTTCGTGTTGAACTACAACATGCAAGGGATGAACAAGTCTCCCGGCGAGTTGTTTGCGATGCTGAAAGTCGCAGAGTCTGAACTCCTTAAAGAGCATCAAGTGTTGATGGTGAATAAGACCACTAGTTTCAAGAGAAATAGCAAAGGCAAGAAGGGTAATTCAAAGAAGAGCGGCAAGCCAGTTGCCAATCCGACGAAGAAACCCAAAGCTGGACCTAAGCCTGAAACAGAGTCTTACTATTGCAAGGGTATGGGTCACTGGAAGCGCAATTGCCCCAAGTATCTGGCTGATAAGAAGGCGGCCAAAGAAAAATCAGGTATATTTGATATACATGTTATTGATGTGTACTTAACCGGCTCTCGTAGTAGTGCCTGGGTATTCGATACCGGTTCTGTTGCTCATATTTGCAACTCGAAACAGGAACTGCGGAATAGACGAAGGCTGGCAAAAGATAAAGTGACGATGCGCGTAGGAAATGGTTCCAAGGTTGATGCAATCGCCGTTGGCCCAGTTTCACTTTAGTTACCATCAGGATTAGTTATGAACTTGAATCATTGTTATTTAGTGCCTGCGTTGAGCATGAACATTATATCTGGATCTTATTTATTGCGAGACGGTTACTCTTTTAAGTCAGAGAATAATGGTTGTTCTATTTCTATGAGTAACATCTTTTATGGTCATGCACCCAATGTGAGAGGATTGTTCATATTGAATCTTGATAGTGATACACACATACATAACATTGAGACCAAAAGAGTTAGAGTTAACAATGATAGCGCCATATTTTTGTGGCACTGCCGCTTAGGTCATATTGGTGTAAAGCGCATGAAGAAACTCCATGCCGATGGACTTTTGGAGTCACTTGACTTTGATTCACTTGACACGTGCGAACCATGCCTCATGGGCAAGATGACTAAAACTCCGTTCTCCGGAACAATGGAGCGTGCAAGTGACTTGTTGGAAATCATACATACCGATGTGTGTGGTCCGATGAGCGTAGAGGCACGCGGCGGATATCGTTATTTTCTCACCTTCACTGACGATTTGAGTAGATATGGTTATGTCTATTTAATGAAGCACAAGTCTGAAACATTTGAAAAGTTCAAGCAATTTCAGAGTGAAGTTGAAAATCATCGTAACAAGAAGATCAAGTTCATACGGTCTGATCGTGGGGGTGAATATCTGAGTTTCGAGTTTGGTGCTCACTTAAGACAATGTGGAATTGTTTCACAGTTAACACCGCCTGGAACACCACAGCGTAATGGTGTGTCCGAACGTCGTAATCGTACTTTATTAGAGATGGTGTGATCTATGATGTCTCTTACCGATTTGCCATTATCATTTTGGGGTTATGCATTAGAAACAGCTGCATTCACTTTAAATAGGGCACCATCAAAATCCGTTGAGATGACACCATACGAACTGTGGTATGGCAAAAGGCCAAAGTTGTGGTTTCTTAAAGTTTGGGGATGTGATGCTTATGTCAAAAAGCTTCAGCCTGAAAAGCTGGAACCCAAAGCGGAAAAGTGCATCTTCATAGGTTACCCAAAAGAGACAGTTGGGTACACCTTCTATCTCAAATCCGAGGGCAAAGTGTTTGTTGCTAAAAACGGAGCTTTTCTTGAGAAGGAGTTTCTCTCGAGAGAATTGAGTGGGAGGAAGATAGAACTTGACGAGGTTGTCGAACCTCTCATCCCTCTAGATGGTGGCGCAGGGCAAGGGGAAACCTCTGTCGTTGCGACGCCGGTTGAGGAGGAAGTTAATGATGATGATCATGAAACTCCGGTTCAAGTTTCTGTCGAACCATGCAGGTCGACGAGACCACGTGCTGCTTGAGAGTGGTACGGTAATCCCGTCTTATGAATCATGTTGTTAGACAACAATGAACCTGCAAATTATGAAGAAGCAATGGTCGGCCTAGATTCCAACAAATGGCTAGAAGCCATGAAGTCCGAGATAGGATCCATGTATGAGAACAAAGTGTGGACTTTGGAAGTACTGCCTGAGGGCCGCAAGGCTATTCAGAACAAATGGATTTTTAAGAGGAAGACGGACTCTGACGGCAATATAACCGTTGATAAAGCTCGACTTGTGGCAAAGGGTTTTTCACAAGTTCAAGGAGTTGACTATGATGAGACATTCTCACCCGTAGCGATGCTTAAGTCCGTCAGAATCATGTAAGCAATAGCTGCATTTTTCGATTATGAAATCTGGCAGATGGATGTCAAAACGGCGTTCCTTAACGGTTTCCTTAAGGAAGAGTTGTATATGATGCAACCCGAAGGTTTTGTCGATCCTAAGAATGCTAACAAGGTGTGCAAGCTCCAGCGATCCATTTATGGACTGATGCAAGCATCTCAGAGTTGGAACAAACACTTTGATGAGGTGATCAAAGCATTTGGGTTTATACAAGTGGTTGGAGAATCTTGTATTTACAAGAAAGTGAGTGGGAGCTCTGTGTCGTTTCTAATATTATATGTGGATGACATATTGCTGATTGGAAACAACGTAGAGTTTTTGGAGAGCATAAAGGATTACTTGAATAAAAGTTTCTCTATGAAGGACCTAGGAGAAGCTGCTTACATTCTAGGCATCAAGATCTACAGGGATAGATCAAAACGCCTGATAGGACTTTCACAAAGCACATACCTTGATAAAGTTTTGAAGAGGTTCAAAATGGAACAGTCCAAGAAAGGGTTCTTGCCAGTTTTACAAGGTACGAGATTGAGTAAGACTCAGTGCCCAGCAACTGATGAAGATAGAGAGCATATGCGCTCCGTCCCCTATGCTTCAGCCATAGGTTCTATCATGTATGCAATGCTGTGCACTAGACCGGACGTTAGCCTGGCCATAAGTATGGCAGGTAGGTTCCAGAGTAATCCAGGAGTGGATCACTGGACGGCGGTCAAGAATATCCTGAAGTACCTGAAAAGGACTAAGGAGATGTTTCTCGTGTATGGAGGTGACGAAGAGCTCGCCGTAAAAGGTTACGTCGATGCAAGCTTTGACACAGATCCGGACGACTATAAGTCGCAAACCGGATACGTATTTATTCTTAATGGGGGTGCGGTAAGCTGGTGCAGTTCCAAGCAGAGCGTCGTAGCATATTCTACATGTGAAGTGGGGTACATGGCTCCCTCGGAGGCGGCTAAGGAGGGTGTCTGGATGAAGCAGTTCATGACGGATCTTGGAGTGGTGCCAAGCGCACTGAATCCAATAACCTTGTTCTGTGACAACACGAGTGCCATTGCCCTAGCAAAGGAACCACGGTTTCACAAGAAGTCCAGACACATCAAACGACGCTTCAACCACATCCGCGACTACGTCGAAGGGGAGGACGTAAATATATGCAAAGTGCACATGGATCTGAATGTAGCAGACCCGCTGACTAAACCTCTTCCACGAGCAAAGCATGATCAACACCAGAACTGTATGGGTGTTAGATTTATTACAATGTAATTCGCATGATGATGTGAGGGCTAGATTATTGACTCTAGTGCAAGTGGGAGACTGTTGGAATTATGCCCTAGAGGCAATAATAAATATAGTTATTATTATAATTCCTGTATCAAGATAATTGTTTATTATCCATGCTATAATTGTATTGAATGAAGACTTATATACATGTGTGGATACATAGACAAAACACTGTCCCTAGCAAGCCTCTAGTTGGCTAGCCAGTTGATCAACGATAGTCAGTGTCTTCTGATTATGAACAAGGTGTTGTTGCTTGATAACTGGATCACGTCATTAGGATAATCACGTGATGGACTAGACCCAAACTAATAGACGTAGCATGTTGATCGTGTCATTTTATTTCTACTGTTTTCTGCGTGTCAAGTATTTGTGCCTATGACCATGAGATCATATAACTCACTAACACCGGAGGAATACTTTGTGTGTATCAAACGTCGCAACGTAACTGGGTGACTGTAAAGATGCTCTACAAGTATCTCCGAAGGTGTTCGTTGAGTTAGTATGGATCGAGACTGGGATTTGTCACTCCGTGTGACGGAGAGGTAACTCGGGGCCCACTCGGTAATACAACATCACACACAAGCCTTGCAAGCAATGTGACTTAGTGTAAGTTGCGGGATCTTGTATTACGGAACGAGTAAAGAGACTTGCCGGTAAACGATATTGAAATAGGTATGCGGATACTGACGATCGAATCTCGGGCAAGTAGCATACCGAAGGACAAAGGGAATGACATACGGGATTATATGAATCCTTGGCACTGAGGTTCAAACGATAAGATCTTCGCAGAATATGTAGGATCCAATATGGGCATCCAGGTCCCGCTATTGGATATTGACCGAGGAGTCTTTTGGGTCATGTCTACATAGTTCTCGAACCCGCAGGGTCTGCAGACTTAAGGTTCGACGTTGATTTATGCGTATTGAGTTATATGGTTGGTTACTGAATGTTGTTCGGAGTCCTGGATGAGATCACGGATGTCACGAGGGTTTCCGGAATGGTCCGGAAACAAAGATTGATATATAGGATGACCTCATTTGATTACCGGAAGGTTTTTGGAGTTACCGGGAATGACGAATGGGTTCCGGGAGTTCACCGGGGGGGGGGGGGACAACCCACCCCGGGGAAGCCCATAGGCATTGAGGGTGGCGCACCAGCCATTAGTGGGCTGGTGGGACAGCCCAAAAGAGCCCTATGCTCATTGGAAGAAAAATCAAAGAGAAAAAAAAGGAGGAGGTGGGAAAGGGAAGAAGGACTCCACCTTCCAAACCAAGTAGGACTCGGTTTGGGGGGGAGACCTTCCCCCTTGGCTCGGCCGAAGCCCTTAGGGGTCCTTGGACCCCAAGGCAAGGCTCCCCCTCTTCCCCCTATATATACGGAGGTTTTAGGGCTGATTTGAGACAACTTTGCCACGGCAGCCCGACCACATATCTCCACGGTTTTACCTCTAGATCGCGTTTCTGCGGAGCTCGGGCGGAGCCCTGCTGAGACGAGATCATCACCAACCTCCGGAGCGCCGTCACGCTGCCGGAGAACTCTTCTACCTCTCCGTCTCTCTTGTTGGATCAAGAAGGCCGAGATCATCGTCGAGCTGTACGTGTGCTGAATGCGGAGGTGCCGTCGGTTCGGCACTAGATCGTGGGACTGATCGCGGGATAGATCGCGGGGCGGATCGAGGGACGTGAGGATGTTCCACTACATCAACCGCGTTCACTAACGCTTCTGCTGTACGGTCTACAAGGGTACGTAGATCACACATCCCCTCTCGTAGATGAACATCACCATGATAGGTCTTCGTGCGCATAGGAAATTTTTTGTTTCCCATGCGACTTTCCCCAACATTTACGGCATCCTTGAATCAACTGGGGGTGCCTTGGGCATCCCCAAGCTTGAGCTCTTGCCACTCTTTATCTTTTTGTCCATAAAAACTTCACCCAAAACTTGAAAACTTCACAACACGAAACTTTAAACAGAAACTCGTGATAACATTAGTATAAGAAAGCAAACCACCACTTCCTTAGGTACTGTAGCAAACTTAAATTCTACTTATGTTGATGTTGGGTTACTGTATTTTCAATCTTCCATGGCTAATACCCCCCGATACTATCCATAATTTCATCAAAATAAGCAACCAACTCAACAAAAACAGAATATGTTAACATCAGACCAGTCTGTAGCAATATGTATACTTCATATACTTCTGGTACTTCTAAAATTCTGAAACATTACGACAGTCTGAAGAATTTGCGTAGCAATCAGAAGAAAAAAGAATCAACTCAAAATCTCTTACAGAAAAATAATGAAAATTCTTTTCGTGAGCAGAAAGTTTCTGTCTTTTCCAGCATGACCAAACGATCATCCCCAAGACTAATCATAACGGTTTTGGTTGGCAAAACGCAAAAAGAAACACAAAAAACACAATCATAACAGAATTATGAAATTGTGGAAAACACAAAATAGAAATAAAAAGGATAGATTCGTTGGGTTGCCTCCCAACAAGCGCTATTGTTTAACGCCCTTAGCTAGGCATTCAATGATGCTCTCACAAAAGACAAGAATTGAAGCACAACGAGAACATCCTAAAGCATGTGAAAATCACATCTAAGTTTAACATACTTCCTATGCATAGGCATTTTATAGGAAAACAAATTGTCAAGACAACCAATGGCTGCCATATGCAAGGAAGAAGAAAGAGACAAGAGCAATCTCAACATGACGAGAGGTGACTTAGTGATATGAAAGTTTCTAAGATCATATTTTCCTCTCATAATAATTACATGTGGGATCTTATTCAAATTCAACAAAATAGCTATCAGAAAGGATATTCTTTTCATGATCCACGTGCATGCAAAGTTGACGCTCTTAAAAAATAGTGGGATTGTCATCAACTAAAGTCAAGAGTTCTCCAATCCCACTTTCAATATTATTGCAAATATCATATTCATCATGAGGTTTAAACAAATTTTCAAGATCATAAGAAAGATCATCACCCCAATCATGATTATTGCAATAAGTAGTGGTCATAGCAATACTAGCATCCCCAAGCTTAGGGTTTTGCATATTTTTAGCATGATTGTCACTAATAGGATTTATAGTGAAACCATTGCAATCATGCTTTTCATTCAAGGAGCCCTCGTGAATCACTTCATAAGTTTCTTCATCACGGTTTTCAGATTCACGCATCTCAAGCAAAACTCCATAAAGATAGTCAAGTGCACTCAATTCACTAGAAATTGGTTCCACACAAGTGGATCTCTTAAAGAGATTAGCAAGTGGATGAGGATCCACATCACTAGATTTTCAGCAAGCGAAGATGCAAGCATATTGAAGGCACATGGCACACAAGCGAATAGAAAGCAAGCAAGAAAACTGGCAAAGGAAAACGTCAAAAGGCAAATGAAAACGGCAAAGGAAAACGACAAGAAGGAAAAAGGAAATGGCAAAGGAGAAAGGAAAATCAAAACGGCAAATGTGAAGTGGGGGAGAGGAAAACGAGAGGCAACTCGCAAAAAAGGTAAATGCAAGAGATGAGTTTGTGACACCTACTTGGATAGTTCTCCTCCCCGGCAACGGTGCCAGAAATAGGCGTGTTGAAGGGAGATTATTCTTGTCTTGATCTTCCTCGGCAAGAGATCCTCCTCCCCGACAATGGCGCCAGAAATCCTTCTACTACTGCGACAACAGACCTTCCCTGGTAACGGCGCCAGGAATCCTGCTGCTGCGGCTACGCCTATAGGGACTTCCTTAGCAAATATGCAAAGGATTTCCCCGCGGCCTTGGAGCCTTGCGTTGGTGTTCCCTTGAATAGGAAAGGGTGATGTAGCACAGCGGCGGTAAGTATTTCCCTCAGTTTGAGAACGAAGGTATCAATAGAGTAGGAGGAGAACGGCAAGTCACAAGTACCTGCACAAACACAAAGAGCTTGCACCCAACACTATGAAGGGGTTGTCAATCCCTTATAGATTGTTTGCAAAGTGAGAACTGAAAGCAAAGAGTAAACAAAGCAAAGTAAATGTGAAAGTGGAAACGATAGTTGTGAGTAGACCCGGGGGCCGTAGTGTTCACTAGTGGCTTCTCTCATGAAAGCAAGTAGACGGTGGGTGAACGAATTACTGTCGAGCAATTGATAGAACCGCACAAAGTCGTGACGTTATCTAAGGCAATGATTATATCTATAGGCATCACGTCCAAAACAAGTAGACCGATACTTTCTGCATCTACTACTATTACTCCACACGTCGACCGCTATCCAGCATGCATCTAGTGTATTAAGTTCATGAGAACAGAGTAACGCCTTAAGCAAGATGACATGATGTAGATGGACAATCTCATATCTATGATAAAAGCCCATCTTGTTACCCTTGATGGCAACAACATGATGCGTGCCTTGCTGCCCCTTCTGTCACTGGGAAAGGTCACCACACGGTATGAACCCAAAACCAAGCACTTCTCCTATTGCAAGAATCATAGATCTAGTTGGTCAAACAAAACCCAAGACTCGGAGAGACTTACAAGGATATCAAATCATGCATAAAATAAATCAGCAAAGACTCAAATATAATTCATAGATAATCTGATCACAAATCCACAATTCATCGGATCTCGACAAACACACCGCCAAAGAGGATTACATCGGATAGATCTCCATGAAGATCATGGAGAACTTTGTATTCAAGATCCAAGAGAGAGAAGAAGCCATCTAGCTACTAACTATGGCCCCGTAGTTCTGAAGTAGACTACTCACGAGTCATTGGAGAGGCTATGATGTTGATGTAAAATCCCTCCAACTGCGAGGTCCCCTCCGGCTGGGCATTAGGAAGGGTCTCCAGATGAGATCTCGTGGAAACGGAAGCTTGCGGCGGCGGAAAAGTGTTTTCGTGGATGCCCTGATTTTTTCTGGATTTTCAGGGAATTTATAGGCCAAAGAGCTAGGGCAGGGGAGCGCCAGGGAGGCCACAAGCTTGGTTGCCGCGCCCCTCGCCGCGGCAACAGGGCTTGTGGGCTCCCTGTGGGCCCCCTGCCTTGGCCCTCAAGTCTCCCGATCTTCTTCCGTTCTGGGAAATTTATTTCGGGGATTTTATTCCGTTTGGACTCCATTCCAAAATCAGATTTGAAAAGAGTCAAAAACATAGAAAAAATAGGTACTAGCACTTGGCACTGAATTAATAAGTTAGTCCCAAAAAATATATAAAAGGTAAACAAAACATCCAAAGTTGACCAGAGAACAGCGTGAAACCATCAAAAATTATAGATACATTTGAGACGTATCAAAGGGCAAGGGCAACATGGTCATTTTCACAACGTGAACACATTGTGAAAATGATACCAAAAGAGCGAGCTCGACGAGACGAAGATGTGGGTGTTGGTTTCACCGGAATTGGAGTTACAAGCAGAAAGATATAAGCGTTTGTCTGCTAGGGACCTTTCTCTAAAAGAAATATTCACAACCAGGCCACTGACAACGCAGCTGGTCGAGCATTCGGGGAGAATACGCTTTCATGATACGAAAGCGTATTTTTTGAATTTACGCTTCCACTTATCCATGTTGGCGGGTATTTCTCTCTCCGACAGGTGATGTCGGGGCCCACCTGTCGGGTCCCTCTCTCTCTCCTCTCTCTCCTTCTTCTACCTTCTTCCTCCTCGTGGCAGAACGGAGAGCAGGGGAGGGGCTCGACGCCGACGACAGCCGCCAGTGGCTTCGGCCACCATTCGCCGCGCTCCGACCACCGACGAGCTCGTGGGACCGAGCCGTGTCCGTCCCCGTAGGTGGCGTAGCTTGGGGAGGACCAGAGTACGGGCGCCTTCGGCCATGGCTGATGGCGACTCGGGTGCTGAAGGGTGTGGCGGCTACTGGCCATCGGAGGGCGAGGCGAGGGACTACGGAGGCCTGCGGTGGAGAGGGAAGAGAGATGGTGTGGTCAGGGGGAGAGATGGGGCTCGCAATAGGTGACTTTAGCAGAGGAGGGGCGGCAGCCATGGCATCCATGGGAGGGAATCGGAGCTCCTTGAGCTTGATTAAGAGGCTAGGGAGGATTCATGGAAGAAGTGAGAGCTGCCGTTGGTGGAGAGGTGCTCGGGCAGGGGCTCGGCCCTGGCTTTTATAGCCGGCTGAGGCGAGGCGATAACCACAGCTGCCGTGGCGTCCTTAGCCGGATACTGGAGCTCGCAGTGAGCTGGCCGTGGACGTTTACGGCGCCGGCCTGACAAAGGGCAGCTCGACGCGACACTACGAAGAAGAAACGACCATGACAAGGAGAACACGACGGAGGTCACTGGTGGAGCAGTACCACAGCGGCACCCCCCGTGGCGCGAGGAGAACGATGGAGGAAGGGAGAAGAGACTGGAGAGGAGTGTGTGGACGCAGGGGAGCCGTAGGACACGCTCGGACGTGCCAAATTTGGCCGGAGCAGGCCTGCCGACGAGCACAGTACACAGACCACCGTTTTCGCCTGCTCTACTCATGGTCACCGCATACATGGCGTCCTCGAGAAAGCTTCTGCCTGTCTAAGCTTGCCTAACAGTTCCCTACCAGCTCAGATAGATACAAGAGGTGTCTAGAAGTAGCTGGATGGCTCTAGGGTGAGAGATATTTTCAGAAAAAGATTATGACAACAATGTGTTTTTAAGTTTCTGGAGAATATTGGCTTGGTGGAAGTGTCTGAGTTTTGGCATACAATGGTGATCGACTAAGGTGAATGCCCTAGCAAAGTTTCAGATCAAATTGATCAATCTAGATGGCACTTCTTTTGCAATTTGGTAAACTGACCAGAAATGCAAAAGAGAGTGCTTGGGAAGATTGGCTATATGAAAACAACTGGAATTTGATGGAGAGAAGTTATTTGAATATATGAAGTTATTGTAAAAGTTTCATACCATTTGGGGACACCAAAATGGTACTTCCTTCATAGTGCTTTCAAATGGACACGAACTTGGGAAAATTGCTCGGAGAAGATTTATAGAGGGATTGAGCTGATTTTTGATTTCCATGAGTGATTTAGCAATGTTAACCACCATGAAAAATTTCAGATCAAGGAGATCAAGGAATCAAGCACTTCCTTTGCAAATAGGAAATCTGGACAGAATTTGCATAGGGATGTTGTGCTCAAAATTTGAACTATGGAACTTGGGATATTGAAGGAAATGGAGAATATATGGATAGGAGAAGCTCCACAATTTATTTGGGATTTTTCCTGGCTACCAAAATGGTAGTTCCTTTAGAAAGTGCCCAAAATGTAATATTGGCATTAAATAGGAAAAGGCAATTTTCCCTCATTTAATAATGGCCAATATTTTATGGGAGCTCAATATGATCACAAAGAATATCTCCACAACTTTCCATGAACTTTGGAGATGGATAGATATTTTCCTGGATTTAATTCCCTCAACTGATAGAAAAAGGAATTAATTATAAATGAGAAATATTGCAAATGACTTGGCAATTTTTTGCATATCCAGGGTTTAAAGATGAAGGATGATCATTGGGAAAAGTTTGGGAGTCAAAAGATCAAAGGAGGTTGGGTTCCTTTGTAACTGGAAGGATTAGGGTTTCTCTTCCAGCTACTCGGAAGGTCGGGTTTTGATGGCAAAACTCTGAGAATAGATCCTAGGTGGCAAGGTGTGATAACCCGATGCCGACGTTCCAGAAGATTCCCGTTTATTCCCTTTGCGTCGTGTGACTATTTTCTTTTGTCGCATCATGCGCATCATCAATATTGCATCGGCATCCCGTTGCCGCCAGTTTTCAAAACTTGCAACCGTTGTTAGTTGCCGGTTCTCGTCGTTGTCCGTTCTGAGCTCGACCACACACGCCCGCGCCCGCGAGAACGTTTAAATATTGTTTTCAAAAGTGTGCGTAAAACTTTCTCCATTTGTGTTGGAATTTGACGTGCGGTCTTATTTTTATATAGGTGGGCCGCCTGTCCAATTTCACCACGATCGGAGTCTGTGTGGTACCCGAACGGTCGACCGTAGCGGCACCGTATTCGGTATATCGTCGGACGTCTTTCGGTGTTTTAAATCATTTTGCCGCGCCGCTCTATTTCCCTCTCACCCCTACATAGCCCATCTACACAGGTCAGTAGTGCCACCTAGCCACTTCCTCCGTTCGTGGTCGTCGGATCTCGATCGGACGAATGAGGTCCACCCCACCATAGTCCAACCCTATATAAGCTCCACCTCATGGAGAGGTCTCTCTCACTTCACTAGGGTTCCCCCTAGTCATTTTTTCAGACACCCCCAAGAAAACTCCACCTGCTAGCCCACACCCTTCAAATCCCGCAGCCCTAAGCTCCATAGCCTATCTCAGCCTTCAGATCTGAGATCTAGGGCTCACATTCGCCCAAATCCCCACCTACCGGACTTGTCCGTGGTCAGATCGGACATGTCCAGGCGACCGCACGAGCCTCTCGTGGAGCCCGCAGCCTCCTGTTCTCCTCCTGCACGCCTGCCTCGGCCAGCTCCCTCTCCTCCCGCTGGTTCTCGTCGCCCGCAGCCGCCGGATCGGTTCCCCGGCCAGGTCCGGCGCATTCCCGCTGCCCGCCGGCCTCCTGGCAGCCGACCGCCGCCGGCCCCGTTCCCTGCGCCGCCCCGCTGCCAGATCCGGAGCTCGCAGCCCTGCTGCCGCCCGGATCGTGCTTCCCCGACCGGCTCCTGGCCAGTTCCCGCGGAGAAGGCCTTCGTTCTTCGCCGCGCCTGGTCCATGGAACGACTTGAGTCGACGCAGAGGCGAGGCAGCGCTCGCTCGCGTCCTGCCGTCCCGCTCGCGTTGACCAGCGCCTGGCCGGGCGTGGCGCTAGCGCCACCAACCGTCGTAGCCCAGAGCGCCAGCAGCCGACCCAGGCTGCTCCCCCCGAGGCCCACCTCTCCTCTGCCTGGGCCCAAGCCGCACGGCCCCCAGCTGCTCCACCAGCCGGCCCGAGGCCACTCAGGTGAGCTTGTCCCCCGCCCAGCGCATTTTTTATATATTGGCCACTGTTAGGCCCGTTAGTAATTTAGGGATTTTTCGGAATTAATATATTCCAGAAAAATAAACGATATTAAATCGTTCGTATCTTTTTAACCGTGAGTCTGATCGCGATGGGTTGTATATGGTTTTTGTGTAGTTTTGCGCGTAGATTACGTTTTGCAACTTGCATAATTGTTTGAAGTAGTTTGCTGTGCCGAATGCATAGTTTTACGTGTTATTCCAATAGGATCCATCCCATATTTATTTTCTCGTGCGTGTCGGATTGCTCGAATGCCGTAGGTAAAATGTTCATGTTTTAGGGACCCCTTTACCATGTATTTTAGAGTAGTCCTTGGTATTTTTGAGTGTAGGAATTTGCCGCTAGTTTATTTTCCGTGTTTAGGACTTATCTCGCATTTATGTGTGGTGAAATTATTTTTGTGCAACCCCACATGTTTTATTTGTTTTCGGGGTAGAAAAATCCATAGGATTTTTCTGTGTATTTAGTTTTAGCTTTAGAGCAAGTTAGTTCGCGCGATATCTTGCTATATTACCCTCTTGTCTATATCGTAGGATTTATTCCGTGCTACGTTTGAAGGAGTTGTCAACTAGAGTTTTTCTCTTGGGTGTTTAGTCTAGGCCCTAGTAATTTTGGTTGCAATAGAAATCCATGTTTAGGTGTGGTTTGCTTGTTCTTTACTTGCTAGGAAATAGTGATGATTTGGAGGTGCTGAAATATTTCTAAGTCTGGAATCTGTTATATTTTGTTGTTGTCTTTGGATGAGTGTAGCTTGTGATCTGTAGCTCTTTTGAGGTTGGTGCAATGGAGTTAGTTGTAGAATTTGGGATTCTCTAGCATGCTGTGAGTTTTCATGCCATTTGGAGTCCTATAGCTTATGGTTTTGCTGCTGTCAACATGCCTTCAGATCGAAAACTGCAGCTTCATAAACTGCTATTTTTCACTAAGTCTGAAACTGTGTGTGAGAAGCCATTTTGTGACTTCTTTTCCTAGTGATCCATGCTTCCATGCTAGTTGTTGTTAGTTGTTTGTTGTAGTGATTCTTGCCCTGTATGGTGTCATGCCTTGGTTGTGCATATTGGATTTGTGTAGCTCGTAGTTGTGGGGTGTAGAAAATGCTGTGTCGCTGATTTTGGCAGATTGTAGTGATTTCTTGTTTTGCTCGTAGTTGTTGAACCGTAGCTCCGTTTTGACCGTGTCCTATATGAAACTTGCTTAGAATCTCGTGTAGTTTCATTTTATCTTGCTGGTTGTGTGTTTTGAAGTGCTCGTGACCGTCGTTGCACACATATTGCATTCATGCCATCATATCTTGCGGTGTCCATATCTTTTGATCCATAGCTCAGTTGGATATGTTCTCTATGTGTAAATTGCTTGTAACGACGCGTAGAATAACATGAAACTATTTGTTTTGTTGTTTAACAACTAATTAAATGTGTTAGTTCAGATCTGGTCAGAATTGTAAATTAACATGTGAGGTCGTCTCGGAGATGCTATATGTCATTTCCGACCTCATTTAAAATGCCTAGATAGGTAGTTTAATTACGCTTCACCTCTTGCCAGGTTTAACCACATTTAATATTGTCGAGTAAATAATGGGGATAAAACTAAATAACTCATATGTGGAGTTTCGTCAATATGGAACCTGTTGCATATTGAACTTCACTTAATGTGTAGTGTTTGCTTGTCATGAATTGTCATGCCGAGTCTTGCATGTGTTCAGCTGCTCATGCATCATTTGTGTTGTGCATCATGTGGTGAATATCGTGTGTTGATGCTTGTTTCCGGTTTCCCCCGTCTCGATAGAGTTCCACAAGCGTGTCGGATGTGAGGGCCTGTTCGACTACGTCGGTTCGTCGGCTTCACGGAGTCGTTCTTCTTCCAAGCGGGATCTCAGGCAAGATGACCATTTCCGCAGATACCATTACTATCATTGCCATGCTAGTTTTATTGCTTCTATCGATTATGTCCCGTTGCCTACCACATGTTAAATATCAGCCCCTAAACAATGCCATGAAAACCTTCAACCTGTTCAACCTAGCAAACCGCTGATTGGCTATGTTATCGCTTGCTTAACCCTTTGTTAGCGTTGCTAGTTGCAGGTGTAGATGCTTCCATGTGATAACATGGGTCCCTTGTCATAACACCATATTAATGCTATTTAATTTAATGCATCTATATACTTGGTAAAAGGTGGAAGGCTTGGCCTTTCTAGCCTAGTGTTTTGTTCCACCTTTGCCCCCTTAGTTTCGGCTACCGGTGTTATGTTCCATAATTGAGCGCTCCGAACACGATCGGGGTTGTTATGGGGACCCCCCTGATAATTCGTTTTAGATTAAAGCTGGTCTGGCAAGGCCCAACATTGGTTCTACACTTGCCCAACATAATGTTTTTTGTTAATACTGAGTTGCATAGGGCGTCATGAACCCGAGGAGTAATTTTACATAAATAGGGGGGCCAGTGCTGATGGTGTTGGTCCCAAACGGTCTGCCTGTGGGGCCACCGCAAGGAAACTCGAGGTTTGGCACCCGTAGCTAGTTCCATCCGTCGTGTCCTGAGAACGAGATACGCGGCTTCTGTCGGGATCGTCGACACGTCGGGCGGCCTTGTTGGATTAGTTTTACCTTTGACGATATATCTTGTGCATCGGGATTCCGGTGATGCTTTGGGTAATCTGAGAGTTGAGGTTTTCCTCTAAGGAGTCCGACGAGATCGCGAGCTTCATGTTCGAGGATTTCTATGCGGCTTGTGGTAATTTGTGATGCACTAGTCGGAGCACCCCTGCAGGGTTAAATCTTTCGGAAAGCCGTGCCCGCGGTTATGTGGCAACATGGAAACTTTGTTTAACACTGGTTCTAGATAACTTGAAGTTAACTTAATTAAAATATGCCAACTGTGTGCGTAATCGTGACTGTCTCTTTCGTGAGTTCCTGCTCTGATCGAGGACACGGTGGGGTTATGTCTGACGTAGGTAGGTGTTCAGGATCATTCTTTGATCATTATTAGTTCACGACCGTTATACGTAGATCATCCCCCTTTTTATTCTTGTACTTGTAAGTTTAGCCACTAGATATATGCTTAGCCGCTGCTGCAACCTCACCACTTAACCGTGCCTCACCTAATAAGCTTTGCTAGTCTTGATACCTTTGGAAATGAGATTGCTGAGTCCCCTGTGGCTCACAGATTACTACAACACCAGTTGCAGGTATAGGTAAAGATTACTTGACGCGAGCGCGTTGATTGTTCATTTGGAGTTGCTTCTTCTTCTTCTTCTTCATCGATCTAGGATGGGTTCCAGGCCGGCATCCTGGGATAGCAAGAGTGGACGTCGTTCTTCTTTCCTCGTTTGTTTTCGTCCGTAGTCGGACCCTCCTCTTCTTCATGATGTTTATGTATTGTACTGTTGTGATTCTGATGTGGCTTGTGGCGATTGTAAGCCAAATTCTATATATATATATATCTTCTTTTTAGTACATGTACTTGTAACGATATCCATTCTTGCAACACGACGAGATGCGCTTCTATCCCTGACGAGACCCTCATGCCAAATTGAGGATAGGGTCGCATCTTGGGCGTGATACAAGGTTGGACTAAAGGAAATCTCTGGTTGGATGGGAAAGGCAAGGATAGATGACCATTTTTATATACCCAGGAGAGAAAAAATCCGATAACACAGAGAAAAAAGACGGCATTCAAATCCCGCAAAGGAAAAAAACAGGGAGCAAAAACCAGGGTGTTACAAACCTATCCCCTTACGAAAATCTCGTCCTCAAGATTTCCAGGCTTACCTCCCGGGGAAGGGGGACTTACCTGTGTGCGACTTCGATCCATCTGTTGTCCTGCGTTCATTGGTTCTTTGACCTTTATCTGCCTCTTCGGAGGGATCAGGTGTTGTCTGTGCACAAAGATTTCTTGAATCCTTCTCTTTCCAGTGAGGTGTACCCTTTATTTTGATAGTGGTGTTGCAGGGTGGGGTAGCGGTTACTACCAACAAATAGCTTAGTTTCCAGGGCCTCGAAGTATTTGCTTTGGCTTTATTGTAATGCTTCGTACCCTAACTGTCATGGGTAATACATCCTTTCCTAGTACCAGGCTCACGTGCTCGTATGTCCTCGTGTGAATGGGAGTGGCTTTATTTTTGCTGTGTCAGAATGCTCACTCTGGCTGTGGGTTCTGTTTAGATGTTTCCTTTTGCCTTAGGAATTCTGACTTTGCCCTTAGGTGATCTATAATTCCTGGAATTAGGACTGAACTATGGCTGCTATATGCTCAACTGAAATGTCAAGCATGATCACAAAATAATCATAGACAATAGTCTCTTATTCCAATGATGTCATGATGTCTACGAGCTATTGATGTTGATGTACCTTGAGCCATTCTATCTGAATGTCTTGCTTCAAACTTGGTTACTCGTGGAGATGGCTCTGTTCGTATGTATAGCCTGTGTAGTCCTTGTTGTGACCACTCAGCTGAGCATAGTATGGCTATCATTTGGTGTATCTTTTGGAGCATAGCCTCTTATCTTGGTTGATAGCCCATATTCATGAGGACTGCAGCAAGCTTGCTTGTAACTGCAAGTACTGCATTGTCGTGGCCGCATATGCAAGAGTGTCACAAGAGTTGGTAATACCACCCTATTCATGAAGTTGTATTTTGTTGACTGTCACGGAGGTTGTTTGTCCATAACTTCTTTGGTTCTTGATGGTTCATTTGATGTACTTTTCATGTCCTGCCAACACTATTCCTTGATTGTTTTACCTGTTTGTTGGCTTGTTCTCACAACTTACTCTTGCATATCTCGTAGGGTTTAATGTGCTCATATTCTTCTTTTAAACACGGGGCCAATGTTTCTCTGACATAGTCATTCCCGTGTATGAGTGGCTCGCATGAACTGATCCACTTGACTGCATACTCACAACATATGCAGGTGTAGGATAAATCCTTTCATAACCACTGGGTTCTGAGGCGAATGTGTGTCCAGACTAGTTCTTGCTTCTGACACACTTATTGTAGGTACGATGGTGAAGACTGAATTCCTCATGCTCGAAGCTTTTGCTAGAGTAGTATGCTGAAGAAGGCTGGGTATCGTCCCTCAAAAGTTTTCCTTCATGTGCCTTACTGCTGAAGGTTGGGTTCCTTATGTCGGAAATTTTCCGCGGTAGCACGCTATGGAAGATGGGAGTGCCGTATCCTAGAAGGATCTCTCACTAAGTGGCGTACCGAGGAGGATTGGCAGTAAGCTCTTCTTGGTAGCTTGTGGGGGAAGGCTGGGTTCCTTATACCAGAAGCCTTTTGCTGTGATGTATTGTCAGATCTAGGGCCGGTTCTGGCTTTGTTTTGAAGTATCCGGAATTTTACCCATAGCAGAGCCACAACTTGATATAGTCTATACCTTGGCTGAAGATATTCCATTGGTCATGCACATCGCTTGTCCTTCTGCTGGTCTGGTTATTGTTGCTGTAAGGTTGCATGACTGACGCAGACCTCATGTCATTAACCAATTCAGAATAATCCTTGCATTCAACCCAGGTTTTGCCGATAGTAAGCAGTTGACAGACAATTCCATTTGGTCCAGCTGAGCTTCCAAGCATGTGAAGTTCTCATTGATTCTGGCAACCGCAAACTTATCCATATTCCTTGCAATCCTTGTTCACAGTGTCCAGAAACTTTTATATTTGCACCGATGAACTTCAAGATTTTCCTTGAAATTTGTACCAACATACCGAAGTTTTGTTGCTGCTTTTGGCTCATTCACATTCTTGAAATATGTCCTTGGTGGGTGATAAATGACTCTTGGGTTCACTGAGAAAAGCCTCAAGGTTGGCTACACTGACTGAAACAATCCCATGTATCATGGACTGAATAATTTGTCCCTACTGATGTTCATTCTTGGTAGCTCATCTGACTGTTCCTCAGGCGTGATCTCTTATGAGGCAAACCCTCTTAGGTATATTCTGGCATTGTCTGTTGTACACGAATTCTGCCTCTGACCCCTTCTTCATTCTTGACAGATTCAATGGTAATGTTCTGAATATCAGGCAGTTGGCATGGCTTGACTTTTGTTGAAATGGGTATTATTGGGTATTATCCGAGTTGCATTTTGATCTTTTTATACAAGTCTTGCAGATGGAACCAGTCGGAGCGGAGAAACAGAATCGATAGAAGAAACAAGAACCGTGAAAAACCAAAAGTAGATAAAGCTCAAATGTTGCGGACCTTACAGACATGGCCGAAGGTTCACTAGTATAACTATTATAGCGCACTTGATGCCTCTCTAAGGATTTAGAAGCGAAACCACACAATGCTCCTGGTAGCACTGGTGTCAAGCTCCTACTACTTCCTTAGAGAACATCACTCTTGACACAGGACCATAGCCAAAATGGCTTAGTCAATGATTCTAGGGTTATCGGGAAAGATGGAATTTATAAGCTTCTCCCAAAGGAAACTAGAGTAAGGAGAGAAATGCCATGGGTAGCAAGCAGGGGTAAGGGTATCTGGTTTTCCTAGGGGTTTCAGGGCTCACGGGTCGTTGCCGGGTGCGAGCATTTCACACCGGGGCAAGTGCCACGAGGGTTGGGGTGTGATGGAGCCAAAGACCTATGGGGTTGCCTTATGATCAATAGTAGTCGTGCCACGTGGCAAAGATGGCTAAAATCCATTTGGGCCCTCTACTAAACACAAGACAGTGGAGTCTAGCTAGGGTAACCTATAGTCAGCCTGTCTGCTCTGATACCATTTGTTATGGCGCCCCACCTGATTATCACTGTAGCCAGATGGTCGCCACGCATACCAGCCCAGGAAATCACCCTGGGATGCACGTTTACAACAAGTATCATGAACACAGGCATTTCTATTAATGGATATAAGGGTCTTACATGATGTACTACAGGGGTGATGGCAGCGGAAAAGCTCTATCTAAGGCAGCATGGTCCTGGTGCGGCTCCAATCCACACGGATCTGACTAGGTTACTCTCCTAGCCCGCGAACGCTCCGGTTCCTCGATGACGGACGACGGATCCTTACGTGAACCTGGCCATGTTAAAAGCCGCTGAGTACTTTTGAATGTACTCGCAAGCAAACCAAACTAACATATACATCAAGCAAAGCAATCCATGGCATTCAAGCATGCATTTGTTATTAGAGCAATATTAATTATCATGACATAACATACCTATCTAGCAATATTAATTATCAAGGTACAATAGGATTATCCATCAAGATAACTTCTAAAGTAAATACGATAAGATAATGCATATTAAGTAAATGATTTATACTTCGAATATTCTTATGGTCCAGTCTGAATCTGATCCAAATCCAATCCAACTCATGTGGTCATCCGACCAGTCATCTCATAGCCATCCCATGGCTAACATGTCATACACCTGACCTCTTCCGATGTCTGCACAAGATGAGTTCTTCCATCATTATTATCACTGATACAGTTGATCACCTACGGAGGTCTAGACGGGCTGTCCAATACCGTGCACACGGCTATTCGAATAGGTTTGACACTCCGCAGAGGTTGCACACTTTACCCACATCATGGAGCACTGACCTCGCGATCCCATTCGGGTGGACCAGCATTGCTCCACCGAAACCTGCCTGATCCATGACACTTCCATCGTACCACCGGCATTCATCCTCCCCCGGAGTCTTGACCTGGGTGGCCCTCTGTCCTCATGACACCTGCCACCATCGTGGCCAAACTAAACTGTCCCAAACGAGGATGCCGATGCAAAACAATCAACTGGCTCACAAGATTATCGCCGCCTACCGTGCCAAGGTAGCGCGCGCGCATAACCTTCCCTATCTGGTGGTACCGGTGGAAGAGCATGCGATCAACCCACGTCACGACCGTCCCATACCGGCAAATGTGGTTGCACGGATAAGCCCGGACAGGTGACTTTAGATCAACCGACTAGGTTTGGTTTTAACATCATATTTATCAAGAATGGTTTTTCATCAACAATAACTTAACATGATGATAATTATGTATGAGATAGCAACAATAGAAACACAACAACCTATCTCCATATCACCATGAGTCATTAATAAGACAGGATGTAAATGGCAAGTTATTACTTTACAAGTTCTAGCTATAAATTAGACCCTCGGAACCCTTGCATAAAACCAGAAAATGAACTGGTAGCCACCAGAACGGTCTTTACAACACAGATCTGGGACATTACCGGAATAACTCAACCCCAGCTCAAGACGACTGGGAAGCAGCTCAAAGCATGAGACGGTGTTGATAAGAAGAATGTAGTAGTTCCCTAAGACGACCGAGGAACAGCTCAGAGCATAGGGTCACTGCCGCGGAAAGAAATTCAACAGCTGCCCGCGACGGCCGACAAGCAGCTCAGAACACGAGCCAGCTGCTGATAAGAGAAATATAAAGTCGGCATCCACCCCGGACGGTCGAAAGCAGCTCAGACTCAGGCATGGTGCCGTCATTGAAGAATATGCGGGCAAGGGTTCGTCAGCATCTCATACAGCACACTATATGCACACGGACCTAAGCATTATAATTTAAATATGCAAGAACAACAGAGAGCAAAGATTGAGGGCGTATGGCAGATGGTTGGATTCCTTGGGTGAAGGAATACTCTAGAAGAAGTGCGATGAAGCCGCGGGTCGATACGCTGGAACGGTTCTCTCTCGGAGAGGGATGATTGTAGGGCAAGGGCAACATGGTCATTTTCACAATGTGAACACATTGTGAAAATGATACCAAAATAACGGGCTCGACGAGACGAAGATGTGGGCGTTGGTTTCACCGAAATGGGAGTCACGAGCAAAATGATATAAGCTTTTGTCTTCCAGGAACCTTTCTGTAAAAGAAATATTCACAACCAGGCCCTGACAGCGCAGCTGGTCGAGCATTCGGGGAGAATAGGCTTTCCAGAGACGAAAGCGTATTTTGGAAGTGACGCTGGTGGGTGCTTCTCTCACCGACAGGTGGGGTCGGGGTCCACCTGTCGGATCCCTGTCTCTCTCTCCTCTCTCTCCTTCTTCTACCTCCTTCTTCCTCGTGACAGAACAAAGAGCAGGGGAGGGGCTCGATGCCGGCGACGGCCGCCGGTGGCTTCGGCCACCATTCGCTGTGCTCCGACCACCGGCGAGCTCGTGGGACCGAGCCGCATCCGTCCCCGTAGGCGGCGGAGCTTGGGGGGACCAGAGTACGGGCGCCTACGGCCATGGCGGATGGTGACTCGGGTGCCGAAGGGTGCGGAACCTACCGGCCATCGGAGGGCGAGGCGAGGGACTACGGAGGCCTGCGGTGGAGAGGAAGAGAGATGGCGTGGTCAGGTGGGAGAGAAGGGGCTCGCATTAGGTGAATTTAGAGAGGAGAGGCGGCGGCCATGGCGGCCATGGGAGGGAGCCGGTGCTCCTTGAGCTTGATTAAGAGGCTGGGGAGGATTCATGGAAGAAGTGAGAGCTACCGGTGGTGGAGAGTTGCTTGGGGAGGGGCTCGGTCGTGGCTTTTATAGCCGGCCGAGGCGAGGCGATAACCACGACTATCGTGGCATCCTTAGCCGGATATTGGAGCTCGTAGTGAGCTGGCCGTGGACGTTTACGGAGCCGGCCTGACAAAGGCAGCTCGACGCGACACTACATCGAAGAAACGACCAAGACATGGAGAACACGACGGAGGTCACGGGCGGAGCAGTACCGCGGCGGCACCCGCCGTGGTGCGAGGAGAATGATGGAGGAAGGGAGAAGAGTCTGGAGAGGAGCGCGTGGACCTAGGGGAGCCGTAGTAGGCCTGCCAACGAGCACAGTACACAAACCACCGTTTTGGCTGGTTCTACTCGTGGTCACCACGTACATGGCGTGCTCCCGAAGGCTTCTACCTGTCTAAGCTTGCCTAACAGTTCCCTTGCTGCTCAGATAGATACAAGAGGTGTCTAGAAGTAGCTGGATGGCTCTAGGGTGAGAGACATTTTCAGAAAAATATTACGATGGCAAGGTGTTTGTAAGTTTCTGGAGAATATTGGCTTGGTGGAAGTGTCTGAGTTTTGGCATACAATGGTGACTGACTAAGGTGAATGCTCTAGCAAACTTTCAGATCAAATGGATCAATCTAGACGGCACTTCTTTTGCAATTTGGTAAACTGACCAGAAATGCAAAAGAGAGTGCTTGGGAATATTGGCTAGATGAAAAAAACTAGAATTTGATGGAGAGAAGTTAGTTGAGTATATGAAGTTACTGTAAAGTTTCATACCATTTGGGGACACCAAAATGGTACTTCCTTCACAGTGCTTTCAAATGGACCGGAACTTGGGAAAATTGTTGGGAGAAGATTGATAGAGGGATTGAGCTGATTTTTGCTTTCCATGAGTGATTTAGCAATGTTAACCACCATGAAAAATTTCAGCTCAAGGAGATCAAGGAATCAAGCACTTCCTTTGCAAACAGGAAATCTGGACAGAATTTGCAAAGGGATGTTGTGCTCACAATTTGAACTATGGAACTTGGGATATTGATGGAAATGGAGGATATATGGATAGGAGAAGTTCCACAATTTATTTGGGATTTTCCTAGCTACCAAAATGGTAGTTCCTTTAGAAAGTGCCCAAAATGCAATATTGGCATTAAATAGGAAAAAGCAATTTTCCCTCATTTAATAACGGCCAATATTTTATGGGAGCTCAATATGATCACAAAGAATATCTCCACAAGTTTTCATGAACTTTGGAGATGGATAGATATTTTCCTGGATTTAATTCCTTCAACTGACAGGAAAAGGAATTAATTATAAAAGAAAAATATTGCAAATGACTTGGCAATATTTTTGCGTATCCAAGGTTTAAGGATGAAGGATGATCACTGGGAAAAGTATGGGAGTCAATAGATCAAAGGACGTTGGGGTTCCTTTGTAACTGGAAGGATTAGGGTTTCTCTTCCGACAACTCGGAAGGTAGGGTTTTGACGGCAAAACCCTGATAATAGATCCTAGGTGGCAAGGTTTGACTGAAGGAAATCTCTGGTTGGATGGGAAAGGCAAGGATAGATGACCATCTTCATATACCCAGGAGTGAAAGAAATCCAATAACACCGAGAAAAAAGACGGGAGTCAAATCCCTCGAAGGAAAAAAAGAGGGAGCAAAAACGAGGGTGTTACAGGTCACTTCGCCTCTTCTTGCATGAGAGGTAATTTATCCAACCCAATCATTATTTATGATATCTATTCTCTTGGGAAGGATAAGGTTGGCAATGTGTTTGCCAAGTTTGTTGGTACTCAAAGTGGTGTCAAGAAAAGTACCATTTGGGTTGCCAAGCCTATTGTGACTAACCTCTTAGGAACCAACGTGGTTGGGGACCAACAAGCTCAAACTTGATCAATAGGTGATTGTGGAGGACATTGGAGACTTGGATACATGATGAAGAATTAAGGGGTCTTCATCATTCATATTATCTCAAGCCAAGTCATTTGGATTATCGAGTTTCTATCTCATATCCAATGTGCCTCCTTACGATAACTTGTACTTAGATTGCTTACATTGTTAGTTACTTGCCCCTTTGCATGTTGTAGTTTTGTACCTTGCATGTGTTTGTATATGTTGTGCTTCCAACTTGCTTATCTTGAGTAATCTCACATCCAATGTGCCTCCTTACGGTAACTTGTACTTAAATTGTTTACATTGTTAGTTACTTGCCCCTTTGCATGTTGTAGTTTTGTACCTTGCATGTGTTTGTATATGTTGTGCTTCCAACTTTCCTTTCTTGAGTAATCAAGTATGTGTATGTTGGTTTGCAGATCATGTACATGTGAATCTTTGTATTGAGCCTTTTCACATCTTGTTTGTATCTTTGTTGGCTCTTGTGAGAGATTAATAGATTATCCCATTTTGGGGGAGTGATGTGCTTTGCGCACCCACAATCCTCTAAATGTGTATACATGAGGAATACCACTTAGTATTGATGTTTCAAGATTATCTAGTCCCTATGTGGTATGTCTTACTCATGAGAGATTCATAGTCTAAATGATCCATTAATTATCTCATGTTGGTTTTCTTTTGCCACTTGTCAATTTTGTTGGGTTATCACATTATGGGGGAGTAATATTCTATGTGGATATTACAAGCCTAGAAAATGTCTATATTTGAGATATTGCCACTTAATGTTGATATTGTAAATTATCTTGTTCCTAGGTGGCAGCGTAGCTCTACAAGTGTCATTTGCTTGTGTTTTGGAGTAAAGATGATGTTGGATATATTTGCACTCTACCAATAGGATTTTTTTCCAAATACTTTTTTTCCTTTGACAATTGGTAGTCCCTTCTTGTGGTAGACATTGCTAATCATCTTTACATTAGATTTTTTGTATCATTTGTCTTCCTTGCCCCTTGTGGATAGCTTGTTCATGTACGTGTTTCTTTCTCGCTGTTTTGGCAAGATCTGGAATCATTCTTAAGTTTCAGGCATGGTACTACCGCTCTGACTGCGGTACTACCATTGTCAGAGCTTTACTGCCACACGGGGAGCGGTACTACCGCTCTGCTAGTGGTACTACTGCGATGACCAGCGTGGTGGGAGGCAAGTCTTGCTCTTTATGATGCTTTGTGCCATCATGAAAATTTGTTGAGGGTTTAGTTTGTTTGGAACCTAGCTCTCTTTTGAAAATTAGATACCTCGTGTTTGTTTTCCTTCAATTTGTATCTTGTTTCCTTTTATTTGGCATGTGTCAATGGATATCTCTTTCCTTGATGTATCTTTTAATTGATATCCCTCAAGTGCTAGCTTTTCGTTTGGTATCTCATTTTCACTTGATATCTTGTCTTTTGGTGTCTTATCAACTGGGTGTTGATTGGATTCTTGAAAGCCTTGAGCATGCATATTTACTATATTTAATTCCTTTGGCATGTTTTCTTTCTTTGACCCAATATATAGGGGAAACTCCACCTTGTCATAAATTGGCTAAAGTGTGCATGAAATTCAAATTCATATCTATATGCACATATGTATGTGGAGTTTGTCCTATGTATTGTTGGTTTTCTAACTCCTTGGTCCCAATGAGTTTGGGCACCATTTTGTTTGTTTTGTTGTTCTAGGAACAATTGGAGATGCATTGGATGCTCGTCTCACCTACAAGGAAGGTGTTGAGACCATGTGCTTATTGGAGCCAAGTTAGGATGATCAACGAACAACTATCTACTACATCAATCCAATGTCTCGGTAACAAGTATCTAATTCATGCATTCATTTCTTGCAAAGGCCCAAACCTGTATTTTCTTGGTTCAGCGGTACTACCGTGAATAGCCACGGTACTACCGCTGGAGAGGTGTTACTGCTGCACTCGTGCACTAGCAACACCGTCACGGTACTACCGCGTCGTCGGGACCACGAGGGGTTAATTATACCCTCCTCTCGTGGTTCTATCTCTCTCTCTCTCTAGGTTGCATCATGGCATGAATCTCTTGATTCGTTCTTGTGGTACTTGTTTCCTTTCTCAAAGCATCCGAAGGATGATGTCTTATTGCTAGTTGGGATGTCTTTGTTGTTCGTATGTTGGAAGTTCATATTGTACAATAAGAAAATATTAGGCCATGTGCTATGCTTCCAAGCAAAGATCTTTTTGATATATTTATGACTTCCTTTTGGATATCTTGTTTGTTCCTTCCTGTAACTATTTTGTGTGTACATCCTTCTTTGTGGATATATATATCATCATAATTGTCTTCTACCTAGAATATTTTACACATGAGAGAAGTTACATCTCTAATTGATATCCACTTTTCTTTCCCGTACACCGTTGCATTTCCATTTTCAGTTTTTGGTGGCTTCATGGAAGGATTTGTCTTGAGTGCGTATCTTATATTCCTGCATCTTGATGCACTCTTTGGTGGTGAAGATTATTTTCCTCATGCTGTCTTGATGAGGGTTTTGCCATTTCGATTGGTATCCCTCCTCTTGACAAGGTTATTATTTCCTATCTTCACCATGGGCTGTCACAAGTGTTGGTTCTCAATTTGTTTTTTACAAGCTTGTGAACCCATTTTCTAGTAGTGTGGGTGTGGGAAGGATTTGTCTTGCACTTTGTTTCTCATTTCACCAAGACTATGTTGATGAGTAATGCTCGTCCTTATCTTAGTATTCTCAAGTGCTTTGCCATGACTCACACCCATTATTTTGGTTGAGCCTATTCTTAAGTTGCTTCTTTTACATGTTGCTCAACCATTTGTTTTGTGCAAGTGATATGCTTATTGTCTCATCTATCTTCTTGCACTCGTTGTGCGTTTTTATTAATTTTGGGGGAGCAACGATCCTATTTTGTGCACCTGTATCAAATACAAAAATCTCTTATTAGTGCACAAATCATGGGGAGCTTCTCTAGTTTTGATAAAACACTCCTTTGCCTATATCATAATATCTTTTATTCATGTGGTTCAAAGGACCATGTGATTTTTTGTTCCATCTGGTATCTTTTGATTGCGTGCTTCTATTTTGTATGTCTTTGTGCCATACGATCCTTCTTTTTGCAATCTTTAGGTCCTCAATATAGTTCGTTTTCCTCCAACTACTTATCATTGTATTTGTGTATTTCTTTGCACTCATTTGCTGATAAGTACACACATTTTGGAGGACCACCTACTATATTGGCTTTCTAAACTTTTCGTCCATTTTGGCAATCGAGGCCAATGGGGGAGAAGTTTAGAGAGTTTACTTTGCATATGTTTAGAGAGTTTTGCTTTTATTGCATAAGCATTTACATCTTGCATGCATGGATTATTGCTTTGTATGTGTGCGCTTGGTTATGCTTATTTCCTTATATAAATTCTCTTGAAGTGGTTGTCATCAATTACCAAAATGGGGGAGATTGTTAGAGATATCTCTCCATATGTGGTTTTGGTAATTGATGACAATTCCTATGGACAAATGGTTGCCTTAATTTATATCTATAGGATTTGTCCATAGGCACTTCTTGAAGTCCATCTGTTGGGTTCAAGGAGTTTATATGATGACCAAGGTGGTATTCAAGGTATTATCCAAAGAATGGTCATAGAGACACAAGGTTGATCAAGATCGTGAGACAAAGAGTAAATCAAGATGATCAACACACAAAGAGTACAAGATGTACCGAGAGGGATCAAGTGATCCCATGGTATGCTAAGCATTGTCCATTATGTGTTTGTGTACTAACCCATGGTCTTCGTGAGAGTTCTATGTGGGGTTAGGTGTGTTTCCATGGGCTTGCTCAAGAGGAAGATCTCATACAACCCATGGAGGATGGCGTCAAGTTGTGATCGTCATCAAGTTGCGGTGTGCAAGGCCAAGTAGATCATCACGAAGATATCATGCTTGAAGCTTGCCGTCCATTGTGGTGGCAATGGACTTGTGAAGATATGTTGAACAGCGGCTCACCCATAGTGTGTATGGGGAGCAATCAACTAGTGTTCATCAAGCCAACGCAATCAACAAAGGTGGTCCATCTTGAGGAAGCCAAGATCATCGTCATCTAGCTCAAGAGGACGAGGTGCAAGGTATAGGTTTGCCCTTGATAGGTTTTCTGTTTTAGGATAGATTGAAGTACTATCAAGGGGGGCTTTTAAGTGAGTAGCTTGATCGTATCGTTCGTTGAGAGCTCAAACCATTTGCATCCTTGCATCATAGTTCTTGGTTCTTGTTTGGTGTTTCTCTTTGCGAGTTTTAGAGCTTATGGTCATCTTCATGACAAGCTCGAGTTCATCGAAAATGGAGTCCATATGCATCTTCGATGATGTTTTCAATGTTGGGAATTTTTACCGGTCTTATGCGAGGAAGGGTTCTCACCATTTTATTATGGTCTTTTTCTCACTTTCTTCTTATTGATATTTCTATCAAGATTGTGTTAGCCCATGTCGTTAGCTTTCCAGCATACTTGGTTTCGTTGAATGCGGAGTCCGTAAGGCAGTTTCTGTGGCGAGCAGTAGTACTGCTTATGCCGAGTGGTAGTACCACTCCCACGAGCGATAGTACCGCTCCGTCGGACTTTATTTGCGCATCCTTTTGGCCTCGACATGGCTGGTGAACCTACCGAGCTATAGTACCGCTCCCACGAGCGATAGTACCGCTCCGTCGGACTTCATTTGTGCATCCTTTTTGCCTCAGCATGGCTGGTTAACCTACCGAGCGGTAGTACTGCTCCCATGAGCGGTAGTACCGCTCTGTGCGGGTTGTGAAGCATAACGGTTGGTTTTTTCCCCACCTATAAAAGGGGGTCTTCTGCCCCATTGAACCTTATCTCCTCGTCTCATGTTCTTCCCCCATTATTGACATTTTTCGAGCTTGCTAACTCTCAATCCCTCCAATGATTCTTTCTAGTTCTTGAGGGAAAAGAGAGAGGAGATCTAGATCTACATCTCCACCAATCACTTTCTCCTCTATGTCAGGGGAACCCCTTGGATCTTGATCTTGGAGTTCTTTGTGAGCTCCTTGTTCTTCCTCTCATATTTCTCCATAGATTTTGTTGTCGTGGGGGGATTTGAGTGTGAGGGACTTGTCCACTTCGTGTGTTCTTGCCATTGCATTTGGTGTATAGGTTTGAGTTCTCCACGGTGATACGTGGAAGTGAAGTTTGAGAAGCTTATTACCTTTTGGTACTTAGTACCCTAGAGATTATTCTTCATGGATGCTTTGGCGTCCTAGAAGCTTGGTGGTGTCTCGGAGCTCAGTCATTTTGGTGTAAAGCTTCGGTCAAGCGCCGGGGTCTCCAATTAGGTTGTGGAGATTGCCCCGAGCAATTTGTACGGGTACCGGTGACCGCCCCAAGGGTTGCCATTTGTACGGGTTTGGTGGCCGCCCTCAAGGGTCCCTTAGTGGAATCACGACATCTTGCATTGTGCGAGGGCGTGAGGAGATTACCGTGGCCTTAGTGGCATCTTGGGGAGCATTGTGCCTCCACACCGCTCCAACGAAGATTAGCATCCGCAAGGGTGTGAACTTTGGGATACGTCGTCGTCTCCAAGTGCCTCGGTTATCTCTTACCCGAACCCTTTATATATGCACTTCACTCTTTGATAGCCATATTGTTTCTTGTCATATATCTTGCTACCACTTAGTTGTTTAATCTTGCTTAGCATAAGTTGTTGGTGCACATAGGTGAGCCTAGTTGTTTTAGGTTTTGTGCTTCATAAATTAACGGTTTGTTTTATTCCGCATTTGTTCAAGCCTAAACCGTAAGTATTTTAAAGCTCCTATTTACTCCCCCCCTCTAGGCGACATCCACGTCCTTTCACCCTTCCTTCCATAGCTCGAAATAATTCAGCAATATTCATTTTTCTATTATGTTCAGAATAGCACTTTGTGAAGGAAGTGTTATTTTTATATTTTTGATTGCCCTCAAAAAGTTCCGGCACTCTTGCCAATCCAAATTATTTCCTCATGAAAACTTTTGTATCCTTTTGCCTAGTAAATCTTTCTCAGCAAATTTCCAAAGTTGGTGTTCAGCTAACAACTTTGTGAAGGTAGTACTAGCTAGGAATATCCTAATGAGTTGCATTTTTGCCACATCTTCTATATGCCCAAACCATAGCTCTCCACAAAATTTGAGCCCCATCTAACATTCCATTTGAGATCATCATCGAATCTTTGTTTGTGGTAATATTTTCAGTTTGTGAAGAAACTACATTTTATATTGCTTTATAGTTGATGAAAATTTACCACGGCATGAAACTGACCATGTAACCTAACTCCACCAAATTTTAGCTCATTTAATTCAGCTAGTTTCCCTCAATATTTTTCCCAATATTCTGTTCAGTAGAGAGAATTGTGAAGGAAGTACCATTTTTGTTTATTCAAATTTTACGAAATTTTTACAGTGCCTTAATGTGCCCAAATTATCATCCTCCTCCAAATTGCAGCTCAATCTAATCATCTATGTGAGCCGAGTTTCAATTACCAGTTTCTGGCGAGATTGGCACATTGTGAAGGAAGTGTCACTTTGGCATGTCCAAGTAGGATTAATTTTCTACAGTGCCTTCATATTCCCAAATTAACATCATCCACCAAATTTCAGCTCAATCCATTCATTCATTTGATCCCAGCTTCAACATCCATATTTCTATACAGTGTGGTACTTTGCAAAGCAAGTGCAACCTAGGTTCATCAATTTGAGCTAAAAAATTTCAAAGAGAGTCTCCTTAGTAGATGATCATCCTCAGCCAAAACTTAGGCCCATTGTCCATGTGCATTTCCTATGCCGCTAATCAAACACTTAGACTACATCCTGGATATAGCATATCCATGCAATAAACTCTTAGAAACTAGTAGAATCCTAGTGATTTTGCATGCCCTTCCTATACTACATAAACTAAATATTTATCTGACTCTTTTTGTGTGTGTGTTTTTTTCTAGGGCATTGCTATGGATGTGAAGGCTACAAGCCAACTATTGTTCACCCTAGCAACCAAGCATATGGCAAGGGTCCTAGATGCTATGTAGAACATGACTAAGTATGTGGCTGTCAATGTGAGGATGAATCGGCAAGCTGGAGCAATCTAAAACAAAAATAAATAAAATAAAATTTCCTCTCCTTCCTCCTCCTCTTCTTCCTCTTCTTCTTCTTCTCCTTCTTCTTCTTCTTCTTTTCCTCCTCTTCTTCCCCTCCCTCCTCTTCTCCTCCTTCTCCTCTTCCTCTCCTTGATCTTATTCCTCTCCTTCCTCTTCTTCCTATCATCCTCTTCTTATTCTCCTCCTCCTCTTCTTCCTATCCCACAGGAGCACTCCTGCTGCTGCTGATTTTGCGGCTGCTGCGGGGCATTGCTGCTGCTGCTGCTGCCGCGGGGCACTAGTGCTGCTGCTGCGGGGCACTACGAATACGATAACGACGATAGCGTGCGGCAACAGAGAGGGGCAAGGAGGGGAGGGGGCGGGGTACCTCGGGGGAGAAAGAAGAGGTAGAGGAAGCAGGCATGAGGCACTGACGGCAACGGCGACGGAGCAGGTCTCCCCGCGGGCGGCGTTAGGTCGAGGGCGCGCACGGACGGGTGACGGTAGTGACACAGGAGCGGGGGGAGAGGAGGGAGAGGAAGGAGTGTAGGGACAGGGGGAGTTATGGGAATTTTGGATCCGGTTAGGTAAACATACTAGTAGCGCTGGATTGGAACCAACGCTACTACTATGTTAGCAATAGCGGTGGTACTAATACACCGCTACTGCTACGTTAGGAGTAGTGCTGGTACCAATCCACCGCTACTGCTAACTTTATATTTTTAATTTTCTTTATTATTTTCTTTACTATTTTACTATTTTTATTTTTATTATTTTCCTTTCCTTTTCTGTTTACTTTTCTTTTTCTTTTGTATTGCTTTCTCCCTTCTGTTTTTGTTTTTTGTTTTTATCCCGTCAGCCTCGCACGCAGTCGACGACAAGAATGTCTCCCTCCCACACTGCGTGAATATTACTGGAACCATGTGTTTTTTCGTACACAAAATACATACATATATATAAATGATTGTTTCTCAGCTGCGTCGATGACGTTTCACATTGAGCTTCTTTCCATTCTTGTTCGTCGTGTTGATTCTTGTTTTCCGTCACCATGGAGTACGATCTTTCTTAGGTAATGTAGTCTTGATTCTTTTTTTCACGTATGCTTCATTGTCATCGTCATCTTCCCTCATCGGGTTGCCGTATTGGTCGTAGTCTTCCTTGTTGGTAACTCCATCCATTCCGACGATGTTCCTTTTGCCTCTCCTCATGCCAACACGGCTGGGATTGGTCGGGTCGGTTATGAAGAAACATTGTGTCACGTGCTTAGCGTGTATCCATGGCTTAGTTTTGGTGAGGACGTTAACATTCACGGTAGCGCTCTTTGCGTCGGGTATAGACATGGTAGTGAAATACTTGTTTTCTCTTACCACGGCCTTAGCCCACCGGACACGGAACATCATCGCATCGTGCTTTCTAGCATAGTTAAGCTACCAAATCTCTTTGACCCTTCCATAGAATCTTTCAGTTGTGTCGTTGGAGTCGGTCACGCATTCAGTCGTCACCCCTGAGTTCTGGTAATCATTGTCCATGTCTTTGGCCTATGTGTAGAACATGTACCCATTGATATCGTATGACTCATAGGACACAAGTTTGGGCGCGGGGCCCTGTGCTAAGACGTGTATGAGAAACCCATCTGCACTACCCTCTTGGGGGGAGTGGTGGTTAGCACAAACTTTCTCTTTCAACCAACGCAAGAAACTGGCGTTGTGCTCTATCGTAACTTTGTCGTCTGTCTTTTGCATCCCCTGACCACGATACTTCTTTGTGATGATTTGTTTGTGTAGGGTAACATAATCATCTACCACATCTAGGTGTTGTTGCACTACTAAGTTAGCCATGTCAAAGTCGTCCGGTCGATCCGAGTAGTCCATGTGCAATTTCCTCCTGTCGTTGTTGTGACCTTCTCCTCCGAGCCTCCCCTGGACAATGCTCCCCTCGGGACGATACATGTTACGAACGGATCCTTTGATGACTCTACTAATGGTAATTCTAAAATGCTCAAACTGTTGGAATTATGCCCTAAAGGCAATGATAAATAAGTTATTATTATAATTCATGTATCAAGATAATCGTTTATTATCCATGCTATAATTGTATTGAATGAAGACTTAGATACATGTGTGGATACATAGACAAAACACTGCCCCTAGCAAGCCTCTAGTTGGCTAGCCAGTTGATCAAGGATAGTCAGGGTCTTCTGACTATGTAAAAGGTGTTGTTACTTGATAACTGGATCACATCATTGGGTGAATCATGTGATGTACTAGACCCAAACTAATAGACGTAGCATGTTGATCGTGTCATTTTGTTGCTACTGTTTTCTGCGTGTCAAGTATTTATTCCTATGACCATGAGATCATATAACTCAGTGGCACCGGAGGAATGCTTTGTGTGTATCAAATGTCACAACGTAACTGGGTGACTATAAATATGCTCTACAAGTATCTCCGAAGGTGTCCGTTGAGTTAGTATGGATCAAGACTGGGATTTGTCACTCCGTGTGACGGAGAGGTATCTCGGGGCCCACTCGGTAATACAACATCACACACAAGCCTTGCAAGCAATGTGACTTAGTATAAGTCACGGGATCTTGTATTACGGAACGAGTAAAGAGACTTGCCGGTAAACGAGATTGAAATAGGTACGCGGATACTGACGATCGAATCTCAGGCAAGTAACATACCGAAGGACAAAGGGAATGACATACGGGATTATACGAATCCTTGGCACTGAGGTTCAAACGATAAGATCTTCATAGAATATGTAGGATCCAATATGGGCATCCAGGTCCCTCTATTGGATATTGACCGAGGAGTCCCTCGGGTCATGTCTACATAGTTCTCGAACCCGCAGGGTCTTCACACTTAAGGTTCGGCGTTGTTTTATGCGTATTTGAGTTATATGGTTGGTTACAGAATGTTGTTTGGAATCCCGTATGAGATCACGGACATCACGAGGGTTTCCGAAATTGTCCGGAGATGAAGATTGATATATGGGATGACCTCATTTGATTACCGGAAAGTTTTTGGTATTACTGGGAATGTACCGGGAGTGACGAATGGGTTCCGGATGTTCACCGGGGGGCATTCCACCCCGGGGAAGCCCATAGGCCTTAGGGGTGCCGCACCAGCCCTTTGTGGGCTGGTGGGCAAGCCCAAGAAGGCCCCTGTGCAGGAGAGAAAGAAAATCAAAGAGAAAAAAAGGGGGGACTGGGAAAATAGAGAAGGACTCCACCTTCCAATCCTAGTTGGACTAGGATTGGAGGAGGAATCCTCCTCCCCCAACTTCGGCCGACCCCTTGGGGCTCCTTGAGCCTCAAGGCAAGGTCCCTCCCCTCCCTCCTATATATACAGAGGTATTAGGGCTGATTTGAGAAAACTTTGCCATGGCATCCCGACCACATACCTCCACGGTTTTTCCTCTAGATCGCGTTTCTGCGGAGCTCGGGCGGAGCCCAGCTGAGATAAGATCATCACCAACCTCCGGAGTGCCGTCACGCTGCCGGAGAACTCATCTACCTCTTGGTTTCTCTTGCTGGATCAAGATGGCCGAGTTCATCATCGAGCTGTACGTGTGCTGAACGCGGAGGTGTCGTTCGTTCGGCACTAGATCGGAGCGGATCATGGGACGGATCACGGGACGGTTCGTGGGACGGTTCGCGGGGCGGATCGAGGGACGTGAGGACGTTCCACTACATCAACCGTGTTTATTAACGCTTCCTGCTATGCGATCTACAAGGGTACGTAGATCTGAAATCCCCCTCGTAGATGGACATCACCATATATGATAGGTCTTCGTGTGCGTAGGAAATTTTTTGTTTTCCATGGACGTTCCCCAACAGTGGTATCAGAGCTAGGTTCATGCGTAGATGTCATCTCGAGTAGAACAAAAAGATTTTGTGGGCGGTGATATGTGATTTGCTGCCCTCCTTAGTCTTTTCTTGATTCCGCAGTATTGTTGGATCGAAGCGGCTCGGACCGACATTACTCGTACGCTTACGAGAGACTGGTTTCATCGCTACGAGCAACCCGGTTGCTCAAAGATGACTGTCGAGTGTCAGTTTCTCCAACTTTAGTTGAATCGGATTTGACCGAGGAGGTCCTTGGATGAGGTTAAATAGCAATTCATACATCTCCGTTGTGGTGGTTGCGTAAGTAAGATGTGATCCTACTAGATACCCATGGTCACCACGTAAAACATGCAACAACAATTAGAGGACGTCTAACTTGTTTTTGCAGGGTATGCTTGTGATGTGATATGGTCGACAATGTGATGTGATATATTGGATGTATGAGATGATCATGTTGTAATAGTTAATATCGACTTGCACGTCGATGGTACGACAACCGGCAGGAGCCATAGGGTTGTCTTTAAAATAATGTTTGTGCTTGCAGATGCTTTACTATATTGCTAGGATGTAGCTTTAGTAATAGCATGAGTAACACGACAACCCCAATGGAGACACGTTGACGGAGATCATGGTGTGGCGCCGGTGACAGAAGATCGTGTCGGTGCTTTGGTGATAGAGATCAAGAAGCATGTGATGATGGCCATATCATGTCACTTATGAATTGCATTTGATGTTAATCCTTTTATGCACCTTATTTTGCTTAGAACAACGGTAGCATTATGAGGTGATCTCGCACTAAAATTTCAAGATGAAGTTGTGTTCTCCCTGACTGTGCACCGTTGCTACGGTTCGTGGTTTGAGACACCACATGATGATCGGGTGTGATAGACTCAACGTTCACATACAATGGGTGCAAAACAGTTGCACACGCAGAACACTCGGGTTAAGGTTGACGAGCCTAGCATGTGCAGACATGGCCTCGGAACACATGAGACCGAAAGGTCGATCATGAATCATATAGTTGATATGATTAACATAGGGATGCTTACCACTAAAACTATCCTCAACTCACGTGATGATCGGACTTTAGCTAGTGGAACTGGATCATGAACCACTCAAATGACTAGAGAGATGTTCTTTTTGAGTGGGAGTTTAGCAAGTAATTTGATTAGTTAAACTCTAATTATCTTGAACATAGTCTAAGTCCACTTTGAATATATTTGTGTTGTAGATCAATGGCTCACGCGACAGTCACCCTGAATTTTAATACGTTCCTAGAGAAAGCTAAGTTGAAAGATGATGGAAGCAACTTTGTAGACTGGGCTCGTAATATTAAGTTGCTCCTGCAAGCTAGGAAGAAGGATTATGTCCTTAAAGCTACGCTAGGCGATGAACCACCCGCCACGACTGACCAACATGTTAAGAACGCTTGGTTAACACATAAGGAGGACTACTCAGTAGTTCAATGTGCAGTCTTGTATGGTTTAGAGTCGAGACGTCAACTTCGCTTTGAGCGTCATGGAGCATATGAGATGTTCTAGGAGTTGAAGTTTATCTTTCAGAAGAACGCTCGGATCAAGAGGTATGAGACCTCCGATAAATTCTATGCTTGCAAGATGGAGGAGAATTCGGCTGCCAGTGAACATGTGCTCAAAATGTCTGGGTACTCAAACCGTCTAGCTGGGCTGGGGATTGAACTCCCGCAAGAGGCTATCACTGACAGAATTCTTCAATCACTGCCGCCAAGCTATAAGGGCTTTGTGTTGAACTATAACATGCAAGGGATGAACAACTCACCCGGCGAGTTATTCGCGATGCTGAAAGTCACAGAGTCAGAACTTCGTAAAGAGCATCAAGTGTTGATGGTGAATAAGACCACTAGTTTCAAGAGAAACGGCAAAGGAAAGAAGGGTAATTCAAAGAAGAGCGGCAAGCCTGTTGCCAATCTGACGAAGAAACCCAAAGCTGGACCTAAGCCTGAAACGGAGTGCTATTATTGCAAGGGTATGGGTCACTGGAAGCGCAACTACCCCAAGTATCTGGCTGATAAGAAGGCAGCCAAAGAAAAATTAGGTATATTGGATATACATGTTATTGATGTGTACTTAACCAGCTCTCGTAGTAGTACTTGGGTATTCGATACCGGTTCTGTTGCTCATATTTGCAACTCGAAACAGGAACGGCGGAATAATCGAAGGCTGGCAAAGGATGAAGTGACGATGCGCGTGGGAAATGGTTCCAAGGTTGATGCAATCACAGTCGGCACAGTTTCACTTCAGTTACCATCAGGATTAGTTATGAACTTAAATAAATGTTATTTAGTGCCTGCGTTAAGCATGAACGTCATATCTGGATCTTGTTTATTGCGAGACGGTTACTCGTTCAAGTCAGAGAATAATGGTTGTTCTATTTCTATGAGTAATATCTTTTATGGTCATGCACCCAATGTGAGAGGATTGTTCATATTGAATCTTGATAGTGATAATACACATATACATAACATTGAGAGCAAAAGAGTTAGAGTTAACAATGATAGTGCCATGTTTTTATGGCACTGCCACTTAGGTCATATTGGTGTAAAGCGCATGAAGAAACTCCATTACGATGGACTTTTGGAGTCACTTGACTTTGATTCACTTGACACGTGCGAACCATGTCTCATGGGAAAGATGACTAAAACTCCGTTCTCCGGCACAATGGAGCGTGCAAGTGACTTGTTGGAAATCATACATACCGATGTGTGTGGTCCGATGATTGTGGAGGCACACGGCGGATATCGTTATTTTCTCACCTTCACTGACGATTTGAGTAGATATGGTTATGTCTACTTGATGAAGCACAAGTCTGAAACATTTGAAAAGTTCAAGCAATTTCAGAGTGAAGTTGAAAATCATCGTAACTAGAAGATCAAGTTCCTACAGTCTGATCGTGGGGGTCAATATCTAAGTTTCGAGTTTGGTGCTCACTTAAGACAATGTGGAATTGTTTCACAGTTGACACCGCGTGGAACACCACAGCGTAATGGTGTGTCCGAACGTCGTAATCGTACTTTATTAGAGATGGTGCGATCTATGATGTCTCTTACCGATTTGCTGTTATCGTTTTGGTGTTATGCATTACAAACAGCTGCATTCACTTTAACCAGGGTACCATCAAAATCCGTTGAGACGACACCATACAAATTGTGGTATGGAAAAAGACCAAAGTTGTCGTTTCTTAAAGTTTGGGGATGTGATGCTTATGTCAAAAAGCTTCAGCCTGAAAAGCTGGAACCCAAAGCGGAAAAGTGCGTCTTCATAGGTTACCCAAAAGAGACAATTGGGTATACCTTCTATCTCAAATCCGAGGGCAAAGTGTTTGTTGCTAAGAACGGAGCTTTTCTCGAGAAGGAGTTTCTCTCGAGAGAATTGAGTGGGAGGAAGATAGAACTTGATGAGGTTGTCGAACCTCTCATCCCTCTGGATGGTGGCGCAGGGCAAGGGGGGACCCCTGTCGTTGCGATGCCGGTTGAGGAGGAAGTTAATGATGATGATCATGAAACTCCGGATCAAGTTTCTATCGGACCTCGCAGGTCGACGAGATCGCGTACTGCTCCAGAGTGGTACGGTAATCCTGTCTTATCAATTGTGTTGTTAGACAACAATGAGCCTGCGAATTATGAAGAAGCAATGGTGGGCCCGGATTCCAACAAATGGCTGGAGGCCATGAAGTCCGAGATAGGATCTATGTATGAAAACAAAGTGTGGACTTTGGAAGTACAACCTGAAGGCCGCAAGGCTATTCAGAACAAATGGATCTTTAAGAAGAAGACAGACGCTGACGGTAATGTCACCGTTTATAAAGCTCGACTTGTGGGAAAGGGTTTTTCACAAGTTCAAGGAATTGACTACGATGAGACATTCTCACCCGTAGCGATGCTTAAGTCTGTCCGAATCATGTTAGGAATAGCTGCATTTTTTGATTATGAAATCTGGCAGATGGATGTCAAAACGGCGTTCCTTAATGGTTTCCTTAAGGAAGAGTTGTATATGATGCAACGCGAAGGTTTGGTCGATCCTAAAAATGCTAACAAAGTGTGCAAGCTCCAATGATCCATTTATAGACTGGTGCAAGCATCTCGGAGTTGGAATAAACGCTTTGATGAGGTGATCAAAGCATTTGGGTTTATACAAGTGGTTGGAGAATGTTGTATTTACAAGAAAGTGAGTGGGAGCTCTGTGGTGTTTCTAATATTATATGTCGACGACATATTGCTGATTGGAAACAACGTGGAGCTTTTGGAGAGCATAAAAGGTTACTTGAATGGAAGTTTCTCTATGAAGGACCTAGGAGAAGCTGCTTACATTCTAGGCATTAAGATCTATAGGGATAGATCGAAACTCGTGACAGGACTTTCACAAAGCACATACCTTGATAAAGTTTTGAAGAAGTTCAAAATGGATTTGTCCAAGAAAGGGTTCTTGCTAGTATTACAAGGTATAAAATTGAGTAAGACTCAGTGCCCGACAACTGAGGAAGATAGAAAGACAATGAGTTCCGTCCCCTATGCTTCAGCCATAGGTTCTATCATGTATGCAATGCTGTGCACTAGACCGGACGTTAGCCTGGCCATAAGTATGGCAGGCAGGTTCCAGAGTAATCCAGGAGTGGATCAGTGGATGGCGGTCAAGAATATCCTGAAGTACCTGAAAAGGACTAAGGAGATGTTTCTTGTATATGGAGGTGACAAATAGCTCGCCGTAAAGGGTTACGTCAATGCAAGCTTTGACACAGATCCGTACGACTGTAAGTCGCAGACCGGATACGTATTTATGCTTAATGGGGGTGCGGTAAACTGGTGCAGTTCCAAGCAAAGCGTCGTAGCTGATTCTACATGTGAGACGGAGTACATGGTTGCCTTGGAGGCAGCTAAGGAGGGTATCTGGATGAAGCAGTTCATGACGGATCTTGGAGTGGTGCCAAGCGCACTGAATCCAATAACCATGTTTTGTGACAACACGGGTGCCATTGCCTTAGCAAAGGAACCACGGTTTCACAAGAAGACCAGACACATCAAACGACGCTTTGACCTCATCCGCTACTACATCGACGAGGAGGACTTGGATATATGCAAAGTGCACACGGACCTGAATGTGGCGGACCCGCTGACTAAACCTCTTCCACGGGCAAAGCATGATCAACACCAGAATTGTATGGGTGTTAGATCTATTACAATGTAATTCGCATGGTGATCTGAGGGCTAGATTAATGACTCTAGTGAAAGTGGGAGACTGTTGGAATTATGCCCTAGAGGCAATGATAAATAAGTTATTATTATAATTCCTGTATCAAGATAATCGTTTGTAATCAATGCTATAATTGTATTGAATGAAGACTTAGATACATGTGTGGATACATAGACAAAACACTGTCCCTAGCAAGCCTCTAGTTGGCTAGCCAGTTGATCAAGGATAGTCAGGGTCTTCTGACTATGTACAAGGTGTTGTTAGTTGATAACTGGATCACATCACTGGGTGAATCATGTGATGGACTAGACCCAAACTAATAGACGTAGCATGTTGATCGTGTCATTTTGTTGCTACTGTTTTCTGCGTGTCAAGTATTTATTCCTATGACCATGAGATCATATAACTCACTGGCACCGGAGGAATGCTTTGTGTGTATCAAACGTCACAACGTAACTGGGTGACTATAAAGATGCTCTACAGGTATCTCCGAAGGTGTTCGGTGAGTTAGTATGGATCAAGACTGGGATTTGTCACTCCGTGTGACAGAGAGGTATGTCGGGGCCCACTCGGTAATACAACATCACACACAAGCCTTGCAAGCAATGTGACTTAGTATAAGTCATGGGATATTGTATTACGGAACGAGTAAAGGGACTTGTCGGTAAATGAGATTGGAATAGGTATGCGGATACTGACGATCGAATCTCGGGCAAGTAACATACCGAAGGAGAAAGGGAATGACATACGGGATTATATGAATCCTTGGCATTGAGGTTCAAACGATAAGATATTCATAGAATATGTAGGATCCAATATGGGAATCCAGGTCCCGCTATTGGATATTGACCGAGGAGTCCCTCGGGTCATGTCTACATAGTTCTCGAACCCGCAGGGTCTGCACACTTAAGGTTCGGCGTTGTTTTATGCGTATTTGAGTTATATGGTTGGTTACCGAATGTTGTTCGGAGTCCCGAATGAGATCACGGACATCACGAGGGTTTCTGAAATGGTCCGGAGACGAAGATTGATATATAGGATGACCTCATTTGATTACCGGGAAGTTTTCGGCATTACCGGGAATGTACCGGGAGTGACGAATGGGTTCCGGATGTTCACCGGGGGGCAGCCCACCCCGGGGAAGCCCATAGGACTTAGGGGTGCCGTACCAGCCCTTAGTGGGCTGGTGGGCAAGCCCAAGAAGGCCCTTGCGTAGGAGAGAAAGAAAATCAAAGAGAAAATAAAAAGGGGGGAAGTGGGAAAATAGATAAGGACTCCACCTTCCAATCCTAGTTGGACTAGGATTGGAGGAGGAATCCTCATCCCCCCACTTCGGCCGACCCCTTGGGGCTCCTTGAGCCTCAAGGCAAGGTCCCTCCCCTCTCTCCTATATATATTGAGGTATTAGGGCTGATTTGAGAAAACTTTGCCACAGCAGCCCGACCACATACCTCCACGGTTTTTCCTCTAGATCGCGTTTCTGCGAAGCTCGGGCGGATCCCTGCTGAGATAAGATCACTACCAACCTCCGGAGCGCCATCACGCTGCCGAAGAACTCATCTACCTCTCGGTCTCTCTTGTTGGATCAAGAAGGCCGAGTTCATCGTCGAGCTGTACGTGTGCTGAACGCGGAGGTGTCGTCCGTTCGGAACTAGATCGGAGCGGATCGTGGGACGGATGCGGGACGGTTCATGGGACGGTTCACGGGGCTGATCGAGGGACGTGAGGACATTCCACTACATCAACCGTGTTTATTAACGCTTCCTGCTATGTGATCTACAAGGGTACGTAGATCTGAAATCCCCCTCATAGATGGACATCACCATGATAGGTATTCGTGCGCGTAGGAAATTTTTTGTTTCCCATGCAACGTTCCCCAACACAAACAATGCATGAGGCACTAGTGGTCAAGATGCACAACAACACCCTACTAAATACAACTAGCATGGAAGCATGGATCACTAGGAAAAGAACTCACAAAATGGCAAGTAGCACATAGTTTCAGACTTAGTGAAAATAACAGTTTTGACAGTGCAGCTTTCAACCAGAAGGCATATTGGCAGTCGTAAAACTATATGCTACAGGGCACCGATTGGCATGAAACTTAACATCATGCTAGAGATTCTTAAGCACTGCAAATAACTCCATTGCACCAACCCCAAAGGAGATGTAGATCAGTAGAAAATCTCATGGCAAGACAACACCAAAATATTATAGACTCCGGACTTAGAAATATTTCAGCATCTCAAAACAGCACTAATTTCTACCATGTTGGCAACAAGCAAACAACACCTAATCATGGATTTCTATAGCAACCAAAATTACCAGGAGCTAGCATACATGTCCAAGGGCATATCTCAAGTTCATAAGTAATTCATAGCATGCATGGAATAAATCACACGAAATAAACAAAAAGGGAACATGGAAAAATATCATGCAAGCTAACTTGCTCAAAATTAAAAACTAAATGCACAGATAAATTCTACGGATGTTTCTACCCCGTAAACATATATAATATGTAGGGTTTTAAATAAAACTAATGCCACCACATATATGCGAGTATATGACATAAACCCGACATAGCAAACTATTTATGCCACCTACATGAAAACAACACGACAACTATTTTTACCATGCATGGAAATATGTTGCAAAGACATGAACATTTAACATACTAGGTTTGAGCGATCCGGATGCACACATAAATAGCTACGGAATAAACACCTTAATATAACAACACACAATTCTAAACAAACAACATGCTAAACAACTTTAAATATGCATGCAAGTTGGAAAATATTAATCTATACGAAATTCTACACGTTTTATATATCTAACTTATTTTGATCCGACGCACGGTTTAAAAGTTACGGGCATTTTAATATATGCACTAATTCCTAAATAACTAAAATCGCAGGTTGAAATAAAAACAAACACGAGCCGAACTGTTGGCGCTGGATAGCAAACACGCGCTCGGGCGCAAAATAGAGGGGGCGGTCGGGGTTCTCACCTCGGCCTCTTGGGCTGGCTGGAGAGGAGGGCGATGTGGCCGAGGGGCAACGTAGGCTGACTGGAGCAGCGGTTGGGCCGGCCCGCGTGGCGTCCTCGTTCAACGGGTGAGCGGGATCCAGATCTCATCTAGATCGGCGGGGCTGCGGCTCGATGCAGCTCGCACTCGCGCTCGGGATGGCGGCGGCTTGGGGCACCGGCCGGCGGGGCTTCCTTCGATGGCTCGCAAGGCGCCGCTGTCTGGCAGTGCGGTGGCGCATAGGTTCCACCGATGGAGGAGCTTCGGCCGACGGGGAGGAGTTGCTTTGCCCGAGAGGAGAAGGGGCAAGTTTCGGGGCAGCTCGCGACGGTTCTGGCCTGGCGGGCCAGATCTGGGCTCACGGGCCCGACAGCTGGAGGTGGGAGGAGCGGGGAGAGAGAGGAGGTGGGAGGCCGGCGGCTAGGGTTAGGGGCGCGGAAATTGAGGCATGGAGGTTGGCTGCACAAAATTGGGAGGTGGGCCTCTTTAAATAGGATTGGGGGCTAGGTTAGGGGGTTTGCATCCGATTTCGACCACATTATCACAATTGGACGGCCCCGGTCGCGGGCTTAGGCTAGGTGGACTTGGTTTCTGTGTAGAGGGGGGTGTTGGGCTGAGATGATAGGCAGATCTGCAGCCTAGCAACGAGATTTTAAACACTGAAAAACGTCCGACGATAAACCGATCATGATGCCGCTATGGTCGACCTTTTGGGTATCAAACGAACTCCGATTGCAACGAAATTTGGTAGGCGGCCTACCTACATTAAAATAAGACCGCATGCCAAGTTTCAACCCAATCTGAGAATATTTTATATGCACTTTTAAAAACAATATTTTAATGATGCTACGGGCGTGTGCGAGTGTGGTTGTGCTCAAAATGGTCAACGACGAAAACGGAGAGAACCGACAAATAATAATGGATGCAAGTTTTAAAACTAGCAGCAAGAGAGTGCCGATGCAATGTGGATGATGCGCATGATGTGATGATGAAGGAGACAAACAAATAAATCGCACGACGACAATGGAATAAAGGGAATCTTGTGGAGCGTTGGTACCGGGCTGTTACAACTCTCCTACACTAACAAGATATCTCACACCAAGATCTAAGAACGAAAGGGGGAGAGGAAGAGAAAAAGAAATAGGTAAAACTTAGTTGCTTTTGAGAAATGAGTGAAACCAATGAATCTTGAAGGTTGCAAAGATATGAAGAATGACATGAGGAAAATTCAAGAATTCAAACAAAATTTCGGCAGCACTTCGATAGGAAAAGATAGCAAAATTTGATAAGATGGAAAGATCTTGAAAAGATTCACAACTCTCCAACTAAATTGATAATCAAGGAAAGAACATGAACTTGATAGAACAAGATGATAGATTGAAGAGAGCAACATCACAACAACTCCGGAACAAGAGAAATAAAAACTAGATCATTGGGAAGAAAGAACGGAGCAGAAAATGACAACTTCTACCACAATTGAATTTGACAACCAGCCTTGCAAGAAGAATTGAACGGAGTTGTTGGCAAACTAACAATGGAAAGAACAAGCTTGTAGTGGACTTACGAAAACCATGTCAACAATGAGGTGACAACCAGCCACAATTGGGAAACAATTGATTCATTGGGAGCAACAAGATATGGAAACTTCTTACGCCAAGAGGAAACTTTGAAAACTTGGATTAATGGCAACACCACAATAGCAACAATCCTTAGACAAAGCTTTACGTGAAGTCTAAACCAAGATAGCTCAATGAAGAAATCATGGGTTGAAATAACTCATGATCAAAGAATTGGTGGGTTCAAGTATCTCATTCTTGAAACAATTCTTTTCGAGACTCCTCCACTAACAATAATGCTATAACACCACCTCAAAGGATAAAGGACGAAGAATTGCACTTTGAAATGCAAGAGGAAGAATACTTGAGGTTCTCCAACAAGAATCTTGAAGAACTCATTGAGAATGAATTGAAACCTTGAAGAACCACCATGAAGAACCACTTGGAGAACACGGTAATGAAATGATGATAGAAAAGAATTGAAGGTTGAAAAGAATAAGATTAAAGCCTTGTAAGAATTTAGATGAAGCTCCACGAAGACATACTTCAGAACACTTGGGACTCCGGAAAAGAAAAGATGCATAACTTGGAATCAAGAATTGTTATCATGCGCCACTCCGGAAGAAAGAATTGAAATCACCTTAATGAAACAAGAATAAGAATTATGTTATGCTCATCCTTCACCAAGTTAAATTCATGAAAAGCACAGATTAGGCATACAACTTATTCGTCAGGAAAGGATTGGAGAGAGAGCTAGGGTACAAACTTGAAGAAATCTTGGAAGAAACACTGGTAATAATTTGAAATGAAGGGGGATAGCAAAAATGAATGGAGATACATGAGAATTATGACATCATGATCCACCCGGCATAAAACTTGAACAAGGCACCGGAATAATTGAGAGACGAATGAAGACACAACAACTGAGAAGAATTTGAGAATGAAAGCTGAAAGCTCGGAGCGAAGAAATCTTCTGAACTGACGGCCTTCGCAGGATCGAGAATGAAAACAAATCTGAAATGCGCCAGATAGATATGGTGAATTTATCATGATTGACAACAATTGGGAATATAGCACGACCTGGGATGACAATCTTCAAAAGAATGGATAAGATTTGAGAGAACCACTCCTTCTGTCTTCCAAGCTGAGAATGATGACACAACTCCACCAAGAATACTGAGACACTCCGAAATGATGAAGAATCAAGGTTGAGCCAACGATGAGAAATAAATTTGAAACGATCTTGAAGAATGAATAAGACTGATGGAATGCATACTTATGTCACATTTGAAAAGATTTAGAGACCTCCGGCAAGATTACTAGAGCGAGGAAAGATCATGGGATACCTGTGGGTTATGGGCCCACTCAAAAGAAAACACCATAGAAACAATTGATTAGAAAAGAGATATTGCACCGGTATAAATGAAGAACTTGATGATATGAGAGCCATGAAACAATTGAAAGGATTGAAAACAAGAAACTTCTGAGATATTTTCTACACTCCCGATAGAATAAACAGAGATGAATAAACAAAAGAGGCTTGAATATGAATTTCCAACATGGAAAAGAATTTAGCAAAAGAAAAGGATATGATGAACACAGAAAGCTTGAATTGAATCCAACGGAAAAGAAAACAAGAACAAAGCATGATGAACTCGAAACACATGAGAACTTTCTTAAAGAATCACCGAATACAACATGGAAGAAAAGAAAGCGGAAGCAACATTAAAAATAAAGGCACTTGGATGATAATTAAATCATCGAAGAAAAGGGCCGGAGGGCGGGGAAAAAAACAACTTGCGACAGATGAGACAAACTCCGGAATAAATGAGAGATTGACCTTGTAAACATAGGGGAAGACAGAATTATCTTAAAGAGAAGCACTCCGGTTGGAAAAGAATTGACATGACGACTCCGGTTTGAAAAGAATTGACAAGACAATTTGATTGAGAAAAAGGATTAGCACTCTCATAGAAATATGAGAACACCTCTTGGAAGATATGAATTCACCACTTGACATCGAAGCAACTCGAATTACCATACGCCAACAAAACAAAGGACACGGCTTACGAAACAAGCTAGAACAAATTCATGACAGATATTTCATCCAACATTTTCGTCGTATTACACTAGATGTCAAATTGCAACCTCACATCATGCATGTGTTGGAAGATTGTCCTATAACTAACTACTTGAATTCTAACCTAAGAACTCCCGAAATTTCTGGCCATGCAATCGGGTCCACGGATACAAGGAGTAAAATCCATCACTCAACTCCTAGCAATAACACTAACCCGTCCAGTGTATCACATCCGTCAACACATAACCAGAGCTCTCGGAAACTCATCTATCTCAGACCCTCGAAAATACAATGATACTAAGTATGTTAGTACATCCGAACTCTCTCCACCAGTACTTGGGATGCCGGACTCCTCTCACCACTACTAGTATTGAAGAAATTTTGAACATCCTCTGTGGTGAGATACTAAGAAATCTGAATGATAACGATGTGCTCAAGAATCCCCTGGAGCTCAACTCCCCGGAAGAAATCAAGTCAGACAGGAGGCACCAAGATAGAACTCCGTCACATCGACATCATATAGATTCCAAAAATATCCGCGTGATCCTAAATTTCTTTTGAGTGAAAAGAGGAGTAGAATTAAAAGTCTTACGTCAAGATTCCTCACCAGAGCATAGAAGAGGAGATAAAATAATCCTACCCTCCGATATATAACTAGACTCAAAGTAGTTTTTCACTAGACTCGACTCGGCCAAGTTTGATCAATCAAGCGGGCTCCTAGGTCGGTACTACTCTGATACCAATTTGTAACGCCCAAGATGCGATCCTATCCTTATTTTTGCATGAGGGACTCGACAGGGATAGAAGCTCATCTCGTCGTTTTGCAAGAATGGATATCGTTACAAGTACATGTACAAAATCGATGAGTATATGGAATTGGCTTACACTCGCCACATGCTACATCAAGTAACATCAATACAATAGAATACATTCATCATGAAGAAGAGCAGGGTCCGACTACGGACGAAAACAAATCATAAAAGAACGATGTCCATCCTTTCTATCCCAGGCTGCCGTCCTGGAGCCCATCCTAGATCGATGAAGAAGAAGAAAAAGAAACTCCAAATAGAACAATCATCACGCTCACGTCAAGTATCGCTTTAGCTGTACCTGCAACTGTTGTTGTAGTAATCTGTGAGCCAGAGGGACTCAGTAGTATTATTTCCAAAGGTATCAAGAATAGCAAAGCTTGATGGGTCAGGTATGGTTAAGTGGTGAGGCTGCAGCAAGCGACTAAGCATTTATTCGAGGGGGATAACTTACAAGTAAAAGAATAAAAGATGGGAATGATCTACACATAATCGTATGTGAACTAATAATGATCAAAAGAATGATCCTGAACACCTACTTACGTCAAACATAACCCCATCGCGTCCTCTTACAGATACAGAACTCACGGGAAGAGACAGTCACGGTTAAGCACATAGTTGGCATATTTTAATTAAGTTTACTTTGAGTTTTCTAGAAACGGATATTAAACAAAGTTTCCAAGTTTGCCACATAACCGTGGGCACAGCTTTCCGAAAGATTTAACCCTACGGGGGTGCTCCAACTAGTCCATCACAAATTATCACAAGCCTCATAGAAATCCTCGATCATGAAACTTGCGATCTCGTCGGACTCCTTAGTGGAAAACCACAACTCTGAGATATCCTAAAGCATCACCGTAATCCCGATGCACAAGATATTTCGTAAAAGGTAAAACAAGTCCAGCTAGACCACCCGATGTGTCGACAAATCCGATAGGAGCCGCGTATCTCGTTCTCAGGACATGACGGATTGTCCAAACTTCGTGTAGGCCAATCACAGAGTTGCCCCTGGTAGCCACCGACGATTGACAGGTTGGACCAACACTCATGAGGAGCACTAGCCTGGGGATTGATTAATTATCCGCGGGTGCCGGCAGGTCCTTATGCTTTTTATTAGTTATTAGGAAAATGTAGTACCAAATTGGGCCTTGCCAGACAAGCTTTAAGTAAGACAAGTTATCAAGGGGGTCCCCATAACAACCCCGATCGTGTTAGGAGCGCTCAATTATGGAATATAACACCGGTAGTCGAAACTAGGGCGACAAAGATGGAACAAAACAGTAGGCTAGAAGGCCAAACCTTCCACCTTTTACGAAGTATATATGTGCATTAAATTAAATAGCAATTATAGGGTGATATAAGAAGGAACCCATGTTGTCACATGGAAGCAACTCCACCTGCAACTAGCAATGCGATCAAAAGGCTGAGCAAGCAGTAACATAGCCAAACAGTGGTTTGCTAGGTTGTAGAAAGGTTAAAGGTTTTCATGGCAATGTTGAGAGGCTGTCATAGGCAGAGACATAGCGAAAGAAAACGAGAAAACTAGCATGGCATTGATACTAATGGTATCTAGGAAATGGTCATCTTGCCTGAGATCCTGCTTGGAAGAAGAACGAATCCATGAAGGAGACGAACCAACATAGTCGAACGGATCCTCACATACCGACACACTTGCGGAACTCTATGGAGACAAAGCAAGCCAGAAACAAGAACCAACACGCAATATTCACCACGGCACATGCATGATATGTTGCATAACCTAACATGATGCATGTCCATTTCAATTATGCAAGGCATGACATTGCAATTCACAACAATCAAACACTACACATTAAGTGAAGCTCTATATGCAACGAGTTGCATATTGACGAAACTCCGCGTACGATTTATTTTGTTCACTCCCATTTAAGTACACGGTAATATTAAATGTAGTTTAAACATGGCACGAGGTGAAGCACAAATAAACTACCTATCTAGGCATTTTAAATTAGGTCGGAAATAACTTATATCATATCCTAAATAGCAGAATAAAGAGGATCGCGTGTTTTTATGCATCATTCTAGTCGTTTTACATATAGAGATCATTGCAAACGGAGCTACGGTTCAAAAGATATGATCACTGCAAGATATGATGCCATGAATACAATATGTATGCAAATGACAGTCACACCATTCAAAACCATGAAGGCAGCAAGTTATATCGAAACTACATGAGATTGTAAGCAAGTTTCATATAAGACATGATCAAAACGGAGCCACGGATCAACAATTGCAAGCAAAACAAGAAATAACTACAATCTGCCAAAAACAGCAACATGGCATTTTCTACACCCTAAAACAACAAGCTAAATAATTTTAAAATGCTCAAACAAGGCATGAGGCAGTAGTGTTCAAGATGCACAACAACATCCTACCTAATACAACTAGCATGCAGGGATGGATCACTAGGAAAAGAACTCATAAATGGCAAATAACACACAGTTTCAGACTTAGTGAAAATAACAGTTTTGACACTGCAATTTTCAACCAGAAGGCATATTAGAAGCAGTAAAAATATACGCTATAGGAAGCCAATTGGAATGAAACTTAACAACATACTACATAATCTTAAGCACTACAAATAAATCCATTGCACCAACCCCAAAGGAGTTGTAGATCACTAGCAAATCTCATGGCAACGCAACAACAAAATATTACAGACTCCAGACTTAGAAATATTTCAGCATCTCAAAACAACACTTTTTTCTAGCATGTTGGCAACAAGAAAACAACACTTAAACATGGATTTCTATAGAAACCAAAATTATCAGGAGCTAGCATACATGTCCAAGGGCATATCTCAAGTTCACAAGTAATTCATATCATGCAGGGAATAAATGACACGAAATAAACAAAAGGGTAACATGGCAAAATATCATGCACGCTAACTTGCTCAAAAGATAAAACTAAATGCACACATAAATTCTAAGGATTTTTCTACCCAAGAAACATATATAATATATGGGATTTTAAATAAAACTAATGCCACCACATATATGCGAGTATATGACATAAACCCTACATAGCAAACTATTTATGCCACCTACATGAAAACAACACGACGATTATTTTTACCATGCATGGAAATATGTTGCATACGACATGAATATTTTACATACTAGGTTTGAGGGATCCACATGCACACATAAATAGCTACGGAATAAACACCTTAATATAACAACATGTAATTCTATGCAAATAGTAGGTCAAACAACTTTAAATATGCATGCAAGTTGGAAAATAATAATCTACACGAAATTCTACATGTTTAAATATCTAACTTATTTCGATCCGATGCACGGTTTAAAAGTTACGGGCGTTTTACTATATGCACTAATTCCTAAATAACTAAAATTGCAGGTTGAAATAAATACAAACACGGGCCAAACTGGCGGCGCTGGATATTAAACATGCCTTCGGGTGCAAAATAGAGGGGGCGGTCGGGGTTCTCACCTTGGCCTATTGGGCCGATTGGAGCGGCGGCTGGGCCGGCCCAGGTGGTGCTCTCGTTCAACGGGCAAGCGGGATCCAAATCCCATCTGGATTGGCGACGCTGCAACTCGATGCAGCCGGTGCTGGCGCTCGGGATGGCGGCGGCTTGGGGCACCGGATGGCGGGGCTGCTGCCGGTGGCGGGCACGACGCCAGTGGCTGGCGGCGCGGTGGCACGCGGGATCCGTGGACGGAGGAGCTTCGGCCGGCGGGGAGGAGCTGTTGTGCCCGATAGGAGAAGGGGCAAGCTTCGGGGCTACTGCCGGCGGTTCGGGCCCGGCGGGCTAGATCTAGGCTCACGGGCCCGACGGCTGGAGGTGGGAGGAGAGACAAGAGAGAGGAGGTGGGAGGCCGACAGCTAGGGTTATGGACGCGGAAATCGAGGCAGGGAGGTTTGCTACCCAAAATGAGGAGGTGGGGCTGTTTAAATAGGATTGGGGGATAGGTTAGGGGGATTTGCATCCGATTTCGACCGCATGATCGCGATCGGATGGCCCCGGTCACGGGCTTAGGCTAGGTGGGCTTAGTGGCTGTGTAGAGTGGGTGTTGGGCTGAGATGAGGGGGAGATTTGCGGCCCAGCAACGAGATTTTAAACATCGAAGAATGCCCAACGATAAACCGATGATGGTGCCGCTACGGTCGACCGTCCGGGTATCAATCGAACTCCCATTAAGACGAAATTTGGCAGGCGGCCTACCTACATTAAAATAAGACCGCGCGCCAAGTTTCAACCCAACCGAAGAATATTTTATATGCACTTTTAAAAACAATATTTTAATGATACCGCGGGCGCGTGCGAGTGTGGTTGGGCTCAGAACGGTCAACGGCAAAAACGAAGAGAACCGACAACTCATAATGGATGCAAGTTTTAAAACTGGCGGCAACAGAGTGTCGATGCAATGTGGATGATGCGCATGATGCGATGATGAATGCGACAAACAAATAAATCACACGACGATAATGGAATAAAAGGGGAATCTTCTAGAGCGTCGGTCTCGGGCTGTTACAGTTGAGAACACGAGTGGCTGATGAGTGGAGCGTCACATGAAGCCACTTGGTCGACACAACCATCTCCAGCCCAGTTTTGACCCTGACAGCGTGCTGGTTGCCTCAGGCCGCAGTGGCTCCCCCTTTGAGGACTCGCAAGGCTTCCCAAGACCCGATTTGCGCCTGGGATAGTTTCTTTGTTAGGTATCTTGGCTGGTAATATATTGTATATCCTGCTTCTGTTTTGTAGTAGGTTTCCTTGTGTAAGTATTTTATAAAAGTAAGATTCCACTATATGGACATGCAACCATGGACATGCAACAATGGATGTGCAACCATGTTCATGCATACAAAGAATCTATCTAGTTCATGCATCAGAAAAATCAACAATGGTGGACAAGTTACAATACATACATATGTTCATGCAGCCATGTATGAATGGATCTATCTATCCTCCCACGGCCACACCAAGCGGGTGGGCTTGTTCTACCTTTGGGCTTGTTTTATCTTTGGGCCTGCTTTTTTCTGTCAATCATCATCAGCCCATGACCCAATAACTTTTTTTGACCCTGAACTCTGCATTGAACTCTTTGTTAACTGAAGAAGGGGCTGCAAGTGTATGCGAGAGAGGAGACCAAATTACTATGTCCCATTCGAGCTAGGGTTGAATTGTTGTGAAGAGGACTGCACTTTTGGTGATGTGGTCTCCTCATGTTTGGTCACAATTCAACCTCCCATGACCGCATTTTATTATAAGGGGAAGCAAATAATCCATGGACAAAGGAGATAGACTTCATGAATTGTTGTATTTTATTCATCATTGTCGAAATACGGTCATTACAAGAATTCAGGTAGGTTTTTCTTGATATAACTTCAGCTAGCAAATGCTTCATGGTCTAACTGGAACTACTTAAATTAGGGACCTCTGAAACTAGCTCGACACACTAAGTGAAACTCTAACGATTTCTAGCGATTGATGTACATCAAGTAAAGCAAACCCATAACAATAATACAACAATAAAATGCTCTAGCCATCATATTTGCTTGTTTCTTCAAATTGATCATCTGCATTAGTTTCTTGTCTATTTTCTTCAGTTCCCCATTCAAGTCCATCATTGGATCGGCTCTGTCAGCGAAATGAGGGGCGGGTTCCATAGCAAGCTCCCCCCATTAAAATTGAGCTCTTGGGTTGATGCCTCCAATTTTAACCTCTCAACATACTCATCGAGCCACTCGAAATGCCCACATTTCTTCAGAACCTGAAAAATGGGGGTTGACGACGCATGAACCCTAGATCCACCGCCCAAATTCGACCGAAAAAAGAAAGAAATCAGGAGGAATTAGACCATATGATTGGTGAAGTGCACGGATCTAACCTGTCCCGGCTGTCGCCTACTCAAACATTTTACGAACTTGCGCCCATGGTTGTTATTTTCTTCCTTCACACAAGTCAAATGCTTCAGAGGCTCCATGCGCGGGCAATCGGGCATCTTGTCAACGATAGTGGACCATACTGCTGCCATGATTGGCGGGAGGTCGAAGTCGAGCTAGACATCACTCGTCGGCTGGTGTTGCCACGCTTCGTCATCGGAGACGATGAAGAACGGGGTGGGGAATGGAAAGGGTATGGGCAAGCAATGGGGTCGACTCGGGCTCGTGGCTGGCTGGGGCACGCTGATCAGCATGGGCATGTGATGTGGATAAGTTGTGGGTCCCACATGCATCTGAGTAATTTGTGGGTCCCATGTTGATGTGGATAACCGTTGGGTCTCGCGTCATAACTCAAATCGCTGACACATTGTGTCTTGTGTTTATAGTTAAAGAGGATGATGTCGCATAGGAGCTATACTTGCCAATAAAAACGTCGTACGTGAGCTATTTTCTTCAACTATGTTGCATACTTTTCAATTCGCATAATAAACGTTGCACAAGAGCTATTGGCCCTCATCAAACTGGTTGACCGTTGAGGCGTCGATTCAGGGGTGTGGCAGCGGCAAAGGCGACACGAAGTGGCTGCACCAAGGCGGCGGCGTGGGGCGAGGAGGAACATGAGTCCTCATCGTACACGGGAAGAAGAAGGGAAAACAAGAAGCACTCCACACGGGATCGTATTAACTGCGTTCCGCCTAGGTTTGTGTGCAGGGCCTGGTTTCTTCGTAGGTTATCGATCTGCACTCTCTTCTCTTTAAAGAACATGCTACGTTTGATTTTTGCTTACGTGACAGGGTTAGTACGTATACAGAGTGATGCATCGGGAGGGGCCTAAAACCAACCGAAGGAGCAAGGCTTGTGTCAATGCAAGTCTCTTAGCGTCATAGACATTTTGCTTATGTGGCACTGTATTTAATGAAGAGAGATAGTGATGTTATATCTTAGCTAACAGACAACCTTGACACGTTGTCATAGGTAAAAAAAAGTGCTAATCCAATCACATGCATGCATGAGCCATAAATCATTTAATTTAGATACAACACATAAGAGCAAGTACAATAAGGTACAGTCAGTAGGCTATAAGGATTAAAATACTATATTTTTGCTGAGTTGGATGAGAGAGAAGAGGAGAGAGAAGGGAAGCGGGCTCTTCGTGAAGAGCCAGCTCTAGCACATGCTCCTAGGTGCTTTGTGAGAATGAAAGATGGGACATATATGATAAAAGTAGTAATCTTTTATAACTAACTATTGTACAAGCTAGCTATAAAATGGGCTATAAGAGTGCTTATAGCCAGCAGTTGGCCATACTATTAACCATGCTCTAAACACAACCGAAGGAGTAACCAATCTCCTGGTCGATCTTGTGACAGCGCGCATCGTTAGGCCTGTGTCAATGCATTGTTTCTTAACACGTTATCATAGGAGCATTAAAAATTTAAGAACCTATTTGTCCAATGCATTGTTTATTAGAGGTTGTATCTAAATTTAATGATATGATGCTCATGCATGTATATGATTGGACAATTAGATATTTTTGCCTATGATGACGTGCACAGATTGTATCTTAGCATGACAACCTCATCCTCTTTCTTCATTAAATAGTGTGACACCTCAGCAAATTATCTATAAAACCCTGCTAAGAAACCCCATTGGCATAGGCCTTATTGAATGAAATCGAGTTGGCAAGTCAATGAGACAAGGAAATTAAATACTGTGCCCTCTTCACTCCCCTTATTACTGCCAATGCCAGACTTCCTCTACCCAAGCAGATTAGATGGAGCAAACACTGCACAAAACGTAGTGCATTTACCATGGTGACTCCACTTGTTAGTGAGTGAGGTTCATGAACGTAGTCCACTCGTCTCTTCTGAGAACTTGTAGGTGAAATCTATTTATGTATGCAATCACTCTCTCACCCTCACCAAAGAACAAGAACACCCTCTCACTCGTCAGGAATGAGACAATGCTTCAAGAGCATGGCAGGAAGGCAAGAACTCTCTCTCTCCCTCTCTCCCTCTCCCTCTCTCTCTCTCTCCCTTCTGTGGCTGACGATCGATGTTGCTTCTGTGATTGTTGAATGGCAGGTGATGAGTGGGCAGGAGTGTGAGAGCTGCAAAGAGTGGCAAGAACACTACTACTGGGAGCACATGGAGGTGAAGATTAGGTTCTGCAAGGTCATGACAGGAGATCTCTCGCAGGGCATTGTAAGTATATATAGATCATCCTGCTGACAAGTAACAAGTGACAGGATTCTAAGCATCATGTGGTAATGTCGAGCGCTTGTGCTTATTTATTTTTCAAACAAAATGGTGAAATACAGTTAGTTATATACCGAGATTTCAGTAAAACGATTGAAATTTTCCTGCCACGATTAGGTTTGTTTCAATGGACGGTTTAAACTAGCAAAACTGTGTAACGAAAATGGAACAAACCTTTAAGAACTACTCCCTCCTTTCCTAAATATAAGTCTTTGTAGGGATTTCACTAGTGGACTACATACGGATGTATATAGACATACTTTAAAGTCTACATTCAATCATTTTGCTCCGTATGTAGACATCTAGTGAAATCGCTTAAAAGACTTATATTTAGGAACGGATGGAGTAGAAAACAAATCCTACGATTTTATTCATTTTAACTTCTTTATGTAATTAAAGAAATAATCCTGTGAAACTAACCTTGTGAGTAATCTCCTATAAACTATGTGAGTAATTTGTAAAAAATATCTTTCCCCATCTTAGCGCATACCGGACAAGTTCGCGAGCAATTTCATCAGACAGATGCAGACCTCAGAGGGGCTCGACCTGAAAGCACCGAGCGGTGAGACATGGCATGTGGGTGTCAGCAAGGTTGCCAATGAGCTGTTCATGAGGTCAGGATGGCGAGATTTCGCTAAGGCTCATGAACTGCAGGAGAATGACCTCCTGCTCTTTACATCCACTGGCATTGCCTCCTTCGAGGTCCTAATCTTCGACGAGAGTGGCTGCGAGAAACTGTCTCCTCTCTTCGCCGGCCGAATGCGCAAACACTTTGACAATATGGTGGATCAAGCCGGCGTTGATCAATACCCACCGACTGATGATTCTGATTCTGATGATGGTGATACTAGTGTGCCGTCTGAGTTTGTTGGATCACCCCACAAGGCCTCTACCTCAAAGAAATACAGTACCAAGATTAAACCAAGTAAGTAACACTACAAGAAATGAGATAGTATCTTAATTTCTGCAGCTTGTTTTCCTTGGTCACTTCCAATGTAGTTCATGCACACACATTGATTTTTCTCCATAGGGGAAGATCTTCCTGAATCACCAAGCAGCAGCAGCTGTCATGTTAAACTTGAGGCAACTGAGGAAGAGGAGAGTGATGATGACACATACACTGACGCCAATTACTACTACTCGAGGACTGTGAGTCAGCTATACGGCGATGAAAAACAGGAAATTGTCGAGCGGGCTTCCATCCGACCGGGGAATCCCGCATTCGTGGTGGTTCTGCTGATGACCCATCTCCAACGCAAGAACAACTTTCTGGTCAGTTTCGCCAGTTATTCTAGATTCACTCAAACCCATTTGATACTTGCAAAGTCTTTGTTGTATTCTGTGTTTTAATCAAAGCAGAAACAAGGTTAATTGCATTAGAGCACTTTGATTTTTTTTAACTTGAAGGTTTATGATTAATTTTACTTGCTATATAGTGCTAACATAGTCAATGCTTCTTGTGTAGACCATCCCCTGTAAATTTGCAGCTGATCATCTTCAGAGCAAGCCGCGTCAGGTCCTGCTGCTCAGGCCGAGCAGAGAAGACAAGTGGCATGTCAGGTGCTACCATTCCAACAGGACCAGATGCTTCAACTGCCAAGGTTGGGTCAAGTTTGTGAGGGATAACGGGTTGCACGAGGGCGACATCTGCGTCTTCGAGCTGATGAAAGGCGCTAGAAAGATGACGATGATGGCCGTCCATGTCATCAGGAGGAAGAAAGATGGCCTGTTTGTTACCGTGGGTTAATCATAATCTCCTGCACACCCTTTCTCATACATTTTGGTATGCAATATGTTGTACCGACCTGCCACGCAAAACTGAACTTGTTGTACCTGGGGATGCATTTGCATGAAAATGCAATGGCACCTTTTGTGGCCTTGTTAAGGATGGTCATGCTAACAAGCACTTTATGATATGGCTCACGTTTAAGAGTTCATGATGGGAGCTCCTATTTGACACATTTTGCATCCAAGAGGCTAGCGACCCACCCACAGCCTCGAGCCCTCGACTGGCCGGCCAATTGGATCTGAGCCGCCGCCCCCACCACCTCCACCTCCGACCCCCCTCGAGCCCTCGCGTCGCTCCAGGGGCGGCTCGAGCGATCACATCTGAGCCGCCGCCCCCACCACCTCCACCTCCGACCCCCTTCGAGCCCTCGCGTCGCTTCAGGGGCGGCTCGAGCGATCACATCTGAGCCGCTGCCCCCACCACCTCCACCTCCGACCCCCTCGAGCCCTCGCGTCGCTCCAGGGGCGGCTCGAGCGATCACATCTGAGCCGCCGCCCCCACCACCTCCACCTCCGACCCCCCTACCGTCGAAGGAAGTCACCAGTCTAGGCCTGCACGGCTGATGGCGACACCGGGCCTTCATCTCCTCGCACGACGGGTGACAGCGCGGGCCTTTCATCCCCACACGGAGGGATCTCCGACCCTGGACGCCGAGGTGCACACGGCGGAGACGGAAGCTGAGGCGGCGGCCCCAGTCTTCTTCGACAACCTTGGCGACCGTTGTGGCTGCAAGGGCGGCACGACGTCTGGTTCGGTGGACTCGGCGCGGCTAAAAGCAACTCCGCGATCCATTTCGTCCGCCCCGTCCGCTTGGGTCGACGCGGACATAAAAGTCGGCCCAACGCGCCGATTCAAATGGACGCGCGTTCGTTTGACGTCCGTATGGCGATTCATTTCCGGTCTAATTTTAGGTCAGATTTGCGTCTACGTGGACATGAGACGGACGCTCGTGCGCGCGCCTCCTCCTTTTTTCGGGTCCGTCGGTCGGTGGCTTCCACCGCTATTCCCCCCCATTTCCCCTCAAAAACCCTCCCGCCCGCGCGCTGCCGCCCCACGCCCGCTCCCACCCCGCGCCTGCCATGGACGGCGACCTCGACCTCGACGCCGCAGCCGACCTGGCCTCCCTCGTGTCCGACAAAGGCAGGCCTCACGCCTCCCATAAGGCCGCTGCGTCGAAGCCGAAGAAGGTGCTGACGACCGAAGAGCGGGCAAAAGAATCGGTCAAGAGGAAGGACCGGAGGCACGCGGCGGGCGCGAGGGATGAAGCCATCGCGGCGGCCGCCGCGCAGCAGCAGGTCACCAACGCCCGCGTCGCGGCGGCGACGAGGGAGGCGCTCTGCATGTTGGGATTAAACCCTAGCCAGCACGGCCTCGTCAATGCCGCCGTGGAGGAGGTTGGGGACAGCGAGAAGGCTCGGCCGAGGGGGAAGACCATCTCCAAGAAGGAGGACAAGCGGGATGCGGCATCGATCGCCTTGATCGCAACCGTGGAGGGCATGATGACCAAATAGGACTCAAGGGAGAAGAAGCGCCGGCAAGAAAGAGAATATCAAATAAACGCCTTCTTGGAGCTCCAAAGGAGGAGGCTTGACATGGAGGCGGAGAAGCAAGCACAAATGCTTGAGATGGAGGCGGAGAAGCAAGCCAAGATGCTAGAGATCGAGGCCGCCAACGCCAAGACCAAGGCCAAAGAAGTGGCTCTCGCGAGCATGATGACCGGGGTGCAGATCATGAAGGTGGATCTCAACACCGTATCACCAAGGAAGAGGCCGTGGTTCGAGAATATGCAGGCCAACATGCTCAACTTCGACAGCGAGTGATCTATGACGGCGAGCGCCATATTTTTTGGATGCCATCACGTGTGCTGGCATGACCATGGGCCGCAATGGTGTGGTCGAACTCAAGTTCCATCGTTTTTTGTGTGCTGGCATGTGAGCCGGCCGGCTGGTGAGTGCACCAGCATGACTGTTGTGCTATTTTTTGAGGCCGACATTGTATGCCGGCGCTGACATGATGCTGGCATGAAACATGATCGCTGGCATGATCGGCCGCGGGTCCTTTTTTTTAAATATGTTGACTACGGACATGAATTGGTTCGGCGCGTTGGGTGCACTGCCAACCCAAATCTAAAACAGGGCGGATGCCGGGCGAGCGGACGACTCAAACGGACAAAAAGCGGACAAATTCGCCGTCCGTTTGGGTCGGCCCATAGGAGTTTCTCTAAGCCCCTCATCTCCGGGGTGGTGTCGGTGGTGTCCGCTTGGATATCCGGCCTGCTGTTGGGAGCCGGCGGGCCACAACGTGGGGACTGTTGTTCTGCCTTACAAAGGCGACGGTCCTAGGGTTCAGCTCGCGTCAAGATGAAGATCTGCTTGATGCTTGTCCTCTTTAATCTGACTGAAGTGTCAAGTTTTGAAAGGCTCCGCCGACTAATTCTCTTAGGCGCCTCATGCGTGAACATTGCTGGATCGGATGGGATTTAGTCGTGCGCAGAAATGTTTTTTTTTGACCGTTTGGTTTTTGAGGGTGGGACGCAAAGTTCTGCTATTTGTTGCAATCACGGGACATGCATGTATTTTTTTAAGTCTTTGGTGATGAGAAGTTTGCTTGGTGTTTCGGGACTCGTAAAATGGCATGTAAGTGGGGGCGACAATACGTGAGAAGTTCAATATCTTACCTTTCAGGGTGAAAATTTAAGCCTTAATTGGTTGTGCATGACAATGGCTTTTTTGAAGGCATTGTTTTGAGAGCGTGGACTTTCTTCAGGGTGAAAATTTATGATCTATGATCGGACGACGATGGCGCTTGTGCATTGTTTCCCATTTCGAGGTGTCGCTTTAAAAAAAATTGGACTTCAAGTATTATCTTGGTGATGTTTGTACTGCTCCTTCAAAGACTAGATCACTATAGCGGGATTCTTCATTTTTACCTTTTTTTTCGTTGTGTGCATTTATAGTGTCATTAGAATATTGCGTTGTTATAGAAGCTGAATATAATTGATATCTCTGCGATATTAATATATTTTCTTTGTCAAAATTTGACGGGCTTCGTCCTGCTGGTACCGTTGTGCAACAGAAAAACTCACAAAAGAGCAATGCCCTCACGAGGAATTAAACTCCAAACCTCCAGTTGATGAAAGACTGTCGCTAGCAACTGAAGCTCACGATTATAGCTGACTAATGGATAGCACAAAAATATAAGAACTAACAACAGCGCCAGTTCAGAACACTTCTTTGAAAAAAAATCAAACTTTTCTTGAAATTGTGAACATTAATTGTTTAAAATAAAAAGCATGTTTGAAAACCAGAACATCTTTTTGACAACATGAACATATTATGAGGCAAACATATTTTGAAATTATGAAAAAACTCAAAATTCTGAAAATCAAATAAAAATATAAACATATTTTGAAATTTTTTTGGAAAGACAATAATAATTTAGTAAACTTGAAGTTTTAAAATCCTAAATAAATTTTTTTTTTAAAGTGGACTTTTTTTTTGAGATTCCTAACATTTTTTAAGAATACAAAAAAATTGAAATTCTGATTATTTTTTGGGGAAAGTGAACAAAATCTTAAAATCTTAACAATTTTCAAAAAAAATATTTTTATGAAAAATATGATTTTTTGTAAAAAGGATAAATAAAAAATTAAAAACCATACAAAGAAATCAACGAAAAAAACACAGTTCAGTAACCTTCTAGAAATTTCTCAATACTGGTCAAACATTGTTTTAGAAAAACCTACGCTACGATTGATAAGTGGGTTGGACCACTCCTTCGGCAACTCGGTTGTGCATGTGTGTTTGGTTGAGAACCTAACACAATGAGTGTGATATAAGAAATTTCGTCCATCATTTCAATAATACACAATGAGGGAGATAGGTCTTAACCAACTCGAGGGGGCATCTCCCACCGGGGTAGCGCCTTTGACGATATTGTCGATGGCGAAGTGACACACATCGGTGTACTGGAGTGGTCACGGACAGATCCGCATTGAGACATGGGCTAATGTGGGAAGATGTCCCATCAATATGCTAGCATCTTTTTGGTCTAACAAGGAGTAGTGATGGATGCAACTATCGAATGATCCGTTATCAAGATGTTGTTTGGAACACTCCTTATTATTTAGGGTCAAAACCCTTCTTCTAGCCTTTATTGGTCGGAATCAACGACGGCAAACTCGGGTCATTACTTTGTTGAAGGCCTTGTCAACTTGGTGTGTTGTTCTTTGTTAGCTGAACTCAGTAACTAGGATGAAAATCTTATTTAGGCCGTCTTCGATCGAACATAGCAACTATGCTACAAGGACGTTAATCCATTTTTGAAGGCATTATTGTGGAAGAAGTCGACTTAGTCCTCGGTGTTTTCTTCATATATAATTTGTAATGTTTTGATTATGGTTGCATTTTTTTTGTACTTTTCAATAATTAATAAGAATGGATGTGTGCATGAGAATGATGCAGATGTCGGAGGTTTCAACCTCTTTTTCGAAACAAGGTTTGGTAACGGTTCTTATCTGGCCGGTCAAATCAGATCAATATTTGGTAGCACAATAAATTCACAATCAGTAATCTATATCTTCTTTCACTTTAATTTTGTTGATCAGTATGGCCTAGCCATTTTGATAGAAAATAATATTCTGTTTTGGAAAATAGGTTAGCTCGAAAGAGGGATGGATGCGAGTGATAATTCCGGAGTGCAAGAAATTGTCGTAACACTTTTTTATGATGGAGATGGTAAGTATTGAGCGTCGAACGGAGAAGGAGTTAAAGGTAAGATTCATATTATTTCACTTCCTCTTGATCACTGATATAATGTTGAGTACACCAAGTGTTTGCTTTACTTAGGAAGTAAAACTAGATGTACTTTGCGGGTTAAGATCACCCATACAAACTAGAGGTTTATCGGGAGTACCCCACGGTAAATTTAATGACTATAATTAATGTTAATTATGCTCGGTTATCTAAATTCTCTGATCTTATCTAGCAATGTGGTCTTACAGATTTGGGCTTGACTGGTCCAGCTTATAGTTGGACTAAGAAAAGATTCTCTTCGCAGCCTATTTACGAAAGATTGGATAGTTGTTTAGCTAATGTTGAATTATGTAGTTTATTTCCCAATGCTAATGTTTACAATCTTCCTATTATCTCTAGTGATCATTGTCCGATTCTACTAATGTTACATTCAAAATTTAAAAAGCCTCCTAAACATTTCAATTTTGAGAATTGGTGGTAACTCACGACTCTCAAAACATGGGTCCTCTCTAGTCTACTTCTCTTTCCCATCAAAACTAGAATACTCGCAATAGATTTGAAAATTTTGTGCAAGAAGAAAAAACCTGTGCAGAACCAGCTACATGGCATAGAGAAGAAAATTACAGAAATTCATTGCTAGATCCCTCAATTGCAAGATCACACTAAAGATCAGAAGCTCATCAAACTGTATGAGAGCACTATGTCAAAATTAACCCAATTTCACAAGAAAAGGGCGAAGAAGGACCCCACAACAGATGGAGATAGAAATACGAAGTTCTTCAATCTCACGGCCATCAAAAGATGAAGGAAATATAAATTTGTAAGTATCCAAATATGTACAAGTGAAACTACAAAATGGATAAGGAAGGAAGGAAACTAGAGGCGCAACAATTGATCCAAAGCAGAGGACGACTGATACTTGTGATCTGTGTTGGGTTTTTCGTGAAGAGAAACGGGTTATTGCAGCATAATGTGGGTAAGTACTTCCCTCAGTTATGAAACCAAGGTTTATCGAATCAATAGGAATATCAACCAGAACCATCTTCAGCGGCTGCACACGAAGGAACAAATAACTTGCACCCAACGCGGGCAAGAGGGTTGTCAATCCCCTTGGTCTCGTTATTTGCAAGCAAGTGAGATATGTAGTTAATTGTAGATAATTATAAATTGCAAAATAAAATAAAAGCAAGTAAACGGCAGCAAGGTATTGAAGATTTTGTAAATATATGGTGAATACAGCTAGGGCTATAGTTTTCCCTAATGGCATCACTCATGAAAACAACATACGGTGGGTAAACAAATTACTGTTGGGCAGTTGATAGAAAAGCGGATAGTTATGCGATATTCACGACAATAATCATGTGTATATAGACATCACACCCATAAACAAATAGGACGACTCCTGCCTGCACCTATTAGTATTACTCCTCTCATCGATCGCTATCCAGCATGCATCTGGAGTATTAAGTAAACCAGAGTACGTAATGCATGAAGAACAATGACATGATGTATACAAAGTAAACTCAAACAATATTAATAGACCCCATCACTACTAGAAGAAACCCTAACAATAGCGTGGGTCAGGAGCCTATTAGTAGCACAGGGCGCCGCGCTACTGCTAAGGCGCTATATCTAACATTTAGTAGTAGAACGGGCAGCCCGCGCTACCTAACTATGTTAGTAGTAGCGTGCTTTCGTAACAAGCGCTACTACTATCCTGCAATAGCAGTAGGGAGTTCTTAGAAACCGCGTAACTACTAAATGGGCGTATTTTTTTTTCTATATTTGTATTATATTTACCCACGGTTATACTAATTAATATACAACATCAACGATAATTGTGCAAAAATAACATTTAGATTAAAGTGGATGGGTGCAAGTGATCAAGTTGGGTTAGAGGGAAAATATGATATTGCGAATCGTAACATCATATTTTCCTCTAATTCAACTTGATCACTTGCATCCATCCACTTTAATCTAATATGTGTCATATAACTTATTGTCCTCTTAATCGCCTAACAACTCAGATTCCTCTTAATCATCTAATAACTCATCATCCTTTCAATCATTTAAGAAGTTATCATCATCTTAATCATCTAACAATTTATCATCATATTGATCATCTAATCATTAGTACATAATGTCATAAACTAAAAAAGGTCATCTCTCTTGGCTAGCACATATTATTCTCTCCTAGGTAGAACCTACTACTCTCTACTAGGTAAAATAGCATAAAAAAGTAAGCTCCACTCTCTAAATTCTGAAGAATAGAGATCCACCTATCTCCTACATGTGGCATGCGAAAATCCTTCGCGTCTCCGCCAAGTAGTTGTCGGCGGCTTTTCATTAAATTATCAAATCCTTTAAGTTTCAGGCTTCCATCCCTTCTAGAAAGAGTGTATGCATTGCGGAAACATATAGGACACCACGGTCGTAAGCTGATAAAATTCAAATGACGACCTTCTATATTCATCTGTTCAGGCACAAGCGCCGGCGGGAATTTCTGTTGAAGAACATAATAATAACATAGTTAGCAATTTAGTTTTGCTTAAAAAAGATGTATGGAGAATATGGACTAATTAATGACACAATAGTAAAAAAGTAATCTTAGCATGCTATCTACATGGAAGTTATTAGGGTTCAACTCGTGCACTAGTGACACGTATTTAGAATAACTTTTGCCAATATCTTCATAATTGTTCTTATAAACATCGACGTCATCAATAAATGAGATCAATTTTTTTCTCCAACTAAGTTAGATCGGAGCCCGGACTATAGTAGGTCCTGTTTACCGTCTTTTGAGTTTTTTTGAAGAAGAGAAATAAGTTGTGAGTGAAAAATAAACAAGTTAAGTAGGGATGAACATCAACTATTTTTAAATAAACAATGCAAATCACTTACAAATATGGTTTTCAAACTCACATTGCGGTAAAACTGGAAGCATACCGACATCCACACAAATGTCGATATTACCTTCAATATCATCTTGAAGACGAATATCGAAGGTTATTTCTATATCCTCCTGAAATCCATATGCCTTGTCTAGAGCTTCCCGAGTTGAGCAACTAAAATGCGAGTGATTAATTGTATTTTATAGTGTAACTAGAAATGTGAAACCATGTTTAGTCCTTAGGTGAGCTCTCTTCGTCTCCATATTCTCCATTTCTTGAAAACCGAGCTTCTCCAAGACATCCGGTCTTGCATGGTAGGGGATGCACTAGTCGAATTATAAAAAACAGAAATTACACGATGAAGCAAAGAAACACAAAGCAAATAAGCAAAAATAGTGGTCATCGTTGTGTACCGTTTTTGTCGAGGCTTCATTGAAAAACTCTCATATCTCATGGTGTATATGGTGCACGCTCTCTCTCTCTCACACTGGTATGATTGTGTATGTTGGTGGACACTCCCTCACACTATTATTTCGACCGTCGGTGACAACCGCTCCTCCGTTCGTTCCTGCGTGCATTACCAAAATCTCTAGCACACGGGAACGAAGGAGAAAGCGGTCACCACGACAACAGTCGGGATTCTTCATCCGATATTTTGATCGTTGGTGCTGATCACTTCCTCCTCTACTTCTCTCCCTAACACTAATATTTCGACCATCGGTGATGGTCGCACCTATTCTTTTCTACTTGCGCATTGTACCGAGGTATATATTGCAAGAAGAAAAGAAGAGGAAGCGACCCCCACCGCAACAGTCGGTATTCCTGCTAGTAGTAGCGCGGGTTGCCAAACGGCGCTAGTGCTAAGCACTATAACAGTAGAGCATAGTTTTGGTCTGGTGCTACTGCTAGGGGCAACCCCAGTGGGTGACGATGTGAGACCTTAGCAGTAGCATGAGTCATCGCACACACGCTGCTAGTAGAACACTATCTGTAGCACCGCTTCTTATGACGCGCTACTACTAAGTAGCGGTAGTGCCCTGAGCAAAAGCAAGCTACTCCCAAGTTTCCGTGTATAGGGTTTTTCCTAGTAGTGTATTGTGTTATCTTTAGTAGCAGCAACACAAAGATGCATCTTGTCCCCTTCTGCCATTGGGATATAGAAATTCACCAGGTTGAACCTACTACAACGCACCTCTCTCACTTAAGAAATATCAATCCAGTTGGCTAAACTATTTCAATTGATCGGAGAGAATTATAAAGCTATCATAATCATGCACATAAGAATCATATTAGTATTCAGAGAAGACTCACATATTTAGCATGAATAATCTGAACATATACCCACAATACATCGGATCCCAACAAACGCACCGCACAAAAGGAATTACATCATATGGATCAAAGCGAAGATGTGATGATCATTGTATTGAAGATCAAGAGAGAGAGAGAGAGAGGGATTGCCATCTAGGTAATAGATATGGACTTGTAGGTTTGTGGTGAACTACTCACACATCATCATGAGGGCAGCAAGGTTGATGAAGAGGCCCTCCGTGATCGATCCCCCCTATTACAGGGTGCCGGAACGGAGCTCCAGATGGCCTCCCGTCGGAAAGTGACTTGCGGCAGCGTAAAAAGTGTTTCGGGACTGCTTGTTGGATTTTTAGGATATATGAGAATTTATAAGGCATAGAACAGAGTCAGTAGGGCCTCGAGGGGCCAGAAGCCATCAGGGCACGCCCCTAGGTTGCGTCGTGTTGGCTTGTGGGGCCCTAGGGTGGCCTCGAGCCTTCTTTCAATGCTCGTTGGTCTTATTTTGGTCAACCAAAAATCTCCAAAAATTTTAAGTTTGATTGGACTTTGTTTCGTATTGAAAACCTGAAAAGTGAAAAATAGGAAGAAAACAACAACTCGCAATAGGAAGTGGGTCAATGGGTTAGTGCTAAAAAATAATATAAAATGGTAAATAAATACCCAAAAAGTATCCTAGAATGATAATATATCAGCATGGAATAATCAAAAATTATAGATACGTTGGAGACGTATCAACGACATCTCGTACGAGCGATCTAGTGGATCTTTGACGTCCAACCCGGCATGTTTTAGAAAGGGGCCAACACCAGAATCCTAGAGGAGCAACGTTGAAAACCACCATTTGTGAAACAAGAGCGATTCTTCCACCCTAGCCGCAAACATTTTCCATCTCATCTCCATAGCCACCACCATCACCATCGCCTGAGCAAACCACCTCCAAGTTATCCATACTTGCAATCATGTATTACATAAGGAAATGATTGTAAGGCATATTATCAATAAAACATTCATCTTTATACCTTTTCCAATGATTTCTTCTTGTGATACGATTGCCATACGTGAGTAATTCGGTAAGGCAATGAGTTGAGGCATAAACTTGCAACCCGATGTATTTCTATGAGAGATCAATGGAATGAGTTTGAATTAACAACATATATGTGTTAGAACTGCAATGTAGTTGCCTCTTTCTCGCTCTTCGATCCTGTGGGTACCCAGGATACCACAATTCGATCAAGGAGGAGTTTAGGATCATGGAGGGCATGAAGCACTATTCTAAACACCAATGACATAAATGTTTAATATAGTAGGGGAAACCAATCCTTGGGTATACATGAGGTGTGCTCATTAAATGCTCAACTCTTTTGTTTGAATTATATTCTTAATAATCTAGGCAACCCTAAATGATGGTAAGAGCCTGTGGTTGGACAACTAACTCTTGATGCATGTTTCAAACGGGTCAAGATGTAATTTGGACACATCCACACCTCTTCTCGTTGCAAGCACATCTTAATGGGTGTCTTCGAGAGGAAAAATTAAGATCATTATATGGTTGTAAGAATAAAGTCCTCATATCCATGCATATTTTAATTTTGAGTGTTTATAACCTAAAGCTGTTAAGGTCCGGTTACAAAAACAAGAATTTAATTTTATCTCAATACTTGGTAGAACCACTATCGTAATACACAACCTCTCGTGGGTTCAACAAACTCACGGTCATTCCTCATGGAAAGAGCAGGGAAACCTTCGCTATCCAAACCAGATCTCAAAGGGCATCACACGTGCATGCTAGAAAGGAAAAAAATCTACTCCATGAACCAAAAACATGTTGTGGTGATTGATTACAAATTTACCCCTAGACGTGCGGTCCCATGATAGACGTAGATTTCGTGCAGTGCATTAGTGCAATACTAATAACTCCACCCTCCTAATGGATCCACAAACAATTTGTCAAATTGATAAGAATGTAACACGTCCAAGGTATTCGGTCATGCGGGAGGAATGTCAAGCGATATACTGATATATTTGGTTGCAAGACCTAAGCACGAAAGTGGAGATGTCAAGGTCATTAGATTGTTTATAATGTATAAGCATTTCTGTGGATACGATCTTACTAATATGTATCACCGATATTAAATTTGTATGGAAAAACTACGTTGATTATTTAAGCTTGCAGGATTCTTAAGGGATGAAGTTAAAAATAAACTATTCCATTTATCTTTGGAGAGAAAAGCATTGGCATGGTATAGTCTGTTGGATGATTCTGATTCACGAGACTCAAAACAAAGAAAGCTAGAACTCCATCAAACAATATCATATGCATTTGGTTCATCGTGATCGAAATTACATCTATAATTTATGGCCATGGGAAGGAGAAAGTATCGCACAAGCTTGGGGGAGGCTTAATGACTTAATGCTCAAATGCCCCAATATGATCACTCAAGAGATATTATTGTTCTTAATTTTTATGCTAGGATTTCTCTTGAAGATAAAGAAATGATTGATTCTTATTCTTATGGTTTGTTCCCAAGGTAACAAGTTCAATTAAATAAGATATTATCGAAAGAATTACTTTGAAGATTGAGAGGCTCGCAAATGTAAAGAGTTAGGTATAAAAACTGAATATGATTGTGTTAAGTCTTTTGTAGAAACACACGTTTGCATGGGCTTAGTGCAAAATATGGACTTAATTCTGATATAGTAATTAGTTTCTATATTTTGTTGCTCATGTTGACATTTCTAAAGAGAAGTGGTTTAAATATCAAGAACATGTTAAAGATACTTGGGAAAAACATATTATTTCAAAAACAAAACACGAGTTTATTTTGTTAATCCTGTTGTGCCGAGTGCTTATATTGAAATGCCTCCTGTTATGGTTATAATTAAGGCACATCCTAAGTCTACTAATGTGGTTCGTAAGACTTATATTAAAGCACCAAAAGTAAAGTAGAACCTTCAATAGTAATCGTTAAAGACCTCTTAGTTGATAATATTGATGTGCATGTTATATATTTTTGTGAATACGGAACTAGAATTGCTAAACTTGTTAGGAACCAACATTATAAGATAGATAAAAATATAAGAGTTGTAGACATGTCTTTAGTTTCTGTTAAGATTGGAAACCATAATTATGATGGTTTATGTGATATGGGTGCTAGTAAATCATTTCTTGAGCAACCATGCCTCACAACATGTTTCTCTACTCATCCGAAAGTTACTATATAACTACCTAGTTAGCAAGTAGAGTTTGATAGGACCTAACTAAGTTGGCCGACACCCCAAGAACATCTGAAAATCTTTAGTCTAGGACATGGTGTATTCATTGTAATTATTAGTAACATATGGCATATATCATTTACGTCTCACAGTGGGTCTGTCCGACTTCGTGGTCCATCTGATTGAGTCACTAAGATCCTATATGAGCATGTACTATTGGGTTGGCCTCTCTATGCTCATGACTGGTGAAACATTATCATCAAGTGCATTGTATACTAGTCAAATGGTATGTCTAACCATAACCTTATCAACCATGGGCCGTTAGAACAACCATTATATAATATATAATATAACAAATAAGTCAAATATTTGTTGATACATATTAGTGGCGACGTTTAAGGACCGTTCAAATTACTCATGATTACATAAGGAATTTCACCATCACATGATTGCCTCTAGAACATATGATCATCTTGGGATTCTAGCCACCATATCAATGATGGAAAATTCAGTCGGTTGCTGATACTTCTCCAATGTATCGATAATTTATGAAGTATCCATGCCATTTTTACCCATGTTTCCAATACTTTCATATGGTTTTGATGCACTTTATATAATTTAATTGAAACTAACCAGGACTGGCATTGTTTTCAGCACAATTACCGTAATGTTGTTTTTGTGCAGAAAATAAAAGTTCTCGGAATCGCTCGAAACTTTTTAATGCTTTTTATGTAACATGTCGAAAATATTGGAGCAAGGAATCACTGGAGGGGCCCACCATTTGACCCAAAAGAAACAAGGTGTGCGTTCAGGGCGGTTTTCTGGTATATTAAATTCCCAACAAATGATCCTTGTGCTATCACTAGACCGAGGATTACTGTTCGCCCGTGGACACATTCTTGATACAGAATTTTAAGCAATTACAAAATTGTTAGTACAAGACCATGAAAGTTCATGGAGTACAACAATGATTTCTATCTGCTCATGGCGGAAGCGGCTTGTGGATTTCCAACGTCTATGGGGCTCGATTCCCACAGGAACAGCGGACTTGGACAACTCCTATCTCACGGGGTTGCTATCTTCAATGTCTGTCGCGGGGTTGTTGTCAAAATTCTCCTCTCTAATTATGCAATCTGGCCAAGATAATAGCCAGCAACAAGCGAGTGAGTACATTTGAATGTACTCACAAACATCATAAAAACAGATATATCAAAGTAGGTGACTTGCACGCACTAAATATTTAATGATATCCAATATGTCATAATATTAATTCATGAATGCACTTATGCAGATAATTTATCCATATCGAAAGTAAAGAAATTCCAAGAAAATATGAAATAAAGTAAAATTGGAACGTTGGGCGATAGCCCTCCCGAGGATTCCATGAAAATAAAATATGCCAATCGGGTGTCTAAAGCGACACCTCGAAAGAAAATGCAGAACATGCCTTAGTCGGGCATCTAAGTGACACTGCATAAAGGGCTTATATCAAAAGTAATAACATGAGTCCCGCAGTCGAGCGTCTGAAGCGATGTGACCTAAAGGGCTTATACGAAAATAATAGGAGGAGTGCCACATTCGAGCATCCAAAGCGATGCTACATAAAGGGCTTATATTGAAAATACGAGCATGGGTATTCAAGTGGCAGAACATTCGCAGGGATGCTCACCAATTCTTATAAGAGAGAATGTTATTCCATAACAAAATAGATAGTAATAATCATCTGTCATAATTCAGGATCAACATACCGGTTTAATTAATTCTTACGAATTCTTACACTAAGACCGACATTTGACCTATCCTAGACTGTAGTCCTTAACCGCGAACACGACTATTTGAATAGATTTTATACTTTGTAGATGGTGTACTCTTTACCCATGAGTAACAGATCTATTTAGTCAACTTGATACATTGACTAATTCCGATTACATCATTTGAGTTGAAAACACACCTAACCCGCACACACCATCTTAACTTCCCGGTGTCTGGAATCACCCTAGAAAACCATTAAGTAAAACTCAAAGTGGGGGGGGGGGGTAGTCTCGATTCGCATGGGATAACAATATTTATAACACGTGTAAACAGGGATGCTACCCCCTTGGTCGAACCGTAACACCCATATCATCGGACCAAGTGACATGCCTACCAGGGGCCACTAGTATCTTTCACTATGGCCTCTCTATACAGTGTGTGCAAGGAAAGGGGTTAACGACCGACTGAACCGTAGCCTATATGTGATAGGGACAAGTGGTAGAAGGAAACAAGTATGGGGGTTACTGGAACAAGTCTAGATCTATGATCCAGTCGGGAGGTTTTAAATTTCCCTGCAAAGGTTAGCATAACATATTTATTTCGTAGTACCTAACAGAGTCACCATCTATCATGCCCCAACATGCCTTCAGTGAGCATCCTCGTGATAATGAGATATCAGTTGCATGATCACATCAACCCGAGACAAATAGCTTCCTTCGGAATTTGTCCGAACCATCATAGGCATGTGTGGTATGAGGTAGTAACTACATTCACGTGTATCTCATGTTTAACAGAAAATAATTCCTACCAAGGTATTCATGCAAGGTTGGGGGTACTCCAAAATTTTGAAAATATTCTTCCCTCCATTTTTCTATTTTGAAAATATTGCAATCAACACATAAGTAAAAAACAATAAAAAAATTGTTTCAAAAATTTGAAATAAATACGAAAATAAACTAGAAGAAAAATAAAGGATGTCAGAAAAAGAATCAGTCAAATGAGTTGTGGCTTAAAAGTTATGGACAACCAAAGTTGGGTCAAATCTATTTTTAAAATGAAACATCTAAAATAAAATGATTCGGCTCAGTATACGCTTTCCTAAAGAGAAGGCGTACATACAGAAGTACATTTACCCACAGGGAAAACATATCCTCGGGATTCACGGTATACGAGGAAGAGTGAGTCACTGACATGTGGGATCCACCTGTCGGGTTCGTGTGTTACCTCCCGCGTGCGTGGAGAGAAGCAGGGGAGGATTTCGGCGATCCCTGTCGGCAGTTGGGCACGACTTCGGGAGGTGAACACATCGATGTGCTTAGGGACTTATGGCTATCCCGTGGAGGTGGGACATCATCATTGGAGAGCCCCGGAGCTCCGGTGGCTTCGAGTTCAGCACACATCGGCGTCGGCAAAAGAAGGGTTTCACACTTAGAGAGTTTCTAGTGAAATTGACATTGTGAAGGGGTTTCTGGGGTCAGCAGGGGATCATTGGTGATGGGAGTGGTGGAGGGAGACCCTCGGTTGTGTTGGATTTGTCTGAGAAGCCATGGTGGCCGAACCTGCTGGAGGTGAGGAGGATGAACACCTCCGGTCATTCTGACGCCTAAGGCCTTGTTCAGTTACTTCAAATTCGAAGGGGTTTGGAGGGGATTGGGAGGGATGAAATCCCCTACAAGTCAAATTCCACCTCAATCCCATCCAATCCTCTCCAATCTCCTGGTGGAAGGGATTAACCGAACAAGCTCTAAGGGAGCTCTGGGATGGGGGAATTGAACTGGTGAGGCTGGAGGTGAGCTCTTGGGGTCCTTTTATAGGCAGGGAAGTCAATTCCCGTGGTTCTCACGTATAAGCACACGGATCAGCCATTAATGGTTAATAGGGCACGTGGAGAGGTAGGCGTGGTTGGTAGGATGGTTGGCTCAATTAGGCGAGGGTGATGATCTTCTAAATCACCTAGGGGGAGCTAGTTGGCCCAAGGACTTCGGGCGGCGCCGACACAACTAATCGTGACGGTGGCCATAAATGGTGAACAATAGAGATGGTAGTGGTCGGCGAGTCTATCGAGGTGTCCGACATGGTTGTGGATAACTTTGGGCGAGCTGGAGGGCTCAGGGACACACGAAGTGGACTAGTCGGCGTTAGCTACAACATATGTCCATGACAACCATTGATGGCAAGCTACAGACATGGCGGGGGCGTTGAAGTGGTCGGTGGGGGTGTCAAGGGTTCTAGCGTGACGCGGGTACGCAGATGAGGGTCGGGGCGAGAGGGGGGAGGCACGAGAGGAATGCAATGAATTGGATGTCAGTGCGTGTGAACCATGCTCTCTGGCCACGCCCAAAGCATGCACGCATGCACAGTGCTCGATGAAAAGCTAATGGTGGTTATACTAATCCAATTAAGATGAAAATTAACAAGTTTGGGTTTAGTAATATGGCAATTATGATGGACATCCTGGTTTGGTCAATGGAGCAAGTTTGCAATGGTGGTTTGAGTGTTGGTCAATATTCTGTCCTGAAATCAAGGTGTTCGACAAAATGACAGAGATACCTAGGCAGTTTTGTTGATGCCCAAAATTTACAGGATGATGTCTCTTTAGATGTTAGTGAAGATGGCAACGTTGGTTTGACAAAGTAAGTAAATTATCAGTGCAAGTTTTGCAAGAATTCACATATGGCACTAGAATGCACACATATGTTTGGTGCACATAAAACAGCCAAATAGAGCTGGTCTCCTGGACTTAAGTGTTTGGTTGGAAAGTTTACAAGTGGGAAAACTTCAAGAATTATAGAGCTAGGAAAATTGAGGTAGTAGTGCAAATGTCAAACTAGACCAAAATTGGAAATTGGATGGTGCCCTCAAAATTTTCAAAAGACTGTGATGGAGTTTGGCATAAAATTGATCTGTAGGTATCACCTGACCTGTCCTAATTTCATTAGAATTTTTAAATAAATATTTTAATGGTTGTGGTGGAAGAGAAGCACTTCAGGGTTTGAAAATTCAATGAAGAAAATTTAATTGGCACGTGTTATTATAAAGAAATTCTTAATGAATTTAAAAAATGAATGAGATGGTTTTAATGAAACACTGAAGATGCATATTATTTTCCAAAAATTCCAACTTGGAGGGAAGGATTTTAGTAGATACAGAACAAAGGGGTTTCTGAAATCAACAGACCACTAAATTAAATTTGAAACATTTATTAATGGAAAAAATTTAGGTACTAAAATATGGTTTAAATTTTAGGGTGTTACAAACTCTATCCCCCTTAAGGAGAATTTCGTCCTCGAGATTAGTTAAGGCGGTGTCCACAATTACACTCCAACTTCTCCGTGGGAATTATATGGAATTTAAATATTCCACTCACACGATCCGACGTGGTTAAAGTGAGGCTGCTGATAATTGGTGCAACTACAGTGAGGTACTCGTGTTGTTGGTGAGGGAGTCTGGGGCTAAGGGGTCTTCGGGCTACCGGTTTATGTCTTATGTGCCGGACAGGTGGGCCACTCCATGGAAGATCAATCTATAAAACAACTCTGTGTTCACGAAGGAAACCCCCGAGGCCTTGGTGTGTCCTTCAAGTCAAGATGGTAGACTCGGCATGTTTATTCTCCGATGGCCACCGACCATGTGTAACCCTAGGTACCCCTGGTGCCTATATAAACCATATGGTTTGGTTCGTAGAGAGGGTTCACTTCATCTGATCTCATGGTAGATTGAGAATGTAATTCTCATATACACATAAATATAATCAAGCAGGACGTAGGATTTTACCTCTTCCAGAGGGCCGAAACTTGAGTAAATATTGTTCATGTGTTTCCAGTTTCCCATTGATCTAAGATCCACGGCTCGGGACCCCTTACTCGAGATCTGCAGGCTTTGATATCGACATTGGTGATTTCATTGAGAGTTCCGCTGTGGGATTGCTAAAGAATCTATCGCTCGCCTAGTCATCAGTGGTGACGTCTTCAGTAGGGAAGTTTTTGTCCTTGGACAAATCTTCGCGTTCTGCGGCATCGTGCTGCATGCTTATCTAACCGTCCACCTTCGCCGGGTCAGAAGTTTCGCCCCCGATCAGGAGATGTAGGATCAAAAGTATGTCTAGAGGGGGGATTATACTACTTGACAAGATAAAAAGTTTGCCTTTTCCCAATTTTAGTTGAGAGGTAGCTTTGGCAGTTATAGAAAGTCAAGTACACCGTACACATGCAGTTCTAAGAGTATAGCAGCAGAAAGTAAAACATGCAAGTGTAAAGTAAAGGAGTAAGGCAGGGAGATCAAATGCATGAGGTTGACACCACGATTTTTGGCATGGTTCCGATAGGTCGCGCTATCGTATGTCCATGTTAGTGGAGACTTCAACCCGCGGAGGGTAACGGCTGCGAGAGTCCACAAACGGTTCCAACCACAAGGGGTCCATGAAGAAGCAGCCTTGTCTATTCCACCACGGCTTCCTCCCTTGAAGGACTAGCCTTAATCACGGTAGATCTTCACGAAGTAGGCGATCTTCTTGCCCTTACAAACATCTTGGTTCAACTCCACAACACGAAGTAGGAGGCTCCCAAGCGACACCTAACCAATCTAGGATGCACCACCTTACAAAAGGTATTAGAATGTGGTAGATAAATGAACTCCTTACTCTTGTGCTTCTAAAGATAGTCTCCTCAACACAAATTCACTCTCTCACAGAATATGCATGGGTAGGAGAGATTGATTTGGTGGAAAGCAGTTTGGGGAGGCTAGAGATCAAGTTTCAGATGATTGGATTGGAATATCTTAGTCTCAACATATGAGTAGGTGGTTCTCTATCAGAAAATGAACCTGGCAATGAAATGTGTGTTCTGAGTGCTTCTCCCCCGAATGAGAGGTTAATGAAGGGGTATATATAGGTGATACATCACAAACGTATCTATAGTTTCTGCTTGCTCCATGATCTTTCGGGTGACATTGTTATATGTTCTGCTACACTTTTATATCTTTTTACACATATTTGGAGTAACCTACTAACTGAGTGCACCTAGTGCAGTTTCTGTCTGCTGATGTCTTTTTTGTAGGGGCTTTTACACAAATTTCTAGAGCCCCAAAAATCACGAGAAAAATATATCAAAATTAGCGTGATGGAAGCTTCCAGATCACTGAAGATGGGCCAGAGGGGACCTAGGGGCTGCCAAGGCGGCCACCTTGCGCGGCCTGGCCCCGGACGCGCCCATAGGCCACCTGGGTGGGCCCCACCTCCTCTGACGCCCTCCTTTGGCCTATATTTACCCCTCCGATCGGAAACCCTTCAGGCATATCCAGAATCGCAAATTTGTCGATCGTTCCGCCGCCGCAGCGCTTCCGAGATCGAAGCGTCAGGAGACCTCTTCCCGGCACCCTGCCGGAGGGAGGAATGACCTTCGGGAGTTTCTCCACCACCATGGACACTTCCCGGACGTGTCATAGTAGCCCTCCTTGGACCATGAGTCCATGACCAGTAGCTATGTGATGTCTTCTCTCCAATCTTGTGCTTCCATGCTTAGCCCTTGTGAGCTGCCCTACATGATCAAGGCATCTATTTAATTTTCATGCTATTGCTATGCTCGATTTGTTGGGATCCGATGGATTATGAGATTATGTTCAGATTGTGATGAGTTATATATTTGATTATCCTTTTATATTATGTTCTTTAGTGATTCATGCATGTTCTCCATTGCTCTTTATTTCCTTGGCCGACTAGTAGATTGTAACTCCAAGAGGGAGCGTTATCCATGATTGTGGGTCCATGCTCCCTGATGTCTAGCTTGAGTGACAGAAACATGGTACTAGGCGATGTGTTGTTGCCACCAGGGAGAAAAGCACGGTGCTTGTGACCACGGTTGCAAGGATTGTTTACCTTACACATAGTTCGTTAATGCAGTTGTTTGTTGCTTTGAGTTTACACTTCGGGTGGGGCTTGCAACTTAATACTAGCGAGATGTTCTGGATAGATATCTCAAGGTGAATGATTAGTAAGTCGATGCTGAGGAATGAAAGGTCTACTTATCTTGGCGTACTGCCCATTACTATTGTAATGCCCCAAGTGCAGGTTTTTCCCTTTTTGTAACCTTCCTTCTGGGGCCACCTTGTCAGAGTTTGTGATGTTATTATTTTGTGCCATGATTTCATGTGTGATCCCTAGTGCTTACTCTCCTTGCATGCATGCACTACATATCATCCCTTGCCATGCCTTATGTTTGTATGTCAGGATCATGCTTGCATATGCTCTTACTAGGGTGAGTAGTGGGTGTTATATTTCATGTGATCTTGTGTTGTGTGCCTTGTGTGGAGTGTAGCATGTGTAGCAAGTGCTCATCTATATTTTCTATCCTTTCAAAACCAACCACCTTCTTCCCCCCTCTATATTTTTCCCTATACAAAAATTCACCTCTTTCTTTCCTTTAAAAATAATGCCAATGTTTTAGCTAGAATTGTGGTGGATGAGTATGTAAGTTGGTGGATTTGCATGGGTGTTCATAGGGGCATATATAATCACAAAACAGATCAAATATTGCTGTTTTGTAAAATATTTAATTGCTCCTAAATTCTTGTTCTGATTTTTTATAAAGTAAGGTTTAGTTTTCCCAAGTCCAGGGAGGTTCTTGTGTTTTTTTGTCATGTGTTTACAACCTTGGGCATTTCTTTCTTCTCTTGTATTCCTGTTAAAAGAAACTGCTTAGGGAGGAGTTTATTCCTTATATCTCGCCGAGTTGGGCTGCTTCCCACGCAAGATGTGGCCCATCTACTCCCTCCCTCGCGAGTAGAGGCCCAGTACCGCAGCTCCTTCCTCCTGTTGACGCTGTGGCTTTTCCCTGCAGTTTTCGCGTCAGTCTGAGGGTGCTCCTGTTGACGCCGTGAGGGCGCCAACGTCGAGGGGGACCCTTATAAGCCGGGCGCCCGTGCCTCCCCTCTCCTCCTGGGGTTCCTCTTCTCCCCAGTCCGCCGCCGCCACCTCTTCTCCTCCTTTCCATCTCTCCTCCCGTCTACAGGAGGGTTCCTGTAGGGGTAGACCAAGTGGTGCAGCTCCTCGCCGGCGGACGCCTCGCTCCCGTTGCAGATCGCCGCCGTCACCATGTCCAGGAGCTCGGGGTGGATCCCCGTGATCCATTCCCGGCACTAGGAGCCCCGGGGACCGACTGCTCCGCCGGATCCGTCCACGTCTACGGCGAGTTCCCGGTGCTCTTTCCCCTGCAGCGGTTCTTCGGTTCAGGAAGAGCTACTCCGACGTCCTTCTTCCTCTCCGGCGCTCTCCCGTTGCAGATCGGCGCCCCCTCTTCCGGTTCTAGGTGACGACCGCCCTCCTCCCTTCTCCATGTTTTAGATGGCGTGGTAGAGGCGCTTCTCTGTTCCCAGGAGAGGTCGACAGGAGCGTGTGTGTGCGTGGTGAGTAGCAGGCGTAGATGGTTCGATGAGGGGCGGTTCAGGGTAGGCGCGCAGGGGCCTTTCCCTCTCCTGTAGGCGCAGTAGAGGCCCGGACCGAGATGCAGCTCCGGTGACCTCCCTGTCACCGGATCGCAGGTGCAGGCCTGCACACAGGAGCGAGGCCATGTCAGGTTGGCTTAGTGCCCTCCTCTGTCAAACAATGCGTCGTAGCACAGTGGTAGATGGTGCGTTGATCTTTCATCAGGTGTAGGGTTCGAATCCCAGTAGAAACATCCCCCTTTTTGCTTTCTTTTTCCTGTTTTATCAGCAGGGCAGAGCAGATAGTAGTTCCTCTGTTTGGGTCCCTTTTTGTTGAGTACCTAGAGCCTAGGAGAGTGGTAGGATTGCGGCTTGCACTCCAGCAGGTCTGGGGTTCGACCCCAGCACCTCCCCCTTTTTCTCTGAACATTGTTTTCTTGTCAATCTTTTTCCCTTCCTTGCTAGATGGTAGCTAAACTTCCCTATTTGCATGTGGTATTTTTTTTCCCTTCCTTGGCCTTTAGTTTTCTCCTTTCCTGCATAGTGTGTGCTTGTAATAGGCTTGGTGTAGGTTGGTGTTGGGGTGTGTGCATGGTGGCACCCCCACAAGAGGTGTTTTGTTCATAAGAGTTTGTGTTTGTGTATGAACTTGCTATGCTTGTGATGGCTATGGTGGGTGCACCTTAGTGAAGTGGAGCTAACCTTGTTATATGGGTGTTGTGAGATGCTTTGACATTTGAGTGTGTTGTGCCTTGAGGTGATAAGAGGCACTAGCTATTCTTGTATAGCCCCAAACTCTTGAACTTTGGTGTGGGCTAAGGGATCTTGTAGTCTTAGTTGTTTGCATTGGAAGTGGGGTGTGGGTGCCTCCCCCTCATCACATGTTTTGGGGTGATGTGAGGTTCTAGATAGCTATCAATGTTGGCATGTGAGGGTGTGGTTTGTGGTGGTAGATTGCATATTGATGGTGACATGAACACTAGGAGGATCCTAGTGATGCTTGTGAGAGTGTGCACCATCACATGCCCATATGTGGGGGGTGTGCATACTCTCTTGTTAGATAAAGATTTCTTATGTGGAGCTTGATGCTAGTGCTTGAGAGGAATTGTGGTGTTGGAGTTGTTGATGTGCATGACACAAACATGGGGTTCAAACCCCCATGTCACTTTGTCATTGTGCACATGAAACTCTCCTATGTACTTGTCATTTTAGGACATACCTTATGGATTGCATTTGCGCTTTGTTGAAAGTTGGGGCTTTGTTTCCATGATATAGATGGAGCCCAAAGGCATGGATCTTGGAGTGCTAGTTGTAGGGGTTTGTGCTCAATACCATAGTGGTGTCAAACACCTCTTGGGAACTTGTGTGTGCAAACTATGCCTAGACAAAGTGGGCATGTGGCTGGAAAAATTCCAGATTTTGAACTCTGAAAATTTCACTAAGTCTGGAATGCTGAAAACATTTTCCTCCCCTGTACATAAGGTTGTGCTGGTAATTATGTTGAGAACTGGACTTAGTTCAGTGCTAGTGTTTTGAACCTGGTATGTTTGTGAAGCTTCCTGTCAATTTTCAAGTCATTTGGAGTCCAGTAGCTTGTGTTTTGATTGCTGTCAAAAAGCTTCAGAACAGAAACAGTAACTCAGGTGCAGGAATTTTCACTAAGTCCCTGAGAACTGATGGTTTTGGGAAAGTTTGTGGCCTTGTATCTTCTAGAGTTTAATTCCTTTTGCTGTGATTCTTGCTGGATATGGTAGTGTTCTTGGTTGGCAACAACCACATATATTATTTGTCATGTTTGAAGGCCTGTAGCTATGTTGCATGTTGCTCTCAAACAGCTAAGATGCAGAAACTGGCAGATTGCGTAGTTTTGACATTTTGTTCAAAGTTTGTGTTTAATTGTTGTTGGGGTGTTCTACCTTGCTCCATTTCATTCATGTTGGGTTAATATATGTCTTGGAAACCTGGGGACACCAGATTTGTGCCAATTGTGTGTGTGGTGATGAATCTTTCACGTAGGGCTTCATATCATGTTTCGTTGATTCCCGTTGATCCGTAGCTCCGTTTGCAAAGTTCTTTATATGGTTTTGCACCGTTTTTACGGGATGCATCTGTCCATATCATTCCCATGCATGTCCAAATAGTTTAGTGCAAAGTTCTGTCCAGGAACTCGTTGTAGTTTACCTTGCTTGTGCTAGTGTTAGAAATAGTGGTGCATGCTCAACTTTCATCTCATGCATCATGTGATTGTTGCATTTTTTGGTGCTGCTGTTCATTGGCTGTTATTCTTATGTTGGGTAGCACCGGGAGCAGAGACCGTTTACGTGGAGTCAGGAGAGTACTTGCAGGACGATCCAGAACCATTCCAAGCTGAGGATATCACAGGCAAGATGACATGACCTTGATCCCATATCTAGACTTGTTATGTTAGTTTCGATTCCACGTCATATTGCTCGCTGCCTACCACTGAAAATATATTACCTCTTCATATGCCATGAGCCTAAACACCTTACTCCTTCCTAGCAAACTTGCATGGCTAGGTAGGCTTGCTCAGCTACTAATGTTAGCATTGTTAGTTGCAGGTGATTATAACTCATGAGTTGTCATGAGCTTGATATCATTATATTAATTTTCTGTTATTAAATTGATGTATCTATATACTTGGTAATGACGGGAGGCCTAGCCTTTTGCCGGGTGTCTTGTTCCGTTATTGCCGCCTTAGTTACCGGTTACCGGTGTTTGATTCCATAATGTTCGCTCCTAACACGTTCGGGGTTGTTATGGGGACCCCCTTGATAAATCGCGTAGTGTTAAGGCTTGTCCGGCAGGACCCAACTTTGGTACTATTTGCTAATCACCTAATAATAATCTGCATAGGGAATAGCTACCCCGAGGATTCTAATCAACAACCCGGGCCAGTGCTCCTCATGAGTGTTGGTCCAAACTGGTCTGCCTGCGGGGCCACCACAAGGAAACTTGAGGTCTGGCACCTGTAGCTAGTTCCATCCGGCGTGTCCTGAAACTGAGATACGCGGCTCTTATCGGGGTCGTCGACACGTCGGGAGGTCCTGCTAGTCTTGCCTTGCCTTAGCAGTATATCTTGCGTATAGGAATCCCGGTGAAGCTTTGGTTTTCCCCAAAGTTGAGGTTTTCCCTCTAAGGAATCCGGCGAGATCACGAGTTCGTGATAGAGGATGCCTTTGCGGCCTGTGTTCGTTTGTGATGGACTAGTTGGAGCACCCCTGCAGGGTTAATCTTTCGGAAAGCCGTGCCCGCGGTTATGTGGCAACTTGGAATATTTTGTTAACATCCGGTATTAGAAAACTTAAACATAAACTAATAAAATATGCCAACTGTGTGCGTAACCGTGACTGTCCCTTCGAAGATCTCTCTTCGATCCGGAACACGGTGGGGTTATGAATGCCGTAGGTAGGTGTTCAGGATCACTTTCTGATCAAGTACTCACGACCGATAGCATAGAACACCGTCACTTCTTCTTTTGCGTAAGTTAGCCACTTATTCAAAACTTAGGATGCAGCAGCCTGAAACACTTCACCCTTCCTTACCCAATAACATGACTAGTTATGGCACCAAGGCCTTAGATTGCTGAGTCCCCGTGGCTCACGGATTCCTCCGAAACTTCCAGCAGGTACAGGTACCCCAGAGGCAGAGAATCCCGATGGCACCCAACTGGCGTGGCAGTACGACGAGGAGACCGATCGCCTTTACGTGAACTATCCAGAAGACTGAGCCGTGGTCGTGATCGTGGGCCCGCAGCAGGTAGCATAGCATTTCCCTTGTTTTGTAGTCCGTATCGGAACTACCTTGTTTGTAACTATGTTGTACTCTGTATCTTTAATAAGAAGACAGTTGAATCCCAGATTGTCTACTATATTTATTATTATGTGCTATGTTTACTTGCTTGCAAAACACTTAGATGCGCTTCTTTCCTATTCGGGGGGCCTCGACCCCCAGATCGGAAAGGACCGCATCTTGGTCGTTACAACTATTGAGCCTCGAACTTTCAAGTAGCATAATTAGCATTGCGGTGCGTTTATAATCCTATCAATTCCCAACTGTAATTTGTTTACCCAAGCATAGTTGTTTATCTTCTTTTGGGAGAGAGAAATCACTAGTGAAAAATCATGTGCCTCCGGTCCATATCACTACCATTGCTTACACCTCCACCATTTACTGCTTTCATTTACTTTTCCATTGCAATCACTATCACTATTCCCGCTTGTGTTTTGATCCTTTGCAAACTACAAGGCTGGAGAGATTGACAGTGTCTCTGTACTCGTTGGGAGCAAAGTTATTTGTTGTGTTTGCAGGTCCACGTCTTCTGTTAGCGCCAGGTCAGCGAACACGTACTTGTAGATCCTCAAAGTCCTCCTGGTTCGATAAACCTTACAGTCTCCGTGTAAGGGAAACTTGTTGCTTACTACATCTCCACCTTCCACTTGGGGTAACCAACGAGGGGCGAGAAGTATAATCATAAAATCGTCATCAAGCAAGTTTCTGGCACCATTGTCGGGGACTCCAGTCTTCAAGATAGGGGAGTTGCACACTATCCTTTACCTTTGCTTTTTAGTCTTGTTAGTTTGATTTTTTTTTTCTTTAGAGTCTTATACCAAAAACCAAAAAAAAAGTTACTTTACATCATTTAGTCAGTATGCCTAAGTCCTTTGCCTTTGGTGTTGCACCCGAAGGAGAGATTCTCACCTTCAAACAAAGGGTTGGAGAAAGTTTGAAAGATGCTTGGTATAGAATTAAAAATTCTCAAGATAGAGCCACCAAGAAGCAATCCACCACTATTTTGCTTAGAAATTTTTATGTTGGTATCACTTCTTGGCATAGGTTTGTTCTAGACAGATCAATAGGAGGGGATTTCTTGGAAGCTCCCGTTGGGGAGGCTCTTAACGTTATGGAAAATCTTGTCGGAATCCCACCTATTGTGACATAAAGGGTTATATCACTTTAGCTCACATTATGAGTAAACTTGAGAAGATAGAGCTCGAGATGACAAGCATGAGTAAAATAAATGAAGTAGATCGTAGGATTCAAGGGAACTTAAATAGACTTGATACTCCATGCACAAAATATACAAAATTTTGGAGACCCTTAAATCCCATGATACGGATCCTTCTAGGAGTGATAAGATCGAGGATATTATTAAAACTTTAGGAACTACTCTATCCTCCATCAAGACTAAAAAGGTAGAAACCCCCACAAGTAAGGGACCTAAGTTCGTTCACGTACCCAAGGTTCCTTAACCCAAAACGTGTATACCTATTGCTAGGGGTATTGAAACTGTGAAGACCTTGGAAGAGATACTTCTCTTAAATAGAATTAGAAATGAAATTCCAATTGGTCTTACTACCTTTGATTTTGTTCCTAGAAGTGTTTCCACTAATCCTCTCTTTGAGAGTCCTCTTAAGACTAGTTGTACTATTGAAGAGCTTTTTGATGATCTTTGTGATGGTCCGGTTGATACAACTTGTTCTTTTTGCATCATGCCTAGCTCAAAGGCATAAAAGAAAGTGCAGGTTGGGAGGCAACCTAATTTGTTTTTACTTTCAGTTTTAGTGGTCTTGATGCTTGTGACTACTGTAAAAACATCATTGTACCTTTATTTTCAAGCTTTGTGCCAATTTTTAGCCTCTGATTGCAAGAAAGTTCAAAAGTTGTGACATGCTGTCCAGAAACAGATTTTGTCTGCCTGACGGAAAAATTCGGCAAAAATCACCAGATCATATTTTTGATATGAATTCTTTTGACAGCATGCTATATATAATTTTCTTTCTCGCATCTGTTCTGAGTTTTTTTATTTGAGTTGCAGAACTGCCCCAAAACATTTATTTACTACGTGTTGTTCTGTTTTTCACAGATTCTGTCACATTTTGCATTTTCATCATTTTGCAAATCTTAAGCTTGTTTTTTCCTTTGCAAAAACCTTTTGGAAATCATGAGAATCAGTAGCTTTTCATGAAAATCTTTATTTCGAGTAGGTAATGAATTATTTTATCATGGGTGCTAACCACTCTAATCAGCTTATGATGAGTTTCGTATGAAGGGAGTTTTCAAATATGCGATGGAAGATGATGAAAGAAGATCCAGGAGTGTCAAGCGCTCAATCTTGGGTATGCCCCCAAGCACCCCCAATAAATATTCAAGGAGACTCAAGCGTCTAAGCTTGGGGATGCCCCCGTGCATCCCCTTCTCTATCGACAATCATCAGTTCGTCCATCTCCTTGCTATATTTTTATCACTTCATATGTTATGTGCTATGCTTGGAGCATCCCGCTCTTTATTTTTTAGTTTCTTTTAGTTTTTCGTTCTGTTCATAACAATTGAGAACCTAGACTTCCTTGTTTGGGAGAGAAACATGCTCCATTCCACTCTAGAACACAACATAGGTTTTCATGCTTATCCTTTTTTGTGTGTTCTCTATCTTTACTTAGCTGCTGTCTCACAACCCACAAGCGTATGGGATCGCAGCAGTTTTCGAGGGTAGAATATTCAACCCAAATTTTTTAGTTCGCAAGACGGTAAGAGAAAGAATATTCTCAAGTATTAGCAGTTGAATGTGTCAGATTCAACCACACCTAAAAGATTAGTGTCTACAAGCAAAGTATCAGTAGCAAAGTAGTATGATAGCAACGGTGCCAGAAACGATCTGTTGACGGCAGACTATTCCTAACTGTTGTATCAATGGCACCAGTAAGTTGCCCGTGGACGGAAAATATTCTTTGCCGGCAACGGTGTCGAAAAAGGTCTTGCAACAAGTAACAGTGGAGTAGCAAGGAACAGCAGTAGCAGCAGCAGCAGCAAAGTGGCCCAATCCCTCTTGTAGCAAGGGACAAGCCTAGACAAAGTAACGTAGCGAGGACCAGTAATAAAAGACTCGTAGGCAGTGGATCGGTGATGGATGAGTATGATGGATGTGATTCATCATGTAACAGCTATAACACGGAGAGATATGTAACTAGCTCCCGTTCGTCAATCTAATGTAGGCATGTATTCCATATGTAGTCATACGTGCTTAGGGAAAAGAACTTGCATGACATCTATTGTCCATCCCTCCCGTGGCAGCGGGGTCCTAATGGAAACTACGGGATATTAAGGTTCTCCTTTTAATAAAGAACCGGACCAACACATTAACACGCGGTGAATACATGAACTCCTCATACTATGGTCATCTCCGGGAGTGGTTCCGGTTATTGTCAGTCCGGGGTTGCCGGGTCATAACACATAGTAGGTGACTACAACCTGCAAGATAGGATCTAAAACACACATATATTGGTGACAACATAATAGGTTCAGATCTGAAATCATGGCACTCGGGCCCTAGTGACAAGCATTAAGCATAGCCAAGTAGTAGCAACATCAATCTAGAACATAGTGGATACTAGGGATCAATCCCCGTCTAGAACTAACTCGATTACATGATAGATCTCATCCAACTCATCACCGTCCAGCAAGCCTACAATGAGATTACTCACGAACGATGAAGAGCATCATGGAATTGTCGATGGAGAAAGGTTGATGATGACGATGGCGACGATTTCCCCTCTCCGGAGCCCGGAACGGACTCCAGATCTACCCTCAGATGAAGAACATGATGTGGCGGCGCCTCCGAATCGCAAAACGCGATGAAACCTTCTCCCTGATTTTTTTCCCAGCGAAACGGAAGATACAGAGCTGAGTTTGGGGGCGGTGGTGCCACGTGGGCCCCACAAGCCTACACGGCGCGACCTAGGGGGTTGTCGCGGCCTGTGGGCTTGTGGCCCACTGGCATGCCCCCTCAGGTGGATCTTTGCGCAGGTATTTTTCTTTTATTCCAGAAAAAATCTCCGTAAATTTTCAGGACATTCCGAGAACTTTTATTTCTGCAAAAAAAACAACACCATGACAATTCTGCTGAAAACAACGTCAGTCCGGGTTAGCTCCATTCAAATCATGCAAATTAGAGTCGAAAACAAGGGCAAAAGAGTTCGGAAAAGTAGATACGACGGAGACGTATCAACTCCCCCAAGCTTAAAGCCTTGCTTGTCCTCAAGCAATTCAGTTGACAAATTAAAAGAGACAAAAGAAAAACTTCGACGAACTCTGTTTGATCTTGTTGTTGCAACTATGTCTAACTCATAACCAGAGTTTCAGCAAGATCACAATCAAACCACATAAGAAAATGACATCTAGGTCTCACGGTAAACTCATATCAATGGCATAATAAACTAGCGAGCAAATAATAATAAGCCTCAAATGTCAACACTTCAATCAAAACAACATGAAGCAGTACGAATAGATGGTATCTCGCTAGCTCTTTCTGAGACCGCAAAACATAAATGCACAGCACCTTCAAAGACCAAGGGCTGACTAAACATTGTAATTCATGGCAATGAAGATCCAGTCATAGTCATACTCAACACAGTTAAAAGAAAAGCATAAAAATGACAGAGGTGCTCTCTAATTGGTGCTTTTGTAAGAGGAGGATGAGTCAATAGGAACATAAATAGACAGGCCCTTCGTAGAGGGAAGCATTGATTTGCAGAGGTGCCAAAGCTCAAGCTTTGAAAACAGAGATAATAATTTTGGGTGGCATGCTTTCATTGTCAATGCAATGACTAAGAGTTCTCAACATCTTCCATGCTACACATGCTATAGGAGGTTCCCAAACAGAAAAGTACAGTTTTGACTCCCCCACCACCAATCAATCACACTCCACGGCTAGCCGAATCCTCGGGTACCGTCCATACCAACATCAATCCTGGGGGAGTTCTTTTTGCAATTATCTTTTCGATTTGAGCATGGAACTGGGAATTCCAATTACCGGCCCCTTTCTCGTGAATGATAGTGAATAAACACATATCGAGGATAACACGCCTAGCATGGAAGATACCAATAGCCCCCTGTCACCCCATGAGCGGTTCAGGCATGCAAAACGGATTATTTCTCGAAGGTTTAGAGAGCGGTACATGCAAATTTACTTGGAACGGCAGGTAGATACCGCACATAGGTAGGTATGGTGGACTCATATGGCACAACTTTGGGTTTATGGAAGTGGATGCACAAGCAGTATTCCCGCTTAGTACAAGTGAAGGCTCGCAAAAGACTGGAAAGCGACCAACTAGAGAGCAACAACGGTCATCCAAATGCATTGAGAGTAACTAACATTGAGTGCAAGCATGAGTAGGACATAAATCACCATGAACATGAACATCATAGAGGCTATGTTGATTTTGTTTCAACTACATGCGTGAACATGCGCCAAGTCAAGCCACTTGAAACATTCAAAGGAGGATACCATCCTATCATACTACATCATAGTCATCTCAACATTCATGTTGGCAACCAAGGCAAACCATTATAAGCTCCTAGCTAAGTAAGCATGGCATAAGCAACTATGATCTCTAAGTTGTCATTGCAAACATGTTTCTCTCACAACAAAGCTGACCTAGGAATAATGAGCTAGTCATATTTGCAAAAAGAAAATAGATCGAGTTCATACCAGCTTCTCCAGGCTCAGTCACTTCATCATATATCGTCATTATTGCCTTTCACTTGCACGACCGAACGATGTGAAAAATAATAAGAGTGCTCGTTCATTGGACTATGCTGGAATCTGCAGGCAAACACAAAGGAGAAGACAAAGTAATATGGCTCTTTGAAAGCTAAATATGTATGCATGCAAGAGCCACTAAACATTGTAACCATGGTCTTCTACCTTGAGCCATAGAAAAAGAAAACTATTTACAGGGGAAAGCTCCCAACAAGCAAAAATAAGAAAAAGAAAATCTTTTTTGGGTTTTCTCAAACTAGACAGACACACAAAAAGAAAACGAGAAAAAATAAAAAAAAATAGCATGGATGATACAGTGGCAAACTATGAACACAGACTAACAAAGTGAAAGAATAAGCAAGAATGTAAAGTCGGCGAGAACACGTACTCCCCCAAGCTTAGGCTTTTGGCCTAACTTGGTCTACTCCCAGGAGGGAAATAACTAGCTCCGGGGTACTCCGGAGTGGACCGAGGATGCCACAGCTGTGTGAGCTCCTCTGGCTCCCACTGATAAACTGGCATCTGGTACTCGACTGGCGGCTCGGGCACGGGCACCTGTGGTTGGGCTAAGCCCCAATATGCGTAGATGTCCGAGGGCATAATAGTGTACCTGCCTGCATGAAGATTGAACAAAGAAGGAGCAGGCAAAGTAATAGTCTCATGAGTACCCTGACTAAATACGAGGTTATAAATCATCCTTCTATTTATATCTCTATCAAGAAAGTCATGGCGAACCATGCTATCGTAATCTAGATATCTCTCTGGAAGAAGAATCTCTTCTTCCTCCTCCAGTCTAATAGGTATCTCCAAGTGTCTAGCAAGATGAGTAGCGTAGATACCTCCATAGACAACACCCTTAGAACGGTTCAGGTTCAACCGTTGAGCTACTATAGCGCCCAAGCTATAAGTTTTATCGTTATAAAGGGCTTCACGCAAGACTGCAAGATCTGGGGAACTAAGTGACCCAGCCTTCCCACGGACAATCAAACATTTTCCCATAAATAGTGAGAAGTACCGAAGCACGGGAAAATGTATGCTAGCAGCTCTACCGCAAGACACTCCTCTCTCCTCTCGTACAACAATTGTACCGATGAAAGCTTCCAAGTCCCGTGGACGAGGTTCACGAATATCCCCATCTGAAGGTAATTTGCAGACATTGCAAAAATCCTGGAGTGACATGCGCTGGGGGATATCATAAAGTTTAAACTCAACCATAGGAGGATTCTTCCTCGGATAGAAGTTAAAGCTTTGTACGAAGATATTAGTGAGGAGGAGGTATTGCGGACACTTATCTTCAACGAAGGCGGTAAGGCCTGCGTTCTCCACCAAGTGATAAAAGTCCTCATAAATTCCAGCGGCGCATAAGAACACGTCGCTCGGCCACTCGCACACTCGAACTTCTGCGACTCGGGGGACCAGATACTTGGGCTTCTTCTCACTCCCATCATCCTTGGGGTCACGGCTTGACGAGCCTCTTAAGAACCTCCTCATCTTTCCCTTTTCTATCTCTGAAAATTTCTGAAATTTTTAGTGATTCTAAGGAAAAGTGAATAAGGCTCAACGAAACTTGTAGCAACTACTCCCACAAGTGCCTAGAGACCATATTACGCATCAAAACTACTTGGGACCAGCTAGAATCGGCATGCAAAGCTCAAGAACATGGTCACCAAGGCAGCAAAAATACGCGGAGTATAAGGCACTAGAGCAAAAACTAATTGGACCAATGGAGGAGTCACTTACCAAGGAATAATTTCCCCAAAGAAGTTCAGAGAACGGTGATTTGAGCAAAGAGATCGAAAATCCCAGCAAGAGGAGCAAGAACACGGGTTTGAGCTGCGAAACGATTTTTTCTGGAGGTAGGAGAAGCGGATGAGAGCAAGAATGAGTGGAGGGGGTGCCCGTGTGCCCCACAAGCCTAGGTGGCGTGGCCAGGGGGGTGCCCGTGCCCATAGGGCTTGTGGCCCACTGGTGAGGCCCCCAGACAGACTCTTTGTCCCAGTATTTTTCAAAAAATCCAGAAAAAATTATACTTGATTTTCACAGCGTTCGGAGAACTTTGATTTTCGGGCTACTTTTCTACCGGACGCTAAAGCAGAAAACAGGGAGAACTAAACTAAACCTATCATTTTTCTTCAACCTAAAGTGAAAGCTTGTAACAGAGGTTTGCGACTCCTTGATTCATCCATCTCATGGTCATCGAAAGAAATCCGTCAATGGGGTTGATCAAATCCCCTCGACAAAACTGTTCCGGATCGCAAAAGAAGGCAGAGAATTTTCGAATAGTCACTAGGTCACCTCAATGGGGATGTGTATCTCCCGAACAAGCAAATCATACTTCATCTTGACACGAGGAATAGGGCATTCAAAGCTCCCAAAAAGAATCTATGAAGTTTTTTCGATAGCATTGATGCAATGTACTCAATATTTTTTCTTCGGAAAGTTCACCGTATGCTCATTACCGTTGACATGGGAAGTGACATTGCCTTTGTTGCAATCTATAACAGCCCTGCGGTGTTTAAAAAGGGTCTTCCGAGGATGACCGCCATGGCATCGTCCTCGGGAATATCCAAGATAATAAAGTATGTTAAGATAGTGACATTAGCGACCACAACAGGCACATCCTCACAAATGCTGATAGGGAAGGCAGTTGATTTGTTGGCCATTTGGAGAGAGATTTCAGTGGGTGTCAACTAATCGAGTTCAAGTCTACGATAAAGAGAGAGAGGCATAACACTAACACCGGCTCCAAGGTTGCATAACGCAGTTTTAACGTAGTTGCCTTTAATGGAGCAAGGTATAGTGGGCACACCGGGATCACCTAGTTTCTTCGGAGTTCCATCCTTGAAGGTATAATTAGCGAGCATTGTGGAAATCTCAATCTGAGGTATCCTCTTCTTATTAGTCACAATATCTTTCATGTACTTAGCATACGGAGACATCTTGACCATTTCCATCAAACGCATTTGCAGAAAGACGGGTCTGATCATTTCAACGAATCTCTCAAAATCCTCATCATCCTTTTTCTTGGATGGTTTGGGAGGAAAGGGCATAGGATTCTGAACCCATGGCTCCCTTTCTTTACCGTGCTTCCTAGCAGCAAAGTCATTCTTATCATATCTCTGATTCTTAGGCTGTGGGTTATCAAGATCAACAGGTTCAATCTCCACATCCTTTTCATTGCTAGGTTGAGCATCAACATGAAATCACTATTGATATTATCATTAGGCTCATGTTCATCACCAGATTGTGTTTTAGCATCAGAAACAGAGGCATCGTTTGGACTCTCAGGGGTAACAGCAACGGGGTTGCTAGCGTGAAGGTTCCTATCATCTTTCTTCTTCTTTCTAGGATGACTAGGTGCATCAGTGCTAACTCCTTGAGAATCTTGTTCCATTCTCTTCGGATGACCCTCAGGATACAAAGGTTCCTGGGTCATTCTACCGCCTCTAGTGACGACTCTGACGGAATTGTCATCAACTCATTGAGCAAATCATTTTGAGCTTTAAGTACTTGTTCTACCTGAGTAGTAACCATAGAGGCATGTTTACTCAGAAGTTCAAGATCATTGACGTTTCTGTCCACACAACCACTTAAATGACTAAGCATACGAGCATTCTTTTCCAATTGTCTGCTAACATAATCATTGAAATTTGTTGTTTGGCAACGAATTTATCAAATTCATCCAGACATAAGCTAGCAGGTTTATCAAAAGGAATATCACTCCCATCAAACCTACGTAGAGCATTTACTTCTACTACCTGTATCTGGTTATCGAGACCATGGATCTCTTCGATAGGTGGTAGATTTTTGACATCTTCAGATTTAATGCCTTTCTCTCGCATAGATTTCTTGGCTTCTTGCATATCTCCAGGACTGAGGAATAGAATACCTCTTTTCTTCGGAGTTGGCTTAGGAGGTGGTTCGGGAATACCCCAAGCATTCTCATTGCATAAGATGTTGTTCAACAGAATCTTAGCTTGTTCTACAGTTTGTTCCCTAAAAACACTACCGACACAACTATCTAAGTGGTCTTTGGAAGCATCGGTAAGTCCATTATAGAAGATATCAAGTATTTTGTTCTTCTCAAGAGGGTGATCAGGCAAAGCATTCAGTAGCTGGATAAGCCTCCCCCAAGCTTGCGGGAGAATCTCTTCTTCAGCTTGAGCAAAGTTGTATATTTCTTGCAAGGCAGCTCGCTTCTTATGGACAGGGAAACATTTTTCAGAGAAGTAGTAGACCATATCCTGGGGGCTACGCGCACAACCAGGAGCAAGAGAAGTGAACCAGGTCTTAGCATCATCCTTTAGCGAGAAAGGAAACAACTTGAGCATATAGTAGTGGTGGATCTTTTCCTCACTAGTGGCTATATCGTGCAGTTTGGTAAGATGGGCTACAACCGTTTCAGACTCATACCCGTGAAAAGGATCAGATTCGACCAGAGTGATTAACTCAGGGTCGACAGAGAATTCATAATGCTTATCGGTCACAAATATAGGTGAAGTGGCAAACTTCAGGTCGTATTTCATCCTAGCGTTCAGAGATTTTTCTTTCCACTTGCGCAGAAGTTTCTCAACATCATAGCTATCCTTACACGCAAGAAAATCCTCAACTATCTCTCCTTCCATAACATAGCGCATATCAGGCATAACAGGCAATTCAGGCATGGTAGCAGGTTCTACTTCAATAGTATCAGCAGTCTCAGAAGTATCATCACATCTAGTAGCAACTCTAGCAATATGTGCAACAAGGGCACCAAGTGGGAAAGCAGTATCAGGCATAGTATCAAGCATAGCATCATCATGCATAGTATCAAGCATAGCATCATCATAAGCATCATGGACATCAGAAGTAGCATCATCAAGCACAGGCGACATATCAAAATTTCTAGCAGGAGGCGAAGTCGCAAACTTACTCATAACTGAAGGTGAATCAAGTACAGAGCTAGATGGGAGTTCCTTACCACTCCTCGTAGTGGAAGGCAAGATTTTAGTTTTTGGATCTTTCGGATTCCTCATAGTGATCAGCAGACATCAATCCCAAGTGACTCAGAGAATATAGCTGTGCCTCCCGGGCAACGGCGCCAGAAAAAGCCTTGACAACCCACAAGCGTATGGGATCGTAGCAGTTTTCGAGGGTAGAGTATTCGACCCAAATTTGTTGGTTCGCACGACGGGAAGCGAAAGAATATTCTCAAGTATTAGTAGCTGAATGTGTCAGATTCAACCACACCTGAAAGATTAGTGTCTGCAAGCAAAGTATCAGTAGCAAAGTAGTATGATAGCAACGGTGCCAGAAACGATCTGTTGACGCAAACTATTCCTATCTGTTGTATCAATGGTGCGAGTAAGTTGTCCGTGGACGGGAAATATTCTTCCCCGGCAACGGTGTCGGAAAAGGTCTTGCAACAAGTAACAGCGGAGTAGCAAGGAACAGCAGTAGCAGCTGCAGCAGCAGAGTGGCCCAATCCCTCTTGTAGCAAGGGACAAGCCTAGACAAAGTAACGTAGCGAGGACTGATACGCCTCCATCGTATCTACTTTTCCAAACTCTTTTGCCCTTGTTTTGGACTCTAATTTGCATGATTTGAATGGAACTAACCTGGACTGACGCTGTTTTCAGCAGATTTGCCTTGGTGTTATTTTTGTGCAGAAATCAAAGTTCTCCAAACATCCTGAAAATTTACGGGGAGCAGTTTTGGAAAATATCAAAAATATTTGCGCCAAGTTCCACCTCAGGGGGTGGGAGAGTAGGCCACAAGCCCCTGCTCCGCCACCACCCCCCTGTTGGTGGTGGGCAGGCTTGTGGGGCCCACAGGCACCTGCCGCCCCCAACTCCAGCTCTATAAGTTGCCTTTCGTCCAAGAAAAAATAAAAAAGAGAAGTTTTCGTCGCGTTTTCGATACGGAGGCGCCGCCACCACCTGTTCTTCATCTAGAGGACATATCTGGAGTCCGTATTGGGCTCCGGAGAGGGGAAATCATCGCCATCGGCATCATCAACCTTCTTCCCTCTCCAATTCCATGAAGCTCTTCCTCGTTCGTGAGTAATCCATTCGTAGGCTCGCTGGGCGGTGATGAGTAGGATGAGATCTATCATGTAATTGAGTTAGTTTTGATGGGGATTGATCCCTAGTATCCACTATGTTCTGAGATTGATGTTGCTACTACTTTGCCATGCTTAATGCTTGTCACTAGGGCCCGAGTGCCATGATTTCAGATCTGAAATTATTATGTTGTCACCAATATATGTGTGTTTTAGATCTGATCTTGCAAGTTGTAGTTACGTACTATGTGTTATGATCCGGCAACCCCGAAGTGACAATAACCGGAACCACTCCCGATGATGACAATAGTTTGAGGAGTTCATGTGTTCACCAAGTGCTAATGTGTTAGTCCGGTTCTTTATTAAAAGGAGAACCTTAATATCCCGTAGTTTCCTTTTGGACCCCGCTGCCACGGGAGGGATGGAAAATAGATGTCATGCAAGTTCTTTTCCCTAAGCACGTATGACGACACACGGAATGCATGCCTACATCACATTGCCGAACGGGAGCTAGCCACATATCTCTCCGTGTTATAGCTGTTGCATGATGAATATCATCCAAACAAATCACCGACGCATTGCGTACGAGTTTGTCCTACTGTTGCTACTACTGTTACTTGTCTTGCTCTGCTGCTGCTACTACTATTGCTACTGCTGTTACTTGTCTTGCTGTGCTGCTACTGTTGTATTACTGTCGCTTGCTACTGTTGCTACTTTCTACTGCTATCACTATTGCTGTTCCTTGCCGCTGCTATTGCTCGTTACACCACCGTTACTCGCTACTTTGCTGTTACTACTGTGCTTGCAGATACTAATCTTTCAAGTGTGGTTGAATCTGACAAATTCAGCTGCTAATACTTGAGAGTATACTCTCACCTCCCGTCGTGCAAACCAACAAATTGGGTCGAATACTCTACCCTGGAAAACTCCTGCGAACCCATGCGCTGGTGGGTCGTCAACAACATTCTTCTAGTTTCATTACTGGGGAGTGCTTTCAGCATTCTCCTGGTGCTGTTGCAGGAGAAGGTTTGTTGTCATAAGCATTCGTCTAGCTAACGGCAGAGATTGCAGCACAACATTTTTCTGGCGCCGTTGCAGGGGAGGTATTACTATATTCTCTGAGTCACTTGGGATTTATATCTGCTGATCACTATGAAGAATCTGAAGGATCTGAAGACCAAAGTCTTGCCCTCAACTACGAGGGGAGGTAAGGAATTGCCATCTAGCTCTGCACTTGATTCGCCTTCAGTTATGAGTAAGTTTGCGACATCACCTCCTGCTAGAAATCTTGATTCGTCGCCTGTGCTTGATGATACTTGTGATACTACTCCTAGAGATGCTATGCTTGATACTATGCTTGATACTATGCCTGATACTGCTAGAGATGCTATGCTTGATACTATGCCTGATGATGCTATGCTTGATACTATGCCTGATACTGCTAGAGATGCTATGCTTGATACTGCTTTGCATGATGATGCTAGAGATGCTATTTTGCGTGATGATGCTATGCTTGATACTCTAGAGATACTCCTTTGCCTGATGTTCCACTAGTAGTGTTACTTGATGCTCATATTTCTAGAGTTACTGCCAATGCTCGTGATGCTTCTGAAACTACCGATACTACTGAGATAGAACCTGCTTTTGCTCCTGCTAGATCTAGCTCTCCTAGATATGAATTGCCAGATATACCTGAGGGTTACGTTGTGGAGGGAGAGATAGATGAGGATTTTATTGCATGTAAGGATGCCTATGATGCTGAGAAATTACGTCTCAAGTGGAAGGAAAAATCTCGGGAAGCTAGGATGAAAAATGACCCGACGTTTGCCACTTCGCCTATCTTTGTCACCGATAAGGATTATGAATTCTGTGTCGACCCTGAGATAATCTCTCTAGTCGAATCTGATCCTTTTCACGGTTATGAGTCTGAGACGGTCATAGCCCATCTTGTCAAACTATCTGAAATAGCCAACCTTTTCACTAATGAGGAGAAGATCCGCCACTACTATATCCTTAAGCTGTTTCCTTTCTCTCTAAAGGATGACGCTAAAGCCTGGTTCACCTCTCTTGCTCCTGGATGTGTGCGTAGTCCCCAGGAGATGGTCTGTTACTTCCGTGAGAAATATTTCCCTGCCCATAAGAAGCAAGCTGCCTTGCAGGAAATATACAACTTTGCTCAACTCCAAGAAGAGAGCCTTCCACAATCTTGGGGGAGGCTCGTCCAGCTACAGAATGCTTTGCCTGATCACCCTCTTAAGAAGAACGAGATACTTGATATCCTCAATAACGGACTTACCGATGCCTCTAGAGACTACCTAGATAGTTGTGCCGGTTGTGTTTTTAGGGAACGAACTGTAGAACAAGCTGGGACCCTACTGAATAACCTCTTGATCAACGATAATGCTTGGACTATTCCCGAACCACCTCCTAAGCCAACTCCGAAGAAAATAGGTATTCTATTCCTCAGTCCCAAAGATACGCAAGAAGACAAGAAATCTATGCAAGAGAAAGGAATTAGATCTGAAGATGTCAAAAATCTACCACCTATCAAAGAGATCCATGGTCTCGATAACCTGATACAGGTAGTGGAAGTAAATTCTCTGCGTAGGTTTGATGAGAGTGATATTCCTTTTCATAAACCTGCTAGCCTATGATTTGATGAATTTGACAAGTTTGTTGCCAAAGAACAGAATTTCAATGATTATGTTAGCAGACAGTTGGAACAAAGTACTCGTATGCTTAGCCATTTAAGTGCTTGCGTAGTCAGAAATGTCAATGATCTAATGCTTCTGAGTAAACATGCCTCTATGATTACTACTCAGGTAGAACAAGTACTTGAAGATCAGAATGACCTGCTCAATGAATTAAATGACAACTCTGTCAGAGTCATTACTAGAGGAGGCAAAATTACTCGGGAACCTTTGTATCCTGAAGGTCATCCTAAGAGAATTGATCAAGATTCTCAAGGAATCAATGCTGATACACCCAGTCATCCTAAGGAGAAGAAGAAGGATGATAGAAACCTACATGCCAGTTCACCAAATACGGTCACACCTGAAGAACCTAAAGATATTTCTGCGTCTGATGCAGAAACACAATCTGGTGATGAACATGAACCTGGTGACAATATGGACAGTGATGTTCATAATAATGCTCAACCTAGCCATGATGAGGATGCGGAGATTGAACCTATGGTTAATCCTGATAATCCACAACCTAAGAGATACGACAAGAATGACTGCACTGCTAGGAAGCATGGTAAAGAAAGAGAGCCATGGGTTCAGAGACCTATGCCCTTTCCTCCTAAGCAATCCAAGAAAAAGGATGATGAGGATTTTGAGCGCTTCGTTGAGATGATAAGACCCGTCTTTCTGCAGATGCGATTAACTGATATGCTCAAGATGTCTCCGTATGCCAAGTACATTAAAGATATCGAAAGATACCAGATCTTGAGATCTCCACCATGCTTGCCAACTATACTTTCAAAGGTGGAACTCCTAAGAAACTTGGTGATCCCGCAGTGCCCACTATACCTTGCTCTATTAAAGGAAACTACGTAAGAACTGCCTTATGTGACCTTGGAGCCGGTGTTAGTGTTATGCCACTCTCTCTTTATCGTAGACTTGAGTTAGATAAGTTGCACCCACTGAAATTTGTGTGCAAATGGCCGACAAATGAACTGCTTTCCTTATCGGCATTTGCGAGGATGTGCCTGTTGTGGTTGTTAATACCACTATCTTAATAGACTTTGTTATCTTGGATATTCCCGAGGACGATGCCATGGCTATCATCCTCGGAAGACCCCTTTTAAACACTGCAGGGGCTGTTATAGATTGCAACAAAGGCAATGCCACTTTCCATGTCAACGGTAATGAGCACACAGTGCACCTTCCGAAGAAACGATATCAAGTACATTGCATCAATGCTATCGAAAAGACTTCATCTATTCTCATTGGGAGCTTTGAATGCCCTATTCCTCGTGTCAAGATGAAGTATGACTTGCTTGTTGGGGTGATTCATATCCCCATTAAGGTGACTTAGTGGCTATTCGAAAATTCTCCGTTCTCTTTTGCGATTCAAGAAGGTTTTGTCATAAGGACTTGATCAATCCCATTGACGGATTTCTTTCGATGACCATGAGACGGATGAATCACAGAGTCACATACCTTTGTTTTGAGTTTTCCTTTTCTGTTGCTTAGAAGAAAAATGATGAAATTAGTTTAGCTTTTCCTGTTTTCTGTTTTAGCGTCCCGGAGAAAAATTCCTCAAAAATAAAAGTTCTCTGATGGTCCTGAAAATTTAGTATGATTTTTTCTGGAATTTTTGAAAATTTCTGGGCCTGAGAGCTGGCCAGGGGGCCTGACCAGTGGGCCACAACCCCCCCCCCCCCACCGCCACCTACCCCCTGGTGGCGGGGTGCAAGCTTGTGGGGCCAGCAGAAACCCCCTCCACTCATTCCAGCTCTGAGCCTCTTCTTCCACCTCCAGAAAAAATTGTTTCGCAGCTCAAACTCGTGTTCTTGCTCATTTAGCTGTGATTTTTGATCTCCTTGCTCAAAGCACCATTCTCCGAACCGTTTTGGGGAAATTACTCCTTGTTAAGTGACTCCTCCATTGGCCCAATTAGTTTTTTCTCTAGTGCTTTATCCTTCGCGAATTCTTGCTACCTTGGTGACCCTGTTCTTGAGCTTGAAAGGTTTATTTTAGTTGGTCCCAAGTAGTTTTAGCGCGTGATACGGTCTCTAGGCACTAGTAGGAGTAGTTGCTACAAGTTGGGTTAATCCTTATTCACTATTCTTTCGAAGTCTCTAAAAATTTCAGAATTTTTCAGAGCAAGAAAAAGGAAAAGATGAGGAGGTTCTTGAGAGGCTCTTCAAGCCGTAACCACAAGGAGGATGAGAAGAACCACCCCAAGTACGTAGTCCCTCGAGTCACAGAAGTTCGAGCGTGCGAGTGGCCAAGTGATGAATTTTTGCGCGCCACCGAACTTTATGGAGACTTTTATTACTTGGTGGAGAACGCAGGTCTTACTACGTTCGTTGAAGATAAGTGCCCACAATATCTCCTCCTCGCCAATATTTTTGTTCAAAGCTTCAACTTTTATCCAAGGAAGAATCCTCCCATGGTTGAGTTCATGATATACGATGTTCCCCAGTGCATGACGCTGCAGGATTTTTGCAATATATGCAAATTACCTTATGTTGGGGATATCCGTGACCCTCGTCCACGGGACTTGGAGGATTTCATTGGTTCTATTGTTGTTCGAGAGGAGAGAGGAGTGTCTCGCGCTAGAATTGCTAGCATACATTTTCCTGTGCTTCGGTACTTCTCACTATTTGTGGGAAAATGTTTGATTGGCTGTGTTGAGGCTAGATCACTTAGTTCTCCAGACCTTGTGGTTTTGCGCGAAGGCCTTTATAACGATAAGACTTATAGCTTGGGCGCTATAGTAGCTCAACGGTTGAACCTGAACCGTTCCAAGGGTGTCGTCTATGGAGGTATCTATGCTACCCGTCTTGCCAGACACTTTGAGATACCCATTAGACTTGGAGAGGAAGGAGAGATGCTTCTCCCTGAGAGATATCTGGATTATGACAGCATGGTTCGCCATGATTTTCTGGATAGAGATGCTAGTAGACGGATGATTTATAACCTGGTGTTTAGTCAGAGTACTCGAGAGACTATTACTTTGCCTACTCCTTCTTTGTTCGATCTTCATGCAGGAAGGTACACTATTATGCCCGTGGACATCTATGCATATTGGGGCTTGGCCCAACCACAGGCGCCAGTGCCCGAGCCGCCAGTCGAGTACCAGACGCCAGTTTATCAGTGGGAGCCAGAGGAGCTCACACAGCAGTGGCATCAATAGTCTGCTCCGGAGTATCCGGGAGCTGGTTATTTCCCACCATGGGAGTAGACCAAGCTAGGCCAAAAGCCTAAATTTGGGGGACTACGTGTTCTCACTGACTTTACATTCATGCTTATGCTTTCACTCTGTTAGCCGGTGTTTACACTTTGCCACTGTATTATCCATGCTAGTTTCTTTTTGTTTTCTTGCTTTCTTGTGTTGTGTCCTTTTTAGAAAACCCAAAAAGATTTTTCTTTCTTCTTTTGCTTGTTGGGAGCTTTCCCGTGTAAATACTTTTCTTTTTCTTTGTGTCAAGGTAGAAGATATTGGTTACAATGCTTAGTGGTTCTTGCATGCTTACTTGTTTAGCTTTCAAAGAGCCATATTATTTATTCTTCTCCTTTGTGTTTTTCTGGAGATTCAGCTTAGTCCAATGCGCTTATTACCGTTTGCATCGTTCGATCGTGCAAATGAAAGGCAACATTGATGATATATGATGAAGTGACTGAGACTGAGAAGCTGGTATGAACTCTATCTATTTTGTTTTTGTAAATATGACTAGCTTGTCGACCCTAATTTAGCATTGTTGTGAGAGAACCATGTTTGCAACGACAACTTAGAGATCATAGTTTCTGATGCCATGCTTATTTAGCTGAGAGCTTATAATGGTTTGTCTTGAATGCCAACATAGATTTTGAGATAACTATGATGTAGTATGATAGGATGGTATTCTCCTTTGAATATTTCAAGTGGCTTGACTTGGCGCATGTTCATGCATGTAGTTGAAACAAAATCAACATAGCCTCTATGATGTTCGTGTTCATCGTGATTTATATCCTGTTCATGCTTGCATTCAATGTTATTCAAACTCATTCCATCTTGATGACTGTTGTCGCTCTCTAGTTGGTCGCTTCCCAGTCTTTTGCTAGCCTTCACTTGTACTAAGAGGGAATACTACTTGTGCATCCACTTCCATAAACCCAAAAGTTTTTCCATTAGTGTCCACCATACCTACCTATTTGCGGTATCTACCTGCCGTTCCAAGTAAATTTGCATGTGCCATTCTCTAAACCTTCAAGAAATAATCTGTTTTGCATGCCCAAACCGCTCATGTGGTGACAGAGGGCCATTGGTATCTTCCATGCTAGGAGTGTTATCCTCGACATGCTTTGCTTTTGATTGATATTGAGTATGACTATGACTGGATCTTCGTTGCTATGAATTACAATGTTTAGTCAGCCCTTGATCTTTGAAAGTGCTCTGCATTTATGTTTTGCGGTCTCATAAAGAGCTAGCGAGATACCACCTATTGCTTCATGCTTGTTTTGATTGAAGTGTTGGTATTTGAAACTCATTATTATTTGCTCGTTAGCTGATTATGCCATTGATATTAGTTTACCGTGAGACCTTTGTGTCATTTTCTTATGTGGTTAACTTGTGATCTTGCTGAAATTCTGGTTATGAGTTAGACATAGTTGCAACAACAAGATCAAATAGAGTTTGTCAAAATTTTTCTTTCTCTCTTAGTTTGTCAACTGAGTTGTTTGAGGACAAGCAAGGTTTTAAGTTGGGGGAGTTGAGACGTCTCCATCGTATCTACTTTTCCAAACTCTTTTGCCCTTGTTTTTGGACTCTAATTTGCATGATTTGAATGGAACTAACCTCGACTAACGCTGTTTTCAGCAGATTTGCCTTGGTGTTATTTTTGTGCAGAAATCAAAGTTCTCCAAACGTCCTGAAAATTTATGGGGAGCAGTTTTGGAAAATATCAAAAATATCTGCGCCAAGTTCCATCTCAGGGGGTGGGCCAGTGGGCCACAAGTCCCTGCTCCGCCACCACCCGCCTAGTGGCGGTGGGCAGGCTTGTGGGTCCCACAGGCACCTGCCGCCCCCAACTCCAGCTCTATAAGTTGCCTTTCGTCCCAGAAAAAATAAAAAAGATAAGTTTTCGTCGCGTTTTCGATACGGAGGCGCCGCCACCACCTGTTCTTCATCTGGAGGGCAGATCTGGATTCCGTCTTGGGCTCCGGAGAGGGGAAATCGTCGCCATCGTCATCATCAACCTTCTTCCCTCTCCAATTCCATGAAGCTCTTCGTCGTTCGTGAATAGGATGAGATCTATTTGTAGGCTCGCTGGGCGGTGATGAGTAGGATGAGATCTATCATGTAATCGAGTTAGTTTTGATGGGGATTGGTCCCTAGTATCCACTATGTTCTGAGATTGATGTTGCTACTAATTTGCCATGCTTAATGCTTGTCACTAGGGTCCGAGTGCCATGATTTCAGATCTGAAATTATTATGTTGTCACCAATATATGTGTGTTTTACATCCGATCATGCAAGTTGTAGTTACCTACTATGTGTTATGATCCGGCAACCCCGGAGTGACTATAACCGGAACCACTCCCGGTGATGACCATAGTTTGAGGAGTTCATGTGTTCACCAAGTGCTAATGCATTGGTCAGGTTCTTTATTAAAAGGAGAACCTTAATATCCCGTAGTTTCCTTTTGGACCCCGCTGCCACGGGAGGGGTGGACAATAGATGTCATGCAAGTTCTTTTCCGTAAGCACGTATGACGACACACGGAATGCATGCCTACATCACATTGACGAACGGGAGCTAGCCACATATCTCTCCGTGTTATAGCTGTTGCATGATAAATATGATCCAAACAAATCACCGACCCATTGCCTACGAGTTTGTCCTACTGTTGCTACTGTTGTTACTTGTCTTGCTCTGCTGCTGCTACTACTTTTGCTACTGCTGTTACTTGTCTTGCTCTGCTGCTACTGTTGCTATTACTGTCGCTTGCTACTGTTGCTACTTGCTACTGTTGTCACTACTGTTGTTCCTTGCCGCTGCTATTGCTCATTACACTGCCGTTACTCGCTACTTTGCTGTTACTACTGTGCTTGCAGATACTAATCTTTCAGGTGTGGTTGAATCTGACAAATTCAGCTGCTAATACTTGAGAGTATACTCTCACTTCCCGTCGTGCAAACCAACAAATTGGGTCGAATACTCTACCCTCGAAAACTGCTGCGAACCCACGCGCTGGTGGGCCGTCAACAACATTCTTCTAGTTTCATTACTAGGGAGTGCTTTCAGCATTCTATTGGTGCCGTTGTAGGAGAAGGTTTGTTGTCATAAGCATTCGTCTAGCTAACACCAGAGATTGCAGATCAAGGACCAGAAGTAAAAGACTCGTAGGCAGTGGATTGGTGATGGATGAGTATGATGGATGTGATTCATCATGTAACAGCTATAACACGGAGAGATATGTAACTAGATCCCGTTCTTCAATCTAATGTAGGCATGTATTCCATATGTAGTCATACGTGCTTAGGGAAAATAACTTGCATGACATCTATTGTCCATCCCTCCCGTGGCAGCGGGGTCCTAATGGAAACTACGGGATATTAAGGTTCTCCTCTTAATAAAGAACCGGACCAACGCATTAACACGCGGTGAATACATGAACTCCTCATACTATGGTCATCTCCGGGAGTGGTTCCGGCTATTGTCACTCCGGAGTTGCCGGGTCATAACACATAGTAGGTGACTACAACTTGCAAGATAGGATCTAATACACACATATATTGGCGACAACATAATATGTTCAGATCTGAAATCATGGCACTCGGTCCCTAGTGACAAGCATTTAGCATAGCCAAGTAGTAGCAACATCAATCTAGAACATAGTGGATACTAGGGATCAATCCCCGTCAAGAACTAACTCGATTACATGATAGATTTCATCCAACTCATCACCGTCCAGCAAGCCTACGATGAGATTACTCACGAACGATGAAGAGCATCATGGAATTGTCGATGGAGAAAGGTTGATGATGACAATGGCGACGATTTCCCCTCTCCGGAGCCCGAAAGGGACTCCAGATCTGCCCTCCAGATGAAGAACATGATGTGGCGGCGCCTCCGTATCGCAAAACGCGATGAAACCTTCTCCCTGATTTTTTTCTAGGCGAAGCGGAAGATATAGAGCTGAGTTTGGGGGCGGTGGTGCCAAGTGGGCCCCCACAAGCCTGCACGACGCAACCTAGGGGGGTGGCCGTGGCCTGTGGGCTTGTGGCCCACTGGCACGCCCCCTCAGGTGGATCTTTGCATAGGTATTTTTCTTTTGTTTCAGAAAAGATCTTCGTAAATTTTCAGGACATTCCAAGAACTTGCACAAAAAAAACACCATGGCAATTCTGCTGAAAACAGCGTTAGTCCGGGTTAGTTCCATTCAAATCATGCAAATTAGAGTCCAAAACAAGGGCAAAAGAGTTCTGAAAAGTAGATACGACACAGACGTATCACTGTCGTGCTTAGCTCTTAGTTTTCATGCTATATCTTTTTAAGAGCTTTTATTTAGGTTGCTTTTAGAACTCTCTTGAGTTATCATGCTTATCTTGTTTTGAGAGTTGGCTCATTGCACTGAGTTGTGTGTCTTGCATGAGTAGGTAATTGAGGTTGCTATTTAAGTATACTAGTAACTTGCAATAGTTTTGAGGTATTGATTTGAGTAATGTTTGGACTATTGGTGCCAAGATCTTAAGCCTATTAGTGATAGGTGTCGTATTTTGGGAAATCCGTGTGTTTTTCAAAAACTAAAAATTAGTTGAGAACTCTAGCTACTAGATTGATCGCTACCTCTGGAGGGGTTGGAATATATAGAGTACCCTCATGTTACCATGGGTCGAGGATGCACAAGGATAAGCAAACCCCCAAACACTCCTCCTCGGTGTACTTGTCTCTTTGTGAATCTCCTAACTAGATAGAGAGTTACCAATAATAAGTGCATGAGTTCTTCGGACTAATGTGAGTATTCGATTGTTGGCACTTCCACCATCCATATTTTGCTAGCCTCTTCGGTACCGTGCATTGCCCTTTTTCACCTTGAGAGTTGGTGAATACTTCGTCGGTTCATCCAAACCCTTCGCATGATACGATCTGTAATCAGAAGCCTCATTATATCTTTCCTCAAAACAACCACCATACATACCTATTAAGGCATTTCCATAGCCTTTCCGAGATACATTGCCATGCAACATCCACCATCTCATGACTTGATCTTCATATAATACATGCTGTTGCTTGATCGAGGAGCCGCATGCTAGTTGGGCCTTGCCCTTATTATTGCTACATGACGCGCTAGTTTCATTGCATATCCTGCTACACTAGCAGAGGCGTACATTTGCATACATCATGATAGTTTTCATTTGTCTTTATGTGAGTACTTCTTATAAAGTGTGTTGATCTTCTTTTTATTCTTGTAAAACATAGAGTGTTGCCCTTAAGTGAGGAAAAGATCCCAAAGAGGACAAATTAAAATATCCCAAAGAGTACAAATGAGAGATAAATAGAAAGAGCCAAAGATGCCACAAAAAAAAATAGAAAGTAAAAAATAATAAAAAAGAAATAAAAAGAGAGAAGGGGGCAACACTACTATTCCTTTTGAAAGATCCACAATCGTACTCCATTGTTATATTTGTACTACATAGAGATTATAATTCATGCATAACTATGTGGGGACACTTACACTATAGAACTTGGCTTGTATATTCCAATGATGAGCCTCCTCAAATGAGGTCTAGGTCCTCATGAGCAAGTAAGTTGGATGCACCCCCACTAGTTCCATTGGAGAGCTTACCTTAGCTCATATGTGGATCCATTGCATGTCAATCCCTACTCCTCACATCATATCTATCATTTGGCTTTCTCTCGCCTATGGTTGTCCTCTTTGATATGAGCCTTTCACACCTTTTTCTCTTCCTTCTCCATCATTATTATATTTGCCATCCTAAGTGCCAACATATCTTGGTTGCGCTCATCCATTGCATGAGTTCTCAAAGTCGAAAGGGAGAGGATCATTTTGACTTGTGCCTGACTAGTGGTCTGGGGATGAGTCAAAATAAGATTCTGAAGGAGACCAAGTGTGAAGTTTAGTAGATTGAGTTCTCCATTAAAAAATATTTTATACTCTCAACCCATCTCCCATTTCTTGCATGCAAACACCATTCAGAGACATTCGAGTGACGGACAGCGAGCGCTCTTGCACCTTTATGTTCTTACTTTGCTAATTTCAATACTAGATATAGACTCTTGCTTGTTCTTATCTTGACTTGAATTGCATATCTTACTTGCTTTAGTTTTAAGTTCTTATATGTGTGTTAGCATGTCACCAGATAAATTATTGTGTTATTATTTACCTACTCAAGGACGAGCAGGAATTAAGCTTGGGGATGTTGATACATCCCAAACATATTTATAATTTCTGCTTGCTCCATGATCTTTTGGGTGACATTGTTATATGTTTTGCTACACTTCTATATATTTTTACACATATTTTTGTAGGGGCTTTTACCCAAATTTCCACAGCCCCAAAAATCCAGAGAAAAATATATAAAAATCAGCGTGACGGAAGCTTCCAGATCACCGAAGATGGGCCAGAGGGGAGCCAGGGCTGCCCAGGCGGCCACCCTGCGCGGCCTGGCCCCTGGCCGCGCCCACAGGCCGCCTGGGTGGGCCCCACCTCCTTTGATGCCCTCCTTTGGCCTATATTTACCCCTCCGATCAGAAACCTTTCACACATATCCAGAATCGCGAATTTCTCCTTCATTTCGCCGCCGCAGCGCTTCCGCGATCGGGATCGTCAGGAGACCTCTTCCCGGCACCGTGCCGGAGGGAGGATTGATCTCCGGGAGCTTCTCCACCACCATGGACGTTTCCCAGACGTACCGTGAGTAGTCCTCCTTGGACAATGAGTCCATGACCAGTAGCTATGTGATGTCTTCTCTCCAATCTTGTGCTTCCATGATTAGCCCTTGTGAGCTGCCCTACATGATCAAGGCATCTATGTAATTTTCATGCTATTTCTATGCTCGATTTGTTGGGATCCGATGGATTATGAGATTATGTTCAGATTGTGATGAGTTATATATTTGATTATCCTTTTATATTATGTTCTTTAGTGATTCATGCATGTTCTCCATTGCTCTTTATTGCTTTGGCCGAGTAGTAGATTGTAACTCCAAGAGGGAGCGTTATGCATGATTGTGGGTTCATGCCCCCTGATGTCTAGCTTGAGTGACAGAAACAGGAGACTAGGGGTGTGTAGTTGCCACCATGGAGAAAACAACGGTGCTTGTGACCACTGTTGCAAATATTGTTTACCTTACACATAGTTCGTTAATGCAGTTGTCCGTTGCTTTGAGTTTACACTTTGGATGGGGCTCGCAACTTAATACCGGCGAGATGTTCTGGATAGATATCTCAAGGTGGATGATTAGTAAGTATATGCTGATGAATAAACGGTCTACTTGTCTTTGCGTACTGCCCATTACTATTGAGCCTCTAACTTTCAAGTAGCATAACTAGCATTGCGGTGCATTTATAATTCGGTCAATTACCCAGCTGTAATTTGTTTACCCAAGCATGGTTGTTTATCGTCTTTTGGGAGAGAGACATCACTAGTGAACATCATGTGACTCAGGTCCATATCACCACCATTGCTTACCCCTCCACCATTTACTGCTTTCAATTACTTTTCCGTTGCAATCACTATCACTATTCCCGCTTGTGTTATGATCATTTGCAAATTACAAGGCCGGAGAGTTTGACAACCTCTCTGTACTTTTTGGAAGCAATGTTATTTGTTGTGTGTGCAGGTCCACGTCTTCTGTTAGCGCCAGGGCAGCGGACACCTACTTGTTGATCCTGGGAGTCCTCCTGGTTCGATAAACCTTACAGTCTCCGTGTAAGGGGAACTTGCTGCTGACTACATCTCCACCTTCCACTTGGGGTAACCAATGAGGGGCGAGAAGTATATTCATCAACACGTCAACAATAGGCAACACAGAAAATCCAACTATTACACCTAAAGTGGCAAACTCGGTGACACCGAAGTCATAACATGATGGTACCGATTAGCACAAAAGGCAGAACTTTTGAATCTCGGTAAGACCGATATACACTACTAGGTGGAACCGAAAAGGTAGCTAATGGTGGGGTGCCAAACTTGGTGGCATCAATACTCAAACTTGGAAATTATGAATTTGTGTACCGAGGCAACAAAATGTTGGTCACCCAAACTTGATAGCACCAATATAGATTCGATTGCACCGATTTGGTGGGAATGGCTAGGGTTTCTGTGTGAGGTCAAACTCGGTGGGTCCAAAGTGTGGAAGTTGGTGACATCTAATTTGAGTATGTGGAATTGGACATAATGGATATGTTTACAAATGACTGAGTATTATGATGGCGAACTTTCAGCACTTTGAGAAATCAGTTCATTTTACTACCTCACCCCCTTTTAATAGTATTGGCTTTCCTATGTAATCAAAAAAGATTTCTCACAAATATAAAATGAAGAGTCTTCTAGCTTGAAGCTTGAGCCAGTATTATTCCTTTCTTGCATCAAGGGTTATCTCCACATAAGCCTTTATCCATAGCATCTTTTGAACTTTTCTGAAATATACTTGGAAAATATATTAGTCCAATGATGCATCTGTTGTGATCAATTATCAAAACCACCCTGGGGAGCAATTGTGCTTTCAATCTCCCCCTTTTAGTAATTGATGACAACATATAGATCAAAGCTTTGACAAAAGATGTACTCAATGATTAGCATCGACGCTTTGAGAAGTATGTGAAAAGCAAGAGCTCCCCCTAAATTTGTGCATTATTTAAAATTTGCGTTTGAATGCAAATGCACAATCCATTAGGATCATGGGTCACTCTTCCATGTCACATACATCTTGGTGGTGCGCATACAAGATTAGAATGAACAGTAATGCACATGACACCAACAAGATAAGTGAATGATCATCACATAGATAGCTAAAAGGATAATAACGTAGCATCAACCAAGCAAGGCGTATGATCAAAGACAGATAGTGGGATAAAGCCATCCAAAAGACCGAAGTTTTTGAAACCAAATGAGAGAAAATAAAGTCAAAAGCTCTCTATCTCTCGAAGTCTATGATCTATACATTTCTCCCCCTTTGGCAACAAGTTACCAAAAAGTTCAAAAAGTACAGAACTACTCGTCTCTCTGGGCAGCTGATTACGGAGTCGATAGAAGAATGTCCATGAAAGCATCTGCTGAGTGTCCTGGAGCTAGAGGAGTTGATACTGGAGGTGCTTGAGTTGGAGCTGGAGCTGAAGGTGTTGATGCTTGAGCTGAAGAAGTCTGTCTTGTCTCCTGAGCAGGAACAATAGCTGACCTAGGCTGAGTGTTGAACCGTGTGGTACTGATAGCAGGTGACTCTTCATCATCATCATCTTCATAATCATCATCTTCTGAGCGCGGGATCTCGACTTTGTCAACTTCATATTGAAGTTGTTTGACTATAGTGGTCAACTCAGTAACCTTCACATCCATGTCCTGAAACTTAGTTTCCACGACTCTCTCAAGGCTTTTCTGACTTTGAAGTATCTCTTGGATGTTCTTCTCCATGCCTTGGACGGAGCTAACTAGAAATGCCATTTGCTCAGCTTGAGTTCTGCGTTGTGGAACTCGTGTTGGCCTATTTCTAGCAGCCTCACCTTCTGCTGCTTCTGCTGCCATTCTTGCTGCATCTAAGCTGGGATAATTTTCATCCATCACCACAACATTGTCTTCAAATTCTGGCTGATAGGTAGATGGGGATGATCAAGGAGATATACATGCTTGCCTAGCTTGTCATTGATAAGCATCTGAATGTAAGGGGCATATCCACATGATCTTTTCTGATCAACAGTAGTCCTCCGGATAGTCTCTACTATCAAGTTCATCACTTTGAATCTGGTGTGAGATTCCAAATGGTGTAGCAGATTGATGGAGTGTCCTCGAATCATCCTATCATCACCTGATTTAGGCATCAAGGCATGTCTCAGAATAGTGTGAGTAGTGGGTATCCTTGCTTGCACGAAGTATACTGAGCCCATCTTGTGACTAGCCAAATAATCATGAGGAATTGGCTTGTACATATTTTTCATGGTGTTGTGGCTCATCTTTGCTTCAGAACACACATCCACATCACTCTCTTTCTACTTGGGGCACCAATGATAGTAGCCCACTGATCAATCGTAGACTCATATTTGTGACCATCAGTCATCCAGACCAAAGAACCATCTCCACAGAAATGAACAGTTGAGTAAAATTGCATGACCAGCTCATCATTCCATGGGGTCATCTCTTTTCCAGCAAAGTCTTCAATGACCACTAGCCTAAAACTTTCTTGGACATGGGGAAAGAAATTTTCATTCTCCTTGATATATTCCTAGTCAACATATCTCATATCGTTGACAGCTCGACTCTTGTCCAACAGGACAGTCCCATAAAAATCTTATTGTTCCTTGGTGTGAAACCTTGGATTAACAACAGTTCTTCTTCTGACAGCATATGGGTCAACAACTCTCTAGTTCCTCAAACCTGCATCTTTCCTCTTCCTCATACCTTCTGCTACTAGGTGAGCACCATTGTGTACTGGCAGGGTTGGTCGGAGCTTCCTGAGAATAGGTGCATTCTCATCTTCTACCTCTTCTGCAGCAGGGACACTAGAAGTAGGGCCTTTCTCCTTGGCAGCTGCAGGAATGTCCTTTGTAGTCTTTCTACGAGCTACAACCTTCTTTGACTTGGATGGAGGCTTAAGAACAAATTACATGGCATCAGCCATGAGCTTGTTTTTCTAAGGAGGAGGTGGAATCTCATCTTCACCAGCATCTTCTTCAGGTTCCTCATAAATGTAAGTAGGTCTCCCAACAACATGTACTACCCTCTTCCTTGCTCTCTTTACACCAGCCTCCTTGGGAGGATGATCAAGGGAAAGTGTCATCCCTTGCCTTGCATAATCAGGAGCTCTTAGATCTGCAGGATTTGCATACTCCTTCCTTTAACCTTCTTGGCAGGAGCCTTTGGAGGAGCTGAAGTTTCCTCCGGCACAAAGGCTGAGTCTTCTTCGTCGGAATTTGGTTTCTTCCTCTGCCTGGTGGCTACCTTGGGAAAACCATGGGAGCTGTAGGATCCAAGGTCAAAGTTAGTCTTCTCTGGACTAGTGCGTGAGTCCATCTCAACAATTGGTTCTCTGAAATCATTCTGGCTATCATCTGATCCAGACATCTTGCCAGACAAGCAGAAACTCAGTAGCAAACAGCAAGACCTGTGAAGTAGATATAGGAAAGACACAAGGATTGAGCATCACAAAATTCAGATGTTTTCGAAAATTGGAACAAAGAAATCCTTAGTTTTAGCTTTCTACAGATCACATTTCGGTAGCATCTAGTTTGAATTTTGAGAGTCACCGAGACAAATGAACTCCTTAACATAAACTTGGTCATCACTTTCAGTGGCACCGAAAGTGAAAACTCGGTCTCACCGAGTCCATTCTCTGTAACCCTAGACTCAAATCGGTGGAACCAAGTTTTGCAACTCAGTGGAACCGAGATGAGTTCTGCGAATGGCTAAACCTAAAAACTTCTCGTTCGCTAATCTACACAAATTTCTTTGTGGATGGAGAGGTTTGCCCACTGTGGCTTATAGATAAAATTTCTAATGCGCATGAGATAGATTAGGGAAGCGTAAAATATAGGCTGATACGTACCCTAACTTGGCGATGGTCCAGCTACGTCGACGATGGCGGTGAAGAATCCGTCAACGCGGCGATTCCCAGCGGTCCGCATGAATATATACCCTTTCGCTGTCGGTGTCACCGAGATTACAAAATCGGTGTCACCGAGTTCCTCCATTGTTAGTTGACAGGGAAACTCGGTGTAACTGAGTTTGTGATTTCGGTGGTATCGAGATGGAAAGATGATACGTCCTAAACGTATCTATAATTTCTGTTTTTTCCATGCTCTTTTGGGTGACATTGTTATCAGTTTTGCTACACTTTCATACCTTATTACACATATTTGGACTAACCTACTAACTCAGTGCACCCAGTGCCAGGTTTTGTCTACTTGTGTTAGTGAATTGCACGTTTATACCCATATTTACAGTGCTCGAAAAATTCCGCAGAAAATATATAAAAAATCAACGTTCCAGAAGATTCCAGACGCACGAAGGAGAGCCAAAGGGGGGCCACCCCCCACCCAGGCGGCCACCTGGCGCGGCCCAGGGGGAGGCCTCGCCACCAGGCCGCCTAGGTGAGTGGGACCTCCCCTGGTGCCCCCCTTTGACCCTATTTTTACCACCGTTGAGGAAACCCTGATTGCAGAACTCTTTATTCCAAAAGCAATTCCGATCTCCGCCGCGATCGCCAACAAGTTTCGGGGAACCATAATTCCTGTGTCGGCACCGTGCCGGGACGGGGAAGTGCCCCCGGATTCATCTCCATCGACGTTGTTGTTGGAAATATGCCCTAGAGGCAATAATAAATTGGTCATTATTATATTTCCTTGTTCATGATAATCGTTTATTATTGATACGTCTCCATCGTATCTACTTTTCCAAACTCTTTTGCCCTTGTTTTGGACTCTCATTTGCATGATTTGAATGGAACTAACCTGGACTGACGCTGTTTTCAACAGAATTGCCTTGGTGTTATTTTTGTGCAGAAATCAAAGTTCTCCAAACGTTTTGAAAATTTACGGGGAGCAGTTTTGGAAAATATCAAAAATATCTGCGCCAAGTTCCACCTGAGGGGGTGGGCCAGTGGGCCACAAGCCCCTGCTCCGCCACCACCCCCCTGGTGGCGGTGGGCAGGCTTGTGGGGCCCACAGGCACCTGCCGCCCCCAACTCTAGCTCTATAAGTTGCCTTTCGTCCCAGAAAAAATAAAAAGAGAAGTTTTCGTCACATTTTCGATACGGAGGCGCCGCCACCTCCTGTTCTTCATCTGGAGGGCAGATCTGGAGTCCGTCTTGGGCTCCGGAGAGGGGAAATCGTCGCCATCGTCATCATCAACCTTCTTCCCTCTCCAATTCCATGAAGCTCTTCGTCGTTCGTGAGTAATCTATTTGTAGGCTCGCTGGGCGGTGATGAGTAGGATGAGATCTATCATGTAATCGAGTTAGTTTTGATGGGGATTGATCCCTAATATCCACTATGTTCTGAGATTGATGTTGCTACTACTTTGCCATGCTTAATGCTTGTCACTAGGGCCCGAGTGCCATGATTTCAGATCTGAAATTATTATGTTGTCACCAATATATGTGTGTTTTAGATCCGATCTTGCAAGTTGTAGTTACCTACTATGTGTTATAATCCGGCAACCCCAGAGTGACAATAACAGGAACCACTCCCGGTGATAACCATAGTTTGAGGAGTTCATGTGTTCACCAAGTGCTAATGCGTTATTTATTAAAAGGAGAACCTTAATATCCTGTAGTTTCCTTTTGGACCCGCTGCCACGGGAGGGATGGACAATAGATGTCATGCAAGTTCTTTTCCCTAAGCACGTATGAGAACACACGGAATGCATATCTACATCACATTGACGAATGCGAGCTAGCCACATATCTCTCCGTGTTATAGCTGTTGCATGATGAATATCATCCAAACAAATCACCGACCCATTGCCTACGAGTTTGTCCTACTACTGTTGTTACTTGTCTTGCTCTGCTGCTGCTACTACTGTTGCTACTGCTGTTACGTGTCTTGCTGTGCTGTTGCTACTACTGTTCCTACTGCTGTTACTTGTCTTGCTCGGCAGCTGCTACTACTGTTGCTACTGCTGTTACTTGTTTTGCTCTGCTGCTACTGCTACTGTTGCTACTATTGTCGCTTGCTACTGTTGCTACTTGCTACTGCTGTCACTAATGTTGTTCCTTGCCGCTGCTATTGCTCGTTACACTGCTGCTACCTGCTACAATCTTGATTCGCTGATCGTTGATGGGAACTGACAATTTCCGTCAACGAGGCAACGGAGGCGCCATTGATACAATCGTTAGGAATAATCTGCCGTCAACAGATCGTTTCCGACACCGTTGTTATCATATTACTTTCTTGTTACTACTGTGCTTGCAGATACTAATCTTTCAGGTGTTGTTGAATCTGACAAATTCAGCTGCTAATACTCGAGAGTATTCTCTCACCTCCTTTAGGCGATCAACAAATTGGGTCGAATACTCTACCCTCGAAAACTGTTGCGAACCCACGCGCTGGTGGGCTGTCAACAACATTCTTCTAGTTTGATTACTGGGGAGTGCTATCAGCATTCTTCTGATGCCGTTTCAGGAGAAGGTTGGTTGTCATAAGCATTCGTCTAGCTAACGCCAGAGATTGCAGATCAATTATCCATGCTAGAATTGTATTGATTGGAAACTCAAATACATGTTTGGATACATAGACAACACACTATCCCTAGTGATCCTCTAGTTGACTAGATCATTGATCAAACATGGTCAAGGTTTCCTGGCCATAGGCAAGTGTCATCACTTGATAACGGGATCGCATCATTAGGAGAATGATGTGATGGACAAGAACCAAACTATAAACATAGCATATGATCGTGTCGGTTTATTTCTACTGTGTTTCTGCATGTCAATGTATCTATTCCTATGACCATGAGATCATGTGTGACGCCCTCGGCTCAATCGTACGCTAAACATATACGCAAATGCGTACGACCAAACCCAAGGACTCATGGGAAGATATCACAACAGAACTCTAGACACAAATGAAAATAACATCAGCTTCATATTACAAGCCAGGGGCCTCGAGGGCTAGAATACGAAAGATCGATAAACACACGAGTCAGCGGAAGCAACAAATATCTGAGTACAGACATAAAACATGGGGTGCCTTAGAGAAGGCTAGCACAAAAGATGAGGGTACGCTCCACGGAGACGGGTGATGGCGATGTAGGCCGCATCATGGACGACCATCTCGACCGACACTCCAATACCACAGAACACGTGGCTCTCGAGGGTCTCGCCGCCCCTCTGGTCGAAGATGCGAACCTCAGCCTGGTACTGGTACTGGTTATACTCGCGGAAATCCTCGAACACAGTGTACTCGGGGTACCAGCGATATCCCAGCCTGGTCAGGAGATCGACCAAAATGGCCGGGAACCCAGTCGTCTTAGTGGCCTGTGTCAGGCGCACGTGCTGTCTTGCAGGACGCATCTAAAAATAAGATTGACGAATGTCAATGACAGTGTGTGTAATACATATTCAGGAGAAAAAGAGTAGATAGTCCAGCGCTCCGGATCGATGTGATTCGAGAACCTAATGTTAGAGTTAGTAAAATCTTTGACCCGAAAGAGAAGAGAAAGTAGAGCCCAGAGTATAGGAAAGGAGTAAAAGATACTAATACCACCCAATTGAGATGTGGGCCCGTAAGCCACAACATCAGTGTTAGTAAAGTTTTTCAAACACTAGACTCAACTTCGGCCAAGGAGTTGGAAAGGGGGCTACCTACAGGCAGTCGGCTCTGATACCAACTTGTGACGCCCTCGGCTCAATTGTACGCTAAACATACACGCAAATGCGTACGACCAAACCCAAGGACTCACGGGAAGATATCACAACACAACTCTAGACACAAATGAAAATAACATCAGCTTCATATTACAAGCCAGGGGCCTCGAGGGCTAGAATACGAAAGCTCGATAAACACACGAGTCAGCGGAAGCAACAAATATCTGAGTACAGACATAAAACATGGGGTGCCTTAGAGAAGGCTAGCACAAAAGATACAACGATCGAATGAGGCGAGGCCTCCTGCCTGGGAACCTCCTAACTACTCCTGATCATCAGCGGCCTCCACGTAGTAGTAGGCACCGTCGGGGTAGCAGTCGTCGGCGGCGGGGACCTCCATCTCCTGGGCTCTATCATCTGGTCGCAGCAAACGGATCAAGGGGACAAGGGGGGAGCAAAGCAACGGTGAGTACTCATCCAAAGTACTCGCAAGTCTTACATCAGAACTATTCTAATTATGCATGAGTATCAAAGAAGGGGGTTATATGTGGACTGACTGCAGCAATGCGAGAATAGAGAGAGAAGGCCTAGTCCTATCGAAGACTAGCATCTTCAGGGTCTTGCAGCAATAGACGAGAGTAGAACAGGGTTAAAACATAAATAGTCATATTGTTACAGCAATATTAAAGTGAGGTCACACCTAAAGATCCTCCCTCGACTCCCTGCGAGGAAGCAATCCCGAGGCAAACTAATTCCAGTTAAGTAACAATTGTAGTTGTAAAAGATCGGGGCACAACTCCAAGTCGTCCTGTAACCGTGGACACGGCTATCCGAATAGTTAATTTTTCATCCCTGCAGGGGTGCACCACATGTCCCGTCACGCTCGATAACACTCTGGCCGGACATACTTTTCTGGGTCCTGCCCGGCCTCGGAATATCGACACGTCGCAGCAACACCTAAGACAAATCAGAGAGGCCAGCCCGCCGGTCTAAATCCTAAGCACAAAGGGTTCGTGGGCCCAGTTCCCCTTCACGCTCCTGCACGTGGCGTGGGCGGCCGACGTCAGTCCTAGCATCCCTTAATAACAAGCGCGATGCATCTCGGGACCACTCGGGGGCGCGTCGCTACATTCCTGGCATCTGAAAAGCTTCGGCTGATACCGCGACGCCGAGTACCCATAATTCTTCCCGCGTAGCCGGTTAGTGCGAAAAGGTCTCCGACCAACCCAGATCAAATACCCAAATCCATTAGCATTTTAATTAGGCCAACAACACTGTCTCACGGGAATCCACCCGTCTTACAACTAAGCACCAATGATCCTAGTAACATGGTCGAGTAACTGTGTGGTTGTAACATCGGGGGGAATCCGAGGTATCACCCTCGTTCGATTCCGAACGATGTACCCGTCAAGGTGGGCTTAGAGGAATCACCCTCGAGGGTCCCACACTCGCGGGGTTGGACGACAGAGGCGTCATCGGGAATGGTGAAAGAGGAATCACCCTCGATAACCACGACCGACTAGCTATACTACAGAGATATCATCAAGAGTACTTGGCGAGGTGTCACCCTCGGTACCCGATAGTATCTTTGTAGCGTCGTACAATGAAGGGGGGTGTATGTACTGTGTCGGGTCTGGCTCATCGATCAAAGATCGAGATTTGAAAACAAGCGGGGCAACTGAACTACGGGGTCAGAGGGGAAGACTGCTCCACCTATACTAAGCAGGTTAAAGGTACAGGACTGAAAGTAGCAGTTCATCAAAAATAGGCTATGCATCAGATATAGGAGCTAACTACAACAATAGCAAAATACTAATGCAAGCAGTAGGAAGAAAGACATAGGCGATATAGGAATGATCAAGGGGAGTTTGCTTGCCTTGCTGCTCTGAGGCAAAGGACTGATCGGCAGGGTCGTAGATGTACCCGGCAGCAGCGTCAGTCTCGGGGTCTACCTGTAAGAAGAGGGGGAAGAAACAATAAATAATAGCACCGATGCAACACAAAGCATGACATGGAAAGATGCAGGCTAGACATGAGCTAACGCAGCAACATCCGTCATAGACGGGTCGGAAGAATATCTGACGATATTTTCCGGGTCTCGGGCTACTACCGGTTATACTGGAAACGATGGAAAAGTTCCAAGCTTGCTATGCTAGGGACGCGTGACAGACGAACGGGCGTGTATCCGGGTTCGTCTCGTTTTGCTGATCAACTTTCATGTTGAAATTATTTCGATCTGACTTACGGATTATTTTATATTAATTTTCAAAGTTTTATTAATTATTTAGGAATTAAAAACAGATTTAGCTATTTTAATAAAATCCCATTATGACATCATCGCGATGTCATGCTGACATCAGCAGTTGACTGGTGAACTGACCAGCGGGTCCCGAACGTCATAGGCACAAGTTTTTATTTAAGATTAAATATTGATTTATCAGATTAATTTAATGAGGGACCCACGTGGCATTCTCTATATATTCTAATTAATTAATTTAACTAATATATCTATTTATTTATTTAATAAAAACATTAATTTTTTTATTATTTATTTTAACTATCGCGTGGGGCCTCCCTGTCATAGACAGCGGGTGCGTTGGCCCCACCGGTAAGTGGCCTAAGGCCATTTACTCATTTTATTAATCACAAATACATAACCATACAAATGTCGTATTCCTCTAAATATCCATATGCGCAAATACATACATCGCATCTCATACATACATACATACGGAATACAACATTTGCTTTTTCTTTATTTTGTCTCAAAACTCTCATCTCCCTCTCTTTGTTAACAAATAAACAGAGAGGTTCTTTGCTAACTCCACCTAGAAGAACCAAAAGTTCAATCCTTCCTACCGGAGTCTACCATCGACGGATCGAGGTCCCGTTTGCCGGAACGGAACCGGGACGGCGAGGAGAACGACATGGTGGGAGGAGCCCGAGGAGGGGCTCACCGACGTTGAAGGGAGGGGCCGGTGAAGCCGGAGTTCGCGGGAAGGGGTGGAGGAGACGGCGTGGAGGCGGACGAGGCGGTGACGGTGACGATGATGCCGGTCACCGGAGAGGTCGTGCCGGCGAGGAGGAGCCGGCCGGAGGTTCGCCGATAGGGGCCCCGGTGAGGAGGGGCCCCCGGAGATGGAGCCGGCCGGAGTGGGTGAGGCCGGCAAGAGGGACCTCGAGGAGGCCGGGGCCCCTGCCGGCGGGGTGGAGCCCGAGGGGGGGGCGGCTCGCCGGCGGGAAGGAGGAGGCCGAGGGGCTCGCCGGGATTAGGGGGGCGACGGGAGGGGAACCGAGGGAGAGGGCAGGGGGGATCGGGCGGTGGAGTGGGGGCGAGATGGGGTTCGTGCGGGAGGGAGTGGGATGATCTAGCGTGGGGTGGGGGCGCTCGTGGGCGTGAGGGGCTGGGACGAGGGAGTGGGGGGGGTGGCGGCGCACGGTGGGAGGGGAGGGAGCGAGAGGGGCTCCCTCGCCAGGGGGGGAGGCGCTAGGGTTAGAGCGGGAGGGGGCGCGGGGGCCTGGCCACTTGGGCCTTTTGGCCTAGCTCGGCCAGGGGGTGGGGGGGTTGCTTTTTTTTCTTTTTCTTTTTTTGTTGTTGTTTTGTTGTTGTTTTGTTTTATTTTGCCTTTTGCCTTGTTTATTATTTCTTTCTTTCTAATTTCTTTTCTTTCTTTTATCATTATTTTTTAATACTTTCTTTTTATATATATATTCTTTTAATATTTGTAATGAGCTTATAAAGTACTTTTTCTTTTGTTTTCAAATTTTGAATCCGGATAGACTCGAATCAACGCGGGTCTGAGATGGGAATTCGATGACGTGGCATCATTAGCGGTTGATGTCTGTAGCTTAATTAAAATAATTACTGTTGCAAAAGTCGAGGATGTCACATCATGCAACTCCCGGTCACCGGAGGAATACCTTGTGTGTATCAAACGTTGCAACGTAACTAGGTGACTATAAACGTGCTCTACAGGTATCTCCGAAGGTGTCTGGTGGGTTGGCATGAATCGAGACTGGGATTTGTCACTCCGTATGACAGAGAGGTATCTCGGGGCCCACTCCGTAATACAACAACATAATAAGCCTTGCAAGCAATGTGACTAAGGAGTTCGCCATGAGATCTTGTATTACGGAACGAGTAAAGAGACTTGTCGATAATGAGATTGAACTAGGTATAGAGATATTGATGATCGAATCTCGGGCAAGTAACATATCGAAGGACAAAGGGAACAGCATATGGGATTAACTGAATCCTTGACATAGAGGTTCAACCGATAGAGATCTTCCTAGAATATGTAGGAGCCAATATGGACATCCAGGTCCCACTATTGGTTATTGACCAGAGAATGTCTCAGGTCATGTCTGCATAGTTCTCGAACCCGCAGGGTCTGCACACTTAAGGTTCGGTGACATTTCGGTATAGTTGAGTTAGTGGTGTTGGTAACTGAAAGGTGTTCAGAGTCCCGGATGAGATCCCGGACGTCACGAGGACCTCCGAAATGGTCCAGAGATAAATATTGATATATAAGAAGTCATGTTTTCGTCACCGGAAAAGTTTCGGGCCCATGAGGTTTGAGAGGCAAAAACCCAAATGTGGAAAAGGTGGAAAGGGTTTCCAAGTGGAAAGAACGAATCCTACTCCTAGTAGGATTAGAGTAAGACTCCTCCACCTCCAATTTCGGCCAAACCTTGAGGGTTTGAGGCTGCCTCCTCCCCTCCCTCCCTCCTATATATACTAGAGGTATTAAGGGTTTTTGAGACACACAACTTGAGCCACGTGCTACCCTCTCCTCTAGTTTGTAGTTCTTCCTCTAGATCGGATTTCTGCGGTTCTTAGGCGAAGCCCTGCAGGAATAGATCACCACCATCACCATCGCGCCATCACGCTGTCGGAGAACTCATCTACTTCCCCGTCTCTCTTCCTGGATCGAGAAGGCGGGGGTCGTCATCGATCTGTACCTGTGCTGAACGCGGAGGTGTCGTCCGTTCGGCACTAGATCAGGATGGATCGTGATGGGATCACGGGACGGATCGTGATGAGATCGTGGGACGGGCTGTGATTTGAATCGCAAAGATGTTCCACTACATCCATTTCGTTATATACGCTTCCGCTTAGCGATCTACAAGGGTATGTAGATTCACTCTCCGCTCTCATAGATGATCATCACCATGGATAGGTATTGCGTGTGCGTAGGAATTTTTTTGGTTCCCATGCAACATTCCCCAAACAGTGGCATCATGAGCTAGGTTCATGCGTAGATGATATCTTGAGTATAACACAAAAGAGTTTGTGGGCGTTGATGTTTGATTTGCTGCCCTCCTTAGTCTTTTCTCGATTCGGCAGTATTGTTGGATTGAAGCGGCACGGACTAACCTTACTCATACGCTTACAAGAGACCGGTTTCATCGACTAACATGCAACTTGTTGCATAAAGATGACTGGCGGGTGTCTGTTTCTTCAACTTTAGTTGAATCGGATTTGACCGAGACAGTCCTTGGAGAAGGTTAAATAGCAAATTGCATATCACCGTTGTGGCTTTGCGTATGTAAGATGCGATCATACTAGATACCGATAGCAGCCACGTAAGACATGCAACAACAAATTAGAGGATGTATAACTTGTTTTTGCAGGGTATGCATGTGATGTGGTATGGCCAAAGACATGATATGATATATTGGATGTATGAGATGATCATGTTGTAATAGTTAAATATCGACTTGCACGTCGATGCTACGGCAACCGACAGGAGCCATAGGGTTGTCTTTAAACTAACTTCTGTGCTTGCAGATGCGTTTACTATATTGCTAGATAGTAGCTTTAGTAGTAATAGCATAGATAGCACGACAACCTCGATGGCGGCACAATGATGGATATCATGATGATGGAGATCATGGTGTGGCGCCGGTGACGATGAAGATCATAACGGTGCTTTAGTGATGGAGATCAAGAAGCACAAGATCATGGCCATTCATGTCACTTATGATTTGCATGTGATGTTAATCCTTTTGTGCACCTTATTTTTCTTAGAACGACGGTAGCATTATAAGGTGATCCCTAACTAAAATTTCAAGATAAATTTGTGTTCTCCACGACTATGCACCGTTGCGATAGTTCGACGTTTCGAGACACCACGTGATGATCGGGTATGATAGACTCAATGTTCACATACAACGGGTGCAAAACAGTTGCACACGCAGAACACTCGGGTTAAACTTGACGAGCCTAGCATGTACAAACATGGCCTCGGAACATAAGAGACCGAAAGGTCGAGCATGAATCAGATAGTTGATATGATCAACATGGAGATGTTCACCACTGAAACTATACTCAACTCACGAGATGATCGGACTTGAGTTAGTGGATTTGGATTATGTGCCACTCGAATGACTAGAGGGATGTCTATTTTGAGTGGGAGTTATTAGTAATATGATTAGCTAAACTCAATTATCATGAACATAGTCAAAAGGTCTTTACAAATTATGTTGTAGCTTGCGTTGTAGCTCTACTATTTTTGATATGTTCCTCGAGAAAATTTAGTTGAAAGATGATAGTAGCAATTGCGCGGACTAGGTCCGTAAACTGAGGATTGTCCTCATTGCTGCGCAGAAGGCTTATGTCCTTAATGCACCGCTCGGTGTGCTGAACCTTGAGCGTCGTTTGTGGATGTTACGAACATCTGACATACAAGGTTTTTGATGACTACATGCTAGTTTAGTGTGTAATGCTTAAACATATTAGAATTGAGGCACCGAAGACGTTTTGAACGTCACAGAACATGTGAGATGTTCCAAGAGATGAAATTGGGATTTCATGCTCGTGCCCTTGTTGAGAGGTATGAGACCTCCAACAAGATTCTTTGTCTACAAAGTAAGGGAGAAAATCTCAATCGTTGAGCATGTGGTCAAATTGTTTGAGTGCTACAATCGCTTAAATCGAGTGGGAGTTAATCTTCCAGGTGAGATAGTGATGGTTCTCCAAAGTCACTGCCACCAAGCTACTAGAGCTTCGTGATGAACTATAGCATATCAAGTATAGATATGATGATCCTTAAGCTATTCACGATGTTTGACATCGCGAAAGTAGAAATCAAATAGGAGCATCAGTTGTTGATGGTTAGTAAAACCAGTAGTTTCAAGAAGGGCAAGGGCAAGAAGGGATACTTCATGAAACAGCAAACCAGTTGCTGCTCTAGTGAAGAAACCCAAGGTTGAAGCCAAACCCGAGACTAAGTGCTTATGTTATGAGGGGAATGATCACTGAGGCGGAACTACCCTAGATACTTGGTAGATGAGAAGGCTGGCAAAGTCGACAAAAGTATATTGGATATACCTGATATTGATGTGTACCTTACTAGTACTCCTAGTAGCACGAGGGTATTAGATACCGGTTCAGTTGCTAAGTGTTAGTAACTCGAAATTATAGCTACAGATTAAATGGATACTAGCAAGGGTGAGGTGACAATGTGTGTTGGAATTAATTCTAAGGTTGATGTGATCAAACATCGCACGCTCCCTCTACCATCAGGATTAGTGTTAAACCTAAATAATTATATGGTGTTTGCGTTAATCATGAACATGATTAGATCGTTTTTATTGCAATACGATCATTCATTTAAAGAGAATAATGGTTATTCTATTTGCTTGAATAAATACCTTCAATGGTTTATTGAATCTCGATCGTAGTGCTACACATGTTCATAATATTGATGCCAAAAGATACAAAGTAGTAATGATAATACCACTTACTTGTGGCACTGCCGCTTGAGTCATGTTGGTATAAAATGCATGAAGAAGCTCCATGCTGATGGATCTTTGTACTCACTCATTTTTGAAACGTTTGATACATGCAAACCATACCTATTGGTATAAACGCATGAAGAAACTCCATGCAGATGGATCATTTGGACTCAATCACTTGAGACATGCAAATCACACCACATGGGCAAGATGACTGAAGGCCTCGTTTTCGAGTGAGATGGAACTAGAAAGTAACTTATTGGAAGTAATAAATTTGGATGTATGCAGTCCAATGAGTGCTGAGGCACGCAGTGGATATCGTTATGTTCTTACTTCACAGATGATTTGAGTAGATACTAGTGTATTTGCTTGATGAAACACATGTCTGAATTATTGAAAGGTTCAAGTAGTTTCAAAGTGAAGTTGAAGATCGTCTTGAGAAGAGTGTAACATGTCTACGATATGATCATAGAGATGAATATCTGAGTTGCGAGTTTGGTACACAATTAAGACAAATGTGAAAATTGTTTCACATCTCATGCCACCTAGAACACCATAGTGTGATCGTGTGTCCGAACGTCATAGTCGCGTCCTATTTGATATGGTGCATACTATGATGTCTCTTATCGAATTACCACTATCGTTTATGGGTTATGCATTAGAGACAACCACATTCACTTTAAATAGGGCACCACGTATTTCCGTTGAGATGACACCGTATGAGCTATGGTTTGGAGAAACCTAAGCTGTTGTTTCTTAAAATTTTGGGGTTGCGATGCTTATGTGGAAAAGTTTCAGCATGATAAGCTCGAACCCAAAGAGGATAAATGCATCTTCATAGGACACCCAAAACAGTTGGGTATACCTCCTATCTCAGATCTGGAAGCAAAGTGTTTGTTTCTAGAAATGGGTCCATTCTCGAGGAAAAGTTTCTCTCAAAAGAATTGAGTGGGAGGGTGGTGGAACTTGATGAGGTTATTGAACCGTCACTTCAACCAGTGTGTAGCAGGGCGCAGGAAGTTGTTCCTGTGGCGCCTACGCTAATTGAACTGGAAACTGATGATAATGATCATAAAGCTTCGGATCAAGTTACTAAAAACCTCGTAGGTCGACAAGGTCGCGTACTGCTACAGAGTGGTACGGTAACCCTATCTTAGAGGTCATGTTGTTGAACAACAATGAACCTACGAGCTATGGAGAAGCGATGGTGGGCCCGGACTCCGGCAAATGGCTGGAGGCCATGAAGTCCGAGAGAGGACCAGTGTATAAGAACAAAGTGTAGACTTTGGAAGAACTACTTGATGGTCATAAAACTATTAAGTACATATGGATCTTTAAAAGGAAGACAATTGATGATGGTGAAAACTCACCATTAAGAAAAGCTCGACTAGCCGCAAAGATGTTTCCGACAAGTTCAAAGAGTTGACTATGATGAGACTTTCTCACTCGTAGCGATGCTAAAAGTCTGTTGGAATTCTGTTAGCAGTTGCTACATTATTTATGAAATATTGCACACAGGATGTCAAAACATTGTTTCCTCGACGGTTTCCTTGAGGAAAGGTTGCACGTGATACAACCAGAAGGTTTTGTCGATCCTAAGGATGCTAGCAAGTATGCAAGATCCAGCGATCCTTCTATGGACTCATGCAAGCATCTCGGAGTTGGAATATATGCTCTGATGTGATGATCAAAGCTTTTGGGTTTATACAAGGTTTATGAGAAACTTGTATTTCCAAAGAAGTGAGTGGGAGCACTATAGAATTTCTGGTAAGTATATGTGGTTGACATATTGTTGATCGAAAGTAATGTAGAATTTCTGGAAAGCATAAAGGGTTGTTTGAAAGGAGTTTGTCAAAGGAAAACCTAGATAGAGCTACTTGAACATTGAGCATCAAGACCTATAGAGATAGATCAAAACTCTAAATAGAACTTTCAATGAAATGCATGCCTTGACAAGTTTTTGAAGGAGTTCAAAATAGATCAGCAAAGAAGGAGTTCTTGGGTGTGTTGTAAGGTGTGAATTTGAGTAAGACTAAAAGCCCGACCATGGCAGAAGAAAGATAAAGGACGAAGGTCGTCCCCTATGCCTTAGTCGTAGCCTCTAAAGTGTGCCATGCTATGTACCGCACCTGATGTGTGTCTTGCCATGAGTTTGTCAAGGGGTACAAAGAGTGATGCAGGATTGATTCACTGAACAGCGGTCAAAGTTATCCTTAATAACTTGTGGACTAAGGAATTTTTCTCGATTATGGAGGTTATTAAAGAGTTTGTCGTAAAGGGTTATGTCGATGCAAGCTTTGACACTAATCCGAATAACTCTCAGTAGTAAACCGGATTCGTATAGTGGAGCAATCATTTGGAATAGTTCCAAGTGGCACATAGTAGCAGCATCTATAGGAAGACATAGAGATTTGTAAAGCACACATGAATCTGAAAGATTCAGATCCGTTGACTAAAAACCTCTCTCACAAGAAAGACATGATCGAACCCCAGAACTGTATGTGTGTTAGATTCATTACAATCACATAGTGATGTGAACTAGATTATTAACTCAAGTGCAAGTGGGAGACTGTTGGAAATATGCCCTAGAGGCAATAATAAATTGGTTATTATTATATTTCCTTGTTCATGATAATCGTTTATTATCCATGCTAGAATTGTATTGATTGGAAACTCAAATACTTGTGTGGATACATAGACAACACACTATCCCTAGTGAGCCTCTAGTTGACTAGCTCGTTGATCAAAGATGGCCAAGGTTTCCTGGCCATAGGCAAGTGTTGTCACTTGATAACGGGATCGCATCATTAGGAGAATGATGTGATGGACAAAACCCAAACTATAAACGTAGCATATGATCGTGTCGGTTTATTGCTACTGTTTTTCTGCATGTCAATGTATCTGTTCCTATGACCATGAGATCATGCAACTCCCGGACACCGGAGGAATACCTTGTGTGTATCAAACGTCGCAACGTAATTGGGTGACTATAAAGGTGCTCTACAGGTATCTCCAAAGGTGTCTGTTCGGTTGGCATGAATCGGGACTAGGATTTGTCACTCCGTATGACGGAGAGGTATCTCGAGGCCCACTTGGTAATACAACATCACAATAAGCCTTGCAAGCAATGTGAATAAGGAGTTAGCCACGAGATCTTGTATTACGGAACGAGTCAAGAGACTTGCCGATAACGAGATTGAACTAGGTATAGAGATATCGATGATCGAATCTCGGGCAAGTAACATATGGAAGGACAAAGGGAACAACATACGGGATTAACTGAATCCTTTACATAGAGGTTCAACAGATAGAGATCTTCGTAGAATATGTAGGAGCCAATATGGATATCCACGTCCCACTATTTGTTATTGACCGGAGAATGTCTCATGTCATGTCTGCATCGTTCTCGAACCCGCAGGGTCTGCACACTTAAGGTTCAGTAACCGAAAGCTGTTCGGAGTCCCGGATGAGATCCCGGACGTCACGACAAGCTCCAAAATGGTCCGGAGGTAAAGATTGATATGTAAGAAGTCCTGTTTTGGTCACCTGAAAAGTTTTGGGCTCGTCGGTAGTGTACCGGGAGTGCTGGGAGGGTATCGAGGACCATCAGGAGGGGTGTCACGCCCGAGGGGCCTTATGGGATGTGGGAGGATACAAACCAGCCCCTAGTGGGTTTGAGGCTGCCTCCTGCTACGGGATGTGGGGCCTTATGGGATGTGGGAGGATACATAAGCTCCCACTATGTCCCATGATGTTTGAGAGGCAAACCTTGAGGGTTTGAGGCTGCCTCCTGCTACGGCAACAGACAGTAGCGCTAGAGATTGACACGTTGACGGAGGCTGGGCTTGCGTTGGTTTTTCCCTTGAAGAGGAAAGGGTGGTGCAGCACAGGAGCAGTAAGTATTTCCCTCAGTTTGAGAACCAAGGTATCAATCCAATAGGAGAATCTCGTCAAGTCCAGAGTACCTGCGCAAACACAAACGAGTTTGCACCCAACGCTATAAAGGGGTTGTCAATCCCTTCAAGATTGATTGCAAAGTGAGATCTGAAGACGGAAAGTGCAACGAAGTAAAAGAGTAAGGCTGAAAATATGGTGTGGAGTAGACCCGGGGGCCATAGTGTTCACTAGAGGCTTCTCTCAAAATAGCAAATATTATGGTGGGTGAACAAAATACTATCGAGCAATTGATAGAACCGGGCAAAGTCATGACGATATCTAAGGCAATGATCATACATATAGGCATCACGTCCGAGACAAGTAGACCGATACTTTCTGCATCTACTACTATTACTCCACACATCGACCGCTATCCAGCATGCATCTAGTGTATTGAATTCATGACAAACAGAGTAACGCCTTAAGCAAGATGACATGATGTAGAGGGATAATCTCAAACCAATGATGAAAACCCCATCATTTTACCCTTGATCGTAACAACATGATGCGTGTCTCGCTACCCCTTCTGTCACTTGGTGAGGTCACCGCACGGTATGAACCCAAAATCAAGCACTTCTCCCATTACAAGAATCATAGATCTAGTTGGCCAAACAAAACCCACAACTCGAAGAGAATTACAAGGATATGAAATCATGCATAAGAGAGATGAGAAGAAACTCAAATAAGATTCATAGATAATCTGATCAAAAATCCACAATTCATCAGATCTCGACAAGCACACCACAAAAGAAGATTACATCGGATAGATCTCCATGAAGATCATGGAGAACTTTGTATTGAACATCCAAGAAAGAGAAGAAGCCATCTAGCTACTAGCTATGGACCCGTAGGTCTATGGTGAACTACTCCCGCATCATCAGAGAGGTCATGGTGTTGATGAAGAAGCCCTCCGTATCTGAATCCCCCTCCGGAAGGGCACCAGAACGTGCCCGAGATGGGATCTTGTGGAGACAGAAGCTTGCAGCGGCGGAAAAGTATTTTCGATGATCTCCTGATTTTTTCTGGGATTTTAGGGAATATATAGGCGGAAGACCTAGGGCAGAGGTGGCCCAGCGAGCCCACAAGCCTGGGAGGCGCGGGCCCCCCTGACCGCGGCTAGGGGGCTTGTGGGGTCCCTGGTGGCCCCCTGCCCTGATTCTCAAGTTCCCCGATCTTCTTCTGTTTCAGAAAAAATCTTTTTGGAATTTTCGTTCCGTTTGGACTCCGTTTAAAATCCTCCTTTGAAAGGGGTCAAAAACACGGAAAAAATAGGAACTGGCACTTGGCACTGAGTTAATAAGTTAGTCCCAAAAAAGATATAAAAGGCATACAAAACATCCAAAGTTCGACAAGATAATAGCATGAAACCATCAAAAATTATAGATACGTTGGAGACGTATCAAGCATCCCCAAGCTTAACTCATGCTCGTCCTCGAGTAGGTAAGTGATAAAGACTGAATTTTTGATGTGGAATGTTACCTAGCATAGTTGTCCTTTGTAACTTCTTTCACGTGACATGAATGTTCAGATCCGTAAGATTCAAAACAATAGTTTTCTATTGACATGAAAACAATAATACTTCAAGAAAACTAGCAAAGTAATCATGAACTTTCGAAATAACAAGGCAAAAGAAAGTTATCCCTACAAAATCATATAGTCTGGCTATGCTCCATCATCCTCACACAACTAATTTAAATCATGCACAACCCCGGTATTGGCTAAGTAATTGTTTTAACACTCTTACTTTCTCAAACCTTTTTATAACTATCATGCAATACATGAGCGTGAGCCATGGATATAGCACTATAGGTGGAATAGAGTGTGGTGGCGGTTGTGAGACAAAAAAGGAGGAGATGGTCACATTGACTCGGCGTATAAAAGGGTTATGGAGATGCCCATTAATAGATATCAATGTGAATGAGTAGGGATTGCCATACAAAGGGTGCACTAGAGCTATAAGTATGTGAAAGCTCAAAAGGAGAACTAGTGGGTGTGCATCCAACTTCCTTGCTCACGAAGACCTAGGGTAATTTTGAGGAAGCCCATCATTGGAATATGCAAGACAAGTTATATAATGAAGATTCCCACTAGCATATGGTGGTGACGAAACGAGAGGCTCTCAATCATGAAGAACATGGTGCTATTATGAAGCACAAGTGTGGAAAAAGATAGTAGCATTGTCCCTCCTCTCTTTCTCTCTCTCTTTTTCTTATTTGGGCTCTTGGGACTCTCTTTTTTACTTGGGCTCTTAGGCCTCTTTTTTTTATTTCCTCACATTGGACAATGCTCTAATAATGATGATCATCACACTTTTATTTACTCACGGCTGAAAGCTTAGAGCGATGGTGACTTTATAGGAAATGGTTCCGGCAGTGTACCGGGATGTGCAATGTTCTAGCTTGGCGTATGACGTTGAAACATCTTGCTAGCTGTCTTACGATCATGCAATGGCAATATGAGAGTGACGGCACAAGTCATGAGACGGAATGGTGGGAGTTGCATGGCAATATATCTCGGAATGGCTATGAAAATGCCATAGTAGGTAGGTATGGTGGCTGTTTTGAGGAAGGCATATGGTGGGTTTGTGCACCGGCGAGAATTGCGCGACACTAGAGAGGCTAGCAATGGTGGAAGGTGAAAGTGCATCTATACCATGGACTCACATTAGTCATGAAGAACTCACATACTTGTTGCGTAAGTTTTTATTAGTAATCGAAATAAAGTGCTAAACGCATACTCCTAGGGGAAGGGTTGATAGGTGTTAACCATCGCGCGATCCCGACCTCAACACAAAGGATGACAATCAATAGATCAATTATGCTCCGACTTCCTAACATAGCGGTTCACCATACGTGCATGCTACAGGAATCACTAACTTCAACACAAGTATTTCTAGATTCACAACACCTTACTAACATAACTCTTAATATTACCAAATCCACGTCTCAAAACTAATTGAGAGGAATCAAGACTTCTATTTCTACTCAATGCACATGAAGATGGAGGTTTTTGTATCCTCTTTCAGTACCTATCACCTTTAGGACTACTTTCATAGCACAAGCCAACTACCAAGTTACGCACCGCCGTGCTCTAAAAGATCTAAGTGAAGCACATAGAGCAAAATTATCTAGCTCAAAAGATATAAGTGAAGCACTATGAGCATTCTAGCAAAATCACGATGAGTGCATGTCTCTATCAAAGGGTGTGCAGCAAGGATGATTGTGACACAACAAAAATAAAAGACTCCTACGATACAAGACGCTCCAAGCAAAACACATATCATGTGGTGAATAAAAAATATAGCTCCATGTAATGTTACCGATGGATTGAAGACGAAAGAGGGGATGCCTTCCCGGGGCATCCCCAAGCTTAGGCTTTTTGGTGTCCTTGAATTTGGATTGGGATGCCTTGGGCATCCCCAAGCTTGAGCTCTTTCCACTCCTTATCTCTTTGTCCATGAGAACATCACCCAAAACTTGAAAACTTCACAACACAAAACTTAAACAGAAACTCATGATACATTAGCACAAGAAAACAAACTACCACCTCTTTAGGTACTGTAGAAATCTTGATATCTATTTATATTGGTGTTAGATTACTGTATTCTCACTTTTCCATGGCTAGTACCCCTCGATACTATCCATAATTTAGCAAAACAAGCAACCAACTCAACAAAAACAAAATCTGTCAAAAACAGATCAGTCTGTAGCCATCTGTATACTTAGTATACTTATGTTACCTCAAAAATTCTAAATAATTGCGACAGCCTGGGCAAAAGGCATATCAACCGGCAACAAAAAGAATCAACTCAAAAGCTCTTTCTGAATAAAAATGAAAAATAATCTCGTGAGCGAATAGTTTGTGTCTTTTTCCAGCAGGATAAAACAACCATCACCAAGACTAGTCATAAAGGTTTTACTTGGCTCAAACACAAAAAGAAACACAAAAGACACTATCATAACAGAATTATTTTGTTGGGGACGCAACGAAACAGAAAGAAAAAGATAAATTCATTGGGTTGCCTCCCAACAAGCGCTATTGTTTAACGCCCTTAGCTAGGCATAAGGCGATAGAATGACGTATCGTCGTCTTTGGTGCTCAAACCATAAGTAGCCCTCATCATGGATTCATAAGGCAATCTTATTTTCTTTCTAGGAAAGTGCTCCATGCCCTTCTTTAAAGGAAATTGAAATCTAATACTCCCTTCCTTCATATCGATGATAGCACCGATAGTCCTTAGGAAAGGTCTACCAAGAATAATAGGGCATGTAGGATTGCAATCAATGTCAAGCACAATGAAATCCACGGGTACATAGTTCCTATTTGCAATAATAAGAACATCATTGATCCTTCCCATGGGTTTCTTTACAGTAGAATCCGCAAGACGCAAATTAAGATAACACTCCTCAATCTCATTAAGACTTTGGAATCGTGGAAACACTAGCACCCAAATCACAAAAAGCATTGCATTCATAGTTTTTGATTTTGATTTTGATAGTAGGTTCCCACTCATCATGAAGCTTTCTAGGGATAGAGACTTCCAATTCAAGTTTCTCTTCAAGAGATTTTATCATGGCTTCGACGATATGATCGGTAAAGGCCTTGTTTTGGCTATAAGCATGTGGAGATTTTAGCATGGATTGCATCAAGGAAATGCATTCAATCAAGGAGCAACTATCATAATTGAATTCCTTGAAATCCAAAGTAGTAATTTCATTACTACTCAAAGTTTTAATATCTTCTACTCCACTTTCAAAGCTTTTAGCATCACGATAGATGGACTCCGAATTATTGGGGCGTTTTTCAACCAAGGTGGATTCATATCCAGCCCCATCATCATTAGGTTTGACACAAGAAAACAAAGATTCAATGGGAGTCAGACCAAGCACTTAAGATCTTCGTGATTCTTATCACGAGAACACGCCTTTTTAAGCCATTCATGTCTAGCACGAATTTGGGCGGTTCTTTCTTTGCTCTCACTCATGCAAACACGCATAGCTTTTAAAGTTTCATCCATGTTGATCTTGGGAGGAGCACATCTAACTTTCAAAGCATCAATATCACTAGACATTCTATCAATGCTCTTAGCCAAATCGTCAATTTTGAGTAGTTTTTCCTCTATGGACACATTGAAAATCTTTTGTGAGTTGATAAACTCTTTGATATTACTCTCTAGATCAGAGGGTAATCTATTGTAATTTCCATGAGTATTGTTGTAGGAGTTGCCAAAGTTATTAGAGGAGTTACTAGGAAAGGGCCTAGGAACATAGTTTCCTATAGAAGCATTGTTGTTGCCAAAATTATTCCTACCAACAAAATTAACGTCCAAGCTAGCGTTGCTACTCTCAATCAAGGAAGACAAGGGCATATCATTAGGATCTAAAGGAGCACTTATATTAGCAAGCAAATTCATTAACTCATCCATCTTAGCACTCAACGAGTTAATTTCTTCTATAGCATGTACCTTCTTACTAGTAGGTGACCGTTTAGTGTGCCACTGAGAGTAGTTCGTCATGATATTGTCTAAGAGTTTTCTGGCTTCTCTAACGTGATTTACATGAATGTTCCACCTGAGGCGGAGTCCAAGATATTTCTAGAAGCGAAATTCAAGCCAGCGTAGAAGATTTGTATAATCATCCAAAGACGCAAGCCATGAGCGGGACAATTCCTAATCATCAGTTTCATTCTCTCCCAAGATTGTGCAACATGTTCATGATCAAGTTGCTTAAAATTCATGATATCATTACGGAGAGAGATAATCTTAGCCGATGGAAAATACTTGGATATATAAGAAACTTTGCACTCACTACAGGAATTAGCTTCTTTGCCGTCTGCCATCCCGGACGGCGAAGAGAATATCACACACGGCAAAGAATCTCACGGCCGGCAAAATTTCTGCGTCAGCCTACGACGGCATTGTAGCTTCTTTGCCGTCTGTCTCCCCAAAGCGGACGGCAAAGAGCTTTGCCGTCAGCTTCTCATAGGAGCTGTCGGCAAAGTGGTCGAGACGGCAGCCGACAGGCGTTGCCTCCGTTAGGGGCTAACGGAGGCTTTGCCGTCTGCCTCCCCCATCTTCTTTGTCATCTACCTCCCCCCCTCTTCTTTGCCGTCTGCCTCCCCCCTCTTCTTTGCCGTCTTCCTCCACCTCCTCCCCCCCTCCACTCTTTGCCTCTGCCTACCCCTCCTCCCCCTCTGTGCCCTCTTCTTTGTTGTCTGCCCCCCTGGAAGTAGACGGCAAAGATACTATATGGCCAGCTGCTGCTGCCCAGGTTGCACAGCTGGGCGCCACGTGGCACCTTTGCCGTCGGTCAGCTAATGGCAAAGGCCTTTGCCATGAGCTGGCAGACGGCAAAGGGCCTATATTGTCACATTTTTGTTTATTTTTTTCTATTTCACATCACATATACATATAATTCATAGCACATATACGATAAATAGGTCACAACACATATATGATATACATATAAAGCTCATCAATGCCATTTGTTCATCAACGTACATCCCATATATGAAAAGAACCAACACATACAAAGTTTCATCCATATATACATACATATAGTTGCACATATATTGTTCATCCATATATAGATATACATATAGTTCCACATTGTTCATCAACTCAAATAAAAACAAAAACTAAAGCACTCCAATGCCGGCTTCCATGCATGTAGTACATCCAATCTGCAAATTGGGAATAAGAAAGTTAGATGAAGAAGAACAACAACATATATATGACAAATAAGATAAATTGAAGAAGAAAGAGAATAAGCAAGAAGAGAACAAGGAGAAGAAAAACAAGAAGGAGGAGGAGGAGGAGGAGGAGGAGGGGAAGGGGAAGGAGAAAGAGAAGGAGGAGGAGAAGAAGAAAAAGCAAAGAGAATAAGAAGGAGAAGAAGGAGGAGAAGAAGGAGAAGAAGGAGGAGAGAAGAATAAGGAGAAAAGGAGGGCTCCTTCTCCTTCTTCTCCTCCTTCTCCTTCTTCTTCTCTTCTTATCCTCCTCCTTCTTCTTCTTCTCCTTCTCCTTCTCCTTCTCTTCTTCTTCTCTTCTTCTTGTTCTTCTTCCTTCTTTTCATTTCTCCTTTTCTACTCTTCTTGGAGCTAAATTAGCTAACCATGTCTTTTTGGAGCTAAATGGGCTAATTATATCATTATAGAGGAAAACAAGCTAACTATATAATATTAATGAGCTAACCAAGGTTCTTATGCCATTTTGAGCTTATAATGTCTTTTAGGAGCTAAATTGGCTAATTATGTAATTGTTGGGGAAATTAAAGCAAGGAGAATATGAAAGAGGAGAAGAAAGAGGAGGAGGAGGTGAAGCAGAAGAAATAAAGAAGAAGGAGGAGAAGGAGGAGGAGGGGAAGGACTATAAGGTCCTTGGCCTTCTCCTCCTTCTCCTCCTCCTCCTCCTCCTCCTCCTCCTTCTTCTCTTCTTATTCTTCTTCTTTCTTTTCATTTTTCCTATTTCTTCTCCTCTTCTCCTCTTCTCCTCTTCTTGGAGCTAAATTAACTAACTATGTCCTTTTGGAGCTAAATGGGCCAATTATCCCATTTTAGAGGAGAACAAGCTAAGATATAATATTAATGAGCTAACCAAGGTTCTTATGCCATTTTGAGGTTATTATGGCATTTTGGAGCTAAATTGGCTAATTATGTCATTGTTGGGGAAATTAAGGCAAGGAGAATATGAAAGAGGAGAAGAAAGAGGTGGAGGAGGAGAAGAAGAAGAAATAAAGAAGAAGGAGGAGAAGGAGGAGGTGGAGGAGAAGGACTAGAAGGTCCTTGGCCTTCTCCTCCTCCTCCTCCTCCTCCTCCTCCTCCTTCTTCTCTTCTTCTTCTTCTTCTTTCTCTTCTTCTTTTTGTTCTTCCTTTTCATTTCTCCCTGTACCCTTCCCCTTCTTCCGCGGCCACCACCTCTCCGTGTACCCTTCCCCTTCTTCCCTACCCGACCAGCACCTCTCCTAGTGGGAAATGCCACCGACGAAGAAGAACCCACGGGTGGTGTCGACGGACTGTTTGCCAAGTCCCTAAGGAGAGATAGGGGTGGAAGGGAAGTACAACCCCTCGTGCCGGGCGCGTGGGAAGAACCCGTCGAGCAATCTGGACCAGCGCCCACCATCTTTCAACACCTGGTGACCTGCCATGATAAAGATTAAAAGAAATTAGTACAACATAAAAAAATGAATAACTCACATGAATAATAATATGTACATGAATAATAAAGATTAATATATATATATAATTTATGTTGTAAATCTTGCAAACTAATAATCATCATCAATAAATGCATCATCATCATCACTATCACGCATGTCTTCATGAATGACGTGCTCGTCGGGTTCAACGGCGTGAAGTTGTGAAAGGCCTTTCTTTAATCGTTGAAGCATTGATAGGTCATCCGCATCAGTAACCTCTACGAGTTCCAGGTATTCTGGTTCCGGCTCAGGGCTGGAGTCAGATTCATTGTCGTTGTCTACTTCCATGTTCATGGGTGAAGCACGGCAGTTCTTGAAACGTTTCTTGGAAAGACGTGTTTCTTGGAAGAATTCTCCATCATATGTGTCTGGGTTAATGTGATGTTCATAATCCTGTTCATTTGGGAGAGGTGGTCTCACATGTGGCGGCACTTCATAAACAACATACCAACCTTCCAGATTCTTATCCGTTTGGCATGCCCACAGTAGATACAAAACTTGGGTCGCCTGTTGAGCCGTAATATAGACATCGGGAACATCTAAATGGGTATTTGGATTGATTTCGACTAGTCCTATATGTTCATGAGTCCTTCTAGTCTCATTCGGCTGGAACCAATAACATTTGAAGACTACGATGTTCAGTGGGTTTTCACCATAGAATTGAAGTTCATAAATTGCTTCAACTCTTCCATAATACTCGATAACACCTTCGCCGATAACAGAGACACCACATTTTGTAGATTTCTGGTCGGGCATAGATAGCTCTTTGCCAAAGGTATGAAAGAGATACCCGTTGATGTTGTATTTCTCAAATGAACGGACCTTATAGTCAAAACCATTAGCAACTTGTCTCAATTCGGCGTCCATAGACTCTGAATTAGCCTACAAGTTTAATATGAAATGATTGTTGCATTAGCCGCAAGTTAGACCAAGAAATGAAATGGTCCATTATTAATAATTACCGTTTTTTGAACCAAGAGATGAAACCGGGATAGTCGCCTCCTGTCTTTGACAGAAGCTCATACTCTTCGACGGAATCATTTTCGATCACCGCTACATCCGAGAATTTGGCGACGTAATGGCTGTTTGAAATATCCGGGAATAAGAGCAGTTCAAATGAATTAGAAGTTACGGGAAAATGTGCTCAGAACTCACTCGATGTACGGCCGCACTTCTGTTAGGTTGTTGAAGATATACAACAAAATGTTCCGCCATTCTTCGACATCCAACGTTATTGGTTTCGAAGCACCGGCTGGTGCGACCTTCCCTTTGAATAGGCTGAGGTTGCACCCACCTTTTTTAGGGTCTGCATCATTGTCCCGAGGCTTCGGATTATGCAAATGATTATTTTTCGCTTTGTAGTGTGTTGTCACAAAGTTTGCCACCTCCTCAGTAATGAATGCCTCAGCCATCGATGCTTCAATTCTACGCTTATTTTTACATTTAGCTCGAAGGGTCTTCTGCATCCTCTCAGTAGCATAGCACCAATGATCTTGCACGGGCCCGCCCAATCTTGCCTCGGTCGGTAGATATAAAATCAAATGCTGCATTGGATTAAAGAAGCCCGATGGAAAGATCTTCTCTAACTTGCACAACAACTCCGGTGCAAACTCCTCCATGTCTTCTACCACGCCAGGCGACAAATTCTTTTGCACAAAGAACACGGAAGAAATAGCTCAGCTCCGCCAGTACTAGCCATTCATCCTCAGGAATAAAGCCACGTAACATCACCGGCATTACCCGCTCTAGCCATATGTGCCAATCATGACTCTTGAGACCAAAGACTTTTAATTTTTCAAGACTCGCTCCCCTCTTTAGATTCGCTTCATACCCATCGGGGAACATCAAGTGCATTTTGACCCACAAGATAATTTCCCTCATAGCTGGAATTCCAAGATTAAACCAGGCCTTTGGCTTCGACCACTTCTGCTTTCCTTTGCCTTCTCGCATGTTTTGTAACGGTCTATGACATAGTGTCTCTTGATCGACTCTAGCCTTAGTATTATCCTTTGTCTTCCCATCTATGTCGAACAATGTACCAAAAATAGCCTCTCCGATATTCTTTTCAGTGTGCATCATGTCAATATTGTGTGGAAGAAGGAGGTCTTTGAAGTAAGGAAGATCCCAGAAGCATGGCTTGTGAGTCCAGGCGTGTTTTGAATTATACCCCTTGAAATACCCTGGACACTCTGGATCAGGCTCGAGGGCGTTTAACTGATCTAGGATCTGTTGGCCTATGAACGCAGGTGGTGCCAAGTTTTTGACAACTTTACCTTTGGTAAAGTTCTTCTTGTCTTTTCTGAACTGATGGACAGGATCGAGGAACTGTCTATGCAAGTCAAAGCAAGAATACTTCCGACCATCCTGCAACCAATGAAACCGAAGAGCTGCCTTGCATTGGGGGCACGGGAATCTTCCATGCACACACCATCCAGAGAATAGCGCATACACTGGAAGTCATGCATAGAGTACATGTACCACACATGCATTTTGAAGTTTTCTTTTCTAGCGGCATCGTATGTCTTGACCCCATTATCCCAAGCTTCTTCCAATTCATCCTTAAGCGGTTGCAGGTACACATTCATATTCTTCCCCAGATAAATTGGGCCCTGGAATTATCAACGTCAGAAATATGTTCTTTCTTTGCATAATCTGCCCGGGGGGAGATTGAGTGGAATGACAAATACAGGCCAATAACTGTATTGGGTTAACGTCATGCCGAAGGGATTAAAAACATCCGTGGCGGCACAGACTCGAGGATTCCTTGGATCTACCGCTTTATCCTGATGCAATCCATCAAAATGTTTCCACGCTTCCCCATCCGATGTGTGTACCACCATCTTATTCCCATCGGCATCTAGTTCAGTTCTTTTGCCCAATTTGTGCCATGTCATCTGTCTGGCTGTCTCTTCGACCATGAAAAGACGTTGAAGTCTTGGTACGATTGGCATATACCAAAGAACACTAACTGCGATTTTGGTCTGCCTCTTCTCACCCATACCGTTGTCTACCACAAGATACCTGCAAGACTCGCAATTGGGACAATAGACCAAGTGTGCATACTCCTTCCTAAATAAGACACATCCTTTCTCACATGCATCTATCTTCTCATAGGGCATCTTAAGTACACGAAGTATTTTGTCTGAATGGTACAGGTTTGCAGGCATGACATTGCCTTTGGGTAGGAAGCGTCCAAATAGTGTCATCATCGCGTCGTAGCATTCTCTTCCCAAGTTGAACTGAGCCTTCAGAGCCATTACTTGTGCAATTGCATCCAGGTGACAGAGCTCAGTGTGCTCATGGAGAGGACGTTTTGAAGACTCCAACATTTCATAAAAGGCCTTTGCAGATTCCTCCATCTCATCTTCCGAATCCCGAGCATCATCAAAGTCTTGCACCATGTCTTCGATCCTGGTATCATGCTCGTCCGTGCGACGACGGACCACCTCAGCTCTTGTGCGTTGTATAGACTCACCATGAAAGGTCCACACCGTATAATTAGGCTTAAAACCCCTCCTCTGCAAGTGTTTAATCATTACAGCCTCTGTCGTCTTTTTATAGTTGTCGCATCCAGGACAGGGGCAATAGTTTCTTTGCTGGCCATTTGCGAATGCGGCTTTCACAAATTCCTTTGTTTTTACAAACCATTCTTTCGTCATCTCTTTCTGACTAGGGTGACCCGTATAGATCCACGCACGGTCACTCATCTTGCCTAGCTACTAAAGACAAAAGAAATATATTTATATATAATTTAGCATTTATATTCATCGGTTAATCAGGTTCGCCATTTTATTACGTCCAGGCAACCTACATGCTAATAGGTAAAGATAGGTCCTAATCCCACCCGAGTATGTGTAGATTGGGTTCGTTTTCCCATGCTCTGCTCCGGATCCAACGCAAAATTTTGGCAGCACCTCCGTGCTGTTCTCCTGATACACGTCTCCACAATAAACAGAGAGGATGTGCATCCGGAGAACAACAGGGAGGCACTGACGAAATTCTGCATTGGATCCAGGGCACAGCATACGGGGAAATGAACCCAATCTACACGTACTCGAGATGTCCATGGATAATGTTGGACAATTTGAACGGATGGCGGTTATAAATATGCAAAGACATGCATATTTATAGATTTCGCCCTTTCAAACGGGAGACGCATACTGGTCACGCATACTGATAAATTAATTTAATTACCTAAATCTAGAAAGTTTCATCCAGAAACCGAGCCATAGTAAATGAAGGGGCAGGGAAGAGATGAAATTTGTACTCACCCATGAATGCAGGGGCGGAGCTCGTACAATGCACGGGCAGGTCTTCGCACAACAGACCTCACAGCGACGAGACAACTATCACATGTAAATCCACCCGATCAACACAAATATTCTAATTATGTTATTTTAGAGGAAACCAAGTTAAGAATATAATATTCACGAGCTAACCAAGGTTTTTATGCTATTTTGTAGCTAAATGGGCTAATTATGTCATTGTTGGGGAAAATAAGGTAAGGAGAATAAGATAGAGGAGAAGAAAGAGGAGGAGGAGGAGAAGAAGAAGAAGAAATCAAGAAGAAGGACAAGGAGGAGGATGAGAAGAAGGAGGAGAAGAAGGAGGAGGAGGAGAAGGTATTCTTCTTCTCTTCTTCTCTTCTTCTTCTCTTCTTCTTCTCTTCTTCTTTCTTCTTCTTTCCGTCTTCTCCTTATTTTTGTCTTCTCCTCCTCCTCCTCCTCTTCTTCTTCTTCTTCTTCTTCTCCTCCTCCTCTTCTCCTCTTATTCTCCTCCTCCTCTTCTTCTTCTTCCTATTCATTCTATTAAGCTAACTAACTAACTAACCTAACTAACCAAGCTAACTAAACCTATCGCTAAACCTAGATAGCACTAAACAGCAAAAAAATAACAAAAACAGAATCTACCACTATAACAAAAACATAATCTACCACTAAGTAACTAAAAAAGAATCTAGCTACCACTTAATACCAAAAAATAAAAAATCAACTTCTTCTTCTTTTTTCTCTTCTTCTCCTTGTTATTTTTTCTTATTCCCTTCTTCTTTACTTCTTCTCCTTCTTATTTTTTTTCTTCTCTTCTTCTTCTTCTTCTTCTTCTTCTCCTTCTTATTTTTTCTTCTCGTCCCCCTCCTCCTCCTCTTCTCGTCCTCCTCCTCCTCCTCTTCTCCTCTTCTCCTCCTCCACCTAACTAACCAAGCTAACTAACTAACCTAACTAAAACTACTAAAATAACTAAATCTACCACTAAAACTACTAACCTAACTAAAACTACTAACCTAACTAAATCTACCACTAAAACTACTAACAATAACAACAACTAAAACTACTAAAACTACTAAAAATAATAAAAACTACTAAAAAATAATGCGGGTGGGGGTGGGGGGTGGGGGTGTGGGGGCTCACCAGGAGGGGCGGCTGTGGAGGGGCCGGGGTGATGGGGGTGGCGGGGCGGTGCCGGGGATGGCGGCGCGACGGTGGTGGGGCAGCGGCAGCGGGGGCGAGGTGGGGCACCGGCAGGACGATGGTGGTGGCGCGACGGTGGTGGCGGGGGCGACAGGGGCGGCGGCGGGGGCGACAGGGGCGGCGGCGCGACGGGGGCGGCGGCTTGACGGTGGTGGTGGCGGCCAGTGTGCGTCGTGTATTGGGAGAGAGAGAGAGGGGCGCACGGGGTGACCGTTATAGAGAGAGAGAGAGAGGGGCGGGGTGGGGGGGGGGGAAGGAGACGTTAATAGAGTTAGAGCATTGCCGTCTGCCTCCGGACTCTTTGCCGTCCGCTAGCAGACGACAAAGAAGGGTCTTCAGTTTGACCTAACCACCCCGCGGTCAGGTGGGCCCATCTACATCTTTGCCGTCTGTCTCCGGACTCTTTGACGTCCGCTAGCAGACGACAAAGATGTGACTGATGGCAAAAAGACTATATGCCATCAGCCTGTGCTTTGCCGTCTGTTTTGCTGTAGCTGACAGCAAAGACACTCTTTGCCATCAGCTAGCAGATGGCAAAGACTAGGTAGATGGCAAAAAACTGATTTCCACTAGTGACTTATCCCAAGAATCAATACTATTTTTGGGAAAGACGAAAATGAAGTTTTTGCTCGATCTCGCAACGAGAAAGGAAAAAATCTTCAATTTAATCACATCATTATCCACATATTTATTCTTTTGCATATCGTAAAGTTCAATGAATTTATTAAGATGGGATGCGGAATCTTCACTAGGAAGGCCGGAAAATTGCTCTTTCATAACAAGATTCAAAGAGGCATTGATTTCGTATGACTCCGCACTAGTGGCGGGAGCAATCGGAGTACTAATAAAATCATTATTATTAGTATTTGAGAAGTCACAAAGTTTGGTGTTTTCAATCATGGTGACTTCAGCAAGCAAGCAAGCAAGCAAACAAGCGTACAAAGAGCAAGCGAGAGAAAAGGGCGAACGAAAAGGCAAACGAAAAAGGCAAATATTTTTTTGTAAATTTTTGTTTTTCGGAAGTAGGGGAGAGGAAAACGAGAGGCAAAAAAGGTAAATGCAAGAGATGAGTTTGCGACACTTACTTAGATGATTTCTTCACTTGATCCTCCCTGGCAATAGCGCGAGAAATTCTTCTGCTACGGCAACACACAACAGTGCCACAGATTGACACGTTGATGGAGGCTGGGCTTGTGTTGGTTTTTCCCTTGAAGAGGAAAGGGTGGTGCAGCACAGGAGCAGTAAGTATTTCCCTCAGTTTGAGAACCAAGGTATCAGTCCAATAGGAGAATCTCGTCAAGTCTCGAGTACCTGTGCAAACACAAACGAGCTTGCACCCAACGCTATAAAGGGGTTGTCAATCCCTTCAAAATTGATTGGAAGGTGAGATCTGAAGACGGAAAGTGCAACGAAGTAAAAGAGTAAGGCTGAAAATATGGTGTGGAGTAGACCCGGGGGCCATAGTGTTCACTAGAGGCTTCTCTCAAAATGCAAATATTACGGTGGGTGAACAAATTACTGTCGAGCAATTGATAGAACCGCGCAAAGTCATGACGATATCTAAGGCAATGATCATACATATAGGCATCATGTCTGAGACAAGTAGACCGATACTTTCTGCATCTACTACTATTACTCCACACATCGACCGCTATCCAGCATGCATCTAGTGTATTGAATTCATGACAAACAGAGTAACGCCTTAAGCAACATGACATGATGTAGAGGGATGAAAACCCCATCTTTTTACCCTTGATGGCAACACCACGATGTGTGCCTCGCTACCCCTTCTGTCACTGAGTGAGGTCACCGCATTGTATGAACCCAAAACCAAGCACTTCTCCCATTGCAAGAATCATAGATCTAGTTGGCCAAACAAAACCCACAACTCGAAGAGAATTACAAGGATATGAAATCATGCATAAGAGAGATAAGAAGAAACTCAAATAAGATTCATAGATAATCTGATCATAAATCCACAATTCATCGGATCTCGACAAACACACCGCAAAAGAAGATTACATCGGATAGATCTCCATGAAGATCATGGAGAACTTTGTATTGAATATCCAAGAGAGAGAAGAAGCCATCTAGCTACTAGCTATGGACCCGTAGGTCTATGGTGAACTACTCATGCAAGGTCCTGGTGTTGATCAAGAAGCCCTCTGTATCCGAATCCCCCCTCCGGTAGGGCAGCAGAACGTGCCCCAGATGGGATCTTCCGTAGACAGAACCTTGCGGCGGCGGAAAAGTATTTTCGATGATCCCCTTATTTTTTCTGGGATTTTAGGGAATATATATGCGGAAGACCTAGGGTAGAGGTGGCCCAGGGAGCCCACAAACCTGGGAGGCGCGAGCCCCTGACCGTGGCTAGGGGGCTTGTGGGGTCCCTGGTGGCCCCCTGCCCTGATTCTCAGGTTCCCCTATCTTGTTCTGTTTCGGAAAAAATCTTTTTGGAATTTTCGTTCCGTTTGGACTCCGTTTAGAATCCTCCTATAATAGGGGTCAAAAACACGGAAAAACAGGAACTGACACTTGGCACTGAGTTAATAAGTTAGTCCCAAAAAAGATATAAAAGGCATACAAAACATCCAAAGTTTGACAAGATAATAGCATGAAACCATCAAAAATTATAGATACGTTGGAGACGTGTGACCTCCCCCTCCCTCCCTCTTATATATACTAGAGGTATTGGGGGTTTTTGAGACACACAATTTCAACCACGTGCTACCATCTCCTCTAGTTTGTAGTTCTTCCTCTAGATCGTATTTTTGCGGTGCTTAGGCGAAGCCCTGTAGGAATAGATCACCACCATTACCGGCGCATCGTCACTCTGCCAGAGAGCTCATCTACTTCCCCGTCTCTCTTGCTGGATCGAGAAGGCGGGGTTAGTCATTGATTTGTACGTGTGATGAATGCGGAGGCGCCATCCGTTCGGCAGTAGATCGGGATGGTTCATGATGGGATCACGGGGCGGATCATGATGCGTTCACGGGACGGGCTGCGATTTGAGTCGCGAAGATGTTCCACTACATGAACCATGTTGTATACGCTTCCGCTTAGAGATCTACAAGGGTATGTAGATTCACTCTCCCCTCTTGTAGATGATCATCACCATGGATAGGTATTGCATCTGCGTAGGAAATTTTTTGTTTCCCATGCAATGTTCCCCAATAGTTGCTTCGTCCCTCCATGAAGTGGGAGTAGTTCCTCCTCGGGGCTGAGGTCTTCTACAGTAGATATGTGGGTAATTCTCTATCCCATGATGTGATCTTGAGTGTGATCATAGCCTATGCTAATCTAGGGTGATCCCATGATGTTTCCCCTTCTTCTATGTATTGGATTGATGTACTCACTTGATCTTATCTAGTATAATCTCCAAGACCATGATGACAGCGGTCTATTGGACATGGATTAGAAGAATATTTTCATGTGTGATTTCCTCTTTTGTGAATTGATTGAAGACTGAGAGTCTCTTGGTGCTTTTATTTGACTATCCTTGAGATATGTTGTGGTGATTGTAGTACTCTCTTTGGATGGTCGCGGTGACATTGGGAAATCCATAGATGAGAACTACGAATTCTGAGGTGTGCTTTTGTAGCCCTACATAATTCTCGTCCTCCCTTGATCACAAAGGAATGACCTCCGAGTACGTCTCCATTGCATGTTTTAGTGGAAATTGTTGGAATTATGCCCTAGAGGCAATAATAAATATAGTTATTATTATAATTCCTGAATCAAGATAATCGTTTATTATCCATGCTATAATTGTATTGAATGAAGACTTATATACATGTGTGGATACATAGACAAAACACTGTCCCTAGCAAGCATCTAGTTGGCTAGCCAGTTGATCAAAGATAGTCAGTGTCTTCTGATTATGAACAAGGTGTTGTTGCTTGATAACTGGATCACGTCATTAGGAGAATCATGTGATGGACTAGACCCAAACTAATAGACGTAGCATGTTGATCGTGTCATTTTGTTGCTACTGTTTTCTGTGTGTCAAGTATTTGTTCCTATGACCATGAGATCATATAACTCACTGACACCGGAGGAATACTTTGTGTGTATCAAACGTCGCAACGTAACTGGGTGACTATAAAGATGCTCTACAGGTATCTCCGAAGGTGTTCGTTGAGTTAGTATGGATCGAGACTGGGATTTGTCACTCCATGTGACGGAGAGGTATCTCGGGGCCCACTCGGTAATACAACATCACACACAAGCCTTGCAAGCAATGTGACTTAGTGTAAGTTGCGGGATCTTGTATTACGGAACGAGTAAAGAGACTTGCCGGTAAACGAGATTGAAATAGGTATGCGGATACCGACGATCGAATCTCGGGCAAGTAACATACCGAAGGACAAAGGGAATGACATACGGGATTATATGAATCCTTGGCACTGAGGTTCAAACGATAAGATCTTTGTAGAATATGTAGGATCCAATATGGGCATCTAGGTCCCGCTATTGGATATTGACCGAGGAGTCTCTCGGGTCATGTCTACATAGTTCTCGAACCCACAGGGTCTGCACACTTAAGGTTCGACGTTGTTTTATGCGTATTTGAGTTATATGGTTGGTTACCGAATGTTGTTTGGAGTCTCGGATGAGATCACGGACGTCACGAGGGTTTCCGGAATGGTCCGGAAACGAAGATTGATATATAGGATGACCTCATTTGATTACCGGGAGGTTTTCGGAGTTATCGGGAATGTACGGGGAATGACGAATGGGTTCCGGGTGTTCACCGGGGGGGGGGGGGGGGGGGAAACCCACCCCGGGGAAGCCCATAGGCCTTGGGGGTGGCGCACCAGCCTTTAGTGGGCTGGTGGGACATCCCAAGAAGGACCTATGCGCCATAGGAAGAAAATCAAAGAGAAAAGAAAAAAAAGAGGAGGTGGGAAAAGGGGGAAGGACTCCTCCTTCCAAACCTAGTTGGACTCGGTTTGGAAGGGGAGGGTTGCCCCGCTTGGCTGGGCCGAACTCCTTGGGGGTCCTTGGACCCGAAGGCAAGGCTCCCCCTCTTCCCCCTATATATACGGAGGTTTTAGGGCTGATTTGACACAACTTTGCCACAGCAGCCCGACCACATATCTCCACGGTTTCACCTCTAGATCGCGTTTCTGCGGAGCTTGAGCGGAGCCCTGCTGAGATAAGATCACCACCAACCTTCGGAGCACCGTCCCGCTGCCGGAGAACTCATCTACCTCTCCATCTCTCTTGCTGGATCAAGAAGGCCGAGATCATCGTCGAGCTGTACGTGTGCTGAATGCGGAGGTGCCATCCGTTCGGCACTAGATCATGGGACTGATCGCGGGACGGTTCGCGGGGAGGATCGAGGGACGTGAGGACATTCCACTACATCAACCGCGTTCACTAACGCTTTTGCTGTACGGTCTACAAGGGTATGTAGATCGAATATCCCCTCTCGTAGATGGACATCACCATGATAGGTCTTCGTGCGCGTAGGAAAATTTTTGTTTCCCATGCCGCGTTCTCCAATAGTGGCATCATGAGCTAGGTTCATGCGTAGATGTCTTCTCGAGTAGAACACAAAAGTTTTTGTGGGCGGTGATGTGCGTTTTGCTGCCCTCCTTAGTCTTTTCTTGATTCCGCGGTATTGTTGGATTGAAGCGGCTTGGACCGACATTACTCGTACGCTTACGAGAGACTGGTTTCATCGCTACGAGTAACCCCGTTGCTCAAAGATGACTGGCAAGTGTCAGTTTCTCCAACTTTAGTTGAATCGGATTTGACCGAGGAGGTCCTTGGATGAGGTTAAATAGCAATTCATATATCTCCGTTGTGGTGTTTGCGTAAGTAAGATGCGATCCTACTAGATACCCATGGTCACCACGTAAAACATGCAACAACAAAATTAGATGACGTCTAACTTGCTTTTGCAGGGTATGCTTGTGATGTGATATGGCCAACGATGTGATGTGATATATTGGATGTATGAGATGATCATGTTGTAATAGATAATATCGACTTGCACGTCGATGGTACGGCAACCAGCAGGAGCCATAGGGTTGTCTTTAAACTAACGATTGTGCTTGCAGATGCGTTAACTATTTTGCTAGGATGTAGCTTTAGTAGTAATAGCATGAGTAGCACGACAACCCTGATGGCGACACGTTGATGGAGATCATGGTGTGGCGCCGGTGACAAGAAGATCGTGCCGGTGCTTTGGTGATGGAATACAAGCAGCACGTAATGATGGCCATATCATGTCACTTATGAATTGCATGTGATGTTAATCCTTTTATGCACCTTATTTTGCTTAGAACGACGGTAGCATTATGAGGTGATCTCTCACTAAAATTTCAAGACGAAATTGTGTTCTCCCCGACTGTGCACCGTTGCTACAGTTCTTCGTTTTGAGACACCACGTGATGATCGGGTGTGATAGACTCAACGTTCACATACAACGGGTGCAAAACAGTTGCGCACGCGGAACACTCGGGTTAAGCTTGACGAGCCTACCATGTGCAGACATGGCCTCGGAACACATGAGCTCGAAAGGTCGATCATGAATCATATAGATGCTATGATTAGCATAGGGATGCTTACCACTGAAACTATACTCAACTCACGTGATGATCGGACTTGAGCTAGTGTAAGTGGATCATGAACCACTCAAATGACTAGAGAGATGTACTTTTTGAGTCGGAGTTTAGCGAGTAATTTGATTAAGTTGAACTCTAATTATCTTGAAAATATTCTAAGTCCACTTTGAATATATTTGTGTTGTAGATCATGGCTCACGCGACAGAGAAAGCTAAGTTAAAATCTTGATTAAGTTAAAATCTAAGTCACCCTGAATTTTAATACGTTCCTAGAGAAAGCTAAGTTGAAAGATGATGGAAGCAACTTTGTAGACTGGGCTCGTAATCTTAAGCTAATCTTACAAGCTGGGAAGAAGGATTATGTCCTTAATGCTGCGCTAGGAGATGAACCACCCGCTACGGCTGACCAGGATGTTAAGAATGCTTGGTTAGCACGTAAGGATGACTACTCAGTAGTTCAATGTGCAGTCTTGTATGGCTTAGAACCGGGACTTCAACATCGCTTTGAGCGTCATGGAGCATTTGAGATGTTCCAGGAGTTGAAGTTCATCTTTCAGAAGAACGCCCGGATTGAGAGGTATGAGACCTTCGATAAATTCTATGCTTGCAAGATGGAGGAGAACTCGTCTGTCAGTGAACATGTGCTCAAAATGTCTGGGTACTCAAACCGTCTAGCTGAGCTGGGGATTGAACTCCCGCAAGAGGCTATCACTGACAGAATCCTTCAATCACTGCCGCCAAGCTATAAAGGCTTTGTGTTGAACTACAACATGCAAGGGATGAACAAGTCACCCGGCAAGTTGTTTGCGATGCTGAAAGTCGCAGAGTCTGAACTCCCTAAAGAACATCAAGTGTTGATGGTGAATAAGACCACTAGTTTCAAGAGAAATGGCAAAGTCAAGAAGGGTAATTCAAAGAAGAGCGGAAAGCCTGTTGCCAATCCGACGAAGAAACCCAAAGCTGGACCTAAGCCTGAAACAGAGTGTTACTATTGCAAGGGTATGGGTCACTGGAAGCGCAATTGCCCCAAGTATCTTGTTGATAAGAAGGTGGCCAAAGAAAAATCAGGTATATTTGATATACATGTTATTGATGTGTACTTAACCGGCTCTCGTAGTAGTGCCTGGGTATTCGATACCGGTTCTGTTGCTCATATTTGCAACTCGAAACAGGAACTGCGGAATAGACGAAGGCTGGCGAAAGATGAAGTGAGGATGCACGTAGGAAATGGTTCCAAGGTTCATGCAATCGCCGTCGGCACAGTTTCACTTCACTTACCATCAGGATTAGTTATGAACTTGAATCATTGTTATTTAGTGCCTGTGTTGAGCATGAACATTATATCTGGATCTTGTTTATTGCAAGACAGTTACTCTTTTAAGTCAGAGAATAATGGTTGTTCTATTTCTATGAGTAACATCTTTTATGGTCATGCACCCAATGTGAGAGGATTGTTCATATTGAATCTTGATAGTGATACACACATACATAACATCGAGACCAAAAGAGTTAGAGTTAACAATGATATCGCCATATTTTTGTGGCACTGCCGCTTAGGTCATATTGGTGTAAAGCGCACGAAGAAACTCCATGCCGATGGACTTTTGGAGTCACTTGACTTTGATTCACTTGACACGTGCGAACAATGACTCATGGGCAAGATGACTAAAACTCCGTTCTCCGGAACAATGGAGCATGCAAGTGACTTGTTGGAAATCATACATACCGATGTGTGCGGTCCGATGAGCGTGGAGGCATGCGGCGGATATCATTATTTTCTCACCTTCACTGACGATTTGAGTAGATATGGTTATGTATACTTAATAAAGCACAAGTTTGGAACATTTGAAAAGTTCAAGCAATTTCAGAGTGAAGTTGAAAATCATCGTAACAAGAAGATCAAGTTCCTACGGTCTGATCGTGGGGGTGAATATCTGAGTTTCGAGTTTGGTGCTCACTTAAGACAATGTGGAATTGTTTCACAGTTGACACCGCCTGGAACACCACAGCGTAATGGTGTGTCCGAACGTCATAATCGTACTTTATTAGAGATGGTGCAATCTATGATGTCTCTTACCGATTTGCCGTTATCGTTTTGGGGTTATGCATTAGAAACAGTTGCATTCACTTTAAATAGGGCACCATCAAAATCCGTTGAGACGACACCGTACGAACTGTGGTATGGCAAAAGGCCAAAGTTGTCGTTTCTTAAAGTTTGGGGACGTGATGCTTATGTCAAAAAGCTTCAGCCTGAAAAGCTGGAACCCAAAGCGGAAAAGTGCATCTTCATAGGTTAGCCAAAAGAAACAGTTGGGTACACCCTCTATCTCAAATCCGAGGGCAAAGTGTTGTTGCTAAAAACGGAGCTTTTCTCGAGAAGGAGTTTCTCTCGAGAGAATTGAGTGGGAGGAAGATAGAACTTGATGAGGTTGTCGAACCTCTCATCCCTCTAGATGGTGGCACAGGGCAAGGGGAAACCTCTGTCATTGCGACGCCGGTTGACGAGGAAGTTAATGATGATGATCATGAAACTCCGGTTCAAGTTTCTGTCGAACCACGCAGGTCGACGAGACCACATGCTGCTCCAGAGTGGTACGGTAATCCCGTCTTGTCAATCATGTTGTTAGACAACAATGAACCTGCAAATTATGAAGAAGCAATGGTGGGCCCAGATTCCAAAAAATGGCTAGAAGCCATGAAGTCCGAGATAGAATCCATGTATGAGAACAAAGTGTGGACTTTGGAAGTACTACCTGAGGGCCGCAAGGCTATTCAGAACAAATGGATCTTTAAGAGGAAGACGGACGCTGACGGCAATGTGACCGTTTATAAAGCTCGACTTGTGGCAAAGGGTTTTTCACAAGTTCAAGGAGTTGACTACGCTGAGACATTCTCACCCGTAGCGATGCTTAAGTCCGTCAAAATCATGTTAGCAATAGCTGCATTTTTCGATTATGAAATCTGGCAGATGGATGTCAAAATGGCGTTCCTTAATGGTTTCCTCAAGGAAGAGTTGTATATGATGCAACCCGGAGGTTTTGTCGATCCTAAGAATGCTAACAAGGTGTGCAAGCTCCAGCGATCCATTTATGGACTGGTGCAAGCATCTCGGAGTTGGAACAAACGCTTTGATGAGATGATCAAATCATTTGGGTTTATACAAGTGGTTGGAGAATCTTGTATTTACAAGAAAGTGAGTGGGAGCTCTGTGGCGTTTCTAATATTATATGTGGATGACATATTGCTGATTGGAAACAACGTAGAGTTTTTGGAGAGCATAAAGGATTACTTGAATATAAGTTTCTCTATGAAGGACCTAGGAGAAGCTACTTACATTCTAGGCATTAAGATCTACACGGATAGATCAAAACGCCTGATAGGACTTTCACAAAGCACATACCTTGATAAAGTTTTGAAGAGGTTCAAAATGGAACAGTCCAAGACAGGGTTCTTGCCAGTTTTACAAGGTACGAGATTGAGTAAGACTCAGTGCCCAGCAACTGATGAGGATAGAGAGCATATGAGCACCGTCCCCTATGCGTCAGCCATAGGTTCTATCATGTATGCAATGCTGTGCACTAGACCGGACGTTAGCCTGGCCATAAGTATGGCAGGTAGGTTCCAGAGTAATCCAGGAGTGGATCACTGGACGACGGTCAAGAATATCCTGAAGTACCTGAAAAGGACTAAGGAGATGTTTCTCGTGTATGGAGGTGACGAAGAGCTCGCCGTAAAAGGTTACGTCGATGCAAGCTTTGACACAGATCCGGACGACTCTAGGTCGCAAACCGGATACATATTTATTCTTAATGGGGGTGCGGTAAGGTGGTGCAGTTCCAAGCAGAGCATCGTAGCAGATTCTACATGTGAAGCGGAGTACATGGCTGCCTCGGAGGCAGCTACGGAGGGTGTCTGGATGAAGTAGTTCATGACGGATCTTGGAGTGGTGCCAAGCGCACTGAATCCAATAACCTTGTTCTGTGACAACACGGGTGCCATTGCCCTAGCAAAGGAACCACGGTTTCACAAGAAGTCCAGACACATCAAACGACGCTTCAACCTCATCCGCGACTACGGCGAAGGGGAGGACGTAAATATATCCAAAGTGCACACGGATCTGAATGTAGCAGACCCGCTGACTAAACCTCTTCCACGGGCAAAGCATGATCAACACCAGAACTGTATGGGTGTTAGATTTATTACAATGTAATTCGCATGATGATGTGAGGGCTAGATTATTGACTCTAGTGCAAGTGGGAGACTGTTGGAATTATGCCCTAGAGGCAATAATAAATATAGTTATTATTATAATTCCTGTATCAAGATAATCGTTTATTATCCATGCTATAATTGTATTGAATGAAGACTTATATACATGTGTGGATACATAGACAAAACACTGTCCCTAGCAAGCCTCTAGTTGGCTAGCCAGTTGATCAAAGATAGTCAGTGTCTTCTGATTATGAACAAGGTGTTGTTGCTTGATAACTGGATCACGTCATTAGGAGAATCACGTGATGGACTAGACCCAAACTAATAGACATAGCATGTTGATCGTGTCATTTTGTTGCTACTGTTTTCTGTGTGTCAAGTATTTGTTCCTATGACCATGAGATCATATAACTCACTGACACCGGAGGAATACTTTGTGTGTATCAAATGTCGCAACGTAACTGGGTGACTATAAAGATGCTCTACAGGTATCTCCGAAGGTGTTCGTTGAGTTAGTATGGATCGAGACTGGGATTTGTCACTTCGTGTGACGGAGAGGTATCTTGGGGCCCACTCGGTAATACAACATCACACACAAGCCTTGCAAGCAATGTGACTTAGTGTAAGTTGCGGGATCTTGTATTACGAAATGAGTAAAGAGACTTGCCGGTAAACGAGATTGAAATAGGTATGCGGATAGTGACGATCGAATCTCGGGCAAGTAACATACAGAAGGACAAAGGGAATGACATACGAGATTATATGAATCCTTGGCACTGAGGTTCAAACGATAAGATCTTCGTAGAATATGTAGGATCCAATATGGGCATCCAGGTCCCGCTATTGGATATTGACCGAGGAGGTGGGAAAAGGGGGAAGGACACCTCCTTCCATACCTAGTTGGACTCGGTTTGGAAGGGAGGGTTGCCCCCCTTGGCTCGGCCGAACTCCTTGGGGGTCCTTGGACCCCAAGGCAAGGCTCCCCCTCTTCCCCCTATATATATGGAGGTTTGAGGGCTGATTTGACACAACTTTGCCATGGCAGCCCGACGACATATCTCCACGGTTTCACCTCTAGATCGCGTTTCTGCGGAGCTCGGGCGGAGCCCTGCTGAGATAAGATCACCACCAACCTCCGGAGCATCGTCACCCTGCCGGAGAACTCATCTACCTCTCCGTCTCTCTTGCTGGATCAAGAAGGCCGAGATCATCGTCGAGCTGTACGTGTGCTGAACGCGGAGGTGCCGTCCGTTCGGCACTAGATCATGGGACTGATCGCGGGCCGGTTCGCGGGCCGGATCGAGGGACGTGAGGACGTTGTACTACATCAACCGCGTTCACTAACGCTTCTGCTGTACGGTCTACAAGGGTTCGTAGATCGAATATCCCCTCTCGTAGATGGACATCAACATGATAGGTCTTCGTGCGCGTAGGAAAATTTTTGTTTCCCATGCGGCGTTCTCCAACAGAAATATCATGTGATTAGACTATGTTAATGTTGTTGGGAGTTGCCACTAGTGAAATTATGAAGCGTAGGCCTTGTTTCTCACCATTGTTACACCGTTTGTGCTCACTTTTGTCACTTGCTACCTTGCTGTAATTTTTTATTACAGATTTATATTACCTTGCTTTGCCACACCTATCACCCATATTTTACCATCTCTCCGCTGAACTAGTGAACCTATACAATTTACCATTGTATTAGGTGTGTTGGGGACACAAGAGAGTTCTTGTTTCTTAATTGCAGGGTTGGTTGACAGAGACCATCTTCAACCTCTACTTCCTTGAATTCGATAAACCTTAGGTCATCCACTTGAGGGAAATTGCTAGTGACCTACAAACCTGTGCGCTTGGAGTCCCAACATAGTCAACAAGAATAGAAGCGTGCGTAGACATCAAAAGACAAGATCAGCTTTGGAAATTCGGTGCTACCGATTTTGTGAAGTTGGTCTCACCGAGATTTTCAAAGAGGTTTTGGAAGGCATCCTTTGACGATACAGAACTCCGAGTGCACCTTCCCACAGAGGGATCGGCAAGTGCTTGTTCAAGTTTTGTGATTAAGCATGAATAGAACTTGATATGAGATAGCATAGATAGCTAGAGAAGGGTCCTAGGCATTCTTGTCCATCCAATTGGCAGAAGATAAATCAAGAGCCAAATAACAACGATTGGATGTCCTTGAATGAACAAACACATGCAGACCAACATGCTCACACAATAAGAATGATAGATAAAACATGGTGAACATGCACAAACATTCTAGCAGCTATCAAGCACTTGGGCAATGACAAAGTCATCTATGTATGAGTATATTGACTTAGGAGCCAAGTAAGAATACTTGATTATAGGTCATACTCATTGTTAAGAACAAATGGATTTACCACTTTTACATAATCATTAATGTGTTCATATCCTTAGGAGATGCTTATACTCAAGATTTAGAGTAAAGCTCCCCCTTGATATGACATCCCCCCTAAGAGGGATCAACTAACCTTGGGTTTTGTCGTAGAAGACTTCAAGTAGGTGAAGTAGTGGTGGATGCTCAATGTTGATGATGATCATCTTGAGATGGAGCAATCCTTGTTGTTTATTACTCTTCTCACCTACATGGGCTAGTCCCAAAGCAAAAATTAACATATCCAAGGATATCTATGGACATGGAGTGAAACACACAAGGGATAATGTCCAAAAATGCATTAATTACCTTGTTCCTTGCTTACCTTTGAGGGAATGTGTGACTCCTTGAGCTAATGCATATGGTTGAGGTTGATTGCATATAGTTCTTGCTAAAATGAGTAAGGGTGAATTTCATTGGCTGAGTCACCCCTCAAGAACTTTCTAGTTCTTCCTCTTGGGGATCCATAACAAATTGATGGGAATCCTTGGAGTTGTGGTAGCACTAGTCGAGGTAGAGCTAGTAGTGTCCTTGGGAATCCACTTGACCTTGGCTTGGGGTTCTTCTCCAAATAGGTCAATGTCATCTTGAAGCTTTCCCTTGCCCTTGTGGTCTTGTGGTAGAAGGCCATCTTGTGAGCTTGTTCCTTTGGGAGGAGTAGCATCATACTTCTCCTCTTTGTGAACAAACTTAGGAATGGGGTATGGACCTTCTTCCCAATCATCTCCGCTGATGTTGACGTAGCCAACACCTTGCTTCTTCCGTTGTCCTCCTTGCTTGGAACAATTTCCTCAAACTATTTACTTTCGGCAAGACTCTTGAAGACACCTCTCTCTATAATCCCTTTCAATAAATCTTTTTCTTGATCAAGTGTAACTTGGCTAAGGGAATCATTAGTGGAATCAAGAGAGCTACTAGCAACAACATATTGGATTTAGCTTTAGCATTCTTGTTACTAGATGAAGAAACTTTCTTCCCTTTGTTACTACACTACAAGAAATATGTTAACTAGTGACCTTTCGACAGTGACCCTCGCAGAAATGATCGTAAATCTGCGACCATTTGAGACCAATTGGTCGTAAGCTGTTCGGGAGGCTCCAACCCCAAACCATAACGACCAATTTGGTCAAAAAAGGTCATAATTTCCTTACGAGAAATGGTAGTAAAGCAGATAGCCCTGGTCCGCGGCCTAATTTGTAGCTAATTACGACCAATGTAGATGGTCATAGCTATGACTAGGCGCCACATCATCAGTTTTGCCTATGTGTCATGTCCATGTGTCAATTTTTGCCCTAGTTTGTGAAGCAACCTACTATTCTGTCACTCCAAAAACTCTCAGAAAATTCGCATAAGTCCTTTGGATTAGATATTCCTCAAATATGTGAAAACCATTCCTTCCATAGTTTGAAAATAATTCAACAATATTCATTTTCCTATTCTCGTCAGAATAGCACTTTGTGAAGGAAGTGCTATTTCTATTTTTTGATTGCTCTCAAAATTTTTGGGCACTATTTCCTATCCAAATCATTGCCTCATGAAAACTTTCGTCTCCATTTTCCTAGTAAATCTTTCACACAAAATTTCCAAAGTTTGTGTTCAACTAACACCTTTGTGAAGGAAGTACTAGCTAGGAATATCCTAATGAGTTGAGTTTTTGCCACATCTTCTATATGCCCAAACCATAGCTCTCCACAAAATTTGAGCCCCATCTAACAATCCATGTGATATCATCATCCAATCTTTTTTTTGGTAATATTTTCAGTTTGTGAAGCAGCTACATTTTATATTCCTTTATAGTTTATGAAAATTTACCACGGCATGAAACTCACCATAGAACCTCCCTCCACCAAATGTTAGCCCATTTAATATAGCCAGTTTCCCTCAATATTTTTCCCAATGTTCTGTTCAGTAGAGAGCACTGTGAAGGAAGTAAAAAAATTATTTATCCAAATTTTATGAAATTTTTACAGTACCTTAATGTTCCCAAATTATTATCCTCCTCCAAATTGCAGCTCTATCCAATCATCTATGTGAGCCCAATTTCAATTAATGTTTTCTGTCTAGAGTGGCACATTGTGAAGGAAGTGTCACTTTGGCATGTCCAAATGGTATAAAATTTTTACAGTGCCTTCATATGCCAAAATTAACATCATCCACCAAATTTCAGCTCAATCCATTCATTCATTTCATCCCAGCTTCAACATCCATATTTCTACACAGTGTGGTACTTTGTAAAGAAAGTGCCACCTAGGTTCATCCATTTGCGCTAAAAAAATTCCAAGAGAGTCTCCTTAGTATATGATCATCCTCAGCCAAAATTTAGGTCCATTGTCCATGTGCATTTCCCGCACAGCTAATCAAACACTTGGTTGATAATTCATTTTTGAGCTTAGTTCAGTCTCCTCATGAGATTCTTCTATTGTGTTCTTATTCCTACTCAGGGAGTTTCCAACCCACCAGACATGCCTAGTCCACCTAGAATGCGTGGTAACACAACGGTCAGGTGGTGACCACGCGGCTGGTATTGCCAGTTCACGCACTCTGGAGTTGGGGCCCTTGCCCACCATCCGAACCTGGATGTCTCGCCACCACACCATGTATTTATGATTAAATAGATAGTTATGTACCTATAAATGATTTTTGGGAAAAATAAAGAGCAAACTATAATGTAGCTGGAGTTCAAATTTAACCCGCTTCCAACTGAATTGGCAGAAGTTTGTCTTTTTCACTAGAGGTGGATAAAAGCTTTTAACACCCAACCATTTTTTCAACTGTTCATTAAATATGTCCTAGTATTTTATAAAAATCATTTGGTCCGATTTTGCAACAAATATATGGTAGGTCCTTCACAAAAAACTCATTATGGGCACTTGAAAAATGGAAAATGAATTTTTCATCCAAGGAAAATGAAAACTTCCTTAATCAACATTGTTTGCCATTATAATATGCACCCTTGCGTACAATATTAGATCATTTGAACAAACTATGCCATGAATATGGCCATAAGATCGATCATTTGGCTTGAAAGCCATGAATCTTCACAAATACTAGCTCATTGCTGAGAACACTCTTCAAAAGTAATTGCCATATTAAAAGTTTATTATTTTACGTGGTAACCTTGTCACATATAAGGACACAATGTGAAGGTTTTCCTTTTTTGATTTTCTTTTTGAATTTTTCATGCTCATTTCAAAATGTGGTCAAAAGGTGGGTATGACCGTTCCTAGCTAGTGGTTGAATCTTGGAAAACCGTTGGTGTTTCTCTGATAAAATAGATAGTTTTGTACCTATAAATGATTTTTGGAAAAAATAAAGAGCAAATTATAATGCAGCTGCAGTTCAAATTTGACCCACTTCTAATTGAATCAACAAAAATTTGTCTTTTTTATGAGAGGTGGACAAAAGTTTTTGCCACCCAAATATTGGTAAATTGTACATTAAATATGTCCTAGTATTTTATAAAAATGATTTGGTCAAATTTTCCAACAAATATATGGTAGGTCCTTCACAAAAAAATCATTTTCGATACTCGAAAAATGGAAAATGATTTTCCGTCCAAAGAAAATGAAAACTTCCTTAGGCAAAATTGCTTGCCATTCCAATACTCACCCTTGTGCACACTATGAGATTATTTGAACAAACTATGCCATGAATGTGGCCATAGGATTGATCATTTGACTTGAAAGCCATGAAGCTTCACACATGACAGCTCATTTCCGAGAACACTTTCACAAATAATTGTCGTAGTCCAAGTTTATTAATTTTCCTGGTAACTTGGTCACATATAATGACACAATGCAAATGTTTTATATTTTTTCAATTTTTTAAATTCTTTATGCCGCTTTCAAAACGGGGTAAAAACGGCGGGCACGACCGTTCGTAGCTAAGGGTGGAACCTTTCAAAACTCTTGATGTATCTCTCATGAAATAGATACCTATATACATGAAAATAGTTTTTGGAAAAAATAAAGTGTAAACTATGAGGCAGCTGTAGTTCAAATTTGACCCGGTTCCATGTGATTCGATAGAAATCCGTTTGAATGACTGAAAATAGCTAGAAATATCGCAAGTGCATACACGTTGGTGATCATCCATAAAACATGGTCTAACTTTAGTGAAATTTTTAATGTTGTCATTTTGTAAATTATTTTTGGTAGCTGCTTCACAAAATTTCTTGTGTTTATAGCACTAAAAACCAGTTTCAATGACACTTATTTCGAACCAATCAAGAGGTAGAAATCACCCTCCCACGGATCACCCCACTGTAGCCGATCTAGGCCGTCCACACCCTACGGATGCAACGTCTCTCGTTTGACCTAATCTAAAGAAAAACACTAGCCCCCTTCTCCCCGAGGAGCGCTCTCTCTGTCCCCCTCCCGCGACTCCTCTACCGCTGTCACCTGTGCCGCTTGATCCAGGCGAGTTGACTCGTCTCTCGCTGGTGCGCGGCACACATCCGCGGTCCCCTCGCGCCACTCTCTCCACCCCTCTCGTCGGATCCATCTCTCGCGCCTGCAACCCTCACCCATGGTGGACCTCGTTGCCAGATTGCTGGATCCGCTCCTCTCCGACAAGGCCACAACTGGATCAGATCATCCACAACAAGGCCACCATCGGATCCCCTCCTCTCCTCTTCTCCGCCCTCTCCAGTAGCTCTCCATCGCCCTCGCGCCCTAGATTCAAACCACCATCAATTCGAGGCGAAACCCTCGCGCTCATCACCGCCACCTCCACCACGGCAGGCCAGACGCTAGCCCGCCTTCCCGCCAAGTGCCCCACGAGCACCACCACGGCCGCCGCCGCGCACCGCCGTGGGAGTCAAGGGGTCACCGCACACAGACGACCGCGGCCGTACGTCGACGCTGGAGACACTCGTCAAACCCGAGGTACCGGTTTCCTACTCCCGTGTGGGCTCGATTGGCCCCGGTAGACGCACAATGGTCTCCCGCGTGCAAGGTTTCACTAGGGTTTACTCATGGGTTTGGATCAGGGCACGCGCGCGAGTGGACTTCCTTTCCTAATCTGCATGTTGTGGTTTCGCCCCGATCGCGTCGCACGCTTGCTGTCGCGTGTGAATTTGTCTTGCCCACATCGTCCGATCTGGTTGTGCATGGTTTTCTCGTTTCCTTTCAGTTCGTTGCTGTTCAATCAAGCGCCTGATCTGGTGATATATCTTCCATGGATCTCCTTGTTGGAATGCTTCCGTAGACGCGGCTGGGTTGGGTTGGGTCAGGTTAGGCTGGCTGCCGCAAGCCTTGCAAATGCGTCAATGTCACTAGCATTGCTTTGTCCTAGCATTTTCCTGACTTATAAGTATCTGACGACCCAAGCTGTCTGTATATATTGCCTATGGATTGGAGGGCGATCACTGAATGTTGAGACCACGTTTAGCCCAATGTGTATGATACAACTGCATTGCACCTGTTACTTCTAATCTGCCATTGATTCAAATATGCTTGCAAGGGGCTTGTGAGTCCTAGCTAGTATTTCTCAGACTAGCATAAGTCACATCTGGTTGGTATGCTCTTGCCCTCAGCTAGCAGCCAGTTCCATTTGACTCGTTTTAATTACTACTACATATGTAGCAATTCAGACCTGGTGTAAGTTACACTTGACAAGAGTATCTTGCACACTTTCTGTCTTCTGTGTAACTCTTCGTTTCTAAATCTGGTCTCAATCTCACACATGGTTTATAGTATTGTATATATTGTATTTATACATCGACGTGGATATTTATTTCATCCTAAATAAAAGATTCTTTTAACATTGGTGGAACCTTACCTAATGCTATTTTTCTCTAGATGTCCTCCTGAAACGTATAACTTTCTTCTTTGATACATGTTCCCATTTTAGATATTCACTAGTTTCATATCCTGTTGATACACTGTGATACTCTGTTGTGCTTTTTTGAAACATGTGAATGATGTTCATTTCTACTTGAAAGATGCATTTTTATGCATATATATGTAAATGATGCAATTACTAGCTGAGAGATGCATTTGTTTGGTGCCGATGTGAAATGATGTTCATTAGTGTTCTATAGATGCACATGTATAGTGATGTTTATTGTTGTTTTGGTATTATGCGGAAGAACGAGGATGGAACCAAGGTCGAGTACAGGGTGTGGAACCCCTTTAGATCCAAGCTGGCTGCTGCCGTGCTTGGTGGTGTGGACAACATCTGGATTGTAAGTCTTGTTTGTGCCTTCACTTGGATTCTTAATTCTTTCAATACCTTGCTAGTTCAGATTAGAATCATTGTTGTGGTTGCCGACTTTGTGGATGTTTTTTTCAGGCTCCTGGAACTCATGCGCTGTATCTTGGAGCCGCCTCCAGAACAACTATGTGTCATGTCTCTCACATTGTTGGACCGGTGAGATCTCGTTGCTATTTATTAGTGTATTTCATTGAATGTTGCATCATGTGAGTTGTGTCTATTTAGTTACAGTGATAGTAGTTTTGTAGTTTTCATAGGCAATGATATATAATTTTCTTCAACTTACATTAAGAAATGGATTTGCTTCATTTCGAACAAGTAATTGATATGAATTGCACCTAACCTGTGTGAAAAAACTTATACAAGAAACATATTTTTGTCAAATTTATAATTATTTCAGTTCATGTTCTTCAATACACAAGTCCATTTTTTTCCCGTGTAGGCCCATGTATCGGGCGTATACCCCGCAGTGTAACCCGACTTGAAATATGACCCGCCAAGGACTTGGCGACTCATCGGCGACTCAGTAGTGACCTGGCGGGCGACTCATACTTGACCCCACAGGCGACTTAGATAAATGACCAAGGCCCAAGGCCCGGCGTACACCCTGGCATAAGGCGGCTCATAGAGAGGCCAGGAGGGCCGGCTCACAAGAGAAGACCCAAGAAGAGGAGAGATTCCCTCAGAAATGAAACAAGACCCCGATTAGGATTCAAGAGAGACTAGTCCTATTCCTACTCCTAGTAGGACTCTACATGTAAACTTACCCCTTCCACCTATATAAGGAGGGGTAAGGCGCCCCAAGAGGGACAAGATTCACAACTTAGGGCTAGACAAGACAAATCATGAGATAGACAGATTAGACACCCACGAGATTAGAGGTGGCGAGTCTGCACCCTTGTAATCGAGATCATCATCTTCATCAATGAAACACAAACAGGATGTAGGCTTTTACCTCAATGTGAGGGGCCGAACCTGGGTAAACTCGCGTCTCTTGATTCTGACCAACCCCTCTCAAGCCGCCACATAGTTGTGATGGCCTCACACCTAAGTTCTCTCACGAGGACATCTGCCGTGACAAAACCACGACACCATGTGCCACTGATATCAAATGAAACTGTTGGAAATAATATTAACATTTCATTTCATACAGAAATTTCTTCATGCATGTGTTTGAACTTTTGGAAATTCTTGCCAATCTAATATTTTAACCACCTAAAGGTCAAATTGGTTAATCTTGACACCAACATCACGAATCATTCGGGCGACAGTGTCACCAACCCTTCGTCACTCCGATAATATACATTGTGTTGACTCCTTTACAGCAGCTCGAGGCGTACTAAATAGAATGTAAAGATTGTAATATTGTAATAGTAGGCATATCTGGATTGGATTAGACATGTACATATTGTAGTAGGCTTATTTCTCATTCTTGTTTTGTTTGAAATATTGATTATGTGATTTGGAAACATGTGAAATGGAACCTTGCTGATGGTACCTAGTTATGAAAATAATTTGAGCAGTTTTGGAATTTCTATCATGTGGGACCAATATGTGTGAGACTATGACAAGTGGGACCTATCTAATTGGTGGGACCAGATATAATGAACCAAACAATGTTAAAAGCCCACAACCTAGAAAACAAAAAAAGGCTGAAAAGTTGGGCTAGGCCCATGTAGCTAACCAAAATCAATAGAAAAAATATATATTAAAAGGGCTAAATTAATGTGCTCGGCCCATCTAAAGCATCGAACTGGATCGGGCTGATTCTAATCTACGACCAATGCAATTTGTCGTAACTTTGCCATGTTAGCTTACCACATTGGATCTGATGTGGATTGGGCAGACAACCAACGACCAAAATGATTGGTTGTAGAACCAACGACCTTTCGTTTGGTCGTAAAAGTCTACGACCATTCTAGAAAAAAGGTCGTTATTGTTCATTAGAGACCCTCAACTTTTGACCGTCTGTTTTTGGTCGTAAAAAGGTCGCAAATGGAAATCAACGGCCATATGGTGACCAATCTTGAAGGTCATAAGTTAGCATATTTCTTGTAGTGTCACTCCCCCTCTCCTGGCTCGTCAGCCGCACAGGGGCGGCACGACGCTAGTAGAGATGCATCCAGTGGGCCACTTCCCGTCCCTCTCCCGAATCTCTACTCCAACAAGCTGGTTGTTGTCCCCATGCCACTTCCTCAACCAATATTTGTCAACTACCATGATGGTATTTTGCATCCAAGAAGTATTGATGCTACAATCAACGTTATTTTTTGCTGGCTCCAAGATCAATTTTTGCTGGAACCGAAAACCGATTTTGATGGGATCCTCAACAGGGCAGCTATTTTGCTGGAACTGGCGACTGAGACTGCTGGAACTGGCAAATGATTTTGTTGCGATGGGACCACGACAAAATGAAAATTTACAAGAACTAGCGACGACACATGTTACAACCGGCAGCGAGGGATATTACATCCGACACCTGGTTTTGTTGGAACCATCGACTGATTTTGCTGTAATGGGGCTGCAATACATAGATTATTTTCTAGAACCGGAAATGGTGGATGTTACAACTGGCAATGAGGAATGCTACAACCAGCGGTCGTATGTGATGTTGTGAGCAAGGAGACGGGGAGTTGCAGGGTAGCACGGCGATCGGGTCTCGCCGGGGCTCGCCACACACCCTTCTCCCCATACGTGTGTGGTGGGAGAGGACACAATGGCTAAGGGGATGATTTCTTTTTTATATATCCACGTGAGCTCGTGGTCTGAAGAAGAAGACAGAGACAAATCAAGATGTGTCAGTTGTACATGGGCTGATGTGACGGGCGTGGGGCGACCGACCAATATATGAATGCGTGAGAATAATATTCAAACTTTAATTTTTTTCTAGAGAGACACCTTGCTAAAATCTCATAAGAAAAAAAATAGATTTCTCATTTTTGTCCAGAGAGATGCCTTGTGTGAGCAATGAAGCAACCATCAGCGAGGGTGGGAAGGAGGATAACTAGCAACATAGATGCGACGCCAAGTGATAAACAAAAGGACGTGAACCTATTGGAGTCTTCACCCCTGGTATTGCATTAGAGCTGTATGATGATTTATCTCTCGCTACAACGCACAAGTTCTTTTGCGAGTTGTAGATAATTGCCATCCACTAGTAGGAGAAAGGCTACAAGTAGCGCTGGTTTTACCCTTACTAGTAGCGATGGGGCCAGCGCTACTGCTAACGCGCTACAACTAACTATTAGCAGTAGTGCTTTATTGGACGCGCTACTGGTATCTATGTTAGGAGTAGCGCTGGAGTAATTTAAGCACTACTACTAAGCCAGCGCTACTATTAATATTCCAGTGCTACTGCTAATATTCCTGCTTTTAATATTTAATTCGCATCATATTTATGTCCACCCTATGTATTTGTGCATGCTCTATACAGTGGTTTCATCATATCATAATAAGCATGCATAATTTGCATCACATCATACACATAAAGTATCATGTCATATAACGCATCATCATCTTACGTACTCATCTAACAACTCATCATCATCTTAATCATATACCAAGTTATCATATGATACACATAAAGTAAAACAGAAAAACATCATAATAGTCATCATATGCATGCATCCTAATCGATCATGTCAAGTTAATATAAACCAGAATAACTTGTCCCTCATAAGACCTAGTCCTTGCTCCTAGGTATAATTTCATAAAACAGAATAACACCTATGTCTCCATGATGAAGCACAGAGATCCAACGGTCTCCAACTTGTGGCTTGCGATCCTTCTTTATTTCTCTCCATGCTTCAATTTGGAGCCTTTTTTATTTTGATTTGCGGTTAGTCGAGTATGGATCACCGAACTCAGCCCTCAGCGGGCTTTTAATTATCATATGACCTTCTGGGTGCATCAACACAGGCACTACATCATGTGGCAGTTGCTATTGAAGAACATAATAATAACCTAGTTAGGAATGTAATCAACACTATTTATGCAATAGTAGAGCGTAGTTAATTAGGAAACTCTTACCAAGATATTTTGGCGAATGTCATCCGGCCTCAACCTATGCACTAGTGGCATTTAAATTGTATAATTTTGGCCAATTCCCAAATTATATGGGAAATTATCCCTAGAAACCAGAACACCAACAAGAAAGTTGAGAAGAACAACCTTCTCCTCCCAAGTTAGATGTGATCCATACGTGTAGTGTGTCGTTTCAATTAATTTCTGTAATTCACTCGAAGAAACGAAATAAGCTATAAATTATAATTTAACAAATTTAGTATATGGATGAACACCAACTATTTCTAAATATAAATGCAAATTACTTGACAAATATGGTTGAGGAACTCACATGGAGGTAAAATAGGAAGCATATCGACAACCACCCAAATGTCGATGTTGCCTCGCATATTATCTTTAGGACGAAGATCGAAGGTTATTTCCATAACCTCCTGAAATCCATATGACTTGCAAAGATCTTCCCAATTTGGGAACCCTATTTCTGTTTGAAAAACTGAATTAAATACTTTGATAACAAATGTGTGACCATGTATAATCCTCAGGTTAGCGCTCCTCGTCTCGATTCTCTCGTGGTCTTCGAAACCGAGCTTCTCCAACACATATCTTCTTGCATGGCAAGGGAGGAACTTATCTCCATTCTCGTCAAGCTTCATGCTGAAGAACCTATCGTCTCGCAGGTGAGGCGTGTCACACATACCCCGACAGTCGCCGCAATATTCACACTCCCAATATTCATCGTGAGACATTTCCTGTTTTAATGTGGTAATTTAACTTATAATCCATGGAACATGTTTGTAAATGTGTAAACAACAACCGTGACACTATATCGAAAGAATTGAACATCTATATATAAAAAGAAGCATGAATAATAAAAAGGGACCTATATTTGGTCGGAATGTTGATTCATTACCCTTTCCGGCATTTCCCAAGCACTCCATATGTCCTAGTTTCTAGCACTAGTCATGTCGAAATTCACGGAAATTTTTGGCATGACCTTTACTAAATAGTGGACATATGGAGCGCCTGAAATTTCCCGGAACGGAGATGAATCAATATACCGGCAAAACATAGGCTACTCGGACATTTCGGCAAAACTTAGCACAACTTAGCAAGCAAAAGTGAGAAACTCACTACTGCTTTATGCATTAACATCAACAAAAGGATGATATTTGTAGTCTTCATTAATTGATTAATTAACTAATTAATTAATTAGTTGGTTAGTTAGCACATTCATCATCTTTGTGTGACTATTTCTATGTGCCCTTTTCCTCTCCAAAGTTTAAATAAGTTGTTTGAAACCATTGGTTGTCTAATTCAAACCTAATGTGCCTACTTACATGAAATTTACAAATATGAATGATTTATTTCACATTCTTTACATAATATTCAAGTGTGAACCATATGATTTTTTTCCATCTTTCTAGTTAGCCCATCAAAAGATCTTCAACAAACATATCTTGATTTTCTTATTAATATGTATCTCAAGATGACATCTTGAACCGATGGCCCTAAAATCAAAATGGCAGCAGCCTTGGGGTGCCTAGAGAGGGAGGGGAGGGGGGCGGCGGCGCCTGGAGGGTGTGGGGGGCTTACCGGAGCGGGAGGGGAGGGGGGCGATGGCGACGGCGAGGGAGGCGGCGGCGACGATGACGACGCGACGACGAGGGAGGCGACGACAACGACAACGACGATGGTGGTGAGGGAGGCAGCGACAGCTTGAGATTGAGGAGAGAGGGGGTGGGGTTGTGGGGGAGAGTTAGGAATTTTTGAGCATGGTGTGGGGTGTTAACTAAACATAGTAGTAGCGCAGGTACCCGAGGAGCGCTACTGCTATTGTACTTAGCAGTAGCGCTTTTACCATGCCAATGCTGCTACTACAGCTACTGTCGGTTACCTCGCTGGGCCTCTTCTAGCAGTAGCAGTGGATGCAACGCAGCACTACTGCTATGGACCTTAGCAGTAGTGCTGGATTAGGAACGGCGCTGCTACTATAGCTACTGCGGGTGGCCTCGTTGGGCCCTGTTTATCAGTAGCGCAGAATATAAGGCCAACACTACGATACATCTCCATCGTATCTACTTTTCCAAACTCTTTTGCCCTTGTTTTGGACTCTAATTTGCATGATTGGACCGGAACTAACTCGGACTAACGTTGTTTTCAGTAGAATTCCCATGGTGTTGATTTTGCGCAGAAATAAAAGTTCTCGGAATGACCTGGAAATTTACGAGGATTTTTTGTGGAATATATAAAAAATACTGGCGCAAAAATTACCTGGAGGGACAGAGCGAGGAGCCCACAAGCCCAGGAGGCAGGGCCCCCCTGGCCGTGCCTAGCAGGCTTGTGAGGCCCTCGGGGCTCCGTCGCCTCCAACTCCAGCTCTATTTAGTCTCTTTCGTCCGAAAAAAAAAGAGAGAAGAGTTCATCGCGTTTTACGATATAGAGCCGCCGCCACCACATGTTCTTCCTTTGGAGGGCAGATCTGGAGTCCGTTCTGGGATCCGGAGAGGGGGAATCGACGCCTTCGTCATTGATACATCTCCAACGTATCTATAATTTTTGATGGTTTCATGCTATTGTCTTGTCAAACTTTGGATGTTTTGTATGCCTTTTATATCTTTCTTGGGACTAACTTATTAACTCAGTGCCAACTGCCAGTTCCTTTTTCCGTGTTTTTGACCCTTTTCATAGGAGGATTTTAAATGGAGTCCAAACGTAATAAAACTTCCGAAAAGATTTTTCCGGAACAGAAGATACGCAGAAAGCTTGGGAACCAAGGCAGGGAGTCCCGGGGGAGGCCACAAGCCCCCATGGCGCGGCCAGGGGGCCCGCGCCTCCCAGGCTTGTGGGATCCCTGGGCCTCCCCTGCCCTAGCTCCTTTGCCTATAAATTCCCTAGAATCCCTAAAAAAATTAGGAGATCCACGAAAATACTTTTCCGCCGCCGCAAGCTTCTGTCTCCGCAAGATCCCATCTGGGGCACGTTATGGTGCCCTGTCGGAGGGGGGATTCGGATACAGAGTGCTTCTTCATCAACACCATGACCTCTCCGATGATGGTGAGTAGTTCAACATAGACCTACGGGTCCATAGCTAGTAGCTAGATGGCTTCTTCTCTCTCTTGGATCTCCAATACAAAGTTCTCCATGATCTTCATGGAGATCTATCCGATGTAATGTTCTTTTGCGGTGTGTTTGTCGAGATCCGATGAATTGTGGATTTATGATCAGATTATCTATGAATCTTATTTGAGTTTCGTCTGATCTCTCTTATGCATGATTTCATATCCTTGTAATTCTCTTCGAGTTGTGGGTTTTGTTTGGCCAACTTGATCTATGATTCTTGCAATGGGAGAAGTGCTTGGTTTTGGGTTCATACCGTGCGGTGACCTCACCCAGTGATAGAAGGGGTAGCGAGGCACGCATCATGTTGTTGCCATCAAGGGTAAAAAGATGGGGTTTTCATCATTGGTTTGAGTTTATCCCTCTACATCATGTCATCTTGCTTAAAGCGTTACTCTGTTTGGTATTAACTCAATACACTAGATGCATGCTTGATAGCGGTCGATGTGTGGAGTAATAGTAGTAGATGCAGAAAGTATCGGTCTACTTGTCTCAGACGTGATGCCTATATGTATGATCATTGCCTTAGATATCGTCATGACTTTGCACGGTTCTATCAATTGCTCGACAGTAATTTGTTCACCCACCGTAATATTTGCTATTTTGAGAGAAGCCTCTAGTGAACACTATGGCCCCCGGGTCTACTTCACACCATATTTTCAGCGTTACTCTTTTACTTTGTTGCACTTTCCGCCTTGAGATCTCACTTTGCAATCAATCTTGAAGGGATTGACAACCCCTTTATAGCATTGGGTGCAAGCTCTTTTGTGTTTGCGCAGGTACTCTGGACTTGACGAGATTCTCCTACTGGATTGATACCTTGGTTCTCAAACTGAGGGAAACACTTACTGCTCCTGTGCTGCATCACCCTTTCCTCTTCAAGGGAAAAACCAACGCAAGCCAAGTCTCCATCAAAGTGCCAATTTTTGGCGCTGTTGTTTGAGAAGTAGCAGTCATCACCAACCATCCTTCATCGCCAATTCCATGATGCTCTTCATCGTTCGTGAGTAATCTCATCGTAGGCTTGCTGGATGGTGATGGTTTGGATGAGTCTATCATGTAATCGATTTAGTTTTGATCGGTTTTGATCCCTAGTATCCACTATGTTCTGAGATTGATGCTGCTACTACTTTGCTATGCTTAATGCTTGTCACTAGGGCCCGAGTGCCATGATTTCAGATCTGAACCTATTATGTTTTCATCAATATATGTGTGTGTTCTTGATCCTATATTGCAAGTTGTAGTCACCTACTATGTGTTATGACCCGGCAACCCCGGAGTGACAATAGCCGGAACCACTCCCGGAGATGACCATAGTATAAGGAGTTCATGTATTCACTAAGTGCTAATGCTTTGTTCTGGTTCTCTATTAAAAGGAGAACCTTAATAGCCCTTAGATTCCATTAGGACCCCGCTGCCACAGGAGGGATGGACAATAGATGTCATGCAAGTTCTTTTGCCTAAGCACGTATGACTATATACGGAATACATGCCTACATTACATTGACGAACTGGAGCTAGTTACAAATCACCCCATGTTATAACTTTCACATGATGAATGTCATCCGGCATAATTATCCATCACCGATCCAATGCCTACGAGTTTTTCCTACTGGTCCTTGCTATGTTACTTTGTCGCTACTGCTGTCACTGCTGTCACTGCTGCTACTGCTACCGCTAGTGCTTTCACTGTTGCTACTGTTACTGTTGCTACTGTTACTATCACACTACTATGCTACTGAAACTTTGCTGCAGATAGTAAGTCTTTCAGGTGTGGTTGAATTGACAACTCAACTGCTAATACTCGAGAATATTCTTTGGCTTCCCCTTGTGTCGAATAAACAAATTTGGGTTGAATACTCTACCCTCGAAAACTGTTGCGATCCCCTATACTTGTGGGTTACCAAGACTATTTTCTGGCGCCGTTGCCAGGGAGGCATAGCTCTATTCTCTGATTCACTTGGGATTTACGTCTGTTGATCACTATGAGGAATCCGAGAGATGCAAAAACTAAAGTCTTGCCCTCAACTACGGGGACAGGTAAGGAACTGTCATCTAGCTCTGCTGATTCACCTTCAGTTATGAGTAACTTTGTGACACCACCTCCTGCTAGAAATTCTGATATGTCTCCTGTGCTTGATGATGCTACTTCTTCTACCCATGATGCTTATGATGATGCTTTGCTTGATACTGCTTTGCCACTGGGTGCATTCCTTGATGCACAAATTGCTAGAGTTGCTGCTGAATGTGATGATACTTCTGAAACTGCTGAAATTATTGAAGTAGAACCTGCTGTTTCACGTGTTAGAACTAGCTCTCCCAGATATGAATTGCCTGATATACTTGAGGGTTATGTTATGGAGGGAGAGGTAGCTGAGGACTTTCTTGCTTTTAAGGATACCTATGATCTTGAGAATTTATTGCGCAAGTGGAAAGAAAAATCTCTGAATACTAGAATGTAATACGACCCTAAGTTCGCTACTTCGCCTAACTTTGGGATTCATAAGGATTATGAATTCTTTGTCGATCCTGAGTTAATCACTTTGGTCGAATCTGATCCTTTTCATGGTTATGAGTCTGAAACGGTTGTAGCACACCTTACCAAACTGCATGATATAGCCACCCTATTCACGAGTGAGGAAAAGATTCGCCACTACTATATCCTTAAGTTGTTTCCTTTCTCGCTAAAGGGTGATGCTAAGACTTGGTTCACTTCTCTTGCTCCTGGTTGTGTGTGTAGTCCCCAGGATATGATTTATTACTTCTCTAAGAAATTTTTTCCTTCCCATAAGAAACAAGCTGCCTTGCAGGATATATATAACTTTTTGCAAGTTGAAGAAGAGAGTCTCCCACAAGCTTGGGGGAGGCTTGTCCAGCTACTTAATGCTTTGCCTGATCACCCTCTTGAGAAAAATGAAATGCTTGATATCTTTTATAATGGACTAACCGATGCTTCTAGGGACTACCTAGATAGTTGTGCTGGTTGTGTTTTGAGGGAACAAAATGTGGAACAAGCTGAGATTCAATTTAATAATATCTTGAGCAATGATAATGCTTGGACTATTCCCGAACCACCTCCGAAGCCAACTCCGAAGAAAAGAGGTATTCTATTCCTCATTCCTGAAGATATGCAAGAAGCCAAGAAATCTATGCAAGAGAAGTGCATTTAATCTGAAGATGTCAAGAATCTACCACCTATCGAAGAAATACATGGTCTTGATAATGCGACTTAGGTAGTAGAGGTAAATTCTCTTCTAGATTCAATAAGAGTGATATTCCTTATGATAAACCTGCTAGCTTATGCTTAGATGAATTTGATAACTTTGTTGCCAACCAACAAAGTTTCAATGATTATGTTAGCAGACATTTGAGGCAAAATGCTCGCATGATTAGTCATTTAAGTGCTTGTGTGGATAGAAATGTCAATGATCTTAAGGTTTTGAGTAAACATGCCTCTATGGTCACTACTCAAGTAGAACAAGTACTTAAGGCTCAAAATGACTTGCTCAATGAGTTGAATGACAATTCTGTTAGAGTCGTCACTAGAGATGGTAGAATGACCCAGGAACCTTTGTATCCTAAGGGTCATCCTAAGAGAATTGAACAAGATTCTCAAGGAGTTAGCACTGAAGCACCTAGTCATCCTAGAAATAGGAAGAAAAATAAAGATGATAGGAACTTGCATGTTAGCAATCCTGTCGCTGTTACACGTGAGAATCCAAATGATATCTCTGTTTCTGATGCCGAAACACAATCAGGTGATGAACATGAGCCTAGTGATAATATCGATAGTGGTGCTCATGATGATGCTCAACCTAGCAATGATAACGATGTGGAGATTGAACCTAGTGTTGATCTTGATAACCCACAACCTAAGAATAGGAGATATGATAAGAACGACTTTATCGCTAGGAAGCATGGTAAAGAAAGAGAACCATGGGTTCAGAAACCCATGCCCTTACCTCCCAAACCATCCAAGAAAAAGGATGATGAGGATTTTGAGCGCTTTGTTGAAATGATTAGACATGTCTTTCTGCAAATGCGTTTGACAGATATGCTCAAAATGTCTCCTTATGCTAAGTACATGAAAGATATTGTGACCAATAAAAGGAGGATACATGAAGTTGATATTTCCACCATTCTCGCTAATTACACCTTCAAGGGTGGAACTCCTAAGAAACTAGGTGATCCCGGAGTGGCCACTATACCTTGCTCCATTAAAGGAAACTACGTTAGAACTGCTTTATGCGATCTTGGAGCCGGTGTTAGTGTTATGCCTCTCTCTCTTTATCGTAGAATTGAATTGGATAAGTTGACACCCACTGAAATGTCTTTGCTAATGGCCGACAAATCAACAGCTTTCCCTATCGGCATTTGCGAGGATGTGCCTGTTGTGGTTGCTAATGTTACTATCTTAACGGACTTTGTTATTCTGGATATTCCCGAGGATGATGCCATGGCGGTCATCCTTGGAAGACCCTTTTTAAACACTGCAGGGGCTGTTATTGATTGCAACAAAGGCAATGTCACTTTCCATGTCAATGGTAATGAGCATACGGTGCACTTTCCGAAGAAACAATATCGAGTACATTGCATCAATGCTATTGAAAAAACTTCATCAATCGTTATTGGGAACTTTGAATGCCCTATACCTACTGTCAAGATGAAGTATGATTTACTTATTGGGGATATGCACATCCCCATTGAGGTAACCTAGTGATTATTCAAAAATTCTCCGGTTTCATGTAATTCGGAAAAAGTTTGTCAAGGAGACTTGATCAACCTCATTGACGGATTTCTTTTGATGACCATGAGCTAGATGAATCTAAGAGTCACAACCTTCTGCCCCCAACTTTTACTTTCCGTTGTTTAGAAGAAAAATGATAAATTTAGATTTAGTTTTTCCTGTTTTCTGCTTTTTGTGTCCCATAGAAAAGTGTCCCGAAAATAAAAGTTCTTCAAACGCCCTGAAAATCAAGTATGATTTTTTCTGGAATTTTTGAAAAATTCTGAGATAAAGAGCTAGTCAGGGGGATGCACCAGTGGGACACAAGCCCAGGAGGCGCGAGCAACCCCTGGCCATGCCTACCAGGCTTGTGGGCCCCACGTGCCCCCCCTCCACTTATTCCAGCTCCCATCTCCTTCTACTACCTCTAGAAAAAAAAATCATTTCACAGCTCAAACCCGTGTTCTTTCTCTTCTTGCTGCGTTTTTCGATCTCCTTGTGCAAAGCCCCATTCACCAAACTATTTTGGGGGATTGTTCCTTGGCATGTGACTCCTCCATTGGTCCAATTAGTGTTTGTTCTAGTGCCTTATTCGTTCTGTATTTTTGTTGTCTGGGTGACCATGTTCTTGAGCTTTGCATGTCAATTTTAGTTGGTCCCAAGTAGTTTTGATGCATGATATGGCCTCTAGGCACTTGTAGGAGTAGTTGCTATGAGTTTCGTTGAGCCTTGTTCACTTTTCCTTTGAGTCACTAAAAATTTCAGAAATTTTCAGAGAAAGAAAAAGGAAAAGATGAGGAGGTTCCTAAGAGGCTCTTCAAGCCGTGACCCCAAGGATGATGAAAATGAGAAGAAGAAACCCAAGTATCCGGTCCCTCGAGTTATAGAAGTTCGAGCGTGCGAGTGGCCAAGCGATGTGTTCTTACGTGCCGCCGGTATTTATGAGGATTTTTATTACTTGGTGTTGAACGCAGGCCTTACCGCATTTGTTGAAGATAAGTGTCCACAATACCTCCGCCTCACTAATATTTTCGTCCAAAACTTTAATTTCTATCCTAGGAAGAGTCCTCCTATGGTTGAGTTCAAGTTATATGATATCCCCCAACGCATGTCACTTCAGGATTTTTGCAATGTTTGCAAATTACCTTATGTTGGGGATATTCATGAACCTCGTCCACGGGACATGGAGGCTTTCATGGATACTATTGTTGTAGGATAGCATTCATTTTCCCGTGTTTCGGTATTTCTCATTATTCGTGGGAAAATGTTTGATTGGCCGTGGGAAAACTGGGGCTCTTAGCTCCCCAGATCTTCAGGTCTTGCGCGAAGCCCTTTATAATGATAAAACTTATAGCTTGGGCGCTATAGTGGCTCAACGGTTGAACACGAACCGTACTAAAGGCGCTGTTTATGGAGGTGTCTATGCTACCCGTCTTGCTAAACATTTTGAGATACCTATTAGACTGCACGAGGAAGAAGAGATGCTTCTTCCTGAGAGATATCTAGATTATGATAGCATGGTTCGCCATGAATTCCTTGATAAAGATATAAATAAGAGGATGATTTATAACCTGGTATTTAGTCAGGGTACTCGAGAGACTATTACTTTGCCTGCTCCTTCTTTGTTCAATGTTCATCTAGGCAAGTACATTATTATGCCATCGGACATCTACGCATATTGGGGCATAGCGCCACCACAGGCGCCCGTGCCCGAGCTACCAGTCGAGTACCAGACGCCAGTTTATCAGTGGGAGCCAGAGGAGCTCTCCCAACAGTGGCACCCTCAGCACACTCCGGAGTACCCCGGAGACGGTTACTTCCCTCCTTGGGAGTAGACCAACTTAGGCCAAAAGCCTAAGCTTGGGGGTGTACGTGTTTCTCACCGACTTTATATTCTTGCTCATGCTTTCACTTTGATAGTCGGTGTTCACACCTTGCCACTATATCATCCATGCTAGTTTATTTGTTTTTCTTGCTTTCTTCTCGTGTGTTTGTTTAGATTGAGAAAACCCAAAAAGATTTCCCTTTCTTCTTTTCCTTGTTGGGAGCTTTCCCGTGTAAATAGTTTTCTTTTTCTTTGGGTCAAGGTAGAAGACCATGGTTAAAATGTTTAGTAGCTCTCGCATACATATCTGCTTATCTGTCGAAGAGCCATATTACTTTGTCTTCTCCTCTGTGTTTGCTTGCAGATTCCAGCTTAGTCCAATGCACGAACACTCTCATTATGATTCAAACCATTCGGTCGTGCAAGTGAAAGGCAATAATGACGATATATGATGAAGTGACTGAGCCTGGAAAAGCTGGTATGAACTCGACCTATTTTGTTTTTGTACATATGACTAGCTCATCGTTCCTAGTTCAGCTTTGTTATGAGAGAAACATGTTTGCAATGACAATTTAGAGATCATTGTTTCTGATGCCATGCTTAATTAGCTAAGAGCTTATAATGGTTTGTCTTGGATGCCAACATGAATTTCAAAATGATTATGATGTAGTATGATAGGATGGTATCCTCCTTTGAATGATTCAAGTGGCTTGACTTGGCGCATGTTTACGCATGTAGTTGAAACAAAATCAACATAGCCTCTATGATATTCATGTTCATGGTGATTTATGTCCTACTCATGCTTGCACTCAATGTTGGTTAATTTTCAAAGCATATTGATGACTATTGTCGCTCTCTAGTTGGTCACTTCCGAGTCTTTTGCTAGCCTTCACTTGTACTAAGCGGGAATACTGCTTGTGCATCCACTTCCATAAACCGAAAGTTGTTCCATATGAGTCCACCATACCTACCTATATGCGGTATCTACCTGTCTTTCCAAGTAAATTTGCATGTGCCACTCTCTAAACCTTCAAGAAATAATCTGTTTTGCATGCCTGAACCGCTCATGTTGTGACAAGGGGCGGTCAGTATCTTCCATGCTAGGCGTGTTATCCTCGATACGTGTTTATTCACTATCATTAACGAGAACAGGGCCGGTAATTGGACTGCCGAGTTCCATGCTCAAATCGAAAAGATAATTGCAAACAAAACTCCCCCTGGATTGTTGTTGGTATGGACGGCACCCGAGTATTCGGCTAGTCGTGGAGTGTGATTGATCGGTGGTGGGGGAGTCAAAAATTTACTTTTCTGTTTGGGAACCGTCTATAGTATGTGTAGCATGGAAGATGGTGAAAACTCTTGGTCATCGCGTAGACAATGAAAGCATGCCACCCAAAATTATTTATCTCTGTTTTAAAAGCTTGAGCTCTGGCACCTCTGCAAATCAATGCTTCCCTCTGCGAAGGGCCTATCTCTTTATGTTTTTGTAGAGTCATCCTCTTCTTATAAAAGGCACCATTTAGAGAGCACCTCCGTCATTTTTATGCTTTGCTTTTAATTATTATTGAGTATGACTGTGACTGGATCTTCTTTGCCATGAATTACAATGTTCAGTCAGCCCTTGGTCTTTGAAGATGCTCTGCATTTATGTTCATATTGCTTCATGATTGTTTTGATTGAAGTGTTGACGTTTGAAACTTATCATAATTGCTTTTATTTAAATTATTGCTTTTATTTAAATTATTTAAATCTGTTTCTAATTCCTAATTATTGAATAAAACTTTAAAAATTAATATTAAATAATCCGTAAGTTAGATCAAACTATTTTCGACTTGAAAGTTGATCAGCAGAACGAGACGAACCCGGGTACACGGTCCATTCGTCTGTCACGCGTCCCTGGCATAGCAAATATGTAACATTTCCATCGTTTCCAGTTTGTCCAGTAGTAGCCCGAGACTGGGAAAATATCGTCCGATATTCTTCCGACCCGTCTATGACAAATGTTGCTGCGTTAGCTCATGTCTAGCCTACATCTTGCCATGTCATGCATCGTGTCGCATCTGTTGCTATTATTTATTGTTTCTTCCCCCTCTTCTTACCGGTAGACCCTGAGACTGACGCTGCTGCCGGGTACATCTACGACCCTGCCGATCAGTCCTTTGCCACAGAGCAGCAAGGCAAGCAAACCCCCCTTGATCATTCCTATATCGCCTATGTCTTTCTTCCTACTGCTTGCATTAGTATTTTGCTACTGTTGTAGTTAGCTCCTATATCTGATGCATAGCCAGTTTTTGATGAACTGCTACTTTCAGTCATGTACCTTTAATCTGCTTAGTATAGGTGGAGCAGTCACCCCCTCTGACCCCGTAGTGCAGTTTCCCCGCCTTACTTTCAATCTCGATCCCTAATCGACGAGCCAGACCCGACACATCACATACACCCCCCTTAGTTGTACGACGCTACACAGATACTATCGAGTACCGAGGGTGACACCTCGCTAAGTACTCCTCATGATATCTCTATAGTATAGCTAGTCGGTCGTGGTTATCGAGGGTGATTCCTCTTTCACCATTCCCGATGATGCCTCTGTCGTGCAACCCCTCAAGTGTGGGACCCCCGAGGGTAATTCCTCTAAGCCCACCTTGACGGATACATCATTCGGAATCCAACGAGGGTGATACCTCGGATTACCCCTGATGTTACAACCACACAGTTACTCGACCATGTTACTGGGATCATTGGTGATTAGTTGTAAGACGGGCCGATTCCCGCGAGACTGTGTTGATGGCCTAATTAAAATGTTAATGGATTTGGGTGTTTGATCTGGGTTGGTCGAAGACCTTTTTGCACTAAGCTGCTACGCGGGAAGAATGATGGGTACTCGGCATCGCGGTATCAGCCGAAGCTTTTCATATGTCAACAATCATAGTGGCGCGCGCCCGAGTGGTCCCGAGATGCATTGTGCTTGTGATTAAGGGATGCTAGGACTGACGTCGGCCTCCCTCGCATCATGCAGGAGCGCGGAGGGGAACTAGGCCCATGACCCCTTTGCGCTTAGGATTTAGACCGGCGGGTTGACCTCTCTGATTAGTCTTAGGTGGGGCTGCGACGTGTCGATATTCCGAGGCCGGGCAGGACCCAGAAAAGTATGTCCGGCCAGAGTGTTATCGAGCGTGACAGAACATGTTGTGCACCCGTGGAGGGATGAAAATTAACTATTCGAATAGCCGTGTCCATGGTTACAGGACGACTTGGAGTTGTGCCCTAATCTTATACAACTACAATTGTTACTTAACTGGAATTAGTTTGCCTCGGGACTGCTTCCTCGCACGGAGTCGAGGGAGGATCTTTGGGCGTGACCTCACATTAATAATGTTGCAACAATATGACTATTACTTGTGTTACCTTGTTCTACTCTCGTCTTTTGCTGCAAGACCCTGAAGATGCTAGTCTTTGATAGGACTAGGCCTTCTCTCTATGCTTGCACTGTTGTAGTCAGTCCACAAATAAAACCCCTTCTTTGATACTAGTGCATATTTAGCATAGTTCTGATGTAAGTCTTGCGAGTACTTTGGATGAGTACTCACCGCTGCTTTGCTCCCCCTTTGTTCCCTTGATCCGTTGCTGCGACCAGATGATGGAGCCTAGGAGATGGAGTTTCATGCCGACGCCTGTCACCTCGTTGGTGTCTTCTTCGTGGAGGCCGCTGAAGATAGGAGTAGTTAGGAGGTTCCCAGGCAGGAGGCCTCGCCTCGTTCGATCGTGTTTCTTTTGTGCTAGCCTTCTGTAAGGCACCCCCATGTTTTATGTCTGTACTCAGATATTTGTTGCTTCCGCTGACTCGTGTGTTTATCGAGCTTCTGTATTCTAGCCCTCGAGGCCCCTGGCTTGTAATAAGAAGCTTGTATTATTTTATTTGTGTCTATAGTTGTGTTGTGATATCTTCCCGTGAGTCCTTGGGTTTGATCGTACGCATTTGCGTGTATGATTAGCATACAATTAAACCGAGGGTGTCACAGTTTTGGACTCTAATTTGCATGATTTGAATCGAACTAACCTGGACTAACGCTATTTTCACCAGAATTGCCATGGTGTTGTTTTTGCGCAGAAATAAAAGTTCTCAGAATGACCTGGAAATTTACAAGGATTTTTTGTGGAATATATAAAAAATACTGGCGCCAGAATTACCTGGAGGGACGAAGCGGGGAGCCCACAAGTCCAGGAGGAGCGGGCCCCCCTGGCCGCGCCTAGCAGGCTTGTGAGGCCCTCGGGGCTCCACCGCCTCCAACTCCAGCTCTATTTAGTCTGTTTCGCCCGGAAAAAATCAGAGAGAAGAGTTCATCGCGTTTTACGATACGGAGCCGCCGCCACCACCTGTTCTTCCTCTAGAGGGCAGATCTGGAGTCCGTTCTGCGCTCTGGAGAGGGGGAATCGACGCCTTCCTGATAACCAACCATCCTTCATCGCCAATTCCATGATGCTCTTCATCGTTCGTGAGTAATCTCATCGTAGGCTTGCTGGACGGTGATGGGTTGGATGAGATCTATCATGTAATCGAGTTAGTTTTGATGGGGTTTGATCCCTAGTATCCACTATGTTCTGAGATTGATGTTGCTACTACTTTGCTATGCTTAATGCTTGTCACTAGGGCCCGAGTGCCATGATTTCAGATCTGAACCTATTATGTTTTCATGAATATATGTGTGTTCTTGATCCTATCTTGCAAGTTGTAGTCACCTACTATGTGTTATAACCCGGCAACCCCGGAGTGACAATAGCCGGAACCACTCCCGGAGATTACCATAGTATGAGGAGTTCATGTATTCACTAAGTGCTAATGCTTTGTTCCGGTTCTCTATTAAAAGGAGAACCTTAATATCCCTTAGTTACCATTAGGACCCCGCTACCACGGGAGGGATGGACAATAGATGTCATGCAAGTTCTTTCCCCTAAGCACGTATGACTATATACGGAATACATGCCTACATTACATTGACGAACTCGAGCTAGTTACAAATCACCCCATGTTATAACAGTCACATGATGAATGTCATCCGGCATAATTATCCATCACCGATCCAATGCCTACAAGTTTTTCCTACTGGTCCTTGCTACGTTACTTTGCCGCTACTGTTGTCACTATTGTCACTGCTGCTACTGTTACCGCTACTGTTATCACTGTTGCTACTGTTACCGTTGCTACTGTTACTATCACACTACTTTGCTACTGAAACTTTGCTGCAGATACTATGTCTTTCAGGTGTGGTTGAATTGACAACTCAACTACTAATACTCGAGAATATTCTTTGGCTTCCCCTTGTGTCGAATCAACAAACTTGGGTTGAATACTCTACCCTTGAAAACTATTGCGATCCCCTATACTTGTGTGTTATCATGCTACTGCTAAGGACATTAGCAGTAGCGCCTAGTGTTTTCCAGCGCTACTGCTAAGTAGGAGCAGCGCTTTCTACTTTCGAGCGCTACTAATAGGCTCCTACCTATAAGGTTTTTTCTAGTAGTGAATTGTTTCCTTGCATTGTTGGCAACTTACCATCCCGCCTTGTGAATGTGCAAGGAACAAACTCAGTGCATCGAGCAGGGACACGTTGATGATCAACATCCACGTTAGGACCAGACAATGATGCTTCGACTACCCAAGGACAATCGTACTTGGACATTTGAGCTCTATATAGGTGACAAAGTCAATGGAAGATTTTATGAGCTACGGAATGCTTGGAAGAAGTTCATAAATGACAATGAGCTGCAAGAAGGGAACATGTGTGTGTTTGAGCTGCTGAAGAATGAGGAGGATCTCACCATGAGTGTCCACAAAATTAAAGAGTAGCGCGCTGGTGCCGCCCGCCATGGCGTCAAGGCCACTCTTTTGTGATGTGTCATCTAGTACTTTTTTGGCAAAATCCACAAACTTTTGGTTCCGCCATCTCCTAGACTCTTGCTATAAACCCTTTGGATGTCAATTCGATAGGTTTCAGTTTGGTTTCAGCTCCTTCGAAGCATACCTCTGTTTTGTTTCAAAACTATTGGTTTGTTAAGGAAGATTTGATGTTTCTGTTGGCTTTTAAATTGGCTAAAACATGGGGGGACTTGTTGCATCAGCCTTACAAAACAATTCCTATTGCAGTGCTATCTCTCTCTGTGCATATATTATCATTCAAGAAGGTTCTGAGGTAAAAACTATTGTGCTATAACTCAGCATTGTATCGATGATGTGTTCTCTTACCATATATTCAGAACTTGTTTTAAAAGTCTGGTTTTCTTTTCTGGAAAAGAAATGGGTTGTGCTTGCCAGTGTAAATTCAGCTCACCAGCTCAAACTGGGAAGAAGTTAGCTGAGATTACACATGTTTTCTTATGCTTGATAACAATTAAGCATCTTCTAGGTTTATGAGAATAGTATGTGTAGTTACTGAATGAGATGAGTGAAATTCAAAGTTCACAACTCAAAGGAAGGAAATTCCATCATGTCCACTATTTTTTGCGAACATGTCGGTGTTTACTCACAACATAAGCCATGGGTAGGCTAAAGATGGTGGGAACCGAAGTGACACCGGTGGGTGCTGGGGACGAGGTTGGTACAAGCATGGAACACATGATGTACCCAGGTTCAGGGCTCTCCGTAGAGATAACACCCCTAATCCTGTCGGAGTGTATAATGTATCAATGAGGCTACACATGTGCTCCTGGAGCTATTCTGCGGAGGAGGAAGAAGGAGCAGCCAGCTCGAGTCTACCTCTCATGTATGGTGTGTGTGTGTGTGTGCTGAGTTGACCGACCCTATGCATGGAGGGGGTTGGGGCTTTTATAGACGAACCCACCGACCTACAATAAGGATAAAAGTACAGAAGTGGGACCCATCTGGCAGCCTCACGGGCTGGCCACGGGGGCCACGGGGGTCTTGTCTTGTCGTTGGAGGGGCCCGCCGGCTACGAGGTATCGTCCGATTGTGGGACCCGCCGGCTAGCTAGTGAGGCTCTCGCGTAAGGTTGATGCATGACACGTGTAGTACGTCCGGCGTCGTCTTGCGAGATTCGTCATGGGCTGCCAGTACGGCTATCTCCACTGTTCTCACACCGAGTGCAGTACTGGAGTGGGAGTTTGATGGGCCGACACTATCCAGGATGATGGATCGGAGCCGAATTAGGTCAGCAACATGGCCGCCGACGCTATACCTACCGTGCACCCCAATCCATTACCTTGGATGACGCATAGCCACCTTTAACCGTAGGGTCTCGTCATGACCTACGGCCTGATGTGACTTGAGCTCCCTAACCGGCTAGTTGCATAACTAGCCGGCCTGGGTACGGCCGCCTCGCCTCTAGCCGGTCGGCATGGCCTAGACGGGCAGAGGGAGGTAGCCGTCTCGCCCCTAGCTGGCAGGAGCTTCCTGGCCGGCGAGAGAAAGTTAGTCGTCTCGCCCCCAGCCCGCAGGTGCTTCCTAGCCGGCCAGGGGGACTTGGGCCTTGTAGAATGGTTCATGTTGTTCCTTCAAGGTAGAAGGTAAAGGAGTAGGCTCGATGAGCCTACACCGGGGCTATCCCCCCGTCAGTAGTCCCCGAAGCAAGGGAGGCCCGCCGCCTTGGAGCAGGTGGCCTCGCTGGCTTGAGTTATTTGTTGTTGAGTTGCGTCCGCCGCCTGCGACAGGAGACGCCGTCTCGGAAGCCGACTCACTTCCAAGAGACGCCTCGGCTTCGTCGTAAGTTGCGCAGATTACGCCACGTGCCAGGCCCTGGCCTGACGTGATGATGGTTTGCTCAGATGACGGGACTGGGCCTGAGCCCTGGGTCCCACCACGACGCCCCCTTGGCCCCCGCACTGAGGATCCTCTGCGGATTTACTCCACGAGGTTGGATTTTGGGAAACGTTAATGTTCCCGTATTAACCGGGGGAGGTGGGCCCCGAGCGCACCGGATCCCCTCCTCACGATCCATCGTGGGGTTTAAATGGGGTGCGGGGGTACCGAGGAGGCCATTCGCCCCCTTGTCGCCCCGCACTTGCGCCCCCTCCTTCCCTAAGCCCAAAGGAAGAGAGAGAGCTTGCTTCGTCTTCATCATCGCCACCGCTCAGGCCATCGCCGCTACCCACCTCAAGCTTTCACCGCCTGCAACCATGTCAAGCGGTGCCTCCAAGAAGGGACATCACAACGGTGCTTGGCTCGGCAGCGACATCGGCGATGGTCATATCGAGGCGCTCCGCAAATGCCGCATGTTGCCTCACGCATCGGTTGTGGCGGAGCGGGTTCCAGGAGCCAAAAACTCGCCGACGCCGAGGGCGGGAGAGGTAGTCGTGTTCGATGAGCACTTCTACCGAGGCTTCGAGCTACCGGCGAGCAACTTCTTCTCCAACTTCCTTGATACGTCTCCATCGTATCTACTTTTCCAAACTCTTTTGCCCTTGTTTTGGACTCTAATTTGCATGATTTGAATGGAACTAACCTGGGTTGACGCTCTTTTCAGCAGAATCGCCTTAGTGTTATTTTTGTGCAGAAATCAAAGTTCTCCAAACGTCCTGAAAATTTACGGGGAGCAGTTTTGGAAAATAACAAAAATATCTGCGCCAAGTTCCACCTCAGCTGGTGGGCCAGTGGGCCACAAGCCCTTGCTCCGTCACCACCCCCTGGTGGCGGTGGGCAGGCTTGTGGGGCCCACACGGCTCTGCTGCCCCCAATATCAGGTCTATAAGACCCCTTTCATCCCAGAAGAAATAAAAAGAGAAGTTTTCATCGCGTTTTCGATGCGGAGGCGCCGCCACCACCTGTTCTTCATCTGGAGGGCAGATCTGGAGTACGTCTTGGGCTCCGGAGAGGGGAAATCGTCGCCATCGTCATCATCAACCTTCTTCCCTCTCCAATTCCATGAAGCTCTTCGTGGTTCGTGAGTAATCTATTCGTAGGCTCGCTGGGTGGTGATGAGTAGGATGAGATCTATCATGTAATCGAGTTAGTTTTGATGGGGATTGATCCCTAGTATCCACTATGTTCTGAGATTGATGTTGCTACTACTTTGCCATGCTTAATGCTTGTCACTAGGGCCCGAGTGCCATGATTTCAGATCTGAAATTATTATGTTGTCACCAATATATGTGTGTTTCAGATCTGATCTTGCAAGTTGTAGTTACCCACTATGTGTTATGATCCGGCAACCCCGGAGTGACAATAACTGGAACCACTCCCGGTGATGACCATAGTTTGAGGAGTTCATGTGTTCACCAAGTGCTAATGCGTTGGTCCGGTTCTTTATTAAAAGGAGAACATTAATATCCCTTAGTTTCCTTTTGGACCCTGCTGCCACGGGAGGGATGGACAATAGATTTCATGCAAGTTCTTTTCCCTAAGCACGTATGACGACACACGGAATGCATGCCTACATCACATTGACAAACGGGAGCTGGCCACATATCTCTCCGTGTTATAGCTGTTGCATGATGAATATCATCCAAACAAATCACAGACCCATTGCCTACGAGTTTGTCCTACTTCTGTTACTTGTCTTGCTCTGCTGCTGCAGCTACTACTGTTGCTACTGTTGTTACTTGTCTTGCTCTGCTGCTGCTGCTACTACTGTTGATACTTCTGTTACTTGTTTTGCTCTGCTGCTGCTACCACTGTTGCTATTACTGTCGCTTGCTACTGTTGCTACTTGCTACTGCTGTCACTACTGTTGTTCCTTGCCGTTTCTATTGCTCGTTACACTGCCGTTACTCGTAACTTTGATGTTACTACTGTGCTTGCAGATACTAATCTTTCAGGTGTGGTTGAATCTGACAAATTCAGCTGCTAATACTTGAGAGTATTCTCTCACCTCCCGTCGTGCAAACCAACAAATTGGGTCGAATACTCTACCCTCGAAAACTGATGCGAACCCATGCGCTGGTGGGCCATCAACAACATTCTTCTAGTACCATTGCCGGGGAGTGCTAGCAGCATTCTTCTGGTGCCATTGCAGGGGAAAGTTTGTTGTCGTCAGCATTCGTCTAGCTATCGCCAGAGATTGCAATCAGCATTTTTCTGGCGCCGTTGCCGGGGATGGTTTGTTGTCATCAGCATTCGTCTAGCTATCGCCAGAGATTGCAATCAGCATTTCTCTGGCACCGTTGCCGGGGAGGTATTCATATATTCTCTGAGTCACTTGGGATTTATATCTGCTGATCACTATGAAGAATCTGAAGGATCCGAAGACCAAAGTCTTGCCCTCAACTACGAGGGGAGGTAAGGAATTGACATCTAGCTCTGCACTTGATTCACCTTCACTTATGAGTAAGTTTGCGACATCAACTCCTACTAGAAATCTTGATATGTCACCTGTGCTTGATGATGCTTATCATGCTACTGCTAGAGATGCTTGATACGTCTCAAACGTATCTATAATTTTTGATGATTTCACGCTGTTATCTTGCCTTCTTTGTATGTTTTATGTACCTTTTTATATCTTTTTGGGACTAACTTATTATTTTTCCGTGTTTTTGACTCTTTTCAGATCTGATTTTGGAACGGAGACCAAACGGAAGAAAAACCCCGAAATGATATTTTCTCGAACAGAAGAAGTCCACGGGGCTTTTGGGCCAAGCTAGGTGGGCTCAGGGAGCCCACAAGCCCCCACTCTGCCAACAGGGGGAGGCGGCGGTGGGCAGGCTTGTGGCCTCCCTGGCCGCCCCTTGACCTAGGTCTTTGGCCTATAAATTCCCAAATATTCCGCAAAAAATCAGGAGATCCTCGAAAATACTTTTCCGCCGCCGCAAGCTTCTGTTTCCGCGAGATCTCATGTGGAGACCCTTCCCGGCGCCCTGCCGGAGGGGACTTTGGAGTTGGAGGGCTTCTTCATCATCATCATCGCCCCTCCAGTGACTCGTGAGTAGTTCACTTCAGACCTACGGGTACGTAGTTAGTAGCTAGATGGCTTCTTCTCTCTCTTGGATCTTGAATACAAAGTTCTCCATGATCTTCATGGAGATCTGTCCGATGTAATCTTCTTTGGCGGTGTGTTTGTCGAGATCCGATGGATTGTGGACTAGTGATCAGATTATCTATGATATATATTTGAGTCTTTGCTGATTTCTTATATGCATGATTTGATATCCTTGTAAATCTCTCTGAGTCTTGGGTTTTGTTTGGCCAACTAGATCTATGATTCTTGCAATGGGAGAAGTGCTTGGTTTTGGGTTCTGCCATGTGGTGACCTTTCCCAGTGACAGTAGGGGCAGCAAGGCACACATCAAGCAGTTGCCATCAAGGGTAAAAAGATGGGGTTTTTATCATTGGTTTGAGATTATCCCTCTACATCATGTCATCTTGCTTAAGGCGTTACTCTGTTCTGATGAACTTAATACACTAGATGCATGCTGGATAGCAGTCGACGTGTGGAGTAATAGTAGTAGATGCAGAAAGTACCGTTCTACTTGTTTCGGACGTGATGCCTATAGAAATAATCATTGCATAGATATCTTCACGACTCTGCGCAGTTCTATCAATTGCTCGACAGAAATTTGTTCACCCACCATCTACTTGCTTTCATGAGAGAAGCCACTAGTAAACACTACGACCCCCGGGTCTATTCACATCCATCGTTTAGAACTCCGCTTTTACTTTGTTTTGTTACTTTGTTGCTTTCAGTTCTCACTTGGCAAACAATCTATAAGGGATTGACAACCCCTTCATAGCATTGGGTGCAAGCTTTTGTGTTTGTGCAGGATCTTGAGATACTCCTCCGCTGGATTGCTACCTTGGTTCTCAAACTAAGGGAAATACTTACCTCCACTGTGCTACATCATCCTCTCCGCTTCGAGGGAACACCAACGCAGAAGGATTCCTGGTGTCATCAACGTGTCCATTTCTGCCGCCAGTGGAAGGTCTTTTGTGTAGTAGCATAACGGACATCAGAAGCATTTCTGGCGCCGTTGCCGGGGAGGAGAAATCAAGATCTATCCAAGTAGGTCTCACAAACTCTTCTCTTGCATTTACTTTTGTTGCCAGTTGCCTCTCGTTTTCCTCTCCCCCACTTCACATTTGCCAATTGCCTTTTTCCGTTCGCCCTTCTTCCGCTTGCTTTCTGTTCGCTTGTGTGCCATGTGCCTTCAATATGCTTGCATCTTCGCTTGCTGAAAATATAGTGATATGGATCCTCATCCACTTGCTAGTCTCTTTAAGAGACCCACTCGTGTGGAACAAATTGCTAGTGAGTTGATGGCAATTGACTATTTCTTTGGAGTTTTGCGTAAGATGCGTGAATCTGAAAATTGTGAGGAAGAAATTCATGAAGTGATTCACGAGGGCTCCTTGGATGAAAAGCATGATTGCGATGGTTTCACTATAAATTCTATTAGTGATAATCATGCTAAAATTATGCAAAACCCTATGCTTGGGGATGCTAGTTTTGCTATGTCCACTACTTGTTGCAAAGATCATGAGTCGCGCGATGATTTTTCTTATGATCTTGAAAATTTGTTTAAGCCTCATGCTGAGTTTAGTTGATGACTTTAGTTGATGACTTTAGTTGATGATATTGAAAGTGGGATTGGAGAAGTCATGACTTTAGTTGATGATAATCCCACTATTTTTGAAGAGGATCAACTTTGCATGCATGTGGATCATGAAAAGAATATCCTATGTGATAGTTACATTATTGAATTCGAATATGATCCCACATGTAATTTCTATGAGAGAGGAAAATATTGTGGTAGAAAATTTGATGTTACCGAATCACCTCTCGTTATGTTGAGATTACTCTTGTCTCTTTCTTCTTCCTTGCATATGGCAACTATTGGTTGTCTTGCCAATTTTTTTCCCATAGAATGCTGTCGGGACCCCGATCCTAAGCCATAGGAATCTAGCCTGTAACCCATCGCATCCCTTTGTGGTCTCACGCACGGTTAACTCCACGGCTGCAGCCTTACCTTAGCCGGGACCGTTTGCGTCTTTTGACTCACGTATGCGATAGTATCGCTAGCAATCCAATGTCAAAGAACCCGGATCGACATGTCTAGTCATAAACCAAAGTGGCAGTACCGCACAAGGACAGGCATACATGACCCAACAAAGCAGGTGTCGGTCATCGGCGAATGTAGACGAGTCGTAGCAAGCTACAAGGACTCCATTACATCGCGTGACATTTCCCCAAAGGGGACAGACGCAGCAGCTAAGAAGGACACATGCCGGTCAACCAATGTGTCCGGAGCAGTAGCGAACTACCAAGGCTCGTTGGACCACAAAGGGGCATTTCCTTGTAAGGAGTGCTACTAAAGTTCACGACTAGGTAATCGAACCCCATACATATCAAGTACGACACACGTACGCATGGCATACCAATATGTATAGATACATCGATGGCATCACAACATAACCATAAACATACAAGCTTTAATTAAGAGGCTCGGAAGAGCCACACACATTATATTACACATTAAGGGTCTCACGACCCATAATAGCAGTCATACAATACAAGCCAGCGGAAGAGTTATAAACTATCTGAGTACAGACAGGGCAACTAGTAGGCACATGGCCTGACTATACTACAGAGCCGACGTAGGGCCAGATCGTAGCTGGGACACCAGCTACTCGTCGTCGTCGATGTCTACGAAGAACCCTCCATTAGGGTCATTAGCAATCTCTGCAACATTTATTAAGAAAACATGAGTACGAAGGTACTCAGCAAGACTTTAGGATGACTAACTACTCATGCAAGGTATCAAGAAGGTATAGTGGGGTTTCATGCGGAAAGCCAGCATTTGACTCGTGGCTAGACAACTTGCTTTTTGAAATTAGTTTTGACAACTTGATTTCTCGCACACGAGTCCACTAACACCACAACAATACACTATCGTGGAATCATTCCGTCTCCATACGGAAATGCCGTCCACGACACTCACGCTTATCTTGACAATTTTATGAGTAGCCATTGAAGTTATCTATGAACAACATATGTCTCCAAGTAGTCCATATCCGCGGACGCGGCTATTCGAATAAATCATAACCCTGCAGGGGTGTACTTCGTCACACACGCTCCCGCCAATTATCGCCATGTGCACGTCATGCACCTCGGCAACCTTCAAGCGGAAGCCCAGCGAGGGAGTCGGCCACGACCGTTAATCACACTAGTACCTAGTCCAGGTTTATCGCCTATCTGAGAGTAACCCGTACGGAAGTCCGGCCGAGGTTTCCGCCACGGCCTCAAACGATGTGCGCAGGGTTCCCAAGCCCAACGTCCGGGTGCCACTTGGTACACCGTGCCACTGCCTACCGCAACACGGTCCACCTCTCAGGTCAGCACCATGCACGGCCTCCAGCATTACTATAAACACCAGAAACTACTTGCAACTCCTGGACCGAGTACTAAGCGATTAATAGGCCGAGTGGGGTCATATTTCAGGGCCCAGCATGTGGTAGTATCTAGTCTTGGATTACATACACGGAACTCAGTTCCTAAGGACGGTTCCAATGAAACAACCCGCCATGTACTCCTACACAGCCTTTCACCGGTACCTTTACCAAATCAAGTTCAACACACGACCTTTGCTCACCGAACACATTCCACATTTTTGTTCATCTCCCAGATGACAGACCATACACAACTCTAAGCATAGCATGCATAGCAGGATAAGGCACATCATAGCTCAAGCAACTACCAGGTATGCTAGGTTTCAAGGTTCGGCTATTTACTGTGACAAGGTTAAGTCATGCAAAGGAAGTGGGTCCAACTATCGTGGCAAAAGCAGCTGAAGCATTTGATCCTAATGCATTAAATAGGTGCAGGAGCAAGAACATAGGTGTTATCGGGATGATCAAAAGGGTTGCTTGCCTTGTTGCTTAGAGGAGGAACGATATCCGTCGGACGGATATTCGGTGGAATCCGGGGGTGCCGAGCCTACCGAAATGAATGGCAACATTCAATAACAATCATATGCAATCAAAATGATGCATGAGCATGGCATGAGAATGCAGGTGATAAATTATTATAATCAAGATGTTTTAGGTTTAGAGTTGATTTGAATCACATTCGAATAGCAATTCAAACGGGTATTCCCGGATACCGGTTTAATTGATTCGACCTGATGCTCAGATCAACCTAATGTTAACATGCATGAAATTTCATGTTATGGTACTGATTTAGCCCTAGGGCAGTGTGTGATCATTGTATTTATAATGAAATTTGGATATTTTTGCAAATTCCATTTATAAAGTGATTAAAAGAATTGAATTATTCCTTATTTCACAATTTAGGGTTCTGTAACTTTTTCAAACATAGTTGAAAATAGCATAATCAGAATCCTTGAATTTTTCTGATACTTTTTCATATATAAATTATTTTCATTGGAGTTACAGATTAATTTCTATGATTTTTGCAATTTTTAGCAATTTCCTGAATTATTTTTATACTGGAAATTCCATTTATTGCATCAGGCTGACGTCAGCAGGTCAGCCGACCTGTGCAGGTCAAACCTGACAGGGGGGCCCCACTGGTCAGCCTCTCGGGGGCTAATCTCGCGCTGACCAGCCCCTAATTGGGGTTTGACCAGGCGTGGGGCCCTCTGGCAGCGACTCAGGGGAGGGCGATTAGGCCCTAATGGTCGGCCACGTCGACGGCCACCGGAGGGTGGTCGCCGGCGACCAAACCCGCGGCGGAGGGTTCGCCGGAGGCGACCTAGACGGCGCTGCACAGCACGAAAACGCACGCGGTTGGCAGCTACAGCAAGCTCGCGAAGTGGCCGATCTGGCAGGACCATCTAGGGAGGCTAGGGTCGCCGAAAGAGGCGTCGGCGACGAGCCGGGGCGGCGGCCGAAGCTCGGGCGTCGTCAGGGGCTTTGAATCAGAGGGATCCACGCTTAGATCTTAGCTGCTACGGCATCTACGCATCGTCCTGGAGCTGCTGGTGCTCTCGGGAGGACGAGCTGGACATCGGAGGGCTACCGGCGACGAGCGGCAGCGGCGGTGCTCGTCGGGCTCCTGTGAAACTAGGGCTAGAGGAGGGGATGGACGGGGAAAACTTAGGGAAAACCACCGCATGCTCACAGGGAGTGCAGAGAAGAGCTCAGACGGCTCGGGGAAGGCCTGGGGGCGACGAATCGACGGGAGAGGTCCGGTCGCCGGAGGAAGAAGACAACGGCGTTGCGGGCGTTGCAGGGCGCGAGGAAGCTTCGGCTTCTGCAGGAATGACCAGGGCGACGAGGCGGAGCTAATGGCGTGCTCGCGGAGGGGATCCTATGGCCAGGGGCACCGCCAGCTCGAGCTCGAGCTCGGCTCTAATGGCGGCAACAGGGAGAAGGAGGGGATCCAGGCGGAGGAGGAGAACCGAGGCGGGGAATGGATAGGGGAGGCTCTGGGGAGCTTATCCCCGTCGTCGCCAGCGTGAACCGGTGGCCAGGCAGGCACGCAGGTGCGTGGCCGCGCCGGAGGAGGCGGCGGCCACCTCCTGCTGCCTACTGGCGCGGGGAAGGGGACGAGCGGCGAGATGGGCTGGGCCTGGCTTGGGCGTCAGGTAAGTTTTTCCCATTTTCTCTTTTTTTGGTTTTTCTGTTTTGCTATTTATTGCTTTGCTAATTATTTCAGCTCCAAAACAAAAGGTAAAAACTAATTTTGACCTCCTGAAATATTTGTTATAATATCCCCACTCATTTCCAAGACTTTCAACATTTTTGGAAAATTATAGTTTCTGATTTCAAATTTTTAAATTTGAAACCAGTGGCTTTTGCATTTATTTAAAATGCTTAAAGTGTCAAGAAAATAGTTTTCTCCAATGCTCATTTACTTTCATGATTTATCAGAAAGTTTGAACATTTCTTGAGGCCATTTTGGGTTCCTTGATTTTGAACTAGTTTGAAATTTCCTTTAATTGAAATGGTGGCTAGGGTTTTGAGTTTTTCCTTTGCCACTTTGTTGATTTTGTTGAAACTCCTTAGATGCAAATGCAAAGAAGACATGAGCACAATGCTATCTTGCTTAAGGGTTAGGGATGTGACAACTCACCCCCACTCAAAAGAATCTCGTCCCGAGATTTAGAAGTCGTCGGGAATAACGCGGGATATTCAAGTCGGAGACGATCCTCTCTTTCCCAAGTTGCCTCCTTTTCAGAATGATTTGACCATTGAACTTTAAGAAACTTGAGGTTTCAACGTCGAGTGGTACGCTCAGCTTGATCAAGAAAACGCACGGGGTATTCTCGGTAAGAAAGGTTATCTTGGAGATCAAGCGTTTCGTGGTCCACTTCACGGATAGGATCCGAAAAGCAACGCCTGAGTTGCGAGACGTGGAAAACATCATGAACCTTGGAAAGATGCGGAGGAAGTTCCAACTGGTAGGCAACTTCTCCTCGTTTGGCAAGAATGCGGAAAGGTCCAATGTAACGAGGAGCCAACTTGCCCTTGATACCGAAACGATGGGTACCCTTCAAAGGTGTAACCCGAAGGTAAGCCTTCTCGTCAACTTCAAAGGTCATAGCCTTATGATGACGATCATATTGGCTCTTTTGACGAGACTGGGCTGTTTTCAACTTTTCACGAATAATGCGAACCTGCTCTTCTGCATCCTGGATCATGTCCGGGCCAAAGAGTTGCCTCTCTCCGGTTTCTGACCAATTAAGAGGTGTTCGACATCTTCGTCCATAGAGAACTTCAAAAGGGGCTTTGCCCAAGCTTGATTGATAACTATTGTTATAAGCGAATTCGGCGAATGGAAGGCACTTCTCCCAATTCATACCGAACGAAATAACACAAGCTCGAAGCATATCTTCTAGGATTTGATTCACTCTTTCTACTTGACCACTTGACTGGGGATGGGAAGCAGTGCTAAAAGATAAGTGAGTCCCCATGGCATTCTGAAAACTTTCCCAGAAACAAGAAGTAAAGATACTTCCACGGTCCGAGTTAATTTCTAGGGGAACACCATGAAGAGACACTATTCGAGAGATATATAACTCTGCTAGCTGGCTAGCTGTTATACTCTCACGAACAGGAAGAAAATGAGCCACTTTGGAAAGACGGTCAATGACCACAAAGATAGCATTATTTCCTTTCTTGGTCTTGGGAAATCCGGTAATGAAATCCATGCTAACTTTATCCCATTTCCATTCGGGAATAGCTAAAGGTTGAAGGGTGCCAGCAGGCCTTTGATGTTCTGCCTTAACTCGACGACAAACATCGCAGTTAGCAACGAACTCAGCAATTTCTCTCTTCATCCTAGTCCACCAGAACCTCTGGCGTAGGTCCTGATACATCTTAGTACTACCAGGATGAATAGTGAGAGGGGAATCATGAGCCTCCTTAAGGATTAACTGCCTTAGATGTGGGTTCTTAGGAACCACTAAACGATTCTGGAAGAATACCACACCTTGATCATTCATGGAAAATTCTTTAGCGTTTCCGCTAAAAATATTCTCCTTGATCCGTGATATACCCTTGTCACGCTTTTGGCCACCTATAATTTTATCCTTAAGAGTAGGCTTCGCCACCAGGGTAGAAAGGAATCCTTGAGGAACAATATGAAGATTCAACTTCCGAAAGTCCTCATGGAGAAGTGGTTGACCTTGTTGTAGCATCAGATTGTTACAATAAGATTTACGACTTAGTGCATCGGCCATAACATTGGCCTTCCCCGGGGTGTAAGTTATCCCTAAGTCGTAATCCGAGATCAACTCAACCCACCGTCTTTGCCTGAGATTCAAATACGGCTGGGTGAAGATATATTTCAGACTTTGGTGATCAGTGAATATTTCGCAACGATTACCCAGAAGGTAATGTCGCCAGGTTTTTAGTGCATGGACCATAGCTGCAAGCTCAAGGTCATGTGTGGGATAATTATCCTCATGTGGACGCAACTGTCGAGATGCGTATGCGATCACATGACGATCTTGCATGAGAATGCAACCTAATCCTTGTCGCGAGGCGTCGCAATAGATAACAAAGTCCTTAGAAAAATCTGGTGGTAGCAACACAGGTGCGGAAGTCAAGCATCTTTTCAGTTCCTGAAAACTATGCTCACACTGTGGTGTCCACTCGAACTTTTTATCCTTCTTGAGGAGTTCAATTAGAGGCTTTGCAACCTTGGAAAAATTCTCGACGAAGCGGCGACAATAGCTCGCTAGACCAAGAAAACTCCTAACTTGCTTAACCGATTCAGGTTGAGTCCAATCAAGGACAGCTTGAACTCTCTCGGGATTGACAGCAATACCCTTACCAGAGATTACGTGGCCTAGATAGGTCACTTCTGGTAACCAGAATTCACATTTTGAAATTTTGGCATAAAGGCGATGCTCTCGAAGTTTCATCAATACCAGCCTTAGATGCTCGGCATGTTCTTGTTCATTCTTGGAGTAGATGATAATATCATTGAGGTATACTACGACGAATTTATCCAAATACTCCATAAAGATTGAATTCATCAGTCGAGAGAAGGTGGCTGGGGCATTGGTTAAACCGAAGGACATAACGGTGTACTCATATTGGCCATAACGAGTAACAAAGGCCGTTTTTGGAATGTCCCCGTTCTTAATCTTGATTTGATGGTATCCCAACCTCAAATCCATTTTGGAGAAGACTGAGGATCCAGCGAGCTGATCATAGAGATCGTTGATCCTGGGGAGCGGATACTTGTTCTTTATGGTGACCAGGTTAACTAGTCGGTAATCTACAACCATCTGATCCGTTCCGTCTTTCTTCTTGACGAAGAGGACGGGACAAGCCCAAGGAGAAGAGCTAGGACGAATGAAACCCTTGTTCAAGGCCTCATCTAATTGCTTTTTAAGTTCGGCTAGCTCCAGGGGTGCCATCTTATAAGGTCTTCTGGCTATTGGGACAGTTCCCGGAACAAGATCTGTCACAAACTCTACATCTCTGTCAGGTGGAATTCCTGGCAGTTCCTCTGGAAAAACATCCGGGAAGTCACGGACTACCGGAATGTCTTCAAGTTCCGGAAGAGGGTTGGCATTTAGGGAATAAAGTTGGCATTTGGCAACTCGAGTAGAGACATTTACTATCTCACCCGCGGGATGGGTAAGCTGGACATTTCTAGAGCGAGTATCAATCTTGGCATAGTGAGCTGACATCCAGTCCATGCCCAAGATGATATTAATATCCGAAGATTTCAACGCTATCAATGAGGCTAGAAAAACTAGCCTGTCTACTAGAATTTCATTGTCATAGGTTATCCTAGAGGTTTGCCATTTACTACCAGGGGTTTGGACAACCAATGGGATTGGCATATCACAAAATGACATGTTATGCAACTGTGCATAACTTTCTGAAATGAAGGAATGAGAAGACCCAGTGTCAAAGAGAACGGACGCTGGGTGATGATTAACAAGAAGCGTACCCAGCATGACGTCGGGATCCTCTGCAGCTTCTTCTGCTGACACATAGTTCAAACGGCCACGTGCAGGAGTTGGCTTCACATAAAACGCTTTTCCCGACTTGGCCTGCCCGACAGACTTTCCGGGTTGCTTGGCACCCACATTCTGAGGACACTCACGGGAATAATGCCCTGGTTCTCCACACTTGTAGCATATCACCTGGTTGGCACGTGGTGCAGCATTGCTAGCTGGACCACCATAAGCTTTTGCTGGAGGGTTGGCCTGATTCGTCTGAGGCGCCACGTAGGATGGCCTCGGAGTGTATCTTGGCGGCAGAGAACTGTTTGGAACCCACAGCCTGCGTTTTGGAAACGCGGAACCAGAAGACGAGCCAAAGTCACGGGAGTGCTTCCTTGTGGCTTCGAAGTCAGTATGACCAGTCTCCGCACTGATCGCTTTGTTGACCAGGGCTTGAAATCTTGCACACTCATGGAGGCGCAGGTCTCGACGGAGCTCAGGGCTCAGCCCTTACGGAATCTTGCTTGCTTCTTGGCGTCAGTAAACACCTCCTCTGTTGCATACCGGGCGAGGTTACCGAACTCGCGGCTATAGGCATCCACAGACAACTTGCCCTGAGTGAAGGCACAGAACTCTTCTCTCTTTCTGTCCATCAGGCCCTCTGGAATATGGTGCAGACGAAAAGCTGTACTAAAGTCTGCCCATGTGGCCACTGGTTCAGCGGGGCGCATAGCTTCAAAATTCTCCCACCATAGATTGGCGGGTCCCTCCAGGAAATACGCCGCAAAGGTCACCTTGTCGGCCTCAGACACATTCGCAGAGCGAATCTTGCGTGAAATGATGCACAGCCAGTCATCAGCGTCGAGGGGATCGACGGAATGATGAAACTTTGGAGGGTTCAGCTTCACAAAGTCGTTGAGGGACACTGCAGCATTCCTAGGCTGTCGAGCCGTATTCTGCTCAATACGCTCTAGGAGTCGGTTGGTCTCCCTTTTGTTTCTTTCTGCCTCAAGCATCACTTCTACCAGAGAAGGTTGGTGAGGCAGGTCTTCCTGCGATGCTTGACTACCCTCACCTTGCTCATGAGCAGGGGCACGGTTCAACCTGGTGAACACCATCCTGACAAACAAACTCATAGCTTAGACCAAAATCATATCAAAACTATCTATGGATTAAGAATGTACTGAACACACGGAATGCGGAAATGAATATCCGAACAACATGGTAACAAGCAACTGCTATATATACACCATGGTTCATACACACCCTTACATAGTTCAGTACAAACTTACTCGAAGAGAAAACTACTGAAATGGTGGAACTACTCATCAGAGGCGTACAAGCTTCCTATACATTATTTATCTAGGCCTCCGGAATTCGTTTCACATTACTACCATACTACACAAGTCACGCAGGACTGTGAACATACGGCTACTACCATACTATCCTTCCGCTCATAGCTCAGGCATCCGCATAGAACATCTCATAGAGGTTACCTCCATGACCCGGAAGCTCAACCTGCGGATCAGGAAACACTCCAGCCTGAGATCCCTGGGATCCATAAGGACACGGATGTGGCCTTGGTCCCCTGACTGGTGGTAAGAGGGGTCCCCGAAGAGGTGTGACTCCTCCTATAGCTGGCCAGTCAACGTGAGCCGGAAGATGGGTCCTAACAGGGTTCAGCATCTCCATCTCTCCATACCCTGTGTGGACTACCGGTGCCAGCTGCGTCAAAGCTGTCCATAGACGGGCACGGGTAGCGTAAAGCTCCATGCGGAGAGCACGAGCATCCTTGTCTCTGTTCTCTAGCATCTCAACAGTGGACTGCAGAAGTGGGTCCTCCATAGAGGAATCAAAATAGACTCCATTGAGGTATCCCTCTTCGCCAAACTGAGAGGCCGGAACATAGCAGAACTCTGAATTCTGCAGCAGTGCATGTCTCGCTCTCATGATAGTCAGCATTGAATAGGCAGCATCTTGTACTGCCATGTCAACAGTGACTCCCAACCCATAGGACCAATGGATTGGCTTCTCCGCTCCAGGGTAATCTGGAAATACCCTAACAGTGCAGATGTACTGGCTCTGGTTGAAGTCTCGGTACTGTTCCTCTACCGTGTACTCGGGGTACCAGCGGTAACCGCACACCGACATCACCCTGACCAGCATGGCCGTATGACCCGGTACATCAATGCACCTAGTCAAACGTACCACCTGACGAGAAGGACGGCCAGGCATCTGTAAATAGAGAGTAATGCAAAAAGCATTAGAGCTCTGAATGAAAAATTGGGCAGCATAACGGCTGTAAATGCTCAAAACAAATTTTGAGACAACCCAAAATGAAATAGCGTCACCACTCAACTATCAAGTTCAACTCTCTGATCATCAAACTTACTTCCTGCTTCCCAGGAATAAAAGAAACCCAATATCTCTCGACCCGTAGTCCTATAATCTACCGATCAAAATCCGAGCCTAGGAGAAGATGAGTAACCTAGTCCTTAATTCCCGCAGAAAAGACGAGGATGACCAGAATAGAATATCTTGAGAAGAGAACAAGAGTGTTACGTTCCCTTCCACAAACAATTCCCTTATATATAACTAAAGCAATTCTAGACTCAACTCCGACCAGTTTGGCTTAGTAATCCTACAGTCAGTCAGGCTCTGATACCAACGCTGTCGGGACCCCGATCCTAAGCCATAGGAATCTAGCCTGTAACCCATCGCATCCCTTTGTGGTCTCACGCACGGTTAACTCCACGGCTGCAGCCTTACCTTAGCCGGGACCGTTTGCATCTTTTGACTCACGTATGCGATAGTATCGCTAGCAATCCAATGTCAAAGAACCCGGATCGACATGTCTAGTCATAAACCAAAGTGGCAGTACCGCACAAGGACAGGCATACATGACCCAACAAAGCAGGTGTCGGTCATCGGCGAATGTAGACGAGTCGTAGCAAGCTACAAGGACTCCATTACATCGCGTGACATTTCCCCAAAGGGGACAGACACAGCAGCTAAGAAGGACACATGCCGGTCAACCAATGTGTCCGTAGCAGTAGCAAACTACCAAGGCTCGGTGGACCACAAAGGGGCATTTCCTTGTAAGGAGTGCTACTAAAGTTCACGACTAGGTAATCGAACCCCATACATATCAAGTACGACACACGTACGCATGGCATACCGATATGTATAGATACATCGATGGCATCACAACATAACCATAAACATACAAGCTTTAATTAAGAGGCTCGGAAGAGCCACACACATAATATTACACATTAAGGGTCTCACGACCCATAATAGCAGTCATACAATACAAGCCAGCGGAAGAGTTATAAACTGTCTGAGTACAGACAGGGCAACTAGTAGGCACGTGGCCTGACTATACTACAGAGTCGACGTAGGGCCAGATCGTAGCTGGGACACCAGCTACTCGTCGTTGTCGATGTCTAGGAAGAACCGTCCGTTAGGATCATTAACAATCTCTGCAACAGTTATTAAGCAAACATGAGTACGGAGGTACTCAGCAAAGCTTTAGGATAACTATCTACTCATGCAATGTATCAATAAGGAATTGTGGGGTTTCATGCGGAAAGCCAGCATTTGACTCGTGGCTAGACAACTTACATTTTAAAACAATTTTTGACAACTTGATTTCTCGCACACGAGTCCACTAACACCACAACAATACTCCATCGTGGAATCATTCCGTCTCCATATGGAAATGCCGTCCACGACACTCACGCTTATCTTGACAATTTTATGAGTAGCCATTGAAGTTATCTATGAACAACATATGTCTCCAAGTAGTCCATATCCGCGAACGCGTCTATTCGAATAGATCATAACCCTGCAGGGGTGTACTTCGTCACACACGCTCTCGCCACTTATCGCCATGTGCACGTCATGCACCTCGGCAACCTTCAAGCGGAAGCCCAGCGAGGGAGTCGGCCATGACCGTTAATCACACTAGTACCTAGTCCAGGTTTATCGCCTATCTGAGAGTAACCCGTACGGAAGTCCGGCCGAGGTTTCCGCCACGGCCTCAAACGATGTGCGCAGGGTTCCCAAACCCACCACCCGGGTGCCACTTGGTACACCGTGCCACTGCCTACCGCATCACGGTCCACCTCTCAGGTCAGCACCATGCACGGCCTCCAGCATTACTATAAACACCAGAAACTACTTGCAACTCCTGGACCGAGTACTAAGCGATTAATAGGCCGAGCGGGGTCATATTTCAGGGCCCAGCATGTGGTAGTATCTAGTCTTGGATTACATACACGGAACTCAGTTCCTAAGGACGGTTCCAATGAAACAACCCGCCATGTACTCCTACACAGCCTTTCACCGGTACCTTTACCAAATCAAGTTCAACACACGACCTTTGCTCACCGAACACATTCCACATTTCTGTTCATCTCCCAGATGACAGACCATACACAACTCTAAGCATAGCATGCATAGCAGGATAAGGCACATCATAGCTCAAGCAACTACCAGGTATGCTAGGTTGCAAGGTTCGGCTATTTACTGTGACAAGGTTAAGTCATGCAAAGGAAGTGGGTCCAACTATCGTGGCAAAAGCAGCTGAAGCATTTGATCCTAATGCATTAAATAGGTGCAGGAGCAAGAACATAGGTGTTATCGGGATGATCAAAAGGGTTGCTTGCCTTGTTGCTCAGAGGAGGAACGATATCCGTCGGACCGATATTCGGTGGAATCCGGGGGTGCGGAGCCTACCGAAATGAATGGCAACATTCAATAACAATCATATGCAATCAAAATGATGCATGAGCATGGCATGAGAATGCAGGTGATAAATTATTATAATCAAGATGTTTTAGGTTTAGCGTTGATTTGAATCACATTCGAATAGCAATTCAAACGGGTATTCCCGGATACCGGTTTAATTGATTCGACCTGATGCTCAGATCAACCTAATGTTAACATGCATGAAATGTCATGTTATGGTACTGATTTAGCCCTAGGGCAGTGTGTGATCATTGTATTTATAATGAAATTTGGATATTTTTGCAAATTCCATTTATAAAGTGATTAAAAGAATTGAATTATTCCTTATTTCACAATTTAGGGTTCTGTAACTTTTTCAAACATAGTTGAAAATAGCATAATCAGAATCCTTGAATTTTTCTGATACTTTTTCATATATAAATTATTTTCATTGGAGTTACAGATTAATTTCTATGATTTTTGCAATTTTTAGCAATTTCCTGAATTATTTTTATACTGGAAATTCCATTTATTGCATCAGGCTGACGTCAGCAGGTCAGCCGACCTGTGCAGGTCAAACCTGACAGGGGGGGCCCACTGGTCAGCCTCTCGGGGGCTAATCCCGCGCTGACCAGCCCCTAATTGGGGTTTGACCAGGCGTGGGGCCCTCTGGCAGCGACTCAGGGGAGGGCGATTAGGCCCTAATGGTCGGCCACGTCGACGGCCACCGGAGGGTGGTCGCCGGCGACCAAACCCGCGGCAGAGGGTTCGCCGGAGGCGACCTAGACGGCGCTGCACAGCACGAAAACGCACGATGTTGGCAGCTACAGCAAGCTCGCGAAGTGGCCGATCTGGCAGGACCATCTGGGAGGCTAGGGTCGCCGGAAGAGGCGTCGGCGACGAGCCGGAGCGGCGGCCGAAGCTCGGGCGTCGTCGGGGGCTTTGAATCAGAGGGATCCACGCTTAGATCTTAGCTGCTACGACATCTACGCGTCGTCCTGGAGCTGCTGGTGCTCTCGGGAGGACGAGCTGGACATCGGAGGGCTACCGGCGACGAGCGGCAGCGGCGGTGCTCGTCGGGCTCCGGTGAAACTAGGGCTAGAGGAGGGGATCGACGGGGAAAACTTAGGGAAAAACACCGCATGCTCACAGGGAGTGCAAAGAACAGCTCAGACGGCTCGGGGAAGGCCTGGGGGCGACGAATCGACGGGAGAGGTCCGGCGGCCAGAGGAAGAAGACGACGGCGTTGCGGGTGTTGCAGGGCGCGAGGAAGCTTCGGCTTCTGCAGGAATGACCAGGGCGACGAGGCGGAGCTAATGGCGTGCTCGCGGAGGGGATCCTATGGCCAGGGGCACGGCCAGCTCGAGCTCGAGCTCGGCTCTAATGGCGGCAGCAGGGAGAAGGAGGGGATCCGGGCGGAGGAGGAGAACCGAGGCGGGGAATGGATAGGGGAGGCTCTGGGGAGCTTATCCCCGTCGTCGCCAGCGCGAACCGGCGGCCAGGCAGGCACGCAGGTGCGTGGCCGCGCCGGAGGAGGCGGCGGCCACCTCCTGCTGCCTACTGGCGCGGGGAAGGGGACGAGCGGCGAGATGGGCTGGGCCTGGCTTGGGCGTCAGGTAAGTTTTTCCCATTTTCTCTTTTTTTGGTTTTTCTGTTTTGCTATTTATTGCTTTGCTAATTATTTCAGCTCCAAAACAAAAGGTAAAAACTAATTTTGACCTCCTGAAATATTTGTTATAATATCCCCACTCATTTCCAAGACTTTCAACATTTTTGGAAAATTATAGTTTCTGATTTCAAATTTTTAAATTTGAAACCAGTGGCTTTTGCATTTATTTAAAATGCTTAAAGTGTCAAGAAAATAGTTTTCTCCAATGCTCATTTACTTTCATGATTTATCAGAAAGTTTGAACATTTCTTGAGGCCATTTTGGGTTCATTGATTTTGAACTAGTTTGAAATTTCCTTTAATTGAAATGGTGGCTAGGGTTTTGAGTTTTTCCTTTGCCACTTTGTTATTTTTGTTGAAACTTCTTAGATGCAAATGCAAAGAAGACATGAGCACAATGCTATCTTGCTTAAGGGTTAGGGATGTGACAAATGCCTACGCATAGGAAGTATGTTAGACTTAGATGTGATTTTCACATGCTTTAGGATGCTCTCGTTGTGCTTCAATTCTTGTTTTTTGTGAGAGCATCGTTGAATGCCTAGCTAAGGGCGTTAAACAAAAGCGCTTGTTGGGAGGCAACCCAACGAATTTATCCTTTTTCTTTCTGTTTTGTGTTTCCCACACTTTCATAATTCTGTTATGATTGTGTTTTTTGTGTTTCTTTTTGCGTTTGTGCCAAGCAAAACCGTTATGATTAGTCTTGAGGATGATCGTTTGGTCATGCTGGAAAAGACAGAAACTTTCTGCTCACGAAAATAATTTTCATTATTTTTCTGTAAGAGATTTTGAGTTGATTCTTTGTGATTCTGATTTCTACGCAAATTCTTCAGACTGTCGTAATTGTGCAGAATTTTTGAAGTAACAGAGGTATATGAAACATACAGATTGCTACAGACTGGTCTGCTGTTAACAGATTATGTTTTTGTTGTGTTGGTTGCTTATTTTGATGAAACTATGGATAGTATCGGGGGGTATTAGCCATCGAAGATTGAAAGTACAGTAACCCAACATCAGCACAAGTAGAATTTAAGTTTGCTACAGTACCTAAGGAAGTGGTGGTTTGCTTTCTTGTACTAATGTTATCACGAGTTTCTGTTTAAGTTTCGTGTTGTGAAGTTTTCAAGTTTTGGGTGAAGTTCTTATGGACAAAAAGATAAAGAGTGGCAAGAGCTCAAGCTTGGGGATTCCCAAGGCACCCCAAGAGATTCAAGGATGCCGTAAAAGCCTAAGCTTGGGGATGCCCCGGGAAGGCATCCCCTCTCTTGTGTTCAATCCATCGGTAACGTTACTTGGGGCTATATTTTTATTCACCACATGTTATGTGTTTTTGCTTGGAGCGGCTTGTATCGTAGGAGTCTTTTATTTTTGTTGTGTCACAATCATCCTTGTTTCACACCTAGTGAGAGATACATGCACACACCGTGATTTTGTCGAGCTTCACTTATATCTTTTGGTAGACAATTCAACTCACATGTGCTTCACTTATATCTTTTGAGCTAGATACTTTTGCTCTATGTGCTTCACTTATATCTTTTAGAGCACAGCGGTGCGTGGCTTGGTAGTTGATCTATGCTTCGAAAGTAGTCTCAAAAGGGGTAGTTATCCAAAGGGATATGAAAACTTCCACCTTCATGTGCATTGAATAGTTAGAGAAGTTTGATTCATCTCAATTAGTTTTGAGTTGTGGTTATGGTAATATTGAATTCATTCTAGTAAGGTGTTGTGGATCTAGAAATACTTGTGTTGAAGTTAGTGATTCCCGTAGCATGCACGTATGGTGAACCGCTGTGTGATGAAATCTGAGCATGATTACTATATTGATTGTCAACCTTCGCGTGGCGGTCGGGATCACGCGATGGTTTATACCTACCAACCCTTCCCCTAGGAGTATGCGTTGAATGCTTTGTTTCGATTACTAATAAAACTTTTGCAACAAGTATATGAGTTCTTGATGACTAATGTTGAGTCCATGGTTTAGATGCACTTTCACCTTCCACCATCACTATCTTCTTAGTGCCGCGCAACATTCGCCGGAGCACAAGACCCACCATTAGCCTCCCTCAAAACAGCCACCATACCTACCTACAATGGCTTTTTCAAAGTCATTCCGAGATATATTGCCATGCAACTACCACCATGACATGTGCCACCACGTCTACATTGCCATTGCATGATCGTAAGATAGCTAGCATGATGTTTCCATTGATGTCTATGCCATGCTAGATTATTGCCACGGTACACTACCGAAGGCATTCCATATAGAGTCATAGTTGCTCTAAGTTTTGAGTTGAAAGTTTGATTATCATCATTATTGGAGCATTGTCCCATGTGAGGAAATAAAAGAGTCCAAAGAAGCCCATAAAAAAGAGGCCAAAGAGCCCACCAAAATGAAAAAAATGAGAGAAAAAGAGAGAAGGGACAATGCTACCACTTTTTCCACACTTGTGCATATTAAGCACCATGATCTTCATGATTGAGAGTCTCTCGTTTTGTCACCACCATATAGCTAGTGGGAAATTTTCATTATATAACTTAGCTTGTATATTCCAATGACAGGCTTCCTCAAAATTGCCTTAGGTCTTCGTGAGCAAACAAGTTGGATGCACACCCACTAGTTTTCTTTAAGAGCTTTCACATACTTGTAGCTCTAGTGCATCATTTGTATGGCAATCCCTACTCATTCACATTGATATCTATTGATGAGCATCTCCACAGCTCATTGATATGCCTAGTTAATGTGACTATCTTCTCCTTTTTTGTCTTGGAACCTCCACCACATTCCACACCATCTATAGTGCTATAACCATGGCTCATGCTCATGTATTGCGTGAGAGTTGAAAATGTTTGAGAAAGTAAAGGTGTGAAACAATTACTTGGCCAATACCGGGGTTGTGCATGATTTAAATTCGTTGTGCAATGATGATAGAGCATAGCCAGACTATATGCTTTTGCAAGGATAACTTGGCTTGTATATTCCAATGCTAGTTTGCTTGAATTATTATTGTTTCCACGTCAATAGAAAACTATTGTTTTGAATCTAATGGATCTGAACATTCACGTCACATAAGAGGAATTACAAAGGACACCTATGCTAGGTAGCATGAAAGCATCAAAAATTCATTCTTATCACTTCCCTACTCGAGGATGAGCAGGAGTTAAGCTTGGGGATGCTTGATACGTCTCAAATGTATCTATAATTTTTTATGATTTCACGCTGTTATCTTGCCTTGTTTGTATGTTTTATGTACCTTTTATATCTTTTTGGGACTAACTTATTAATTCAGTGCCAAGTGCCAGTTCCTGTTTTTCCGTGTTTTTGACTCTTTTCAGATCTGATTTTGGAACGAAGTCCAAACGGAAGAAAAACATTGAAATGATTTTTTCCCGAATGGGAGAAGTCCAGGGGGCTTTTGGGCCAAGCCAGGTGGGCTCCAGGGAGCGCACAAGCCCCCACTCCGCCACCAAGGGGGAGACGGCGGTGGGCAGGCTTGTGGCCTCCCTGGCCGCCCCCTGACCTAGGTCTTTGGCCTATAAATTCCCAAATATTCCGCAAAAAATCAAGGGAGCCTCGAAAATACTTTTCCGCCGCCGCAAGCTTCCGTTTCCGCGAGATTTCATCTGGAGACCCTTCCCGGCGCCCTGCCGGAGGGGACTTGGAGTTGGAGGGCTTCTTCATGATCATCATCTCCCCTCCAATGACTCGTGAGTAGTTCACTTCAGACCTACGGGTCCGTAGTTAGTAGCTAGATGGCTTCTTCTCTCTCTTGGATCTTCAATACAAACTTCTCCATGATCTTCATGGAGATCTATCCGATGTAATCTTCTTTGGCGGTGTGTTTGTCGAGATCCGATGAATTATGGACTTGTGATCAGATTATCTATGATATATATTTGAGTCTTTGTTGATTTATTATATGCATGATTTGATATCCTTGTAAGTCTCTCCGAGTCTTGGGTTTTGTTTGGCCAACTAGATCTATGATTCTTGCAATGCGAGAAGTGCTTGGTTTTGGGTTCTGCCATGTGGTGACCTTTCCAAGTCACAGTAGGGGAAGCAAGGCACACATCAAGCAGTTGCCATCAAGGGTAAAAAGATGGGGGTTTTATCATTGGTTTGAGATTATCCCTCTACATCATGTCATCTTGCTTAAGGCGTTACTCTGTTCTTATGAACTTAATACACTAGATGCATGGTGGATAGCGGTCGACGTGTGGAGTAATAGTAGTAGATGCAGAAAGTATCGGTCTACTTGTTTCGGACATGATGCCTATAGAAATAATCATTGCATAGATATCGTCACGACTCTGGACAGTTCTATCAATTGCTCGATTGTAATTTGTTCGCCCACTGTCTACTTGCTTTCATGAGAGAATCCACTAGTAAACACTACGGCCCCCGGGTCTATTCACATCCATCGTTTACAACTCTGCTTTTACTTTGCTTTGTTACTTTGTTGCTTTCACTTCTCACTTGGCAAACAATCTATAAGGGATTGACAACCCCCTTCATAGCGTTGGGTGCAAGCTTTTGTGTTTGTGCACGATCTTGAGATACTCCTCCGCTGGATTGATACCTTGGTTCTCAAACTAAGGGAAATACTTACCTCCGTTGTGCTACATCATCCTCTCTGCTTCGAGGGAACACCAACGCAGAAGGATTCTTGGTGTTGTCAACGTGCCCATTTCTGGCGCCACTGGAAGGTCTTTTGTGCAGTAGCATAACGGACATCAATGCTATGCTTGATACTATGCCTGATACTATGCCTGATGATGCTATGCTTGATACTGCTAGAGATGCTATGCCTGATGATGCTATGCTTGATATTGGTAGAGATGCTATGCTTGATACTGCTTTGCCTGATGATGCTAGAGATGCTATTTTGCCTGATGATGCTATGCATGATACTGCTAGAGATGCTACTTTGCCTGATGTTCCACTAGGAGTGTTCCTTGATGCTCATATTGCTAGAGTTACTGACAATGCTCGTGATGCTTCTGAAACTGCCAATACTATTGAGATAGAACCGGCTTTTGCTCCTGCTAGATCTAGCTCTCCTAGATATGAATTGCCTCATATACCTGAGGGTTACGTTATGGAGGGAGAGATAGCTGAGGATTTTCTTGCGTGTAAGGATGCCTATGACGCTGAGAAATTACTTCTCAAGTGGAAGGAAAAATCTCGGGAAGCTAGGATGAAAAATGACCCGAAGTTTCCCACTTCGCCTATCTTTGTCACCGATAAGGATTATGAATTCTTTATCGACCCTGAGATAATCTCTCTAGTCGAATCTGATCTTTTTCACGGTTATGAGACGGTCATAGCCCATCTTGCCAAACTATCCGAAATAGCCAACCTTTTCACTAATGAGGAGAAGATCCGCCACTACTATATCCTTAAGCTATTTCCTTTCTCTCTAGGGGATGACGCTAAAGTCTGGTTCACCTCTCTTGCTCCTGGATGTCTGCGTAGTCCTGAGGTGATGGTCTATTACTTCTATGAGAATTATTTCCCTGCCCATAAGAAGCAAGCTGCCTTGCAGGAAATATACAACTTAGCTCAACTCCAAGAAGGGAGTCATCCACAAGCTTGGGGGAGGCTCGTCCAGCTACAGAATGCTTTGCATGATCACCCTCTTAAGAAGAACGAGATACTTGATATCCTCTATAACGGACTTACCGATGCCTCTAGAGACTACCTAGATAGTTGTGCCGGTTGTGTTTTTAGGGAACGAACTGTAGAACAAGCTGAGACCCTACTGAATAACCTCTTGATCAATGATAATGCTTGGACTATTCCCGAAGCACCTCCTAAGCCAACTCCTAAGAAAAGAGGTATTCTATTCCTCAGTCCCGAAGATATGCAAGAAGCCAAGAAATCTATGCAAGAGAAAGGCATTAGATCTAAAGATGTCAAAAATCTACCACCTATTGAAGAGATTCATGGTCTCGATAACCCGATACAGGTAGTGGAAGTGAATTCTCTGCGTAGGTTTGACGAGAGTGATATTCCTTTTGATAAACCTGCTAGCCTATGCTTTGATGAATTTGACAACTTTGTTGCCAAACAACAGAGTTTCAATGATTATGTTAGCAGACATTTGGAACAAAGTACTCGTATGCTTAGCCATTTAAGTGCTTGTGTAGACAGAAATGTCAATGCTCTGAAGCTTCTGAGTAAACATGCCTCTATGATTACTACTCAGGTAGACCAAGTACTTAAAGCTCAGAATGACCTGCTCAATGAATTAAATGACAACTCTGTCAGAGTCATTACTAGAGGAGGCAAAATGACTCACGAACCTTTGTATCCTGAAGATCATCCTAAACGAATTGATCAAGATTCTCAAGTAATCAATGCTGATACACCTAGTCATCCTAAGGAGAAGAAGGATGACAGAAACCTGCACGCGATTTCACCAAATACTGTCACACCTGAAGAACCTAATGATATTTCTGCGTCTGATGCAGAAACACAATCTGGTGATGAACATGAACCTGGTGACCATATGGACAATGATGTTCATAATAATGCTCAACCTAGCAATGATGAGGATGTGGAGATTCAACCTACGATTAATCCTGATAATCCACAACCTAAGAGATACGACAAGAATGACTTCACTACTAGGAAGCATGGTAAAGAAAGGGAGCCATGGGTTCAGATACCTATGCCCTTTCCTCCTCAGCCATCCAAGAAAAAGGATGATGAGGATTTTGAACGCTTCGTTGAGGTGATAAGACCCGTCTTTCTGTAGATGCGGTTAACTGATATGCTCAAGATGTCTCCGTATGCCAAGTACATGAACGATATCATGACTAATAAACGGAAGATACCAGATCTTGAGATATCCACCATGCTTGCCAATTACACTTCTAAAGGTGGAACTCCTAAGAAACTTGGTGATCCCGGAGTGCCCACTATACCTTGCTCCATTAAAGGAAAGTAGGTAAGAACTGCCTTATGTGACCTTGGAGCTGGTGTTAGTGTTATGCCGCTCTCTCTTTATCGTAGACTTGAATTGGATAAGTTGACACCCACTGAAATTTCTCTGCAAATGGCCGACAAATCAACTGCTTTCCCTATCGGCATTTGCGAGGATGTGCGTGTTGTGGTTGCTAACACCACTATCTTAACAGACTTTGTTATCTTGGATATCCCCAAGGATGATGCCATGGTTATCATCCTCGGAAGACCCTTTTTAAACACTGCAGGGGCTGTTATATTTTGCAACAAAGGCAATGTCACTTTCCATATCAACGGTAAGGAGCACACAGTGCACTTTTCGAAGAAACGATATCCAGTACATTGCATCAATGCTATTGAAAAGACTTCATCAATTCTTATTGGGAGCTTTGAATGCCCTATTCCTCATGTCAAGATGAAGTATGATTTGCTTGTTGGGGACATCCATATCCCCATTGAGGTGACTTAGTGGCTATTCGAAAATTATTCGTGCTCTGTTGCGATTCGAGAAGGTTTTGTCATAAGGACTTGATCAATCCCATTGACGGATTTCTTTCGATGACCATGAAACGGATGAATCAAAGAGTCACACACAACTGTTTTGAGGTTTCCTTTTCTTTTGCTTAGAAGAAAAATGATAGAATTAGTCTAGTTTTTCCTGTTTTCTGTTTTAGCGTCCCACAGAAAAATACCTCGAAAATAAAAGTTCTCCGATGGTCCTGAAAATTAAGTATGATTTTTTCTGAAATTTTTGAAAATTTCTGGGCCTGAGAGCTGGCCTGGGGGCCAGACCAGTGCGCCACAGGCCCTACCACTGCCACCTACCCCCCTGGTGGCGGGGTGCAAGCTTGTAGGGCCCACAGGCACCCCTCCACTCATTCCAGCTCTCAGCCTCTTCTTCCACCTCCATAAAAAATTGTTTCGCAGCTCAAACCCGTGTTCTTGCTCATTTGGCTGTGATTTTCGATCTCCTTGCTCAAAGCACCATTCTCCGAACCGTTTTGGGGAAATTACTCCTTGGTAAGTGACTCCTCCATTGGTCCAATTAGTTTTTCCTCTAGTGCTTTATCTTTCACGTATTCTTGCTACCTTGGTGACCCTGTTCTTGAGCTAGAAATGTTGATTTTAGCTGGTCCCAAGTAGTTTTAGCCCGTGATACGGTCTCTAGGCACTAGTAGGAGTACTTTCTACAAGTTGGGTTAATCTTCATTCACTTTTCTTTCAAAGTCTCTAAAAATTTCAGAATTTTTCAGAGCTAGAAAAAGAAAAATATGAGGAGGTTCTTGAGAGTCTCTTCAAGCCGCAACCCCAAGGAGGATGAGAAGAATCACGACAAGTACGTGGTCCCTCGAGTCATAGAAGTTCGAGCGTGCGAATGGCCAAGTGATGAATTTTTGGGCGCCGCCGGACTTTATGATGACTTTTATTACTTGGTGGAGAACGCATGTATTACTGCGTTTGTTGAAGATAAGTGCCCACAATACCTCCTCCGCACCAATATTTTCATTCAAAGCTTCAATTTTGATCCGAGGAAGAATCCTCCCATGGTTGAGTTCATGACATACGATGTTCCCAAGTGCATGACGCTGCGGGACTTTTGCAATGTATGCAAATTACCTTATGTTGGGGATATCCGTGACCCTCATCCACGGGACTTGGAGGATTTCATTGGTTCTATTGCTGTTGGAGAGGAGAGAGGAGTGTCTCGCTCTAGAATTGCTAGCATACATTTTCCTATGCTTCGGTACTTCTCACTATTTGTGGGAAAATGTTTGATTGGCCGTGGGGAGGCTGGATCACTTAGTTCTCCAGACCTTGCGGTTTTGCGCGAAGGCCAATATAACTATAAGACTTATAGCTTGGGCGCTATAGTAGCTCAACGGTTGAACCTGAACCGTTCTAAAGGTGTTGCCTATGGAGGTATCTATGCTACCCGTCTTGCCAGACACTTTTAGATACCGATTAGACTAGGAGAGAAAGGATAGATGTTTCTCCTTGAGAGATATCTAGATTATGACAGCATGGTTCGCCATGATTTTCTGGATAGTGATGCTAGTAGACGGATGATTATAACCTGGTGTTTAGTCTGGGTACTCGAGAGACTATTACTTTGCCTGCTCCTTCTTTGTTTGATCTTCATGCAGGCAGGTACACTATTATGCCCGTGGACATCTACGCATACTGGGGCTTGGCCCAACCACAGGCGCCCGTGCCCGAGCCGCCAGTCGAGTACCAAACGCCAGTTTATCAGTGGGAGCCAGAGGAGCTCACACAGTAGTGGCATCCACATTCTGTTCTGGAGTATCCCGGAGCTGGTTATTTCCCACCATGGGAGTAGACCAAGCTAGGCCAAAAGCCTAAGCTTGGGGGAGTACGTGTTCTCACCGACTTTACATTCATGCTTATGCTTTCACTTTGTTAGCCGGTGTTTACACTTTGCCACTGTATTATCCATTCTAGTTTCTTTTCGTTTTCTTGTATTCTTGTTTTGTGTCCTTTTGAGAAAACCCAAAAAGTTTTTTCTTTCTTCTTTTGCTTGTTGGGAGCTTTCCCGTGTAAATAGTTTTATTTTTCTTTCTGTCAAGGTAGAAGATATTGGTTACAATGCTTATTGGTTCTTGTATGCTTACATGTTTAGCTTTCAAAGAGCCATATTATTTTGTCTTCTCCTTTGTGTTTGCCTACAGATTCAGCTTAGTCCAGTGCGCTTATTATTGTTAACATCTTTCGATCGTGCAAATGAAAGGCAACAATGATGGTATATGATGAAGTGACTCAGACTGAAAAGCTGGTATGAACTCTATCTATTTTGTTTTTGTAAATATGACTAGCTTGTCGACCCAGATTTAGCTTTGTTGTGAGAGAACCATGTTTGCTATGACAACTTAGAGATCATAGTTTTTGATTCCATGCTTATTTTGCTGAGAGCTTATAATGGTTTGTCTTGAATGCCAACATAGATTTTGAGATGACTACGATGTAGTATGATAGGATGGTATTCTCCTTTGAATATTTCAAGTGGCTTGAATTGGTGCATGTTCATGGATGTAGTTGAAACAAAATCAACATAGCCTCTAGGATGTTCGTGTTCATGGTGATTTATATCCTGTTCATGCTTGCATTTAATGTTAGTCAAACTCATTGCATCTTGATGACTGTTGTCGCTCTCTAGTTGGTTGCTTCCCAGTCTTTTGCTAGCCTTCACTTGTACTAAGCGGAATACTGCTTGTGCATCCACTTCCATAAACCCAAAAGTTTTTCCATGAGAGTCCACCATCCCTACCTATTTGCGGTATCTACCTGCCGTTCCAAGTAAATTTGCATGTGCCATTCTCTAAACCTTCAAGAAATAGTCTGTTTTGCATGCCCGAACCGCTCATGTGGTGATAGAGGGCTATTGGTATCTTCCATGCTAGGAGTGTTATCCTCGACATGTGTTTATTCACAGTCATTCACGAGAAAGGGGCCGGTATTTGGAATGCCCAGTTCCACGCTTAAATCGAAAACATAACTGTAAAACAAGACTCCCCCCAGATTGATGTTACTATGGATGGTACCCGAGGATTCGGCTAGGTGTGGATTGTGATTGATTGGTGGTGGGGGAGTTAAAACTTTACTTCTCTGTTTGGGAACCGCCTATAGCATGAGTAGCATGGAAGATATTGAGAACTATTGGTCATTGCGTTGACAATGAAAGCATGCCACCCAAAATTATTATCTCTATTTTCAAAGCTTGAGCTCTGGCACCTCTGCAAATCAATGCTTCCCTCAGCGAAGGGCCTGTCTATTTATTTTCCTGTTGAGTCATCCTCATCTTATATAAGCACCAATTAGAGAGCACCTCTGTCATTTTTAAGCTTTGCTTTTTGATTGATATTGAGTATGACTATGAGTGGATCTTCGTTGCTATGAATTACAATGTTTAGTCAGCCCTTGATCTTTGAAAGTGCTGTGCATTTAAGTTTTGCAGTCTCAGAAAGAGCTAGCGAGATAACATCTATTCATATTGCTTCATGCTTGTTTTTATTGAAGTGTTGGTATTTGAAACTCATTATTATTTGCTCGTTAGCTGATTATGCCATTGATATTAGTTTACCGTGAGACCTTTGTGTCATTTTCTTATGTGGTTAACTTCTGATCTTGCTGAAATTATGGTTATGAGTTAGACATAGTTGCAACAACAAGATCAAACAGAGTTTGTCAAAGTTTTTCTTTCTCTCTCAGTTTGTCAACTGAGTTGCTTGAGGACAAGCAAGATTTTAAGCATGGGGGAGTTGATACGTCTCCATCGTATCTACTTTTCCAAACTCTTTTGCCCTTGTTTTGGACACTAATTTGCATGATTTGAATGGAACTAACCTGGACTGACGTTGTTTTCAGCAGAATTGCCTTGGTGTTATTTTTGTGTAGAAATCAAAGTTCTCCAAACGTCCTGGAAATTTACGGGGAGCAGTTTTGGAAAATATCAAAAATATCTGCGCCAAGTTCCACCTCAGGGGGTGGGCGAGTGGGCCACAAGCCCTTGCTCCGCCACCACCCCCCCCCCCCCCGTGGTGGCGGTGGGCAGGCTTGTGAGGCCCACACGGCTCTGCCGCCCCCAATCTCAGGTCTATAAGATCCCTTTCGTCCCAGAAAAAATAAAAAGAGAAGTTTTCGTCACTTTTTGATACGGAGGTGCCGCCACCACGTGTTCTTCATCTGGAGGGCAGATCTGGAGTCCGTCTTGGGCTTCGGAGAGGGGAAATCGCCGTCATCGTCATCGTCAACCTTCTTCCCTCTCCAATTCCATGAAGCTCTTCGTCGTTCGTGAGTAATCTATTCGTAGGCTCGCTGGGCGGTGATGAGTAGGATGAGATCTATCATGTAATCCACTTAGTTTTGATGGGGATTGATCCCTAGTATCCACTATGTTCTGAGATTGATGTTGCGACTACTTTGCCATGCTTAATGCTTGTCACTAGTATCCACCATGATTTCAGATCTGAAATTATTATGTTGTCACCAATATATGTGTGTTTTAGATCCGATCTTGCAAGTTATAGTTACCCACTATGTGTTATGATCCGGCAACCCTGGAGTGACAATAACCGGAACCACTCCCGGTGATGACCATAGTTTGAGGAGTTCATGTGTTCACCAAGTGCTAATGCGTTGGTCCGGTTCTTTATTAAAGGAGAACCTTAATATCCCGTAGTTTCCTTTTGGACCCCGCTGCCACGGGAGGGATGGACAATAGATGTCATGCAAGTTCTTTTCCCTAAGCACGTATGACGACACACGGAATGCATGCCTACATCACATTGACGAACGGGAGCTAGCCACATATCTCTCCGTGTTATAGCTATTGCATGATGAATATAATCCAAACAAATCACCGACCCATTGCCTACGAGTTTGTCCTACTGTTGTTACTTGTCTTGCTCTCCTTCTGCTACTACTACTGTTGCGATTGTTGTTACTTGTCTTGCTCTGCTGCTACTGCTACTACTGTTGCTACTGTTGTTACTTGTTTTGCTCTGCTACTGCTACCATTGTTGCTATTACTGTCGCTAGATAGTGTTGCTACTTGCTACTGCTATCACTACTGTTGTTCCTTGTCGTCGCTACTTCTCGTTACACTGCCGTTACTCGTTACTTTGCTGTTACTACTGTGCTTGGAGATACTAATCTTTCAGGTGTGGTTGAATCTAACAAATTCAGCTACTAATACTTGAGAGTATTCTCTCACCTCCCATCGCGCAAACCAACCAATTGGGTCGAATACTCTACCCTCGAAAACTTTTGCGAACCCACGCGCTGGTGGGCCATCAACAACATTCTTCTAGTGTCGTTGCCGGGGAGTGCTAGCAGCATTCTTCTGGTGCCGTTGCAGGGGAAGGTTTGTTGTCATCAGCATTCGTCTAGCTATCGCCAGAGATTGCAATCATTCCTCATCTTCTTCGGCTTGTAGCCGCACCACCTCATGCCTAACGCCATTCTTCAACTCGCTACCTACGTCGTCCTGTGCGAGGGCTTTCTGGGCATCGAGCCCCGCCTCGATCTTTGGCAGAAACTCTTCTTATTCAAGCAGCAGACCATAAAGATGGAAAAAGTTGAGGTAGAGAAGCTCACGGGCCCCCGTCCGATGACCCCGTCCTGTGCGGCACTGGTGCATCATCAGACAACGTGCGGCTTCCCCCAGATGCCGCTCCAGGACTCCATCAAGCTGTGGCAGAGGGGGTTCTTCTATGTGAAGAACGTCGACCCTGCCCATGACAGCCTCAATATGCCACCCTTCGCCATTGATCCTTGATGACCCACAAGTATAGGGGATAAATCATAGTCCTTTTGATAAGTAAGAGTGTCGAACCCAACGAGGAGCAGAAGGATGTGACAAGTGGTTTTCAGCAAGGTAAAATCTGCAGGCACTGAAATTGTCGGTAACAAGTGATTGTGTGGTGAGATGATTCGTAGCAAGCAACAAGTAACAAAAGTAGCAACGGTGCAGCGAAGTGGCCCAATCCCTTTTCTAGCAAGGGACAAGCCTGGACAAAGTCTTATAGGAGGAAAAACGCTCCTGAGGACACACGGGAATTTCTGTGATGCTAGTTTCATCATGTTCATATGATTCGTGTTCGTTACTTTGATAGTTTGATATGTGGGTGGATCAGCGCTTGGGTACTGCCCTTACTTGCACAAACATCCCACTTATGATTAACCCCTCTCGTAGGCATCCGCAACTATAAAAGAAGAATTAAGACAAATTCTAGCCATAGCATTAAACTAGTGGATCCTAATCAGCCCCTTACGAAGCAATGCATAAACTAGGGTTTAAGCTTCTGTCACTCTAGCCACCCATCATCTACTTACTAATTCCCAATGCCTTCCTCTAGGCCCAAATAATGGTGAAGTGTTATGTAGTCGACGTTCACATAACACCACTAGAGGAAAAACAACATACAACACATCAAAATATCGAACGAATACCAAATTCACATGACTACTATTAGCATGACTTATCCCATGTCCTCTGGAACCAAAGTAACTACTCACAAAGCATAATCATATTCATGACCAGAGAGGTAATGAGTAGCATCAATGATCTGAACAAAAACTCTTCTACCAGGTAATCCAACTAGCATCAACTACAACGAGTAATCAACACTACTAGCAACCTTACAAGTACCAATCGGAGTCGCGAGACGGAGATTGGTTACAAGTGATGAACTAGGGTTTGGAGATGAGATGGTGCTGATGAAGATGTTGATGGTGACGAGTCCCCTTCTATGAGAGGAGTGTTGGTGATGACGATGGCGACGATTTCCCCCTCCGAGAGGGAAGTTTCCCCGGCAGGATCGTCCTGCAGGAGCTCTAGATTGGTTCGGCTCAAGTTCCGCCTCGTGGCGGCGGCGAAACCACGAAAAAGCTCCTCCTTGATTTTTTTCCTGGACGAAACCCTTCATATAGCAAAAGAGGGGAGAAAGTGGGCCAGCAAGCTGCCCAAAAGCCCTCATGGCGCGGCCTGGGGGGGTGGCCGCGCCGTGTAGGCTTTTGGCCAACCCCTGGCTCCCCTGTGGCACTTCTTCGGCCCAGCATTATTTATAAATCCGAAAAAAATCCGAGTTGATTTTTACGGCATTTGGAGTTGCGCAGAATAGGTATCTCAACTTTGCTCCACTTTCAGGCCAGAATTCCAGTTGCCGGCATTCTCCCTCTTCATGTAAACCTTGCAAAATAAGATAGAAAAGGCATAAGAATTGTACCGTGAAGTGAAATAACAGCCAAAGAAGCGATAAATATCAACATGAAAACATGATGCAAAATGGACGTATCAACTCCCCCAAGCTTAGACCTCGCTTGTCCTCAAGCAAAAGCCTAGCTCAATAAATATGTCCACATGTTTAGGGAGAGAGGTGTCGACAAAACAAGATACGAACATGCATGCATCATGATCAAGATCAGAACAACAATACCAACATATAATCTCTCATGCTAAAGTGATAATTCCTTCACAAAAGAAAGCATGGATCAAGAACCTTACCGAGAAGTAACAACTGATAGCCTTTAGTCATTGAAGCAATTGCAATTTATCACAACATCAGAAAGAGTCAAATAAGAGCTTGTAAAGCAAATCCACATACTCAATCATTCTTTCATTCTCTACAATTGCTACAACTCACCTGGTACTCATGAGATCAAAGTTTCAGCTGGACACAGAGAAAGATAGGGGCTTACAGTTTTGCCTCCCAACTGCATACCTCAAGGGTAAAGTCAACAATAATAATTCATGAATACTTACCTCCAAGTTGACATATGAATATAAATCTTTCCCAAGCATGTGACGGTAGCCAAGACAAAGGCGAAATAGGGAATTGGTGAAGATCACCATGACTCTTTCAGGGGCAAAAAGTAAAGGTACAAGATAGGACCTTCGCAGACGGAAGCAGAGGTTTTCATGCGCTTTTGAGGTTTGGATGCGTGTCCTCTTAGTACGGAGGAATGTCACTTTATATTGCCTCCTGTGATAAAGAACTTTATTATGCAGTCTGTCGCTTTTATGTCTTCCTCATCACAGGTTCGTACAAAGCTTATTCTCCACACACTAATAGATCATACATATTAGAGAGCAATTTTTATTGCTTGCACCGATGACAACTTACTTGAGGGATCTTATTCAATCCATAGGTAGGTATGGTGGACTCACATGGCAAAACTGGGTTGATGGTTTATGGATGCACAAGTAGTATCTCTACTTGGTGCGCGAGTTTTGGCTAATATGAGGTGGAAGCAATCGTCACATGCTAAGGGATCTCTAATCATATAACATTGTTCGGAACCAAGCAAACACAATTCATTATGTTGAATTCCTTGTCCAACATCTACTTCTAGGCATGCAATAGTTTAGTAAGTGTTCACAATCATAGATGGTGTCAGAGATGATATATTTATATGTGAACCTCTCCTTCCTTATCACTTCCTATTAATTGCAACAATGACCAAGGTCTACGTTTGTCTACCCACAACAAGTTTCAATCCTCATTATTTTTTATATGTGAAGCCATCACTTCCCATAAGATCATTACATGATCTTTCATGCTTTTGTTCTATTATCACTCTTCTGATCATGGCAAGAGGCAAAGCCCTTCAACTGAGACACTCTTTATTATATGGCTCACGAGCTCAAATACATCGGGGGTGACACAAAGCAAAACTCAAGATTAAAACACTAAGAATTTTAAACTACTAGAGAAAAAGAAAACTGAAAAGGAACGAACTAAAACAAAAATAAAAGCAAAATATGTGATGGTGATACGATATCGGGCAACTCCCCCAAGCATGGCAAAATCCAAGGGGATTGCCCATACCAATGCTCAGTTGTCTTCCTTTGGTGGTGACGGTGGTGGAGTTGTTGAAGAGGTCTTGAGCTTGTTTAATTTCCACTTGAGCATAAAATTCTGCTCCCTCAGATCATCATTTTCCTCTTCAAGCTTCAACACCCTTTGGCATAATTCCTGCTTACTCTCTTGCAAGAAACGAGAAGGGATAAACAAAGTCTTAGACTTCTTCCATGAGTTAGGGAGGCTCGACTTCTTGAACTCCACATGGGTGTGTCTAGGTTGAGGTAGAGGAGCCTCCTCTTCATCGGAAATTGTTTCTTCCTTCCCCTTTGGATCATAATCTTCTTCCTCATCAGTTGTCCATCCATAAGGATCCAAGTCCCCATAGACCTTGGGGTTAGCAAGGTAATCAGCCACATAGCTCTCCCGCTCTGAATCCTCAGAAGACATCTTGACCTAGAACTGCGGCAGAAAACAGGCTCGAAACGAAAAACAAAGGAAATCTGTGTGATGCAGGGGTCAGACCAAACGGGAGTATATATAATTATTTTTCTCAAACCAGAAGGAGTACCCCGCACGATAACGGAGTGTGGGAGGCGCACGAGGTGGCCACAAGCCCTCACGACGCGGCTAGGGGGTGGGCCTGTGCCGTGCAGGCTTGTCGCCTCCTCGCGCACTTTCCGGACTACTTCCAATTTTTGTATTTTTTTCAAATATTCCAAAACGGAGAAAATTTCCTACTGGAAAAGTTTTGGACTGTGTTTTCTTACCGAATCACATACCTCTTCGTTTTCGGAGTCTGAATAGGCTGATAAATATCCCTTAGGTATTCTTCTGGAGTTATGGTATTGATAATATTGCTTTCAATATTTATGGGAGTGCCTGAGATATAATGCTTTATTCTCTGCCCGATCTTGATAGCACCGGAACGATATACTTCCGCAACAACATAGGGACCTTCCCATTTAGAGAGAAGCTTGCCTGCAAAGAATCTTAAACGAGAGTTATATAGCAAGACATAATCACCTACATTAAACTCACGCTTCTGTATCCTCTTATCATGCCACCTCTTAACCTTCTCTTTGAATAGCTTGGCATTCTCATATGCCTGAGTTCTCCATTCATCAAGCGAGCTAATATCAAATAACCTCTTCTCACTGGCAAGTGTGAAATCAATGTTGAGCTCTTTGATTGCCCAATAAGCTTTATGTTCTAGCTTAAGAGGTAAATGACATGCTTTACCGTACACCATTTTGTACGGAGACATGCCCATGGGATTCTTATAGGCAGTCCTATAAGCCCACAGTGCATCATCGAGCTTCTTAGACCAATTCTTTCTAGACCCGTTGACAGTCTTTTGCAGAATTAGTTTAATCTCTCTATTACTTAGCTCTACTTGACCACTGGACTGAGGGTGATAGGGAGACGCAATTCTATGGTTGACATCATACTTAGCAAGCGTTTTACGGAAAGCACCATGAATGAAGTGTGAACCACCGTCGGTCATTAGATATCTAGGGACTCCAAATCTAGGGAAGATAACTTCTTTCAGCATCCTAATAGAGGTGTTGTGATCAGCACTACTAGTGGGGATAGCTTCTAACCACTTAGTGATGTAATCAACAGCAACTAGGATATGAGTATACCCATTGGATTTTGGAAAAGGTCCCATATAATCAAAGCCCCAAACATCAAATGGTTCAATGACAAGTGAATAGTTCATAGGCATTTCCTGACGTTTGCTAATATTACCTATTCTTTGACATTCGTCGCAAGACAAGACAAACTTACGGGCATCTTTGAAGAGAGTGGGCCAATAGAAACCAGATTGCAATACCTTGTGTGCAGTTCTATCTCCCGCATGGTGTCCTCCGTAGGCCTTGGAGTGACACTTCTGTAGGATCTGTCCCTGTTCATGTTCAGGTACACAACGTCTAATAACACCATCTACTCCTTCCTTATAAAGGTGAGGATCATCCCAAAAGTAATGTCTCAAGTCAAAGAAGAATTTCTTCTTTTGCTGGTACGTGAAACTAGGTGGTATGTATTTGGCAACAATATAGTTTGCATAATGAGCATACCACGGTGCACTACGTGAAGCATTGAAGACATTCAGTTACTCATCGGGAAAGCTATCATCAATAGGTTGTGGGTCATCAATAACGTTCTCCAACCTAGAAAAGTTATCTGCTATTGGGTTATCAGCACCCTTTCTGTCGACAACGTGCAAATCAAATTCTTGTAGCAGGAGAACCCATATGATAAGTCTAGGTTTGGCGTCCTTCTTCTCCATTAGGTACTTAATAGCGGCATGATTAGTGTGAATAATGACTTTGGAATCAACTATGTAGGACCTGAACTTTTCACATGCAAACACGACTTCTAAAAATTCCTTCTCCGTAGTGGCATAGTTTCTTTGGGGACTATATAGAGTTTTACTAGCATAGTGAATAACATTCAACTTCTTATGGACTCTTTGCCCTAGAACAGCACCAACAGCATAATCACTAGCATCACACATGATCTCAAATGGTAAGTTCCAATCAGGTGGTTGAACAATAGGTCCATTTATCAAAGCCCTCTTAAGTCTTTCGAAGGCTTCCTCACAATCATCGTCAAAGACAAAAGGAATACCCTTTTGCAAGAGATTGGTAAGAGGCCTAGAAATCTTACAGAAGTCTTTAATGAACCTTCTATAGAAACCAGCATGACCAAGGAAACTTCTTATACCTTTGATATCTGTGGGGTATGGCATTTTCTCGATTGCATCAACCTTAGCCTTATCGACTTCAATACCTCTTTTAGAAATTTTATGTCCTAAGACGATGCCTTCATTATGTCACATCCCTGGAACCCTAACCAAGATTTAGCATTGTGCTTATATTTTCTTTGCATTGCATCCAAGAAAATTGCAACAAGATCAAAGTAAGTGGTGAGGGAAAACTCAAAAACCCTAGCCACTTCTCAAGTTCAAAGGAATTATAAACTTATTCAAATCAGTGAACCCAAAATGGCCTGAAGAAAAGTTCAACTTTTCTGATAACTCTTGAAAACAAATAAGCAATGAAGGAAACCATTTCCTTAATACTTTTGGCATTTTAAATAAATGCAAAAGACTACTGGTTTCAAGTTTTAAATTTGAATTCAAAGATATATAGCTTTCAAAAATGCTGAAAACTTTATGGGTGATTGGAAATATTCCAACTAAACACCCCAACATTTTTCAAACTATTTATAGTTTGATTGTGAAGCCAAAATAAATGGAAAACAATGTCAGTAAATAAAACAGAAAAAAATAGAAGAAAAGAGAAAAGAAAGGCTTACCTTCTATCTGTCGCCGGCCCAGCCCACGAGGGGCTCCCCAGTCATCTTCCTCCTCCTGCCAGTAGGCAGAGGGGAAGATGAGCACGGCGGCCAGCCACGGCCACCTCCTGCCTGCCTGCTCGCCGCTGGAGGCCTCCAGGAGTGCCAGCGCGACGCCCCCGAGCGTTCTTCTCCTCCTCCCATTGGCCTTATCTTCTCCTCTCTCCCTCTTGTTCCCCTCCCACTCTCGGATCTCTCTCTCCCCGAAGCTCCGGTCGCCGCCGATTCGTCGCCTCCCGGACATCCCCGACCCTGCCGTCCGCCTCAGAAGAACCGCCATGAGCTCCTCTTCCCATTCCCCCTCTCCCCGAGGAAATTCCCCTCCTCTAACCCCGTTAGCCGCCGGAGCCCGAAGGTCCTCGTCGTCGGCCATGTCGTTGCCGTCGTTGTGGTACCCCGTTCACGAGACCGAGCTCATAAATGAGCTCCTGGAGCACTGTAGACGCGGTAGAGCCCCTCTCCCAGCTCGCTAGTGTTCCGCAACGCCACTCCCGACGATGCCTGAGCCGCAGCCGCCGCTGACCTCGTCGCCGGCGTGGATTCTGGTGACCACTTGGTCCAGCTCCTTTCCCTTTGGATGCGGTGCTTCGCTAGCTAGTCGTAGAACTAAACCACGCCCAAAACCGATGCCTGTAGTGCCGTTTATTTCAACTCCGGCGAGTCCTCCGCCGCGCTCGTGGTCGCCGCCGGCCATATTCCGGTGGGGGCTAACGTGGTCAGCTAATTAACCCTCTAAACACCCCCCTAGCCACTGACAGTGGGCCCCAGGGTGGGTCAAACCCACTTAGGGGCTGGTCAACTCGGTGATTAGCCCCTGGTCACTGACCAGTGGACCCCACTGGTCAGGTTTGACCTGGCCCAGCCCCTATTGACCAGAGACGTCACTGTGACGCAATAAAGGATTTTCTAATATAAAAATAATTCCAGAAATGTCTAAAACTTCTCAAAATCATAGAAAATAATCTGTAAGTCTAATGAAAATAATTTATATATGAAAAAGTATCAAAAAAATTCAAGGAATCTGAATATGTCATTTTCAAACATGTTTGAAAATGTTACTGAACCCAAACATATAGATTAATGAATAAGTTAACTCTTATAAATACTTTGGGGATGGAATTTGGAAATTATTTAAATTCCACTTCAAATGATATGATCAAACACTGTCGAAATCAAAAACCAGCAACCTAACATGCCATTTCCATGCATGTTAAAAGTAAGTTGATCTGAGTATCAGGTCGAATCAATTAAAATGGTATCTGAGAATACCTCGTTTGAAGTGATATTTGAATTTGATTCACATCAACTTCAAACCTAACAAATGTTAGCTATAATAGTATACCACTTTACATCCTCATACCATGCTCATGCATCATCTTGTTGCATATGCTTGTTATTGATTGTTGTCACTCTTTTCGGTAGGCTCCGCTCCTCCGGATTCCACCGAATATCCGACCGACGGATATTGTCCCTCCTCTGAGCAACAAGGCAAACAACCATTTTGATCATCCCGATAAATCCCATGTTCTCGCTCCTGCACTTACTTATTGCATTAGGATAAAATGTTTCAAATGCTTTTGCCACGTTAGTTGAACCCACTTCCTTTGCATGACCTATCCTTGTCACAGTAAATAGCTGAACCTTGCAACCTAGCATACCTGGTAGTTGCTTGAGCCATGATGTGCCTTATCCTGCTATGCATGCTATGCTTAGAGTTGTGTATGGTCTGTCATCTGGGAGATGAACAGAATTGTGAGAATGTGTTTAGTAAGTAAAGGTTGTGTGTTGAACCTGATTTGGTAAAGGTACCGGTGAAAGGCTGTGTAGGAGTACATGGTGGGTTGTTTCATTGGAACCGTCCTTAGGAACTGAGTTCCGTGTACGTAATCCAAGACGAGATACTACCACATGTTGGGCCCTGAAATATGACCCCGCTCGACTTATTAATCGCTTAGTACTCGGTCTAGGAGTTGCATGTAGTTTCTGGTGTTTATAGTCATGCTGGAGGCCGTGCATAGTGCTGACCTAAGAGGTGGGCTGTGATGCGGTAGGCAGTGGCACGGTGTACCAAGTGGCATCCGGATGGTGTGCTTGGGAACCCTGCGCACATCGTTTGGGGCCGTGGCGGAAACCTCGGCCGGACTTCCGTGCGGGTTACCCTCAGATAGGCAATAGACCTGGACTAGGTACTAGTGTGGTTAACAGTCGTAGCCGACTCCCTCGCTGGGCTTCCGCTTGAAGGTTGCCGAGGTGCATGACGTGCACATGGCGATAAGTGGCGAGAGCGTGTGTGACGAAGTACACCCCTGCAGGGTTATGATCTATTCGAATAGACGCGTCCGCGGATATGGACTACTTGGAGACATATGTTGTTCATAGATAACTTCAATGGCTACTCATAAAATTGTCAAGATAAGCGTGAGTGTCGTGGACGGCATTTCCATATGGAGACGGAATGATTCCACGATGGAGTATTGTTGTGGTGTTAGTGGACTCGTGTGCGAGAAATCAAGTTGTCAAAAATTGTTTTAAAATGTAAGTTGTCTAGCCACGAGTCAAATGTTGGCTTTCCGCATGAAACCCCACAATTCCTTATTGATACATTGCATGAGTAGATAGTTATCCTAAAGCTTTGCTGAGTACCTCCGTACTCATTTTTGCTTAATAACTGTTATAGAGATTGTTAATGATCCTAACGGACGGTTCTTCCTAGACATCGACAACGACGAGTAGCTGGTGTCCCACCTACGATCTGGCTCTAGGTTGGGTCTGTAGTATAGTCAGGCCATGTGCCTTCTAGTTTCACATGTCTGTACTCAGACAGTTTTAAACACTTCCGCTGGCTTGTAACTGAATGACTGCTATGATGGGTCGTGAGACCTTTCTGTGTAATATTATGTGTGTGGCTCTTCCGATCTTTTTAAATAAAGCTTGTATGTTTATGGTTATGTTGTGATGCCATCGATGTATCTATACATATCGTTATGCCATGCGTACCTGTGTCGTACTTGATATGTATGGGGTTTGATTACCTAGCCGTAAACTTTAGTAGCACTCCTTACAGGGAAATGCCCCTTTGTGATCCAACGAGCCATGGTAGTTCGCTACTGCTCCGGACACATTGGTTGACCGGCGTGTGTCCTTCTTAGCTGTTGTGTCTGTCCCCTCTGGGGAAATGTCACGCGATGTAATGGAGTCCTTGTAGCTTGCTACGACTCGTCTACATTCGCTGGTGACCGACACCTACTTTGTTGGGTCATGTATGCCTGTCCCTGTGCGGAACTGCCACTTTGGTTTATGACTAGACATGTCGATCCGGGTTCTTTGTCATTGGATTGCTAGCGACACAATTGCATACGTGAGTCAAAAGGCGCAAACGGTCCTGCCTAAGGTAAGGCTGCAGCCGTGGGGTTAACCGTGCGTGAGACTGCAAAGGGATGCGATGTGTTACAGGATGGATTCCTATGGCTTAGGATCGGGGTCCCGACACATTAACCATAAAGTGGCACTTCTCCCAATTCAAGATAAGATTGGTTTCTTTACATCTCTGCAAGACTCGATCAAGGTTGCTAAGGCAATCATCAAAGGAAGACCCGTAAACGGAGAAGTCATCCATGAAAACCTCGACAATCTTTTCACAAAAGTCAGAGAATATAGCCATCATACTTCTTTGAAAGGTGGCAGGTGCATTACATAATCCAAAAGGCATACGTCTATAAGCAAAGGTACCGAAAGGGCAGGTGAAAGTGGTTTTCGCCTGATCAGATTGTGCAACTGGTATTTGGGAGAAACCAAAATAATCGTCTAGAAAGCAGAAGTGTGTGTGTTTTGACAGCCTTTCTAGCATTTGGTCGATAAAAGGCAGAGGGTAATGATCCTTCCTAGTGGCTTTATTCAATTTCCTAAAATCGATCACCATCCTATAGCCAGTAATAATCCTCTGTGGGATCAATTCATCCTTATCATTAGGGACAACGGTAATGCCTCCCTTCTTAGGGACGCAATGCACCGGACTCACCCAATCGCTATGAGCAACATGATAGATAATAACCGCTTCCAGGAGGTTTAGTATTTCTTTTCTCACTACCTCTTTCATCTTAGGATACAACCTCCTCTGATGATCAGCAACTGGTTTGAAGCCGGGATCAGTTTTAATATTATGCTGGCATAGAGTGGGACTAATGCCCTTGACATCATCAAGACTATATCCAATAGCAGCACGGTGCTTCCTCAAAGCTTTTAGCAACTTCTTTTCTTCATGCTCTGATAGGCTAGCACTAATAATAACAGGATATATCTCCTTTTCGTCAAGATAGGCATACTTAAGAGTATAAGGCAACTGTTTAAGCTCGAACACATGATCACCCTTTGGTGGGGGTGGATCCCCAAGCAGTTCAATAGGCAGATTATTCTTAAGGATAGGATATTGTTCTAAGACAACTCTATCTATCTCATCCCTTTCATCCATATGCATATCATTTTCATGCTCAAGCAAGTATTGCTCTAAGGGATCAGTAGGAGGCACGACAATAGAGGCTAAGGCAATAGTTTCATCCCTACTAGGCAACTCCTTTTCATGAGGTTGTCTACCAAACTTAGAGAAATTGAACTCATGTGACACACCTTCAAAGCCAACAGTGACAGTTTGCTTCTCACAATCAATATGAGCATTGACAGTATTGAGAAAAGGTCTACCAAATATGATGGGACAAAAGCTATCTTGTGCGGTAGCAAGAACGAGGAAATCAGCAAGATACTTTGTTTTACCACACAAGACTTCAACATCCCTAACAATTCCCACACGGCAGATAGTATCTCTGTTGGCAAGCTGAATAGTGACATCAATAGGCTCTATCTCAACAGGTGCAATCTCGTCTTTGATTTCATCATATAAGGATTGAGGTATTGCGCGAACACTAGCACCCACGTCACATAAGCCATGATGGCAATGATCTCCTATCTTAACAGAAACAACAGACATGCCAACAACAGGCCTATGTTTGTCTCTAACGTGAGTTTTAGCAATTCTAGCGGCATCTTCACACAAGGGAATATTATGTCCCTCAACATCGTCGGATAGAAGATCTTTGATAATAGCAATGCTAGGTTCAACTCTAGTTTTCTTAGGGGGTGTAGGTGTTCTAATATAGCCTCTACGTATCACATATGAAGCTTTAGAATGATCCTTTATCCTAAAAGGGAAAGGTGGTTTCTCAATGTAAGCACTGAGAACAACATGATCATTATAGGCAATGACTTTCTCTTCAACTGGAGTTGGTTTAACTACATTGACTTCTAAAGGACGATGATATTTAAACCACTTCTCTTTGGGGAGATCAATATGAGCAGCAAAAGATTCACACAATGAAGCTACTATCTCAGAGTCAAGTCCATACTTAGCGCTAAAATCACTAAAGGTATTTGTCTCAACAAAGGATTTAACGCAATCAAACGTGAAATTAATACCTGACTCCTTACCTTCTTAAAGCTCCCAATCTTCAGGGTTGCATTTAATTCTCTCCAATAAATTCCATTTGAAGTCAATATCTCTCTTCATAAAAGAACCGGTACAAGAAGTGTCAAGCATGGTGCGATCATCATGAGAAAGCCGAGCATAGAAGTTCCGAATGATAATTTATCTCAAGAGATCATGATTGGGGCATGAATATAGCATTGATTTAAGCCTCCCCAAGCTTGAGCGATGCTTTCTCTGTCGCGAGTCCAAAAATTATAAATATAATTCCGATCACGATGTACTAAATGCATAGGATAAAACTTTTGATGAAATTCCAATTTCAACCGACTATAGTCCCATGATCTAGTATCATCAAATAGCCTATACCATGTCAACGCCTCATCCTTCAAAGATAAAGGAAAGACCTTCTTCTTGACCTCATCCTCGGGAAAACCTGCAAACTTAAATAAACCACAAACTTCATCTACATAGATTAGATGCAAGTCTGGATGTGATGTTCCATCTCCTGTAAAAGGATTAGCCAGCAGTTTCTCAAGCATACCCGAAGGAAGTTCAAAGAAAATATTTTCAGTAGGTGCATCAGGTTGAGGAGCAACTATTTGTGCATCCGTTCGAGGTGAAGATACCCTGAACAAGCCCCTCAAAGGATTAGTATCCATAGTGACAAGTGACAATATATTTCAGCACACTATATGAATGTTTCCTTACCAAGTTCCACTTACCAAAGGCGCTTCACTCCCCGGCAACGGCGCCAGAAAAGAGTCTTGAGGACCCACAAGTATAGGGGATCAATCATAGTCCTTTTGATAAGTAAGAGTGTCGAACCCAACGAGGAGCAGAAGGATCAGACATGTGGTTTTCAGCAAGGTAAAATCTGCAGGCACTGAAATTGTCGGTAACAAGTGATTGTGTGGTGAGATGATTCGTAGAAAGCAACAAGTAAGAAAAGTAGCAACGGTGCATCAAAGTGGCCCAATACCTTTTGTAGCAATGGATAATCCTGGACAAAGTCTTATAGGAGGAAGAACGCTCCTGAGGACACACGGGAATTTCTGTAATCCTAGTTTCATCATGTTCATATGATTCGCGTTCGTTACTTTGATAGTTTGATATGTGGGTGGACCAGCGCTTGGGTACTGCCCTTAATTGCACAAACATCCCACTTATGATTAACCCCTCTCGCAAGCATCCGCAACTACAAAAGAAGAATTAAGACAAAGTCTAACCATAGCATTAAACTAGTGGATCCAAATCAGCCCCTTACGAAGCAACGCATAAACTAGGGTTTAAGCTTCTGTCACTCTAGCAACCCATCATCTACTTACTACTTCCCAATGCTTTCCTCTAGGCCCAAATAATGGTGAAGTGTTATGTAGTCGACGTTCACCTAACACCACTAGAGGAAAAACAACATACAACACATCAAAACATCGAACGAATACCAAATTCACATGACTACTATTAGCATGACTTATCCCATGTCCTCAAGAACCAAAGTAACTACTCACAAAGCATAATCATATTCATGACCAGAGAGGTAATGAGTAGTATCAAGGATCTGAACATAAACTCTTCTACCAAGTAATCCAACTAGCATCAACTACAAAGAGTAATCAACACTACTAGCAACCTTACAAGTACCAATCGGAGTCGCGAGACGGAGATTGGTTACAAGTGATGAACTAGGGTTTGGAGATGAGATGGTGCTGATGAAGATGTTGATGGTGACGAGTCCCCTCTGATGATAGGAGTGTTGGTGATGACGATGGCGATGATTTCCCCCTCCGGGAGGGAAGTTTCCCCGGCAGGATCGTCCTGCGAGAGCTCTAGATTGGTTCGGCTCAAGTTACGCCTCGTTGCGGAGGCGAAACCACGAAAAAGCTCCTCCTTGATTTTTTTCCTGGATGAAACCCTTCATATAGCAAAATAGGGGAGCAAGTGGGCCAGCCTGCTGCCCACAAGACCTCATGGCATGGCCTGGGGGGTGGTCGTGCTGTGCAGGCTTGTGGCCAACCCTTGGCGCCCCTCTGGCACTTCCTCGGCCTAGTATTTTTTATAAATCCAGAAAAAAATACTCGTTTATTTTTGCGGCGTTTGGAGTTGCGCAGAATAGGTATCTCAACTTTGCTCCAATTTCAGGCCAGAATTCCAGTTGCCGGCATTCTCCCTCTTCATGTAAACCTTGCAAAATAAGAGAGAAAAGGCATAAGAATTGTACCGTGAAGTGAAATAACAGCCAAAGAAGCGATAAATATCAACATGAAAACATGATGCAAAATGGACGTATCACTCCTCGTACGACGAGGAGGAACTGGAAGGCTTCGTATTCGAAGCCGATCGCCGAGGTAGCGCAGATATGCGCCTACCTCGAGACCATGAAGACTCGCGGCCTCCTAGGCCGCGACCTGCTCACCACCATGATGACCCGCCAGATCCTGCCTGTGCAGAGGCGGCCGCATCTGATCTGCTAGATGGGTGGCTGGCACGATCCTTGCCGACTCTCCACCAAGAACTTCCAAGCCGGCGCGGTGGCCCGGAACGTGAACTTGAGCTCCTCCACCAATATGGACGAAGGTGGAGATTGGGAATGGGGAATGTGCCCTTTCGACCGAGCCCATCCGGCCCAGTGGTAAGAGCCTTCCCGAAATCTTGCTTTGTCTTCCATTGAACTTGATGTTCTTTCTTTTGAGCCGACTACCGACTCCCTTGCTTAGCTTTTCGAGAGCCTGCAAGTGCTCGCCCCGCCAGCCGCCGACGTGGAGACGTCGGACCCCTCGGAAATCGAGGATGAGGGGGTGATCGAGCCGCGAGCCGCCACCTCCGAAGGTTCGAAGGAAGCGCTCGAGTCAGAGAGCTTCGAGCCGCCTGGTGAGCACCTTAAGCCCTCCCCTCTTTATTGGACGGATGATGACGCGACGCAACCTACTCCGCCTGATGCAGCCTACGGGGAGGATCCAGAGGATATGAAGGAGGTCACCAGGCCTCCTTTGACGCGGGGTCGCCGCAAGGCTGGTGAGACGACAGCGCCTGGCGAGCTGACCATGAACAAGGGCAAGGGGGCAGCTACATCAAAGTCGGCCCCCAAGCGTGCCGCAACGGGACCTCCGACTGGAGAACGCGGAGGCGGCGCCAAGAAGCGTCGTGCCGACGCGGGCAAGAAGCAGGTGCCCGTCGTGGCGGGGTAAGAGTCCTTTGTTATCCCTTTTTGATTTGTTGCGTGAGGATAGGCTCCTCAAATAGTACTTGGCATGGAGGCAGAAGACGTGGAGGAAGAAACCGCCTCTGCCTCCGAACGAGCCAGCTGGGCAGCTACAGACGCTGCCAAGAAGGCGTTGGAGGATGAGTCCGCCCTTCGTTGGGAGGCGGCGGCGAACAAGACGGTCGCGGGCCAGTCCAAGCCCAGCCGGACCGAGAAGCCGCCCACCAAGGAGAAGCGGTCGAAGAACAAGCACGACACCGCCAAGCGAGCGCGCGTGGAGGAGCCAGCTAGCGATGTGGCTCCGAAGCATGCCGAAGGGGCCGAGGCAACCAAGGCCGCAAAGCCGGCCACCTCCTCGCCCGTAGACCTCGAGGCGATCCCCGACACGCCGGAAGTTGATGTAGACGGTGTGCCGGAGATGACCATGGAGGCACTGGCGATGACCATGGATTCGCCGGAGACGGCCGACCCACCCCCGGCCGAGGAGACGGTGCCAGCCGGAACCTCGAAGGAGCCGGCCACCAGCCCACCAACTGGAGACGGCACCCTTGTCGTGACCAGCCGCCACACGGTCGCCCCAGGAGACGGCCCCATCGCCGGGAGTCGACCCATGAGGACTTGGCGCGTGGCCAATGCTGAACGCACAACATTGCCCCGAGGCACTGAGCTCAGCGGTGTCCCGGAGCTAGTGGCGCTGTTCGCCAGCAGCCGTGACAAGGTACAGCAGGCGGCCAGGGTGGCCAGGTGCGACCTGGAACACCTTGAGGAGCGAAACAGGGTGAGTCTTCTGTCTTCTGCCTTGGTTTGGCTTTTTTCTTTTTCTACTCTTGAATCAGTGGGGGCGCGCCAGCGCACCCACTGGGTGTAGCCCCCGAGAATCGGGCCGACCAAGCATTGGTCGTGTCGAATCTCCTTGAGGTATGTTCATCTTTGCTTTTTTAGTGGGGGCGCGCTAGCGCACGCACTAGGTGTAGCCCCCGAGAATCGGGTCGGCTAAGAGTTAGCCGGGCCGAATCTTACTTCTTACTTTTCTTTGTCTTGCTTGTAGGAGCTTCATGACGCCCAAGTGTAGGCGTACGACGTGCTGCGGGCCGAGACCTAGGCGTCTGATGGCCAAGTTGCTGATCTTAAGGGCCTGCTGGGTGCTGTTGTCTTGGAGCGAGATGCCTTGCGCGAGGCAGACCAGTAGCTCCAGCAGCAGCTGAGTCTTCTCCAGACAGAGAAGAAGGATCGCAAGGTGGCCCTTCAGGCCGAACTAGGGCAGCTGCGCACCACCCTTCAGGAGAAGGACACCTCCTACGCTGCCGACAAGGACCACCTTGAGATGGCCCATCTCGAGGAGATGAAGCTCAAGGACGCTGCCCTGAAGGAGAAGGAGGATGCCCTAATCCAAAGGCAGGCGCAACTGGCTAAGGCGATGGAGGCGGCTGAGGCCCTCCAAGACGAGCTCTCCCGCGTGACTCGAGAGAGCACGGTGCGGGAGCGCGAGGCCCTCGAGGAGGCTCATGAGACCGACATCCATTTCAACTGTAAGCCTTTCTTTATCTTGTCTTGATCTTTTCTTCTTTGTTGGCCTCCCTTCTTATTTTTCTTCGCGCCACTTCCCATACCACAGGAATCTTCCCTGGGACACGGGAAGCGGCTAAAACGGTTGTGAAGACCAGCCACAAGGTGTGCCGTGCTGCTGGTCAGGAGGTGGATGCCCATGCCGGCTGGACTGTGGAGGAGATTACCATTGGCATCAGGGACCGCCTGCTTGTCCTGGCCGAATCCCTGGAACGGCTTGAGAGCGCAGGCTCGTCGATGATAAGGGTTTTGTGGCCCGAGGTCGTGGAGCCCACGTCAATGAGCTGGATGTCCCGCTGGCTCGAAGCCGGTGGTGCCCGCCTAGACGCCTGGCGCAACTTAGCCCCGCGCGCTGGTGCCTACCTGGCGCTACACTTGGCCAAGTCCTGATATCGAAACCTGGACTTGGGCAAGCTTGCCACACAGCGCGACATCTCAGAGGGGGAGCTGCAGGACATGGAGGACCAGCTGCGGATGAGGGCCAGCGGCATCGCTTCTTACGCCGCCTGGGACTGCTACCTCTTGAGCTTGCAATGTTTTTTCCCTTGAAGAGGAAAGGGTGATGCAGCACAGTAGCAGTAACTATTTCCCTCAGTTTTGAGAACCAAGGTATCAATCCAGTAGGAGTATCAAGCCAAGTTTCCAAAGTACCTGCGCAAAAACAGCAAACTTGCACCCAACTCTACGAAGGAGTTGTCAATCCCTTCACGATTGATTTCAAGGTGAGATCTGAAGGCGGAAAGTGCAACAAAGTAAAAGTGTAAGGCGGAAAATATGATGTGAAGTAGACCCGGGGGACATAGTGTTCACTAGAGGCTTCTCTCAAAAGAGAAAATATTACGATGGGTGAACGAATTACTGTCGAGCAATTGATAGAACCTCGCAAAGTCATGACGATATCTAAGGCAATGATCATACATATAGGCATCACGTCTGAGACAAGTAGACCGATACTGTCTGCATCTACTACTATTACTCCACACGTCGACCGCTATCCAGCATGCATCTAGTGTATTGAGTTCATCACGAACAGAGTAGCGCCTTAAGCAAGATGAGATGATGTAGAGGGATAAATTCATGCAATAGATATAAAACCCATCTATTTACCCTTGATGGCAACAACACGATGCATGCCTCGCTACCCCTTTTGTCACTGGGTGAGGTGATAACCCACAAGTGTAGGGGATCGCAACAGTTTTTGAGGGTAGAGTATTCAACCCAAATTTATTGATTCGACTCAAGGGGAAGCGAAAGAATATTCTCAATTATTAGCAGCTGAGTTTGTCAGATTCAACCACACCTGAAAGATTAGTGTCTGCAAGCAAAGTATCAGTAGCAAAGTAGTATGATAGCAACGGTGTCAAAAAAGATCTATTGACGTGAAACTATTCCTAACTGTTGTATCAATGGCGCCAGTAAGTTGCACGTGGACGGGGAACTATTCTTTCCCGGCAACGGTGTCGGAAAAGGGTCTTGCAACAACCAACAGCAAAGTAGCAAGGTGGCCCGATCCCTTTTGTAGCAAAGGACAAGCCTGGACAAAGTAACGTAACAAGGACCAGTAGTAAAAAGATTCATAGGCAGTGGATCGGTGATAGATGAGTATGACGGATGTGATTCATCATGTAAGAGCTATAACACGGCGAGATATGTAACTAGCTCCCGTTCGTCAATCTAATGTACGCATGTATTCCGTATGTAGTCATACGTGCTTAGGTAAAAGAACTTGCATGACATCTATTGTCCATCCCTCCCGTGGCAGCGGGGTCCGAAACTACGGGATATTAAGGTTCTCCTTTTAATAAAGAACCGGACCAACGCATTAACACTTAGTGGATACATGAACTCCTCATACTATGGTCATCTCTGGGAGTGGTTCCGGCTATTGTCACTCCGGGGTTGCCGGGTCATAACACATAGTAGGTGACTACAACTTGCAAGATAGGATCGAAAACACACATATATTGGCGACAACATAATAGGTTCAGATCTGAAATCATGCCACTCGGGCCCTACTGACAAGCATTAAGCATGGCAAAGTAGTAGCAACATCAATCTCAGAACATAGTGGATACTAGGGATCAATCATCGTCAAAACTAAGTCCATTACATGATAGATCTCATCCAACTCATCACCGTCCAGCAAGCCTATGATGAGATTACTCACGAACGATGAAGAGCAGCATGGAATTGGCAATGGAGGAAGGTTGATGATGACGATGGTGACGATTTCCCCTCTCCGGAGCCCAAAACGGACTCCAGATCTGCCCTCCAGATGAAGAACAGGAGGTGGCGGCGCCTCCATATCATAAAACACGATGAATCCTTCTCTCTGATTTTTTTTCGGGAAAAACGAAATATGTACAGCTGAGTTTGGAGGCGGTGGTGGGCCCCACAAGCCCTCACGGCGCGGCCAGGGGGGTGGCCGTGGCCCAGGGGCTTGTGGCCCACTGGCACACCTCCTCCGGTGGATCTTTGCGTAGGTATTTTCATTTATTCCAGAAAAATTCTCCGTAAATTTTCAGGACATTCCGAGAACTTTTATTTGTGCACAAAAACAACACCATGGCAATTCTGCTAAAAACAGCGTTAGTCTGGGTTAGTTCCATTCAAATCATGCAAATTAGAGTCCAAAAAAGGGCAAAAGAGTTTAAAAAGGGTCTTCCGAGGATGACCGCCATGGCATCGTCCTTAAGAATATCCAGAATAACAAAGTCCGTTAAGATAGTGACGTTAGCAACCACAACATGCACATCCTCGCAAATGCCGATAGGGAAAGCAGCTGATTTGTCAGCCATTTGTAGAGAGACTTTAGTGGGTGTCAACTTATCTAGTTCAAGCCTATGATAAAGATAGAGAGGCATAACACTAACACCGGCTCCAAGGTCGCATAACGCAGTTCTAACGTAGTTGCCTTTAATGGAGCAAGGTATAGTGGGCACACCGGGATCACCTAGTTTCTTAGGAGTTCCACCCTTGAAGGTATAGTTAGCGAGCATGGTGGAAATCTCAACCTCAGGTATCCTTCTCTTATTAGTCACAATATCCTTCATGTACTTAGCATATAGAGACATCTTGAACATATCCGTCAAACGCATTTGCAGAAAGACAGGTATGATCATTTCAACGAAGCGTTCAAAATCCTCATCATCCTTTTTCATGGATGGTTTGGGAGGAAAGGGCATGGGTTTCTGGACCCATGGTTTCGTTTCTTTACCATGCTTCCTAGCAGCGAAGTCATTCTTATCGTATCATCTATTCTTAGGCTGTGGGTTATGAAGATCAACAGGTTCAATCTCCACATCCTTTTCATTGCTAGGTTGAGCATCATTCTAAACATCACTATTGATATTATCATTAGGCTGATATTCATCACCAGATTGTGTTTTAGCATCAGAGACAGAGGCATCGTTTGGACTCTCAGGTGTAGCAGCAACAGGGTTGCTAGCGTGCAAATTCCTATAATCTTTCTTCTTCTTTCTAGGATGACTAGGTGCATCAGTGCTAACTCCTTGAGAATCTTGTTCAATTCTCTTAGGATGACCCTCGGGATACAAAGGTTCCTGAGTCATTCTACCGCCTCTAGTGACGACTCTGACGGAATTGTCGTTCAACTCATTGAGCAAGTCATTTTGAGCTTTAAGTACTTGTTCTGCCTAAGTAGTAACCATAGAAGCATGTTTACTCAGAAGTTTAAGATCATTGACGTTTCTGTCCACACAAGCACTTAAATGACTAAGCATACGAGCATTCTGTTCCAATTGTGTGCTAACATATTTATTGAAACTCTGTTGTTTGGCAACAAAGTTATCAAATTCATTCATGCATAGGCTAGCAGGTTTATCAAAAGGAATATCACTCTCATCAAACCTAGGCAGAGAATTTACTTCTACTACCTGTATCGGGTTATCGAGACCATGGATCTCTTTGATAGGTGGTAGATTTTTGACAAGTTCAGATTTAATGCCTTTCTCTCACATAGATTTCTTGGCTTCTTGCATATCTTCTGGACTGAGGAAAGGAATACCTCTTTTCTTTGCAGTTGGCTTAGGAGGTGGTTCGGGAATTGTCCAAGCATTCTCATTACACAAGATGTTATTCAGTAGAATCTTAGCTTGTTCTGAAGTTCATTCCCTAAAAACACTACCGGCACAACTATCTAGGTGGTCTTTGGAAGCATCAGTAAGTCCATTATAGAAGATATCAAGTATTCCATTCTTCTCAAGAGGGTGATCAGGCAAAGCATTCAGTAGCTGGACGAGCCTCCCCCAAGCTTGTGGGAGACTCTCTTCTTCAGCTTGAGCAAAGTTGTATATTTCCTGCAAGGCAGCTTGCTTCTTATGGGCAGGGAAATATTTTTCACAGAAGTAGTAGACCATATCCTAGGGGCTACGCACACAACCAGGAGCAAGAGAAGTGAACCAAGTCTTAGCATCATCCTTTAGTGAGAATGGAAACAACTTGAGGATATAGTAGTGGCAGATCTTTTCCTCACTAGCGAATAGGGTGGCTATATCGTGCAGTTTGGTAAGATGGGCTACAACCGTTTCAGACTCATAACCGTGAAAAGGATCAGATTTGACCAGAGTGATTAACTGAGGGTCGACAGAGAATTCATAATCCTTATCGGTCACAAAAATAGGCGAAGTGGCAAACTTCGGGTCATATTTCATCCTAGCATTCAGAGATTTTTCTTTCTACTTGCTCAGTAAATTATCAACATCATAGCTATCCTTACATGCAAGAAAGTCCTCAGCTATTTCTCCCTCCATAACATAACGCGTATCAGGCAATTCAGGCATAGGAGAGCTAGTTCTAGCAGGCAAAATAGCAGGTTATACTTCAATAGTATCGGCAGTTTCAGAAGTATCATCACATCTAGCAGCAACTCTAGCAAGTTGTGCATCAAGGAATGCACCTAGTGGCAAAGCAGTATCAAGCATAGCATCATCAGGCATAGTATCAAGCATAGCATCATCAGGCATAGTATCAAGCATAGCATCATCAGGCATAGTATCAAGCATAGCATCATCATAAGCATCATGGGCAGCAGAAGTAGCATCATCAAGCACAGGCGACATATCAAGATTTCTAACAGGAGGTGGTGTCGCAAAATTACTCATAACTGAAGGTGAATCAAGTGTAGAGCTAGATGGCAGTTCCTTACCTGTCCTGATAGTGGAAGGTAAGATTTTAGTTCTTGGATCTATCGGATTCCTCATAGTGATCCGCAGACGTAAATCCCAAGTGACTCGGAGAGTATAGTTGTGCCTCCCCGGGAACGGTGCTAGAAAATAGTCTTGATAACCCACAAGTGTAGGGGATCGCAACAGTTTTGTAGGGTAGAGTATTCAACCCAAATTTATTGATTCGACTCAAGGGGAAGTGAAAGAATATTGTCAAGTGTTAGCAGTTGAGTTTGTTAGATTCAACCACGCCTGAAATATTAGTGTCTGCAAGCAAAGTATCAGTAGGAAAGTAGTATGATAGCAACGGTGTCATAAAAGATCTGTTGACGGCAGACTATTCCTAACTGTTGTATCAATGGCGCTAGTAAGTTGCACGTGGATGGGGAACTATTCTTTCCCGGCAACGGTGTCGGAAAAGGGTCTTGCAACAAGTAACAACAAAGTAGCAAGGTGGCCCAATCCCTTTTGTAGCAAGGGACAAGCCTGGACAAACTAACATAACAAGGACCAGTAGTAAAAGATTCATAGGCAGTGGAACGGTGATAGATGAGTATGACGGATGTGATTCATCATGTAACAGCTATAACACGGAGAGATATGTAACTAGCTCTCATTCGTCAATCTAATGTAGGCATGTATTCCGTATGTAGTCATACATGCTTAGGGAAAAGAACTTGCATGACATCTATTGTCCATCCCTCCCGTGGCAGCGGGTTCCTAATGGAAACTACGGCATATTAAGGTTCTCCTTTTAATAAAGAACCGGACCAACGCATTAACACTTAGTGAATACATGAACTCTTCATACTATGGTCATATCCGGGAGTGGTTCCAGCTATTGTCACTTCGGGGTTGCTGGGTCATAACACATAGTAGGTGACTACAACTCGCAAGATAGGATCTAAAACACACATATATTGGCAACAACATAATAGGTTCAGATCCGAAATCATGGCACTCGGGCCCTAGTGACAAGCATTAAGCATGGCAAAGTAGTAGCAACATCAATCTCACAACATAATGGATACTAGGGATCAATCCCCGTCAAAACTAACTCGATTACATCATAGATCTCATCCAACTCATCACCGTCCAGCAAGCCTACGATGAGATTACTCACGTACGATGAAGAGCATCATGGAATTGGCGATGGAGAAAGGTTGATGATGACGATGGCGATGATTTCCCCTCTCCGGAGCCCAAAACGGACTCCAGATCTGCCCTCCAGATGAAGAACAGGAGGTGGCGGCGCCTCCGTATCGTAAAACGCGATGAATCCTTCTCTCTGATTTTTTTCTGGGCGAAATGGAATATATAGACCTGAGTTTGGAGGCGGTGGTGCCACGTGGGCCCCACAAGCCCTCACGGCACGGCCAGGGGGGTGGCCGCGGCCCAGGGGCTTGTGGCCCACTGGCACACCTCCTCCGGTGGATCTTCGCATAGGTATTTTTCATTTATTCCAGAAAAATTCTCTGTAAATTTCCAGGACATTCCGAGAACTTTTATTTCTGCACAAAAACAACACCATGGCAATTCTGCTGAAAACAGCGTTAGTCCGGGTTAGTTCCATTCAAATCTTGCAAATTAGAGTCCAAAACAAGGGCAAAAGAGTTTGGAAAAGTAGATATGACAGAGATGTATCACGAGGTCACCGCACGGTATGAACCCAAAACCAAGCACTTCTCCCATTGCAAGAATCATAGATCAAGTTGGCCCAACAAAACCCACAACTCGAAGAGAATTACAAGGATACGAAATCATGCATATAGGAGATCAGAAGAAACTCAAATAATATTCATAGATAATCTGATCATAAATCCACAATTCATCGGATCTCGACAAACACACCGCCAAAGAAGATTACATCAGATAGATCTCCATGAAGATCATGGAGAACTTTGTATTGAAGATCCAAGAGAGAGAAGAAGCCATCTAGCTACTAGCTATGGACCCGAAGGTATATGGTGAACTACTCACGCATCATCGGAGAGGCAACGGTGTTGATGGAGAAGCCCTCCGTATCAGAATCCCCCCTCCGACAGGGCACCAGAACGTGCCCCAGATGGGATCTTGCGGAGACAGAAGCTTGCGGCGGCGGAAAAGTATTTTCGTGGATCTCCATCGTGGTTTTGGATTTTTCACGGATTTATAGGCGGAAGAGGTAGGGCAGACGAGCCACAAGGGGCCCACAAGCCTGCTAGGCGCGGCCCCCCTCGCCATGCCTAGGGGGCTTGTGACCTCCCCTGGTGGCCTCTGCCTTGGTTCTCACGCCCCCTGCGTATCTTCTGTTCCGGAAAAATCTTTTCGGAGGTTTTATTTCGTTTGGACTCTGTTTAATATTCTCCTCTGTAAAGGGTCAAAAACACGAAAAAACACGAACTGACACTTGTCAATGAGTTAATAAGTTAGTCCCAAAAAATATATAAAAGGCATACAAAACATCCAAATTTGACAAGATAATAGCATGGAACCATCAAAAGTTATAGATACGTTGGAGACGTATCAAGCATCCCCAAGCTTAACTCCTGCTCGTCCTCGAGTTGGGAAGTGATAAAGACTGGATTTTTGATGTGGAATGCTACCTAGCATATTTGTCCTTTTTAACTTCTTTCATGTGACATGAATGTTCAGATCCATAAGATTCAAAACAATAGTATGCTATTGACATGAAAACAATAATACTTCAAGCAAACTAGCAAGGTAATCATGAACTTTCAAAATAACAAGGCCAAAGAAAATTATCCCTACAAAATCATATAGTATGGCTATGCTACATCATCCCCACACAACTAACTTAAATCATGCACAACCCCGGTATTGGCCAAGTAATTGTTTTCGCACTATTACTTTCTCAAATCTTTTTCAACTCTCACGCAATTCATGAGTGTGAGCCATGGATATAGCACTATAGGTGGAATAGAGTGTGGTGGAGGTTGTGAGACAAAAAGGAGGAGATGGTCACATCGACTCGGCGTATCAAAGGGCTATGGAGATGCCCATTAATAGATATCAATGTGAAAGAGTTGGAGTTACCATGCAACGGATGCACTTAGAGCTATAAGTATGTGAAAGCTCAAAAGGAGAACTAGTGGGTGTGCATCCAACTTGCTTGCTCATGAAGACCTAGGGAAATTTTTAGGAAGCCCATCATTGTAATATACAAGCCAAGTTATATAATGAAGATTCCCACTAGCATATGGTGGTGACAAAACAAGAGACTCTCAATCATGAAGAACATGGTGCTATTATGAAGCACAAGTGTGCAAAACATAGTAGCATTGTCCCTTCTCTCTTTTTCTCTCTCTTTTGTTTGGGCACTTTTGCTCTTTCCATATCTCTTTTTTTTGTGGGAAACTTTGGCCTCTTTTTTTCCTCACATGGGACAATGCTCTAATAATGATGATCATCACACTTTCATTTACTCAAAGCTCAATGTTTAGAACGATGATGACTCTATAGGAAATGCCTCCGGCAAAAGTGACGGCACATGTCATGAGACGGAACGATGAGAGTTGCATGGCAATATATCTCAGAATGGCTATGAAAATACTAGGTAGGTATGGTGGCTGTTTTTAGGAAGGCATATGGTGGGTTTGTGCACCGGCGAAAGTTGTGCGGCACTAGAGAGGCTAGCAATGGTGGAAGGTGAAAGTGCATCTATACCATGGACTCACATTAGTCATGAAGAACTCACATACTTATTGTGAATTTTTTTATTAGTAATCGAAAGGAAGTGCTAAACGCATACTCCTAGGGGAAGGGTTATTAGGTGTTAACCATCGTGCGATCCCTACCTCAACACAAAGTATGACAATCAATAGAACAATTATGCTCCAACTTCCTAACATAGTGGTTCACCATACGTGCATGTTACGGGAATCACTAACTTCGACACAAGTATTTCTAGATTCACAACACCCTACTAACATAACTCTTAATATTACCAAATCCATGTCTCAAAACTAATTGAGAGGAATCAAACTTCTCTTTCTAATCAATGCACAAGAAGATGGAAGTTTTATTGTATCCTCTTTGGGTACCTATCACCTTTGGGACTACTTTCATAGCACAAGCCAACTACCAAGTTACTCAGAGAGATCACTCTAAAAAAGATAAAAGTGAAGATTGAGAGTTCTTATTTCTCCAAAATATAACACCGTCGTGCTCTAAAAGATCTAAGTGAAGCACTTAGAGCAAAATTATCTAGCTCAAAAGATATAAGCGAAGCTCAATGAGTATTCTAGCAAATTCACGATGAGTGCATGTCTCTCTCAAAAGGTGTGCAGAAAGGATGATTGTGACACAACAAAAAGAAAACACTCCTACTATACAAGACGCTCCAAGCAAAACACATATCATGTGGTGAATATAAATATAGCTCCAAGTAATGTTACCGATGGATTGAAGACGAAAGAGGGGATGCCTTCCCGGGGCATCCCCGAGCTTAGGCTTTTTTATGTCCTTGAATTTGGCTTGGGATGCCTTGGGAATCCACAAGCTTGATCTATTTCCACTCTTTATTCCTTTCTCCATGAGAACATCACCCAAAACTTGAAAACTTCACAACACAAAACTTAAACAGAAACTCGTGATATCATTAGCACAAGAAAACAAACTACCACCTCTTGAGGTACTGTAGCAAACTTGATTTATATTTATATTGGTGTTAGATTACTGTATTCTCACTTTTCCATGGCTAATATCCCCCGATACTATCCATAGTTTCATCAAAATAAGCAACCAACACAACAAAAACAAAATCTGTCAAAAACAGACCAGTCTGTAGCAATCTGTATACTTCGTATACTTCTATTATCTCAAAAATTCTGAAACATTACAACAGATTGTAAAATTGCCATATCAACCAGCAGAAAAAAGAATCAACTCAAAAGTTCTTTTTGGATAAAAATGAAAAATAATTTCGTGAGCGAAAAGTTTCTGCCTTTTTCCAGCAGGATCAAACAACCATCACCAAACTAGTCATAAAGGTTTTACTTGGCTCAAACACAAAAAGAAACACAAAAGAAACAATCATAACAGAATTATGATGGTGTGAACGCAACAAAACAGAAAGCAAAAAGAAAATATAAATTCATTGGGTTGCCTCCCAACAAGCACTTTTGTTTAACGCCCTTAGCTAGGGATAAGGTGACAGAATCACGTATCGTCGTCTTCGGTGCTCAAATCATAAGTAGCCCTCATCATGGATTCATAAGGCAATCTTATTTTATTTCTAGGAAAATGTTCCTTGCCCTTCTTTACAGGAAATTGAAATCTAATATTCCCTTCCTTCACATCGATGATAGCACCAATAGTCCTTAGGAAAGGTCTACCAAGAATGATAGGACATGTAGGATTGCAATCAATATCAAGCACAATGAAATCCACGGGTACATTGTTCCTATTTGCAATAATAAGAACATCATTGATCCTTACCATGGGTTTCTTAACAGTAGAATCCGCAAGATGCAAATTAAGAGAGCACTCATCAATCTCATTAAAGCCTAGAACATCACATAAAGACTTTGGAATCGCGGAAACACTAGCACCCAAATCCCACAAAACATTGCATTCATAGTTTTTGATCTTGATTTTGATAGTAGGTTCCCACTCATCATGAAGTTTTCTAAATATAGAAACTTCCAATTCAAGTTTCTCTTCAAGAGATTTTATCATAGCATCGACGATATGATCGGTAAAGGCCTTGTTTTGGCTATAAGCGTGTGGAGAGTTTAGCATGGATTGCATCAAGGAAATACATTCAATCAAAGAGAAACTATCATAATTGAATTCCTTGAAATCCGAAGTAGTAGTTTCATTACTACTCAAAGTTTTGATATCCTCTACTCCACTTTCAATGCTTTTAGCATCAAGATAGATAGACTCCGAATCATTGGGGCATTTTTCAACCAAGGTGGATTCATATCCAACCCCATCATCATTAGGTTTGACACTAGAAAACAAGGATTCAACGGGAGTCACACCAAGAACTTTAAGATCTTCATGATTCTCATCACGAGAACACGCCTTTTTAAGCCATTCATGTCTAGCACGAATTTGGGTAGTTCTTTATTTACTCTCATTCATGGAAACACGCATAGCTTTCAAAGTTTCATCCATATTGATCTTGGTAGGAGCACATCTAACTTTCAAAGCATCAATATCAATAGACATTCTATCAACGCTCCCAGCCAAATCATCAATTTTGAGTAGTTTTTCTTCTATGGACGCACTGAAAATCTTTTGCGAGTTGATAAACTATTTAATATTACTCTCTATATCAGAGGGTAATTTATTGTAATTTCCATGAGCATTGTTGTAGGAGTTGCCAAAGTTATTAGAGGGATTACTAGGAAAAGGCCTAGGAATATGGTTTCCTCTAGAAGCATTGTTGTTGCCTGATGGGGTTATAGTCCTAGGGCAGGGTCATAGGCCTGCCCTACGTGTCCTTACCCAAGGACTACCCTTCATAAGGGATATCGGGGACTTAGGTGCGATCAAGAATCGCCTAAGTACAAACTTTCTCCGAGTGTGCACTAAACGTCGCACTCGAGGACTTAGCTGCGATCCAGAATCGCCTAAGTATTAACTTTCTCCGAGTGTGCACTAAAAGTTGCACTCGGGGACTTAGCTGCGATCAAGAATCGCCTAAGTACAAACTTTCTCCGAGTGTGCACTAAACATTGCACTTGAGGACTTAGCTGCGATCACGAATCGCCTAAGTACAAATTTTCTCCGAGTGTGCACTAGCCGTCGCACTCGGGGACTTAGCTGCGATCAAGAATCGCCTAAGTACAAAATTTCTCCGAGTGTGCACTAAACGTCGCACTCGGGGACTTAGCTGCGATCAAGAATCGCCTAAGTACAATTTTTCTCCGAGTGTGCACTAACCATCGCACTCGGGCACTTAGCTGCGATCACGAATCGCCTAAGTACTAACTTTCTCCGAATATGCACTAAACGTCGCACTCGGAGACTTGTCTGCGATCAAGAATCGCCTAAATAGAAAGCTTCATTCGCTTCTATCTCACAGATCCACTCGGAGGCTTAGCAGACCCTCATTGAGTCTCATGTAGATGTCAAGACAACTGACAATTACATGAGTAGCAGAACCTCATTGAGGCTCATGTAGATGTCAAGACAACTGACAATTACATGAGTAACAACTCGCTCCCCGTACGACATTACAATCGGACTCCTTGACTTAGACGCGATCCAGAATTGCCTAAGTACACAATTTCCCTCGAGTGTATCCTACAGATCCACTCGGAGAGTTAGCAGACCCTCATTGAGGCTCATGTAGATGTCAAGACAACTGACAATTACATGAGTAGCAAAACCTCATTGAGGCTCCTGTAGATGTCAAGACAACTGACAATTACATGAGTAACAACTCGCTCCGCGTACGACCTTACAGCCGCACTCGAAGACTTAGCGCGATCACGAATCGCCTAAGTACACAATTGCCTTCGAGTGTATCCTACAGATCCACTCGGAGACTCAGCAGACCCTTGGTGAGGCTCATGCAGATGTCAAGACAACTGACAATTACATGCTCCGCATGTTTGCCATTAGCTTCACCAAGAAACGCCAAACAAAAATCATGAGCAAAAATCGTGTCAACAACTCTGTGGCAAAGGAAGAGCAAAAGATTCGATTCAAATTCAAAGTTCGTCTAAAGATAGTTGGTTCGGTGTAGATCAAGCTTATCCACACCGAACCACGAATGTGACGGCCAACAGCAGTGGCCAGAGTTTCATACAACTAACACTCGGCATACCGAGGTAAAAGTTTTCTTAAACATCGTCGGGACTGGCACTGGGACTGGCAGGCTCCACAAAAGTGTCAAGGTCGATCCCGTCTGCGATGCGAGAGGCGCTCTCAAGAAAGGTCTCCATGAAATCTTCGAATCAAAGCTTTTTGGTGTTGGCGACTTGCAACGCCTTCAGCTTCTCTTCGCGAGCCTCCTTACAGTGCACTCAGACCAGCGATAGAGCCACGTCCGCACCACAGCGAGCCGCAGACTTCTTCCATGCCTGCACTCGGTTCGGGGCTTCCTCCAGCCGAGTCATCAAACCTTCCATCTCTTGCCGAGACTCGTCTTCAGGCCAAAGCTCCTTGTCGATTCGGCCGACGACTTCTCTCAGTCGACCGATGAAAGGTCCCACTTTGCCCAGGCGAATGTGCGCTCGGAGCATGTCTCGATTGGCGTCCTCACCGAGTGGAACGTTCGGAAGAATAGACCGCTCAATGTCAGCTGCTTCAGCCTCAGCGTCCATGCAAAAATCTGGAAAGATAGGACGAGCAAAAAGTAAGCAAAGAATGAAATACACAGTCTAGAAGCACTCGGAAAAGCAGAATTTACCATCAAGAAGCGCAATCATCTTCCTTGCCCAATCACTGACGTAATTCTCCTGTGCTATGCAACGCCTGTTCAACACCTGCATCTGTCCCATCAGCTCGGTCCTTTGTTTTCTTATTTTCTCCACTTCGGCCGCCAATGCCTTGTTTGCCTCACGGGACTCCTCCAAGGACTTCTCTCGTTCAGCCACAACACCCTTCAGACCAGCCAACGCAAGCATTGCTGCATCCAGTTCCGCGGCAAACTGAATCAGTTCAGCCTTCAGAGTCTCGTACGCTGATCCCATCTCGCAAGTCTTCTGCAAGTCAGGGCCAAGAGACGATAAGACAAATTCAACAAGGACAACAATAAAAACTCGAAGTTCTTCAGACCCCTGCCGACGCAAGCAGTCAACAGCGGTCTCGGGGACTACACCTAGTGGGTTCACTAAGAGTGACCCCACTGGCATGAAGCTCAAACAGGTCCGCCCTATTGAGATACATAACAACAAAAACAAGCCTATGAGGTTACTACTACCCGACCTGAGTAAAATTACTCTCGGGGACTCATCCAGTAGGTGCACTCGGAGTGCCCCCACCGGTAACATTCGAACAGATTAGTTTTGATCTGATCAAGTTAAAGAAAATGTATATAAAGACAACTGCCGGTGCAAGCACTTGACAGAAGTCTCGGGGACTACACCCACTGGGTTCACTAAGAGTGAACCCACTGCAAAATAATCATATTGTATCCGAGTACATTGCTTAAACACCCAGTGGGTTACAAGAGGAAAGTAAATACTTACTAGCCCACTTACTCGGATATCATCCCGGAGTTCCAAGCTTCGCTTGTACACAGACGCGATGGAGTGGTACGCTCTCTTGGCATCTCCCGCCATCAACTCCGCCTGCACCATGGCCCCCTTGGCAGCTCCCATCTAATCTTCCGGGAGGCGCTGGACGTTGTACTAGACAGTCGACGGACCTGGCATCATAGGAGACTCCTTCGGCATCCCAAGTCCTGCTCCAGTCAGTTCAGCAGCGATAAGCGCCATTTCAGTCGATGGCATCGTCTCAGTCGGCGGCGCGTCCATGGAGAGAGTAGTAACCGGTGGAATAGCCTCAAGGACAGGCACCGCAGCTTGCTCGGACCTCCTCTGGTCGCCCTCCTCCACATAAATCACCTCTGAGAGAAACCCGACCAAACGGCGTGAGACCACAGGAGGAGCTGGCGGGGCACTCGAGGCCGCAGGAGGAGCCGACGGAGCCACGGGTTCGTGACGGCGTTTAGTTCGAGGCTCTAGCGGTGGGGGTGGCGAGTCCTGTTCCTCATTTTCCTCCTTTTCTTCTTCGGACTCCTCCTCCGTCTCCCCACTGTCGGAGAGATACTCGACGCTCTCCATGCTACCATCCTGGCTACCTTCCTCTTCCTCGGCTGGATTCCCGTTCGAGACAGGAGAAAACCAGTTGGTCCACGCCTGCACAAGATACAGTCGACAACATCAGACGTCAGACAGTGATTCAAGAAAGCGATAAATCTAAGACAATTGTGTGCACTCGACAAGTTATACTCACCTCATTTGGAGGAGGGTTGTCCGCGCGGAAGGGCTTCACTCGCCGGGCTCCTCTTGGGTTATTACAGGCGCTTGTGATGTTGAGGACCCACGACGCCACCAGCTCCCCAGTCACGCACTCGGGGTTAGTCCGAGTGGAGTCCTCAGGCCCCGTGTAGTGCCACATGGCTTGGTGCCGAGCTTGCAGAGGCTGGATACGCTGACCCAGAAAAACCTCCAGCAAATCTATGCCTGTGACTCCCCTTCGGACGACCTCTACAAGCGCATCGACCAGAGGCTGGATCTGGATCTTCTCCGACTTCGTGAGGAGCCGGTCGGTCTAAGCTAAAAGGAGGCAGTCCAGTTGTGGCATTCGAGCAAGCAACGTCCTGGCAGTAGAACCATGTCGACTGCCAGTTCCTAACAGATTCAGACAACTGAAGAGCGGGATAGCTACTTTTACTTTTCTTTTGGAAGCCTAAGCTCCGCAGAGCTGGAAGAGGTGAGTTTTGTCATCCGACTGGTTAAGTCTTTTGATGGTTTGAGATCTAGCAGAAAAGATGTGCTTGAAAAGCCTCCAATGGGGAGGATAGCCTATAAAACACTCGCACAGCACGACGAAGGCAGAGAGATGAGCTATTGCGTTGGGAGGAAAATGGTGGAGCTGCGCCCCGAAGTGGTTCATTATACCTTTCGAGAAGGGATGAGGAGGCAGAGAGAAGCCTCGGTGCACGTGACTGAGCAACAAGACGCGCTCCGCCTCCTGGGGCGCCGGCTCGGTCTCGCCCTCCGCCGGCAACCTCCACGTCTTGTGCACGATCATGCCGTGCTCCACCAACTCCAGCAAGTCCCCCTCCGTCACCGTGGAGGGGAGGAAATCCCCCTGGATCCAACCCACCGGTAGCACTCGCTGCCGCCGCTGGGCAGGAGCCGCCACCTTCCCCTTCTTCTTTCGCGCCTCGAGCTTGCTAGTCTGCCCTTTGTCATGGTGGAGGCTGCAGATCCGCGAGGGAGAAGGAGAAAGGAGGAGTTTGAGATGCGCAGGAGGTGACGAGAGAAGCGGGGCAAGTGCGAGCTATCAGGCGAGTGCAACGAAAAACCCTCGCTGCGGAGGTTTAAGTAAGGTTCCGACTGGGTCACTAGCAGGTGGCCCGAAATCTTATCCCCCGACCGGTTGCTGCGATATTAGTGGAGAAGATGAAGGCGCGGAAATCGAGGCGGCAGATACTACTTGATTACGATGTCTTCATCCCCGCTGAGCGCGCGGCAACCGAAATTTGAGGATCCCGGAAAATCCGCCGCTGTCAGTTGACTGGTCACGTCAAAAGATACCACAGAAGCACTCGGTCCCTGGCGGTTCGTTTCACAAATACATCCACTCGGATCGCTGGTCAAAGAGGATAAAATGGATCGATGCAAACAACGCCAAAGTCGCATCCGTACCAGTCGGATCCGTACTCCAAGCATCGCTTCGTCGTTCCAACCCCAATCCATTCGGGGACTAATGATGGGGTTATAGTCCGAGGGTAGGGTCATAGGCCTGCCCTATGAGTCCTACCCAAGGACTACCCTTCATAAGGGATAAGGCCCTTAGTCAGTTCCGACTGAATTAAGGACTTCCCATCATCCAGTCGGTGACGATTCCTACATCATCCAGTCGGAGATGAGCATTCGGAGCGTATCGAACTTACCGACTGGATTCCACTCTGTGCATCGTAACCCCCCTGGAGGGCAACGGTCATACGTTTCCATGTACCTTTATTGGCATTTAAGACGTACGTTACCTGTAACGTAGGCATTTATTCGCCACTACTCCACCCCTGTGCACGGAACCGTTGTGAAGGGCAGCGCACTCTATATAAGCCGCCCTTCCCCACTGGTGCAGGGGTTAGCAATTCACTGTAATCCATATTCCACTCGACAACAAGCTCCCAAGAGCACTGAGACGTAGGGCTTTTACCTCCACCGTAGAGGGGCCTGAACTCATACAACCTCGCCGTAGCTAAGGCTCTGCCCATCCTTTCGTACCCTACACATCTACTGTCAGACTTATACCCACGACATTGCCAAAATTATTCCTATCAACAAAATTAACGTCCAAGCACTAATTGCTACTCTCAATCAAGGAAGACAAGGGAATATCATTTGGATCTAAAGGGGCACCTTTACTAGCAAACAATTTCATTAACTCATCCATCTTAGCACTCAACGAGTTAATTTCTTCTATAGCGTGTACCTTTTTACTAGTAGGTGACCTTTCAGTGTGCCACTGAGAATAGTTTGTCATGATATTGTCTAGGAGTTTTGTGGCTTCTCCTAATGTGATTTCCATGAAGGTTCCACCGGAGGTGGAGTCCAAGATATTTCTAGACGCAAAATTCAAACCAGCGTAGAAGATTTGTATAATCATCCAAAGACTCAAGCCATGAGCGGGTCAATTTCTAATCATCAATTTCATTCTCTCCCAAGATTGTGCAACATGTTCATGATCAAGTTGATTAAAATTCATGATATCATTACGGAGAGAGATAATCTTAGCCGGCGGAAAATATTTGGATATATAAGCATCTTTGTACTTGTTCCAAGAATCAATAGTATTTTTGGGCAAAGATGAAAACCATGTTTTTGCTCGATCTCGCAATGAGAACGGAAATAGCTTCAATTTAATCACATCATTATCCACATCTTTCTTCTTTTGCATATCGCAAAGCTCAATGAAGGTATTAAGATGGGATGCGGCATCTTCACTAGGAAGGCCAGAGAATTGCTCTTTCATAACAAGATTCAGCAAAGCAGCATTGATTTCATATGATTCCGCACTAGTGGCGGGAGCAATCGGAGTACTAATAAAATCATTATTTTAGTATTCGAGAAGTCACAAAGTTTCGTGTTTTCAGTCATGGTGACTTCAGCAAGCAGACAAGCACACAAGCGAATAGAAAGCAAGCGAAAGAAAAGGGCGGACGAAAAAGGCTAATATTTTTGTAAATTTTTGTTTTTCAAAAGTGGGGGAGAGGAAAACGAGAGGCAAAAAAGTAAATGCAATAGATGAGTTTGCGACACTTACTTGGATAAGCTTCACTTAGAATAATCCCCGGTGCCAGAAATTGACACGTTGACGGGAGACTATTCTTGACTTGATCCTCCCCGGCAACGGCGCCAGAAATTGGCACGTTCACAGGAGACTATTCTTGACTTGATCCTCCTCCCCGGCAACGGCGCCAGAAATTCTTCTTGCTACCTCTTGAGCTTGCGTTGGTTTTTCCCTTGAAGAGGATAGGGTGATGCAGCACTGTAGCAGTAAGTATTTCCCACAGTTTTGAGAACCAAGGTATCAATCCAGTAGGAGTATCAAGCCAAGTTTCCAAAGTACGTGCGCAAAAACAGCAAACTTGCACCCAACGCTACAAAGGGGTTGTTAATCCCTTCACGATTGATTGCAAGGTGAGATCTGAAGGCGGAAAGTGCAATGAAGTAAAACTGTAAGGCGGAAAATATGATGTGAAGTAGACCCGAGGGGCCATAGTGTTCACTAGAGGCTTCTCTCAAAATAGCAAATATTACGGTGGGTGAACGAATTACTGTCGAGCTATTGATAGAACCTCGCAAAGTCATGACGATATCTAAGGCAATGATCATACATATAAGCATCACGTTCGAGACAAGTAGACCAATAATGTCTGCATCTACTACTATTACTCCACACATCCACCGCTATCCAGCATGCATCTAGTGTATTGAGTTCATGACGAACAGAGTAACGCCTTAAGCAAGATGACATGATGTAGAGGGATAAATTCATGCAATAGATATAAACCCCATCTTTTTACCCTTGATGGCAACAACATGATGTGTGCCTCACAACCCCTTCTGTCACTGGGTGAGGTCACCGCACAGTATGAACCCAAAACCAAGCACTTCTCCCATTGCAAGAATCATAGATCAAGTTGGCCAAACAAAACCCACAACTCGAAGAGAATTACAAGGATATGAAATCATGCATATAAGAGATCAGAAGAAACTCAAATAAGATTCATAGATAATCTGATCATAAATCCATAATTCAAAGTTAACTGACTACCAATCGCTGCAAAAGGGGTGGCAATTGAACCCCTTTTGATAGCAGATTTAGTTTTGAGACGAGATCACACAGTGACAGTTCGAAAAACAAAAATTTCCTTCTCTGACGGAAATTGCCATGTCATTCTGAAGAAACTATCATCCCGTCTAACTGAAAATGACAATGAAATTGTTCGCAAATGCCACCTCCTCCTGACGACCGTTCGTCAACAAAGCGGGTCCATAAATTATGTAAACAAGTCAAATAGACACTAAGATGAATACAAAAGGATGTATGACAAGAGCTATAACATAAATTGTGTTGCAATCAAATAACAATTAGCACCCGTTAAGGATCCCATTCCATTTGTCCTCCCGTCCTACTATGCCTTCGGCATGCCTCCCCTCATAATCCGCCTCCCGGTATTGAATCTTTTTCAATACTTCCGGGGGTTTTCACACTCCCACTTTACTTTTCTATATGGTACTCCCTTTTTTGGATACTCCCTTTCGGGGTATTTCACCCTCTCACTGTTTGTTTTCTTGTATAATTATACGCTAGTAGAAAATTCAAACCAAGCATAAGGGACAACTAAACCTGGACCAGAGATGAGCGTAAGCGCACGCACACTCGCACCCCCACACACGTGCGTGCACACACATACGCACACATCACATCACATCACAAGGTAGACTAATTTGAGTTCGTGCTCCAGTACTTTCCTAAGAAGTATTTTGGTTCCCCATTCTACATTCTCAGTTTAATGCTTCACTAAAAACGGAGGTAACTTGAAGCGATCCTTGTATATAAAAACACAATCTAGGATATTCTTACATACAACTTTATTTTGCATCACAATAATTTTTAAAGCAGATAAAAACACAAGTACAAGGACTGTCAATGGAATAACTGATGGTCATTTTTTTGAAACGTAACTATGTAATATCTAAAACTTTAGGAACCACAGATGATCTAAGGAAGTGACACACATCTGCAAGTATCTAATAACAAAGGCCACAGGAAAGATAACCTTTGTTGATAAAAATATTGCCAGATCCACTCCGTTGTTTGAATAGCAACAGACACTGGCACCAGCACATCCCCTTCGTCATAGATCAATAGCCAGCAAAAATGGAGTGACATTAAGAATAAATGGGAGATCTGAAAGCAATAACATATTATGCATGGTAGAGATGTCTCGGTTGTGAGACTAGGCTGGAAACTTCGTTGAGAGGAAATTGACAAGATTCTTCTTCTACAAGTTAGCCCATATCTAACATATAGGTGCAGTTACTTACACCCTTCTCCTTTACTATAAGATGCATACATTAATTTTTATTAAGGATACATTTTTCTATTATGGGGAACACCTGGTGCAAAACCAATGAAACTTTTTAGTATAAAATCCATGACATTAATGATTATAAATCTCCAGAAAGTAAGTTAGTATTGTTGAAGCACATGATTTTAATTCATATGAGATTAGAATATGCGCTTTCTTTAAAAATCATGACTGCACGGTAATCTTTCATGCAATAATAATCCAGTAATATATATTCAGTAAAAAAACAGAATTCATATCTATGCATGATATATACTAAAAGACATTTTAGCAAACAAAATATGAGAGAACGATATATCCATATAAGAAAATACTCTTTTTAGGGGTATTAAAAAGGAGGTGCGAGGTAGAGCTCAAGAAATAAAAGAAAATTACATACTCGGATCTAGCGAGGATAGCATGACACCCTAGTCGATGAGAAGTTCTTATTGGAAGTTTGACCATTGAAGAATTCTCATCAAAACACCTTAGCGCTCCATACAGGCCAGCAAGCTCATAAACAAGGGTACTAACATTTGTATGTTTGTAAAAATCAATTTATATTGTCGAATATAATTCGAAGCCGCATGATCATCACTTCAAGAATTGCAACTACTGAAAATCATGGTGGTGCAAGCAGGATTCATTAAAAATTATAGTGTTTGCTATCCTTCATGTTTTATAACTCTATCAAGGATACAACTTTTTACACCATTTTGGCATGATCATAGTGGAAAACAATTGCGAGTATATTAAAATAACAAAGTTAGGCCATGGTGTTCCACAAGAAAGTATTAATACCAATGAATAAGGAAGCCCAATACAAAAAAAACATGATCAACATGACTATATATCTAGGTGCATTTAGAGGGAGTGCATCACGGATCTTTCGTTACCTGGTCAATCATGTGTAATAGAAAAAGGAGGTGGCTGAAGGCAAATGGCTAGTTTATCATTATGCAGACTCCATAGAACTCCAAGTCCCTTTTGCCTCGACTACATCATAATGAAAATAGTGTGTAAATATTGAGAGTTACATGTAAATAAGAAAACAATGAAGCAACAAAAAATTTGTTTAGATCAGTTTTACACCTAGTCTTTTACAAAGACTTTCACCTTCTCCGGCAAATCCAGGAATGGCTCTTTATTAGATCTTCTGTTTTTGTTTCCTGCACTATCTCAAAAGTTTATTTTAGATAACCCCCAAATAGTCTATTTGAAGCAACAAACTGGGAACTCAAAAATCAACAAAAATATAATTTCATTTGAGATAGATGTGATAACTTAAAATGGGTACTACGAGTTCGATTCATCTCTGTAAAATATTTGATGTGGTTGTTGCAAATAAAGACTCATCCACCATGCTTCTTCCTCCCAGCGGACATGAAAATCAGTGGTCGCTGGTCACAGGATAAAGTATAAAAAATAAAGAGACAGAAAAGGGAGAGAAGAGACACAAATGTCATGAACACCAACACCCAAACGACTTCAGCTCTTGACGTGGTGCCTCGATCACACAAACTATATCCATAAAGAGGGGATCAACACTACACTACAGCCACGACCGGGAGGCACATACCATAGTTTAGCATTAAATCTAAGATATTGATTGACCCTAGAAATATGAAAATCTCCCGACAATATAAGCAGCTAGAATTATAGGATCAAACGATGTCCTCTAGTAACTACAGAAATTCCTGTCCTCTCCCAAATCAAACGATCGGGAGAACTAAACTCCCTAACCACACAACGGCGACACGAAAAAGCACGTGGTGAACAAGAGCCGTGGTAGTAGGAAGCGGATAGTGACTCCTGCCGACTTTCTCTCATAGAGTTAGTGCTCTGCAAGCAGGCCACCTCGGGCCCTGCACTGATGCTGCCGAAGTTGCCAGCCAGCACGAATGCCTGGATCATTGTTCTCATGATGCTATACCTTTTCATGAAACATTGCAATGGAAAAGCTTGTTGAGTCCAATAAAGTCCTACTGCTCATAAATCATGCATATTTTGTAAAACCACTATTTTGTAACAAAGCACATGGCAACAAGGTTCAAAAGTTATCTATTCTCTGTGAGAGCATCGAATTGATTTATCTTTCGCTGACGTCACGGAGGAAGCTGAGCAATCCGGCCATTGTGTCGCGGGTGATCAAGTACATCCCGGAGTGCCGCTTCTTAGCAGGAGCAGGAACGGCGGCACCGATCCCCATCGCTCTGCCCTAGGTTTCCACAATAATAGCGGCGGCGGCAGCCAACAACCACACCCTCCGCCGCACCCAAACAAGAGGTCGGGCTGGTGGAGCAGTAGGGACGGCGAAGGAGCAGGAGATGGTCAATTTTAAAGATAAAATAAAACAATTTAGCAGCTTGCATGGAAGTAGTATTTACCTTAGTCGGAGGTGTTTCATCAATTCTTCTCGTGTGCCGTTAAGAAAAAGAAATATGCAAAGAGAGAAGGATATTACAAAGGTATACATAAATCAAAAGGAAACCCTTAAAAATTGTGAATCAAGGGCCTAAAGAGGAGGAGGTTTAATTCAAAAAAAATCAACAAAAGTTGTTTGCTTTTTATAAGCAAATGGCCATGTGCAAAGTGTGAAGGGGTTCAACTATTTAGTATTTAGTATTATATAATGATAATTGCTAATAGATATCTCAGGCTCCATGTGACTTTTTAAGTTCGAAAATATTCTGAAAAATTACAGATGTATATAGTGATGTATACTTCATATTTGAAAAATTTCGTGATGATATCCATTTTGATGTGAGATACAAAAAAGTATGATTTTCGAACACATGTACTGGTCACTATAAAAGTTTATGATTTTTTTAAGCAAACCACATCAAAACATGATTAATCATGAAAAATTATAGATCACATACATCACAATGCATACTAAACTATAAATGTTAAAAGAGATGATACAATAAGCTAACTTTGTCAGAATAAAAGAATTTCTATATTGAGTAGCTAACTCGGGCACTCGCCTAGTTGACTTTATGTATTTGACTCCCCCTAAAGACATATATCAGTCCATATCTTTTGCAGTTTGTTCATATATGAAATAACTATTAGGACATCTGCCAGAGTGTTTTAAAAAGTCATTGCACTCTTCAAGGAAATTACTCAAAATGCTTCTCATATGCATAATCAGTTTAATCAAGCAAGGAAATTACCAAGGAAAATACTATATAAGTTGAATGACAATGTTTTGCAAATTTAGTCAAACAAAAATAGGAGGCCCAATGTAGAAAATATACTTGTTTGTATATTGTTTGTTTTACCTCCTTGTCTGCAGTCACCAAAAGGAAGATTTGTCCGTTGAACAGATTTCCACCTAAACCGAAAGAAAGCCTTAAAACCACATTATTTACCACTGGTTGTCCCTGCTAGCCTTTAAAACCAACATCTTCCACCGCTGGAAAATCTGAGCAACAATTTCCTCGGGTGAGAGGCCTTCTACTCTAGAATTGATAACATCTAGTACTATAGATAACCCAGTCTGAATCAATTTGTCAGAGTATGTCCTTTCATTGGAATTGGTTGAACTTCATGTACCTCGTTAAGAAAATAACATCAAAATGTAGGTAGCATAAAATATTTTGCATTTTTTAAGCTGCCTAACTCTCACCGGAAATATCAGGTATGCCTCTGGTAAAATAGGCGCACCTTTATCTATATGTTTTTCAGAATAAATGAAAATGCGCCCAAGAGTATCCAATGATATCGGAGTTCTTAGAACCTGAAAAAACAAAAAACAAAAGATGTTAATGAACCAAAATTTAGACTAAGTTAAAAAAATAGCACAAAGACCACTCAATCGAAGTTTATTAAACAAAACAGATATGAATGATCCTAACAATTAAGATGGCCACCATAACCACTACCGTCCAAAGATCGAAGGGGAGAACAACAACGGATTAATCAATCTGAACTGAAAAGTTGCATAATGTCTATGATCTACCCAAGTGAATCATCGATGGACAAAAAAATGCTACATTGATGGGGGTGCATTTCCTCAATTCCGCTCTGCCTGCAGTCAAATGACGGAACAAACATGATGAATGGATCCATGCATCCATGTGTACCTAGGACCACACTATTTGTTTACTCGTTAGTACTTCAATGAATGGATAGTCATCGATCTTGTGAGTGCCAGAGGGACAACAGTAATGTGTGTGTGCATCTAAGAGGAGGTGTATGTGATACTGTCGGCGAAGTCGGGTTGTCGAAGATGCTCGTGACCTCCAAACCTCCTCTACAGGGACGAAAAATTTATATCATCTACTTTTGAACTCTCCTTCCGCATCGCCGCGGGTCAGTTGGCAACGTAGGGAAACTCTCCCTTGTATCGTCGGTTGAACAAAATATACATCTATGTTTTGTTTCCTTGTATCATCACAATAGATGGTATAAATTTGGTTGTGTCCCCTATCATAAATCTGAATCCTACACAATATGAAAAAAGAAAGACAGATTTGTTAATACAACCAAACATGAACCATATTTCTCAACTTTGGTTAGACAAAAATGGATGATTTGGTGCTTCACCCGCGTCAGCTTCCCGTGGAGTGCCATGAGGGCAGAGATACCCACGCCGAGCCCCTGATCAGGCTGCTGTGGAGCACAAGAAAAAACAAGGGGACGGATTAGAAATTCGGGAGGGAGATCGAGATGGGGAATCGATCGGCTAGGGGAATTGAAGGCCGGCTAACGATACCTTGGGGCCGTCCTAGTAGGAGGAGGAGTCGGATGCCTTGGAGGAGGAGGACACCATGGTGACGGTGCGAGCCACCTCAGACCGACCACCTCTTACTCCTCGATGGAAGGAGGCCGCGGTCGGGGGTGAGGCAGCCTCGGTCGGGGATGACGTGGTCCTGCCGTGGTCGGGAGGGAGAGGGGCGGCCGCGATCGGGGACGGGGTGGCGCTGCCGGGGTCAGGCATGCTACAGGGTGGCCGTGGTGGGCACGGCGTCCGGGAGTTAGTGCACCGGTCAGATCACGAGGGAGGAGAGTCTGGGAGGAGTGGATCGGGAAGGGGTGGGGGATGAGGATTTTTTGAGCGGGGCGAGCGGAGCGGCGGCGGCCGTGCGTGTGGCGAGCGGGCAAGGGCATCGCGCAAGCAGGATGATCGGGGTATGGGCGAGCGGGGCGGGGCGAGGTTGGTTTTCTTTGGTGGGACGACGACGGAAAAAAACCATTGACGAAAAAAAACCAAGAAGTGGTGGACGAAAATTAACCGGTGAGATCCGGCTACAAACTGCCCCTTTAGGACTAGAGATATGAATCCCTAAATGCACGTGTGAGAAGCAACCCTTATGCTCTTATTCATTATTCACTCGACGGCTCTGCCCACCTTAATATGTGTCAGGGGCTGATGGCCCCAGGGAACACCCTCACTTTGTTGACGCCCTAGGAAGACCTAGCAAGCACTTTCCTCTTTTTCATTGAGGAGCTTACCAGGAAGAGTGCTACCCCAAAGGCCGAGCAAAGGGCACCACGGGAGCTAACCATGTCTGATACCGCTGCTCAAGCCCCGATCTGTGCCATCCCCCAACATCTTCCTAGTCTGTATGAAGGGGGGAGGGGGCGTGATAGCAAGGAGACTCCCTCTTGTGCAATAGTCAGAACCTATGGAAGGAAGAAGGAAGAGTGCAAAGAGGTGGGATAGTTCAACTATTCGAAACACTTACTTAATTAGGTGAATAAGGAAGCTTTGGAACGTCTGTTTCATCGGATAAGTCAATGGCTTTAGACATCACCAACTGCACCACCCTCCAGTGCACTTCCTCCTCTCGAGTTCATCGAGTACTTCCCAGGTTTGGGTTAGGGACCCATAAATTACCACACTGGATGGCACCTAAACCTCTCAGGCTAAATCCTATGGTGAATGAACATGGCCAGCAATATTCCCCAAGGAGGCCCACCTCCTGAAGCCCTACCACGTGCATCCCTATTTCCTTCACCGCAATTTTCTCATGTGAAGTAGGATGAGCGTCCCAATCGGAATTATGCACCAAGCCTCAAACATACAAATATGGTAGCACATGGATGGGGTTGGAACAATAAAACCAATCGTGTTGCCACCCCTTGTTGATAGAAATGGCTAGGACTTTGGCCACAACTGAGCCCACATTCCCCTGGCACCTCGAGATGTCATCCACATCAACATAGTGGAGAACATCTTGGGATTTTTAAGGCTAAATGAAGTAGATCGTCTTCCATAAGGAGAATTCAATCTCGACCCCCCTAGAAGCCTTCATAATAGGCATTGAAGGTTGCCACCTCAAGAATCCAATTCAGATTTAGTTGATGGATATTACAATGCATATTACGGGAGGATCTCACGAAAGAAGGGGCAAACCATTAACCCCATACTTGACATTAGTCCAAAGCCCACTGCCTCCCTTCTCCAAGGTTCAAGGACCATTTCTCTACTAGAGATCTTGGGAAAGCACCTTGGATGCCACCAACATCTGTATCTTCGAAGCCATCATCTTCGAGGGTGCCAAGTGATTGGATCTTATTTCCCCCTCCAAGTTGTTGGTCACGCTGGGAATCTCCAACTGCATTAGGTAAAGATACACATACTTTGTGTGAACGGTCACAAGATCACTCTCTAACATGGGGGAGGGGAATCAGAGAGGGCGTTGTACCAACAGGGGGCATATCAGTTGCTAATGTCGAAGGGGGAGACATCATAAGTGTTTAAGCGACATGTGTTGTGCTAGAAGTTGTGGGATTGTAATGGAGAAGAGCAACAAAGCAAACATTGTAGAAGCTAGATGGATCTAATGTGCTTATGTGCCTTCGTTTCCTCGGGGGATGGGGGACATTTGAAGAAGCAGAAGAGAGGCTTAGCAAAGTTCCCCCGGGGAGATGCGGGGACCATGCTGGTGCATACATCCAAGCTAACAAGTACTCCCTCCGGTCCTTTTTACTCCGCGTATTAGATTTCGGTCCAGTAAAACTTTGCAAAGTTTGACCAAATTTATATTAAAAAAATATCAATATCTACAATACCAAATATATACATTATGAAACTACTTTGACTTCGGACAAAACTTATATGCAGACTAAAAACGACCGGAGGGAGTATAAATGACTCCGGATACACAAGTAATAGGAAACTTGGGGGCTACTAATGAGGATTCCGAATGTGAAAACATTCACCGAAAGCCCCGGTGTTAGAGCATATTTCTCCATATGTGCTTTTGGTAATTCATGACAATCCATATGCACTAATGGTTGCCTTGAGTTATATTCGAAGGATTTGTGCATAGGCACTTCTTGAAGTACATATGTTGGTTTCAAGGAGTTTATATGATGACCAAGGTGGTATTCAAGGTTTTATCCAAAGATTGGTCATAAAGACGCAACGTTGATCAAGACTAAGTCAAAGAGTGAATCAAGTTGATCAACACACAAAGCGTTCAAGATGTACCGAGAGGGATCAAATGATCCCATGGTATGGTAAGGATTGTCCATTAGGCTTTGTGTACTAACCCATGGTCTTTGCAAGAGTTCTATGTGGGGTTAGGTATGTTTCCATGGGCTTGAGTCAAGATAAAGATCTCATACAACCCATGGAGGATGACATGAAGTGGTGATCGTCATCAAGATTGCGGTGTGCAAGCGCAGGTGGAGCATCATGAAGATATCATGCTTGAAGCTTGCCGTCCATTGTGGCATCAATGGACTTGTGAAGATGTGCTGAAGAGTGGCTCACCAATAGTGAGTATGGGGGAGCAATCAACTAGTCTTCATCGAGCCAACACAATCAAGAAAGGTGATCCATATTGAGGAAGTCAAGATCATCATCATCTAGCACAAGTGGACAATGTAAAAGGTACATGTTTTCCCTTGATAAGTTTTCTATTTTACCGGTCTCATGATGGTAGTTGGGAGACTAGGCTATATGATAGATTGATGTACTATCAAGGCGGGCTCTCAAGTGAGTAGCTTGATTCTATTGTTCGTTGAGACCTCAAACCATTTCCATCCTTGCATCATATTTCATGGTTCTTGTTTGGTGTTTCTCTTTTTGTGTTTTAGATCTCATGGTCATTCTTTTGACAAGATTGAGCTCATCGAAAACGGAGTCCATATGCATCTTCTATGATGTTTTCTATATTGGAGTTGTTGTCGGGTTTTCACTCATAGAGGTTTCACATCTCTATATCATTGGCATTTTTATACTACCTCTTCTTAAGATGTTATCTTTGATGTTCGATAGCTTTTGTCGTCCTGAATCCAATAAACTTGAGTTTGCTCAATTCAGAGCTCGTATGCAAAAGTTATGGCAGTTCTGGTATTCATGCTCTTCATCATGAAAAGGTCCATCCGAGGTAGTACCGCCCACGTCAGCGGTAGTACCGCTCTTGGGCGGTAGTACCCTCACCAATGCCGCTCCATAGGGGTCTCGACACTCTTTGTGTCAGACTGAGCGGTTTCTGGAGCGGTACTACCTCTCCCACGAGCGAAATTACCTCTCATAAGAGGTACTACCGCTCCCCCCGAGTGGCACTACCACTCAAGCAGTACTACCTCTCCCCCGAGTGGTACTACCTCTCAAGCGGTATACCTCCCCCACGAGCGGTACTACCTCTCTGGCAGAACTACACTCGTGTTTTTCTATCTCGTTGGGCTGTTTTGACCGTGCTAAGCAGTAGTACTGCTCCCGTGAGCGGTAGTACCGGTTGAGCACGACTCGTGGGCATTACGGTTGGATTTGGGGAGCCTATTTAAGGGGGCCTTCTTCCCCAATGTTCCCCATCCGTTGAGATCGTGTTTTCCCCCCATTGTTGACCTTCTTCGAGCTTGCTAACTCTCAATCCCTCCAATGATTCTTGCTAGTTCTTGATGGAAAAGAGTGAGGAGATCTAGATCCACATTTCCACCAATCAGTTTCTCCTCTATGTGAGGGCAACCCCTTGGATGTATATTTTGGAGTTCTTCGTGTTCTTCTTTGTTCTTCCTCTCATTTTCTTCCATAGCATTAGTTGTTCTGGAGGGATTTCGTAGGGAAGGACTTGGGCACTCTGTGTGCCCTTGCCATTTTATTTTGTGCATAGGTTTGGGTTCTCCACGGTGATACGTGGAAGTGAAATTTGAGAAGCTTATTACTCTTGGGTGCTTGGTATGTTGGGGAACATCGCACGGGAAACAAAAATTTTCCTGCGCACATAAAATGTGTCCACGGTAATGACCATCTACGAGAGGAGAGATTGATTCCACATACCCTCGTAGATCGCTAAGCGGAAGCATGTATAATGTGGTTGACATAGTGGAACATCTTCGCGATCCAAATTGCATCCCGTCCCGCGATCTCATCACGATCCATCCCGCGATCCCATCACGCTCGATCCCGATCTAGTGCCAAACGGACGGCACCTCCGCGTTCAGCACATGTACATCTCGATGTCGATCACTGCCTTCTTGATCCAGCAAGAGGGTTGGAGAGGTAGATGAGTTCTCTAGCACGATGACATGGTGGTGGTGGTGAACTAATTCAGTAGGGCTTCGCCAAGCTCTACTAAACTAATCTAGAGGAGAAAACAATCTAGAGAGAGAGGGCAGCACGTGGCTTATTAGGGTTGGGTCTGCCCTCAAATACTCTAGTATATATAAGAGGGAGGGAGAGGAGGAGGTAGCCTCAAAACCCTCAAATGGTTCAGTCGAAGTGGAGGAGGTGGAAGAGTCCGCCTCGAATCCTACTCCTAGTAGGATTCCTCCCTTCCCCACTTGGGTTTCTTTCCATACCACCTCCTAGCCGTATTGAGTCTTAGTGGGGGGTTCGTCCATCCCACTAGGAGCTGGTCCATGTCCTCCCACAGCCATGAGACCCTTTGGGGTGGGTGGGCCCACCTGGTGGACCCCCGAAACCCATTCGTCACTCCCGGTACACTGCCGGAAATACCCGAAACTTCTCTGGAGTTCAAAAACCACTTTCCTATATATCAATATTTACCTCCGGACCATTCCGGAGCTCCTCGTGATGTACGGGTACTCATACATACTCCGAACAACCTTCGGTCACCAACATACATAACTCAATAATACTGAAACGTCACTGAACCTTAAGTGTGCACACCCTGCGGGTTCAAGAACTATGCAGACATGACCTGAGACATTCTCGAGTCAATAACCAATAGTGGGACCTAGATGCCCATATTGGCTCCTACATATTCTACGAAGATCTTTATCGGTCGAACCTCTGTGTCAAGGATTCAGTTAATCCCGTATACTATTCCCTTTTTCATCGGTATGTTACTTGCCCGAGATTCGATCGTCGGTATCTCTATACCTAGTTCAATCTCGTTACCCGCAAGTCTCTTTACTCGTTCCGTAATACAAGATCCCGTGACTAACTCCTTAGTCACATTGCTTGCAAGGCTTATTGTGATGTTGTATTCCCGAGTTGGCCCTGAGATATCTTTTCATCACACGGAGTGACAAATCCCAGTCTTGATTCACGCCAACCCAACACACACCTTCGGAGATACGTGTAGAGCAGCTTTATAGTCACCCAGTTATGTTGTGATGTTTGATACACACAAGTTATTCCTCTGGGATCCGGGAGTTGCGTGATCTCATGGTCATAGGAACAGATACATTGACATGTAGAAAACAATAGCAATAAAGTGACACGATCATATGCTATGTTCATGGTTTGGGTCTTGTCCATCACATCATTCTCCTAATGATGTGATCTTGTTATCAAACGACATCTCATGTCTATGGGCAGGAAACCTTGACCATCTTTGATCAACGAGCTAGTCCTTCAGAGGCTCACTAAGACAGTGTGTTGCTATGTATCCACACATGTATTTGAGTTTCCAATCAATACAATTCTAGCATGGATAATAAACTATTATCACGAACAAGGAAATATAACAATAACCAATTCATTATTGACTCTAGGGAATATTTCCAACAGTCTCCCACTTGCACTAGAGTCAATAATCTAGTTCACATCACTATGTGATTGTAATGAATCTAACACCCATACAGTTCCAGAGTTTGATCATGTCTTGCTTATGAGAGAGGTTTTTAGTCAACGGGTCCGAAACGTTCAGATCCGTGTGTACTTCACAAATCTATATGTTATACTATAGATCCTTCTACCATGCTTCACTTGGAACAATTCCAACGACTGCTCTACTATATGAATCTGATTTACTACTCAAAGTTATCCGGAGTAGTGTCAAAGCTTGCATCGACGTAACCCTTTACGACGAACTGTTTTATCACTTCCGTAATCGAGAAAAATTCCCTTGTCCACTAGTTACTAAGGATAACTTTGACCGCTGTGCAGTAATCCATTCCTGGATTACTCTTTGTACCGCTTAACAAACTCATGGCAAGGCACACATCAGGTGCGGTACATAGCATGGCATACTATAGAGCCTATGGCTAAGACATAGGGGACGACCTTCGTCCTTTCTCTTTCTTCTGCCGAGGTCGACCTTTGAGTCTTACTCAAATTTCACACCTTTACAACACAACTAAGAACTCTTTCTTTGACTGATCTACTTTGGACTCCTACAAAAACTTGTCAAGGTATGCATTCATCCAAAAATTTATCAAGCGTCTTGATCTATCTCCATAGATCTTGATACGCAATGTTCAAGTAGGCTTAATTCAGGTTTTCCTTTGAAAAACACTTTTCAAACAACCATATATGCTTTCCAGAAATTCTACATCATTTCCAATCAACAATATGTCAACCACATATACTCATCACAAATTCTATAGTGCTCACACTCACTTTCTTGGAAATACAAGTATCTCATAAACCTTGTATAAACAGAAAATCTTTGATCATTTCATCAAAACGTATATTCCAACTCTGAGATGCTTGCTCTAGTCCATAGAAGGATCGCTGGAGCTTGCATACTTGTTAGCATCCTTAGGATCAACAAAACCTTCTGGTTGTATCACATACAACCTTTCCTCAAGCAAACCACCAAGGAAACAATGTTTTGACATTCATCTGCAGGATTTCAAAATTGAAAAATGGAGCAACTACTAACATAATTCCAATAGACTTTTTAGCATCAATATGAGTGAGAAAGCCTCATCATAGTCAACTCTTTGAACTTGTCAAAATCATCTTTGCGGCAAGTCGAGCTTTCTTAATGGTAACATTTATCATCACCGTCCGTCTTCCTTTTAAATATCCACTTCTACTTAATAGCCTTACGACCATCAAGTAATTCTTCCAAAGTCCACACTTTGTTTTCATACATGGATCCTATCTCGAATTTCATGTCCTTCAGCCATTCGCCGGAATTCGGGCCCACCATCGCTTCTCCATAGCTCGTAGGTTCATTGTTGACCAGCAACATGACCTCCAAGACAGGATTACCGTACTACTCTGGAGCAGTACGTTTCCTTGTCAACCTACGAGGTTTGGTAGTAACTTGATCGGAAGCTTCATGATCACCATCATCAGCTTTCCACTTCAACTAGTGTAGGTGACACAGGAACATCTTCCTGTGCCCTGCTACTCATTGGTTGAAGTGACGGTTCAATAAACTTATCAAGTTTCCACCATCCTCCCACTCAATTCTTTTGAGAAAAACTTTTTCTCGAGAAAGGACCTCTTTCTAGAAACAAACACTTCGCTTTCGGATCTGAGATAGGAGGTATACCCAACTGTTTTGGGTGTCCTATGAAGATGCATTTATCCACTTTGGGTTCAAGCCTATCAGGCTGAAACTTTTTCGCATAAGCGTCATAGCCCCAAACTTCTAAGAAACGACAACTTAGGTTTCTCCAAACCATAGTTCATACGATGTCATCTCAACGGAATTATGTGGTGCCCTATTTAAAGTGAATGCAGTTGTCTCTAATGCCTAACCCAGAAACGATAGTGGTAATTTGATAACAGACATCACAACATGCACCATTCCAAATGGGCGCGGCTATGACATTCGGACACACCATCATACTATGGTGTTCCAGGTGGCATGAGTTGTGAAACAATTTTCACATTGTCTTAAATGTTTACCAAACTCGCAACTCAGATATATATTTACATCCATGGTCACATCGTAGGTATGTTATCCTGTTGTCATGACGATTTTCAACTTCACTCTGAAATTGTTTCAACTTTTCAATATCTCACACTTTGTGATTCATCAAGAAAACACACATGTACCTACTCAAATCATAAGTGAAGTAAGAACATAACGATATCCACTGCGTGCCTCAACACTCATTGGACTGCATACATCAAAATGCATTTTTTCCAACAAGTTAATTTCTCGTTACATCACAGGAAGAGGAGGTGTTTAGTCATCTTGCCCATGTGGCATGATTTTCATGTCTCAAGTGATTCAAAATCAAGTGAGTCCTAACGATTCATCTGCATGGAGTTTCTTCACGCGTTTACACCAATAGGCATGGTTCGCATGTCTCAAACGATTCAAAACGAGTGAGTCCGAAGATCCATCAGCATGGAGCTTCTTCATGCGTATTATACCAATATGACTTAAGCGACAGTGCCATCATTAAGTGGTACTATCATTACTACTTTGTATCTTTTGGCATCAATATTATGAACATGTGTATCACTACGATCGAGATTCAGTAAACCATTGAAGGTATTTATTCAAGTAAATAGAATAACCATTATTCTCTTTAAATGAATAATCATATTGCAAAACACGACCTAATCATGTTCATGCTCAACGCAAACACCAAATAACATTTATTTAGGTTCAACACTAATCCCGATGGTAGAGGGAGCGTCTGATGTTTGATCACATCAACCTTGAAATTTCTTCCAACACACATCATCACCTCACCCTTGCTAGTATTTTTTTCTTCCGTAGCTATCATTTCGAGTAACTAACACATAGCAACTGAACCGGTATCTAATACCCCGGTGCTACTAGGAGTACTAGCAAGGTACACATCAATATCACGTATATTCAATATACTTTTGTTGACTTTGCCAACCTTCTAATCTACCAAGTATCTAGGGTAGCTTCGCTGTAGTGACTATTCCCTTCATAATAGAAGCACTTAGTCTCAGGTTTGGGTTCAACCTTGGGTTTCTTCACTAGAGCAGCAACTGGTTTGCCATTCATGAATTATCCCTTCTTGCCCTTGCCCTTCTCGAAACTTGTGGTTTTACAAACCATCAACAATTGATGCTCCTACTTGATTTCTACTTTCACGGTGTCAAACATCACGAATAACTCAAGGATCATCTTGTTCATCCTTGATATGCTATAGTTCATCACGAAGCTCCAGTAGCTTGGTGGCAGTGACTTTGGAGAACTATCACTATCTCATCTAGAATATTAACTCCCCACTTGATTCAAGCGATTGTAGTACCCAGACAATCCTAGCACATACTCAACGATTGAGTTTTTCTTCCTTACTTTGGAGGCCAATAATCTTTGTCGGAGGTCTCATACCTCTCAACATGTGCACGAGCCTGAAATCCTAATTTTAGCTCTTGGAACATCTCATATGTTCCGTGATGTTCAAAACGTCTTGGGCACCTCAATTCTAATTTGTTAAGCATTACTCACTGAACTATCATGTAGTCATCAAAATGTGTATGTCAGATGTTCACAACATCTGTCCCACAGACGATGCTCAGGGGTTAGCACACCGAGTGGTGTATTAAGGACATAAGGCTTCTATGTAGCAATGAGAACAATACTCAGTTTACGGACCCAGTCCGTATAATTGCTACTATCATCTTTCAACTAAGTTTTCTCTAGGAACATATAAAAACCAGTGGAGCTTCACCGCAATCTACAACATAATTTGCAAAGACATTTTTACTATGTTCATGATAATAAGTTCAATTAAGAACTCCCACTCAAATTGACATCCCTCTAGTCATTCAAGTGACACATGATCCAAATTCACTAACTCAAGTTCGATCATCACGTGAGTTGAGTTAGCTTCAATGGTGAACATCTCTATGTTGATCATAACTACTATATGACTCATGTTCGACCTTTTGGTCTCTTGTGTTCCGAGGCCATGTTTGTACATGCTAGGCTCGTCAAGTTTAACCTGAGTGTTCCACGTGTGCAACTGTTTTGCACCCGTTGTATGTGAACGTAGAGTCTATCAGACCTGATCATCACGTGGTGTCCCGAAACGACGAACTGTCACAATGGTGCACACTCGTGGAGAACACAATTTTATCTTGAAATTTTAGTGAGGGATCACCTTATAATGCTACTGTCGTCCTAAGCAAAATAAGGTGCATATCAGGATTAACATCACATCCAAATCATAAGTGACATGATATGACCATGAACTTGTGCTTCTTGATCTCCATCACGAAAGCACCGACATGATCTCCATCGTCACCGGCGCCACACCATGACCTCCATCATCATGATCTCTATCATTGCGCTGCCATCGAGGTTGTGGCACCACCTATGTTGTTACTACTAAAGCTACTGAACTAGCAATAAAGTAAAGCATCACCGGATGTAATAATAATTAAAGACAACCCTATGGCTCCTGCTGGTTGCCGTAGCATCGGTGTGAAAGTCGATATTTAACTAATATAACATGATCATATCATACATCAAATATATCATATCATGTCTTTGGCCATATCACAACACGTGCATACCCTGCAAAAACAAGTTAGACGTCCTCTAATCTGTTGTTACTTCTTCTACGTGGCTGCTATGGTATCTAGTATGATCGCATTTTACTTACGCAAAACCACAACGGTGATATACAAGTTGCTATTTAACCTTCTCCAAGGACCGCCTTTTGTCAAATCCGCTTCAACTAAAATAGAAGAAACAGACACCCGCCAGTCATCTTTATGCATGTTAGTCGATGAAACCGGTCTCTCGTAAGCGTACGAGTAATGTTGGTCCATGGCGCTTCATCCAACAATATCGCTGAATCAAGAAAAGACTAAGGAGGGAAGCAATCTGAATATGAGCACCCACAAACTCCTTTGTGATCTACTCGAGACGTCATCTACACATAGACCTAGCTCATGATGCCACTGTTGGGGAACGTCGCATGGGAAACAAAAATTTTCCTACGCGCACATAAGATCTATCCATGGTGATGACCATCTACGAGAGGAGAGATTGGATCCACATACCCTTGTAGATCGCTAAGAGGAAGCTTATATAACATGGTTGACATAGTGGAACATCTTCGCGATCCGAATCACACATGTCGTCCCGCGATCTCATCACGATCCGTCCCGTGATCCCATCACGATCCATCCTGATCTAGTGTCGAATGGACGACACCTCCGTGTTCAGCACACGTACAACACGATAATGATCACCGCCTTCTTGATCCAGCAAGAGGAGCAGAGAGGTAGATGATTTCTCCAGCACGACGGCGTGGTGGTGGTGGTGAACTAATTCAGCAGGGCTTCACCAAGCTCTACTAAACTAAGCTAGAGGAGAAAACGATCTAGAGAGAGAGAGGCCAACACGTGGCTTATTAGGGTTGGGGCTGCCCTCAAATCCTCTAGTATATATAGGAGGGACGGAGGGGAGGAGGAAGCCTCAAAACCCTCAAACGGTTCGGCTGAAGTGGAGGAGGTGGAAGAGTCCACCTCCAATCCTACTCCTAGTAGGATTCCTCCCTTCCCCACTTGGGTTTCTTTCCTTCCCACCTCCTAGCTGCATTGGGCCTTAGTGGGGGGTTTGGCCAGCCCACTAGGAGCTCGTGCACGTCCTCCCATAGACCATGAGACCCTTTGGGGTGGGTGGGCCCACCTGGTGGACCCCCGGAACCCATTCGTCACTCCCGCTACACTGTCGGAAATACCACAACCTTTCCAGAGTTCAAAAACCACTTTCCTATATATCAATCTTTACCTCGGGACCATTCTGGAACTCCTTATGACATGTGAGATCTCATCTGGGACTCCGAATAACCTTCGGTCACCAACATACATAACTCAATAATACCGAAACGTCACCGAACCTTAAGTGTGTGCAGACCCTGCATGTTCGATAACTATGCAGACATGACCCGAGACATTCTCCGGTCAATAACCAATAGCGGGACCTGGATGCCCACATTGTCTCCGGCATATTCTACGAAGAACATTCTCGGTCAAACCTCTATGTTAAGAATTTAGTTAATCCCGTATACTATTCCCTTTGTCCATCGGTATGTTACTTGCCCGAGATTCGATCGTCGGTATCTCTATATCTAGTTCAATCTCGCTACCGGCAAGCCTCTTTACTCGTTCCGTAATACAAGATCCCGTGACTAACTCCTTAGTCACATTGCCTTCAAGGCTTATTGTGATGTTGTATTACCGAGTGGGCCCCAAGATACCTCTCCGTCACACGGAGTGACAAATCCCAGTCTTGATTCACGCCAACCCAACACACACCTTCGGAGATACCTATAGAACACCTTTATAGTCACCTAGTTATGTTGTGACATTTGATACACACAAGGTATTCCTCCGGTTTTCGGGAATTGCATGATTTCATTGTCATAGGAACAGATACATCGACTTGCAGAAAACAGTAGCAATAAACTGACACGATCATATGCTATGTTCATTGTTTGGGTCTTGTCCATCACATCATTCTCCTAATGACGTGATCCCGTTATCAAATGCCATATCATGTCTATGGCGAGGAAACCTTGACCGTCTTTGATCAACGAGCTAGTCCTTCAGAGGCTCACTAGGGACAGTGTGTTGTCTATGTATCCACACATGTATTTGAGTTTCCAATCAATACAATTCTAGCGTGGATAAATGAATATCATGAACAAGGCAATATAATAATAACCAATTTATTATTGCCTCTAGGACATATTTCCAACATGGTACCCTAGAACTTGTTCTTCTTGGGTGCTTTGGCATCCTAGAAGCTTGGTGGTGCCTCGGAGCTTAATCATAGTGGTCTAAAGCTTCATGCAAGCGTCGGCGTCTCCAATTAGGTTGTGGAGATTGCCCCGAGCATTTGAGGTCATCTTGGAGCCACAATCCATTATGGTGAAGCTTCCTGTTGTTGGTGAGAGCCTCCAATTAAGTTGTGGAGTTTGCCCCAACCTTGTCTGTACGTGTTCGGTGACCATCCTTAAGGGTCCCTTAGTGGAATCGTGGTATCTTGCATTGCGCGAGGACGTGAGGAGATTACGGTGGCCTTAGTGGCTTCTTGGGAAGCATTTTGCCTCCAAACCGCTCCATACGGAGATTAGCATCCGCAAGGGTGTGAACTTTGGGATACATCCTCGTCTCCGTGTGCCTCGGTTATCTCTTACCCGAGCCCTTTACTTATGCAATTTACTTCATGATAGCCATATTGTTTCTTGTTACATATATTGCTATCACTTGGTTGTTTATCTTGCTTACCATAAGTTGTTTGTGCACATAGGTGAGCCTACCTATTTTAGTTTTTATGCCTGACTAATTAAACGTTAGTTTTATCCGTGTTTCTTCAAGCCTAAACCATAATTATTTTAAAGCGCGTATTCACCCCCCTCTAGGCAACATCCACGTCCTTTCAATTGGTATCGGAGATAGATCTCTCATTATTAGGTTTCACTACCTAGAGAGTAAGGATGTCGACTAGGGGATTAGGATTCTCTGACACACTTAGTTTCAATGGCACAAATTTTGAAGTTTGGGTAATTCGCATGCTTAATATCTTTGGTGTCATGGACACAAATTTAGAGAGAATTGTAGATATAAATTTTTCTCCTCCAAAGGATTCGCAAAATATATATTTAGAGGATGATAAAAACTATTATCTCAATGCTCAAGTTTCTAACGTGCTTTTTTATGCTTTGAGCAATGTAGTTATATTTCAACTCATGCCATTCTGGGATGCTCATGAGTTGTGGACAAAGCTTCCAGATAAATATGGTGTGTTCAAGATTTATAGGGATGAAATCATCGTGGAACATGTGGGATCCAACATGGGTATCCAGATCCCGCTATTGATTATTGGCCAAAGAGATGTCTCGGTCATGTCTGCATGGTTCCCGAACCCGTAGGGTCTACACACTTAAGGTTAAGTGACACTAGAGTTGTTATGGGAATTGTATATGTGGTTAACAAAGGTTGTTCGGAGTTCCGGATGAGATCTCGGATGTCACGAGGAGTTCCAGAATGGTCCGGAGGTAAGGATTTATATATGGGATGTCCAATTTCAGTCACCGGAAAAGTTTCGAGGTTTATCGGTATTATCCCGGGACCACCGAAAGGTTGCCAGGGGTCCACCTCTCCCGGAGGGTGATGTCTACTACGCAACCTTCTCCTTGTAGATGTTGTTGGGCCTCCAAGTGCAGAGGTTTGTAGGATAGTACCAATTTTCCCTCAAGTGGGTGACCTAAGGTTTATCAATCCGCGGGAGGCGTAGGATGAAGATGGTCTCTCTCAAGCAACCCTGCAACCAAATAACAAAGAGTCTCTTGTGTCCCCAACACACCCAATACAATGGTAAGTTGTATAGGTGCACTAGTTCAGCGAAGATATGGTGAAACAAGAGCAATATGGATGGTAGATATAGGTTTTTGTAATCTGAAATTACAAAAGCAGCAAGGTAACTAGTAACAAAAGTGAGCACGAACGGTATTGCAATGTGTGGAAACAAGGCCTAGTGTTCATACTTTCACTAGTGGAAGTTCTGTCAACAAAGATACCATAATTGGATCATATAACTAGCCCTCAACATGCAACAAAGAGTCACTCCAAAGTCACTAATAGCGGAGAACAAACAAAGAGATTATTGTCGGGTACGAAACAACCATAAAGTTATTCTTTCTGATCGATCTATTCAAGAGTTCGTACTAGAATAACACCTTAAGATACATATCAACCAAGACCCTAATGTCACCTAGATACTTCATTGTCACCTCAAGTATCCGTGTGCTTGATTATACGATATGCATCACACAATCTTAGAATCATCTATTCAACCAACACATAGAACTTCAAAGAGTGCCCCAAAGTTTCAACCGGAGAGTCAAAACGTATGCCAACCCCTATGCATAGGTTCCCAATGTCACGAACCCGCAAGTTGATCACCAAAACATACATCGAGTACTCACATGAATCCACGTGTGCCAACCCATATGCATAGGTTCCCAATTGTCACAAACCCACAAGTTGATCACATCAGATAGACACGTGCAAGACATACATCAAGTGTTCTCAAAGACTCAATCCGAAAAGATAACTTCAAAGGGGAAACTCAATTCATTACAAGAAGGGAGAGGGGGAAGAACATCATAAGATCCAACTATAGTAGCAAAGCCCACGGTACATCGAGATCAAGACATCTCAAGAACACGAGAGAGAGATCAAACACATAGCTACTGGTACATACCCTCAGCCCCGAGGGTGAACTACTCCCTCCTCATCATGGGGATCGCCGGGATGATGAAGATGGCCACCGGAGATGGATTCCCCCTCCGGCAGGGTGCCGGAACGGGCTCCAGATTGGTTTTTGGTGGCTACGGAGGCTTGCGGCGGCGGAACTCCCGATCTAGGTTTCTTTGTGGGGGTTTCTGGATTTATAGGAATTTATGGCGGTGGAATTGCGTCAGTTGGGCCCACGAGGAGGTCACAAGCCTACACGATGCGACCAGGGGGGTAGGACGCGCCCCATGGGCTTGTGACTCCCTCGTGGCTCTTCTCGTCTTCTTCCAAAGCTTCGGGGGTCTCTTTTGGTCCAAAAAAATCGTCGTAAAGTTGCATTCCATTTGGACTCCGTCTGAAAAAGGGTCAAAAACACGAAAAAAACAGAAACTGGCACTTGGCACTGAGTTAATAGGTTAGTCCCAAAAAAGATATAAAATAGCATATTCATGCATATAAAACATCCAAAGTTGACAAGATAATAGCATGGAACCATCAAAAATTATAGATACGTTAGAGACGTATCAGAGGGCTACATGGGCTGGAAAGGGAAGGGAACCAGCCCCTAGTGGCCTGGTGCAAGGCTAGGAGGAGGCACAAGGCGTATGGGGGCCAAACCCTAGGCGTGGGAGCTGCCTTGGGTCGCAAGCCACCCCCTAGGGCGCCGCCCCTCCTCCATCTAGGGTTGTCGCACCACCTAGGGTTTCCCTAGGGGTGGTCGCACCCCCTCTCCCTCCCTCCTATATATAGTGGAGGTATTGGGAGGGCTGCACACACACGTCTCTCTCTCCCTCGGCGCAGCCCTACCTCTCCACCTCTCCTCCTTCGCGGTGCTTGGCGAAGCCGTGCCGGAGAGCCACAAACTCTATCTCCGCCACGCCGTCGTGCTTCCAGAGTTCTCCCTCAACTTCTCCTCCCTCCTTGCTGGATCAAGAAGGAGGAGACATCCCCGGGTTGTAGGTGTGTCGAACGCGGAGACACCGAATGTTCGGTGTTTGATCAGATCGCCGCGAGTACGACTCCATCAGTCGCGTTCATAGTAACGCTTCCGCTTTGCGATCTTCAACGTTATGAAGATGCTCTACCTCTCTCTTTACTGGTTTCTCCTAGTTTGATCTTGGTGTGACGAAGGAAAATTTTGAATTGTTACTACGATCCCCAATAGTGGCAACCGAGCTAGGTTTATGCGTAGATTCTATGCACGAGTAGAACAAAAAAGTTGTGGGCGATGATTTTGTCAATTGCTTTCCGTTACTAGTCAAATCTTCTTTCGGCGGTATTGTGGGATGAAGCGGCCCGAGCCGACTTTACACGTATGCTTATGTGAGATTGGTTCCACCACCTGACATGCACTTGTTGCATAAGGTGGCTAGCGGGTGTCTGTCTCTCCCACTTTAGTCGAATTTGATTCGATGAAAAGGGTCTTTATGAAGGGCAAATAGCATTGGCATATCAATGTTGTGGATGTCACGTAGGTAAGAACCGTTCTTGCTAGAAACCCAAAACAGCCATGTAAAATTTGCAACAACAATTAGAGGACGTCTATCTTGTTTTTGTAGGGTATGCTATGTGATGTGATATGGCCAAAAGGATGTGATTATATATATGTAATGTATGAGATTGATCATGTTCTTGTAATAGGATTCACGACTTGCATGTCGATGAGTATGACAACCGGCAGGAGCCATAGGAGTTGTCTTAATTTATTGTATGAGATGCAACGCCATGTGTTTACTTTACTTTATTGCTAACCATTAGCCGTAGTAGTAGAAGTAATAGTTGGCGAGACAACTTCATGAAGACACAATGATGGAGATCATGGTGTCATGCCGGTGACAATGATGATCATGCCGCGGCCCGAAGATGGAGATCAAAGGCGCAAGATGATAATGGCCATATCATGTCACTATATGATTGCATGTGATGTTTATCATGTTTCTATATCTTATTTCCTTAGAACGATGGTAGTAAATAAGATGATACCTTCACTAAAATTTCCAGAAAAGTGTCCCCCCTAAGTACGCACCGTTGCGAAGGATCGTTGTCTCGAAGCACCACGTGATGATCGGGTGTGATAGATTCTAACATTCGCATATAACGAGTGTAAGCTAGATTTACACACGTAAAAAACATAGGTTGACTTGACGAGCCTAGCATGTACAGACATGGCCTCGGAACACGAGAGACCGAAAGGTTGAACATGAGTCATATGGAGATACGATCAACATTGAGATGTTCACCATTGATGACTAGTCCATCTCACGTGATGATCGGACACGGGCTAGTCGACATGGATCATGTATCACTTAGATGACTCGAGGGATCTCAATCTAAGTGGGAGTTCATTAAATAATTTGATTAGATAAACTTAATTATCATGAACTTAGTCTAAAAATGTCTTTCAAATATTGTGGATCCAATGGCCAATGCTCATGTCAACCTCAATTTCAACGCGTTCCTAGAGAAAACCAAGCCGGAAGATGATGGTAGCAACTATGCAGACTGGGATCGTAATTAAAGCTCATCCTCATTGCTTCCAAGAAGGCATATGTCCTTGATGCACTGCTAGGTTACCCTCCCGTTCCCGCGGCAGCCCAGGAAGTTCTGAACGCCTGGTAGTCACGAAGTGATGACTACTCTCTGGTTCAGTGCGGCATGCTTTACAATTTAGAACCAGGGCTCGAAAAGCGTTTTGAGCATCATGGAGCATATGAGATGTTCGAGGAGCTGAAACTGGTTTTCCAAGCTCATGCCCGGGTCGAGATATATGAGGTCTCCGACAAGTTCTTCAGCTGTAAGATGGAGGAAAATAGTTCTGTCAGTGAGCACATACTCGGAATGTCTGGGTTGCAGAACCGTTTGTCTCAACTGGAAGTTCATCTTCCGGATGACACGGTTATTGACAGAATCCTCCAGTCGCTTCCACCTAGTTACAAGAGCTTCGTGATGAATTATAACATGCATGGGATGGAAAAGACCATTCCCGAGTTATATTCAATGTTGAGATCAACGGAGGTGGAAATCAAGAAGGAACATCAAGTGTTGATGGTGAATAAGACCACCAGTCTTCTTCAAGAGGATCTGTGATTAACTAATGGCGGCTCTCACCTCCCACTTCCTACACTGGCGACTCCATTGCGATATGGATTTCTAGCTGGCGTGCATCTCTCTCCCTCCGCTCATCAACTCAGGTGCACTCCCACGATCCTATACGTGCTTCTTCATGGCCTGCATGGGTGGCTCCATGTTGGATCTGGATTTTTCACCTGGTGCGACTTTTGCGGATGAGGTTTTCTATCATTCTGGTTTCTATGTGCACCCGATGAATCATCGTCGACCTTTCATCATGGTGGTATCTTTTGGCCATCATGCTTTCCGTCTCTCGGAAGATTCAGTCGTCGCGACGCTGGAGTCTGCCATCGGATGTTCGGCCATTGATCTTGTGGTCACTAAAATCACAGACTCGGTTTTATCCTTCAAGGTTTCTTGCAAGCAAGTTGGTTCTCACATTCTGGCCTTGCATTCTTATAAGTGTTCCAGTTGTAAGTGTTTCTTTCATCTATGGGGTAATGGTGGACCGAATTGGCGTCGAGAATTTTCTCTGTGGAAGAAACAGTGTGATGCTGAATGGATCTTGGTTAGCCCATCTAAGAGAAAGGCAGCACTAGGTCTGATGGCAATGCATTCCAGACCTACAAAATCATCTTTTAAATATGGACCATCTACTCGCAAGAAGCTATCTTCCGCAACCCTCCAACAGTATGAGGTTTGCAAAGGTTATAGGTGTCCTGTCACCCATGATGAGCTTATGCCGCTTCAAAATGCTGGCTATTCTGTTCCTCAGCAGGAGTGTGTTATTATCAGTGCACCACCACCGGTTGAGCTCCGGTGGACGACGGCGACGCCGCACATTACTTTCGGGATAGTTTGCTGGCCGGTGTCACCTTCCGTGTTGGCCGGCATTCAAAATCCTATCAGCGCAATCAACGGGATTTCTTCCTTTCCTTGTGTTGATTCTGTTCCACCCTCCCCTTCGAGCGGGATTTCAAATTCTTTCAAACTGTCGTCAACTGAGGGCTTTGTCTGTGGGCCTCTCCCTGCTCAACTACCTCATGGGCCATCAGTGGCCTCATCCTCGAATGGGCCGGATATTCCTTCCTCGCAAGAGGCCCATCCGTTATTTGACGATTTTACTAACGGCATGGTTGAGGAGATATTTTCTTGCATGATCTGCTCAAATCGTGGGCACCTAGCTCCCAAATGCACGGCTTCGCCGATATGCTCTTCCTGCGGCAGGGTGGGCCATACCAAATCTAATTGTGCTTCTTTTATGCGTGATAATTGTCTTACTTGGAAACATAAGAGCCCCACCACCTCCCCTATTGCCGATTTCTCGGGAACCTCTGTTGATCTTGGGGAACCGCACAGCCTGCCGAACAGTTCCTCCCTGTCCCGTCGCACTCATCACCTCCCAGGACTCCATCTGAGCCACTGCCATTGACGCCACCTCCTCCTACTACACTCCCAGACATGGCAAACTTTGAGCTAGACCCTGAGCGGTATGTCCCTCCGGGCCATCACATCATCGACGGCGGCCCTGACCGCCTCCCAAGGACGTTCATCACGCCGGCGATCTCCATTGCCCACAGACATGAACAATACGTCATTGCAGAGGTTATGTATGCCCCCGCCTGCTGATCAAGTTGCTCAGGAATGACAGGAGGTTGTTGATATGCTACACAACATGGGCTTCCATGTCCTTTCCGCTCAACCTTGGATTGAGGGGGTAGGTTTGCTTGAGCATAGAGATGCTGGTGAGAGTTTTGTTGCTATCCAGATGGTTCCCCAGGACTTGGGGAACGATTCTTTTGTTAGATGCATGAGGCACAATGGGGCGCTGGTTTTAGAGGTGCTGCTGGTTTCCGTTAGGGCTGCTTGATGTTTTCGGGTGTACCTTAGGATTTCCGCAACACCAATGATCTTCGTGCTGCGGTAAACACGTTTGGTGAATTCCACCATTGGGTCAGTGATGATCCATACCTAGTCCACTCCATTGTTTTTGCATCTTTCCCAGACGATTTTCTGGTTCCTAGAAGTGTCACTTTTTCTGAATATGTTGCTTGGGGTGGAGCGAGGGTTTCTTCGTCTGCACCTCTGTTCATCTTGGGTGCATGCTTTGCAGAACATATGCGCAACGATGAGGACCGCATTCCCCTCGATGGCAACCCCCACCCGCTACCAGGTCAACTTGAGCAAGCTAATCTTCTCTTTGCTTTACCACCCTACCCTGCTCTGGGGTGGAATGTTGTGCTGCCACCACCACCACCAATGCTAGAGCCTCCGGTTCAACAAGATGAAGGCGGTTGGGGATGGCAACCTTAAGTTCCTGCTGCTGAACCCGTTGTACGTGAGCAAGATCAGGAGTCCATGGTTATCGACCAACCAACATCTTCTGATTCTGTTCAGGAGATTGTGGTTGTTGATCCCCAGCAAGACGACGCTGAAGCTGCTGCCGATGATGCCGCCGCAGCTGATCATGCCCCTCCTAATGGGGGTAAACCTGCTGAGGAGGAGGATGTTGACGAGGAGGCCCGTGAAGAATTCAATCCTATGGCGAGTGTCCCTTATAAGTAGCCCCCGGTTCGGCCTGCTAACCTGATGATTGGAGCGGTCCGTGTTGCCTATGGACCTTCCGTGCCACCTATCGTCTCCTGGACAAGGTATTTTGAGGTGCTCATGGGGATTTTGAATTCACTACATGTCCCTCGTACTCTTCAGATGCCTGGGGCCATGCCTATTGTGCTCTCCAAGCGCTCCTGGTCTTTGGCTTTTGATGAAGATCGTGTGGTGCCCTGCATTGTGTACAAGGACAACACACCTGCCCCTGTTCCTGAGGTAATACCACCATCTGACAGCATCTTTGCACCATCAGGAGATCTTTTCTCTTTTGAGTCTCCAGCTGTCACGAAGAAGGGGCCCCACAAGAAGGCCACACCCATTGTGGACTCCTCGGTACGCAGATGCACCAGAGGATCGATCAAGTCGGATGGTTTCAAGCCTGTACTGCGGGAACTTCCGATGCATGTGCCCAAGGACATAAAGCCGAGAGCTAAATCCATGCACGCCCCGGCCCGACGGCATGGTGTCGACGGAGAGGTTGGGGAAGATCTCCGGCAGCATGACGGCGTGGTGTCAATGGAGAGACGAGGTCTCCCGGCAAGGATTCGCCAAGCACCATGGGAGGAGGAGGAAGGAGGGGAGCAGGGCTGCGTCGAGTGAGAGAAGAAACGGTGTGCAAAACAGCCCCAAACACCTCTCTATATATAGGAGGAGGGGAGGGGGTGCCACCCCTGGGGTTCCCACCCTAGGTGGTGCGGCAGCCCACCCAGATGGGAGGTGCAGCGGCCAGGGCAGGGGAGGGGGGTGGCGCACCCCTAGGTGGGCCTTAGGCCCACCAGCGCCTAGGGTTTCCTCCCCTCTCCACCTCCTGCGCCTTGGGCCCCTTTGTGGGAGGCGCACCAGCCCACTTTGGGCTGATTCCCCTCCACCTTTTGGCCCAAGCTACCTCTTGGAGCCAGTGGCCCCTCCCGGTCGACCCCCGGGACCATTTCCGGTGGTCCCGCTGGTCCTAGTACGCTACCGGTGACGCCCGAAACATTTCCGGTGTCCAAAACCATCCATCATATATATCAATCTTTACCTCCGGACCATTCCGTAGCTCCTCGTGACGTCCGAGATCTCATCCGGCACTCCGAACAACTTTTGGTAACCTCGTATAAAATTTCCCTATAACCCTAGCGTCATCGAACGTTAAGTGTGTAGACCCTACGGGTTCGGGAAGTGCGCAGACATGACCGAGACGCTCTCTAGCCAATAACCATCAGCGGGATCTGGATGCCCATGGTGGCTCCCACATGTTTTACAATGATCTCATCGGATGAAGCACGATGTCAAGGATTCAATCAATCCCGTATGCAATTCCCTTTGTCTGTCGGTATAGAACTTGCCCGAGATTCGATCGTCGGTATACCTATACCTTGTTCAATCTCATTACCGGTAAGTCTCTTGACTCGTTCTGTAGCACGTGATCATGTGACAAGCTCCTTAGTCACATTGAGCTCATGATGATGTTCTATCGAGTGGGCCCAGAGATACCTCTCCATCACACGGAGTGACAAATCCCGATCTCGATTCGTACCAACCCAACAGACACTTTCGGAGGTACCCATAGTGCACCTTTATAGTCACCCAGTTACGTTGTGACGTTTGATACACCCAAAGCACTCCTACGGTATCCGGGAGTTGCACAATCTCACGGTCGAAGGAAAAGACACTTGATATTAGAAAAGCATTAGCATACGAACAATACGATCTAGTTCTATGCTTAGGATTGGGTCTTGTCCATCACATCATTCTCCCAATGGTGTGGTCGAGTTATCAATGACATCTAATGTGCATGATCAGGAAACCATGATCATCTATTGATTAACGAGCTAGCCAACTAGAGGCTTGCTGGGGACACATTGTGATCTATTTATTCACACATGTATTACTGTTTCCTTTTAATACACTTATAGCATGAACAATAGACGATTATCATGAACAAGGGAATATGATAATAACCATTTTATTATTGCCTCTAGGGCATATTTCCAACAGTCTCCCACTTGCACTAGAGTCAATAATCTAGTTACATTTTGATGTATCGAACACCCATAGCATTATGGTGTTGATCATGTTTTGCTCGAGGAAGAGGTTTAGTCAACGGGTCTGCAACATTCAGATCCGTGTGTACTTTACAAATATCTATTACTCCACTCTGGATATGGTCCTGGATGGAGTTGTAGCGGCGTTTGATGTGCTTGGTCTTCTGGTGAAACCTGGGCTCCTTGGCTATGGCAATGGCCCCAGTGTTATCACAGAAGAGTGTCATTGGACCCGACGCACTTGGAACCACTCCAAGGTCGGTGATGAGCTCCTTCATGCAAATTCCTTCATGAGCCGCTTCTGAAGCAGCTATGTACTCTGCTTCACATGTAGATGCTGCCACGACTTCTTGCTTGCTCCTGCACCAGCTCACTGCCCCACCATTCAAAACATACACGTATCCAGTCTGTGACTTAGAGTCATCTAGATCTGTGTTGAAGCTAGCATCAACCTAACCCTTTACGACGTGCTCTTCGTCACCTCCATAAACGAGAAACATCTCCTTAGTCCTCTTCAGGTACTTAAGGATATTCTTGACCGCTGTCCAGTGTTCCATACCGGGATCACTTTGGTACCTCCCTACCAAACTTATGGCAAGGTTTATATCAGGTCTGGTACACATCATGGCATCCATTAGAGAGCCTACGGCTGAAGCATAGGGGACAATACTCATCTTCTCTCAATCTGCTGTCGTGGTCGGGGACTGAGTCTTACTCAATCTCATACCTTGCAAAACTGGCAAGAACCCCTTCGTTGAGTTTTCCATATTGAACTTCTTCAATATCTTGTCAAGGTATGTACTTTGCGAAAGACCTATGAGGAGTCTCGATCTGTCTCTATAGATCTTGATGCCTAATATGTATGCAGCTTCTCCAAGGTCCTTCATCGAAAAACTCTTGTTCAAATAGGCTTTTATGCTCTCCAACATCTCTATATTATTCCCCATCAATAATATGTCATCCACATACAGTATGAGGAAAGCTATAGACCTCCCACTCATTTTCCTGTACAGACAGGCTTCTCCATAAACCTGTATGAAACCAAATGCTTTAATCGCCTCATTAAAGGGAATGTTCCAACTCCGAGATGCTAGCACCAGCCCATAGATGGAGCGCTGGAGCTTGCATACTTTGTTAGCGCCCTTAGGGTCGACAAAACCTTCTGGTTGCATCATATACAACTCTTCCTTAATATTCCCGTTAAGGAACGTTGTTTTGACGTCCATTTGCCAAATTTCATAATCATAAAAAGCGGCAATTGCTAACATGATTCGGACTGACTTCCGCTTCGCTAAGGGAGAGAAAGTCTCCTTGTAGTCAACTCCTTGAATTTGTCGAAAACCCTTTGCAACAAGTCGAGCTTTATAAACGGTCACATTTCCGTTTGCATCACTCTTCTTCTTGAAGATCCATTTATTTTCTATGGCTCGCCGATCATCGGGCAAGTCCACCAAAGTCCATACTTTGTTCTCATACATGGATCCTATCTCGGATTTCATAGCCTCAAGCCATTTGTTGGAATCCGGGTCCGCCATTGCTTCTTCATAGTTCGAAGGTTCACCGTTGTCTAACAACATGATTTCCATCACAGGGTTGTCGTACCACTCTGGTGCGGAGCATACCCTTGTGGACCTTCGTGGTTCAGTAGCGACTTGATCCGAAGCTTCATGATCATCATCATTAACTTCCTCTTCAGTTCGTGTAGGCGCCACAGTAACAATTTCCCGCGCTGCGCTACTTTCCGGTTCGAGAGGGGGTGTAATTACCTCATCAAGTTCTACTTTCCTCCCACTTACTTCTTTCGAGAGAAACTCTTTCTCTAGAAAGGATCCGTTCTTGGCAACAAAGGTTTTACCTTCGGATCTAAGATAGAAGGCATACCCAATAGTTTCCTTAGGATATCCTATGAATACGCATTTCTCTGCTTTGGGTTCAAGCTTCTCTGGTTGAAGTTTCTTCACATAAGCATCGCAGCCCCAAACATTAAGAAACGACAGCTTAGGTTTCTTCCCAAACAATAGTTCATACGGTGTCGTCTCAACGGATTTAGACGGTGCCCTATTTAAAGTGTATGCTGCAGTTTCTAATGCGTATCCCCAAAATGATAGCGGTAAGTCGGTAAGAGATATCATAGATCATAACATATCTAATAAAGTGTGATTACGATGTTGAGACACTCCGTTGCGTTGCAGTGTGCCAAGCGGCGTCAGTTGTGAAACGATTCCACACTTCCTTAGGTGTGTGCCAAACTCGTGACTCAAATACTCTCCTCCACGATCAGATTGTAGACACTTAATTTTTCTGTCACGTTGATTCTCAACCTCACTCTGAAATTCCTTGAACTTTTCAAACGTCTCAGATTTGTGCTTCATCAAGTAGATATAGCCATACATACTCAAATCATCGGTGACAGTGAGAACATAACGGTAGCCACCGCGAGCTTCAACGTTCATTGGACCACACACATCAGTATGTATTGTTTCCAATAAGTCGGTCGCTCTCTCCATTATTCCTAATAATGGAGTCTTAGTCCTCTTTCTCATGAGGCACGGTTTGCATGTGTCAAATGATTCAAAGTCAAGAGACTCTAATAGTCCATCAGTATGGAGCTTCTTCATGCGCTTAACACCGATATGACCAAGGCGGCAGCGCCACAAGTATGTGGGACTATCGTTATCAACTTTACATCTTTTGGTACTCACACTATGAATATGTGTAACATCACGATCGAGATTCATCAAGAACAAACCATTCACCAGCGGAGCATGACCATAAAACATATCACTCATATAAATAGAACAACCATTATTCTCTGACTTAAATGAGTAGCCGTCTCGCATTAAGCAAGACCCTGATACAATATTCATGCTCAAAGCTGGTACTAAATAACAATTATTAAGGTTTAAAACTGATCCCGACGATAGATGTAGAGGTAGCATGCCGACGGCGATCACATCGACCTTGGAGCCATTCCCGACGCGCATCGTCACCTCGTCCTTGGCCTGTCTCCGCTTATTCCGCAGTTCCTGCTTTGAGTTGCAAATGTGAGCAACATCACCGGTATCAAATACCCAGGAGCTACTACGAGCGCTGGTAAGGTACACATCAATAACATGTATATCATATATACCTTTAACGTTGCCGGCCTTTTTGTCCGCTAAGTACTTGGGGCAGTTCCGCTTCCAGTGACCTTTTCCCTTGCAATAGAAGCACTCAGTCTCAGGCTTGGGTCCATTCTTTTTCTTCTTACCGACATCTGGCTTACCGGGTGCGGCAACGGCTTTGCCATCTTTCTTGAAGTTCTTCTTACCCTTGCCTTTCTTGAAACTAGTGGTCTTGTTGACCATCAACACTTGATGCTCTTTCTTGATTTCTACTTCTACAGACTTGAGCATCGAGAAAACCTCGGGAATGGTTTTCTCCATCCCTTGCATGTTGTAGTTCAGCACAAAACCTTTGTAGCTTGGTGGGAGAGACTGGAGGATTCTGTCAATTATAGCATCATTCGGAAGTTCGACTCCAAGTGAAGTCAGACGACCATGTAACCCAGACATTTTGAGTATGTGCTCATTAACAGAACTATTCTCCTCCATCTTACAGCTAAAGAACTTGTCAGAGACTTCATATCTCTCGACACAGAAATGAGCTTGAAAAACTAGTTTCAGCTCTTGGAACATCTCATATGCACCGTGTTGCTCAAAACGCCTTTGGAGCCCCGTTTCCAAACTGTATAACATGCCACCCCTAACCAGAGAGTAGTCATCACTCCGCGTTTGCCAGATGTTCAGAATGTCCTGGGCTGCTGCGGGAGCAGGAGGGTCACCTAGCGGCGCATCAAGGACATAAGCCTTTTTAGCTGCTTCAAGGATGAGCTTCAAGTTGCGGACCCAGTCCGCATAGTTGCTACCATCATCTTTTAGTTTGTTTTTCTCTAGGAATGCGTTGAAATTGAGGTTGACATTGGCCATCTACAATATTTATAAAGACAACTTTTATACTAACTTCATGACAATTAATTTCATTTAATCAAATTAAGTATGAACTCCCACTTAAATCGACATCCCTCTAGTCATCTAAGTGATACATGATCCATGTTGACTAACCTGTGTCCGATCATCATGTGAGACGGACTAGTCGTCATGGTGAGCAACTTCATGCTGATCGTATTCAACCATATGACTCATCTTCGACCTTTCGGTCTCTTGTATTCGAGGTCATGTCTGTACATGCTAAGCTCGTTGAGTCAACCTTAGTGTTTCGCGTGTGTAAATCTGGCTTACACCCATTGTATGCGAACGTTAGAATCTATCACGCCCGATCATCAGGTGGTGCTTCGAGACAACGATCCTTCGCAACGGTGCACACTTAGGGGAATACGTTCTCGAAATGTTTAAGAGGGATCATCTTATTATGCTACCGTCGTTCTAAGCAATAAGATGAAAAACATGATAAACATCACATGCAATCATATAGTGACATGATATGGCCATTATCATCTTTGCTCTTTTGATCTCCATCTTCAGGCATCACATGATCATCATTGTCCCTACGTGACACCATGATCTCCATCATCGTGTCTCCGTGAAGTCGTCACGCGAACTACTACTATCACTACTACTATAGCTAACCGTTAGCAATGAAGTAAAAGTAGTAAATACTTGGCGTTGCATCTCGTACAATAAATTAAGACAACTCCTATGGCTCCTGCCGGTTGTCATACTCATCGACATGCAAGTCGTGAATCCTATTACAATAAGATGATCATCTCATACATCACACATGCAACATCACAACTTTGGCCATATCACATCACATGTCAAACCCTGCAAAAACAAGTTAGACGTCCTCTAATTGTTGTTGCAAGTTTTACGTGGCTGATTTGGGTTTCTAGCAAGAACGCCTTCTAACCTACGTGACAACCACAACGATGATATGCCAAAGCTATTTACCCTGCATAAGGACCCTTTTCATCAAATCCAATCCGACCAGAGTGGGAGAGACAGACACCCGCTAGCCACCTTTATGCACGGTGTGCATGTCTCTCGGTGGAACCAGTCTCACGTAAGCGTACGTGTAAGGTCGGTCCAGGCCGCTTCATCCCACAATACCGCCGGAAAAGGATAAGACTAGTAGCGGCAAGCAATTGACAAATCATCGCCCACAACCTTTTGTGTTCTACTCGTGCATGGAATCTACGCATACAAAACCTGGCTCGGATGCCACTGTTGGGTAATGTAGCATAAATTCAAAATTTTCCTACGCCATATTCAGGTCTTCCTATGGAGAGACCAACAACAAGAGAGGGGTGAGTGCGTCTTCATACCTTTGAAGATCGCTAAGCGGAAGCGTTGCTAGAACGCGGTTGATAGAGTCGTACTCGCGGCGATTCAGATCGCGATGTGATTCCGATCTTGTGCCGAACCACGGCACCTCCGCGTTCAACACACGTGCAGCCCGGTGACGTCTCCCGCACCTTGATCCAGCAAGGAGGAGGGAGAGGTTGGGGAAGATCTCCGGCAGCACGACGGCGTGGTGTCGATGGAGAGACGGGGTCTCCCGGCAGGGCTTCGCCAAGCACCGTGGGAGGAGGAGGAAGGAGGGGAGCAGGGCTGCGCCGAGTGAGAGAAGAAACGGTGTGCAAAACAGCCCCAAACCCCTCTCTATATATAGGAGGAGGGGAGGGGGTGCCACCCCTAGGGTTCCCACCCTAGGTGGTACGGCAGCCCCCCAGATGGGAGGTGCGGCGGCGAGGGCAGGGGGAGGGGGTGGCGCACCCCTAGGTGGGCCTTAGGCCCATCGGCGCCTACGGTTACCCCCCTCTCCACCTCCTGCGTCTTGGGCCCCTTTGTGGGAGGCGCACCAGCCCACTTTGGGCTGGTTGCCCTCCACCTTTTTTCCCATGCTACCTCTTGGGGCTGGTGCCCCTCCCGGTGGACCCCCGGGACCATTTCCGGTGGTCCCGGTACGCTACCGGTGACGCCCAAAACATTTCCGGTGTCCAAAACCATCCATCCTATATATCAATCTTTACCTCCAGACCATTCCGGAGCTCCTCGTGACGTCTAGGATCTCATCCGGGACTCCGAACAACTTTCGGTAACCCCGTATAACATTTCCCTATAACCCTAGTGTCATCGAACCTTAAGTGTGTAGACCCTGCGGGTTCGGGAAGCATGCAGACATGACTGAGACGCTCTCCGGCCAATAACCATCAGCAGGATCTGGATACCCATGGTGGCTCCCACACGTTCCACGATGATCTCATCGGATGAACCACGATGTCAAGGATTCAATCAATCCCATATACAATTCCCTTTGTCTGTCGGTATAGAATTTGCCCGAGATTCGATCGTTGGTATACCTATACCTTGTTCAATCTCGTTACTAGTAAGTCTCTTTACTCATTCCGTAGCACGTCATCTTGTGACAAACTCCTTAGTCACATTGAGCTCATGATGATGTTCTACCGAGTGGGCCCAGAGATACCTCTGCATCATACGGAGTGACAAATCCCGATCTTGATTCATACAAACCCAACAGACACTTTCGGAGGTACCGATAGTGCACCTTTATAGTCACCTAGTTACGTTGTGACGTTTGATACACCCAAAGCACTCCTACGGTATCCGGGAGTTGCACAATCTCACGGTCGAAGGAAAAGACACTTGACATTAGAAAAGCTTTAGCATACGAACAATACGATCTAGTTCTATGCTTAGGATTGGGTCTTGTCCATCACATCATTCTTCCAATGATGTGATCCCGTTATCAATGACATCTAATGTCCATGATCAGGAAACCATGATCATCTATTGATTAACGAGCTAGCCAACTAGAGGCTTTCTAGGGACACATTGTGATCTATTTATTCACACATGTATTACTGTTTTCTTTTAATACAATTATAACATGAACAATAGACGATTATCATGAACAAGGAAATCAGATAATAACCATTTTATTATTGCCTCTAGGGCATATTTCCAACACCCCAAGCTTAGGCTTTTTGGTGTCCTTGAATTTTTTTTGGGATGCCTTGGGCATCCCCAAGCTTGATCTCTTTCCACTCTTTATCCCTTTGTCCGTGAGAACATCACCCAAAACTTGAAAACTTCACAACGCAAAACTTAAACAGAAACTCGTGATATCATTAGCACAAGAAAACAAACTACCACCGCTTTAGGTACTCTAGAAATCTTGATTTCTATTTATATTGGTGTTAGATTACTGTATTCTCACTTTTCCATGGCTAGTACCCCCCCCCCCCCGATACTATCCATAGTTTCATCGAAACAAGCAGCCAACACAACAAAAATAGAATCTGTCAAAAACAGACTAGTCTGTAGCAATCTGTATACTTCGTATACTTCTGGCACCTCAAAAATTCTGAAATATTACGACAGCCTGCTAAAAAGGCATATAAACCAGCAGCAAAAAGAATCAACTCAAAATTTCTTTCTGAATAAAAATGAAAAATACTTTCGTGAGTGAAAAGTTTCTGTCTTTTTCCAGCAGGATCAAATAACCATCACCAAAACTAGTCATAAAGGTTTTGCTTGGCTCAAACACAAAAAGAAACACAAAAGACACAATTATAACAGAATTATGATGGTGTGTACGCAACAAAACATAAAGCAAAAAGCAAATATAAATTCATTGGGTTGCCTGCCAACAAGCGTTATTGTTTAACGCCCTTAGCTAGGCATTGATAATTCAATGATGCTCACACAAAAGACAAGAATTGAAGCACAACGAGAGCATCATAAAGCATGTGAAAATCACATCTAAGTCTAACATACTTCCTATGCATAGGCATTTTATAGGAAAACAAATTGTCAAAACAACCAATAGTTACCAAATGCAAGGAAGAAGAAAGAGACAATATCAATCTCAACATAACGAGAGGTAATTTGGTAACATGAAAGTTTCTACCACAATATTTTCCTCTCATAATAATTACATGTGGGATCATATTCAAATTAGAAAATATAGCTATCACAAAGGATATTCTTTTCATGATCCAAATGCATGCAAAGTCGACGCTCTTCTAAAATAGTGGGATTATCATCAACTAAAGTCATGACTTCTCCAAACCCACTTTCAATTTATAAGTTTGCCGTATGCCATGTCTAACGGCAAAGGGGGGAACCACGGACGGCAAAGGCTTGGATGTCGGTCAGCAGATGGCAAAGTAGACGACAAATAAAAATCTGGTGGAGAGGTTCTTTGCCATCTGCTTTTTTAAAGAGGGCAATGAACCTTTGCCATGAGGGGGCAGACGGCAAATTAAATGGGACGGTAGATACACCAACGGTCCCGTTAAGTGTTAACGGCAGGCCTCCTCTCTTTGCAGTCTGCCCTCGCCCCTTTGCCATGAGGTGGCTGACGGCAAAGGGGGGAACTAAGCCCCTCTCTCCCCCCTCTTTGCCGTCTGCCCTCCCCCCTTTTCCATGTGGGGGCAGACGGCAAAGGGGGGAACCAGCCCCTCTCTTTCCCCTCTTTGTCGTCTGCCCTCCACCCTTTGCCATGTGGGGGCAGACGACAAAGGGGGGAACCATCCCCTCTCTCTCCCCTCTTTGTCGTCTGCCCTCCCCCCTTTGCCATGTGGGGGCAGACGGGAAAGGGGGGAACTAGCCCCTTTTTATTTTATTTCTTATTATATCCAACAATTTTCATAATAATCAGGATATATATATATATATTTGACAAAAATAAATTTGTTTCCATACTCATAACCATATTAAAATAACTTTCATCCATAGTACATACATATTATGCAAGTTGCATCTGTACCAAACCATATATTACACCAGTTTCATCCACATGCATACAAAGTTTCATATATATCCACATTCTACAATAGTTTCAATACAAGCTTCTGTGAAGCCATGGTACAAGAAATCATCTTCAAGCTTTCCATCAATATAATCCAAGCTTCCCGTGAAGTGAATGTAATCTGCAAAATGACAAATAAGAAAGTTAGAAGAATAATACTAGATGAAGAAGTATATATATAGGTTAGTTCGGAGAGAACTTAGCTAAGTATAGGCCATTTAATAGCTAAGTTAGGTGGAATAGGTCATCTTGGAGCTACATAGCCTTATTATGTCATTTAGGAGAGAACTTAGCTAAGTATAGGTCATTCTAGAGCTAACTCGGATAAAATATGTCATTTTGTAGCCAACTATGATTATTAATCCATTTTGACCTTATTATGTCATTTTGGAGCTAAATTAGTCATTTTAATGAGCTAACCAAGGTTCTTATGATGTTTTTACCTAACTATGCTAATTATGTCATTTTGGAGGATAATTAGCTAAGTATGTCTTTGTTGGGGAAAATAACCTACGTAGAAGAAGAAACAGAAGAAGCAAGAAGAGAAGAAGCAAGAATAGAAGAAGAAGGAGAAGAAGAAGGAGAAGAAAAAGAAGAAGAAGAAGGAGTAGGAGGAGAAGGAGGAGGAGAAGGAAGAGGAGAAGAAGAAGAAAAGAAGAAGGACAAGAAGAAGGAGAAGAGGGAGGAGAAGAAGGAGAAGGAGCTTCTCTCCTCCTTCTCCTTCTCCTTCTTCTTCCTCCTTCTCCTTCTTCTTCTCTTCTTCTTCTCTTCTTCTTCTTCTTCCTTCTTTTCATTTTTCCTCTTTCTTCTCCTCTTGTCCCCTTCTTCGAGCTAAATTAGCTAAGAATGCCTTTTTCGAGCTAATTATGTCATTTCGAGGATAATTAGCTAAGTATAGGTCATGTTTTATTAAATAGACCATTTTGAAGCTAAGTAAGCTAATTATGTCATTTAGGTGGAAGCCTAGCTAACTATAGGTCATTTTGGAGCTACTTGGGTAAAATATGTCATTCCGGAGCAAACTATGCTTATTAAGCCATTTTGGATCTAGCTAAGCTAATTATAGGCCATTTAATACCTAATTTAGGGGGAATAGGTCATCATGGAGCTACGTAAGCCTTATTATGTCATTTAGGAGAGAACTTAGCTAACTATAGGTCATTTTTATTAAATAGGTCATTTTGGAGCTAACTAAGCTAATTATGTCATTTAGGTGGAAGCCTAGCTAACTATAGGTTGTTTCGGAGCTCACTTGGGTTAAATATGTCATTTTGGAGCTAACTATGCTTATTAAGCCACATAGGAGCTAAATTGGCTAATTATATCATTTAGGTGGAAGCCAAGCTAAGTATATAATATTCATGAGCTAACCAAGGTTCTTATGCCATTTTGAGCTTATTATTTCATTTTTTAGCTAAATTGGTCATTTTAATGAGCTATCCAAGGTTCTTATGATGTTTTCACCAAACTAAGCTAATTATGTCATTTTGTAGGATAATTAGCCAATTTAGTCTTTGTTGGATGAGTCTAAGCTACGTAGAAGAAGAGAAAGAGAAGAACCAAGAAGATAAGAAGAAGTAAAACAAGAAGGAGGAGGAGGAGGAGGAGAAGGAGAAGCTAGAGGAGAAGAAGAAGAAAAGAAGAAGGAGAAGGAGAAGGAGGAGCTCCTTCTCCTTCTTCTCCTCCTTCTTCTCCTTCTTCTTCTCTTCTTCTTCTTCTCTTCTTCTTCTTCTCCTTCTTTTCATTTTTCCTCTTTCTTCTCCTATTGGCCCCTACTTCGGGCTAAATTAGCTAAGAATGCCTTTTTGGAGCTAATTATGTCATTTCGAGGATAATTAGCTAAGTATAGGTCATGTTTTATTAAATAGACCATTTTGGAGCTAACTAAGCTAATTATGTCATTTAGGTGGAAGCCTAGCTAACTATAGGTCATTTCGGAGCTAACTTGGGTAAAATGTGTCATTCCGGAGCAAACTATGCTTATTAAGCTATTTTGGATCTAGCTAATCTAAATATAGGCCATTTAATACCTACGTTAGGGGGAATAGGTCATCTTGGAGCTAAGTTAGCCTTACTATGTCATTTAGGATAGAACATAGCTAACTATAGGCCATTTATTATTAAATAGGTCATTTTGGAGCTAACTAAGCTAATTATGTCATTTAGGTGGAAGCCTAGCTAACTATATGTCATTTCAGAGCTAAATTGGGTTAAATATGTCATTTTGGACGATAATTAGCTAAGAATGCCTTTTTGGAGGTAATTATGTCATTTCGAGGATAATTAGCTAAGTATAGGTCATGTTTTATTAAACAGACCATTTTGGAGCTAACTAAGCTAATTATGTCATTTAGGTGGAAGCCTAGCTAACTATAGGTCATTTCGGAGCTAACTTGGGTAAAATAGGTCATTCCGAAGCAAACTATGCTTATTAAGCCATTTTGGATCTAGATAAGCTAATTATAGGCCATTTAATACCTAAGTTAGGGGGAATAGGTCATCTTGGAGCTAAGTTAGCCTTATTATGTCATTTCAGGAATAATTAGCTAAGTATATGTCATTTTGGAGCGAATTATGTCATTTCGAGGATAATTAGCTAAGTATAGGTCATGTTTTATTAAATAGACCATTTTGGAGCTAACTAAGCTAATTATGTCATTTAGGTGGAAGCCTAGCTAACTATAGGTAATTTCGGAGCTAACTTGGGTAAAATGTGTCATTCCGGAGCAAACTATGCTTATTAAGCCATTTTGGATCTAGGTAAGCTAATTCTAGGCCATTTAATACCTATGTTAGGGGGAATAGGTCATCTTGGAGCTAAGTTAGCCTTATTATGTCATTTAGGAGAGAACTTAGCTAACTATAGGCCATTTATTATTAAATAGGTCATTTTGGAGCTAACTAAGCTAATTATGTCATTTAGGTGGAAGCCTAGCTAACTATATGTCGTTTTGGAGCTAACCTGGGTTAAATTTGTCATTTTGAGGATAATTAGCTAAGTATATGTCATTTGGGAGCTAATTATGTCATTTTGAGCATAATTAGCTAAGTATAGGTCATGTTTTATTAAATAACCATTTTGGAGCTAACTAAGCTAATTATGTCATCTAGGTGGAAGCCTAGATAACTATAGGTCATTTCGGAGCTAACTTGGGTAAAATAGGTCATTGGGGAGCAAACTATGCTTATTAAGCCATTTTGGATCTAGCTAAGCTAATTATAGGCCATTTAATACCTAAGTTAGGGGGAATAGGTCATCTTGGAGCTAAGTTAGCCTTATTATGTCATTTCGAGGATAATTAGCTAAGTATATGTCATTTTGGAGCTAATTATGTCAATTCAAGGATAATTAGTTAAGTACAGGTCATGCTTTATTAAATAGACCATTTTGGAGCTAACTAAGCTAATTATGTCATTTAGGTGGAAGCCTAGATAACTATAGGTCATTTCGGAGCTAACTTGGGTAAAATAGGTCATTGCGGAGCAAACTATGCTTATTAAGCCATTTTGGATCTAGCTAAGCTAATTATAGGCCATTTAATACCTAAGTTAGGGGGAATAGGTCATCTTGGAGCTAAGTTAGCCTTATTATGTCATTTCGAGGATAATTAGCTAAGTATATGTCATTTTGGAGCTAATTATGTCAATTCAAGGATAATTAGCTAAGTACAGGTCATGCTTTATTAAATAGACCATTTTGGAGCTAATTAAGCTAATTATGTCATTTAGGTGGAAGCCTAGCTAACTATAGGTCATTTCGGAGCTAACTTGGGTAAAATAGGTCATTCCGGAGCAAACTATGCTTATTAAGCCATTTTGGATCTAGCTAAGCTAATTATAGGCCATTTAATACCTAAATTAGGGGGAATAGGCCATCTAGGAGCTAAGTTAGCCTTATTATGTCATTTAGGAGAGAACTTAGCTAACTATAGGTCATTTATTATTAAATAGGTCATTTTGGAACTAACTAAGCTAATTATGTCATTTAGGTGGAAGCCTAGCTAACTATATGTCGTTTTGGAGCTAACTTCGGTTAAATATGTCATTTTAGAGGATAAATAGCTAAGAATGCCTTTTTGGAGCTAATTATGTCATCTCGAGGAGAATTAGCTAAGTATAGGTCATGTTTTATTAAATAGACCATTTTGGAGCTAACTAAGCTAATTATGTCATTTAGGTGGAAGCCTAGCTAACTATAGGTCATTTTCGAGCTAACTTGGGTAAAAGAGGTCATTCCGGAGCAAACTATGCTTATTAAGCAATTTTGGATCTAGCTAAGCTAATTATAGGCCATTTAATACCTAAGTTAGCGGGAATAGGTCATCTTCGAGCTAAGTTAGCCTTATTATGTCATTTAGTAGAGAACTTAGCTAGCTATAGGTCATTTATTATTAAATAGGACATTTTGGACCTAACTAAGCTAATTATGTCATTTAGGTGGAAGCCTAGCTAACTATATGTCGTTTCGGAGCTAACTTGGGTTAAATATGTCATTTTAGAGGATAATTAGCTAAGAATGCCTTTTTGGAGCTAATTATGTCATCTCGAGGATAATTAGCTAAGTATAGCTCATGCTTTATTAAATAGACCATTTTGGAGCTAACTAAGCTAATTATGTCATTTAGGTGGAAGCCTAGCTAACTGTGGGTCATTTTGGAGCTAACTTGGGTAAAATAGGTCATTCCGGAGAAAACTATGCTTATTAAGCCATTTAGGATCTAGCTAAGCTAATTATAGGCCATTTAATACCTAAGTTAGGGGGAATAGGTCATCTTGGAGCTAAGTTAGCCTTATTATGTCATTTCGAAGATAATTAGCTAAGTATATGTCATTTTAGAGCTAATTATGTCATTTTGAGGATAATTAGCTAAGTATATGTCATGTTTTATTAAATAGACCATTTTGGAGCTAACTAAGCTAATTATGTCATATAGGTGGAAGCCTAGCTAACTATAGGTCATTTCGGAGCTAACATGGGTAAAATAGGTCATCCCGGAGCAAACTATGCTTATTAAGCCATTTTGGATCTGGCTAAGCTAATTATATACCATTTAATACCTAAGTTAGGGGAAATAGGTGATCTTGGAGCTAAGTTAGCCTTATTATGTCATTTAGGAGAGAACTTAGCTAACTATAGGTCATTTATTATTAAATAGGTCATTTTGGAGCTAACTAAGCTAATTATGTCATTTAGGTGGAAGCCTAGCTAACTATATGTCGTTTCGGAGCTAACTTGGGTTAAATATGTCATTTTAGAGGATAATTAGCTAAGAATGCCTTTTTGGAGCTAATTATGTCATCTCGAGGATAATTAGCTAAGTATAGGTCATGCTTTATTAAATAGGTCATTCCGGAGAAAACTATGTTTATTAAGCCATTACTAAAACACTAGAAGAGAACTTAGCTAAGTATATGTAATTTTTATTAAAACACTAGAAATAACATACCATTATCGTCATCACGGCGGTGAAGCACGGTGGCTCTGGCTTGTTTCACCTCGAGAAGGCTGCCCTCGAGAAGGCTCCACTGTAGAAGGGTCGTGCGACGCGTGACGGGAGATATTCTGCACCAAACATCGTTTGCAATGTGTCGTTAGCATGAGGACACTCTTAAGATCACTGCACTGAAATGAAACTCACCGTCCCCGCCATGTTAATGACTGGCATCGCTGGAGGGACTTGGCCGGTCTTCTCGCACATAGACTGTACATTTGGTTTCGACAAGTCAAACTTTTTAGTTATTAATGAAACGGACATTAAAATGCAAGCTTTGAAATAATATGAAGAAGAAACTTACCATGAAGAGCTCATATATGGCCGTGTTAGACGCATCATTCGGTGCCCTCTCCGCCTCCACCAATGCAGTCATCCTCTACTCCAGCTCCCTCATCTCCTTATCCTTCTCCGCCATAACCGCCTGCATTGCCTCTCTCTCTTTCAGAATAGCATCTTGCAACACAACTCATTGTTAGCATTGTAATCATATTGGTTCCAACGCACAACATAATGCGGAAAGATAGATGAGTCCATTAAACTAACCTCGATGGCGAGCTCGACTGGCCGTGGACGAGGTGTTATCTCCGGACAGGAGCTCGTTTGGCGTGCCTTTATCTGCCGGAGAGTGCTAGGACAACGTATAAGGCCGTCTCCAATGGCGATCGAGCCATGGGGCCTCCCGTTGCCAGCTATCATCACCAGCTCTGGATCAATAGGCCCCTCGCTCGGGTTAAAGTCCTCGCCTTTCCTCGCCTTCCCGTGAACTGTGTACTTCACGAGCTTGTGGTGGGAGGAGATGTTGGTGAAGTTTTCTGGATGCTAGAGGTCAGACTCAGAGAATGCCTTGACCTTCTTGTACGAGGCAGTATGGGCCATCGCATACAGGTCGTACATCTGTGGCACCTCCGTCTTATTGTGACGCGCCTAAAAGAGAGAGAGAGGAAAATTGTATTAGTAAAGGGCTCAAGATAGCATTAAGAATGAATTGCATGAGGCATGAAGCAAACCACATACCCAGTTCTCGCCAAATTGGATTAAGTTGATGCTCCCTTGATGGTCTGGCACACCAACCACTTCGCCACGCCTCTCCTTGGTGTTCTTGTGGCTGGCCTCCCACGTTTCGGAGCACCACTGATCCACCAAGGCCTCCCAACAATCCATCTTATCCACACACCATCTCGGGGGCACCTAAGTTAATAAAGAGAAATTTAAGCCTGTAAGAACCAAATCAAGGAAACTAACTACAAAGCCTTAATAATATGTAATTACCTTCATGTAATGCTCCTTCTCCATCTTAGAATCACGGCACTTCGCCTTGTCCTTCCTAATACGCCGCATGGCATTGTAGTCTCGAACAGCCTACACCCGAGCCTCGTGCCGAAAGTTTTGAAGTAGGCGGCGACATTTGGTTTCGATAACCTTTGCCGCGTCCTCCTCGTATCCCTCCTCACACCTGGAGTAGGTCTGGAAACGAGACAACACCGATTAGTACAATAACTAGCTATGGTTAATTTATAATTGTGTGAAGGAGAAATTACCCAGAACTGTCGGATCACCATGTCGGCCCTCGTGTGGCACAAAACACTGTCGATCTCTGAGACATCTCCATCGTATCTACTTTTCCAAACTCTTTTGCCCTTGTTTTGGACTCTAATTTGCATCATTTGAATGGAACTAACCTAGACTGACGTTGTTTTCAGCAGAATTGCCTTGGTCTTGTTTTTGTGCAGAAATGAAAGTTCTCGGAACGTCGTGAAAATTTACGAAGAATATTTCTGGAAAATATAAAAAATACCTGCGCAAAGATCCACTAGAGGGGATGGGCCAGTGGGCCACAAGCCCTGTAGCCCCCCTGGTGGCGGCTAGCAAGCTTCTGGGGCCCACGTGGCTCTGCTGCCCCCAAACTCAGCTCTATAAATTCACTTTCGTCCCAGACAAAATCAGAAGAGAAGATTTTGTCGCGTTTGCGATACAGAGGCGCCGCCACATCCTGTTCTTCATCTGGAGGGCAGATCTGGAGTCCGTTTCGGGCTCCGGAGAGGGGAAATCGTCGCCATCGTCATCATTAACCTTCTTCCCTCTCCAATTCCATGAAGCTCTTCATCGTTCGTGAGTAATCTATTCATAGGCTCGCTGGGCGGTGATGAGTAGGATGAGATCTACCATGTAATCGAGTTAGTTTTAACGGGGATTGATCCCTAGTATCCACTATGTACTAAGATTGATGTTGCTACTACTTTGCCATGCTTAATGCTTGTCACTAGGGCCCGAGTGCCATGATTTCAGATCTGAAATTATTATGTTGTCACCAATATATGTGTGTTTTAGATCCGATCTTGCAAGTTGTAGTTACCTACTATGTGTTATGACCCGGCAACCCCGGAGTGACAATAACCGGAACCACTCCCGGTGATGACCATAGTTTGAGGAGTTCATGTGTTCACCAAGTGCTAATGCGTTGTTCCGGTTCTTTATTAAAAGTAGAACCTTAATATCCCGTATTATCCTTTTGGACCCCGCTGCCACTGGAGGGATGGACAATAGATGTCATGCAAGTTCTTTTCCCTAAGCACGTATGACTACACACGGAATGCATGCCTACATCACATTGACGAACGGGAGCTAGCCACATATCTCTCTGTGTTATAATTGTTGCATGATGAATATCATCCAAACGAATCACCGAGCCATTGCCTATGAGTTTGTCCCACTCCTGTTGTTACTTGTTTTGCTTTGCTGCTATTACTTGTTTTGCTCTGCTGCTAGTGCTGCTACTTGCTACTGTTGGTACTTGCTACTGCTATCACTACTGTTGTTCCTTGCCACTTCTGTTACTCGTTACACTGCTACTACCTGCTACAATAATTTTTTTCTCACGCTGTTGACGGGAAAGAATATTTTCCGTCCATGGTCAACTTCTGGCGCCATTGATACAACCGTTAGGAATAGTCTGCCGTCAACAGATTGTTTCTGGCACCGTTGCTATCATACTACTTTGCTACTGATACTTTTCTTGCACATACTAATATTTCAGGTGCGGTTGAATCTGACACATTCAGCTGCTAATACTTGAGAGTACCCTTTCACTTCCTGTCGGGCGAACCAACAAATTTGGGTTGAATACTCTACCCTTGAAAACTGCCGCGAACCCACGCACTGGTGGGCCATTGCAAGACAATTGCTAATTGTTGAGCAACTGGGAGGAGTTCTGGCTCTGTTGCCGCAGAGGCATCAAGTCAGGGACACGTCAATAGCATTACTCTAGTGCCATTGACGGGGACTGCTAATAGCAGCTTTTTTCTGGCGTCGTTGCCACGGAAGGGATAGCTATATTCTCTGAGTCACTTGGGATTTATATCTGCTGATCACTATGAAGAGTCTGAAAGATCCAAAAACCAAAGTCTTTCCTTCAACTACGAGGGGAGGTAAGGAACTGCCATCTAGCTTTGCACTTGATTCACGTTCAGTTATGAGTAAGTTTGCGACACCACATCCTACTAGAAATCTTGATATGTCGCCTGTGCTTGATGATGCTTATGATGTTATGCCTGATACTGCTAGAGATATACTGCTAGAGATGCTATGCCTGATACTACTAGAGATGTTATGCCTGATACTACTAGAGAGCTATGCCTGATACTGCTAGAGATGCTATGACTGATACTGCTATAGATGCTATGCCTGATACTGCTAGAGATGATATGCCTGATACTGCTAGAGATGTTATGCCTGATACTGCTTTGTCTGATGATGCTAGAGATGCTATTTTCCCTGATGATGCTATGCTTGATACTTCTAGAGATACTACTTTGTCTGATGTGCCACTAGGGGTGTTCTTGATGCTCATACTACTGGAGTTACTGCCAATGCTCGTGATGCTTCTGAAACTGCCGATACTATTGAGATAGAACCTGCTTTTGCTCCTGCTAGATCTAGCTCTCCTAGATATGAATTGCCTGATATACCTGAGGGTTACGTTATGGAGGGAGAGATAGCTGAGGATTTTCTTGCGTGTAAGGATGCCTATGACGCTGAGAAATTACTTCTCAAGTGGAAGGAAAAATCTCTGAAAGCTAGGATGAAATACGACCCGAAGTTTGCCACTTCACCTATCTTTATCACCGATAAGGATTATGAATTCTTTGTCGACCCTGAGATAATCTCTCTAGTAGAATATGATCCTTTCCACGGTTATGAGTCTGAGACGGTCGTAGCCCATCTTACCAAACTACACGATATAGCCACCCTTTTCACTAGTGAGGAGAAGATCCGCCACTACTATATCCTTAAGCTGTTTCCTTTCTTTCTAAAGGATGACGCTAAATCCTGGTTCACTTATCTTGCTCCTGGATGTGTGAGTAGTCCCCAGGATATGGTCTATTACTTCTGTGTGAAATATTTCCCTGCCCATAAGAAGCAAGCTGCCTTGCAGGAAATATACAACTTTGCTCAACTCAAAGAAGAGAGTCTCCCACAAGCTTGGGGGAGGCTCATCCAGCTACAGAATGCTTTTCTGATCACCCTCTTAAGAAGAACGAGATACTTGATATCTTCTATAACAGACTTACCGATGCTTCTAGAGACCACCTAGATAGTTGTGCCGGTTGTGTTTTAGGGAACGAACTATAGAACAAGCTGAGATCCTACTGAATAACATCTTGATCAACAATAATGCTTGGACTATTCCCGAACCACCTCCTAAGCCAACTCCGAAGAAAAGATGTATTCTATTCCTCAGCCCCGAAGATATGCAAGAAGCCAAGAAATCTATGCAAGAGAAAGGCATTAGATCTGAAGATGTCAAAAATCTACCACCTATCGAAGAGATCCATGGTCTCGATAACCCGATACAGGTAGTGGAAGTAAATTCTTTGCGTACATTTGATGAGAGTGATATTCCTTTTGATAAACCTACTAGCCTATTCTTTGATGAATTTGACAACTTTGTTGCCAAACAACAGAGTTCCAATGATTATGTTAGCAGACATTTGGAACAGAGTACCCGTATGCTTAGTCATTTAAGTGCTTGTGTAGACAGAAATGTCAATGATCTGAAGCTTCTTAGTAGACATGCCTCTATGATTACTACTCAGGTAGAACAAGTACTTAAAGCTCAGAATGACCTGCTCAATGAATTAAATGACAACTCTGTCAGAGTCATTACTAGAGGAGGCAAAATGACTCAGGAACCTTTGTATCCTGAAGGTCATCCTAAGAGAATTGATCAAGATTCTCAAGGAATTAATGCTGATACACCCAGTCATCCTATGGAGAAGAAGAAGGATGATAGAAACATGCATGTTAGTTTACCAAATACTATCAAACCTGAAGTACCAAATCATATTTCTGCGTCTAATGCAGAAACACAATCTGGTGATGAACATGAACCTGGTGACAATATGGACAGCGATGTTCATAATGATGCTCAACCTAGCAATGATAAGGATGTGGAGATTGAACCTACGGTTAATCCTGATAACCCACAACCTAAGAGATACGATAAGAATGACTTCACTCCTAGGAAGCATGGTAAAGAAAGAGAGCCATGGGTTCAGAGACCTACGCCCTTTCCTCCTAAGCCATCCAAGAAAAAGGATGATGAGGATTTTGAGCGCTTTATTGAAATGATAAGACCCGTCTTTCTGCAGATGCGGTTAGTTGATATGCTCAAAATGTCTCCATATGCCAAGTACATGAAAGATATCGTGACCAATAAACGGAATATACCAGATCTTGAGATCTCCACCATGCTTGCCAATTACACTTTCAAAGGTGGAACTTCTAAGAAACTTGGTGATCCCGGAGTGCCCACTATACCTTGCTCCATTAACAGAAACTACGTAAGAACTGCCTTATGTGACCTTGGAGCCGGAGTTAGTGTTATGCCTCTCTCTCTTTATCGTAGAGTTGAACTGGATAAGTTGACACCCACTGAAATTTCTCTGCAAATGGCCGACAAATCAACTGCTTTCCCTATCGGCATTTGCGAGGATGTGCCTGTTGTGGATGCTAATACCACCATCTTAACAGACTTTGTTATCTTGGATATTCCCGAGGACGATGCCATCGTTGTCATCCTCGGAAGACCCTTTTTAAACACTGCAGGGGTTGTTATAGATTGCTACAAAGGCAATGTCACTTTCCATGTCAACGGTAATGAGCATACATTGCACTTTCCGAAGAAACGATATCAAGTACATTGCATCAATGCTATCGAAAAAACTTCATCGATTCTTATTGGGAGCTTTGAATGCCCTATTCCTCGTGTCAAGATGAAGTATGATTTGCTTGTTCTGGAGATACATATCCCCATTGAGGTGACTTAGTGGCTATTCGACAATTCTCCGTTTCCTCTTGCGATTTGAAAAGGTTTTGTCATGAGGATTTGATCAACCCCATTGACGGATTTCTTTCGATGACCATGAAATGGATGAATCAAAGAGTAACATACCTCTGCTTTAAGCTTTCACTTTCAGTTGCTTAGAAGAAAAATGATAGGTTCAGTTTAGTTTTTCATGTTTTCTGTTTTAGCGTCCCGGAGAAAAATACCCCGAAAATAAAAGTTCTCCGATGGTCCTAAAAATCCAGTATGATTTTTTCTGGAATATTTGAAAAATACTGGGACTGAGATCTGGCCACGGCAAGCAAGCTTGTGGGGCCCACAGGGACCCCTCCACTCATTCCAGCTCCCATCCTCTTCCTCTACCTCCAGGAAAAATTATTTCGCAGCTCAAACCCGTGTTCTTGCTCATTTGGCTGTGATTTTCGATCTCCTTGCTCAAAGCACCATTCTCCGAACCGTTTTGGGGAAATTACTCCTTGGTAAGTGACTCCTCCATTGGTCCAATTAGTTTTTCCTCTAGTGCTTTATCCTTCGCGTATTCTTGCTACCTTGGTGATCCTGTTCTTAAGCTTTAAATGATGATTTTAGCTGGTCCCAAGTAGTTTTAGCGTGTGATACGGTCTCTAGACACTAGTAGGAGTAGTTGCTACAAGGTGTGGTTGGTCTTTATTCACTTCTCTCTTGAAGTTTAAAATTTCAGCAAAAAGAAATTATGTTCAGGAGGAAGTTTCATGGTGGTTCCTCAAGTAAGAAGGGTCCCCGTCTTTCTATTCGGGAGCCCGATCCTTATCAACTAAGGGACACACCGGTACAACCATGTGAATGGCCTTCCGATGAGTTCATGATCGAAGCAGGCTTCAAGGATGAGTTTGATACACTTGTCCGCAATGCCGGGTTAGAAGAATTTCTCTCAGATAAATGTGAACAGTATGCTTTGCTCACTGCCTCTTTCGTGCGTAGATTTAAATTTTCAGTTGGCCGCGACTCATCCATACTGTTTGATCTGTATGATAAATCCTACGCCATGGATTCGGAGGATTTTAACAGAATTTGCAAAATACCAGATGGGGGTAATCTTAAAGATCCTGCTAAATCTTTGGTTAGAGATTCTTTTTCTCTAGTATATCTGTTGGAGAAACTAGAGACATCACGCAAGCTACCATAGGAAGCATTCATTTCCCTGCCTTGCACTACTTTGCCCTCTTCATAGGTAGATGCATTAACGGTAAGGTTGAACATTGTCACCTATGCGCATCCGACCTTAGTATCCTCAAGAGCGCAGTTACGGGTGACAAAAGCTTCAACATGGGAGATATTATAGCAAGGAGGTTGAATAAGAACGCTATTGAGGGGGGTTTCTTTGGCGGCATCTATGCCACTCGCATAGCAAATTTTCTTGGAGTACCCATCCGCGCAGGAGATCCCCCGCTCCATACAGCTTTCCTTGACCGCGTCGCTATGACACGCTACCACTTCCTTGAGAGGGATGATAAATCCCTCCTATACCGATTGATATTTAACCGGCAGCGTGTCTTCCATATTACCCTTCCTACTCCTTCTTTCTTTGACTTTCAGGTAAAACGTAGATACTACATAACCATAGGAGAGGCAGAGGAGTTTGAGAGGGAGGCGACGGCTGCTCGTCTTCGTGAGGCAGCTATTCAGGTAGTGGCTGCAGCGCTCTCGTATAACCCCGATTATGATTTTGGGTTTCAACATGACCGTCCTTGGGAGTAGACCAAGCTAGGTCAAAAGCCTAAGCTTGGGGGAGTACGTGTTCTCGCCGACCTTACATTCATGCTTATGCTTTCACTTTGTTCGTCGGTGTTCACACTTTGCCACTGTATTATCCATTGCTAGTTTACTTTCGTTTTCTTGTTTTCTTGTTTCGTGTCCTTTTGAGAAAACTCAAAAAGTTTTTTCCTTTCTTCTTTTTGCTTGTTGGGAGCTTTCCCGTGTAAATAGTTTTCTTTTTCTTTGGGTCAAGGTAGAAGATATTGGTTACAATGTTTAGTGTCTCTTGCATGCATACCTATTTAGCTTTCAAAGAGCCATATTACTTTGTCTTCTCCTTTGTGTTTGCCTGCAGATTCAGCTTAGTCCAATGCACGAGCACTCTTATTATTGTTCACATCGTTCGATAGTGCAAGTGAAAGGCAATAATGATGATATATGATGAAGTGACTGAGACTGTAAAAGCTGGTATGAACTCTATCTATTTTGTTTTTGTAAATATGACTAGCTTGTCATCCCAGATTCAGCTTTGTTGTGAGAGAACCATGTTTGCAATGACAACTTAGAGATCATAGTTTCTGATGCCATGATTATTTAGCTAGGAGCTTATAATGGTTTGTCTTGAATGCCAACATAGATTTTGAGATGACTATGATGTAGTATGATAGGATGGTATTCTCCTTTGAATGATTCAAGTGGCTTTACTTGGCGCATGTTCATGCATGTAGTTGAAACAAACTCAACATAGCCTCTCTGATGTTCGTGTTCATGGCGATTTATATCCTGTTCATGCTTGCACTCCATGTTAGTCAAACTCATTGCATCTTGATGACTGTTGTCGCTCTCTAGCTGGTCGCTTCCCAGTCTTTTGCTAGCCTTCACTTGTATTAAGCGGAATACTCCTTGTGCATCCACTTCCATAAACCCAAAAAAAATTCCATGAGAGTCCACCATACCTACCTATTTGCGGTATCTACCTGCCGTTCCAAGTAAATTTGCATGTGCCATTCTCTAAACCTTCAAGAAATAATCTGTTTTGCATGCCTGAACCACTCATGTGGTGACAGGGGCTATTGATATCTTCCATGTTAGGCGTGTTATCCTCGACATGTGTTTATTCACTGTCATTCACGAGAAAGGGGCTGGTAATTGGAATGCCCAGTTCCACGCTTAATTCGAAAACATAACTGTAAAACAAGACTCCCCCTGGATTGATGTTAGTATGGACGGTACCCGAGGATTCGGCTCGCCATGGAGTGTGATTGATTGGTGGTGGGGGAGTTAAAACTTTACTTTTCTGTTTGGGAACCGCCTATAGCATGAGTAGCGTGGAAGATATTGAGAACTCTTGGTCATTGCATTGACAATGAAAGCATGCCACCCAAAATTATTATCTCTATTTTCAAAGCTTGAGCTCTGGCACCTCTGCAAATCAATGCTTCCCTCTGCGAAGGGCCTGTCTATTTATTTTCCTATTGATTCATCCTCCTCTTGTATAAGCACCAATTAGAGAGCACCTCTGTCATTTTTATGCTTTGCTTTTGATTGATATTGAGTATGACTATGACTGGATCTTCGTTGCTATGAATTACAATGGTTAGTCAGCCCTTGATCTTTGAAAGTGCTCTGCATTTATGTTTTGCGGTCTCAGAAAGAGCTAGCGAGATACCACCTATTCATATTGCTGCATGCTTGTTTTGATTGAATTGTTGGTATCTGAAACTTATTATTATTTGCTTGCTAGCTGATTATGCCATTGATATTAGTTTACCGTGAGACCTTTGTGTCACTTGCTGATGAGGTTAACTTGTGATCTTGCTGAAATTCTGGTTATGAGTGAGACATAGTTGCAACAACAAGATCGAACAGAGTTTGTCAAAGTTTTTCTTTCTCTTTCAGTTTGTCAACTGAGTTGCTTGAGGACAAGCAAGGTTTTAAGCTTGGGGGAGTTCATACGTCTCCATCGTATCTACTTTTCCAAACTCTTTTGCCCTTGTTTTGGACTCTAATTTGCTTGATTTGAATGGAACTAACCTGGACTAACGCTGTTTTCAACAGAATTGCCTTGGTGTTGTTTTTGTGCAGAAATGAAAGTTCTCGGAACGTCCTAAAAATTTACGAAGAATATTTCTGGAAAATATGAAAAATACCTGCGCAAAGAACCACCGGAGGGGATGGGCCAGTCGGCCACAAGCCCTGTAGCCCGCCTGGTGGCGGCTAGCAAGCTTGTGGGGACCACGTGGCTCTGCCGCCCCCAAACTCAGCTCTATAAATTCACTTTCATCCTAGAAAAAAATCAGAAGAGAAGATTTCGTCGCGTTTGCGATACAGAGGCGCCGCCACATCCTGTTCTTCATCTGGAGGGCAGATCTGGAGTCCGTTTTGGGCTCCGAAGAGGGGAAATCGTCGCCATCGTCATCCTCAACCTTCTTCCCTCTCCAATTCCATGAAGCTCTTCATCGTTCGTGAGTAATCTATTCGTAGGCTCGCTGGGCGGTGATGAGTAGGATGAGATCTACCATGTAATCGAGTTTGTTTTGACGGGGATTGATCCCTAGTATCCACTATGTTTTGAGATTGATGTTGCTACTACTTTGCCATGCTTAATGCTTGTCACTAGGGACCAAGTGCCATGATTTCAGATCTGAAATTATTATGTTGTCACCAATATATGTGTGTTTTAGATCCGATCTGGCAAGTTGTAGTTACCTACTATGTGTTATCACCTGGCAACCCTGGAGTGACAATAACCGGAACCACTCCCGGTGATGACCATAGTTTGAGGAGTTCATGTGTTCACCAAGTGCTAATGCGTTGTTCTGGTTCTTTATTAAAAGGAGAACCTTAATATCCCGTTGTATCCTTTTGGACCCCGCTGCCACGGGAGGGATGGACAATAGATGTCATGCAAGTTCTTTTCCCTAAGCACGTATGACTACACACGGAATGCATGCCTACATCACATTGACGAACGGGAGCTAGCCACATATCTCTCTGTGTTATAACTGTTGCATGATGAGTATCATCCAAACGAATCACCGACCCATGGCCTACGAGTTTGTCCCACTTCTGTTGTTACTTGTTTTGCTTTGCTGTTGTTACTTGTTTTGCTCTGGTGCTACTGCTGCTACTTGCTACTGTTGCTACTTGCTACTGCTGTCACTACTGTTGTTCCTTGCCACTGTTGTTACCCGTCACACTACTACTACCTGCTACAATAATTTTTTTCTCGCGCCATTGACAGGAAATAATATTTTCCATCCATGGTCAACTTCTGGCGCCATTGATACAACCGTTAGGAATAGTCTGCCGTCAACAGATCATTTCTGGCACCGTTGCTATCATACTACCGTGCTACTGATACTTTGCTTGCAGATACTAATCTTTCAGTCGCGGTTGAATCTGACACATTCAGCTGCTAATACTTGAGAGTATCCTTTCACTTCCTGTCGGGCGAACCAACAAATTTGGGTTGAATACTCTACCCTTGAAAACTGCCTCGAACCCACGCGTTGGTGGGCCATTGCAAGACAATTGCTAATTGTTGAGCAACTGGGAGCAGTTCTGGCTCTGTTGCCGCGGAGGCATCAAGTCAGGGACACGTCAACAACATTTCTCTAGTGCCGTTGACGGGGACTGCTAGTAGCAATCTCCACCTCCTGTGGGGCCGGGGAACCCAAGTAGTGTTCCCAGGTCATTCCTACCTCTCGCTCCCGACCAGGCAACGTAACAAACCCTCGGAAGTTTTTACGGAAGCACACCAAGGACGCTATTGGGCTTGCGGACGGCCTTGGCAACAATCCAACCCCTACGGTATGACAAATTAAAGCCAAAACATTAGATATTTGAGAAAACGTGAAGGCAAAAGGTTAAATAAGAGTAAATTAACTTACTTGTCCCCATTTGGCCTAATCAACTACCTCTGCTCGGGGGTCGCCGGCACGAGCGGGAGCCCCGAACTACCACGCCGGTAGACGGTAGCCCCCTCACCCAGCTCCTCGTCGCTACCAGCATGGACACATGGCTCAGCCCAGGTATCCCACTTGGTCTCTGGGAACGTACCCTCATCCCTACTTTGCTCCGGAGGTGCCTGGAACGAAGCCTCTGGGACACGAGTCTCGGGGGTCGAAGGCTCGTCGACCTCAGGCTTGTCGAGCCAAGGTTCGTGAACCGGAGACCATGTAGCCTCCACCTCAGACGAATCTACCCTAGAAGTCATGTTCTCAGGTGAAACAGCTTGGGGTGGTGGCGGAGACTGTGTAGCCTCTACCTCAGAAGGCGTGGCAGCCACCGCCCTACCTCTCCCGCGGCCACGTGTACCTTTAGTACAACATAAATACCAACATGAGTAATAAAATGTATATAAATACCAATATGCATACAACATGAGTACAACATAAATACCAACATGAATACAACATGTACCTTTAGTACCTCTCGGCTTCGCGGGGGGTCGACCTCCTCTCACGGGGGCGCTCCTTGCAGAGTAGAGAGCAACACTCTCCGAAGAGCCGAGGCGGGAATGGAAGTACCCATCCCACCACCCGCCGACGAAGAAGGAGCCGCGGAGTGCTTTTGACCCTTTCCCACCATCTTTCAACACCTGTCATGACAAAGAGTTAATGAAATTAGTACAACATAAATACCAACATGAGTAATAAAATGTATATAATTTAAGTGTATCATCTTCATAAATACCAACATGACTAATAAAAATTGAATACCTAACATGAACTCAAAATTTATATATAGTATAATAGTTGAATACCTGGCATGAACTAATAACAATCGTGCTCGTCTACATATGCTTCGGGGTCAATAAATGCATCATGATCATCACTCTCATCAATAAATGCATCATCATCATCACTCTCAGGAAGAACTTGTGGAAGGCCACCATTATGTAATCGGTCAAGAAGTGACAGGTCATCCGCAGCAGTAACCTCTTCTTCTTCCAACTCTTCCTATTCGGGCTCAGGGGTTAAGACGGATTCACCGAGCTGTCTACTTCAATGTTCTGGGGTGAAGTAGAGCGGTTCTTGAAACGTTTCTTGGACATACATGTTTCTTGGAACAATTCTCCTTCATATGTGTCTGGGTTAATGTGAGGTTCGTAATCCTCTTCATTGAGGGTAGGTGGTCTAAAATGTGGTGGCACTTCATAAACGACATCCCAACCTTTGAGATTTGGATCAGTTTGGCAGTCCCACGGTAGATAAAAAACTTGGGTCACCTCTTGAGCCGTAATATAGACATCGGGAACATCTAAGTGGGTGTTTTGGTTGATTTCGACTAGTCCTATATGTTCATGAGTCCTTCTAGTCTCCCTCGGCTCAAACCAATAACATTTGAAGACTACGACGGTCGATGGGTTTTCATCATAGAATAGAAGTTCATAAATTGCTTCAACTCTTCCATAATACTCAGTGCCTCCTTCGCCGATAGCAGAGACAGAACAATTTGTAGTCTTTAGGTCGGGCATAGATAGCTCTTTGCCAAAGGTACGAAAGTGATACCTGTTGATGTTGTATTTGTCAAATGAACGGACCTTATAGTCAAAACTATTAGCGACTTGTCTCAACTCGGTGTCCATAGACTCTGCATCAACCTACAAGTTTAATACGAAAGAATGGATGCATTAGCCGCAAATTATACCAAGAAATCAAATGGGCCATTAATGGTAATTAATTACCCTTTGTTTGAACCAAGAGATGAAACCGGGATAGTCGCCTCCATGCTCTGCGAGAAGCTCATACTCTTTGACGGAATCCTTTTCGATGACCGCTCCATCCGAGAATTCGGCGATGTATGGACTATATCAAATATCCAGGAATAAGAGTAGTTCAAAGCAATTAGAAGTTGCGGAATAATAATTTACCAAGAACATACTCGATGTACGGCCGCACTTCTGTTAGGTTGGTGAAGATATACAGTGAAATGGTCCACCATTCTTCGACATCCAACGATTTCCCTTTCGAAGCACCGGATGGTGCGAGCTTACCTTTGAATAGGCTGAAGTTGGATCGAACTTTTTTTGGATCACCATCATTGTACCGAGGCTTCGGGTTATGCAAATGATGATTTTTCGCTTCGTAGTGTGCTGTCATGAAGTTTGACGCCTCCTCAGTAATGAATTCCTCGACCATTGATGCTTCAATTCTACGTTTATTTTTACACTTAGCTCGAAGCGTCTTCTGCATCCTCTCAGTTGAGTAGCACCATCGATTTTGAACGGGCCCCCCCATTCTTGCCTCGGTCAGGAGATGCAAAATCAAATGTTGCATTGGATTAAAGAAGCCCGGTGGAAAGATCTTTTCTAATTTGCAGATCAACTCCGCCGCAAACTCTTCCATTTCATCTAGCACACCAGGCGATAGTTCTTTTGCACAAAGAGAATGGAAGAAATAGCTTAGCTCTGCCAGTACTAGCCATTCATCCTCAGGGATAAAGCCACGCAACATCACCGGCATTACCCGCTCAATCCATATGTGCCAATCATGACTCTTGAGACGAAATATTTTCAATTTCACAAGACTCGCTCCCCTCTCTAGATTCGCAGCATACCCATCGGGGAACATCAACCGCATTTTCACCCACAATAGCATTTCCCTCATAGCTGGCCTTTCAAGATTGAACCATGCCTTTGGCTTCGCTATGCTTTGCTTTCCTTTCTGTTGTCGCAAGTTTTGCAACAGTCTATCACGTAGAGCCTCCAGGTCGATTCTAGCCTTAGGATTATCTTTTGACTTCCCCTCTATGCCGAGCAATGTACCAAAAATGGCCTCCGCAATATTCTTTTCAGTGTGCATCACGTTGATGTTGTGTGGACAAAGGAGGTCTCTGAGGTAAGGCAGATCCCATAAGCATGACTTGTGAGTCCAGGCGTGTTCCGTAATATACCCTTTGAAGTATCCTGGACGCAAAGGATCAGGCTCGAGAGCGTTTAACTGATCAAGGGTCTGTTGGCCTGTCAACACAGCTGGTGAAGTGTTTTTGACAACTCTACCTTAAGCGGCTGCATGTACACATTCATATTCTTCCCCGGATAGTTGGGCCTTGGAATTATCAACGTCAGGAAAATGTTCTTCCTTTTCATAATCTCTCCGGGTGGCAAATTTTGTGGAATGACAAATACAGGCCAACAACTGTATTGTGCTGCCGTAATATCATAAACATTGAACCCATCCGTGCTGATGGCAACTCTAGGTTGCCTTGGATCTTCCGATTAATCCTTATGTAATGCATCGAAGTGCCTCCACGCAAAACCATCTGAAGTGTGTACCAGCATCTTGTTCCCATCCGCATCTAGTTCGGTTCTTTTGCCCAATTTGTGCCATGCCATCTGTCTGGCCATCTCTTCGACCATGAAAAGACGTTGAAGTCTTGGTACGATTGGCAGATACCGAAGAACACTAATGGGGATTTTGGTCTGATTCTTCTCACCCATACCTTTGTCTACCACAATATACCTGGAAGAATTGCAAATGGGGCAATAGTTCAAGGCCGCATACTCAAGCCTAAATAAGGCAGATCCATTCTCACAGGCATGTATCTTCTCATAGGGCATCTTAAGTACACGGAGGATTTTCTCTGACTTGTACAGGTTTGCAGGTAGTACATGGCCTTTGGGTAGAAAGTGTCCAAATATCGTCATCATCACGTCGTAGCATTCTCTGCCTAGGTTGAATTGAGCCTTCAGAGCCATTACTTGTGTGATGGCATCCAGCTGACAAAGCTCAGTCTACTCGTGGAGAGGACATTTTGAAGACTCCAACATTTCATAGAAGGCCTTTGCAGATTCCTCCATCTCATCATCCAAATCCCGAGCATCATCAAAGTCTTGCACCATGTATTCAATCCCAGTACCATGCTCGTCGGTGCGACGACGAATCACCTCAGCTCTGGCACGTTGGTCAGACTCACCAAGAAAAGTCCACACCGTATAATTATGCCTAAAACCCCACTTCTCAAGGTGTTTACCCATTTCAAACTCTGTCTGCTTTTTCCAGTTTTCGCAGTTGGGACAGGGGCACCATGTTCTGGCCATTTGCAAATGCGTCTCTCACAAACCCCCTGGTTTTTGTTAACCATTCATGGGCCATGTCTTTCTGACTAGGGTGACCAGTGTACATCCAAGCACGATCACTCATGTTGCCTAGCTACCTATGGGCGCACAAGAAATAAATATATAATTCATCATCTATATTCATACGCTAATCAAGTTTGTCAGTTTTATTACGTCCATGCAACCTACACGCTAATAGGTAAAGAGAGGTCCTAATCCCACCCGAGTATGTGTAGATTAGGTTCCTTTTCCCATGGTCTGCTCCAGATGCAACACAGAATTTTGGCAGCACCTCCCCGCTGTTCTCCTGATACACGTCTCGGCAATAAGCAGAGAGCATGTGTACCTGGAGAACAACATGGAGGCACTGACGAAATTCTGCATCGGATCCAGAGCACAGCATACGGGAAAACAAACCCAATCTACACATACTCAGGCTGTCCATGGATAATGTTGGACAATTCGAAAGGATGGCGGTATAAATATGCAAAGAAATGCATATTTATAGATGTCGCCCTTTCGAACGGGAGACACATACTGGTCACGCATACTCATGATTGAAGAAATCTATAGCTAGCAAGTTTCATCGGCACGCAGACCGGGACAGAGAAAATTAAGGGGGTAGGAGGAGAAGTCATTTGTGCTCACCAACAAACGCAGGGGCGGAGCTCGTCCAATGCACGTGGAGGTCGTCGAACAACTGCACATTGAAATTCACACGATCAACAAAAATATGATGTTTTTATAATTAACATAATTGGAAAATATGTGACCTAATTCATAATTTACAAAACTATGACCCCGTGGGCCTCTCGAAGGCCGAAAAGCACCTTCTCGTTCAATAGTAAGTAGAAGAGGTGTCGGGGGTCGGGGCTTAGTGGCATCGAGGGTCGGTAGTGTCGGGTGTCGGTGGTTGGGAGTCGGGTTAAATGCGTCGATGGTCGGGGGTTAGTGTCATCGGGGTCGAGGGTCACTAGCGTCGGGGGTTGGGGTCTTTTCGATCAACAAGAGGCCAAAGAGGTGTCGGGGGCCCGGGGTTGGGGGTTAGTGGCGTCGGGGGTCGGGGGTAGGGGGTTGGGGGTCGAGGGTCAGTGGCGTCGGGGGTCGGGGGTCAGTGGTGTCGGGCGTCGGGGGTCGGGAGTCAGGGGTCGGGGTCGGGGGTCGGGGGTCAGTGGTGTCGGGCGTCGGGAGTCGGAGGTCGGGGGTCAGTGGTGTCGGGCATCGGGGGTCGGGAGTCGGGTGTCAGTGGCGTCGGCGGTCGGGGGTTGGTGGCATCGGGCGTTGGGGGTTGGTGGCGTCGGGCGTCGGGGGTCGGGAGTCGGGTGTCGGGGGTCGGGGGTCAGTGATGTCGGGCGTCGGGGGTCGGGAGTCGGGTGTAAGTGGCGTCGGGGGTCGGGGTCGAGGGTCGGGGTTGGTGGCGTCGGGGATTGGTGGCGTCGGGCGTCGGGTGTCGTGGGCGGGGGGTCGAGGGTCGGAGTCCTCTTCTTTCTTCTTCTCCTCTCTCCTCTTTTTCTTCTTCTTCTTCTTCTTCTTCTTCTCCTCCTCCTCCTCCTCCTCCTCCTCCTCTAACAGTAACCTAATTAACACTAAACTAATAGTAACATAATTAACCTAAACTAACAATAACCTAATTAACACTAAACTAATAGTAACCTAATTAACCTAAACTAACATTAACCTAATTAACACTGAAAGTAACCTAAACTAACATATGCAATACAATGAAAGAAAATGAACTCAACAAAAAAATGAACTCACCAATGAGGGAGGAGGGCCGCGGGGAGGGGGTCGCCGCGGGGAGGGGAGGAGGGCCGCGGGGAGGGGGTCGCCGCGGGGAGGGGAGGAGGGCCGCGGGGAGGGGGTCGCCGTGGGGAGGGGGTGGCCGCGGGGAGGGGGTGGCCGCGGGGAGGGGCTGGGGTGGCCGCGGGGAGGGGGTCGCCTTGGGGAGGGGGTCGCCGCAGGGAGGGGTCGCCGGTGGGAGCGAGGCGGGGCAGCGGCGGGGGCGAGAGAGGTGAGGGGGAGAGAGAGACAGTGTGGGGGGAGAGAGACAGTGAGCGCGAGAGGGAGTAGACGGCCGTTATATGGTCGGCCCCTTTGTCGTCCGCCCCCGACGGCAAAGGTCCCCATGGCGGACAGCAAAGGCCCCCTCATGGCAAAGTTAGCCTTCCGTCGGGGACGGCAGGCATGGGACCCACCCGTCCTCTTTGCCGTTTGCCCTAGGTCTCTTTGCCGTCTGCTGGCAGACGGCAAAGGGCGGACACATGGCAAATAGTATTTTTAACATCAGTTAGCCCTTTGCCGTCTGCCTTGTGTCAACTGACGGCAAAGAGGATCTTTGCCATGAGCCAAGAGACGGCAAAGAACTGGATTCCAGTAGTGATGAGGCTTAAACAAATTTTCAAGATCATAAGAAAAATCATTACCCCAATCATGATCATTACAACAAGTAGTGGACATAGCAAAACTAGCATCCCCAAGCTTAGGGTTTTGCATATTTTTAGCATGATTGTCATTAATAGAATTTATAATGAAATCATTGCAATCATGCTTTTCATTCAAGGAGCCCTCGTGAATCATTTCACAATTTTCTTCATCACGATTTTCAGATTCATGCATCTCAAGCAAAACTCCATAGAGAAAGTCAAGTGCACTCAACTCACTAGCAATTGGTTCCACATAAGTGGATCTCTTAAAGAGATTAGCAAGTGGTTGAGGATCCATATCTCTAGATTTTCAGCAAGCGAAGATGCAAGCATATTGAAGGCACATAGCACACAAGCAAAGGAAAGGCAAACGAAAAATGCAAATATTTTTGTAAATTTTTGTTTTTCAGAAGTGGAGGAGAGGAAAACGAGAGGAAAAAAAGTAAATGCAAGAGATTAGATTGCGACACTTACTTGGATGAGCTTCACTTAGAATAATCCCCGATGATAGAGATTGACACGTTGACGGGACACTATTCTTGACTTGATCCTCCCCGGCAATGGCGCCAGAAATTCTTCTGCTATCTCTTGAGCTTGCGTTGGTTTTTCCCTTGAAGAGGAAAGGGTGATGCAGAACAGAAGCAGTAAGTATTTCCCTCAGTTTTGAGAACCAGGGTATCAATCCAGTAGGAGAATCTAGTCAAGTGTCCAGAGTACCTGCGCAAACACAAACGAGCTTGCACCCAACGCTATAAAGGGGTTGTCAATCCCTTCAAGATTGATTGCAAAGTGAGATCTGAAGGCGGAAAGTGCAATGAAGTAAAAGTGTAAGGCTGAAAATATGGTGTGAAGTAGACCCGAGGGCCATAGTGTTCACTAGAGGCTTCTCTCAAAATAGCAAATATTACGGTGAGTGAACAAATTACTGTCGAGCAACTGATAGAACCACGCAAAGTCATGACATTATCTAAGGCAATGATCATACATATAGGCATCACGTCCGAGACAAGTAGACCGATACTTTCTGCATCTACTACTATTACTCCACACATCGACCGCTATCCAGCATGCATCTAGTGTATTGAGTTCATGACGAACAGAGTAACGCCTTAAGCATGATGACATGATGTAGAGGGATAAACTCAAACCAGTGATGTAAACCCCATCTTTTTACCCTTGATGGCAACAACACAATGCGTGCCTCGCTAACCCTTCTGTCACTGGGTGAGGTCACCGCATGGTATGAACCCAAAACCAAGCACTTCTCCAATTGCAAGAATCATAGATCAAGTTGGCCAAACAAAACCCACAACTCGAAGAGAATTACAAGGATATGAAATCATGCATATAAGAGATCAGAAGAAACTCAAATAAGATTCATAGATAATCTGATCATAAATCCACAATTCATCGGATCTCGACAAGCACACCGCAAAAGAAGATTACATCGGATAGATCTCCATGAAGATCATGGAGAACTTTGTATTGAAGATCCAAGAGAGAGAAGAAGCCATCTAGCTACTAGCTATGGACCCGAAGGTCTATGGTGAACTACTCACGCATCATCAGAGAGGCCATGGTGTTGATGAAGAAGCCCTCCGTATTCGAATCCCCCTCCGAAAGGGCACCAGAACGTGCCTCAGATGGGATCTTGCAGAGACAAAAGCTTGCGGCAGCGGAAAAGTATTTTCGTGGATCTCTCGCGCAGTTTTGGATTTTTTTCAGGAATTTATAGGCGGAAGAGGTAGGGCAGATGAGCCACAGGGGGCCCACAGGCCTGCTAGGCGCGGCCCCCCTGGCCGCGCCTAGGGTCTTGTGGGGTCCCCTGGTGGCCCCTTCCTTGTTTCTCATGTCCCGTGCATATCTTCTGTTCCGGAAAAAATCTTTTCGGAAGTTTTATTCCGTTTGGACACCGTTTAAAATCCTCCTCTGAGAAGGGTCAAAAACACAGAAAAAACAGGAAGTGGCACTTGGCACTAATTTAATAAGTTAGTCCCAAAAAAGATATAAAATGCATACAAAACATCCAAAGTTTGACAAGATAATAGCATGGAACCATCAAAAATTATAGATACGTTGGAGACGTATCACCCCTTGACACAGGTTCTGTCTTTAGCGAAATCTGCATCTGATCATGTTCCCTGTATGGTGACAGTCAACACTTCCATCCCCAAATGTAACCTTTTTCGGTTTGAAAACTATTGGGTGGAGATGGATGGGTTTATGGACTGTGTAAAGAATTCGTGGAAGATCCCTTTCAGGAAAGGTCACATCACTGCCATCATCATGGATAAGTGTAAGCACCTAAGGCAGGCTCTGAAGAGAAGGCAGACTAGTCTCTCACAGCTCAAAGCACTCATTGATAAGTGCAATAAAGTGGTGCTATGTCTGGATGAGTTGGAGGAGCTCAGACCCTTGTTCAGACCGGAAGCAAATTTCAGAGTGATTGTAAAACTACACCTAGATCGCCTCCTGCATTTGTAGTTCCTCTACTAGAAAAAGAGAGCTACCATCAGATTCATCAAGGTTGGAGAGGAGAATACTAAGTTCTTCCATGCCATGGCTACTGAAAGATATAGAAGAAACTCCATTTCATCTCTGAAGTTGACAGATCGGTCTGTTATAACTGATCATGAGCAGATTGCTGGATGTTTTTGGACCTCTTTCAAGAAGAGGATGGGATCCTCTCAAGGAATTAATTTGGCTTTCAATCTCCAGTCTCTCATTCATACGGTGGAAGGACTTGATGTTCTGACATTACCTTTTACCAAGGAGGAAATGGATAGGACTGTCAAAGAAATGCCCATTGATAAGGCTCCTGATCCAGATGGTTTCAACGGACTTTTGTTCAAGAAATGTTGGCATATTATTTATTATGAGTTTTACCAGCTTGTAGCTCACTTTCATGTAGGGATTGCCAAACTGGAAAATATGAACTCATCCTACATTACTTTGGTGCCCAAAAAGAGTTCTCCTGAGCAAGTTGGTGACTTCAGACCTATCTCCCTCACTGGTATGGGGCTTAAATTCCTATCCAAAATGGTTGCCAATAGACTACAATTACAAATCATCAAATGCATCCATAAGCATCAGTATGGTTTCATCAAGTCCAGAACCATACAAGATTGTGTTGGATGGACACTGGAGTACCTACACCAATGCCACCACTCCAAAAAAAACCATTGTCATCCTCAAACTTGATTTTGAAAAGGTTTTTGACTCTGTGGAACATGAGTTCATTTTTCAGACTCTTAGGCACAAAGGTTTTAATGATAAGTGGATATTATGGGTACATCAGTTGCTCACTTCTGGATCTTCTTCTGTTCTTCTCAATGGAGTTCCTGGTAAACAAATTATGTGCAAGGAGGGGGTCAGGCAAGGGGATCCCATGTCCCCTCTTCTTTTTGCCATTGCTGCTAATTTTCTCCAAACCTTAGTAAATCAATTGATGGAGGATGGCCTCATCCAGCTGCCAATACCTTGTCATGACAAAGACTTTCCAGTTGTCCAATATGCAGATGACACTCTTATCATTTTGCCTCATGTGGAGTCTCAGCTACTAGAATTCAAAAAGATGCTACTGCTTTTCTCCCAATCCACAGGTCTCCAAGTAAACTATCACAAGTCTGCTCTGTTACCTATCAACATTGACCAGGGAGATCTTTAGAGACTTGCTGCCTCTATTGGTTGCAAGGTAGGATCACTAACTTTCACTTATCTTGGTTTGCCTATTGGGACAACCAGAACAAGGATCATTGATCTAATGCCCTTGGTAGACAATATGGAAAGGAGACTCTCTCCTAGCTCCTCCTTCCTAGCACACGGGGGTCGCTTGCAGTATCTCAATTCAGCCTTATACTCTGTTCCCATCTTTTTCCTCTGCAGTTTGGATATACCACCAGGGATTCTTAAGCAGCTAGAAAGGATACAAAGACAATGTCTCTGGAGGAAGAATGGCCAAGACCATGCCCCTTCCCTTCCAGCCTGGGACTTAGTGTGCAGACCAAAAATGAAGGGTGGTTTGGGGATTATGAATCCGTCTGTCCAGAATGAGGCTTTGTTGCTTAAACATGTGGATAAATTCTTAAACAAAGCTCATGTACCGTGGGTTCATTTGATATCGAACACCTATTACCACAACACAGTTCCTTAGGGTACCTCCCTTTGTGGATCTTTCTGGTGGAAGGACATCTGTAAGAGGATGGACAACTTTAGAGTTGTCACCTATGTCCAGCCAAACAGGGGAGACACCTTCCTTTTTTGGTCTAATTCCTGGGCACTAGGAGATTCTAACATGCCTGTAGCTCTTCAGTTCCAAAGATTGTTCTTCTTTGTTATTGACACTTTCTACACTGCTCATGAGGTTTTTCCAAGATTTTCAGACAAATAACATGATCAACATGTTTCACTTGCCTCTCTCTGACAGGGCCCACCAAGAGTTGGAATCAGTCACCTAGTTACCCCAAAATTTTGATAGAGATCTGATGTCTACTACGCAACCTTCTCCTTATAGACATTGTTGGGCCTCCAAGCGCAGAGGTTTGTAGGACAGTAGAAATTTTCCCTTAAGTGGGTGACCTAAGGTTTATCAATCCGCGGGAGGCGTAGGATGAAGATGGTCTCTCGACACCAACCCTGCAACCAAATGACAAAGAGTCTCTTGTGTCCCCAACACACCCAATACAATTGTAAGTTGTATAGGTGCACTAGTTCGGCGAAGAGATGGTGATACAGGTGCAATAAGGATGGTAGATATAGGTTTTTGTAATCTGAAATTACAAAAACAGCAAGGTAACAAAAGGTAAAAGTGAGCACGAACGGTATTGCAATGCGTGGAAACAAGGCCTAGGGTTCATACTTTCACTAGTGAAGTTCTCTCAACAATGATAACATAATTGGATCATATAACTAGCCCTCAACATGCAACAAAGAGTCACTCCAAAATCACTAATAGCGGAGAACAAATGAAGATATTATTGTCGGGTACGAAACCACCACAAAGTTATTCTTTGTGATCGATCTATTCAAGAGTCCGTAGTAAAATAGCACGAAGCTATTCTTTCCGTTAAATCCTTCATAGAGTTCGTACTAGAATAACACCTTAAGATACATATCAACCAAGACCCTAATGTCACCTAGATACTCCATTGTCACCTCAAGTATCTGTGGGCATGATTATATGATATGCATCACATAATCTCAGAATCATCTATTCAACCAACACGTAGAACTTCAAAGAGTGCCCCAAAGTTTCTACCGGAGAGTCAAAACGTGTGCCAAGCCCTATGCATAGGTTCCCAATGTCATGAACCCGCAAGTTGATCACCAAAACATACATCGAGTACTCACATGAATCAAACGTGTGCCAACCCATATGCATAGGTTCCCAATGTCACAAACTCGCAAGTTGATCACCATAGATAGACACGTGCAAGACATACATCAAGTGTTCTCAAAGACTCAATCTGATAAGATAACTCCAAAGGGGAAACTCAATTCATTACAAGAAGGGAGAGGGGGAAGAACATCATAAGATCCAACTATAGTAGCAAATCCCACGGTACATCGAGATAAAGACATCTCAAGAACACGAGAGAGAGAGAGATCAAACACATAGCTACTTGTACATAGCCTTATCCCCGAGGGTGAACTACTCCCTCCTCGTCATGGAGATCGCGGGGATGATGAACATGGCCACCGGAGATGGATTCCCCCTCCGGCAGGGTGCCGGAACGGGCTCCAGATTGGTTTTTGGTGGCTACACAGGGTTTCTGAATTTATAGGAATTTATGGCGGTGGAATTGCGTCAGTTGGGCCAACGAGGAGGTCACAAGTGTGCACGATACGGCCTGGGGGGTTGGCCGCGGCGTCAGGGCTTGTGACTCCCTCATGGCTCTTCTGGCCTTCTTCCAAAGCTTCAGGGGTCTCTTTTGGTCCAAAAAAAATCATCGTAAAGTTTCATTCCATTTGGACTCCGTCTAAAAAAGGGTCAAAAACACGGAAAAAACAGAAACTGGCACTTGGCACTGAGTTAATAGGTTAGTCCCAAAAAGGATATAAAATAGCATATTCATGCATATAAAACATCCAAAGTTGACAAGATAATAGCATGGAACCATCAAAAATTATAGATACGTTGGAGACGTATCAAGCATCCCCAAGCTTAACTCCTACTCGTCCTCGAGTAGGGAAGTGATAAAGAATGAATTTTTTATGTTGCATGCTACCTAGCATAGTTGTCCTTTGTAACTTCTCTCACATGACATGAATGTTCAGATACGTTAGTTTCAAAACAATAGTTTGATATTGATGTGGAGACAATAATACTTCAAGCAAACTAGCAAGGTAATCATGAACTTTCAAAATAACAAGGCCAAAAGAAAGTTATCCCTACAAAATCCTATAGTCTGGCTATGCTCTATCATCCTTTCACAACAAATTTAAATCATGCACAACCTCGGTATTGGCCAAGTAATTGTTTTCACACCTTTACTTTCTCAAACTTTTTCAACTCTCACGCAATACATGAGCGCGAGCCATGGTTATAGTACTATAGGTGGAATGGAGTGGTGGAGGTTGTGAGACAAAAAAGGAGAAGATGGTCACATTGACTAGGCATATCAATGAGCTATGGAGATGCTTATCAATAGATATCAATGTGAATGAGTAGGGATTGCCATGCAAGAGATGCACTAGAGCTATGAGTATGTGAAAGCTCTTAAGTAAAACTAGTGGGTGTGCATCCAACTTGCTTGCTCACGAAGACCTAGGGCAATTTTGAGGAAGCCCGTCATAGGAATATACAAGCCAAGTTATATAATGAAGATTTCCCACTAGCTATATGGTGGTGACAAAACGAGAGACTCTCAATCATGAAGATCATGGTGCTTAATATGAAGCACAAGTGTGGAAAGGAGATAGTAGCATTGTCCCTTCTCTCTTTTTCTCTCATTTTTTTATGGGCTCTTTGGCCTCTTTTTTTGGGGGCATCTTTGGCCTCTTTTTTTTTCTTTTTTTTCACATGGGACAATGCTCCATCAATGATGATCATCACACTTACAACTCAAAACTTAGAGCAATGATGACTCTATATGAAATGCCTTCGGTAGTGTACCGTGACAATGATCTAGCATGGCATAGACATCAATGGAAACATCATGCTAGCTATCTTATGATCATGCAATGGCAATGTAGAAGTGGTGGCACATGTCATGGTGTTAGTTGCATGGCAATATATCTCGGAATGGCTTTGAAAATGCCATGGTAGGTAGGTATGGTGGCTGTTTTGAGGGAGGCTATATGGTAGGTTTATGCACCGATGAAAGTTGCACGGTACTAAATAAGATAGTGATGGTGGAAGGTGAAAGTGCATCTAAACCATGGACTCAACATTAGTCAATAAGAACTCATATACTTGTTGCAAAAGATTTATTAGTAATCGAAACAAAGCATTCAACGCATACTCCTAGGGGAAGAGTTGGTAGGTATAAACCATCGCGCGATCCCGACCGCTACACAAAGGATGACAATCAGTAAACTAATCATGCTCAAACTTCATCACATAGAGGTTCACCATACGTGCATGCTACGGGAATCACTAACTTCAACACAAGTATCTCTAGATTTACAACACCATACTAACATAACTTAAATATTACCACAACCACATCTCAAAACTAATTGAGAGGAATCAAGCTTCTCTTTCTACTCAATGCACAAGAAGATGAAAGTTTTCGTATCCCTTTGTATAACTACCACTTTTGGGACTACTTTCATAGCATAAGCCAACTACCAAGCCACGCACCGCTGTGCTCTAAAAGATATAAGTGAACCACAAGAGCAAAAGTATCTAGCTCAAAAGATATAAGTGAAGCACAATGAGCATTCTAGCAAAATCATGATGAGTGCATGTATCTCTCTCTCAAAAAGGTGTGCAGCAAGGATTATTGTGACACAACAAAAATAAAAGACTCCTACGATACATGACGTTCCAAGCAAAACACATATCATGTTGTGAATAAAAATATAGCTCCAAGTAACATTACCGATGGATTGAAGACGAAAGAGGGGATGCCTTCCCGGGGCATCCCCAAGCTTAGGATTTTTAGGCATCCTTGAATCAACTTGGGGTGCCTTGGGCATCCCCAAGCTTGAGCTCTTGCCACTATTTATCTCTTTGTCCATAAGAACTTCATCCAGAACTTGAAAACTTCACAACACAAAACTTAAACAGGAACTCATGATATCATTAGTATAAGAAAGCAAATCACCACTTCCTTAGGTACTATAGCAAACTTAAATTCTACTTATGTTGGTGTTGGATTGCTGTATTTTCACTTTTCCATGGCTAGTACCCTCCGATAATATCCATAGTTTCATCAAAATAAGCAACCAACTCAACAAAAACAAAATCTGGTAACAGCAGACCAGTCTGTAGCAATCTGTATACTTCGAATACATTGTGGTACTTCAAAACATCTGAAAACTTATGACAGTCTGAAGAAATTGCATAGAAATTAGAAGCAAAAATAATCAACTCAAAAGTTCTTACAGAATAAAAATGAAAATTCTTTTCGTGAGCAGAAAGTTTCTGTCTTTTTCCAGCATGATCAAACAATCATCACCAAGACTAATCATAACGGTTTTGCTTGGCACAAACACAAAAAGAAACACAAACGACACAATCATAACAGAATTATTATGGTGTGTAAAAAGCAAAACAGAAGGCAAAAAGCAAAAATAAATTCATTGGGTTGCCTCCCAACAAGCGCTATTGTTTAACGCCCTTAGCTAGGCATTGATTTCAATGATGCTCACATAAAAGATAAGGATTGAAACACAACGAGAGCATCATGGAGCATATGGCTAGCACATTTAAGTCTAACCCACTTCCTATGCATAGGGATTTTGTGATCAAACAATTTATTGGAGCAAGAATCAACTAGCATAGGAAGGCAAAACAAGCATAGCTTCAAAAATTTCAACATATGGAGAGGAAGCTTGATACTATTGCAATAAGTAGAAGCATATGATCCTCTCTCATAGTAATTTTCAGTAGCATCATGAATGAATTCAACAATATGACCAGCACCTAAGGCTTTATTTTCATGATCTACAAGCATAGTAATTTTACTACTCTCCACATAAGGAAATCTATTCTCAAGAATAGTAGTCGGAGTATCGTAAAGGACTTGAATGCTACAAAATGTGTCCACAATGAAAAAGCAAGGTTTAGCAAAGGGGTTTTCTAAAGTATGACAAGTTTTATCATCCCTCTTCTTCAAATCATAAGTATCCTCACAATAATCATCATAGATAGGGGGCATGCTTTCATCAAAATGATTTTGATCATTCAAAGTGGAAGAACTAAAAAGATCATCTTCATCAAATATAGCATCCCCAAGATTGTGGCTTTGCATATCATTAGCATCATGGGTATTCAAATAATTTGTGCTAACAACATTGCAATCATGCTCATCATTCACATATTCTATGCCACGCATTCTATGTAATTCTTCTTTCAGCACTTGAGCACAATTTTCCTTCCCATCATGCTCACGAAAGACATTGAAAAGATGGAGCATATGAGGCATCCTCAATTCCATTTTTTTGTAGTTTTCTAGCACAAGAACAAGAAACAAAAAGATTTGATTGCAAGATCTAAAGATATACCTTCAAGCGCTAACCTCCCCGGCAACGGCGCCATAAAAGAGCTTGATGTCTACTATGCAACCTTCTCCTTGTAGACGTTGTTGGGCCTCCAAGCGCAGAGGTTTGTAGGACAGTAGAAATTTTCCCTTAAGTGGGTGACCTAAGGTTTATCAATCCGCGGGAGGCGTAGGATGAAGATGGTCTCTCGACACCAACCCTGCAACCAAATGACAAAGAGTCTCTTGTGTCCCCAACACACCCAATACAATTGTAAGTTGTATAGGTGCACTAGTTCGGCGAAGAGATGGTGATACAGGTGCAATAAGGATGGTAGATATAGGTTTTTGTAATCTGAAATTACAAAAACAGCAAGGTAACAAAAGGTAAAAGTGAGCACGAACGGTATTGCAATGCGTGGAAACAAGGCCTAGGGTTCATACTTTCACTAGTGAAGTTCTCTCAACAATGATAACATAATTGGATCATATAACTAGCCCTCAACATGCAACAAAGAGTCACTCCAAAATCACTAATAGCGGAGAACAAATGAAGATATTATTGTCGGGTACGAAACCACCACAAAGTTATTCTTTGTGATCGATCTATTCAAGAGTCCGTAGTAAAATAGCACGAAGCTATTCTTTCCGTTAAATCCTTCATAGAGTTCGTACTAGAATAACACCTTAAGATACATATCAACCAAGACCCTAATGTCACCTAGATACTCCATTGTCACCTCAAGTATCTGTGGGCATGATTATATGATATGCATCACATAATCTCAGAATCATCTATTCAACCAACACATAGAACTTCAAAGAGTGCCCCAAAGTTTCTACCGGAGAGTCAAAACGTGTGCCAAGCCCTATGCATAGGTTCCCAATGTCACGAACCCGCAAGTTGATCACCAAAACATACATCGAGTACTCACATGAATCCAACGTGTGCCAACCCATATGTATAGGTTCCCAATGTCACAAACCCGCAAGTTGATCACCGTAGATAGACACGTGCAAGACATACATCAAGTGTTCTCAAAGACACAATCCGATAACATAACTCCAAAGGGGAAACTCAATTCATTACAAGAAGGGAGAGGGGGAAGAACATCATAAGATCCAACTATAGTAGCAAAGCCCACGGTACATCGAGATCAAGACATCTCAAGAACACGAGAGATAGAGATCAAACACATAGCTACTAGTACATACCATCAGCCCCGAGGGTGAACTACTCCCTCCTCGTCATGGAGATCGCCGGGATGATGAAGATGGCCACCGAAGATGGATTCCCCCTCCGGGAGGGTACTGGAATGGACTCCATATTGGTTTTTGGTGGCTACAAAGGCTTGTGGCGGCGTAAATCCCGGTCTAGGTTTCTTTCTGGGGGTTTCTGAATTTATAGCAATTTATGGCGGTGGAATTGCGTCAGTTGGGCCAACGAGGAGGTCACAAGCCTGCACGGTGCGTCCTGGGGGTGCCCGCGGCGTCAGGGCTTGTGACTCCGTCGTGGCTCTTCTGGCCTTGTTCCAAAGCTTCAGGGGTCTCTTTTGGTCCCAAAAAAATCATCGTAAAGTTTCATTCCATTTGGATTCCGTCTGAAAAAGGGTCAAAAACACGGAAAAAACAGAAACTGGCACTAGGCCTTGAGTTAATAGGTTAGTCCCAAAAAAGATATAAAATAGCATATTTATGCTTATAAGACATCCAATGTTTGACAAGATAATAGCATGGAACCATCAAAAATTATAGATACGTTGGAGACGTATCAGTCCATGTGTCCCGGAGGGCTACATGGGATGGAAAGGGAAGGGAACTAGCCCATAGTGGGCTGGTGCGATGCTAGGAGGGGTCCCAAGGCGCATGGCAGCCAAACCCTAGGCGTGGGGGCTGCCTTGGGTGGCAAGTCACCCCCTAGGGCGCCGCCCTCCTCCATCTAGGGCTGCTGCACCACCTAGGGTTTCCCCAGGTGTGGCCGCAACCCCTCTCCCTCCCTCCTATATATAGTCGAGGTATTGGGAGGGCTGCACACACACGTCTCTCTCTCCCTCGGCGCAACCCTACCTCTCCACCTCTCCTCCTCCGTGGTGATTGGCAAAGCCCTGCCGGAGAGCCACAAACTCCATCGCCACCACGCTGTCGTGCTGCCGGAGTTATCCCTCAACTTCTCCTCCTTCCTTGCTGGATAAAGAAGGAGAAGACGTCCCCAGTCTGTAGGTGTGTCGAACGCGGAGACACCGAACGTTCGGTGTTTGATCGGATCGCCGCGAGTACGACTCCATCAACCGCGTTCATAGTAACGCTTCGCTTTGCGATCTTCAATGGTATGAAGATGCTCTACCCCTCTCGTTGCTGGTTTCTCCTAGTTTGGTCTTGGTGTGACATAGGAAAATTTTGAATTATTACTACGATCCCCAACAACACTTTGAGCACTCTAGATGTTTTACATGCTTGTGTTGATAGTCCTTGCATATCATGTAGAAACTTCTTGACTAAATCTCATGATGATATGCTTGCTATAAGTTGTTGCCATGATAAAAATGTATCTATTTCCTCGAGTTGGTGTGCTAACAATGTAGAGGAAATCCATCACTCCATGGAACAATATGTGGCATTGAATGATGCTTCAAGGTATCCTACATCATCATCTATTGTTTCTCACTTTTGCCTTATGGCTAAGGCTTCAAAGGTATCTCCTACTTTGAATACTAATATATCTCATGATGATGATACTGATGATACTAAGGATGAGGATAATGATGAAGAGAGTGATAATATTGCTTCCTCAAAAATTAAGGGGGAAATGATTTTTAAAGCTTTTCATAAGAATAAAATTGCTCGTTCCTACTACATGGAAATCATGTCTATTTCCATTGAGGACAAGAAATATACTGAGCTCATCTCGAGGAGCATGAGGCCACCATTGAGAAAATGGAAGGTCATGAGCATGATTAAGCTACTGAGATCGCTGAGCTATCTCAAGCTCTTGAAAATGAAGAAACCACCAAGGAATCACTTGAGGAGACCTTTGCTCTAGAATTATCTAGATTAAAGGAACCCCATGATAGAGCTCTCGAGGTGGCTAATGATTCTAGCACTAATAATGATAAGCTTGATGTTGCACTTGCTAAACTCCTCGAGGACTTTGAGCACATGTAAAATGGCTCAAAGGACATTATGAGTTCGCTCATCGAACTCACCGAGTCTCATTCTCAACTTGAAGCTTCATATGAAAAAAGCTTGCCAAGTTGCCTTCTCCTCTTGCTTGTGCATCCATATTAAAGGAGAATGTTGAGCTAAGGGCTCAACTTGAGTTGCTATCTAGCAATTATGGGAAACTGGAAGAAAGTCATCTAATGCTCACAAGCTCTCATGATAATATTCTAGTATGCCATAATGTGCTAAGGTTAGCTCATGAGGCTATTACTACCAAGGTAACATCAAGTGAGCCTCATGTGGACATTAGCACTGCTTCTAGTCAAAATGTTATATTGCCATGTGTTGGTCCTCGTAATTCATCTACTCATGATGTTACTACATCTTGTGATAAATTACTTTCCTTGCCTTGTTGTTATAACAATGATGCTTATACTTCCTATTTTACTTGTGTTGATACTAACCATGTAGAGGAAACCAAAGAGCTCAAGTCCCAAGTCACTTCTCTGAAGAAAGACCTCGAAAAGAGTCACAAAGGGATATCCACACTCAACAATATGTTGTGTGGGAAAAAATCCCCAAATGACAAATGTGTACTTGGATTCAACTCTAATAAGAAGAAGATGTCCAAGAGCAACAATAAGAAGGGCCAAGAACAAATCAAGAACTCGGCCAAGATTGTTTGCTTCACGTGCAAGATTGAAGGGCATCGTGTTAGATCTTGCCCATCGAAGAAGAAGCCTCATAGTCACAAGCAACAAGGGAAGCGGCCACAAGTTCAATATCAAGCTCAACCACAAGTTGAATAAATGCCTCTTCCCAATAAGACCCAAGTCACCACTCCTCAAGTGGAGAGATCAATTAAGACGAAAGCGAAGGCTAAATGTTGCTATTTATGTCGTGAGAAGGGTCACTTCGCTTCTTCTTGCACGAATGGTAATTTATCCAACCCAATCATTATTGATGATATATATTTTCTTAGGAACACTACAAGAAATCGGTTAATATGTGACGGATTCCTGCTGACGTTCTTGGAAATCGTCACAATCGATGACAGTTTCTTTTATCCGTCATGAAAATTGTCATGGTTCAGCACCATGTGTGTGCCCTCTCAAAAAGGTAGCCCATTTCTGATGGACATCGATGGACCGTCACAGAAGTCATCACTGATCAATTTGTTGGGACTAGCATTTTCTTTCTTCATACATCATTCGGACCGTCACCGATGGTTCCTGCTGATGGGTCATGTCTAAATATTTATTTGGCCGACATGTCTGTTGGATATAGTATGTAGTATACGCATAGAAATCAAAAATGAAAGGAAGACGTGCCAAAACATTCGAGAGCGCGCGCGTGGACATCCAAAATATTAAGTTGTCGGCACGGCCGGTGGCAAAAATTTCGAGCCTCCCTATTTAGAGGGTGCTTGGATCCAAGGGACTAAAACTAGTCTCACTAAAACTAGTCTCTTTAAGAGGCTAAAGTTCCAAGCACCCCTGACTAAAGATAGGGTAAAACTAGTCTTGAGGGTAAAATCTTTTAGTCAGGGGTACCCCTACTAAAATGTGCATTAGTCCTCTCTCTCCTCATTTAACTCCTCATGCAAGTTCTGGATTGGAGGGTTTGAAGGATAATAAATGCTCATTAACTTGATTTTAGTCTTTTTAGTATTTGGATCCAAGCATGGGTGAGACTAGCAAGTTTTAGTCTGATTACTTTTAGTCATGGGACTAAAACGTATCCAAGCACCCTCTTAAACCACTATCTACAGCCATCTAACCCTAATCCCCATTCTCTCCTATGTTCCTTCAGCCGCCACAAACTGCCCGCTCCCGATTCCGGTGATTCTTCCGGCTACCACCGGCATGGAGCACACCACTGAACTCGCCTCGCTCGGGTCCATCCCCCCCTCCGGCAAGATTTCCCCCTCCCTGCCTGTATCGCTGGCCCAAAACCCACACTCGTGCTAGGTTTTCGGCCGTCGGTGTCGCCTTCATCGGCGACGCATCTCCGGCAGTTCTTCTCTGCTGTCTACAGTGCCCCCACGCGCGCCCTCGCCTCCCGATGGTCCACCTCCAGCAGGGTGGTGCAGGGGACCTCCTCCCACGGGATCAAGGATGCGGTTCACCCTGCAGCCACCGATCCAGGGCAAGGGCGGGCACCGCGGACTTGTCCTGCTCGAAGACAGTTACGGCCAACTCCGGTCTTGCTCCTCGTCCTGGGCCTCCAAGGAGGAGTGCCGGTACAACACAAACATGTCATGCCCCTGAACAATGGCAATGGTGGTAGGTAAGGTTGTGCTATTGTTCCTATATTGCCGGGAGTAAACAAATTGATGAGACACACATCTTGTGCTGGATATGCTTTGTCTATAGCTTGGTAAACTAGTTTATTATTTTGGGGACAAATTTCTGCTTCTGATGTCAAATATGCACTTTAATCTATTATTGGGTATGCCAAATTTTATCAAGGTGTGTTTCATTATTAGTTTCTAGACATGGACAAATTATACTCTTCTAACAAACAGTATGTCTGACTGCTGATTCGCTTGGAGCAGCAAATTCATATATTGCTGGCATAGTTGATTGGGGATGCAATTCTTCTAATGTTTTCATTTTCTAAGAAGTGAATGCAAATGCTGATTAGTACTATTGCTATAGTCGGTGGCGGAGCTTTGAATAAAATGTTGGGCAGGCTAGACTACACGGAACATCCCGTTTTTTAGATTCTGAATTATAAACGGTAGTACTTTTGTTGTTTGCATGTGCAGCTGCCGCTGCTGCCTAGTGTCAGTGCCTTGCGTGCTGGCATTGTGCAAGAGAAGACAGAGCCTTCAGGCTTTGGATCGGGCTTGCGGTGGAGTGCCTTCCTGCATATCCTAGTAGGCTGTCCAATGAAGCAAAACATAGGTACAAAGAAGTGCTGAGATCATGGGCGTTGGGCCCTTAACAAAGCTCCTAACTTGGATATAGTGTTGGTGCACAACACCAGGCTTTTACTTTACATTTTTATGATACTGTTGCAAATGAAATGGTTTTGATAACAAGAGTGCTTGCTAGTTGTGCTTTCACTAACAAATGATCTCTAGATCCACAAGGTTGTCCAACCGGCTAACACCAAGTTCACACCCTCCTATGTATCTAGTACTTGTGCTACTTTTTATTGGACGGTGTTAGGTGCTATGAAGTAGCTCAATTATGCCAACGTTGGATCCTTAGCCTATAGTTATAAGGATTACGTGTTGCTGTTGCTTTTGCTACATTTTTTGTGCCCTGAATGAATGTTCCTGCTGCTTTCTAGCATGTGGTCTCGGTTTGTGTTTTTCTTGGAAAGTCTTTCTCTCTTGAGAATCATATTTTGGACGGGGTGATTGTGTTGTCAAATGTGAACTATTTATTATGGTGGATATATGTGCTACTAATGCATACTACCTTCTCCACCCATCTAGCGGTGTACATGAGACATCCTTGACGCGATCGTTGCCAAAGAGCTCTATTTGTCAGATGAGGTGGAGCAGCAAGTCCAGCACCCCTTGCCCCCTGCGTCCTATCCTATAGCTTGTGAACGAACTCAGCGATGGTTGTGTCCTCTTTCCCTCCTAGCGTGTTGAACTTCTCCCCTCTTCGAGTTTACCCCCATATGTGGATGATACTTGCAATCTGAATACAAATCATGTTTTGGTTCAGTTCAGAGGTTGGTTGAGTTGCTGAGATGAACATGTGCGCTTGATTAGTTGTTGGCGATCTTGTGGATCGGATTCTCTTGCACTGTTACACATAATTTAATTAGGTCAATCTAATGCTATTCCACATAATATGATATAGCTAATACTCCCTCTATTCCAAAATATAAGTCTTTTTAGATATTTCACCAGGGGGGTACATACGGAGCAAAATGAGTGAATCGACACTCTAAAGTGTGTCTATATACATCCGTATGTAGTCTCCTAATGAAACCTCTCAAAAGACTTATATTTAGGAACAGAGGAATTATTTTCTAACATGCACCGGTCTTCATGTTCCTTTTGTACTGATCTTTTGGATTTAATTTGGAAGTTGTAGTTTGTCAGATATACATGCATCTATGACTTGTGACTCTGTATCTTTCTCGAATGTTTTATAGATGCGTGTATATAGTACTTGAGAGCAAACCTAAAAAACTTTACTTTACCACATCAACATCTTATAACTGTCAATTTACCATCAGCATCTTATGACTGTCGATTTAACATCAGCATCTTAGAACTGTACTTTAACCATCGACATCTTACCACTGTAAGTGCATATTTTGTTTATATTGATGTGCTATTATTTTTACTCGGATTTTTAATTCTCGTCAACTAGAGAAAAAAATTCTTGAACATATGTGCACTTTAATTATGCTTTCGTTATTTCCTTGTTAGTACAAAAGCAACAAGTTCTCTATCTGAAAACACAATTTTGGATTCAGATTGTGACGGGCATCAATAATTCTGTAAATGGTAACTGAAATCCCTTCAATTCAATATCATATCCCACAGTAGGTATATGGTACATCAATTATAACTTATTTTCATACCAAGGGTTTGAGTAACCCTTTTCCTGGTTGAAATGAAGATTTTGACCATGACAGTCTGCTTTCTCAATCTTAGGTAGGAAATGTGGATTCATTAAGGTATGATTGATTGTTGCATGAGAAGCTAGTATCGGTTTTGTTGTTCTAAGCATAATAACCTTACTAAGATAAAATACGGTTTGTTCCCTTTTCATTTTGATGTTTGCTATTGTTAGCAGAACAAAATTATTGCTTATGTTATTTATTACTTACACTGGGTACGATTTTAGTGTAGTGATATCTTGGAACTCATGTCAAATAGGCACATGAGAAACAGCATCGTAGGAATTTCATAAGGTTTACATAGCATGATTCGACTTCAGTGTTGTGATAGCCTCAAACTACATGTAATATGCACAACAGAGTTTACTACCAGCTATTGATCTATGTGAGCTCATCATTCCTTTTTGTTGCCGCTAGATATTTATTTTCACATCATTGATTTTTTTGCACTACTTTGCATCGTCGGAGTGAAAAAATGTAGAAATTGATGACATGTAATAAACTACTTCTACTTTAACCTATGAGCTATAATATTTTATAATGCGACATATTTTTCATCGTGTGCAGATATTGGTTTATGGGAGCATTTGGTGTGGATGGACGGATTTACAACCAGCAATCTGGGATGATCCTCGGTTGACGTCTGACAAGTCCACGGCCTCGCTTGATGGCGGGGTCGTGTTAGATGTAGAGTAATATAGTGTTCTTCGAGATATGCTTGTAAAACTAACCTTCTTGGGTCTTCTTTCTTTCCTCCTGTACATGTGTATTTTTGCATGTGTTCTATGTAATTTTTTGTTTTTAATTACATGAACATATATTTTTTGTCAAATTCTTATTGTTTTAAATTTCCACGGACCATGGAAATGTGCTATACGCAAATGTCATGGACTAAAATTAGTGGGACTTACTTGATATTAATGGGCTTAAATTCCAATTGGATTGATTATTATATGGGCTACCACTCTTGGACTAAGCTGAAATTTGGTGGGCCAAATTTTTAGTTGGGCTGATTACTACATGGGCTGCTACGTCAGATCCATGTCACATGATGACCTGGTAGACAAGTTAACGCCGTTATGTGCTTGCAAGTTAGATGACATCGGTGACGGATCTTAACCGTCATGATCGGTGACGGATTTGGATGATTCGTCATGGAGCGTGTGGTGGTAAAATTATGACGTGATATACATGACGAAAATTAAATCCGTCACGTCTTCCCTTCCCTGACAGTTTCATGCAAGTCCGTGACAGATAGTAACTGTCATGTATTAACAGATTTCTTGTATTGGAAGGATAAGGTTAGAAATGTGTTTGCCAAGTTTGTTGGTACTCAAAGTGGTGTCAAGAAAAGTACCATTTGGGTAGCCAGGCCTATTATGACTAACCTCTTAGGATCCAACTTGGTTGGGGACCAACAAGCTCAAACTTGATCAATAGATGATGATGGAGGGAATTGGATACTTGGCTACATTATGAAGAATTAAGGGGTCTTTATCATTGATATTGTCTCAAGCTAAGTCATTTGGATCAACAAGTTTCTATCTTATAACCAATGTTCCTCCTTGCGGTAACTTGTACTTAAACTGAATACATTGTTAGTTACTTGCACCTTTGCATGTTTTGGTTTTGTAGCTTGCATGTGTTTGTATATGTTGTGCTAACAACTTGCTTATCTTGAGTAATCAAGTATCTGTATTTTGGTTTGCACATCATGTACATGTGAGCGTTGTGTTGAGCCTCTTTGCATCTTGTTGGTATCTTTGTTGGCTCTTTTGAGAGTCTAATGGATTATCCCATTTTGGGAATGTGATGTGCTTTGTGCACTTCACAATCCTACAAATGTGTATACATGAGGAATACCACTTAGTATTGATATTACAAGAATATCTAGTCTCTATGTGGTATGTGTACTCATGAGAAATTCAAATTCTAAATGGTCCATTAATTATCTCTTTTTGGTTTCCATTTGCCACATGTTAATAATCTTGGCTTATGACATTATGGGGGAGTAATATGCTATGTGCATATTACAAGCCTGGAAAATGTGTATATTTAACGCATTTCCACTTAGTGTTGATATTGTAAATTATCTTGTTCCTAGGTGGCATGTTAGCTCTACAAGTGTCATTTTCTTGTGTTTTAGGAGTAAATATGATGTTGGATATATTTGCCATCTTCCAATGGGAATTATTTCCAAATACTTCTTGTCCTTTGACAATTAGTATTCCCTTCGTGTAGTAGAAATTGCTAATCATATTTACATTGGATTTTGTCTATCATTTGTCTTCCTTGCCTCTTGTGGGTCTTTTTAAACATGTGTAGTGTTTGTATAGATAGAGAGAAAGTGATGATCCCATCTTGTGCATTTTGTATTCAAATGTGAATTCTATATAATGCACATCTATTGGGGGAGCTATCCTATTTTCTTTATAACACTCTTTTTATGCATTTATCATAAAATCGTTTGATCCCCATCAAGTGTGTGTTGGTGGGAGGCAAGTCTTTCTCTTTATGGTGCTTTGTGCCATCATGAAAAGTTGTCTAGGGTTTGGTTTGTTTGGAACCTAGCTCTCTTTCGGGAACTTGATACCTCTGGTTTGTTTTCCTTTAATTGGTATATTTTTTCCTTTTATTTGGAATGTGTCAATGGATATCACATTCATTGATGTATCTATTAATTGGTATCTTTCAACTCACAATTTTTCATTTGGTATTTTATTCTCACCTGATACCTTGACTTTTGCTAACTTATCAACTATGTGTTAATTTGATTCTTGAAAGCCTTGAGCATGCATATTTACTATATGTACCTTCTTTCGCATGTTATCTTTCTTTGACCCAATATATAGGGGAAACTCCACCATGTCATAAATTGGCTAAAGTGTGCATGAAATTCAATTTCATATCCATATGCACATATTTATGTGGAGTCTGTCTTATGTATTGTTGGTTCTCTAACTCTTTGGTCCCAATGAGTTTGGGCACCATTTTGTTTGTGTTCTTGTTTTGGGAACAATTGGAGATGCATTGGATGCTGAGCTCACTTACAAGTAACGAGTTGACACCATATGGTTATTCGAGCCAAGTTAGGATGATCGATGAACAATTATCTACTACATCAATCCAATGGTATATTGGTAACAAGTATCTACTTCATGCATACATTTCTTGCATTCAACCTTATGTAGGTTGCCTCATGGCATGAATTTCTTGATCATTCTTGTGGTACATGTTTCCTTTCTCAAAGCATTCTAACAATGACGTCTTATTGCTAGCTGTGATGTCTTTGATGTTCGTGAGTTGGAAGTTCATTTATGTACAATAAGAAAATATTAGGCCATGTGATATGCTTTCAAGCAAAGATCGTATTGGTAATATTTATGACTTCCTTTTGGATATGTTGTTCGTTTCTTCTTCTACTTTTTTGTGTGTACATCCTTATTTGTGGATATATATCATCATGATTGTCTTCTACCGAGAATCTTTTACTCATGAGAGAAGTTACATCTCTAGTAATATCCTCTTTTCTTGTGAAAGAATCTTGTCTTGAGTGCGGATCTCATATCTTTGCATCTTGATGTACTCATTGTTGGTGAAGATTATTTTTCCTCATGCTTGTATTGACAAGGGTTTTCCATTTCGATTGGTATCCCTCCTCTTGACAAGGATATTATTTCCTATCTCCACCATGGATTGTCACAAGCGTTGGTTCTTAATTTGCTTATTAGTAAGCTTGTGAACCCATTTGCTAGTAGTGTGTGGGTGGGAAGGAGATGTATTGCACTTTGTGTCTCATTTCATCAAGACAATGTGAATGAGTAATTCTCATCCTTATCTTAGTCTTCTTAAATGATTTGCCATGACACACACACATCATTTTGGTTGAGCCTATTCTTAAGTTACCTCTTTTACATGTTGTTCAACCATATGTTTTGTGCAAATGATATGCTTATTATCTTATCTACTTGCTTGCACTTGTTGTGTGTTTTTATTGATTTTGGGGGAGTAATGATCCTATTTTGTGCACTTGTATCCAGATACAAAAATTCTTAATAGTGCACAAATCATGGGGGAGCTTCTCTAGTTTCGATAAAACACTCCTTTGCCCACATCATAATATATTATATTCATGTGGTTCCAAGGACCATGTGATTGCTTGTCCCAATTGGTATCTTTTGATTGCTTGCTTGTCTCTTTTGTATGTCTTTGTGCCATATGATCCTTTCTGCAATCTTTGGGTCCTCGATATAGTTCATTTTCCTCCAATTACTTATCATTGTATATGTGTATTTCTTTGCACTCATTTGTTGAGAAGTACACACTTTTTGGAAGACCACCTATTGGCTTTCTAATATTTTCGTCCATTTTTGGCAATCGATGCCAATGGGGGAGAAGTTGAGAGAGTTTAGTTTGGAGAAGTTAAGAGAGTTTTCTCTTTTGTTGCTTAAGCATTTGCATCTTATACCCATGCATTGCTTTGCATGTGTGTGCTTGGTTGTGCTTATTTCCTTATATTAACTCTCTTGAAAGTGATTGTCATCCATTACCAAAATGAGGGATATTGTTAGAGTATATTCTCCATTTGTGGTTTTGGTAATTCATAGAAATCCCTATGGACTAATGGTTGCCTTGATTTATATTCGAAGGATTTGTCCATAGGCACTTCTTGAAGTCCATATGTTGGTTTTAAGGAGTTTATATGATGACCAAGGTGGTATTAAAGGTTTTATCCAAAGATTGGTCATAAAAACGCGAGGTTGATCAAGACTAAGTCAAAGAGTGAATTAAGTTGATCAACACACAATGCATGCAAGATGTACCGAGGGGGATCAAGTGATCCTATGGTATGGTAAGCATTGTCCATTATGCTTTGTGTACTAACCCATGGTCTTCATGAGAGTTCTATGTGGGGTTAGGTGTGTTTCCATGGGCTTGAATCAAGAGGAAGATCTCATACAACCCATGGAGGATGACATCAAGTGGTGATCGTCATGAAGATTGCGGTGTGCAAGTTCAAGTGGAGCATCACGAAGATATCATGCTTGAAGCTTGCCGTCCATTGTGGTTGCAATGGACTTGTGAAGATGTGCTGAAGACTGGCTCACCCATAGTGAGTATGGGGGAGAAATTAACTAGTCTTCATCGAGCCAATGCAATCAAGAAAGGTGGTCCATCTTGAGGAAATCAAGATCGTCATCGTCTAGCTCAAGTGGACTATGTGCAAGGTATAGGTTTGCCCTTGATAGGTTTCCTATTTTACTGGTCTTACGATGGTAGCTGGGAGACTAGGCTATAGGATAGATTGACGTACTATCAAGGGGGGCTCTCAAGTGAGTAGCTTGATCGTATCGTTCGTTGAGTACTCAAACCATTTGCATCCTTGCATCATATTTCTTGGTTCTTGTTTGGTGTTTCTCTTTGTGAGTTTTAGATCTCATGGTTATCCTTATGACAAGCTCGAGTTCACCGAAAACGGAGTCCATATGCATCTTCTATGATGTTTTTGATGTTGGAGTTTTTCCGGTTATTAACTCATAGAGGTTTCACATCTCTATATCATTGAAATTTTTATACTACCTCTTCTTAATATGTTACTTTTGTTGTTGGTCTCTTGTTGTCCTGAATTCAACAAGCTTGAGTTTGCTCAATTCGGAGCTCGTATGTGAAAGTTATGGCAGTTCTCGTATTCATGCTCTTCATCGTGAAAAGGTCCAAGCGGTAGTACCGCTTCAAGCATAATATCTTCGTGATGCTCCACTTGAACTTGAACACCGTAATCTTGATGACGATCACCACTTGATGTCATCGTCCATGGGTTGTATAAGTATGACCATGAGCTCTAAAACTCACATAGAGAAACACCAAACAAGAACCAAGAAAGATGATGCAAGGATGCAAATGGTTTGAGCTCTCAACGAACGATACGATCAATCTACTCACTTGAGATCCCCCCTTGATAGTACGTCAATCTATCCTATAACCTAGTCTCCCAACTACCACTGTGAGACCGGTAAAATAGAAAACCTATCAAGGGCAAACCTATACATTGCACATAGTCCACTTGAGCTAGATGATAACGACCTTGATTTCCTCAAGATGGACCACCTTTCTTGATTGCATTGGCTCGATGAAGACTAGTTGATTGCTCCACCATACTCACTATGGGTGAGCCACTCTTCAGCACATCTTCACAAGTCCATTGCCACCACAATGGACGGCAAGCTTCAAGCATGATATCTCCGTGATGCTCCACTTGAACTTGCACACCGTAATCTTGATGACGGTCACCACTTGATGTCATTCTCCGAGGAGCGGTACTACCTCTTATCCGAGGTAGTACCACCCATATCAGCGGTATTACCTCTCTTGAGTGGTAGTACCCTCACCAGTGCTGTTGTCTCACGGTCTCGACACTTTTTGTGTCAGACTGAGCAATTTCTGGAGCGGTACTACCTCTCCCATGAGTAGAACTACATCTGATAAGAGGTACTACCTCTCCCCCGAGCGGTACTAGCTTTCAAGTGGTACTACCTCTCCCCCGTGCGGTACTACCTGTGATAAGAGGTACTACCTCTCCCCGAGCGGTACTACCTCTGATAAGGAGTACTACCTCTCCCCCGAGCGGTACTACCTGTCAAGCGGTACTACCTTTCCCTCGAGCAGTACTACCTTTGGTAAGAGGTACTACCTCTCCCCGAGCGGTACTACCTCTCAAGAGGTACTACCTCTCTAGCAGAACCACACTCGTGTTTTTGTCTCGTTCGGCTGTTTTGACCGTGCTAAGCGGTAGTACCGTTCCCCTGAGCGGTAGTACCGCTTGAGCATGACTTTTGGGCATGATGGTTGGATTCAGGGGATCCTGTTTAAGGCGCCTTCTTCCCCAATGTTCCCCATCCGTTGGGCTCGTGTTTGCCCCCCATTGTTGACCTTCTTCGAGCTTGCTAACTCTTAGTGCCTCCAATGATTCTTGCTAGTTCTTGATGGAAAAGAGAGAAGAGATCCATATCCACATTTCCACCAATTACTTTCTCCTCTATGTGAGGGGAACCCCTTGGATCTAGATTTTGGAGTTCTTCGTGTTCTTCTTTGTTCTTCCTCTCATTTTCTTCCATAGTATTAGTTGTTGTGGGGGGATTTGGTAGAGAAGGACTTGGGTACTCCATGTGCCCTTGCTATTGTATTTGGTGCATAGGTTTGAGTTCTCTACGGTGATACGTGGAAGTGAAGTTTGAGAAGCTTATTACTCTTGGGTGCTTGGTACCCTAGAGCTTGTTCTTCTTGGGTGCTTTGGCATCCTAGAAGCTTGGTGGTGCCTTGGAGCGTAATCATTGTGATGTAAAGCTCCAGGCAAGCGTCGGGGGTCTCCAATTAGGTTATGGAGATTGCCCCGAGCATTTGAGGTCATCTCGGAGCCACAATCCATTGCGGTGAAGCTTCGAGGTGTTGTTGGGATCCCCCAATTAAGTTGTGGAGATTTCCCCAACCTTTTTTGTATGGGTTTGGTGACCACCCTCAAAGGCCCCTTAGTGGAATAGCGGCATCTTGCATTCTGCGAGCGCGTGAGGAGATTACGGTGGCCTTAGTGGATTCTTGCGGAGCATTGTGCCTCCACACCGCTCGAAACAGAGATTAGCATCCCCAAGGGTGCGAATTTTGGGATACATCATCATCTCTGCATGCCTCGGTTATCTCTTACCCGAGCCCTTTACTTATGCACTTTAATTTGTGATAGCCCTATTGTTTCTTGTTACATATCTTGCTATCACTTAGTTGTTTATCTTGCTTACCATAAGTTGTTGGTGCACATAGGTGAGCCTAGTTGTTTTAGGTTTTGTGCCTGACTAGTTAAACGTTAGTTTTATTCCGCATTGGTTCAAGCCAAAACCGTAATTATTTTAAAGCGCCTATTCACCCCGACTCTAGGCCACATCCACATCCTTTCACTTGCGAAGCGAGATACTATGGTGTGTGAGTACCAGGGGAATCCCGAGAAGCTCATGAGGACTGGCTAAGACGTGGTTTGGCATGACCAACGGATGCAGACCACCGGCTAGAAGATCGAGCCATGTAACCCTAACTTCACCATGTAGGGACTCATTAGAAATAAGAGGACAAGGTATTCTTACCTACCACCATCTTCCACCGCTCGCTGCCAATCCAAGACTTTGTAATCCAAGAAATAGAGCTCCCCGGTGATATCCTCAATCATCGGCAATCAACAGAACAATAAAACCACCAAAGGCATGAGTATGGGAGTACCTGTCAAACATAACCACTTTCCAAACACTTTTTCTATGTTTGTGCCCTCTAACTTGCATATTTAGATAAAAACAAACCAAACTGATGTTGTTTACATCATAAATTGGAATGGTGAAATTTTCTATGGAGAAAAAAATGCCAAAATATAAAATAAATTAGCATTGAGTTTTCGGATAAAAGAGTCATGTGGCTAGAAGATGGATCTAGTACGCTGCCCATGGTCCCATGCGGCTCACCAATACATTCATTTTGCATCACTTTTTCTACTGTAATTTACATTATATCAATGATATACTTCAATTTTTATGCAATTCTAATGTCCCATGCCTCGCCATCTCGATCCGCCAATCACACACCTCACTGAACAAATACGTCATCGCTCGACAACACTACTGGTAAGAACCCCCAACAAATGCTCCCTCACTCATGAGGAATGAGAAAATTCCTAAATAACAAGGTAAGAAGGCAAGATTCTCTCTCTCCCTCCCTCCCTCCCCCCTCTCTCTCCCTCCCTCCCTCTCTCTCCCTCTCTCTCTCTCTCTCTCTCTCTCTCTCTCTCTCTCTCTCTCTTTCTCTCTTTCTTTCTCTCTCTCTCTCTCTCTCGTGTGATTGACCAATGGACATGTTTTTTTGTGATTGTTGAGTGGCACGCAATGAGTGAGAAGGGTGTGATAGATGTAAGGAATGTCAAGAATGCTAGGACTAGGAGTACATGGATGTGAAAAAGATCAGGTTCCTCAAGGTCATGACATTAGATTTCAAGTAGTGTGGGCAAGAGCTTCAACTTGGTAGCAAAGTTTGTATAAGTCGACTCGACTCATTAGTGTTGCATACACTTGCTTCATCAAAACAAGGCTCACCCTATTTGTTTTGATCTGTGTGTTGTAAGTATATACATCATTATGACAAGCAACAAGCAACGTGATTGTAAGCATACAGATGATAGATCGGAATAAATCTCTATGAACAGAAACTTGAATGACTCCCCTACCGCATCACACCGGCAATCAACTAGGAGGCAATCCTAGTTGCTGCAGTCGCTGCCTGGGCTTCCCTTGCTCATCTCCTTCCTCCCCCGCCGCCTCTAGAGGGCGTCGGCAAATGAAGCCTGGCTAGCGGCGGCGTCGGCGGGGAACTATTGTCCTCTCACGCAGTGCTTTGCGCGGGTCGGGCCGCTGGGCTAGGCGGGGTGCGACGCTAGGACAAGTGGTGTGGTGGCTATGCTTGTTGAGCGATCGGGGGTGATCAACATGGCTGGTGCAACGAGTATTTTCGCCAGATCTACGCATGCGATGATGCAGGCTGAGGGAGACAACCTGTGCCATGGCCTTCTTGTCCGGTGGACGTGGTAACACAGTGGTGGTGGATCGATCTCCCTCTTCCCTTGCTCATGGGACTCGATCTACGACTGGTGGGCATTGTCGTGCCTTGAGGTGGGGAACGATGGCTCGATGCAAGATGCAAGATGCACATGTGGCGGGTCGGGGGTTGCAGGGGTGATTTGGGGAGAAATGCATGGGCCTCTTGTCCTCGTCGTTTCCATGATCTGGAGATGCCCGATAGAATGCGACGATCGTTGTGGTCTCCGGTATATATGCATAGTGGTGGGGTGGCTGTTGGCCATGAGTGACTTTTCCTTGCCCAGATCTGTCCGGGTGGGCTCCGGTATTGCCAAGGCGGTCGTTCTAGGGTGGAAGGAGAGGCCTTTTCTCCTTTGCCCATCGGTGGAATCGTGTATCGTGGAGAGGGTGGTGGGATGGTCACGAATTCCAGTGCGACGACTCTGGTGGTGGGAGTTGTGGTGCTTGTGGGCGGAGCGCGGCACATGGGTGGTGGCTGACTACCTTGCATGGTCGTGAGGGTGGCATGGTGGATGGTGATTGGCGGTGAGTGGTGGTGGTGGTGGTGGTGGTGCGACAGTCTGCACCATGTCTTGGGTGAGGATAGTGCGAGCAAGGGTGAAAACCTCGTCGGCCCCTCGTCAGGCCAACGACAGCGTCGCTGATGGACATCGTCTCCTTCTTGAAGGCACCGTCGCAACTGTTCTTTTTTCCATCTAAGACACTCCGGGTGAAATCCCAAATCATTTGCATGACGTGGTGACGGGGTTGCGGTGTCATGCCTTTTCGGGAGGCACCGCCTTACAATCCGCATCTTGTCGATGTCCCCGTCAAATTCAAATGATGCTTTGTTATGCTTATTTTTCGTTTGCTTGCAGGTATATGGTGTCATGTAGCTTTTCTTTAGCATTTTTGTATCCAACCTTGGGTGTGTGTGGTGGTGTGTGTGTGTATGCGGATGTATGTATGTGGTTGATACTTAGACCCTATTTGGAACCACTATATATTATAATAATCTGGATTATAGAGATAGATTATATAATATGGTTTATAAAAATAATCTAGGTGGACATGTTTGGAGGCCAGATTATATAAATTGTAATTCAGGTTTTACATTGCATAATGACTTGTCTGTCCTTTGCTTTTTTTTAAAGTGAAGGGTGGCGGTGGTAGGAATGTGATTATCTCCAACTTTATAAGGGTAATGGGTCATTAGCAATCCATAATCTGATTTTAGCTGGGGTAGAATAGATTATGAGTTTTTAATAATCTGTTCATCTATTTTTTATAATCTATACCATAATCTGTCATGTTTGAAGACATAATAGATTATAAAAATTAAATTATATAATCTGAATGGTTCCAAACAGCGCCTTAATCTATAAAGCGGAGCACCGTGTGCCAGCCTTTTTTTGTGATTGTAAGCATCCTGTGGCTGCTGAGCACTTGTGCTAATTTATTCTTAAATACAAAAAAAAATATTGAGGTAGGGCTAGTGTATATTGGAGATTTAATTGTAAACATGATTTTTCTTGCCAAAAATATGTTAACTTCATTTTTTGTACAAACATTTTACTGTAAAACTAAGTAACGGAAACAAACCAACTTTGACGATTCTGTTCCTCGTAAATCTAGATTATGTTTACTTATTTACTGAAAAGATAGCGGGTACAAACATTTACTTCTCCGCACATATATCTGCAGAATCCAACTTTAGATTTGTGTATGCAAAAGGGAGGACAAAGCTCTTACGCCCCTGACCATCACATCACTGCAATTCTTTCTGGGTAGCAAACGTGTATGTTGGACTATTGAATCTAACAACGTGGGCACAATTTAAAGGAAAAAATGTTCTCCGTGTTGAAATAATATATGACTCCATGGAACTTAATTAATGTGAACCATCCGTTGCCAAAACACACTCCAGAGTCAAGTGTATACCGGACCCAACCCAACCCAACTCACATCCGTATGAATAGTCAACTATATATTGGGACAGTGGATGGCCACACACCCAATTCATTATGTTTAGAAGTTTCCTTACTAGCTAGATCTCCCGCACAATTTTGGTTATACTATTTAAGCAGACAATTCAGGCACGAGGCCTGAATATTAATACGATGGTATGTTGGTATGAGCATGACTTCATATGCATCCGTCATTGGCCGGTCACCTGAGCTAATTTAACTTGCATCCATCCACGTAAGTATCGGAAGTATTCTCTCTCTGCATATGATGATCAATCAAGAGAACCAGCTGATATATGTCTGCATATTTTCTCTCTCAGCACGAAGAAGGTACAATCCAGATCATAAAACCCGATGCCTGAATCCAGAACGTGAAAAACCTCAACCATAACCCAAACCCGAAAAACCCCGAACACTATATAAAATACTTGAATTATGGGGTATCATAAAAAATGACAAAAATCAGGTATTATTTTAAAAACCCAAAACTTTTGTAACCTGAATTACTCGACGCGAGTTCTCCGAGATTCTTTGTAATGTTGTTTAATTAATAAAATGCCGACGTTATATTTTTTCTCTTTTAATACTAGATAACTAATTAGTCAAAATCACACATGCATGCAACTTATTGAAAAATGAAATGTAATGACCGTCCAGGTACAGGGCATTCATTCAAGCCCAACAAAGGATCGATACACTTGCTTTACGCCTTTACCTTTAACCTAAACTAGTCTAATTACCAACTTGCACTAGTTAGTGTTTGTTAAATTGCAACGTCGAGCTTTTAAGCAGGTGCTGCAGATAGAGGCCGGAGCTAGCCGCGATGAGGGGCCCGTCGTCCACAATCTCAATCGAGCGCGAGAGAGAATCCATTAGGGCTGGCTCTAGCTAGCTAAGTATCACGACGGAGTACTATATTAAATACCACACTCTCACTCTCTACCATTCACATCGCCGTCGTGGTCGACACAGCCACACAGCCTAACTAGCTAGCTCCAGCTTCTGCTTACTAGGGTTCGCTAATTAAGAACGATCTCGGATCGATCGACTAGATAGTCAAGTAATGGAGGGCGGCGGTGGATGGGGTGATCAGGCCGGGAAGGATGTAGGAGGCGAGAGCACCAAGTACCGCGGCGTGCGACGCCGCCCGTCAGGCAAGTTCGCGGCGGAGATCCGCGACTCCAGCCGGCAGAGCGTCCGCAAATGGCTCGGCACCTTCGACACAGCCGAAGAGGCTGCACGGGCCTACGACCGCTCGGCCTACGCCATGCGCGGCCACCTGGCCGTGCTCAACTTCCCCGCCGAGGCGCGCAACTACGTCCGAGGCGGGCCGTCCTCCTCCTCGTCGTCGTCCCGGCAGCCGGTGATTGAGATCGAGTACCTGGATGATGAGGTGCTGCAGGACATGCTCAAGGAGGGGGAAGGTGGAAGGAATAATTAAACACTACCGGATTTGAATACTGAACTAGTGATCGTGCGATCAATTCATGCACCACCATCACCTGGTCGTGTTTATGGCTGTGAGCTTCCGATCCGTGCTTTGCATGCATGTATGTTAAGGTTGGATTTCCAGTATTTTTAGGTGTTCAATGAAACTATATATGAAAGTGGTCGATCTGATGTGAGCTGATCAGGAACCTATCTCAATCGTACGTGATCATATATATCAATATATCATCATCATGCAAGTTATGGAATTGGGTTGCTTGTTGGATTAATCACCTTCTTCTCCTCTCTGAGTCCCCACCTCCGAATATAGTTTTGGTAGATCATATGCGGAAATCTCTAGAGGATCTGAAATTGTAAGCCTATATAATTAATATTTCCCAGCTAATTGATTGGTCACGGGTTTAGCATAAACTAGCATATAGTACAACGTATTTGTTGATGCCAACAAAATTAGACAAATGGGTGCATGCAATGTATGGCTGGTTCGTATACATACTCTTGGAACATAAAATGAGATTATCAGTATTTTTAGCTAACTATTCGTCCAAGGTACAAATTCTCAAATGTCAAACAGTGAGTAGTATCTAGTGGCAGATCTAGCCATCTAATAGCAAGAAAAAAATGTTTTACATTTGTACATATCCTCACGTACCGATGCATGAGTGATTGAAGAATTGCTTTCGATGGTACGTATGTGCCAGAAATAATTTAGCTGCATGAGCTGAACTAAAGACCATCCTCACAGAAAGTTGTTGCTGAACCCCACCACAGGTACACCCTCTATTCAGCCAATTTAGGTCAAGTACTCTATCATAACTATTAAGTGCAGGTGATACCAAATGTATAAACTGAATTGGAATAGGATGGAAGTATCTTCTTCAAGTATCCAGAATTTCTTCTGTGAGAGAAAATTGGAGGGAAAACACCGCAGTCACCAGATACGGGTTTCTACTCCCATGCACATGTGTTCCCTTTGTTTTGAAAATAGTTACTAGTATAATTTAAACTACAAAAAACAGTCTAGATTGTAATAACAGTATATTATATGCATTCGATTTTATTTTTTGAAAAATAGTTTGACTTGTGGTCTAAATCAAAATCATAAGGATGAGGGTTAAAAGGCGTCTTCACATGTTCTAAATTTTTTCTTTCAACAACCAAAAACACATAACACATAATATAGGCATATATGCCTTCTAATGCCAGCCTTTTGTTGAATTTACAGGAAAGCTTATTTTTTGCACAACATTTATGTAAGCCCAAGCTTGCCTTGATCTTAGGAGCCTTCATATAATTTCTAGCATATTGTGACTTGATAGTGAGATAAGATCAAGGTAAACTGCCCACATAAGGCATCTACAAAGACTTTATGTCTAGTATCTCTTTAACCTGTCATATAAGATAGTTGTTGATGTTGGGAAGCGAGGAGGAAAGATAATAGACGGAACTCTTACTTAAGAGGTACACTCTATGAACAATACATCTCTAGAGACAACCTCATTGTTTTAGTATGCCACACACATTTAATTTTTTTTAACCCGAGGCAAAAGCGTCGAGTTTTTTATATAATAAAAAAAATGCTCATTTAATTTCAGAAACCTGAGCCAAACCCGAAGCATAAAACGCAAAGCTCACACACACATATGGCACATCAAGCTCAAGAGAGACGAAAACCAAAACAAAATAACTAACTAGAAACTTATCTTGTGAGTAATTTTAGTTTCTAGTCTAGATGACGCAGAGAGGTTGAATCAGCAACAAGTATCCTTGTTTAGCAAGCTCCACTGGGTACGTTCATGGTCTATTCTAGGGCGACAGCATCGCCAACCACTATGTATGGTGTGTGTATGCGTTTGGACCAGGTGGTCATGGATGCTTTTACCCAACTTGAGTGGCAACATAGTCTTCAGATTGCATTTGCGCATCCCAAGTATATGGTCGTCCATTTAGTCTTATGATTGACTTTGTATGATTGCTAGACTACAACTATGTGTGTGTGTGTGTTGGGGGGGGGGAGGTTTTATGTATCCTAGTCATGCAGCGGGCAAGTGTGTACTCATGTGCGTCATGTGCTTATATATATATATATATATATATATATATATATATATATATATATATATATATATATATATATATATATATCAAAGCATTCTTTGTCAAAAACATAAATACGGCACATTGTGACAATCATATTAAGAATCAAGCCTGGTTCCGTGGATACCAACTCTTCTAGTCCATTGTATCAACGTTGTTCTAAGGCCTGCCTAGGTAGTGGTTACAGATCGATCAAAAGTTAGGGAGACAATTTCCCTCCCACAACTTCAGGATTTGGTTGCACAACACATTAACCCACAAACATAACATAAATGGTTGAAAGGCGATTTCCTATGCATGATGATAGCTATACACCCTTTGGTATAACTGATTTTTTTGATATACGAGGTGTCGTGTCTCAATGGCATTGGCACAACTGCATTTTTGTTGTATATGAATGACCTTTTCTCACTTTTATTTGTCTTTTTGTTACCTTTTTGACACAAGTGTCTTTTCGTTGTGTAGAAAGGGCGTTTCTCACTCCTCTCGGTCTTTTTTCCTTGCCTTTTTGGCATAATTGCATGTTTTGTTGCCTGGTTGGTCCAAAACCACGATATATTCACTATAGAGTTATTTTTATATTTCAAATAATTTATCAAATTAATTAGAGATAGAAATTGAGGCCATGTGTAGCTACCACCATGGGTAGCAAATTATTTCTGATATATGGATATGTCATGTGAACAATTAAAAATATGCTTCCACAAAGATGTATAAATGCTTGAAAACTGATACTCAAGGACATCTACTGTTTATGGAAATGTTCGTTGAATCAGGCATAAAATTTTCTTCTGTCTACTTCTACATGACAGAGTCAACACTAGGAATTTCCTAATAAGAAAATACATGCACCTTTGTTGTTATGGAGGGAACTGACGAAACTACGATGCAACTATTTTGGGATTGTACATTTGTGCAAGATCATTGGACCAACATTATGCATATTAAACAAAAAGGAACTTCCATCGATGATGAAACACGGATGGAACATCAAACACTACCTCGTAACATTGCTATGGACATAATCATCCTGGGTTGCTGGAACATTTGGAATCAAAAGAAATGCATTTTCTCGAAGAGAGGAACACAGTGCAAACTCTTCGAAATGCATGCTTAAGCGAGACATTTCCTTATTGGAGTACATGATCAAGGAAAAGTATGATTGGACTCTTTAAAGGGTTGGGTGGGTACACATCTATAATGTTGCTACTAGAAGCTTAAAATCATACTTGAAATGATCCCAAGAGCTGGAATTGGATAGTGTATAGTTGTTTCTTTCTTTGTTATCAGTTGTACATTAACTATTACTTGTATATTTTTCTTTATAATTAATGAAATACCATAGAAGAATTGTTCTAAGGTTTTAGGTTCAAGAAAATTTGTATTAGGGTCGTGATATATAGACCATCAAAGTGTTGTACAGGTGAAATTTAACTGGGATAAACATATGCAAGGCAATTCACGAAATTCTCTTTAGAACTATCTTATATATATTTGGAAAATTGACCATATATATTATTAATGGGTATTGAAACAAAATTGATGGCATCATATTTCAGACTGACACTGTTGTAAATTATAAAATAGCTTAATTACGCATTACACATGTGATATTCATGTCTCATTAAATAACATCACACACACATCCATAGAACGTAGAATTGCCATTTTATGTTAAAAACACAATTAACTTCGAGAATTTACGAACTTAAGCAATCTATGAAAAAATAGGGAGTATTCATGTGTGAGAGCAATATATAAATATATATTGTTATGTGAACGTAGTTGTCTTTGAACTTTAGATAAGACCTTCCCGCAAAAAAAACTTTAAATAAGAGTGAGATTGTGCATGGTTGAGGCTAACAAAGATCTCCCACATGAAAGCTCTACTAGTTTTCTTGTTTTTATTTTGTGTGGACGAGGATGGAGTAGAATTTGTTTTGGATCCAATGCATGCGGACGTGCCGAATTAGTGCTGCGCGCATGTAGCTTGCGCTATAGTAATACTTAAATGGCAGTAGTGTACTGCGTCCTGGCTAATCAGTGGCTAATTGCCAACGAACTGGTCAATGGCGCATGTGGTGATCGATTGAGCTTGGAATCAACTGTTAATTAACTTGCTGACGCTGTAAAGCAGAACCTTATATACGTAATCAAAACAACGTCAGGGTTACGTACAGGTGCTTAAAAAACAGTAAAGTCGCAGGCAAATCATGAGTCTACATATGTACGTACCTGGCCTATCACAATAACTACCTAAAAATTTCTCATTCCTTATTTCAAAAGCTATATAGGCACATACAGGAAAGGGTAAACTGATCACCTAGCATGTAGTGTACCATATATGGAATCGGATGCATTCTGGGACGCTGTCACATTTGTTTTGAATGATACAGGAGCCTTTTATACTTTTCATAGATTTCCGAATCAATCTTTTCCTCGCTTTGTCTCATGTATGTTCTAGAAGAAGGGCAACCCACATGGAAGGGTTTAACGTGTACACCAAAGTATGTCGTGAGCACAATGTTCCCGCCTTTGTGCGTTTTTCCTTAACAAAAGAATGTAGATGGATTAATTAAGGGGCGTGCGACGCGTCAACCGATGGATTTTTAAGAAAGGTTCACCGGCTAGGGAGCCGTACGTCCGATTCATCGATGGAACTACTTGTATTGTTTTTTTAATTAAATTTTTCTGTAACAAAGCTTTTGTTATAAAACTTTGTATTCCTGCAACAAAACTTTCGTTGTTATGTGAAAAAAGACTTTTGTTGCAAGATCTTTTTTTCCTAAATTTCTGCAATAAAAGCTTTGTTGCAAACCATCTTTTTTTAATTTACTACAACAAGGCCCATGTTGCACAACCTCATTTCTAATTTTCCGCAACAAAAACCATGTTGCAAAACCACCTCTTCTCCAGTTTTCTACGATAAGACTTACAACCTTCTTTTCTAATTTCCTGCGACAAGACCCTTGTTACCAAAATTACAATAGCTTATCCATCACATCAATAGTTGCATGCATCGTCCCGATGCAGAGGCCGAAATAATCTTCTTTTAAAAAAACTATCCATCACATCTCATTTTCTGCAACAAGTCCCATGTTGCAAAAATTACAGTTGTATCTTCAGCCGCTCACGCACTTGCATATGCACCGTTCGTTATCACCATTCTACAACAACATTGTTGTTGCAAAGATAAGATGAGAGAGATGTATGTGGTCTAGTAGGACACATGTAGCAACATAGGCGGTGGACGTTATGCATTTGATCGGCCCGTAGATCATAATCATTTCCCATTAGTTAATGGTCAATTTGGAAAACAAACCAGAGCATTAGTACGAAACTACAAAGGATTTGACTTGTGTAATTTGTGTAAAGTAAACACGTACGTTCAACATATGCGGGTTTGGATCAAAATTGTGACATTTCTATAAATGAACCTTATCCTTTTTGTCATGGTGAAAGGGGTATATTTACGCATATCTAGCAATGATTTTGCCATGGTTGCCCATGTCTTATCCTGACTGTTGATGACTTTGGCGTCGTTGCTTTGCATCAACTTTAATGAAATTATTATTTTGCACATCTGAGAATGCAGAGGATGGGAAGTTTATCATTCATTTCGTGAAAAAAGTATAGTGTCATTACAGCTACGGTGCCTGAGGATCGTATCGGGCATAGAATCTTGACTGGAACCCACTCACACAACAGTACGCTCGTCACCTCTAGCAAAGTTTGCACGAGCAGTGTGCCTGACACTATTAATAGTTTAATGCATTCTATCCAACCTGAAATAGTTCAGTCTTTTATTTTTGATAGAGGATAGGAAATAATCTAGACCTACAAAGAGTTGCAAACATTTTATTTAACTTTCAAACTATAATCATCCCCTATTACCAATCATAATACCCCCACATCAACATGTTTGTAAAAAAAATAAACCTTTTGTAGACATAGCATTACTCGAGGATGGGTCCAGTCCAATAGGGTCCAACGACTTTATCTTTATCGGTATCGAACACTGTTGGAAAAAGACATATGTGACTTCAAAGTCGGGCATGATCAAGAACTCGTCACACCTATTTTAGAAAAATTACAGTGGCGGGTAGAACTTAAGACCTGCCGCTAGTACTAGTACATTAGTAGCGGGCAGGAATTAGCATCCGCTATTCTTAATATCTTTCATATTTGCTCTCTGACAAAAAACATCACTCGAAGGCATGTGAGTTGTGCCTACAACTCTTATGTAGCACAACACTGGTGGGCATAAATAACTACTGGCCACTCCTAAAATTTACCGGCTTTGCTCGCGGGCCAAAACACCAGCGGCAGTTAGTTCTATGCGCCAGCCATTGCTATTTTTTATATTAGTGGCGGACAAAAAAGTGCCCATTACAACATTACTTTGGCGACCCGTGCCATTTTTTAAACTTTCCAAAAGTTAGCAGTGGTGGTCTGCTACTTCTTGAGTTTGTGTTGGTTTTCCTTGAAGAGGAAATGGTGATGCAGCAACGTAAATAAGTATTTTCCTCAGTTTGTTGAGAACAAAGGTATCAATCTAGTAGGAGGAACAAGCAAGGCCCCAATCGTAGTACCTACACAAATAATCAAACACTTGCACCCAACGCTAAAAAAGGTTGTCAATCCCTTCAGAGTTATTTGCAAGGATGAGATCTGATAGAGATAGATATAAAAGGTTACGGAAAGAAAAGTAAATAAATTGCATCAAGATATTTTTGGTATTTTTAGTTTATAGATTTGAAAGTATAATATGGAAAATAGACCCGGGGGCCATAGGTTTCACTAGAGGCTTTTCTCATGAAGGAAAATAATACGGTGGGTGAACAAATTACTGTCGAGCAATTGATAGAAAAGCAAATAATTATGAAGATATCCAAGGAAATGATTATGCATATAGGCATCACGTACGTGTCAAGTAGACCGAAATGATTCTGCATCTACTACTATTACTCCACACATCGACCGACTCCTGCCTGCATCTAGAGTATTAAGTTCATGAAGAACAGAGTAACGCATTAAGTAAGATGGCATGATGTAGAGGGATAAACTCAAGCAATATGATGAAAACCCCATCTTTTTATCCTCGATGGAAACAATACAATACGTGCCCCGCTACCCCTATTATGTCACTGGCTGAGGACACCGCAAGATTGAAGCCAAAACTAAGCACTTCTCCCATTGCAAGAATTACCAATCTAGTTGGCCAAACCAAACCAATAACTCGAAGAGACTTGCTAAGATATGAAATCATGCAGATAAGAATTCAGAAGAGATTCAAATAATATTCATAGATAATCTAAACATAAACTCACAATTCATCGGATCTCGACGAACACACCGCAAAAGACTATTACATCAAATAGATCTCTATGAAGATCATGAAGAACATGGTATTGAAGATCAAAGAGAGAGAAGAAGCCATCTAGCTACTAGCTATGGACCCGTAGGTCGGTGGTGAACTACTGATGCATCATCAGAGGGGCAATGGAGTTGATGTAGATGTCCTCCGTGATCAATTCCCTCTCCGGGAGATTACCGGAAAAGGCTTCCACATTGGATCTCATGGGAACAGAGGCTCTCGGCGGTGGAAAAGCATTTTCCTGGCTCTCTTTTGCAATGAGGGGATATTTGGGAATTTATAGGCCAAAGAATAGGGTTAGGAGACCAGCAGGGGCCCACAAGTCAGCCCCCCTAGGGCGCGCCCTACAGGCTTGTGGCCTCCCAGCAGGTGTCCTGCCCCCTACTCCAAGTCTCCTGGGTTTCTTCTGGTCCAAGAAAAATAATTCCGGAGATTTTATTCCGTTTGGACTCCGTTTAATATTCTTTAACTGCAATACTCAAAAACATGGAAAAAACAAAAACTGGCACTAGGCTCTAGATTAATAGGTTAGTCACAAAAATAATATAAAATAGCATATTAATGCATATAAAACATCCAAAACAGATAATATAATAGCATGGAACAATCAAAAATTATAGATACGTTGGAGACGTATCAAGCATCCCCAAGCTTAATTCCTGCTCGTCCTCGAGTAGGTAAATGATAAAAATAGAATTTTTGATGTGGAATGCTACCTAACATATTTATCCATGTAATATTCTCTATTGTGGCATGAATATTAAGATCCATAAGATTCAAAATAAAAGTCTAATATTGACATAAAAACAATAATACTTCAAGCATCTAATAAGGCAATTTCTTCCTTTCGAAATAACATGGTCTTAGAAAGTTATCCCTACAAAATCATATGGTCTGGCTATGCTCCATCTTCACCACACAAAGTATCTAAATCATGCACAACCCCGTTGAAAATGAAGCAATCGTTTCACACTTTTTATCTTCTCAAACCTTTTCAACTCTCGCGCAATACATGAGCTTGAACCATGGATATAGCACTATAGGTGGAATAGAGTATGGTGGAGGTTGGAAAAAAAGGAGAAGATAGTCTCTCATCAACTAGGCATATCAACGGGCTATGGAGATGCCCATCAATAGATACCAATGTGAGTGAGTAGGGATTGCTATGCAACAAATGCACTAGAGCTATAAGTGTATGAAAGCTCAAAAAGGAAACTAAGTGGTTGTGCAAAAGACGTAATTCCACTAGTTATATGAAAGTGACAAAATAGGAGACTCTCTATGAAGAACATGGTGCTACTTTGAAGCACAAGTGTGGAAAAAATAGTAGCATTGTCCCTTCTCTCTTTCTCGCTTTTTTTCTTTTTTCTCTTTTTTTGGTGGGCTTCTTTGGTCTCTTTCATTTTTATGGGCTTCACTGGCCTCTTTTATTTTTTGTAAAGTCTGTAGACTCATCCCAACTTGTGAGGGAATCGTAGCTTCCATCATACTTTTCTCACACGGGACAATTCTCTAATAATGCAAACCATCACACTTTTATTTACTTACAACTCAAAGATTACAACTCGAGATGTAGAACAAAATATGACTCTATAAGCAATATGGAAGTGATGGTGCGAGTCATAAAAAAAATGGGACAGTGCTGTTGCATGGCAATATATCTCGGAATGGCTGTGAAAAATGCCATAATAGGTAGATATGGTGGCTGTTTTGAGGAAAATATATGGTGGTTGTTTTGAGGAAGGTGGGTTTAATGTACCGGTGAAATTTTTGAGGTACTAGAGAGGCTAACAATGGTGGAGGGGTGAGAGTGCGTATAATCCATGGACTCGACATTAGTCATAAAGAACTCACAGCCTTATTGCAAAAGCCTATTAGTTATCGAAGCAAAGTATTAGACGCATGCTCCTAGGGGAAGGGTTGGTAGGAGTTAACCATCGCGCGATCACGACCTCCACACAAAGGTTGACAATCATTAAACAAATCATGCTCCGACTTCATCACATAACGGTTTACCATACGTGCATGCTACGGGAATCACAAGCTTTAACATAAGTATCTCTTCTAATTCACAATTAATTACTAGCATGACTCTCATATTACCATCTTCATATCTCAAAACTATATGCAAGGAATCAAACTTCTCATCATATTCAATGCACTTAATATGAAATTTTTTATTATATTCCTCTTGGATGCCCATTATATTAGGACTAAATTCATAACCTAAACCAATTAGCATGCTATTTAAAGAACTCCCAAAACAATATAAGCGAGGTATGAGAGTTTAATAATTTCTATAAAACACATGACCTTCGTGCTCTAAAAGATATAAGTGAAGCACTAGAGCAACATTGCCTAGCCCAAAAGATATAAGTGAAGCACAAGGAGTATTCTAATAAATTCACGATTCAGCGTGTCTCTCTCAAAAGATGTGGGAAGCAAGGATGATTGTGGAAAACTAAAAAGCAAGGAATCATATCATACAAGACGCTCCAAGCAAAACACATATCATGTGGTGAATAAAAATATAGCCTCAAGTAAATTTACCGATGGATTGAAGACGAAAGAGGGGATGCCTTCCGGGGCATCCCCAAGCTTAGGCTCTTTGGTATCCTTGAATATAGCTTGGGTTCCTTGGGCATCCCCAAGCTTATGCTCTTGCCACTCTTTATTCCATAGTCCATCAAATCTTTACCCAAAACTTAAAAACTTCACAACACAAAACTCAACAGAAAACTCGTGAGATCTGTTAGTCTAAGAAAATTAAATCACCACTTAAGGTACTGTTGTGAACTATTTGTTTATTTATATTGATGCAATATTTACTGTATTCCAACTTCTCCATGGTTCATACCCCCCCATACAACCCATAGATTCATCAAAATAAGCAAACAACACAAAAAAAACAGAATCTGTCAAAAACGGAGGGCTCCACCCACAAGGGGTCCACAAAGAAGCGGCCTTGTCTATTCCACCATGGCTTTTGTCCACACAGGACTAGCCTCAATCATGGTAGATCTTCACGAACTAGGCGATCTCCTTGCCCTTACAAACATCTTGGCTCAACTCCACAACATGAAGTAGGATGCTCCCAAGCTACACCTAACCAATCTAGGAGGCACCATCCTCCAAAAGGTAATAGATGTGGTAGAATGATGAACTCCTTGCTCTTGTGCTTATAAAGATAGTCTCCTCAACACTCAATCACTCTCTCTCAGATTTGGCAAGGGTAGGAGAGATTGATCTTGTGGAAAGCAACTTGGGGAGGCTAGAAATCACGGTTCAAAGGATTGGAATGGAATATCTCGATCTCAACACATGAGTAGGTGGCTCTCTCTCAGAAAAATGGATCGCGCAAGTGTAAGTGTGTTTAGAGTGCTTCCCCTACGAATGAGAGTTAGGTGGAGGGGTATATATAGGCATCCCCTAAAATCCAACTGTTACAACATTATTTCCCAACTCGGTGACACCGAAATGAATCTCAGTGGTACCGATATGATGACCTAGACCAGTTTGCAAATCTCGGTGAGACTGATTTCAAACTCGGAAATTCCGATTCTTGAAATCTTCTCAACAAAAAGTTGGTCACTGAATCTCGGTGGCACCGATAGGAATGTTGCTGGTACCGAGATGTTAGAGTTTGGCATAGGTTTTGTCAAGTGTAAAATCGATAGGGCCGAATAGAAATTCTTGGTGGCACCGATTTTGCTGGTTTGGGTTTGTACACGGGTGTTTTGTGGGTGAATGACTGAGTATTTTTGGTGGCTACCTCTAAGCACTTGAGCAACCAATTCATCATAATACCTCATTCCCTTTTAATAGTATTGGCTTTTCTATGGACTCAAAGTGATTTCTCACAAAGTATAAAATGAAGAGTCTTCTTGCTTGAAGCTTGAGCCAATCATATTCCTTCCCTGCATCAAGGAGCATCTCCTCACAATCCTATAGCCAAAGCATCTTTGAACTTTTCTGAAATATACTTGAATAAACTCATTAGTCCAATGATGCATATGTTGTGATTAATTACCAAAACAATCTTAGGGAGCAATTGTGCTTTCGATTGGCTTGTATATTCTGATGACGGGCTTCCTTAAATGCCCCAGGTCTTCATGCGCAAGCAAGTCGGATGCACATCCCACTTAGCTTCAGTGGAGCTTTCATGCATTTATAGCTCTAGTGATCATTTGCATGGCAATCCCTACTCCTTGCATCGATATCTATCAACGGGCATCTCCATAGTCCATTGGTACGCCTAGTTGATGTGAGACTATCTTCTCCACTTTTTACCCCTTTGAAACCTACCACCATATTCTATTCCACCTATATGCTATGTCCAATGGTTCACGGTCATGTATTGTGTGAAAAATAAAAAGTTGATGCATATTGAAAAAGTATGACCCAATTGACTGACTTTGACACCGTGGTGCTTGACATTTGTATTAATGTGGTGAATATGGAGCCATGCCTTGTCAATATAATAAGATGAATGGGGTGAAACAATCTTTGAGGATCGTATACTTTGAAAGATTAACGATTTTGCTGCTTATACCTATAAGTATTCATATGTTAATGTTTGTTAATCCATCGTTTCTCAATTAGAGTACATGCACAGGGTTACATAATGGGTAGCATGTCACATCAAAACATCTATTTTTAATATTTACGTACTCGAGGACGAGCAGGAATTAAGCTTGGGGATGCTTGATACGTCTCCAACATATCAATATTTTTTATTGTTCCACGCTAATATATTATCATTCTAGCATACTTTTTGGGTATCGATTTACCAATTTATATTTTTTTAGCACTAACCTATTGACCTAGGGCCCAGCGCGAGTTGTTGTTTTCTGCATGTTTTTCACTTTTCAGGTTTACCATACCAAACGAAGTCCAATTGAACTAAACTTTTTGGAGATCTTTTTCTGGACCAGAAGAATACCACCAAGCATAGGAAGAGGGTTGGGGGCCATATCAGGGCCCCGAAGCCAACCCAGCGCGGCTTGGGGGCACCATTGTAATGCCCCAAGAGTGTATCTCTCCCTATTTGGAACCCTCTCTATGTGGGTCCACCTTGTCATTGCAATGAGAGCCTATCCATGTGTTATTTCATGAGTCACCTTGCTTTGTTTTCCTTTGCATGCATGCATCACTATCATTTCATGTCATTGTGTTGTTGCCTGGTGATCATATGATGTGATGTGATATCATGTGATGATATGTGGTTTATGTGAATTGTGTGGTGTGGTGCAACTCTAGTAGATAGCATCTGGTTTGCTCTAGGGTTTTAAAAACTTCCCCCTTCTGTTTTATCTCAAGCCCAAAAGTTACTTGATCTTTTCCTGTTTTAAAAAATGTCCTTGGTTTAGTATATTTTGTGGTGTTTGTGAGGATATGAATTTGCTGTTGTGAAACTATATTCTAAAGGTGCAAATATTCACAAAACAGATCAAACAAATTCTGTTTTCTTAATATTTTATTGCTCCAAATAATTCGTTTCCAATTTATTTAAATAGGTCATAAATCCTTATGACTAGGGGCATTTTTGTTTTGTTTTTAACCCCAACAGATTTGCCTTTGCTTTATTTTCTTTCTCTGGTTTTTTTGGTAATTAGAAAACCCCAAGGGTTTTATTTCCGTTTATCTGGCGCCACTAGTGGGCTTCCTCCCCCCTGTGTGGTCCAAACCCCTCCCTCGCGCATAGCCCATGCCTGTAGACGCCATTTCCCCTGTCTCCTTCCTCCGCCAGAATTCCTCAGAGAGCAGAGGTAGCACAGCAGCAACAGACAGCGTCACGGACGTCGAGGCGCTTCACTCGCCTCCTCCTCCTCCATATAATCCCCCCCTTGGCATCCGTGCAGCCTAGGGTTCCTCTCTCACGCCGCCACCTCCATCCCATCTCCTTCTTCCTCTCTGTCGACGACACCACGTAAGGGGATCGACCTCCTCCGCCATGGCCGCAAGCTGAGAAGCTCCTCGCCGTCGCTCCCGTACACCTGCGGCCTCTCGAACACCTCGGCGAGCACGCGAGATCCTCTAGGAGCCCATTCCCGCGGCTAGGACAACAAGATCGGCACTGCTACATCTCCTCGACGACGGCGGCCTTCTTCCCCGATGATCTTCCCCGAGCGGCTCCTTCCCCTTCTTCCTCTACTTCCTCTCCGGCCGACGCAACCACCTCGTCCAGTAGGTGAGGTAGATCCATGTCCCCTTCTTCCCTCTCCTAGATCGAGAGCAGTAGGTCGTAGTGTTGACGCCATTCCTTCTCTGTTCCCGGAGCCGCCGTGCCTCGTCGAGCCGTCGTTGTAGGCCCTCTTGAGTGGTGCTAGTAGGTGAAATGGAACCGTGGGAGCAAGGGCTTCCTTTCAAAGGTAGTTCTAGCTTGATTTGAAGTGTACCGCCGGCGTGCACCGTCCCCTGTTCCGGCCATCGTCGGGCAGAGGAGATGCTGAGGGGGTTACTCAAAAGGGTTAACTCCCCTCCCCTGTTAAGATCCCAACGAGTAGCAGAGTGGTAGTGGTAGTTTTGGCGCAGTGGCTAGTCATGGGTTCGATTCCCCCTCCGCGCACCTTTTGTATTTCGTTTTTCCGACACATTAACTGCAGCAGAGAGCATAACCTTCTCTCTTCGCTGTATCTGTCAAGTGCATGCGCAGTAGTAGGGTGGTGCTTGTTCAGTGTTGGTAACCAGGGGGTCTGGGTTCGAATCCCTCCCCGTCCTTTTTAATTTTGTTGCATTTTCTTTTCTTTTTTGCTTTTTTGCTGCATAGATGTATATGGTGTGCTCTACACCATGTGGGGATTTTAATTCTCCTCACAAGCAGCATGTTGTCTTAGGTTTTGTTGCTAGCATGATAGATATGCATGGTAGACTTGAGTGCCATGTGTTATGAGATAGATAACATGCATGAGGTGTGTCTGTTAGCTCTAGTTGCATGTATAGATGCATATCATATATATGTAGGATGTGGTTCTTGTGTATGTGATATCATGAGCCTTGCACTTGAGTGTGCAATTGATGTGAAAGTGTGTGTGTGGGTCCCCCCCCACATACCTTGTTGTGTGTTAGTTGAGCTTGTGTGTGTGTGCAAGTTGTGTGTGCTAGTGTGTGTGTGTGTGTGCCACACACATGCCCAAGGCATGATGGGCCTTGGTGAGCTCATGTGCAAGTATATGTGTAGGTGTAGAGATGCTTATGTGAGTGCAAGCTAGTGGTGTGTGATATTAGCATGTGTAGGTGTTGTTATGTGCTGCTTGATGTATATGGTGTGAGGTGGTGTGCTAAGGTACATGAGCATGAGGTCTACCCCTCATGTGCACCATTGGTGTTGTGGACATGTGCAAGAGCATGTATAAGTGATGAGCTAGTGGAAGCACATGTGATGATGCACTATTCACTCTATGTGATCCCATGTAGATTCTCTTTTCAAGTTTGTGCCCAATTGTTCTATGCAAGTGCCTATGTATTATATATGTTTTTGGGGTAGAATCATCCCAGGAATCCAATGGCGGGTTCAGATTCCACTTTGGAACACTTTATGGGAATGTCATATTTCAGTTCTGTTCCATGTTTAGAGCTTGGTGCCATGAGATGTGGTGAGCCCAAGAGGTTGATTCTTTGTTGTGGCAGTAGAGGGTGAACCCCTCTACCACATGTTGCTTTTGTTTCATGCTTAGGAATTCATATGTGCAAGTTGTGCCTAGTCAAAGTAGGCATGTGGCTGAAATTCCAGTTTAGTGAAAATCTGTGATTTTCACAAAGTCTGAGAATGTGCTTATATTTTCTTCTCGTGTTGTTGTGCTTGTAGAAGTTTATGTGTTGGGAATCAGCCTTTGCTATCAACTGGAAAGTTGTAGCTTTTGTGTTTCTCTAGCTCTCTGTAAATTTTCATTCCATTTGGAATCCTGTAGATATTGTTTTGGGTGCTGTCAAAATGCTTCAGAGCATAAACAGCTAGTGAGAATCTGGAATTTTCACTAAGTCCCTGAAAATTGATATTTTGGCCAAGTTAGCAGCTGTGTAACTTTCTGTGTGAAACTCCTTTGTATTATCTTTTTGCTTGTGCTTGTAGAAATTTTGAATAGCTTCTGTCACATATCCTATTTGGCATACTTGGGTGGTTGTAGGTGCTTTGCATGTAGCCCTCAAACTGCTATGATGTTGTTTATGCCAGATTGTGTAGTTTTGATGTTTTGATGCTTGTGAGTGCATAGATGATGGTGTGGTGATATTCTTTGCACCACCCCATCCATTCTTGTTTGTTTTGTGATTTGGCAACCTGGAAATACCAGAAGTATGCCATTGGAGTGTGTTGTGATGGATTTGGTACGTAGGATCTATTTCTTGTTTCGTTGTTTCTGATTGATCCGTAGCTCCGTTCGTAACGATCTTTATATGTTTTTGCATCGTTTTCGCGTGATGCATCTGTTCATGTCATCCTCATGCATGTCAAGATAGCCTAGAGTGCAGTTCTGTCCAGGAACTTGTATTTTTCTTCTCATGCTTGTGCTAGTGACTAGAATAGAGATGCATGTTCATTTTCATCTCATGCATCATGTGCTTGTTGCATTTTGTTGTGCTGTTGTTCATTGGATGCTATTTCTATGTTGGGTAGCACCTGTATCGGAGAATGAGTACGTGATCCGGGAGAGTATGTGCAGGACGAACAAGAGCAGTTCCAAGCTGAGGACATCACAGGCAAGATGATATGACCTTGATTCCATCTCTAGACTTGTTATGCTAGATTCACGATTCTTCTTCATATGCTAGCTTCCTGCCACTGAAATAATTGCCTCCTGATATTGCCATGAAACCCAAACACTTATCCCCTTCCTAGCAAATCTTGAATGTCTAAGTAGGCTTTGCTAAGCTTCTAATGTTAGCATTGCTAGTTGCAGGTGCTTTGTCTCATGTGATAACATGAGTTTGATATCATTATGTTAATCTGTTATTTAATTAATGCACCTATATACTTGGTAATCAACGGAAGGCCTAGCCTTTGCCGGGTGATTTGTTCCGTTATTTCCGCCATAGTTACCGGCTACCGGTGTTTGATTCCATAACTGATCGCTCCTAACACGTTCGGGGTTGTTATGGGAACCCCCTTGATAAATCGTGTAGTGTTAAGACTTGTCCGGCAGGACCCAACATTGGTGTTAATTTGCTAATCACTTAATAATAATCTGCATAGGGAATAGCTACCCCGAGGAATTAATCAACAACCTGGGCCAGTGCTCCTCATGAGTGTTGGTCCAAACTGAGCACTGTTCGGGGCCAACTCAGGGCAACTTGGGTGATTTCTATCAGGCCATCGTGCGCGTAGCTCATCCGACGTGTCGTGAGACTGAGATACGCGGCTCTTATCGGGGTCGTCGACACGACGGGAGGTCCTGCTAGTCTTGTCTTACCTTAGCGATATATCTTGCGTATAGGAATCCCGGTGAAGCGTTGGTTCTACCCAGAGTTGAGGTTTTCCTCTAAGGAATCCGAAGAGATCACGAGGTTCGTGATGGAGGATTACTTTGTGGCCCGTGACCGTTTGTGATGGACTAGTTGGACCACCCATGCAAGGTTTAATCTTTCGGAAAGCCATGCCCGCGGTTATGTGGCAACTTGGAATATTTGTTAACATCCGGCTATAGATAAATTAAAGATAACTCTAATAAAATTGCCAACTGTGTGCGTAACCGTGATTGTCCCCTTCGAAGACCTGTCTTCGATCGGGAACATGGTGGGGTTATGATTGACGTAAGTAGGTGTTCAGGATCACTTGGTGATCATCTAATCATCGATCGCTAGTATAGACCACCTTCAATACTTGTTCTACGTAAGTTAGCCACCATGATGCTTAGGATGCTGCAACCTAAATACTCCACCTTCCTTACCTAATAACTTGACTAGTTCTGGCACCAAGGTCATAGATTGCTGAGTCCCCGTGGCTCACAGATTGCTTCACAACACCAACAGGTTCAGGTACCCCCGAGACAGGTGATCCTGACGGCACGCAGCAGGCGTGGTAGTACGATGAGGAGAACGACCGCTTGTACGTGAACTATCCAGAAGACTGAGGCGTGGTCGTGATTGTGGGCAAGCATGCAGGGTAGCATAGTCATTTCTCATGTTTTGTAGTCCATAGCGGAACTACCTTGTTTGGATGCGTGATGTAAACACTGATATTATGTATGAGATGGCAGTTGAATCCCTAATTGTCATTCTATTATTATGTATGTGCTATGTTACCGTCCTTGCAAAAGGCTTAGATGCGCTTCTTTCCTCTTTGGGGCCTCCTTCCCCTAAATCGGAAAGGAACGCATCTTAGTCATTACAAGTTGGTAATGAGAGCCTTACGACCATAGGAGCCTTTGTGTGATCGTACTTGGCCGAGTCGAGTCTAGTAAAATGTTTTGAGTCTTAGTTATATCGAAGAGTAGGATTCTTTTTTCTCCTCTTCCATGCTCTGGTGAGGTTACCGTCTTAGGAAATCTTAATTCTACTCCTCTTCTCGCTCAAAAAAAATTTAGGATCACGCGGGTATTTGTGAAATCTATATGATTTCGATGTGATGGAGTTCTGTCTAGGTGCCTCCAGTCTGCCTTGATTTCTTCCGGGGAGTTGAGCTCCAGGGGATTCTTGTGCACATCGCGTCATTCAGATTTCTGAGTATCTAAGAACGAAGGATGTTCGTAATTGCTTCAATACTAGTAGTGGCGAGATAGCCCCGATGTCCCCTGTACTGGTGCAGATTGTTCGGGAGTACTGCCATACTTTGTATCGTTGTAATCACGAGGGTCTATTGTAGATGAAGGTCCGAGATTCTGGTTATGTGTTGATGGATGTGATACAGTGGACGGGTTAGTATAGGAGTTGTGTGAATATTACTCCTTGTATCCGTGTACCAGATTGTATGACCAGATATTTCGGGAATTCATAGGTGGGATATCAAGTAGTAACTTATAGGACAATCTTCCTACAGATGCATGATGTGAGGTTGGGATTCAATATTCACTAGGTATGTTTGTTCACGGTCGTCTTACATCGGTTCTCGTTGTGTCTTAAAGAGTCCTTGTAGCTCGCTACGACTCGGGGATACTTCGTAAGTCGTGTGCACTACCTTGCACAGGATGGCTACTGTAAATTCGAGTCCGTTCGATCTTATCCATGAAGATATCGGATGAAATCTCGATCATATGTTTGTTCCGAGCAGTTCTAGCTCATACTTGTTTGCAAGTGGTCTTAGTCAGAATTTTGTCGACCGTCACTTTGAGGAAGCATTTTTACTATTTTGTTCGAGTGCAATTGCTTATATTCATGTTCAGATATTCCTGCCGTTTTTGATTCAGCGATACCTTCAATTTATTCTGTGGGCTAATGTGTTGTCCGTCTTCAGGATGGCTCCACCAACTCGTCAGAATCCAGGGCGTGAGGATGTGCCGCCACCACCTCCTCCTCCGGAGAATTCTCCGCCGCCACCGCCTCCTCCTGCAGAGGCTTGGCAAGCAGTGATGGTTGCTACAAATGCAAACACGCATATGCTGCTACAGTTGTTGCAAGAGAGGGCTAATCAGCAGCAAGGCAATTTCCAGCATGGTGGCAATCAGTTTGCTAATCTGAGCCAGTTCCTGTCAAATCAGCCAAAGACTTTTACTTCCTGTGACCAACCGTTTGATGATGAGGATTGGACCCGCGACATGAACAAGCATTTTGAGTGCAGCAATGTTCGTCCTGAGGATTTCGTCAAGTTTGCTACATTCCAGCTGAAGGGGCAAGCATCTATCTGGTGGCAACAGTTGAAGGATTCCAGGGGTGCTAGAGTGATCACTTGGGAGGAGTTCTGTCATGACTTCAGATCCCACTATATTCCGTCCAGCTTCGTGGAGGAAATGCGTGAGAAGTTCAGGCGCTTGAAGCAGGGTGGTAACTCCGTGTACAAGTACAACGTCGAGTTCCACGAGCTAGCCCGATACACCTTGTAGGATATCCCTGATCAAAAGAGCAAGATTTATCAGTTCAGAGGTGGCTTGAAAGAAGATTTGCAGTTGGCTCTCGCTTTGCACGATCCTGAGGAGTTCGATAAGTTCTACAACTTAGCTCTCAGGGCTGAGGCAGCTTTGCTCAGGGTGGAGAATTCTAAGAAGCGCTTCAGAGATTCCAACTCCTCTTCCTCTACTTAGGTGGTTCAGAAGCAACAGAAGTATTGGGTGTCTCCTCCTCCTCCTCGGCACTCACAGCAGTTCAAGCATTCTGGTGGCCGTGGTTCTTCCCAAACACCCAACCCGGTCTTTGAGCAGAGATCCCAGGAACAGAAGCAAGGGCCTCCTCAGACACAGTACCGTCAGTCCGTAGATGTTACTTGTCACAAGTGTGGGCAGAAAGCTCACTATGCCAACAAGTGCACTTTACCGCTCTGTCTTCCGCCTCCTCCTCTAGGCAAACCTCCAAGCAATGCTCTCGTGAATTTCAACCCCAGGTCAGCTCCAGTCAACATGGTGAATGCGGCTGAGGTAGAAAACTCGTCAGATGTGACCATGGGTAACCTCCTTGTCAATGATATTCCTGCTAAAGTGTTGTTTGATTCTGGTACTTCTCATTCGTTCATGTCTAGACCATTTGCATGGAATCATGATTTCGTTTCTAACACCTTGGACAAACCTTTTCGTGTGGTTTCCCCGGGCATGTTGATGAGCTCTAATGTGGTTATTCCGGATGTTTCTGTCAAGATGGGTAGTTATTCTTTTCTGGCGTGTCCTATTGTCTTGGGCAATTCCAACATTGATTTGAACCTTGGTATGGACTGGTTGGCCATGAACAAGGCATCGATTGATTGTGAAGCTAAAGAAGTGAAGCTTACCCACTCTTTGGAGGATGTCATTATATTTGCAGCGCACGATGATACAATCCGTCTGTTCTAGTTGAATGAAAAGGGTGAGATTAATCCTATTTCGCAAGTCCCAGTAGTCTGTGATAACCCACAAGTGTAGGGGATCGCAACATTTTTCGAGGGTAGAGTATTCAACCCAAATTTATTGATTCGACTCAAGGGGAAGCGAAAGAATATTCTCAAGTATTAGCAGCTGAGTTGTCAATTCAACCACACCTGAAAGATTAGTGTCTGCAAGCAAAGTATCAGTAGCAAAGTAGTATGATAGCAACGGTGCCAGAAAAAGGTCTGTTGACGGCAGACTATTCCTGACTTGTTGTATCAATGGCGCCAGTAAAATGTCTTGCAGCAGGTAACAGCAAAGTAACAAGTAACAGCAGTAGTGACAACAGTACCAAGTTACAGCAGTAGTGGCAAAGTAACATAGCAAGGACCAGTAGTAAAAGACTCATAGGCATTGGATCGGTGATGGATGATTATGCCGGATGTGATTCATCATGTAACATCTATAACACGGAGAGATAAGTAACTAGCTCCCGTTCGTCAATCTAATGTAGGCATGTATTCCATATGTAGTCATATGTGCTTAGGGAAAAGAACTTGCATGACATCTATTGTCCATCCCTCCCGTGGCAGCAGGGTCCTAATGGAAACTACGGGATATTAAGGTTCTCCTTTTAATAAAGAATAGGACCAACACATTAACACTTGGTGAATACATGAACTCCTCATACTATGGTCATCTCCGGGAGTGGTTCCGGCTATTTTCACTCCGGGTTGCCGGGTCATAACACATAGTAGGTGACTACAACTTGCAAGATAGGATCTAAAACACACATATATTGGCGACAACATAATAGGATCAGATCTGAAATCATGGCACTCGGGCCCTAATGACAAGCATTAAGCATGGCAAAGTAGTAGCAATATCAATCTCAGAACATAGTGGATACTAGGGATCAATCCCCGTCAAAACTAACTCGATTACATGATAGATCTCATCCAACTCATCACCATCCAGCAAGCCTACGATGAGATTACTCACGAACGGTGAAGAGCATCATGGAATTGGCGATGGAGGAAGGTTGATGATGACGATGGCGACGATCTCCCCTCTCCGAAGCCGAGAACGGACTCCAGATATGTCCTCTAGATGAAGAACAGGAGGTGGCGGCGCCTCCGTATCGTAAAACGCGATGAATCCTTCTCCCTGATTTTTTTTGGGCCAAACGGAACATATAGAGCTGAGTTTGGAGGCGGTAGAGCCTCGTGGGGCCCACAAGCCCTCACGACGCGGTGGGGGGGTGGCCGTGGCCCCTGGGCTTGTGGCCCACTAGCTCACCTCCTCTGGTGGATCTTTGCGCAGGTATTTTTCATTAATTCCAGAAAAATTCTCCGTAAATTTTCAGGTCATTCTGAGAACTTTTATTTCTGCACAAAAACAACACCATGGCAATTCTACTGAAAATAGCGTTAGTCCAGGTAAGTTCCATTCAAATCATGCAAATTAGAGTCCAAAACAAGGGCAAAAGAGTTCGGAAAAGTAGATACGACGGAGACGTATCAACTCCCCAAGCTTAAAGCCTTGCTTGTCCTCAAGCAATTCAGTTGACAAACTGAAAGAGACAAAACAAAAACTTTGACGAACTCTGTTTGATCTTGTTGTTGCAACTATGTCTAACTCATAACCAGAATTTCAGCAAGATCACAAGCTAACCACATAAGCAAATGACATCTAGGTCTCACGGTAAACTCATATCGATGGCATAATCAACTAGCGAGCAAATAATAATAAGTCTCACACGTCAACACTTCAATCAAAACAATCATGAAGCAGTGCCAACAGATGGTATCTCGCTAGCTCTTTCTGAGACCGCAAAACATAAATGCAGAGCACCTTCAAAGACCAAGGGCTGACTAAACATTGTAACTCATGGCAAAGAAGATCATGTCACAGTCATACTCAACACAGTTAAAAGCAAAGCATAAAAACGACTGTTGGGGGGATAACCCCGGGGTAGGCTCATCAAGCCTGCTCCTTCATTTCCGGCCCAAAGGATATGAACATATACAGTTTCCCAAGGCCCAAGTCTTCCGGTCGGCGAGGCTGCGCCTACCATCTAGAGGACGAGGCAGCCATCCCTCTGGCTGGCCAGGCAACCCCTGCCGGCTAGAGTCGAGGTGGTTACCCCTTCTGAGCCGGCCTGGTCCAGCGAGCCGGCTAGGAATGAGGCGGCTACACCCAAGCCGGCTGGCCGAACAGGCTAGCCGGCCAAGGATCACAAGTCCCATCATATCGTAGGTCAGGATGAGACCTTACGATTAAAGGTAGCTACGCGTCAGCAAAGGTACTGGATCGGGGCGCCCGGCAGGTACGAGCGTCGGCGGCCACGCCGCTGACCTACCCCGGCTCTGATCCATCACCAAGCATAGTGTCAGACCGTCGCACTCCCACTCCATTACTGCACTCGGCATGGGGAACACTTGAGGCGGTCGTAGTATCTGCCCATGACGAATCTCGCTGCACGACGCTTGACGTACAGCGCGTGCTCGGCATCAACCTTACGCGAGAGCTTCATTGGCCAGCCGGCGGGTCCCACTGCCAATCGAGACCATGCAGCCGGCGGGCCCCTCAAGCGACAAGACAAGACTCTAGTGGGCCCCTGGCCAGCCGGCGAGGCTGCCAGCCGGGTCCCACATTTGTACCCTTTATCCATATTGTAGGCCGGCGGGTTCGTCTATAAAACCCCCCGGTCGCCCTCCTTGCAGGGGGGGCGATCATTCCACAGTCGAACAATACCCCACACTCACCAACCATAGAGAGAGAGGCAGAGACGAGCCGGCTGCTCCCCTCTTCCTCCTCCCAACACAACTCCAGGAGCAACTCTGTACTCTGTTCATACACATCAAACACTCCGCAGGACTAGGGGTATTATCTCTACGGAGAGCCCTGAACCTGGGTACATCGTGTGTTCCATGCGTGTACCAACCTCGTTCCCAGCGTCCACCTTTGTCCCTTCGGTTTCATCGACTTTAGCCTACCTATGGCATATGTTGTGAGTATTCACCGACATTTGGCGCCCACCGTGGGGATGATTGCGGCATCGGCTGGCTTTACGCGCTGGGCGGGGCCCCGCACCTACACCCCTAGATGCATCGCGTCCGTATTAGTTTGCATGCCCGTGGAGCCCGCTTTCGACGAGGCAACACCCATGATGATCGACGTCCCCGTCCTCCATGCGGATTCGGACGAAGATTCTGATGACGAGGCGCTTCCTAGTGTCGTAGTCGCTGCTATGGAGAACCTCAGCGTTCTCTTCAGCGACCTACGTCTCAACGATGGTCCACGCTACTTCGGCGAGGACTTCGACGTTGAGGCGCTCTGTGCCAGCTTCAGCAGACCCTCTATCGCTGAGATGCCTGCCCACGACGTATATCCCAGCAATGTCCTCATCTTCGACGACCCTCTGCCGTCAGTGGGGTTCTTGACCCCATACCACGTTGCTACCATCTCCAACACCGTGGAGGTGATGGTTATCGGTGCTGGCACCAGCACGGCTCCCGGCAAGGCATCAACAGATGCTGGTGAGCCTGCTGCTGCCGCCACCGATACTCTTCAAGACGCCATCACCGGCCTGAAGACACCCGTCGCAGCTTCCGCAAACTCTGTTGACGCCCGGGCCTCGCTGGAGGAGGCTCACAAGCGTATCTTGGAGGAGGGTATCGCCGTCGCTTCGGCAAAGCATCAGATGGAGGCCACACAGCGCGAGTATAACTCCGCATACGGCCTCACTCCAATTTCCGAGGCTCCTAGCCGGCTTGGATCAGTCCGCAGCCGCGGCCGGTTCATCGCCGAAGTCCTAGGTGGCGATCTGCCCACCTACGAGACCCCTGCGGCCAACATGCGAGCGGCTCAGGCGTCCATGGAGGAGATGACGAGCCTGGAAGGCGATGAGCATGCTTTCTAGGAGAAGCATGTCAAGGACCTCCTTGACGCCGCCAACCAGCAGCACACTCGGTTTGACCCCAGTCAGGCCCAGTCAGAGTCTCCGGGACCCAACCCCGGAGCACGCCGCAACCCTAGCGGTCAGCATCATGCAGAAGGATCTTCCTCGCATCACCCTTTCGGTCGAAGGGGAGAGGAAAGCCAAGACCGGCGCTCCCAGCACGAAAGCGAGCACACTTCGGGCTTGCGTCGCGGAGGCGACGAGGGCGATTCGGAGTGTGAGACTCTTCCCCCGCAAAGAACTCACGTCTCTGGTTCGCGAGGCGCCTCCCCTCTCGCCAATCGGGCTGGTGCTCACACTTCCCAGGATGATCGGGACGCTCGTTGGCGTCTCATCGTCCTGGTCCAGTTAGCCCTCCTAGAGGAAGACGGTCCCGTCGGTCCGGCCTGCTTCGGCCCCCGGATCCGAGGGGAGCCGTTCCCCCGAGGTTTCACCTTTCCTCAGGACACGCCCAAATACAATGGCATGGCCAAGCCAGAGGACTGGCTGATTGAATACACCACGGCCGTCGGCATTGCCAGGGGCAACAAGCGCATAGCGGTCCGCTACGTGCCACTCGTGTTGACAGGCTCGGCCCGGACTTGGCTTAACAGTCTTTCGGACGGCAGTGTCAACTCCTGGGTGGACTTCGAGGAGGCATTCGTCCGCAATTTCACTGGCACCTACAAGCGCCCTGGCCGGCCCCGCGAGCTACCATGTGCATCCAGAAGCCTGACGAACCCCTTCGTGACTACGTCACTCGGTAGACAGAGCTCCGTAACTCCTGCGAGGGGGTGCATGAGGTACAAGCCATCCAGTATTTCATCGACGGTTGCCGAGATGGCACCCTCCTCAAGCATAAGCTTATGTGCTCCAAACCCACCTCTCTGGCGGTGCTCATGGCCAAGGCGGACAAATACGCCATGGCCGACTCGGTGATGTGCGTCAAGGTGACCGCCTCGGACAAGGCTGTCCCTACGCCGGCTGCTCCCAAGCCGGCTGGGGACAATCGAGGCGGCCAAAACAACAACAAGTGCAAGGCGGATCAGATGGATTCCCGCTCCAACAGCAAGTTGGTGGCCAGCGTGGAGGGCGAAACATCGGCTCCTCAAGCTGGCCCACCACGAAAGCGTCCCAGCCAGAACAACACCAATTGGCTGCCCAAGCAGTCCTTCGAGAAGCTGCTCGAAGCCCCCTGTAAGATACATTCTGGGGCGCAGCCGTTCACCCATACCCTTCGATGGTGCAGCTTTGCACGCCGGCTGTCGCAAGGGGATGGCCTGCCGGCTCCCCCAGGTGCGCAGGCGGCACCTCGTGCACCAGCTCCTGGCCGTGCTCCGGCTCCGCCGCCGCCTTGCGACGACGGTCACCACCAAGACAACTATCCTCATCAAGACGGAGCGTTCGTCGTCTTCACCAGTGAAGGCGACGACAAGCACAGCCTGCACCACAGGCGGCGTGAGGTGAACGCCACGGTCCCCCCGGTTCCCCGGTACATGCATTGGTCGGACAAACCAATCACATGGAGCCGGGTGGACCATCCTGCGGTGATGCCCAACCCGGGATCATACGCGCTCGTCCTCAACCCCACCTTCGCCTCCAAGAGGCTCACCTATTGATTCTCCCGGGTGTTGGTCGACGGTGGCAGCAGCATCAACATCATTTACCTCGACACTCTCCTCAAGCTCGGACTCAAGGAGACGAACGTCCTACCGACCAGTACTGTCTTCCATGGCATCGTGCATGGGCAGTCCTGCTCGCCCATTGGTAAGATCCAGCTGGACGTCCTCTTCGGCGACAAAGCCCACTTCCGCCGACAGTCCATATGGTTTGAGGTAGTGGACCTCAGTAGCCCGTATCACGCGTTGCTCTGAAGACCGGCTCTGGCCAAGTTTATGGCTATTCCGCACTACGCCTACCTAAAGATGAAGATGTCTGGTCCCAAGGGTATCATCACTATTGTTGGCGATTACAAGAACTCGCTCGAGTGTGCCCAAGATAGCAGCTGCCTTGCCGATGCCTTGGTGATTGCTGAGGAGAAGCGGCGGATCGACCGGCTCGTGGCCCAGGCTACTAAACAGCCGGCGATTCCTTCTCCTCCGTCCCAATTGGTCGGCGAGGGCTCTTTCAAGCCGGCTAAAGAGACCAAGCAGGTCCCACTCGACCCTGCCAACCCAAAGCAGTGCGTCACTATCGGGGCTGGCCTCAGCCCCAAATAGGAAGGTGAGTTCGTCGACTTCCTCCGTGAGAATCGGGACATCTTTGCATGGTCCCCCAAGGACATGCCGGGTGTTCCGAGGAAGTACGCCGAGAACAAACTTCACGTGTGACCGGATGCAAAGCCGGTGAAACAACCCTTGTGCCGCTTCGCCGAGGGGAAGCGACGCACGATCGTAGAAGAGATCACCCGGCTCCTTGCAGCCGGCTTCATCATGGAGGTTTTCCACCCGGACTGCCTGGCTAATCCAGTCCTGGTGCTGAAGAAGAACAACACCTGGCGAATGTGTATCGACTACACTAGCCTGAATAAGGCTTGTCCGAAAGACCCTTTCGCGTTGCCTACGATAGATCAAGTGATCGACTCCACTGCAAGCTACGAACTGCTGTCGTTTCTGGACGCTTATTCAGGCTACCATCAAATCAAGTTGGATCCCGCTCATCGCCTGAAGACCTCCTTCATCACGCCCTTTGGGGCCTACTGCTACACCACCATGACGTTCGGTCTGAAGAACGCAGGTGCGACGTTCCAACGCTGCATGCAGCAGTGCCTACTGCCACAGATCGGCAAAAACATCCACGTCTATGTGGATGACATCATCGTCAAGACGAAGCAGCACTTCAGCCTCCTCGACGACTTGCGGGAGATGTTCGCCAACCTGCGCGAGTACAAGATCTGGCTCAACTCAGAGAAGTGCGTCTTTGGGGTTCCAGGCAGCAAACTCTTAGGGTTCTTCGTATCCGCCCGCGGCATCGAGGCGAACCCCGAGAAGATCGGCACCATCGAGCGGATGGTGCGGCCGGCTCGAATCTTCGACGTCCAGAAGTTTGCCGGATGCTTGGCGTCCCTTAGCTGGTTCGTCAGCCGGCTTGGCGAGAAGGCCCTTCCACTCTACCAGCTCATGAAGAAGACAACGAAGTTCGAGTGGAACGACCAGGCGGATGAAGACTTCCGCGACCTCAAGCGGGTAATCTCGAGCCTGCCAATCTTGGCAGCGCCGTTTGAAAGGGAACCCATACTCATATACATTGCAGTGACCACTCGCATGGTTAGCGTAGTATTGGTAGTTCAGCGTAAGGAGAAGGGCAAGGCACTGCCAGTACAGCGCCCTGCCTATTACCTTAGCGAGGTCTTGTCCGCCTCCAAGCAGAACTATCCGCATTATCAAAAAAATTGTTATGGTGTTTACCTTGCTACAAAGAAGTTGAAGCAATACTTCCAAGAGCATGCCATCACCGTGGTAAGCACTGCTCCACTTTCAGAGATCATGGGCAACCATGATGCCACAAGCAGGATTGCCAAATGGTCCATCGCTATGGCGGACCACGATATCCAGTACGAGCCCCGCACCGCCATCAAATCTGAGGTGGTGGCCGACTTCCTAGTCGACTGGGCCGAGACCCAGTTTGAGCCACCGCCTCCAAACTCCATGCATTGGCGGATGCACTTCGACAGCTCGAAGATGCGGACAGGACTAGGAGTCGGCATCGTCTTGATGTCTCCGAAAGGGGAACATCTCAAGTATGCTCTCCAGATCCACTTTGCCGCCTCCAACAACGTCGCCGAATATGAAGCACTTGCTCACGGCCTCTGGCTCGCCAAGGAGATCGGCATCCGGTGGCTTATATGCTTCGGCGACTCCGACTTGGTGGTACAGCAAGTCTCTGGCGAATGGGACGCCAGGGACGCCAACATGGCAAGCTACCGCTTCCTCATCCAGCAGCTCAGCGGCCCCTTCGAAGGCTGTGAGTTCCACCACGTTCCGAGGGCAGAAAATGAGGCGGCTGATACACTAGCAAAGATCGGCTCCACAAGACAGGCCATTCTAGCCGGCGTCTTCCTTGAGCAACTCCATAAGCCGTCTATCAGGTTGTCTCTCGAGTTGGCATCGATCTTTGTGCCGGCAGACTCTGCGGTGCAAGCGTTGTCCGCTCCACCAATTACGCCGGCCGCAGCTCCTAGGCCGGCTACGCTGGCTATGCCGACTCCAATAGCGGCACCGGCTGAGTCCATGGTGCAAGCATCGTCGGCTCCACCAACTACGATGGCTACAGTTCCCGTGCCGGCTACGTTGACCACGCCGACTCCAATGGCGGCACCGGCTACAACAACAACTCCGGCTCTGCCTGGCCTCGAATCCTGTCGTCTCGACACCCAGTGGCTGGACGTCATGGAGGTAGACGGCGAGCCAGCTGCCGCAGCAGCGCCAGAGACACCTTGTCTCGAGCCCACGACCGCGGCTCCACCAAGCTCGGGGGCTGTAGAAGCCCCCAACAGTCAAGTCGAGGCGGAGGCGACCCTTGTGTCGGCTCCGTCATGGGCTCAAACTATTCTGACCTTCCTACTTCGCGGTGAACTTCCTCAAAACGAGGCAGAGGCGAGACAGATCCAGCGCAGGTCTGCAGCCTACGCCATTATCAATCGCGAGCTGGTACGGCGTAGCGTGACTGGTGTGTTCCAACGCTGCGTCGAATCAGAAAAGGGACAAGAGATCCTCAAAGACATTCACCAGGGGGAGTGTGGGTATCACGCCGCCTCCAGAACCCTGGTGGCCAAGGCGTTCCGCCACGGATTCTACTGGCCCATGGCTCTCGACGAGGCCGTGGATCTGGTCGACAAGTGCGAAGGCTGCCAATTCTTTAGCGCTAAGAGCCATATGCCGCCTTCGGCCCTCAAAAGCATCCCCCTATCATGGTCGTTTGCCGTTTGGGTACTGGACATGGAAGGGCCCTTCAAGACGGCTCCTGGTGGGATGACGCACCTCTTGGTAGCCGTCGACAAGTTCACCAAGTGGATTGAAGCCAGACCTATCAAAAAGCTTGATGGCCCCACCATTGTCAAGTTCATCACAGACATTTCTATCCGATATGGCCTTCCCCACAGCATCATCACCGACAATGGCACCAACTTCGCCAAAGGCGCTCTACTGTTCCAAGGTAGGCATCCGGCTCGATTTGGCGTCAGTGGCACATCCCCAGTCAAATGGCCAAGTGGAGAGGGCCAACGGCCTGATTCTGGCCGGCATCAAGCCGAGACTGGTGGCACCACTGGTCAGATCGGCCGGCTGCTGGATTGAAGAACTGTCGGCTATGTTATGGAGCCTCTGCACCACGCCCAACCGGTCCACCGGCTTCACTCTGTTCTTTCTTGTGTATGGGTCCGAGGCTATCATCCCCACGGATATCGAGTTCGACTCGCCTCGGGTCACCCTATACACGGAAACGGAGGCGAAGGAGGCAAGATAAGACGGTGTGGACCTCCTCGAAGAAGCAAGGGATTTGGCCTTGAGCCGGACAACCATCTATCAACAGAAGCTGAGATACTACCATCGCAAAAAGATGAAGCCCATCTCTTTCAGGGAGGGAGACTTGGTCCTGAGAAGAATCCAGCGCACTGCCGGCCAACACAAGCTCTCATCCCCATGGGAGGGACCCTTAATCATCAGTAGGGCGTTGCACAACAACGCTTATTACTTGATCGATGCCCAAAAGCCAAGGAAGCGCAAGAGGGACGACTCCGGCCAGGAGACGGAACGTCCATGGAACGCGGCGTTGCTCCGCCCGTTCTATTGCTAGAAGGCAAGAATCAAACAATGGAAAGGGCATGCATATGTGTCTTTCTCCCTCTTCAGGGATCAACAACAAATGCAATAAAAAGAGCATGCCTCGTGTTTCTTTTTATTGAGAGTTTTCACTCAGTGGACGCCCCTTGCTGGCTTCAATAAGCTCGGGGGCTACACAGCGTACACCTCTTGCTGGCTTAATCAAGCTCGGAGGCTACGCAGCACACGCCCCTTGCTGGCTTTAACAAGCTCGGGGGCTCGCTAGCCGCTCGGACGCCTTCCCTAGTGTAAAAGAACACATAGTGTAAACCGGCTGATCCCTGGTCACCTCGTACGAGCTTGTGGACTGGTTCCGGCCGTCTGGCTTGCGAGGTGACGCCAGGTCAGGCTGGATACATGTAAAGTTCGGCTACAAAGGGTCGCCGGCTCGGGCTGGCTCGATCATATATACGATCTCATTCAAGCCGGCCTCTGTTGGTTTATGTCTTGTTCTCTAAGTCTTGATGGCTTCAAAAAATCTAAGTCTCGTATTCTAAGATCAGAAACCTCGACCCAGCCACAGCCCGGCTCCCGGCTGTTGGGTTGGCGGGGTGGAAGATTAGGAATACGAGGATTGGAGAAAAAGGAGTCAACCAGGAATCAAAAGACAAAGATATAAGACAACACGCATGGCAATACGAATATAATGCTAAATACATACATTCAAAAAATCATTGGCCCACGGCACACGTTCATTACATCCCTCCGGGGGTAGAAAAAACACAAAGAAAACCGGCTACGGGGCTGCGGCCTCATCGATCGCCCGGGCCGCTGCTCCTGAAGTGGTAGCTTCACCATCCCCGGATGCTCCCGAGGCGGTTGCACCGTCTCCTTCACGAGGGCTCCCGGCTCCATCCGCACCGGAGTCGGCATAGGCCGCACCACTGGAGGCGGCAGCAGATTCCATAGCACGGCTCGCCTCGTCGGAGCTGCCATTAGGGTCATAGGGCTGAAGGTCGTGCAGATCTTCAGCGATCACACCACCATCTTCACCCCGCTCCAAAACAAAATCGTCCCACGCGGCGTACTCGGCGATGCCGCTGGCCCTCACACGCAGCACCTCCTCCACGCCCTCCAGCTCTGCCTCCGAGCCGTCACGCTGGGCGGTGAGCTTGCCCAAGTCCAGGTTCTGATACCACGACTTGGCCAAGTGCAGGGCCATGTAAGCCCCGGCCCACGCAGTAGAGGTGCGCCAGGCATCCAGGCATTCTCCGCTCGCGGCAAGCCAGCGGGCGAGCCGGCTCATTGACGCCGGCTCCACGCCCTTTGGCCATAAGGCCGCCACCATTGACGAGCCTACAACCTGGAGCTAAGCCACACACTCGCCCAAGGCATGCAGGCGGGCCCGAAGGCCCATACCGATCTCCTCCACGCTCTAGCCGGAGGTAGTGTCTACCTCCTTCCCACCTGCGAGGCGCTCCTCGCGGCTCACCTCGACGGCAGTGTCGGCCGCGATCTGGGTCTCAGGAAAGAGACCTGGAATAGCAACAGCCGGGACACAAGAGCACAGTAAGAAGAGGGGACGCCCAAAAAGCCAAAAACAAGACAAAGAAGAGAGACTCGCGATGGAAGGCTCCATCGGTCTCATGGGAGCTCTCGAGGACCTTGAGGTCCCACACCTTACTCACATGAATAAGGCGGGCAACCTCCTTCTGGAGAGCCACCACAGACTCCAAGGCCTTGGCCAGCTGCGATTGCTTATGGACAAGGGCCTCCTCCTTCTCCTTCAAGGCGGCGTCCTTGAGGTTCATATCCTTGAGATGAAGCGATGCGAGGCGGTCCAAGTCGGCAGAGAAGGATGCCTCCTTCTCCTGAAGCGTGCTGCGCAGCTGCTCCAGCTCGACCCGGTGGGCCGCCTCGAGCTCCTTCTTCTACGACTAGAGAAGGGTCAGCTGCTCTTGGAGCTAGTTGCCGGCACCACGCAGGGCATCCCGCTCCGTGGCAACTTCGCCCAGCCGGACTTCAAGCTCGGCGATCCGTCCATCAGCGCCCAGGTGCTGGGTTCGCAGCTCATTATAGGCCTGCGCCTGAGCGTCATAAAGCTCCTACCAAAAAAGCAAAAATAAGCAGGATTAAGATTCGGCCTGGTTAAGATTTAACCAGCCCGATTCTCGGGGGCTACACCCAGTGGGTGCGCTAGTGCGCCCCCACTAAAAGAGCAAAATAGAGAAAAGAAGCTCTAAGAGATTCGGACCGGCCGACGATCGACCGGCCCGATTCTCGGGGGCTACACCCGCTGTCGCGCCCCCACTAACGCAAAAGAAGAAAAGTTCAAAAACCAAAGAGGAAACACCTACCTGGGTGCGGGCCTCCAGGCGCTCCATGTCGCTGCACACCATGTGGGCCGACTGCTCCACCTTGGACCGGCTGCTGGTAAACATCGACACCAGCTCCGGGACGTCGAAAAGCGCGGTGCCAACGGGCAGTCGCAGGCGGGCCAGGTTGGCCGCCCGCCATGTCTTCATGGGCTGGCTCCCGGCCCGGCCCCCAGCTCCTGACGCAACACGGCCGTGCTGGGGAACGACGATGGCGCCGGCTCCAGGTGTCGGCTCGGTGGCCGGCTCTGGTGTCATCCCGATCGGCGCTGCGTCCTCTGCACGAGGTAGATGGGCCGCGTCCGACGCATCCATGGTCTCCCCTGGCGCGTCAGGGGCCACGTTTGGCATATCTAGAACCAGTTCCGGCGCGTCGGGTGCCGCCTCGGCCCTGGGGGAGTCAGGGACCGTTTCCAAGTCCACCGGCGCCAGGGCATCCGGCCCTGAAGGCTGGCCCCCCTCGGCCCTTGGGGCATGCCTTGAAGCCGCTTTGCTAGCTGGCTCCTTCGCACGAGCATGTGTGGAGGGGTCATGTCTAGCCTTCGCACGCTTCTCCACCGGCTTCTCGACCCAACTGGGGCGAGACTGGCCCACGGCCGTCTTCCCCGCTGCCACGTCCCATCGGCGCTTGGACTCCGCCTCAAGTTCCCTCTGGGCAGCATCGGTTGTTGCCCAGCCAGCCCGCTCGGTTGCGGAGGCGGTATCTTCCTCCACATCCTCTGTCTCCCTGTCAAGGAAAGTCCTTAAGGAACAAAGCTTCTCACAAGATAATCAAGGAAAAGGGGGAAGAAATCTTACCCCGCCGCCATAGGCACCTGCCTCCGGCCAGCACCACGACGTCTCTTGGCGCCGCCTGCTCGCGGTCCGGCTGGAGGACCCGGCGCCGGCTATTTAGGAGCCGGTCGGGATGCTGTGGCACCCTTGCCCTTCCTCCCGGTCGGCTCATCGGCGGCGGTTGCCCCGGCCCTCTGACGCCGGCCGCGCGTCAATGGCGGGATGGTGACCTCCTCCACCCCGTCGGAGTCCTCCTCGAGGGCTGCACCAGAGAAGAATGAGCGAGTCTCGTCGTCATCCGTCCAATCTGCGACGGAGGGTCGCGGGTACTCACCAGGCGGCTCTGTCCCTTCCGACTCTAGTAGGTTCTCCGAGCCCGCGGAGGAGTCCGAGCGGGATTCAATCATGCCCTCGTCCTCAATCTCCGAGGCGTCGGACGTATCCACGTCGGGAGAGGGCGGACGGAGGGATCCCTGCAGACTCTCAAACAACTGCGAATGGGGATTCAATTGCCAGCTCGGCAAGCTGGCCGGCTACAGGACAAACAACGAAAAACAAGAAGGTCGCTTACCATTGGAGGCGGACGGGCCCTGTTGAAGGGGGCCATGCCCCATGTCCATTCCCCGCCATCGTCCATACGGGCGGTGGAGATCAGGTTCAGCTGTCGCACTACCGCGCCTGGGGTGAACCCCTTGGTGGACAGCCGACAGGGATCATGCCTGCCGCTCATCTGACAGACCAGATGTGGCCGCCTTTGTAGTGGCAGGATCCGACGGGTCACCATAGTGGTGAGCAGGTCGCGGCTGAGGAGGCCGCTCTTCTCAAGAATGTCGAGGTGGGCACATATTAGCGCCACCTCGGGAATCGGCTTGGGGGTCTTCGCCGCCCAGTTCAACTTCATCGGCGGGTCGATGTTGAACGGGGGCATATTGAGGGCGTCCTGGGCAGGGTCGGCGTTCTTCGACTAGAAGAAACCCTTCTTCCACTGCTTGACGGATTCCTGCAGTGGCATCTGGGGGAAGCCCGACGACGGGCGGTGATGCACCAGCGCGGCCCCGCACGGCGTCATCGGGCCCGGCCCCTTGAGCTTCTCCACCTCGAATTTCTCCATGGCAATGGATTGTTTCTTGAAGAAGAACAAGCTGCGCCATAGATCGACGCGGGGCTCGATCCCCACAAAGCCCTCGCACAGAATCACAAAGGCCGACAGCTGCAGTATGGCGTTCGGCGCCAAGTGATGCGGCAGCAGGCCAAAAAAGCGGAGCCATTCGGAGAAGAAGGCGCTGACCGGAAGCCCGAAGCCCCGATAGAAATGCTCGGTGAAGACCACGACCTCTCCCACGGCGGGTGTGGGAGCGGTCTTGGCGCCAGGGAGTCGCACCAGCACTTGGGAGGCCGGGGGTAGCAGCCGGTGGTGGCGGAGCGCCTTGATGTGCTCCTCGCTGACGTCGCTGCCCAGCCAGGCTCCCTGCAACGACGCCTTCTGCGCCGAGAGCCTTTTCGAGGAAGAACCACCGGCCATGACTGCGGGCGACTAAAACTCAAAGGGATTGGCGGTCTCGCGGTGACGAAGACAAGGAAGACGAAGGATACGAGCTCTTTCTCTCTCAGCGCAGGGAGGAAGAGGGCGCGGATGCGGGGCGAGAATGGGGCAAATGGCCTCCTCGGAACCCCCGCATCCCATTTAAACCCCCACGAAGCATCGTGGGGAGGGGATCCGGTGAGCGCGGGTCCCCCACCAGCCTTGTGTATTACGGGCGGTAACGCTTCCCTAAGCCCAACCGTCGCGGAGTCAATCCGCAGAGCATCTCTCGCACGGAGGCCGAGGGGGCGTCATGACGGGACCCAGGGCCGAGGCCCGGTCCCGTCACCAGTAATCACCATCGTTATGGTAGGCGCGGCCTGGCACGTGGCGCTCTTCGAGCGACTCGCGATGAAGCCGAGGCGTCGTTTCGAAGCCAGCCGGTTTCGGGGCCGGTGCTCCTCGTCACGAATAGCGGCGAAAACACCAAGTCAAAACGTCAAGCCGGTGAGGCCGCCCGCCTGCAGGCGGAAGGCCTCTCCAGCTTCGGGACTACTGTCGGGGGGATAACCCCGGGGTAGGCTCATCAAGCCTGCTCCTTCATTTCCGGCCCAAAGGATATGAACATATACAGTTTCCCAAGGCCCAAGTCTTTCGGCCGGCTAGGCTGTGCCTACCGGCTAGAGGACGAGGCGTCCATCCCTCTGGCCGGCCAGGCAACCCGTGCCAGCTAGAGTCGAGGCGGTTACCTGTTCTGAGCCGGCCTGGTCCAGCCAGCCGGCTAGGAATGAGGCGGCTACACCCAAGCCAGCTGGCCGAACAGGCTAGCCGGCCAAGGACCACAAGTCACATCAGATCATAGTTCAGGATGAGACCTTACGATTAAAGGTAGCTACGCGTCAGCAAAGGTACTGGATCGGGGCGCTCGGCAAGTACGAGCGTCAGCGGCCACGCTGCTGACCTACCCCGGCTCTGATCCATCACCTAGCATAGTGTCGGACCGTCGCACTCCTTCTCCATTACTGCACTCGGCGTGGGGAACAGTGGAGGCGGTCATACTATCTGCCCACGGTGAATCTCGCTGGAAGACGCTTGACGTACAGCGCGTGCTCGGCGTCAACCTTACGCGAGAGATTCATTGGCCAGTCGGCGGGTCCCACTGCCAATCGAGACCATGCAGCCGGTGGGCCCCTCAAGCGACAAGACAAAACTCTAGTGGACCCCTGGCTAGCCGGCGAGGCTGCCAGCCGGGTCCCACATTTGTACCCTTTATCCATATTGTAGGCCGGCGGGTTCATCTATAAAACCCCCCGGTCGCCCTCCATGCAGGGGGGTCGATCATTCCACAGTCGAACAACACCCCACACTCACCAACCATAGAGAGAGAGGCAGAGACGAGCCGGCTGCTCCCCTCTTCCTCCTCCCAACACAGCTCCAGGAGAAACTATGTACTCTATTCATACACATCAAACACTCCGGAAGGACTAGGGGTATTATCTCTACGGGGAGCCCTGAACCTGGATACATCGTGCGTTCCATGCGTGTACCAACCTCGCTCCCAGTGTCCACCTTTGTCCCTTCGGTTCTCACCGACTTTAGCCTACCTATGGCATATGTTGTGAGTATTCACCGACAACGACAGAGGTGCTCTCTAATTGGTGCTTTTATAAGAGGAGGATGACTCAACTCGAACATAAATAGACAGGCCCTTCGCAGAGGGAAGCATTGATTTGTAGAGGTGCCAGAGCTCAAGCTTTGAAAACAAAGATAATAATTTTGGGTGGCATGCTTTCATTGTCAACGCAATGACTAAGAGTTCTCAACATCTTCCACGCTACACATACCATAGGCGGTTCCCAAACAGAAAAGTAAAGTTTTGACTCCCCCACCACCAATCAATCACACTCCACGGCTAGCCGAATCCTCGGGTACCGTCCATACCAACATCAATCCTGGGGGAGTTTTGTTTGCAATTATCTTTTCGATTTGAGCATGGAACTGGGAATTCCAATTACCGGCCCCTTTCTCGTGAATGATAGTGAATAAACACATATCGAGGATAACACGCCTAGCATTGAAGATATCAATAGCCCCCTGTCACCAAATGGGCGGTTCGGGCATGCAAAACAGATTATTTCTTGAAGATTTGGAGAGTGGCACATGCAAATTTAGTTGGAACGGCAGGTAGATATAGCACATAGGTTGGTATGGTGGACTCACATGGAACAACTTTGTGGTTTATGGAAGTGGATGCACAAGCAGTATTCCCGCTTAGTACAAGTGAAGGCTAGCAAAAGACTGGGAAGCGACCAGCTAGAGAGCGACAACAGTCATCAAAATGCATTGAGATTAACTAACATTGAATGCAAGCATGAGTAGGATATAAATCACCATGAACATGAATATCATAGAGGGTATGTTGATTTTGTTTCAACTACATGCGTGAACATGCGCCAAGTCAAGCCAGTTGAATCATTCAAAGGAGGATACCATCCTATCATACTACAACACAGTCATCTCAACATTCATGTGGGCAGCCAAGACAAACCATTATAAGCTCCTAGCTAAGTAAGCATGGCATAAGCAACTATGATCTCTAAGTTGTCATTGCAAACATGTTTCTCTCACAAAAAGCTGAATCAGGCATGATGAGCTAGTCATATTTACAATAACAAAATAGATCGAGTTCATACCAGCTTTTCTAGGCTCAGTCACTTCATCATATATCGTCATTATTGCCTTTCACCTGCATGATCGAACGATGTGAACAATAATAAGCGTGCTTGTGCATTGGACTAAAGCTGGAATCTGCATGCAAACACAAAGGAGAAGACAAAGTAATATGGCTCTTTAACAGCTAAACAGGTATGCATGCGAGAGCCACTAAACATTGTAACCATTATATTCTACCTTGACCCAAAGAAAAAGGAAACTATTTACACGGGAAAGCTCCCAATAAGCAAAAGAAGAAAAATAAAATCTTTTTGGGTTTTCTCAAACTAGACAGACACACTAAACAAAAACGAGAAAAAGAAAATAAACTAGCATGGATGATATAGTGGCAAAGTGTGAACACCGGCTAACAAAGTGAAAGCATAAGCAAGAATGTAAAGTCGGTGAGAACACGTACTCCCCTAAGCTTAGGCTTTTAGCCTAAGTTGGTATACTCCCAAGGAGGGAAATAACCAGCTCCGGGGTACTCCGGAGTGGACTGAGGATGCCACTGTTGTGTGAGCTCCTCTGGCTCCCACTGATAAACTGGCGTCTGGTACTCGACTGGTGGCTCGGGCACGGGCACATGTGGTTGGGCTAAGCCCCAGTATGCGTAGATGTTTGAGGGCATAATAATGTACCTGCGTGCATGAAGATTGAACAAATAAGGAGAAGGCAAAGTAATAGTCTCACGAGTACCGTGACTAAATACCAGGTTATAAATCATCCTTCTACTTATATCTCTATCAAGAAAGTCATGGCGAACCATGCTATCGTAATCTAGATATCTCTCGGGAAGAAGAACCTCTTCTTCGTCCTCAATTCTAATGGGCATCTCAAAGTGTCTGGCAAGATGGGTAGCATAGATACCTCCATAGACAACAGCTTTATAACGGTCCAGGTTCAACCGTTGAGCTACTATAGCGCCCAAGCTATAAGTTTTATCGTTATAAAGGGCTTTGTGCAAGACCGCAAGATCTGGGGAACTAAGTGACCCAACTTTCCCACGGCCAATCAAACATTTTCCCACAAATAATGAGAAGTATCGAAGCACGGGAAAATGAATGATAGCAGCTCTAGCGCAAGACACTCCTCTCTCCTCTCCTACAGCAATTGTATCGATGAAAGCTTCCAAGTCCCGTGGACGAGGTTCATGAATATCCCCAACGTAATGTAATTTGCAAACATTGCAAAAATCTTGGAGTGACATGCGCTCGGGGATATCAAAAAGTTTGAACTCAACCATAGGAGGATTCTTCCTCATATAGAAGTTAAAGCTTTGTACGAAGATATTAGTGAGGAGGAGGTATTGTGGACACTTATGTTCAACGAAGGCGGTAAGGCCTGCGTTTTCCACCAAGTGATAAAAGTCCTCATAAATTCCAGCGACGCATAAGAACACGTCGCTTGGCCACTCGCAAGCTCGAACTTCTGAGACTCAAGGGACCAGATATTTGGGCTTCTTCTCACTTCCATCATCCTTGGGGTCACGGCTTGAAGAGCATCTTAAGAACCTCCTCATCTTTTCCCTTTTCTATCTCTGAAAATTTCTGAAATTTTTAGTGATTCTAAGGAAAAGTTAATAAGGCCCAACGAAACTCATAGCAACTACTCCCACAAGTGCCTAGAGGCCATATTACGCATCAAAACTACTTGGGACCAGCTAAAATTAGCATGCAAAGCTCAAGAACATGGTCACCAAGGCAGAAAAAATACGCGAAGTATAAGGCACTAGAGCAAAAACTAATTGGACCAATGGAAGAGTCACTTACCATGGAGTAATTTCCCCAAAACAGTTCGGAGAATGGCGATTTGAGCAAAGAGATCGAAAATCCCAGCAAGAGGAGCAAGAACACGGGTTTGAGCTGCAAAACGATTTTTTTCTGGAGGTAGGAGAACCAGGTGAGAGCAAGAATGAGTGGAGGGGGTGCACGTGGGCCCCACAAGCCTGGGTGGCGCGGCTAAGGGGGTGCCCGCGCCTCCAGGGCTTGTGGCCCACTGGTGCAGCTCCCAGACAAGCTCTTTGTCTCAGAGTTTTTCAAAAATTCTAGAAAAAATCATACTTGATTTTCAGGACGTTCGGAGAACTCTTATTTTCGGGGTACTTTTCTACCGGACGCTAAAACAGAAAACGGGGAAAACTAAACTAAACCTATCATTTTTCTTCTAAGCTACCGAAGGTGAAAGCTTGGAACAGAGCTTTGTGACTCCTCGATTCATCCATCTCATGGTCATCGAAAGAAATCTGTCAATGAGGTTGATCAAGTCTCCTCGACAAACCTTTTCAAATTGCAAAAGAGAACGGAGAATTCTCGAATAGTCACTAGGTCACCTCAATGGGGATGTGTATCTCCCCAACAAGCAAATCATACTTAATCTTGACACGAGGTATAGGGCATTCAAAGCTCCCAATAAGAATCGATTAAGTTTTTTTGATAGCATTGATGCAATGTACTCGATATTGTTTCTTCGGAAAGTGCACCGTATGCTCATTACCGTTGACATGGAAAGTGACATTGCGTTTGTTGCAATCTATAACAGCCCCTGCAATGTTTAAAAAGGGTCTTCCGAGGATAACTACCATGGCATCGTCCTTAGGAATATCCAAAATAACAAAGTCTGTTAAGATAGTGACATTAGCAACCACAACAGGCACATCCTCGCAAATGCCGATATGGAAAGTAGTTGATTTGTCGGCCATTTGCAGAGAGATTTTAGTGGGTGTCAACTTATCCAATTCAAGTCTATGATAAAGAGAGAGAGGCATAACACTAACACCGGCTCCAAGGTCGCATCAAGCAGTTCTAACGTAGTTACCTTTAATGGAGCAAGGTATAGTGGGAACACCGAAATCACCTAGTTTCTTAGGAGTTCCACCCTTGAAGGTATAATTAGCAAGCATTGTGGAAATCTCAACCTCAGGTATCCTCCTCTTATTAGTCACAATATCTTTCATGTACTTAGCATACGGAGACATTTTGAGCATATCTGTCAAACGCATTTGCAGAAAGACAGGTCTGATCATTTCAACGAATCGCTCAAAATCCTCATCATCTTTTTTCTTGGATGGCTTGGGAGGAAAGGGCATGGGTTTCTGAACCCATGGTTCCCTTTCTTCACCATGCTTCCTAGCAGTGAAGGCATTCTTATCGTATCTTCTATTCTTAGGCTGTGGGTTATCAAGATCAACAGGTTCAATCTCCACATCCTTATGTTTGCTAGGTTGAGCATCTTCATGAACATCACTATTGATATTATCATTAAGCTCATGTTCATCACCAGATTGTGTTTCAGCATCAGAGACAGAGATATCGTTTGGACTCTCGGGTGTAGCAGCAACAGGGTTGCTAGCGTGCAAATCCCTATCATCTTTCTTCTTCTTCCTAGGATGACTAGGTGCATCAGTGCTAACTCCTTGAGAATATTGTTCAATTCTCTTCGGATGACCCTCGGGATACAAAGGTTCCTGGGTCATTCTACCGCCTCTAGTAATGACTCTAATGGAATTGTCATTCAACTCATCGAGCAAGTCATTTTGAGCTTTAAGTACTTGTTGTACCTGAGTAGTAACCATAGAGGCATGTTTACTCAGGAGCTTAAGATCATTGACAATTCTGTCCACACAAGCACTTAAATGACTAAGCATACGAGCATTCTGTTCCAATTGTCTGCTAACATAATCATTGAAACTCTGTTGTTTGGCAACAAAGTTATCAAACTCATCCAAACATAAGCTAGCAGGTTTATCAAAAGGAATATCACTCTCATCAAACCTACGCAGAGAGTTTACTTCTACTACCTGTATCGGGTTATCAAGACCATGGATCTCTTCGATAGGTGGTAGATTTTTGACATCTTCAGATTTAATGCCTTTCTCTCGCATAGATTTCTTGGCTTCTTGCATATCTTCAGGACTGAGGAATAGAACACCTCTTTTCTTTGGAGTTGGCTTAGGAGGTGGTTCGGGAATAGTCCAAGCATTCTCATTACACAAGATGTTATTCATTAGAATCTCAGCTTGTTCTATAGTTTGTTCCCTAAAAACACAACCAGCACAACTATCTAGGTGGTCTTTGGAAGCATCGGTATGTCCATTATAGAAGATATCAAGTATGTCATTCTTCTCAAGAGGGTGATCAGGCAAAGCATTCAGTAGCGGGATGAGCCTCCCCCAAGCTTGTGGGAGACTCTCTTCTCCAGCTTGAGCAAAGTTGTATATTTCCTGCAAGGCAGCTTGCTTCTTATGGGCAGGGAATTTTTTTCAGAGAAGTAGTAGACCATATCCTGGGGGCTACGCACACAACCAGGAGTAAGAGAAGTGAACCAGGTCTTAGCATCATCCTTTAGCGATAAAGGAAACAGCTTCAGGATATAGTAGTGGCAGACCTTTTCCTCACTAGTGAATAGGGTGGCTATATCATGCAGTTTGGTAAGATGGGCTACAACCGTTTGAGACTCATAACCGTGAAAAGGATCAGATTCGACCAGAGTGATTAATTCAGGGTCGACACAGAATTCATAATCCTTATCGGTCACAAAGATAGGCGAAGTAACAAACTTCGGGTTGTATTTCATCCTAGCGTTCAGTGATTTTTCTTTCCACCTGAGCAGTAATTTCTAAACATCATAGCTATCCTTACATGCAAGAAAGTCCTCAGCTATCTCTCCTTCCATAACATAGTGCTCAAGCATAACAGGCAATTCAGGCATAGTAGCAGGTTCTACTTCGATAGTATCAGCAGTTTCAGAAGTATCATCACATCTAGCAACAACTCTAGCAATTTGTGCATCAAGGAATGCACCTAGTGGAAAAGCAGTATCAGGCATAGCATCATCAGGCAAAGCAGTATCAAGCATAACATCATCATAAGCATCATGGGCAGCAGAAGTAGCATCATCAAGCACAGGCGACATATCAAGATTTCTAGAAGGAGGCGATGTCGCAAACTTACTCATAACTGAAGGTGAATCAAGTGCAGAGCTAGATGGCAGTTCCTTACCTGTCCTCGTAGTGGAAGGCAAGATTTCATTTCATGGATCTTTCGGATTCCTCATAGTGACCAGCAGACGTCAAACCCAAGTGACATAGAGAATATAGATGTGCTTCCCTGGCAACGACGCCAGAAAATAGCCTTGATAACCCACAAGTGTAGGGGGTCGCAACAATTTTCAAGGGTAGAGTATTCTACCCAAATTTATTGATTTGACTCAAGGGGAAGAGAAAGAATATTCTCAAGTATTAGCAGCTGAGTTGTCAATTCAACCACACCTCAAAGATTAGTGTCTGCAAGCAAAGTAGTATGATAGCAACGGTGCCAGAAAAAGGTTTGTTGATGGCAGACTATTCCTAACTTGTTGTATCAATGGCGCCAATAAAATCTCTTGCAGCACGTAACAGCAAAGTAGCAAGTAACAGCAGTAGTGACACCAGTAGCAAGTAACAGCAATAGTGGCAAAGTAATGTAGCAAGGACCAGTAGTAAAAGACTCGTAGGCATTGGATCGGTGATGGATGATTATGTCGGATGTGATTCATCATGTAACAGCTATAACACGGAGAGATAAGTAACTAGCTCCCGTTCGTCATTGTAATGTAGGCATGTATTCCGTATGTAGTCATACGTGCATAGGGAAAAGAACTTGCATGACATCTATTGTCCATCCCTCCCGTGGCAGTGGGGTCCTAATGGAAACTACGGGATATTAAGGTTCTCCTTTTAATAAAGAACCGGACCAACACATTAACACTTGGTGAATACATGAACTCCTCATGCTATGGTCATCTCCGGGAGTGGTTCCGACTATTGTCACTCCGGGGTTGCCGGGTCATAACACATAGTAGGTGACTACAACTTGCAAGATAGGATCTAAAACACACATATATTGGCGACAACATAATAGGTTCAGATATGAAATCATGGCACTCGGGCCCTAGTGACAAGCATTAAGCATGGCAAAGTAGTAGCAACATCAATCTCAGAACATAGTGGATACTAGGGATCAATCCCCGTCAAAACTAACTCGATTACATGATAGATATCATCCAACTCATCACCGTCCAGCAAGCCTACGATGAGATTACTCACGAACGGTGAAGAGCATCATGGAATTGGCGATGGAGGAAGGTTGATGATGACGATGGCGACGATCTCCCCTCTCCGGAGCCCAGAACGGACTCCAGATATGTCCTCCAAATGAAGAACAGGAGGTGGCGGCGCCTCCGTATCGTAAAACGCGATGAATCCTTCTCCTCATTTTTTTTCCAGGCGAAACGGAATATATAGAGCTGAGTTTGGAGGCGGTGGAGCCTCGTGGGCCCCACAAGCCCTCACGGCGTGGCCAGGGGGGTGGCCGTGGCCCCTGGGCTTGTGGCCCACTGGCTCACCTCCTCCGGTGGATCTTTGCGCACGTATTTTTCATTAATTCCAGAAAAATTCTCCGTAAATTTTCAGGTCATTCCGAGAAATTTTATTTCTGCAAAAAAACAACACCATGGCAATTCTGGTGAAAACAGCGTTTGTCCGGGTTAGTTCCATTCAAATCATGCAAATTAGAGTCCAAAACAAGGGCAAAAGAGTTCGGAAAGTAGATACGACGGAGACGTATCAGTGTGAATATGAAGATGTGTTTCTAGAAGAGCTGCGAGGAATGCCTCCGCACCGAGAAGTTGAATTTGTCATTGAGCTCGAGCCAGGTACTGAGCCTGTGTGCAAACGGCCGTACAAATTGGGTCCAGAAGAGTTGAAGGAACTAAAGAGGCAACTCGATGAGCAGGAGCGTTTGGGTCTGATCAGACCGAGCTCGTCTCCGTGGGGCTGTGGAGTTCTGTTCGTCAAGAAGAAGGATGGCACGGACCGGTTGTGTGTCGATTACCGTCCATTGAACAAGAAGACAATCAAGAACAAGTATCCACTTCCGAACATAACTTAGTTGTTCGAACAGTTGAAAGGGGCTAAGATCTTCTCCAAGCTCGATCTCAGAATGGGCTATCGTCAAATTCGCATTCGCGAAGAGGATATTCCGAAGACTGCTTTGAGGACTAGTTTTGGCTCGTCTGAGTATACGGTCATGTCTTTTGGTCTGGCAAATGCTCCTCTGACATTTTGTCGATTGATGAACTACATATTCTCTCCGTTCAAGAATAACTTTGTCTTGCTTTATCTCGATGATATTCTGGTCTTTTCTGAAACTGAGGAAGAACATGAAGAACATCTCCGATTGGTGCTTGATAAGCTGAGGGAGTACAAATTGTATGCCAAGTTTTCCAAGTGTGAGTTCTGGTTGAAAGAAGTCGTCTATTCTTGGGCACATTATCTCTGCCGAGGGCATCAAAGTTGATCCTTCGAAGGTGCAGGCCATTGTTGAATGGGAGCCTCCGCAGAATGTGAAGCAGCTTCGGAGCTTTCTCGGGTTCGCAAGCTATTGCAGAAGGTTCGTTGAGGACTTCTCCAAGATTGCTAAGCCTCTCTCAAGTCTTCTTTAGAAAGGTGTGAAGTATGCTTGGTCTCCAGAGTGTCAGTTGGCCTTTGACACACTCAAAGAGAAGCTCACCTCTACTCCAGGCTTGGTTCCTTCGGATGATTCCAGGCCATACCAGGTGTTCTGCGGCGCCTCTCTTCAAGGTCTTAGTGTAGTTCTGATGCAAGAGAAGAAAGTGGTTGCTTATACCTCCAGGCAGTTGAAGCCAGCGGAGAAGAATTATCCTGTGCATGATCTTGAGCTAGCAACTGTGGTACACGCTCTGATGACTTGGAGACACCTCTTGTTGGAACGAAAGGTTGAAGTGTTCACCGATCACAAGAGTCGCAAGTACATCTTCACCCAGCCTAACCTGAATCTCTGACAAACTCGTTGGGTGGAAATGCTCCAAGATTTTAATCCGAGTGTGGAGTACACGCCAGGCAAAGCTAATATCATGGCAGATGCTTTGAGCAGGAAAGCCTACTGCAACAGTCTCATTCTGAAGCCGCTCCAGCCTGGTCTTTGTGAATCTTTCAGAAAGCTCAACCTTCAGTTAGTACCTCAGGGATTTCTTGCAAACCTTCAAATCTCTCCTACCTTGGAAGATCAGGTCTGGGCAGCATAGCTTCTTGATGCAATGGTGAAGAAAGTCAAGATTGGCGTGGCAAATAGTCTTCCCAAATATAAGTGCTTCAGTGTTGATGCCAGGGACACGTTGTTCTTTGAGGATCGTCTTGTCGTTCCGAAAGGTGATCTCAGAAAGGTAATCATGGAAGAAGCTCATAACTCTCTGCTCTCTGCTCTCTATACATCTAGGAAGCTCCAAGATGTATCAGGACTTGAAACAGACCTTCTGGTGGACTCGCATGAAGCGTGAGATTGCTCAGTTCGTAAATGAATGTGATGTATGTCGAAGGGTGAAAGCAGAGCATCAACGTCCAGCAAGTCTTTTGCATCCTTTGCCCATTCCCAAGTGGAAGTTCGATCATATTGAGATTGATTTCATCACCGGGTTTCCGAAGTCCAAGAAGGGTAATGATGCCATCTTCGTCGTCATCGACAAGCTGAGTAAAGTGGCTCATTGTCTTCCAGTCAAGGAATCCATTTTGGCAGCTCAGCTTGCAGAGTTGTACACTTCCAGGATAGTGTCTTTGCACGGCATGCCTATGATGATCTCTTCGGATCGTGGAAGTATCTTCACTTCCAAGTTTTGGGACTCTTTTCAGTCTATGATGGGCACGAAGATATGCTTCAGCATAGCTTTTCATCCTCAGACTAGTGGTCAAGTGGAGCGAGTCAATCAAGTTCTTGAGGATATGCTGAGAGATTGTGTTATCTCTTTTGGCATGAAGTGGGAGGATTGTGTGCCTTTTGCTGAGTTCTCGTATAACAATAGTTATCAAGGTAGTTCTGGCAAAGCTCCGTTTGAAATTCTCTATGGCAGGAAGTGTCGTACCCCGCTCAACTGGTCCGAGACCGGCGAGCGTCAGATTCTTGGGAATGACTTGATAGAAGAAGCTGAGGAAATGTGTCGGGTCATTCGGGATAATCTTAGAGCAGCTCAATCCCGTCAGAAGAGCTATTATGATAGCAAGCATCATGACATGTCTTATGAGCTTGATGATTTCGTCTATCTCAAGGTGTCCCCTATGAAGGGTACGCAGCGCTTTGGCATCAAAGGCAAGCTTGCGCCTCATTTCGTGGGTCCGTTCAGAATTGTTGGCAAGAGAGGCGACCTTGTGTACCAACTTGAGCTCCCGTCAAACTTTGCAAATGTGCATGACGTGTTCCATGTCTCTCAGCTCCGGAGGTGCTTCAAGACTCCCGAGCAAACTGTTCATCTTCAAGACATCGACCTTCAGCCTCACCTATCTTATCGTGAGCATCCAGTTGCGGTTCTCGAGGCGACTGAGTGCAATACCCGCAACAAGACTGTCAAATTTCTCAAAGTAAAATGGTCACACCATTTCGATAAAGAGGCTACTTGGGAATCCGAGGATCACCTCCATTCTGAATTTCCGGAGTTCTTTCAGTCTTAGATCTCGGGGCGAGATCTTTTTGTAGTGTGGGAGAGTTTGTAATGCCCCAAGAGTGTATCTTTCCCTATTTGGAACCCTCTCTATGTGGGTCCACCTTGTCATTGCAATGAGAGCATATCCATGTGTTATTTCATAAGTCACCTTGCTTTGTTTTCCTTTGCATGCATGCATCACTATCATTTCATGTCATTGTGTTGTTGCCTTGTGATCATATGATGTGATGTGATATCATGTGATGATATGTGGTTTATGTGAATTGTGTGGTGTGGTGCAACTCTAGTAGGTGGCATGTGGTTTGCTCTAGGGTTTTAAAAACTTCCCCCCTCTCTTTTATCTCAAGCCCAAAAGTTACTTGATCTTTTCCTGTTTTAAAAAATGTCCTTGGTTTAGTATATTTTGTGGTGTTTGTGAGGATATGAATTTGCTGTTGTGAAACTATATTCTAAAGGTGCAAATATTCACAAAACAGATCAAAAAAATTGTTAATATTTTATTGCTCCAAATATTTATTTTCCAATTTATTTAAATAGATCATAAATCCTTATGACCAGGGGCATTTTTGTTTTGTTTTTAACCCCAACAGATTTTTCTTTGCTTTATTTTCTTTCTCTGGTTTTTTTGGTAATTAGAAAACCCCAGGGGTTTTATTTCCGTTTATCTGGCGCCACTGGTGGGCTTCCTCCCCCTTGTGTGGCCCAAACCCCTCCCTCGCGCGTAGCCCATGCGTGTAGACGTCGTTTCCCCTGTCTCCTTCCTTCGTCACAATTCCTCAAAGAGCAGAGGTAGCGCGGCAGCAACAGACGGCGTCACGGACATCGAGGCGCTTCCCTCGCCTCCTCCTCCTCCATATAATCCCCCCTTGGCATTCGTGCATCCTAGGGTTCCTCTCTCGCGCCGCCACCTCCATCCCATCTCCTTCTCCCTCTCTGTTGATGACACCAGGTAAGGGGATCGACCTCCTACGCAATGGCCACAAGCTGAGAAGCTCCTCACCATCGTGCCCGTACACCTGCCGCCTCTCCAACACCTCGGCGAGCACGCGGGATCCTCCAGGAGCCCATTCCCGCGGCTAGGACGACAAGATCGGCACTGCTACATCTCCTCGACGACGGCGGCCTTCTTCCCTGACTATCTTCCCCGAGCGGCTCCTTCCCCTTCTTCCTCTACTTCCTCTCCGGCCGACGCAACCACCTCGTCCAGTAGGTGAGGTAGATCCATCTCCCCTTCTTCCCTATCCCAGATCGAGAGTAGTAGGTTGTAGCATTGACGTCGTTCCTTCTTTGTCGCCGGAGCCGTCGTGCCTCGTCGAGCCGTCGCTGTAGGCCCTCTCGAGTGGTGCTAGTAGGTGAAATGGAACCGTGGGAGCAAGGGCTTCCTTCCATCGAGTAGTTGTAGCTTGATTTAAAGTGTATTGCCGGCGAGCACCGTCCCCTGTTCCGGCCATCGTCGGGCACACGAGATGCTGAGGGGGTTACTCAAAAGGGTTAACTCCCCTCCCCTGTTAAGATCCCAACGAGTAGCAGAGTGGTAGTGGTAGTTTTGGCGAGTGGCTAGTCGTGGGTTCGATTCCCCCTCGGCGCGCACCTTTTGTGTTTTGTTTTTCCGGCACAGTAACTGCAGCAGAGAGCATAACCTGCTCTCTTCGTTGTATCTGTCAAGTGCATGTGCAGTAGCAGGGTAGTGCTTGTTCAGTGTTGGTAACCAGGGGGTCTGGGTTCGAATCCCTCCCCATCCTTTTTAATTTTGTTGCATTTTCTTTTCTGTTTTTGCTTTGTTTGTTGCATAGATGTATATGGCGTGCTCTACACCATGTGGGGATTTTAATTCTCCTCACAAGCAGCATGTTGTCTTAGGTTTTGTTGCTAGCATGATAGATATGCATGGTAGACTTGAGTGCCATGTGTTATGAGATAGATGCCATGCATGAGGTGTGTGTGTTCGAATGTGTGTGTTAGCTCTAGTTGCATGTATAGATGCATATCATATATATGTAGGGTGTGGTTCTTGTGTATGTGATATGATGATCCTTGCACTTGAGTGTGCAAGTGATGTGAAAGTGTGTGTGTGGGTTTCCCCCTCCCACATACCTTGTTGTGTGTTAGTTGAGCTTGTGTGTGTGTGCAAGTTGTGTGTGCTAGTGTGTGTGTGTGTGTGTGTGTGTGCCACACACATGCCCAAGGCATGATGGGCCTTGGTGAGCTCATGTGCAAGTATATGTGTAGGTGTAGAGATGCTTATGTGAGTGCAAGCTAGTGGTGTGTGATACTAGCATGTGTAGGTGTTGCTATGTGGAGCTTGATGTATGTGGTGTGTGGTGGTGTGCTAAGGCACATGAGCATGAGGTATACCCCTCATGTGCACCATTGGTGTTGAGGACATGTGCAAGAGCATGTATAAGTGATGAGCTAGTGGAAGCACATGTGATGATGCACTATTCACTCTTGTAGATTCTCTTTTCAAGTTTGTGCCCAATTGTTCTATGCAAGTGCCTATGTATTATATATGTTTTTGGGGTAGAATCATCCCAAGAATCCAATGATGGGTTCAGATTCCACTTTGGAACAATTTATGGGAATGTCATATTTCAGTTTTGTTCCATGTTTAGAGCCTGGTTCCATGAGATGTGGTGAGCCCAAGAGGTTGATTCTTTGTTGTGGTAGTAGAGGGTGAACCCCTCTACCACATGTTAGTTTTGTTTCATGCTTAGGAATTCATATGTGCAAGTTGTGCCTAGTCAAAGTAGGCATGTGGCTGAAATTCCAGTTTAGTGAAAATCTGTGATTTTCACTAAGTCTCAGAATGTGCTTATATTTTCTTCTCCTGTTGTTGTGCTTGTAGAATTTTATGTGTTGGGAATCAGCCTTTGCTATCAACTGGAAAGTTGTAGCTTTTGTGTTTGTCTAGATCTCTATAAATTTTCATTCCATTTGGAATCCTGTAGATATTGTTTTGGGTGCTGTCAAAATGCCTCAGACCATAAACAGCTAGTGAGAATCTGGAATTTTCACTAAGTCCCTGAAAATATATATTTTGGCCAAGTTAGCAGCTGTGTAACTTTCTGTGTGAAACTCCTTTGTATTATCTTTTTGCTTGTGCTTGTAGAAATTTTGAATAGCTTCTGTCACATATCCTATTTGGCATATTTGGGTGGCTGTAGGTGCTTTGCATGTAGCCCTCAAACTGCTATGATGTTGTTTATGCCAGATTGTGTAGTTTTGATGTTTTGATGCTTGTGAGTGCATAGATGATGGTGTGGTGCTATTCTTTGCACCACCCCATCCATTCTTGCTTGTTTTGTGATTTGGCAACCTGGAAATACCAGAAGTATGCCATTGGAGTGTGTTGTGATGGATTTGGTACGTAGGATCTATTTCTTGTTTCGTTGTTTCCGGTTGATCCGTAGCTCCGTTCGTAACGATCTTTATATGTTTTTGCATCGTTTTCGCGTGATGCATCTGTTCATGTCATCCTCATGCATGTCAAGATAGCCTAGAGTGCAGTTCTGTCCAGGAACTTGTATTTTTCTTCTCATGCTTGTGCTAGTGACTAGAATAGAGATGCATGTTCATTTTCATCTCATGCATCATGTGCTTGTTGCATTTTGTTGTGCTGTTGTTCATTGGATGCTATTTCTATGTTGGGTAGCACCTGTATCGGAGAATGAGTACATGGATCCGGGAGAGTATGTGCAGGACGAACAAGAGCAGTTCCAAGCTGAGGACATCACAGGCAAGATGATATGACCTTGATTCCATCTCTAGACTTGTTATGCTAGATTCACGATTCTTCTTCATATGCTAGCTTCCTGCCACTGAAATAATTGCCTCCTGATATTGCCATGAAACCCAAACACTTATCCCCTTCCTAGCAAATCTTGAATGGCTAAGTAGGCTTTGCTAAGCTTCTAATGTTAGCGTTGCTAGTTGCAGGTGCTTTGTCTCAAGTGATAACATGAGTTTGATATCATTATGTTAATCTGTTATTTAATTAATGCACCTACATACTTGGTAATCAACGGAAGGCCTAGCCTTTTCCAGGTGATTTGTTCCGTTATTTCCGCCATAGTTACCGGCTACCGGTGTTTGATTCCATAACTGATCGCTCCTAACACGTTCGGGGTTGTTATGGGAACCCCCTTGATAAATCGTGTAGTGTTAAGACTTGTCCGGCAGGACCCAACATTGGTGTTAATTTGCTAATCACTTAATAATAATCTGCATAGGGAATAGCTACCCCGAGGAATTAATCAACAACCTGGGCCAGTGCTCCTCATGAGTGTTGGTCCAAACTGAGCACTGTTCGGGGCCAACTCAGGGCAACTTGGGTGATTTCTATCAGGCCATCGTGCGCGTAGCTCATCCATCGTGTCCTGAGACTGAGATACGCGGCTCTTATCAGGGTCGTCGACACGACGGGAGGTCTTGCTAGTCTTGTCTTACCTTAGCGATATATCTTGCGTATAGGAATCCCGGTGAAACATTGGTTCTACCCAGAGTTGAGGTTTTCCTCTAAGGAATCCGACGAGATCACGAGATTTGTGATGGAGGATTACTTTGCGGCCCGTGGCCGTTTGTGATGGACTAGTTGGAGCACCCCTGTAGGGTTTAATCTTTCAGAAAGCCGTGCCCGCGGTTATGTGGCAACTTGGAATATTTGTTAACATACGGTTATAGATAACTTAAACATAACTCTAATAAAATTGCCAACTGTGTGCGTAACCGTGACTGTCCCTTCGAAGACCTCTCTTCGATCGGGAACACGGTGGGGTTATGATTGACGTAAGTAGGTGTTCAGGATCACTTAGTGATCAGCTAATCATCGATCGCTAGTATAGACCACCTTCAATACTTGTTCTACGTAAGTTAGCCACCATGATGCTTAGGATGCTGCAACCTAAATACTCCACCTTCCTTACCTAATAACTTGACTAGTTCTGGCACCGAGGTCATAGATTGCTGAGTCCCCGTGGCTCACAGATTCCTTCACAACACCAACAGGTTCAGGTACCCCCGAGACAGGTGATCCCGACGGCACGCAGCTGGCGTGGCAGTACGATGAGGAGAACGACCGCCTGTACGTGAACTATCCAGAAGACTGAGGCGTGGTCGTGATCGTGGGCAAGCATGCAGGGTAGCATAGTCATTTCTCATGTTTTGTAGTCCATAGCGGAACTACCTTGTTTGGATGCATGATGTAAACTCTAATATTATGTATGAGATGGCAGTTGAATCCCTAATTGTCATTCTATTATTATGTACTCCCTCCGTTCCTAAATATAAGTCTTTTTAGAGATTTCACTAGAGGACTACATACGAAGCAAAATGAGTGAATATATACTCTAAAGTATGTCTATATACATCTGTATGTGCTCCCCCTAGTGGAACCTCTTAAAAGACTTATATTTAGGAACGGAGGGAGTATGTGCTATGTTACCGTGCTTGCGAAACGCTTAGATGCGCTTCTTTCCTCTTTGGGGCCTCATTCCCCTAAATCGGAAAGGACCGCATCTTAGTCGTTACAACCATGTTGGCTTGTGGGCCCATTAAGGCCCTCCGGACTCCGTTCCGTGGCTTATAAATTCTCAATTAACCTAAAACCCTCGGAATCTGTCCCGAAACCCTTTTTACACCGTGGGAAGTCTCTATTCCGACGGGGGTCATTTGGAGCTCCGTTCCAGCACCCTGTCGGATGGGGGGATCAATCACGGAGGGCTTCTTCATCAACCTTGTTGCCTTTATGGTGATGTGTGAGTAGTTCACCACAGACCTACGGGTACATAGCTAGGACCTAGATGGAAATCCCTCTCTCTTGATCTTCAATATAATGATCATCGCATCTTCGCTTTGATGCACATGATATAATTCCTTTTGTGTGGTACATTTGTTGGGATCCGATAAATTGCGGGTCTATGTTAAGATTATTCATGATAAATATTTGGGTCTTCTCTCAATACTAATATGATTCCTATGCATGATTATGACAGCTTCGTAATTCTCACCGATCTATTGAAATAGTTTGGCAAACTAGATTGATATTTCTTTGGTGAGAGAGGTGTGTTGTAGTATGTTCAACCTGGTGAATTTCTATATCCGAGAGACAGAAGCGGACAAGATGCATCTTTGTATTGTTGCTACTATGGATAAACAATGAGGTCTATTCATATTGCTTGAGTTTACTTTGTCTACATCATGTCATTGTTCTCCATGCATTACTCTGTTGTACTTAATACTCTAGATGCATGTTGGATAGTGGTCGATGAGTGGAGTAATAGTAATAGGTGCAGACAGAGGTCGTACTATTTGTTTATGGACGTGATGCCTATATACAAATGATCATTGTCGTGCATATCGCATAACTATATGCTTTCCTATCAATTCCCCAACAGTAACAAATTTACCCACCGTGTGCTATTTTCCATGAGAGATGCCATTAGGGAAAACTATGGCCCCAGGGTCTATTCGCAACATATTTACAAAACCTTCAATGCCTTGCTGCCATTTACTTGTTCTTAATTTATTTTTCAATTTATAATTATCTACAATTATATACACACCTCACTCGCTTGCAAATAACAAGTTCAAGGGGATTGACAACTCTCTTGCCCGCGTTAGGTGCAAGTTGTTTGTTCTTTTGTGTGCAGCCGCTGAAGACGGTTGTGGTTGATATTCCTATTGTTCGATAAACCTTGGTTTCATAACTTAGGGAGATACTTACCCACATTTTTCTGCAATAACCCGCTCCTCTTCATAGAAAACCCAACGCAGATCACAAGTATCAGTCACTCTTCTTCAACATGGAGGGGGAGAAGACGACACACTTCCTTCGCGTCATCACGAGCGCATCCTTCGCGTCAAGATTGGCTGCCCTCTTGGCCCTCTCTGACGGACCAGAGACGATGTAGAAGGCGCTCTTTTGGATTCCATGGCACGCTCGAAGGTGAGCGGTGGCGGAGATGAGAAAAGGAGCTCGTGGGCTCTACACTACAGAGAGAAGAAGGTGAGGAGGCGATGGAGCAGAGGAAATGTGGTCGGGACGAGTAGCACGCTTGCGGAACCCCCTTTTACACTGGAGGAAAATGCAAGGGCCGCCCCTCTCAGCCGAGCGTAGCGCGACTTTTTAGGCACGCCCCCTCGAACATCGTCTCGCTGATACGTTTCCATCGTATCTACTTTTGCTAACGCTTTTGCTCTTGTTTTGGACTCTAATTTGCATGATTTGAATGAAATTAATACGGACTAACGCTATTTTTAGCAGAACTACCATGGTGTTGTTTTTGTGCACAAGTAAAATTTCTCGGAATGGAACAAAACTTTTTGGATATTTTTTATGGAATAAAAGAAAAATACTGGAACCAAGACCCACCAGAGGGGAGGCCCCAGGCGCCCACTAGGCACCAGGGTGCGGCCTGGTGTCTAGTGGGGCCCACGGGGCTCTCGTCACCCTAATTTCACTGCTATAAAATCCTACTTTTGCAGAAAAAAAAAGGAGAGGAAGTTTCATCGCGTATCACGATATGGAGCCGCCGCCACCTCCTGTTCTTCATCGGGAGGCCAAATCTGGAGCCTGTTTGGGGCTCCAGAGAGGGGAATCTTTGGTCTTCGTCATCACAAACCCTCCTCCATCGCCAGTTCCATGATGCTCTCCACCGGGAGTGAGTAATCCCTTCGTAGGCTTGCTGGTCGGTGAAGAGCTGGATGAGATTCATCATGTAATAAAGTTAGTTTTGTTAGGGCTTGATCCCTAGTATCCACTATGTTCGGAGATTGATGTTGCTATGACTTTGCCATGCTTAATGCTTGTCACTATGGCCCGAGTGCCATGATTTAAGATCTGAACCGTTTGTTTTTTCACAATTATATATATGTTCTTGATCGAATCTTGCAAGTTATATGCACCTACTACATGTTAGGATCCGCATACTCCAAAGTGACAATAATGGAAATTCTTTCCGGTGATTACCGTAGTATGGGAGTTCATATATTCACTATGTGCTAATGCTTTGTTCGATTCTCTATTAAAAAGGAAGCCTTAATATCCCTTAGTTTCCTTATGGACCCCGCTGCCACGGGAGGGTAGGACAAAAGATGGCATGCAAGTTCTTTTCCATAATCACGTATGACTATTTACGGAATACATGCCTACATTATATCGAAGAACGGGAGCTAGTTCTGTGTCGCCCTATGTTATGACTGATACATGATGAATATTATCCAGCAGTATCACTAATCCAGTGCCTACGAGTTTTCCACGTATTGTTCTTGCTAAGTTACTACTGTTGCTACTACCGTTACAACTGCTACAAAACTGCTATCACTGTTACCGTTACTATTGCTACTGTTACCACTTCTATCAAAACTGCTATCACTGTTACTGTTACTATTGCTACTGTTACCACTTCTATTACTGTGTTGCAGATACTAAATCTTCAAGTGTGGTTGAATTGACAACTCAGGTGTTAATACCTGCAAATATTCTTTGGCTCCCCTTGTGTCGAATCTATAAATTTGGGTTGAATACTCTACCCTCGAAGACTATTACGATCCCATATACTTGTGGGTTATCAAGAACGTTTTTTGGCGCCATTGTTAGGGAGCATAGCCATATTTGTTGAGTCACTTGGGGTATCTATTTATTGATCACTATGAAGAATCTGAGAGATCCAAGAACCAAGATTGTTACCTCTAAGACAGGGTGAGGTAAGGAACTACCATCTTGCTGCTAATGATGATGCTAGTACCTTGCTTGATGCTACCGTGCCACTAGGTGAATTTCTTGATGAACAACTTGCTAGAGCTAAAGAAATTGAGCATGCTGAAACTGATGATACTATTGAAACTGATTAAGTCTTTGCAACTGGAAATATTGAAATACCCTTTAGACATGACTATCCTAGAACCAAAATGCATGAAATACCTCAAGGTTATGTCATGGGTGAAGAAATAGCTAGAGACTTTCTTGCTTGTGAGGATAGACAAGATCTTAAGAAACTATTATGCAAGTTGAAATAAAAATCCTTGAATGCTAGAATGAAATATGATACTAAGTTTGCTACTTCACCTATCTTTGTTACCGATAAGGATTATGAATTCTCTGTCGACCTAGAGATAATCACTTTGATTGAATCTGATCCTTTTCATGGCTATGAAAGTGAAAGTGTTGTAGCACATCTCACTAAGTTAAATGATTTGCCACTACTATATTCTCAAATTATTTACGTTCTCAGTAAATGGTGATGCTAAGATCTGGTACAATATTCTTTCTCCTGGTTGTGTGCGTAGTCCACACGATATGATTTATTACTTTTGTGAAAAATGTTTTCTTGCTCATAAGAAACAAGCTGCCTTACAAGAAATATTTAACTTTGTATAAATTGAAGAAGAGAGTCTCCCACAAGCTTGGGTGAGGCTTCTCTAATTACTCAATGCTCTGCATGATCATCCTCTTGAGAAGAATGAAATACTTGATATATTTTATAATGGACTAACCAATGCTTCTAGGGACCACCTAGATAGTTGTGTTGGTTGTGTTTTTAGGGAACGAACTATCGAACAAGCTCAGGAGTTATTGACTAATATATTGAAGAATCATGATGAATGGACACTTCCTGAAACACCGCCTAAACCCACTCCAAACAAGAGGGGTATCTTATTCCTTAGTCCTGAAATTATGCAAGAGGCAAAGAAATGTATGAAGGAAAAAGTCATTAAAGCTGAAGATGTTAAGAATTTACCACGTGTCGAAGAAATCCATGGTCTCCACACACCACCACACGTGATGAAGGTAAATTCTCTTTTGAAGTTTGATGAAGGTGACATCCCTTACAATAAACATCCTAGTCAATGCTTATATGATTTTGATAATTATATTATAAAGCAAGATCATTTTAATTCCTATGTTATGAAATAGTTGAAACAAAACTCTGATATGATTGCTCGCTTAAGTGACTTTTTATTTAGAATCACCAATGATGTAATGTCGTGGGTATAAGTCTGACAGTAGAAGTATGGGGTACGAAAGTGTATGGGCAGAGCCTTAGCTACGGTGAGGATGTATGAGTTCAGGCCCCTCTACAGTGGAGGTAAAAGCCCTACATCTCAGTGCTCTTGGGAGCTTTGTGTCGAGTGTATTAAGGGATTACAGCAAGTGCCTGTTGGGGAACGTCGCATGGGAAACAAAAAAATTCCTACGCGCACGAAGACCTATCATGGTGATGTCCATCTACGAGAGGGGATGAGTGATCTGCGTACCCTTGTAGATCGTACAGCAGAAGCGTTAGAGAACGCGGTTGATGTAGTGGAACGTCCTCACGTCCCTCGATCCGCCCCGCGAACAATCCCGCGATCAGTCCCACGATCTAGTACCGAACGGACGGCACCTCCGCGTTCAGCACACGTACAGCTCGACGATGATCTCGGCCTTCTTGATCCAGCAAGAGAGACGGAGAGGTAGAAGAGTTCTCCGGCAGCGTGACGGCGCTCCGGAGGTTGGTGATGATCTTGTCTCAGCAGGGCTCCGCCCGAGCTCCGCAGAAACACGATCTAGAGGAAAAACTATGGAGGTATGTGGTCGGGCAGCCGTGAGAAAGTCATCTCAAATCTGCCCTAAAAGCCCCATATATATAGGAGGAGGGAGGGGGACCTTGCCTTGGGGTCCAAGGGACCCTCAAGGGGTCGGCCGAGCCAAGGGGGGGAGGACTCCCCCCCCCCAAACCGAGTTGGACTTGGTTTGGTGGGAGGAGTCCCCCTCCCTTCCCACTTCTTCCCTCCTTTTTTCCCTTTTCCTTTGATTTCCTTCTCTTGGCGCATAGGCCCCCTTGGGGCTGTCCCACCAGCCCACTAAGGGCTGGTGTGTCTCCCCAAAGCCTATGGGCTTCCCCGGGGTGGGTTGCCCCCCCCCCCCCCCCCCCCCGTGAACTCCCGGAACCCATTCGTCATTCCCGGTACATTCCCGGTAACTCCGAAAAACCTTCCGGTAATCAAATGAGGTCATCCTATATATCAATCTTCGTTTCCAGATCATTCCGGAAACCCTCGTGACGTCCGTGATCTCATCCAGGACTCCGAACAACATTCGGTAACCAACCATATAACTCAAATACGCATAAAACAACGTCGAACCTTAAGTGTGCAGACCCTGCGGGTTCGAGAACTATGTAGACATGACCCGAGAGACTCCTCGGTCAATATCCAATAGCGGGACCTGGATGCCCATATTGGATCCTACATATTCTACGAAGATCTTATCGTTTGAACCTCAGTGCCAAGGATTCGCATAATCCCGTATGTCATTCCCTTCGTCCTTCGGTATGTTACTTGCCCGAGATTCGATCGTCAGTATCCGCATACCTATTTCAATCTAGTTTACCGGCAAGTCTCTTTACTCGTTCCGTAATACAAGATCCCGCAACTTACACTAAGTTACATTGCTTGCAAGGCTTGTGTGTGATGTTGTATTACCGAGTGGGCCCCGAGGTACCTCTCCGTCACACGGAGTGACAAATCCCAGTCTTGATCCATACTAACTCAACTAACACCTTCGGGGATACCTGTAGAGCATCTTTATAGTCACCCAGTTACGTTGCGACGTTTGATACACACAAAGCATTCCTCCGGTGTCAGTGAGTTATATGACCTCATGGTCATAGGAATAAATACTTGACACGTAGAAAACAGTAGCAACAAAATGACACGATCAACATGCTATGTCTATTAGTTTGGGTCTAGTCCATCACGTGATTCTCCCAATGACGTGATCCAGTTATCAAGCAACAACACCTTGTTCATAATCAGAAGACACTGACTATCATTGATCAACTGGCTAGCCAACTAGAGGCATGCTAGGGACGGTGTTTTGTCTATGTATCCACACATGTAAATGAGTCTTCATTCAATACAATTATAGCATGGATAATAAACAATTATCTTGATACAGGAATTATAATAATAACTATACATTTATTATTGCCTCTAGGGCATAATTCCAACAGTGCCAACCCTTGTACCAGTGCTGAAGGGCGGCTTATATAGAGTGCGCTGCCCTTCATAATGGTCCGGTGAACAGGGGTGGAGTAGTGGCGAGTAAATGTCGGCGTTACTGGTAACGTAAGCCTTTAATGCTAGTTATGGTGTATGAAAATGTATGACCGTTGCCCTCCTAGGAGGTTACGACGTGCAGAGTGGATTCCAGTCGGTACGTTATATATGCTCTGAGTGGATCGTCACCGACTGGACGATGAGGGCGTCCATAGTTCAATCGGAACTGTCTAAGGGCCTTGTCCTCTATGAAGGGTAGTCCTTGGGTAGGACCTATAGGGCAGACCTATGACCCTACCCTGGGACTATCACCCCATCATTAGTCCCCGAATGGATCGGGGTTGGAACGATGAAGTGGCGTCCGGAGTTTGGAGCCGACTGGTATTGAGGTGATCTTAGCGTTGTCTGCCTCGATCCATTTTATCTTTGTGGCTAGTGACCCGAGTGAATATGCAAGCGAGACGAACCGTGAGGGCCCGATTGCTTCAGTGGAATCTTTCGACGTGATCGGTCATACTGACAGCGCCGGATTTTCCGGGATCCTCAAATTTCGGTTGCTGCGCGCTCAGCGGGGATGACGACATCGCCATCGAGTAGATTTCGCCTCCTCGATTACCGCGCCGCGATCTTCTCCACTAATCTTGCAGCAGCCGGTTGGGAGGATAAGATCTTGGGCCCACCTGTAGGTGACCCAGTCGGAGGCCTATTAAAGCCTTCCCGGTGGTCCTTCCTGTTGCGCTACTCGTCTTCCTCCCATCGATCTCGCCTCCCCGCAACTCCCTGCACACCTCTAGCCACCTCCTTCCCCTCCTCCTCTGCGGATCCGTCGCCCTCGCCATAACGAAGGGGCAGACCAACAAGCTCGAGGCGCAGAAGAAGAAGAAGAAGGGGGCGGCCTCCACTCAGCGGCGGCAGCGGGCGTTGCCGGCGGGCTGGATCTAGGGGGACTTCCTCCCTTCCATGGTGAGGGAGAACGACGTGATGGAGCTGGTGGAGCACGGCATGGTCGTCAACAAGTCTTGGAGGCTGCCGGAAGGCGAGATGGAGCCGGCGCCGAAGGAGGGGGAGCGCGTTCTGCTGCTCAGCCACGTGGCCAGAGGTTTCTCCCTGCCTCCCCAACCTTTCTTCCGAGGTATCATGAATTACTTCGGGGCGCAACTCCATCACTTTCCGCCGAATGCAATAGCTCATCTTTCCGCATTCATCACCCTCTATGAGTGCTTCATAGGATGTCCTCCCCACTGGGGGCTCTTCAAATATGTTTTCTCTGCTAGATCTCAAACTGCTAAGAAGCTTAGCCAGTCTGATGATAAGACACACATCCTCCAGCTCTGCGGGGGTTTAGGATTTCAGAAGAAAACGAAAAGTAGTTATCCCTCCCTTCAGCTATCCGAGTCGGTTAGGAATTGGCAATCGTCCTGGTTCTATTGCCAGGACATTGTCTGCCCGAATGCTTCGAGTGCGTTACCACCCTTCAGTTTAGACCGTCCGGGCCCTCCCAGGAAGCTAGCGCTCTCTAAGGGAGAAAGAACTCAGATCCAGCCTTTGGTCGACGCGCTGATAGCCGTCGTCCGGAAGGGAGTCACCGGCATGGACCTATTGGAGACTTTTCTGGGTCGACGCATCCAGCCGCTCCAGGCCCGAGACCACGCAATGTGGCATTACACGGGGCCTTCGGATACCACTCGGTCCCATCCTGAAGACGTGAGCGAGGAGACCGTGAGTGCGTGGGTCCGCAGCATCACGGGCACATGTGATAACCCCGTGGGAGCTCGGCGGGTGAAGGCCTTCCGCGCCGAAAATCCTCCTCCAAATGAGGTGAGTACATGTCGTCGAGTGCTTTTAACCTTCTCGGTTTTATTGCTTTTCTTGTCTTGCTGACTAACGTTGCCGACTGTGTTTTGTGCAGGAGTGGACGAACTGGCATTCTGCAGTCTCAAATGGGAATCCGGTCGAGGAAGAAGAAGGCAGCATGGAGGGTAGCGCGGGTAGTGCCGAGTACGTCTTTGACAGTAGGGAGACGGAGGAGGAAACAGAAGAGGAGGAGGAGGAGAGTGAAGAGAAGAGCTCGTCACCCTCACCACCAGAACACCGAACCAAGCACCGTCATGACCTTGCTGTTCCGCCGGCTCCTCCCGTGGCCCCGAGTGCTCGGAGTGTGAAGAGAACCAGGGGTGCTTCTGCCGAGCCCGTGGATCAGCCGTCCAAGGTGGCTAAACCCAGCGGGTCTAAACCTCGAAAAGCTTTGCCCCGGATGAGGATTGCTGTTCCGGTCGCCTCAGCGTAAGTATCTTTGCTCTTCCATCTTCCTTCAGTATCCGATTGGACTCTTCTTTTTGGGAATTCATGTTTACCCGTCGAATGGATTTCACTCAACAGAGCTGCTACCTCCGCCACCTCTCTGCCGCATCAGGGTGACGATCCCATGGACACTGATAACGCAGCCACGTCCCAGCAAGGTACTTTGTCACGACTCCGAGAGCTGTATTACCGTTTCGCGAGTGCTGTCTTTGATCTTGATCTTCTTCTGTATTTTTATTTTGTTCAGTCGGGCTTCCTTTGGAGGTGATCCATCTGGACGACGACGACCAAAGGAGGTCGGAACCAGCTTTGGCGCCTGTCCCTGGGGTTATCCAACCTGCTGCCAATCCCGCCATGAACGTGCCGCCGACTGAGACGGTGGCCCTCACGGTGGAACCGACTGGAGCAGAGCTCGGGATGCCCAGGGAGCTCGGGACACCTAGGGCGCCTTCTGCCACGCCGGGTCCGTCGGCTGTTCAATATGATGCCCGACGCCTCCTGGAAGATCAAGTAGGATCCTCCAAGGACGCCATGGTACAAGTGGAGCTGATGGTGGGCGATGCCAAGGGAGCATATGACTCCATTGCGTCCCTATACAAGAAGAGCTTGGAGCTTCGGGATGATATCTGAGTAAGTGCGCTAGTAAGTGTTTACATTCCTCTTGGTGCCCACTGGGGTTTCAGTGAGATACTTGGATACAGTAGGTTGATTATCCAGTGGGTTCACTCCGGGTGAACCCAGTGGGTGTAGTCCCCGAGACTTCTGCCGAGTGCTTGCACCGGCAGTTGTCTTTATATGTATTTTCCATAATCTCTACAGATCAGAGCTGATCTGCCCGAATGGTACCAGTGGGGGCACGGCGAGTGCACCCACTGGGTGTAGTTCCCGAGAGTAGTGTTACTCGGGTCGAGTAATAGTAATCTCATAGTGTTGTTGGTTTGCTATGGAGCTCAATGGGACCGACCTGTTCGAGCTTCATACCAGTGGGGTCACTCTCAGTGAACCCACTGGGTGTAGTCCCCGAGACCGTTGTCGATTGCTTGCATCGGTAGGGGTCTGAAGAATCTTGAGTTTTGATTGTTTTGTCATATCTGTCGAGACTTTTTCCTTGTTGAATCTGGCCGATCCTCCCTTTATGTCTCTTTGACAGAAGACTTGTGAAATGGGATCGGCCTATAATGCTCTGAAGGCTGAGAAGACTCAACTTGCTGCCTACTTGGAGGTAGCTGCGAATGATCTGGCTGGCATGAAGAAGGCTCTCGCTGAACGAGAAAAATCTTTGGAGGAATCTCGGGAGACTAACAAGACACTGCTAGCCAAGGTAGAAAAAATGAAGAAGGAGAGATCTGAATGGATGGGCCAGCTGAAGTTAATGAACATTCGGTGCAGAGCGCAGGAGAACTACGTCTGCGACTGGGCGAAGAAGATGGTCGCGCTGCTTGGTGGTAAGTTGCTTGCCGAGTGCTCTTTGACTTTGGAGTTCACTCCGCGCTTATTTTCTCCCTGTCTTTTCTTTGCAGATTTCTGTCGGGACGTTGAAGGCAAAACCGCCGAAATTGAACGGTCGCTTGGGCAACCGAATGTTCCACTCGGTGATGAAGCCAACCGGGACATGTTCCGAGTGAATTCCCGCCTTAACAGGGTGGGTCCTTTCATTGGTCGCCTGAGAGGAGTTGTCGGCCGAATTGACAAAGAGTTGTGGCCTGAAGATGACTCCCGGAATGAGATAGAGGGGTTGATGACTCGACTGGAGGATGTTCCAAGCAGAGTGCAGGCATGGAAGAAGTCTGCCGCTCGGTGTGGCGCGGACGTGGCGTTGTCTCTGGTCCGAGTGCATTGTAAGGAAGCCCGTGAAGACAAGCTGAAGACGTTGCAGGTCGCCAACACCAAGAAGCTTCGGTTTGAAGACTTCATGGAGACCTTCCTCGACACGGCCACTCGGATTGCAGATGGAATCGACCTCGACACCTTCGTGGAGCCTGCCATCCCCGGCGATGCTTGATTGACGTTATGTTGAACGCGTATTTACCTCGGTATGCCGAGTGGAGTTTGTATTAAACTTTGGCCACTGCTGTTGGCCGGTACATTCGTGGCTCTGTGTGTATAAACTTGATTCACACCGAGACGACTGATGGTAGAACCAATTTGAATTCGAACCGGATCTTTTGCTCTTCTTTCGCTGAAAAAAAATTTGACACGATTTTTGCTCGTGGTTTTTGTTTAGGCGACTCAGCTAAGCCTCTGAGTGTAACTTGTGTGCCCACTCGGAGGAAGCTCTTTACTTAGGCAACTCTGGTTCGTAGCTAAGTCTCCGAGTGTGACTTTTGGTGCACACTCGGAGCGAGTAAGCGATTCTGGGTCGCAGCTAAGTCCCCGAGTGTGACTTTTGGTGTACACTCGGAGCGAGTTGTTTACTTAGGCAACTCTGGGTCACAGCTAAGTCTTCGAGTGTGACTTTTAGTGCACACTCGGAGCGAGTTGTTTACTTAGGCGATTGTGGGTTGCAGCTAAGTCTCCGAGTGTGACTTTTAGTGCACACTCGGAGCGAGTTGTTTTTTACTTAGGCGACTCTGGGTCGCAGCTAAGTCCCCGAGTGTGACTTTTGGTGCACACTCGGAGTTAGTTTTTTACTTAGGCGACTCTGGGTCGCAGCTAAGTCCCCGAGTGTGACTTTTGGTGCACACTCGGAGTTAGTTTTTTACTTAGGCTACTCTGGGTCGCAGCTAAGTCCCCGAGTGTGACTTTTGGTGCACACTCGGAGTTAGTTTTTTTACTTAGGCGACTTTGGGTCACAGCTAAGTCTCCGAGTGTGACTTTTAGTGCACACTCGGAGCGAGTTGTTTACTTAGGCGACTCTGGGTCGCAGCTAAGTCTCCGAGTGTGACTTTTAGTGCGCACTCGGAGCGAGTTGGTCGCAGCTAAGTCCCCGAGTGTGACTTTTAGTGCACACTCGGAACGAGTTGTTTTTTACTTAGGCGACTCTGGGTCGTAGCTAAGTCCCCAAGTGTGACTTTTGGTGCACACTCGGAGTTAGTTTTTTACTTAGGTGACTCTGGGTCGTAGCTAAGTCCCCGAGTGTGACTTTTGGTGCACACTCGGAGTTAGTTTTTTACTTAGGCGACTCTGGGTCGCAGCTAAGTCCCCGAGTGTGACTTTTGGTGCACACTTGGAGTTAGTTTTTTACTTAGGCGATGCTGGGTGGCAGCTAAGTCCCCGAGTGTGACTTTTGGTGCGCACTCGGAGTTAGTTTTTTACTTAGGCGACTCTGGGTCGCAGCTAAGTCCCCGAGTGTGACTTTTGGTGCACACTCGGAGTTAGATTTTTAGACCGGAGTCTGCAAATGCGGAAGAATTTTGAATCATCAAGAAATTAATCCGCTTCGTATTGCTTCGATGACATTTGTTCTTTACATTGTCTCTGTCGGCGGTTATGTGTAGAAGCGCTTCAGTAGATCTCCATTCCATGCTCGCGGTTCGTCCGTCTCCTTGTCGAGGTTGTAGAGTCGATACGCTCCGTTGTTCAGCACCTTAGAAATGATGAACGGTCCTTCCCAGGAGGGAGCCAACTTGTGTGGTCTCTGTTGATCCACTCGGAGCACCAGGTCGCCTGCTTGGAACGTGCGGCTCCTGACGTGCCGCGCATGAAATCGCTGTAGATCTTGTTGATTAATTGTTGAACGGATCAATGCCATCTCGCGCTCCTCTTCTAAAAGGTCCACTCCATCTTGCCTGGCTTGCTCTACTTCGGCTTCGGAGAAGAGTTTGACCCGTGGAGAGTTGTGAAGCAAGTCACTCGGAAGGACTGTCTCTGCTCCGTAAACGAGGAAAAACGGGGATCGTCCTGTCGATCTATTCGGAGTTGTTCGGAGGCCCCACAGCACCAAAGGCAGCTCGGTGACCCATGCGCCGGCGGCATGTCCAACTTCCCGCGGAGTCGAGGCTTCAACCCTTGAAGAATGAGTCCATTCGCCCGCTCCGCTTGTCCGTTTGTTTGGGGGTGCACAACGGATGCAAAATCCACTCGGATACCTTGGCCTGCGCAAAATCCTTTGAACCTGTCCGAGTCAAAGTTGGTGCCATTGTCGGTGATTATGTTGTGTGCAACCCCGTATCTGGCGATGATGTCTCTGATAAATTTGATGGCTGTAAGGGCATCAAGCTTCTTGATTGGCTTGGCTTCAATCCACTTGGTAAACTTGTCGACTGCTACCAGCAGATGGGTGAATCCTCCTTGGCCTGTTCTGAATGGCCCGACTGTATCTAATCCCCACACGGCGAATGGCCAAGAAAGGGGAATTGTCTTCAGCGCGGACGTTGGCTTGTGGGACTTGTTTGAATAGAACTGACAACCCTCGCAACGGTCGACTATATCTTTTGCCATTTCATTCGCCTGCAACCAGAAGAAACCAGCTCTGAATGCTTTGACGACGATCGCCCTTGAGGAGGCATGATGACCGCAGGTTCCCGAGTGGATTTCTTCCAAAATTAACTGTCCCTCCTCAGGAGAGATACAGCGCTGAAGGACGCCTGAAACACTTTCTCTGTATAACTGGTCATCAATGACGGTGAAGGACTTCGACCTGCGAACTATCTGCCTAGCTTGGACCTCGTCTTCCGGTAACTCTTGCCTTAGGATGTATGCAATGAATGGCACATTCCATTCGGGAATGACAGCTAGAATCTCCATGACCAGGTCAACCACAGCGGGAACCTCGACTTCAGTCTGATCTGTTGAGCTCTTCGGTTGCACAGGTTCTTCTGTAAAAGGATCTTCTTTTACTGAGGGGAGGTGTAAGTTCTCGAGGCAGACATCACTCGGGACAGGTCTCCGTGTGGATCCAAGTTTTGCCAATTCATCTGCTGCTTGGTTTTTCAGTCGGGGAACATGGTGAAGTTCCAGACCTTCGAACTTATTTTCGAGCTTTCTTATTGCGTTGCAGTATGCAGTCATGGTGGGGTTCCTTACGTCCCACTCCTTCATTACTTGATTAACCACTAGATCTGAGTCGCCATAGACCATCAGGCGACGGACGCCGAGTGTGATGGCCATGCGCAACCCATAAAGGAGGGCTTCGTACTCTGCTTCGTTGTTGGAAGAATCAAAATGGATCTGCAACACATACTTGAGTTTATCACCTTTCGGGGATATGAGCACTACGCCGGCGCCGGAGCCATTCAACATCTTGGACCCATCGAAGAACATGGTCCAGTGAGCCGAGTAGATGTGAGTCGGTTGCTGTTGTTCTACCCATTCTGCTATGAAGTCAGCAAGATCTTGAGACTTTATAGCTTTCTTGGCTTCGAACTTGATGTCGCGGTATACCATCTCCATTGCCCACTTTGCCACTCGGCCTGATGCGTCCCGATTGTGGAGAATTTCCGACAATGGAGCATCAGATATGACAGATACCGAGTGGTCTTGGAAATAATGAGCTACCTTCTTTGCAGTCATGTAGATCCCATAAATAAGCTTCTGATAATGGGGATACCTCTGCTTGGAAGGAGTCAGGACTTCGGAAACATAATATACTGGCCGCTGAACCTTGTACGCTTTGCCTTCTTCTTCGCGTTCGACTGTCAGAACGGTGCTGACAACTTGATTTGTAGCCGCGATGTACAGAAGAAGGGGTTCTTTACTGAGCGGGGCAGTAAGAACCGGCTGGGTGGAAAGCAGGGCTTTGAGGTCGTCGAATGCGGTTTGGGCTTCATCTGTCCACTCGAAGGTATCCGACTTCTTCATGAGTCGGTACAGAGGTAACGCCTTCTCGCCGAGTCGAGCGATAAACCTGCTCAAAACCACGAGGCAACCTGTGAGCTTTTGTACGTCATGTACTCTTACCGGCCGCTCCATTCGAACAATGGTCCCGATCTTTTCGGGGTTGACATCGATCCCTCGTTCGGAAACGAAGAAACCGAGTAACTTCCCGCTGGGAACACCGAATGAACACTTGGCTGGGTTGAGCTTGATATCGTACCCATGTAGGTTGGCGAATGTTTCTGCCAAGTCAGTCAGCAGGTCGTAACCTTTGCGTGACTTGACTACGATATCGTCCATATATGCCTCCACATTTCGACCAATCTGGTGTAGGAGGCATTTTTGGATCATTCGCATAAAAGTTGCTCCTGCATTTTTCAAACCGAATGGCATAATGATGTAACAGAAGCACCCGAATGGGGTGATGAAAGATGTATTTAATTCATCTGGACCATACAGACGGATCTGATGATAGCCCGAATAGGCATCAAGGAAGGATAAGCGCTCGCAACCCGCAGTCGAATCGACGATTTGATCTATGCGGGGGAGCGGGAAGTGGTCTTTCGGACAGACCTTATTAAGGTGCTTGAAATCGATGCACATACGGAGAGACTTGTCCTTCTTGGGCACCATGACAACATTAGCGAGCCACTCGGAGTGGTGTACCTCACGAATGAAATTGGCTGCCAGAAGTTTAGCTACCTCCTCTCCAATTGCTTTTCTCTTGTGCGCGGCGGACCGACGCAGGCGTTCTCGGACGGGCCGAGCGGCAGGATCCACATGCAGTCGGTGCTCAGCCAACTCCCTGGGTACACCTGGCATGTCAGCAGGCTTCCATGCAAAAATGTCCCAGTTCTCACGGAGGAATTGGATGAGCTCGGCTTCCTATTTTGGATCAAGGGTGGTGGAGATGTTTGTTGGGGCGGCGGTGGCATCCGTCGGGTGGACGCTTACTTTCTTCGTGTCTCCCGCCAACTGAAATGCGGACTCGGAAGCTGGCTTCTTTGAACGCATCAGGTCGCCGGGGTCAGGAATCTTCTCGTACTCATCCAACTCGAGTACAGCCATCTGCTGGTCTGCAATTCTCGACCCCTGCTGCAGACACTCCTCGGCCCGCTGCCGATTGCCTGTGACAGTAATCACGCCTTTGGGACCAGGCATCATGAGCTTCAAATATACGTAACATGGACGGGCCATGAAACGTACATATGCCGGACGGCCCAGAATGGCATGGTATGCACTCTGGAAGTCTACCACCTCGAATGTTAACTTCTCTTTGCGGAAGTTCTTGTCAGAGCCGAAAACGACATCCAATGCAATCTGGCCGAGTGATTTGGCCTTTCTTCCTGGGACGACTCCATGGAATTGCATACTGCTCTCGCTAAGTCTGGACATCGGAATGCCCATTCCCTTGAGAGTATTGGCGTAGATGATATTCAAGTCGCTGCCGCCGTCCATGAGGACTTTGCGCAGCCTAACTCCTTCCACCACCGGGTCGACGACCAGAGCTTGACTCCCTCGGGTGGGTACGTGTGCTGGGTGGTCTGACTGATCAAAAATGATTGCAGTCTGTGACCACTTGAGGAACGTGGGAGTGGATAGGGTTGCCATGTTTACCTCCCTGTTGACCAGCTTTAGTCGACTTTTGCTTTCTACATCAGCAAAAATCATTAACGTTGCATGGACTTGAGGGAACGTATCCTCCTTGTCCTCATCATCTTGCTCGGTGTCTTTCTCACTCGGCTGTCCTTCACCGAATCCTTGGATCAGGAGGCGACACTACCGAGTGGTATGTTTCGGCAATATGACAGTGCCTTGTTCATCCGTCTTCGTGTGGATTGGGCACGGCTGATCTAGGATGGAATTCCCTGACTGTTTCTTCTTAGGGGTGTACTGTTGTTTCCCCTTGCCTTTGAACTTAGCGTTTGTAACGACTGCTTCTTCTGCTTGCGGAGTGGGTTGGGCTTTCTGTTTCTGCTTCCGAGTGTTGCCCCATCTCCGTCGGCGACTGACTTATGCTTGCCACTACGTATGCGGTCTTCCTCTTCGCCATTCGCATAGCGCGCGGCTATCTCCATCATCTTGCTCATGGAGATGTCGCCTGTCCGACCGAACTTCAGGTATAGATCTGTGTACCGAACGCCTGCCTTGAAGGCGCAGACTGCTTGGTGTTCTGTAACATTCTCCACCGTGTGGTAGAGGGTTGTCCAGCGCTGGATGAAATCGTGCAAGGGCTCGTTTTGCTTCTGGACACAGTGCTGAAGCTCTGTGAGCCCAGCAGGGCGTTTGCACGTACCCTTGAAGGTCCTGATGAAGACTCGGGACAGATCTGCCCAACAGTAAATGCTTGATGGAGCTAACTGGTTTAGCCAAGCTCGAGCCAAACCGTCGAGCATCAGTGGAAGATGTTTCATGGCGACATGGTCATCTCCGCCGCCGATCTGGATCGCCACTCTGTAGTCGTCTAACCAAGTTTCTGGTTTGGACTCTCCTGTGAATTTGCTGATTCCCGTCGCCAATCGGAAGTTGGGAGGGATGTCAGCCGAGCGAATGGCCCGACTGAAACACTCGGGACCAGAAACGACGGTCCTGCTTCCACTCGGACGGTCTCTATCGTGACCATCACGGTGGGCTCGACTTCTATCAACCTTCTTCTGAGTGATATACCCTCTTGCATCAGGCCTTTGATCATGCGCGCCACCGCCCGAACGATGATCATCGTAATGCCGGGGTCCGTAAGGCCCACTCCGCGGAGGAGTACGCGAACGGCGACGATCTTCGGGATGAGACCGAATGGAGAGCAAATTCCGACTCGGGTCCCTGGAACGGCTGCGCCCTCTGTGTCGCTGGTGAGAGCCGGGACTGAAAACCGACCGATGTGTGTTCGCTTGAACGGAACTGTTGTGGATCTTGTTGTGCGACTGGGAGACCGCCGAGTTTTGCTGTTGCGCCGTATGTAACAAGGCACGGATCTGCTCGATTCCTCTACCAGCCTCCGAATCAGTCGGCTGGAGAGAATCAGTGATCCTGGCGGTAGTAGCCAAGTTGAGGATGGGTGTGCGGAACACCTCGACGTTGCTCCGGCGAGTGCATCGACTGGAAGAACGAAGGTGCTGATGACGAGCGCCGGAGGATTCTCCGATCTCACGCTCATTCCGACCAGTCCCGGGGGGACTTTCGTGGGAATCAGCCATGAGTACTTCGGCTGCAGGCCCGTGACCCTGATACTCGGAAGGTAGTTTAGTCGGAACTGACTCCAAGCACCGAGATGACCGCGGGACTACAACCGATTCAAGCACCACCACTTGAGAGCACATGTTTTGTCGCGCTAGGGCGTGTCGCACCCAACGCTGGAGTTGCGAGCGACCGGATCGCTTGTTGCGGCGCGTGACGGGGACAAAGATCGACACCGGGGTCGATGGCTGGAGAAGAAGAACACCGCAGGAACTGGCACGGAAGTGCGTAGCCCCGCGACTCGGAAGCGTCTCGATGTCGAGGGGCGCATCCTGAAGCCATGCCGAATCATCGGCGATGAAGGAGAGTGCACCGAAGAGGATCTCATGACCCATGCGCAGATCTCCGCCGGACGACATGACGAAAAGGTGAAATCGCAAACTCGCCGGAAGTCGCTTAGACGCCTGCCCCACGGTGGGCGCCAACTGTCGTGGGTATAAGTCTGACAGTAGAAGTATGGGGTACGAAAGTGTATGGGCAGAGCCTTAGCTACGGCGAGGATGTATGAGTTCAGGCCCCTCTACGGTGGAGGTAAAAGCCCTACGTCTGAGTGCTCTTGGGAGCTTTGTGTCGAGTGTATTAAGGGATTACAGCAAGTGCCAACCCCTGTACCAGTGCTGAAGGGCGGCTTATATAGAGTGCACTGCCCTTCATAATGGTCCCGTGAACAGGGGTGGAGTAGTGGCGAGTAAACGACGGCGTTACTGTTAATGTAAGCCTTTAATGGTAGTTATGGTGTATGAAAACGTATGACCGTTGCCCTCCTGGGAGGTTACGACATGCAGAGTGGATTCCAGTCGGTACGTTATATATGCTCCGAGTGGATCGTCGCCGACTGGATGATGAGGGCGTCCACAGTTCAGTCGGAACTGTCTAAGGGCCTTGTCCTCTATGAAGGATAGTCCTTGGGTAGGACCTATAGGGCAGACCTATGACCCTACCCTGGGACTATAACCCCATCATGTAAGATGTGTAGGAAAACATGCTTCTATGGTTCAAAACCAACTAGAACAAGTTGCTAAATCCCAAAGTGAGTTACTTCATGAAATGACTAATAATATGAATGATCATGTTATTAGAGTAATGACTAGAGGAGGAACAATGACTCAAGATCCACTATATCCAAAAGGTCATCCTGAAAGAACTGAAAAGTATTCACAAATAATTAATGTTGATACACCTAGTCCTTATAGGAAGAAGAAAAGGAAAAATGATAGGACCTTGCATACTTCTAGTGAACCTGAAGTAGAAAAACCTTCTGCTAATTCTAATGATATCTCTATCTATGATGCTAAAACTCAATCTCGTAGTGATCATTCAACTAGTGATAATAAAAATGATAATGATGATGCTCATGTAGATGCTCAACCTGACAATGATAAAGAACCAGATAATGATGTTGAGATAGAACCTAGCTAATTTTGATCTTGATAACCCACAACCTAAGAATAAACATTATGATAAAAGACATTTTGTTGCTAGAAAGCATGGCAAATAAAGAGAGTCGTGGGTTCAAAAACCCATGCCTTATCCACCCAAACCAACTAAGAAAAAAGATGATGAAGAATTTGAACGCCTTGCTGAAATGCTTAGGCCAGTATTTTTGCGTACTCGTTTAACTGATCTTTTAAAGATGGCCCCTTATGGCAAGTACATGAAAGACATCATCACTACCATGATTTATAATTACTCTTTTAAGTATGGAGTACCTAAAAAAACTAGGAGATCCAGGAATACCAACTATACCATGTTCCATAAAAAGAAACTATGTGAAAACTGCTTTATGTGATCTAGGAGTCGGTGTTAGCATTATTCCTTTCTCTTTATACAAAAGACTTGACTTGAATAAACTCACACCTACTGCAATTTCATTGCAAATGGCTGACAAATCAACTTCCATACCTATTGCTACCTCTTGAGCTTGCGTTGGTTTTTCCTTGAAGAGGAAAGGGTGCTGCGGCAAAGTAGATAAGTATTTCCCTCAGTTTGTTGAGAACCAAGGTATCAACCTAGTAGGAGGAACAAGCGAGACTCCAATAGTAGTACCTACACAAATAATCAAACACCTGCACCCAACGCTATAAAGGGGTTGTCAATCCCTTCAGATTTATTTGCAAGGATGAGATCTCCTAGAGATAGATATAAAATATTGATAGATGTGAAAATAAAACTAAAGTAAATAAATTGTAGCAAAGTATTTTTTTGTTATTTTTGGTTTATAGATCTGAAAATATGATATGGAATATAGACCCGGGGGCATAGGTTTCACTAGAGGCTTCTCTCATAAAGGAAAATAATACGGTGAGTGAACAAATTACTGTCAAGCAATTGATAGAAAAGCAAATAATTATGAAGATATCCAAGTTAATTATTATGCTTATAGGCATCTGATATGTATCAAGTAGACCGAAACGATTCTGCATCTACTACTATTACACCACACATCGACCGACTCCTGTCTGCATCTAGAGTATTAAGTTCATGAAGAACAGAGTAACGTATTAAGTAAGATGACATGATGTAGAGGGATAAACTCAAGCAATATGATGAAAACCCCATCCTTTTATCCTTGATGGCAACAATACAATAAGTGCCTCAATGGGAACCCTTCTTCTCAAATTTTCATTATAAGCCACATAATCCGGAGACTGCAATCTCATTATTTATTCTTGATTAAAAAGGATCTCCATAATGGGGGGACATCTACCATTAACTTAATAATGAGCCAAAATTTCATTAGCCTATTTCATAATGAATCTAAACTCGTGGGCTAGAAATATAGTGGCGGCACGCTTAACGGAAGCAAGTTGAATATTAGAGAACTCAAGGAAAATCCTTTGTATGCAAGGATGCATATGAATAAATTGTCTCTCAAGTTCAAGTATTAGAAGTGTTATGGCATCCACGAGACTAGTTTTATTGAGGATAGACCCACCTAAAGTAGGTAGCATACTACCACAAGTAAAGAAATCTTGAATAACACCTTTTCCCATGATATTGCCACTACCTACACGGAGTTTTCTTGTATGGATAATAGTAGGTTCTCTATGGAAATCATTATTATCTTCAAGATTCAGACATGGTGGTAGCGAATAGATCTAGCACACAAGCAAGCAAAGAAAAAGACGAACGGAAAAAGGGCAAATAAAAAACGAAAATATTTTTGGTATTTTCTGAAAATATTTTTAGAAGTGGGGGAGAGGAAAATGAGAGACAAATGGCAAATAAAGTATATGCAGGAGATGAGTTTGTGATGGGTACTTGGTAATCTTGCTATGTATCTTCCCAGGCAAATTGTTGTCGAGCAATTGATAGAAAAGCAAATAATTATGAAGATATCCAAGGCAATGATTATGCATATAGGCATCACGTCTGTATCAAGTAGACCGAAACGATTCTGCATCTACTACTATTACTCCACACATCGACCTACTCTTGCCTGCATCTAGAGTATTAAGTTCATGAAGAACAGAGTAATGCATTACGTAAGATGACATGATGTAGAGGGATAAACTCAAGAAATATGATGAAAACCCCATCTTTTTAACCTTGATGGCAACAATAGAATACGTGCCTCGCTACCCCTACTGTCACAGGGTGAGGACACCGCAAGATTGAACCCAAAACTAAGCACTTCTCCCATTGCAAGAATTACCAATCTAGTTCGCCAAACCAAACAAATAATTCGAAGAGACTTGCAAAGATATGAAATCATGCATATAAGAATTCAGAAGAGACTCAAATAATATTCATGGATAATCTGAACATAAACTCACAATTCATTGGATCTCGACAAACACGCCGCAAAAGAGTATTACATCGTATAGATCTCCATGAAGATCATGAAGAACATGGTATTGAAGATCAAAGAGAGAGAAGAAGCCATCTAGCTACTAGCTATGGACCCATAGGTCTGTGGTGAACTACTCACGCATCATCGGAGGGCAATGGAGTTGATGTAGATGCCCTCCGTGATCAATTCCCTCTCCGGCAGATTACTGGAAAAGGCTCCCATATTGGATCTTTCGGGAATAGAGGCTCACGGCGGCGTAAAAGTATTTTCGTGGCTCTTTTTGGCGATACTGGAATATTTGGGATTTTATAGGCCAAGAATTAGGGTTAGGAGACCTGCAGGGGGGCACAATCCAGAGAGCGTGGCCCCCCGCCCCCAGGGCGCGCCGCGCAGTCTTGTGGCCTCCAAGCAACTACCTTGCCCCCTACTCGAAGTGTGTTGCGTGTCTTCTGGTCCAAGAAAAATCTTTCCAAAGATTTTATTCTGTTTGGACTCCGTTTAATATTCCTTATCTGCAATATTCAAAAACATGGAAAAACATAAATTGGCACTAGGCTCTAGATTAATAGGTTAGTCCCAAAAATAATATAAACAACATATAAATGCATATAAAACATCCAAAGCATATAATATAATAGCATGGAACAATCAAAAATTATAGATACGTTGGAGATGTATCACCTATCGGTATTTGTGAGGATGTACCCGTTGTTGTTGCGAATGTTACTATCTTGACAGACTTTGTTATACTTCATATGCCCGAGGACGGCAACATATCGATTAACCTTTGTATACCTTTCTTAAATAATGCATGGGCTGTTATTGATTGCAACAAAAGCAAGGTCACTTTTCATGTCAATGATAAAGAACATATGGTGCATTTTCCGAGGAAACAATTTCAAGTGAATGGTGTTAATGTTATTGAAAAATCTCCGACTACCACCAATGGATGTTTTCAACTACATCTACCTACTGCCAAAAATAAATATGAGATACTTATTGTTGGGGATATGCACATCTCCATTGAGGTAACCTAGTGTTTTACGAAAATTCTTCGGGGTCATACTAATTGGAAGTGGTTGTTAATAAGACTTGATCAACCTTGTTAATGAATCATTTTTCAAGAGGCGTGAGATTGATGAATTCAGTAGGCACAACTCCCTGTACCCATTTTAATTTTCCTGATATTTTTATTTAAATAAAATAAATGCCATGATTATCATGCTTTCTCAATTTTCCGCGCAATAAAAAAGTGCCCAAAAATAAAATTATCCAAATGACCTGGAATTTTCGCATGGTTTTTATGGATAACTGAGAATATCTGGCACAAAAAACATCACAAAGGGATGTCCCAGGTGCCCACTAGGCACCAGGGCGTGCCACCCCCACCAGGCGCGCCCTGGTGGTTAGTGGGCCTCACGGGGTCCCCTCACTTAATCCTTTAGCTCACTGCCTCTCTTACCTCCAGAAAATCTCTCTCTCTCTCTCTCTCTCTCGTTCTTGCTCTTAAACTCGTGGATTTTGATCTCTTTGCTCGAAACTTCATTTCTGAAACTGTTTTCGGGGATTGCTCCTTGGTATGTAACTCCCCCACTCCTACAATTAGTTTTTGCTTTAGTGGTTTATCTTAGAAGTAATAAGCTACTCTAGATGTGGTTGTAGATGAGCTTGCATGTTGAATTCTTGAATTTCCAAGTAGTTTGAATGCTTGTTTTAAGCTCTAGGCGTCCTTATGAGTAGTTGCTATCATTCTTGTGGAGTTTTGTTAACTTTATTTTGGGACCCAAAAAATTTCAGAAATTTGTTCTTGGAAAAATGAACCTCTTCAGGAGGAGTTCTTCCAAGAAGAATGCCATGGGGGTTGTTGGTGAATCATCTCCTGATGGACTCACCACCCCGCGATTGACGGAGGTCCGGCCATGTGAATGGCCACACACTCCCTTCATGGAACAAGCCGGATTCCACCATGAGTTTGTGCAATTCGTGGAAAATGCTGGGTTAACCAACTTCATCACAGATGAGTGTGACCAATACCATACCCTCACTAATTCCTTTGTTCAAAATTTCTATTTTATAAATAGGCATGATCCACCTTCAGTGCGGTTTAATCTATATGCTGAAACCCGCCAAATGTCGCTTATTGAATTCTGTGAGAGATGTTTAATTCCCTCTCACGGGGAGTTATGAGAACCCAAGTCGGCTGAGTTTGAGGATTTCCTGCTCACTTTAATGGTCGGTGAGAAAAGAGGCGTGTCAAAAGCCACTGCCACTGGCCTGCACTTTCCTTCGGTGCATTACTTCACTTTATTTGTCATGAAGTGTTTAACTGCTAGGGAGAATGGCAGTATACTTAGCACTCGTGACCTTGCCATTGTACGCCAAGCAATCCACAACGATCACACCTTTAATGTGTGAGCTATTATTGCTCGTCGTTTACACACTAAGAGATCTAAGGGTAAAATCCACGGTGGTATTTATGCCACTCGCTTAGCAAAACGCTTTAACATCCCATTTCGTCATGATGACTATCTTTTACCATGAGCTTATCTAGATCACTAGTCTATGGTAGATCACCATTTTATTGACAGTGATGATTCCTTGGATAACCTTCGTTATAACTTAGTTTTTAGTGAGGTTATCCGTGATGTTATTCCGTTTCCTGCACTTGCATTGTTTGATTCTATTGCTAGGAACGGATACAGGATCATGCCTAAGGACATTATTGCCTTCTGGAACGCCCATGCAGCGGCTGAGCAGGAGCCCGGGAGTGGGACTCTCTGGTGCCGCCACCAAACACTTCGACATGAGGCCGGACGGCTACAACGCGTGGTGATTACCAAGCTAGGCCAAATGCCTAAGCTTGGGGGAGTACGTGTTTCCACCGACTTTACATTCATGCTTACATATTCTAGTTGCCGGTGTTCACACTCTTGCATTGTATAATCCATGTTAGATTTATTTTCTTGGCTTCTTTTGTGTGTTTCAAAAGCTTGCAGAAAATCCAAAAACATTTCTCACTTCTTTTCGGTTTTTCTTTATAGCGTAATTTAGTTGTAGTATTAAAAGGAAACGCAAAAAGATTTATCTTTTCTTCTTTTACTTGTTGGGAGCTTTCTCATGTAAATAGTTTTTCTCATTTTAGTTTTCCCTTCTTTAATTTGCTTTCTTCTAGAAAAACTAAAACTTCCAAAAATATTTTAGTGTGTTTCTCTTAATTACTTTTCCCTTCTTTGAGTTATACCCAAGGGGAAGACCACGATGAAAATATTGAGTGGCTCTCGTATGCATTGTTATTGATCTAATAAAGAGTCCATATTACTTTGTCTTATCATTTTGAATAAAATGTTGCAGATTCCATCTTAGTCCATGGCATTCTTGCACCATTATTATTTTCATATAGTTCGGTCATGCAAGCACGGGCGGATTCAATGGGGTACGAGGGGCGGAGAGACCCCGCCCCCTGACGATCGCGTCACCCGTGATGTCGATTAGTTACTAGATTTTTTGCGTACGCAACAGTGTCTGTGCCATGTCTCGCCCCCCCCCCCCTTGTGCATCTGTCCCTCCAATTGTCACGGCCCATGTACTCGTAACATGCCAAAATCTTAGAAAAAGAAAAATGCAAAGAAGCCCATCATTTGGAAAACAATGTTGGAAATATGCCCTAGAGGCAATAATAAATAGTTATTATTATATTTACTATTTCAAGATAATCGTTTATTATCCATGCTATAACTGTATTGAATGAAAACATAAATGCATGTGTGGATATATAGACAAAAATGTGTCCCTAGTGAGTCTCTAGTTGACTAGCATGTTGATCAAGGATGGTTAAGGTTTCCTAGCCATAGACAAGTGTTGTCACTTGATGACAGGATCACATCATTAGGAGAATGATGTGATGGACAAGGCCCAAACTATAAACATAGCATATGATCATGTCATTTTGTTGGTATGTTTTCTGCATGTAAAGTATGCATTCCTATGACCATGAGATCATGTAACTCACACTCACACCGGAGGAATGCCTTGTGTGTATCAAACGTCGCAACGTTACTGGGTGACTATAAAGGTGCTCTACATGCATCTCCGAAGGTGTCCGTTGAGTTATCATGGATCAAGACTAGGATTTGTCACTCCGTGTGACGGAAAGGTATCTCTGGGCCCACTCGGTAATACAACATCACATACAAAGCCTCGCAAGCAATTTGACTAAAGAGTTAATCACAGGATCTTGTATTATGGAACAAGTAAAGACACTTGCCAGTAACAAGATTGAAATAGGTATGGAGATACCGACGATCGAACCTCAGACAACTAACATACCGACGGGCAAAGGGAATAGTATACGGGATTATATGAACCCTTGACATAGAGGTTCAACCGATAAGATCTTCGTAGATATGTAGGATCCAATATGGACATCCAGGTCCCGCTATTGGATATTGACCAGAGAGTGTCTCGGGTCATGTCTACATACTTCTCGAACCCGCAGGGTCTACACACTTAAGATTCGGTGACGTTTTGGTATAGTTTAGTTGTAGGTGCTGGTGACCGAAGTTTATTTCAAAGTCCCGGATGAGACCCGGACGTCACGAGGAGTTCCGGAATGGTCCGGAAACGAAGATTGATATATAGGGAGTTGGTATTTGGATTCCGGAAGGATTTCGGGCATTACCGGCAGTGTACCGTGAGTGACGAATGGGTACCGGGGGTCCACCAGGTGGGCCCACCACTCCCCAAGAGGGCCACATGGACTTGATGGTGGCGCAACAGCCCTTGATGGGCGGACTAGTTAACCAAAGAAACCCCACGACGTAAAAAGTGGAAAAACCAAAAGAGGTGGACAACTTGGGGAGGAGTCCTAATCCAAGTAGGATTGGAGCAGGACTCCTCCTCTCCTATTTGGCCGAGCCCAAGGGAGGTTCCCTTGGTGCTCAAGGCTAGACCCTCCTTCCTCCTATATATACTAGAGGTTTGAGAGTTTTTGAGACATAATTTCAGCCACGTGCTACCCTCTCCTCTAGTTTGTAGTTCCTCCTCTAGATCGGATTTCTGCGATGCTTAGGTGAAGCCTTGTAGGAATAGATCACCACCATCACCGGCGTGCCGTCACTCTGCCGGAGAATTCATCTACTTCCCATCTCTCTTGCTGGATCAAGAAGGCGAAGATCTTCATCGAGTTGCACGTGTGCTGAACGCGGAGGTGTCGTTCATTCTGTGCTAGATCGGGACGGATCGTGGAACAGCGGCGATTTGGATCGCGAAGACGTTCCACTACATCAACCGCTTAGCATCTACAAGGGTATGTAGATTCGATCTCCCTCTTGTAGATGATCATCACCATGATAGGTCTTCGTGTGCGTAGGAAAAAAATTGTTTCCCATGCAACGTTCCCCAACAGTGGCATCATGAGCTAGGTTCATGCATAGATGAAATCTTGAGTAGAACACAAAAGAGTTTGTGGGCGTTGATGTTCGATTTGCTGCCCTCCTTAGTCTTTTTTCAATTCGACGGTATTGTTGGATTGAAGTGGCCCGGACCAACCTTACTCGTACGCTTACGAGAGACCTGTTTCATCGACTAACATGCAACTTGTTGCATAAAGATGACTGGCGGGTGTCTGTTTCTTCAACTTTAGTTGAATCGGATTTGACCGAGGTGGTCCTTGGAGAAGGTTAAATAGCAATTTTCATATCACCGTTGTGGCTTTGCGTAAGTAAGATGTGATCATACTAGATACCCATAGCAGCCACGTAAAACATGCAACAACAAATTAGAGGACGTCTAACTTGTTTTTGAAGGGTATGCATGTGATGAGATATGTCCAAAGACATGATGTGATATATTGGATGTATGAGATGATCATGTTGTAATAGTTAAATATCGACTTGCACATCGATGCTACGGCTACCGGCAGGAGCCATAGGGTTGTCTTTAAACTAACGTGTGTGGTAGTAGCTTTAGTAGTAATAGCATAGATAGCACGACAACCTCGATGGCGGCACAATGATGGAGATCATGATGATGGAGATCATGGTGTGGCGCCGGTGACGATGAAGATCATGCCGATGCTTTGCTGATGGAGATCAAGAAGCACAAAATCATGGCCATATCATGTCACTTATGATTTGCATGTGATGTTAGTCCTTTTATGCACCTTCTTTTGCTTAGAATGATGGTAGCATTATAAGGTGATCCGTCACTAAAATTTCAAGATAAAATAGTGTCCTCCCCGACTATGCACTGTTGCGGCAGTTCATCGTTTCGAGACACAACGTGATGATCGGGTGTGATAGACTTAACATTCACATACAAAGGGTGCAAAAGAGTTGCACACATGGAACACTCGGGTTAAACTTGACGAGCCTAGCATGTACAGACATGGCCTCGGAACACAAGGGACCAAAAGGTCGAGCATGAATCATATAGTAGATATGATCAACATGGAGATGTTCACCACTGAAACTATACTCAACTCACGTGATGATCGGACTTGAGTTAGTGAATTTGGATCATGCGACACTCGAATGAATAGAGGGATGTCTATTTGAGTGGGGGTTTATTAGTAATATGATTAGCTCAACTCAATTGTCTTGAACATAGTCTAAGTAATCTTTGCAAAATTTTATGTTGTAGATCAATGGCTCGCGCAGTGGAAACCCTGAATTTCAATACGTTCCTAGAGAACGCTAAGTTGAAAGAAGATGGTAGCAACTTTGTACACTTGGCTCGAAATCTGAGGCTTATCCTCCAAGCTAGGCAAAATAATTATGTCCTTGATGCAGCGCTAGGAGATGAACCACCCGCTACGGCTGACCAAGATGTTTTGAACGCTTGGGAAGCTCGTAAGGATGACTACTCACTAGTTCAATGTGCAGTTTTGTATGGCTTAGAACCGGGACTTCAAAGACGTTTTGAACGTCATGGAGTATATGAGATGTTCCAGGAGTTGAAGTTTATATTTGAGAAGAATGCCCCGATCGAGAGGTATGAGACCTCCGATAAATTCTATGCTTGCAAAATGGAGGAGAATTCGTCTGTTAGTTAACATGTGCTCAAAATGTTTGGGTACTCAAACCGTCTAGCTGAGTTGGGGATCGCTCTCCCGCAAGAAGCTATCACTGACAGCATTCTTCAATCACTGCCACCTAGCTACAAGAGCTTCGTGTTGAACTATAACATGCAAGGGATGAATAAGTCACCCAGCGAGTTATTTGCGATGCTGAAAGTCGTTGAGTCAAAAATCCAGAAAGAACATCAAGTGTTGATGGTCAATAAGACCACTAGTTTCAAGAAAAACGGCAAAGGCAAGAAGGGTAACTCCAAGAAGAGTGGGAAAACCGTTGCCCCTTCGACGAAGAAACCGAAGGCTCGGCCTAAGCCGAAAACTGAGTGCTATTGTTGCAAGGGCACTCGTCACTAGAAGCGCAACTGCCCCAAGTATCTGGCCGATAAGAAGGTGGCCAACGCCAAACAAGGTATATGTGATATACATGTTATTGATGTGTACCTCACCAACTCTCGTAGTAGTGTGTGGGTATTTGATATCGGTTATGTTGCTCACATTTGCAACTCGAAACAGATTTGCGGAATAAACGAAAGCTCACAAAGGATGAAGTGATGATGCGCGTGGGAAATGGTTCCAAGGTTGATGCGATCACCGTGGGCACGGTCTCACTTCAGTTACCATCGGGATTATTTATGAACTTAAATAATTTTTATTTGGTGCCTGGTTGAGCATGAACATTATACCTAGATCTTGTTTATTGCAAGACGGTTACTCATTTAAGTCTTAGAATAATGGTTGTTCTATTTATATGAGTAATATCTTTTATGGTCATGCACCCAATGTGAGGGGTTTGTTCGTGTTGAATCTCGATTGTGATGACACTCATATCCATAACACTGAGCCAAAAGATGTAGAGTTAACAATGATGACACCACTTTATTGTGGCACTGCTGCTTAGGTCATATTGGTGTTAAGTGCATGAAGAAACTCCATGCTCATGGACTTTTGGAGTCACTTGTTTTTGAATCACTTGACACATGCAAACAATGCCTCATGGGTAAGATGACTAAGACTCTGTTCTCTGGAACAATGGAGCGTGCGAGTAACTTATTGGAGATCATACATATTGATGTGTGCGGACCAATGAGCATAGAGGCGCGTGGCGGTTATCGTTATTTTCTCACCTTCACTGGTGATTTGAGTAGGTATGGATATATCTACTTGATGAAGCACAAGTGTGAAACGTTTGAAAAGTTTAAGCAATTTCAGAGTGAAGTTGAAAATCATCGTAGCAAGAAGATCAAGTTCCTACGATCTGATCGAGGAGGAGAGTATCTGAGTTACGAGTTTGGTTCTCACTTAAGACAATGTGGAATTGTTTCACAGTTGACACCGCCTGGAACACCACAGCGTAATGGTGTGTCCGAACATCGTAATCGTACTTTATTAGATATGGTGCGACTTATGATGTCTCTTACCGATTTAGCACTATCGTTTTGGGGCTATGTATTAGAGACAGTTGCATTCACTTTAAATAGGGCACCATCAAAATCCGTTGAGATGACACCATATGAGCTATGGTATGGCAAGAAGACAAAGTTGTCGTTTCTTAAAGTTTGGGGATGCGATGCTTATGTCAAAAAGCTTCAGCCTGAAAAGATGGAACCCAAAGCGAAAAAGTGTGTCTTCATAGGTTACCCAAAAGAGACAGTTGGGTATACCTTCTATCTCAGATCCGAGGGCAAAGTGTTTGTCGCTAAGAACGGAGCTTTTCTTGAGAAAGAGTTTCTCTCTAAAGAATTGAGTGGGAGGAAGATAGAACTTGATGACGTTACAGAATCTCTGCTTCAACAAGATGGTGGCGCAGGGCAGAAAGAAGTTTCTGTTGAGGCAATACCAGTTGAAGAGGAAGCTAATGATGATGATCATGAAGCTTCAGATCAAGTTATTGTCGGACCTCACGGGTCCACAAGAGCACGTACTGCTCCCGAGTGGTACGGGAATCCTGTCTTGTCTATCATGTTGTTAGACTACAATGAGCCTGCGAATTATGGAGAAGCAATGGTGGGCCTGAATTCCAACAGATGGTTAGAAGCCATGAAATCCGAGATAGGATCTATGTATGAAAACAAAGTATGGACTTTGGAAGTATTACCTGAAGGTCGCAAGGCTATTCAGAACAAATGGATCTTTAAAAAGAAGACCGATGCGAACGGTAATGTGACCATTGATGTATATGCACGCTTCTATTCTTGTAGACTATGTTGGGCCTCCAAGCGCAGAAGTTTGTAGGATAGCAGCAATTTCCCTCAAACGGATGACCTAAGGTTAATCGAACTCAGGGAAGTAGAGGTTGAAGATGGTCTCTCTCAAGCAACCCTGCAATTAAGAAACAAGAAGTCTCTTGTGTCCCCAACACACCTAATACAATGGTAAATTGTATAGGTGCACTAGTTTGGCGAAGAGATGGTAAAATATGGGTGATATGTGTGTCAAAGCAAGGTAATATAAATCTGTAATAAAAATTACAGCAAGGTAGCAAGTGACAAAAGTGAGCATAAACGGTGTAATAATGGTGAGAAACAAGGCATAGGCTTCATACTTTCACTAGTGGCAACTCCCAACAACATTAACATAGTCTAATCACATGATATTTCCACTAAAACGTGCAATGGAGACGTACTCAGAGTTCATTGCTTTGTGATCAAGATAGGACGAGAATTATGTAGGGCTACAAAAGCACACCTCAGAGTTCGTAGTTCTCGTCTATGGATTTCCCAATGTCACCACGGCCATCCAAAGAGAGTACCACAATCACTACAACGTATCTCAAGGATAGTCAAAGACAAGCACCAAGAGACTCTCAATCTTCAATCAATTCACAAAAGAGGAAATCACTCATGAAAATATTCTTCTAATTCATGTCCAATAGACCGTTTCACCATGGTATCGGAGATTATACTAGATAAGATCAAGTGAGTACATCAATCCAATACATAGAAGAAGGGAAACATCATGGGATCACCCTAGATTAACATAGCCTATGATCACAATCAAGATCACATCATGGGAGAGAGAGATAACCACATAGCTACACGTAGAGTCCTCAGCCCCGAGGGAAACTACTCACACATGGACATGGTCAGCAAGAGGTTGATGGAGAGGTGCAGCCCGAAGAGGAGACGGCGGCCACGGCCCTTGGGGCGGCGGCCCTTGGCCCCCTTCTTCCTTGGAGATGGTTCTGCTTTGGAGGTGGTTCTCCACCCCAAGGCGGCTGCCTGGGACGAGGAAATTTCGTGGCTCTTGGTGGCTGCCCAGAAATCAGGGTTTTCCTCTCCTTATATGAGCTGGGACGATCATCCTTGGCCCTCCGATGGATGCCCCTTCGATCCAAGGGCTCTTGGGCACCTATATAACCTTCTTAGGGACCCCTCTCAGCCCTAATGAGGTCCCAAAGTCGTGTCTTGGCCAAATCCATCAAATATGGTAAGAGTTTGACTCAGTCACGTCATCGATTCCCGTAATCCCGTAATCAGATATTTGTCCTCCAATAAAACGGGCTTTCCTGGAACGTCCGAACTCCAAATGAGCCGAATTTTATGTCTAGAATTATAAGCATAAAATTCCCACACTTTTTGTCTTCTGTGAGATTTCCGTTTGAGGCCATTTTCAACCCGTAACGTGGCAATCTTTTAAAAGAGTTTTCAGACAGATTTCAGGAAAGTCCCAATTCGACTCTAACAAGGTTTCCTCTTCTATTTTCGATAGTTTGTACACATAAAAGTGTAAAACAAGAACATTGTGCACTTTTGCAACTATTAATAGGTTAGTCCAAATAAATCATAAACTTAATATAAAAACAATTATCAAAACCATAAAAGTAGCATGAAATCATCAAAAATTATAGATACGTTTTGGACGTATCAACCGTTTATAAAGCTCGACTTGTGGCAAAGGGTTTTTCACAAGTTCAAGGAGTTGACTACGATGAGACATTATCACCCGTAGCGATGCTTAAGTCCGTCCGAATCATGTTAGCAATAGCTTCATTTTTTAATTATGAAATCTGGCAGATGGATGTCAAACGGCGTTCCTTAACGGGTTTCTTAAGGAAGAGTTGTATATGATACAACCCGAAGGTTTCGTCGATCCAGAGAATGCTGACAAGGTGTGCAAGCTCCAGCGATCCATTTATGGACTGGTGCAAGCATCTCGGAGTTAGAATCAGCGCTTTGATGAGGTGATCAAGGCGTTTGGGTTTATACAAGTTTTTGGAGAAGCTTGTATTTACAAGAAAGTGAGTGGAAGCTCTATAGCGTTTCTAATATTATATGTGGATGGCATATTGCTGATTGGAAACAATGTGAGGTTTTTGGAAAGCGTAAAGGATTACTTGAATAAAAGTTTTTAGATGAAAGACCTAGGAGAAGCTGCTTACATATTGGGCATAAAGATCTATAGAGATAAGTCAATGTGCCTAATAGCTCTTTCACAAAGAACATACCTTGATAAAGTTTTGAAGAAGTTCAAAATGGAACAATCCAAGAAGGGGTTCTTGCCTCTGTTACAAGGTATAAAGTTGAGTAACACTCAATGTCTAGTAATTGCAGAAGATAGAGAAAAGATGAGTGTCGTCCCCTATGCTTCAGCCATAGGGTCTATCATGTATGCAATGATGTGCACAAGACTGGATGTCAGCCTGGCCATAAGTATGGCAAGCAGGTTTCAAAGTGATCCATGAGTGGAACACTGGGCGGCGGTCAAGAATATTCTGAAGTACCTGAAAAGGACTAAGGGAATGTTTCTCGTTTATGGGGGTGACGAAGAGCTCGTCATAAAGGGTTACGTCGATGCAAACTTTGACACTGATCCGGATGACTCTAAGTCGCAAATCGGATACGTATTTGTTCTTAACGGGGGTGCGGTAAGCTGGTGCATTTCCAAGCAAAGCGTCGTAGCTGATACTACATGCGAAGCGGAGTACATAGCTGCCTCAGAGGTGACCAAGGAGGGTGTATGGATCAAGAAGGTCATGTCAGATCTTGGAGTAGTGCCAAGTGCACTGGATCCAATCAATCTGTTTTGTGACAACACTGGTGTAATTGCTCTAGCCAAGGAACCAAGGTTTCACAAGAGGACCAGACACATAAAGCGACGCTTCAACGCCATCCGCGATTACATCAAGGAGGAAGACATAAATATTTGCAAAGTGCACACGGATCTGAATGTTGCAGATCCGCTGACTAAACCTCTACCACGAGCAAAGCATGAACAACACCAGAACTGTATGGGTGTTAGATTCATTACATTGTAAATCACATGAAGATGTGAGGCTAGATTATTGACTCTAGTGCAAGTGGGATACTGTTGGAAATATTCCATAGAGGCAATAATAAAATAGTTATTATTATATTTCCTGTTTCAAGATAATCGTTTATTATCCATGCTATAACTGTATTGAATGGAATCATAAATGCATGTGTGGATATATAGACAAAATTGTGTCCCTAGTGAGTCTCTAGTTTACTAGCATGTTGATCAAGCATGGTTAAGGTTTCCTAGCCATTGACAAATGTTGTCACTTGATGACAGGATCACATCATTAGGAGAATGATGTGATGGACAAGACCCAATCTATAAACATAGCATATGATCGTGTCATTTTGTTGCTATTGTTTTCTGCATGTCAAATATTCATTCCTACGACCATGAGATCATGTAACTCACTCACACCGGAGGAATGCCTTGTGTGTATCAATTGTCACAACGTTACTGGGTGACTATAAAGGTGCTCTACAGGCATCTCCGAAGGTGTCCGTTGAGTTAGCATGGATCAAGACTGGGATTTGTCACTCCGTGTGATGGAAAGGTATCTCTGGGCCCACTCGGTAATACAACATCACATACAAAGCCTTGCAAGAAATGTGACTAAAGAGTTAGTCATGGGATCTTGTATTATGGAACGAGTAAAGAGACTTTCCAATAACGAGATTGAAATAGGTATGGAGATACCGACGACCGAATCTCGAGCAAGTAACATATCGAAAGACAAAGGGAATAGTATACGGGATTATATGAATCCTTGACATAGAGGTTCAACCGATAAGATCTTCGTAGAATATGTAGGATCCAATATGCACATCCAGGTTCCTCTATTGGATATTGACCAGAGAGTGTCTCGGGTCATGTCTACATAGTTCTCGAACCCGCAGGGTCTGCACACTTAAGGTTCGATGACGTTTTGGTATAGTTGAGTTGTAGGTGCTAGTGATCGAAGTTTTGTTCGGAGTCCTAATGAGATCCCGGACATCACGAGGAGTTCCGGAATGGTCCAGAAACGAAGATTGGTACATAGGAAATTGGTATTTGGATTCCGGAAGGATTTCGGGCATTACGGGTAGTGTACCGGGAGTGACGAATGGCTACCGGGGGTCCACCAGGTGGGCCCACCACTCCCCAAGAGGTCCACGTGGACTTGATGGTGGTGCAATAGCCCTTGATGGTCTGACTAGTCAACCAAAGAAAGCCCATGAGGTAAAAAGTGGAAAAACCAAAAGAGGTAGACAACTCGGGGAGGAGTCCTAATCCAAGTAGGATTGCAGGACTCCTCCTCTCCTATTCGGCCGAGCCCAAGGGAGGTTCCCTTGGTGCTCAAGGCTAGCCCCTCCTTCCTCCTATATATACTAGAGGTTTGAGGGTTTTTGAGACAAAATTTCAGCCACGTGCTACCCTCTCCTCTAGTTTGTAGTTCCTCCTCTAGATCGGATTTCTGTGGTGCTTAGGCGAAGCCGTGAAGGAATAGATCACCACCATCACCGGCGCGCCATCACGCTGCCGGAGAACTCATCTACTTCCCCGTCTCTCTTGTTGGATCAAGAAGGCGGATATCATCATCGAGTTGTACATGTGCTGAACGCGGAGGTGTCGTTTGTTTGGTGCTAGATCGGGACGGATCGTGGGACGGCGGCGATTTGGATCGTGAAGACGTTCCACTACATCAACCGCGTTTCTTAACACTTCCCTCTTAGCTATCTACAAGGGTATGTAGATCCGATATTCCTCTCGTAGATGATCATCACCATGATAGGTCTTCTATGCGTAGGAAAAAAATCCCATGCAATCGTTCCCCAACAAACAAAGGGGCTAGGCTAGGAGCAATACGCACATCCGCATAGGTCAGTTCTCCTCTAATCGCTTCCTTTCCAACTTGCTGCATGGATCCTCCGTCCTCTTGAGATTGAATCTGTCGATGGCTCGCCTGCTATCGTCCATTGGATCTCCATTAAGAAGGGAAGGGGATAATTAGACAAGGGCCTTCGCACTGATCAACGGGCGCATACCGACCGGCTCGCCACATGGATTAGCGACCACATCAAGAAAACAAAAGGTCAGTTTATTTTCAACATTAGATTAGTTTGTGTCTTTCAAACTGTATGAGTGGAATTGTAGAACTCCAAACATTAACAACTAGATAACTAGAAACATTCTAGTTAGTCCAATAGTCTAAGAATCAACTAGAGTGCATATGATGTATTACGCAATGGTATGCACGCGTTTTCAGCCGATGTCGTGCTTGCATCATCTATAATTGCACAGGCCCCTATCCGCTAGCCAAACTCCGAAGGTGCAAATTTCATCCCACTGGATGCATATTGCATGAACATTTATTTGATAGATGACTAATTGTATTTGTGTAGACAGAAAGATGAAGATGACCAAATCAATTCGTAACTTTTTCAAACCAATTTTTTCCCGCATAACGTCGACTTTAAATTAATAGATAAGCAACTTTGTTTGAATTCTTATTGCAGAACAACCGCATATTTACTTTTTAGATCTTCCATTATTTCTAGATCTTTCATTATCTACAACGGTATATGAATATCTATGCTACGATTTTGATGCTTCTAGTTCTAGTTCCCACCCTCCCTCTATCGCTATTTTCTGGCTCCGTCCCTGCATGCAAGTGAAAGGCAATAATGACGACACTTGATAAAGTGACTGTGGTAGAGAGAAGCGGGTATGAACTCAACTTGTTTTTGTTTTTGTAAATATGTTTAGACACTTATCCATGATTGAGCGTATTATGATCAAACATGTTTGCAATGACAGTTAGAGATTATAATTGTTTATGTCATGCTTAAATAGCTAGGGGTGGATAATGATTTATCTTGGATGTCAACATGCATTAAAAATGGTTATGATGTAGTACGATGATATGGTATCCTCCTCTGAATGTTCGAGTGGATTGACTTGGCACATGTTCACGCATGTAGTTGAATCAAAACCAACATAGCTTCCATGATATTTATGTTCATGACCGTCTTCACTCTCTAGCTGGTCTCTTCCCAACCTATTTGCTAGCCTTCGCCTGTACTAAGCGGGAATACTACTTGTGCATCAAAATCGTTGAAACAAAGTTATTCCAGATGAGTCCACTATCTACCTATATGCGGTATTACCCTGTCGTTCCAAGTAAATTTGCATGTGCCACCTCTAATACTTCAAATGAACTTTTGTTTTGTGTGCATGGACCGCTCATGGAGCGACACGGGGCAGTGAGTATCTTCCATGCTAAGCGGGTTATTCTCGTGATGAGTGTTTATTCACTCGTCCTTGCACGAGAGGGGCTGGTAAAAAGGGACTCCCAATCCCGAAATCATAAATCGCAAGTAGTTAAACAAAACTCCCGATGCATTGTTGTTGGTATAGACGGCACCCGTGGATTCGACTCCGTGGAGTGTGTTTGTTGGTGGAGGGGGAGTAAACCTTTACTTTTACCGCTTGAGAACTGCCTCTAATTTGTTTAGCATGGAAGATATTGATAACTCATGGTCGTAACATTGATAGGAAGTGTGTACCTCCCACAATAATTTATCTCTAATTTTCTATATGAGCTCTGGCACCACTGCAAACCCCTGCTTCCCTCTCTGAAGGGACTTTCTATTTACTTTCATGTTATTTTATTTTTACTTTGAGTCATCACCTTCTCAAATAAGTACCAGACCTGAGAGCACTGTTGTCATCCTCATGCTTTGTGTCTAGTTAAACGTTGTTTGCGGCATGACTGGATCTCGTCTACCATGAATTACAATGTCTAGTCGCTACTTGAATTTTGAAGATGCTCTGCATTTATGTTTTACGGTCTCAAAAATGGCTAGCGAGATACAAATATTAAGTTGCTTGCTCTACTCCGACTACTTCTCCGACACTCCACTGCACGGCGAGAAAGTATTTCGGCGCCGCTATCGGATGAGCCGAAAGCTTTTCCTCGGGATTGTGAATTCCATCAGGGAGTTCGACAGCTACTTCAAGTGCAAGAAGGATTGCACCGGCACACTTGGATTCACCTCACTCCAAAACTACAGCACGATTGGGTGGAGCACCTATGAAGGCTCAAGGGCAAGCCTAGCTCGATGTGTGATAAATTATGAGTTTTTACTTGTTGACCTATTTTGATTTGTATTGATTTGTTGAACTATTTTAATTTATATTGATTTATGTGATGAACTATGTGATAAAAAAATAAGCATATGTTGAATTTATGCCGAAGTATGCCGAATATGGGCCGAAAATTGATCCAATTTTGCATCAAAAGTGGGTCAATTTGCGTCGAAAATGAACCGAAATCAACGACTAGGGACGACTTGGAACCCAAACCACCACACCGATTTTTTCTAAACACTCTCCCAGGCGGCCCTAATTCAAGCCCATAGGGGGAGAACGTGGGCGAGAACGGCTGGAGATGCTCTTACAACCAGGAGTCGGGTTGCGTGCAGGTCACGCTCCCATGGATGACACGCAAGCAACTTAATGTCTGTACTCCCTCAGTTCTTAAATATAAGATTTTTTAGATATTTTATTATGGACTACATAATGAATAAAATGCATGAATATACTCTCTCAAACATGTTTATAAAGGTCTTATATTTAGGAACGGAGGAAATAGACTGTAAACAAGGAACAATACGGGTGCATCTCTCTCTCTCCATGCAGTCTCTGAAATGGTGCATCCTATTCCAATCAGGCTCCAGATAGCCAGCTATGAACCCAAAACTCAAGCTGCCAGAGCCATCATACCATGGACGGCTGATGGTAAATTTCATGCATTGCTACAACACCAAACACATGTCTACACGACAGGATCGCTGCCTGTGAAACTCTGTCCACAATCAACAACGACAACGGCCACCGTTCAATTGTTCAGTCAAAAAATCGGCTGGGTGTACGCAAGCCAAGGTAATCTACTTTCCGAACACCAATCAGCCAGCTACACTATCCATGTCAACTATACTGACCAGAAAGCCAGTTAGGCGGCTTCAGCATCTCACTAACTAAAACAACCTAGGGTTTTGTTTCATCAGTCAGAGCTTCATTTTCCTCTCGCCTTGCTCTTTCTTGGACGGCGGCCCTCAAACAGTATTTCGTACAAAAGCCTCTTGCTTCCCCATTTCCACCACACAGGCCCTGGTCCTCCCATAAGCATCCTTCTCTTCAGCTTGTTTTCGGCGTTAGCTAGACAAAAACAAGGTGGTCTATTAATCCTCAGATAGCTTCTATGCCATGTAAAAAACTAATGTGGGAGTTGAAATCACAAAACATCTGGTTATCAAGACCAACACAACCAGCATGCCCCGAGATTCTACAAGGTTGGCTAGAAACCAATACTAGACTAGAGTTGGAGAACAAAAATTAAAATTCATTGTTGGTTGCATTGTCCTTACCATATTTGGAAGAAGTCTGCCCCTGCTGCGCTTGAAGTGATGCAAAGATTGGAACTAAAACTGGCCAATACTTTCGCTGGATGTCCAGAACATGTAAGACAGTCTGCATGCCCTCCTTTGATGGTGCGGCTGCATCTGTGCCATAACTTGGACCGTCCGCGAGTAGGACCTACATACGTCAAAGCATCATCATGTTACACTAACAGTGTAATCATAGATCTCTCTCAGCTGCAATGATTCAAGCAGTTGCTTGTATTGTTTTTATAGACGCATGCTACGACAAATGGAGGATGACAATACAAAAACGCTGAAGTATCTACGACCATAATCTTTGTAGCAAGTATTCACATAGTTCATCATACAAATCCCAATTATTTCTCTGCATTAACAATAAAAGCAAACAATAACTGAACCAAATGCCAAAATGTGGCTCTTCAACTTTTGATGTCTATGTAAGTATGTATACATAAAATTTTGTTTGTTGATGAATTCTGAAGCAGCTGATTCCAATCAAACATGTTTGTGTTATTTATACATCCCAATCCCATCTTACAAGAAATAGTTATTGTTGAGAAGAATACAAACCTTGACAACTTCAGTTGCCGATGAGGATATAGACCGAAGATTGTATCTGTAAATTGATGACAGGATAATGAAAACAATGCATAAGTATTGATGTGTGCTTCAATAACAAATAACACGTGATTTAACTTGTTTGATCAAAAATGGAAAAAATTACGAAAACATTGCTCAAAAGTTCAAATCGAAGCACCATGGCATGCATCTTAGTTTCCAGAACAGACAGGCAATCATCTCTTGTGATGTTATATTTGTGTCCACAACAGCACAAAATTATAAGAACATTGGCTACAAAAATTATAAGAACGTTTGGATCCATGGAAAGATCCAGGAAAAGAAGTACATCTGTCGCACTAGCATTAGATGAACACATATACACATTCTGGTGATGTTAGAAATTTCACATGCCACAATGACAAAAAACCATGAGCATAATGGTGACACAGGGTTTGGTGTCCAGCTTACAGTGTACAAGTTACATATCACAAATCCCGCTTCACATTTTAAATTCTAGGTCTGTCAACTTTTATTATCTCCATAAGTTCAGATAAGAACAGGGTACCTACCCTCCCTCAAGTATAACCAACAATTTTCCTTCTGAGCAAGCAGTTAACATGGACGTCATCTGAGAGTATCCAGCAGGAGTGACCTAAAAATAATCAAATTAAATAAACATTACCATTACATGATTTGGCCTGCATTCATGTCAACCAGAAAAATGAAGCACCTAAAATTTTGAAGGACCCAAGTAGCACACAAGTATGAATGGATAATATTGAAGTTTGATTGAATGTTCAAACTGGTATCTCAACCAACTTTGAGATGCTCCTAAAACTTCGAGCAAGCTCTAGTATGATAAAACAAACTGAATAAATCTCACATCCACACCAGTGAACTCTTCCCTAAATAAGCAACAGCGGTATAGTATATAAGCCTAAGATTTCTTGATGAAGTTCGGTGGATCAATGTGGTCCCAAAATAAGTACAAAAATTACCGACGTGGTTAAAAAGTCTAGCTTTCACAAGTGAGGAAGCCCAAGCAACACATAACCTTCCTACATAATGTGAATATAGTAGGTATGCCTATGTTCCAAAAAGAGAAGTCTTCTGCATAAGTCTAAAGTTTTTATACGTATGTGCCCACAATCATCTCAGTTGTCTAACAGAAAACATGCACAAAAGAGGAAATAACATGTATGTTTTAGAATTAAACAACTCAAATTAGGAGAAATCTTACATCGCAACAACCCAGAGGATCACCCCTTGCTGCATCAAATCCTGCAGATATAATGGTGATATCTGGGGCAAATTCTGTAGCTGCACTCGTACAGGAAAAACACTAAATGAGAATATGCAGTGTGAACGTAAACATCAATAAAAAACAACGGGTAATATCACATAAAGAGGTGTCCATGGAAACATGAAAATGAAATGAAGTGGTGTATCCTTAAAAAAAAGGTGTTGTATTCCAAACAAAAATAGCAGCATGGCATATTAAACGAACAAGTCTTCATTCCATCATGGTGAATACAGATCTTACCTATCATTTCTATTAAGGATCTAGAATACCACGTTAAGACAATGAAATTACTAACTGAAAAATGAGGATATCATGGGTTGTGAAATGTCTACTATTAGAAATCCAAGCAGAATTTACTCTTTTAATCGTTACCTATTGGAAGCACCACATGCTGAAATGCAAAGATGTAGTCATTGTCTCCGACACCACCACAACTCCAAGGTATATTTACCGAGAATCCTTTACCATCCAGAACTCCCACCTTAAGTAATATACATTCAAGAAATAAGATACAAGTTTTCACAGCTTGAATCAAACTATATTGAAAAGGAACTATGTCGTTGTCAATTGAAACTTGGTTACAATGATGGTTGGGTTCAATGGACGCAGTACAGTTGCACAGTAGCAAAAAATGAATTATAATATAATGCTAGACATGTATCAAATATTACCTCCGTCCCAAATTAGTTGACTGTATCTAGATACATCCGCATCTAGACAAATCTAAGACAACTAATTCGGGGCGGAGGGAGTAGTACTTAAAGCTAATGTATGAAATAGTATATAAACTCAGGTCCTAATACCCTATTGTCCAAAGCTCTTAGATTCACTGAATCTTGTTAGGCCATCTCATACAAATAGAGATGAAAAGCTGGATTCCACTAGTAATTAGCTTTCGAGATCCATGTGGTGCTGATGAAAAAGGCTTCTTATGGCATGTACTGAGGGATACGATGAATTACATGTGCACCCTTCCTTATACATATTCAGCTCGGCCTTAGTTTCATTCAGTTGATCTTTTGGTGAATTATTCCGCAACTACAAACACTTCAAAGATAGTCACCTCGTCTGCTGCTCCAGTTCCAGGGTAGAAACTTCCATCCTCATGGCGATGCAATGATATGTACAAAATCTGAAGGATAAAAAGTTGTCCACATAAGAGTTGCAAATTTCGAAAATGATAAGCTCATAGTAGTAGCAACACATGCAAATGGAAATACAGCAATTCAAATAAATAACAGATACCCTCAAAAAGGAGGAGCATAGAGCAATTAGAAATGTAAATAAATAAAGATGAGAACTTACTGATTTATTCCCTTCAAATATTTCCTGTGTGCCATTGCCATGGTGCACATCCTGCAATAATAGTTAACAATGCTACTGATGAGAATGGTAAACTTACTTCTGTATCTATTTACAATAAAATAGACATAATACAAGAAAACAAATTGGTGCATGCCAACAAAATTTAATGGTGCATATTTAAATGCAAGCTTGTGACTAGCATTACCCAGTCAACTATCAAGACTTTCTTGGCGCCTGCTTTTTGTGCAGCTAATGCAGCCACTGCTGCATTGTTGTGAAGACAAAAGCCCATGGCTTGCTTTACCCCAGCATGATGCCCAGGAGGTCTCACCTGTCCTCAGGTAGACAAGAACACAAGGTCAGCATCATGTACAACAAAAATGCAAAGCGGATTGATAAATAATAACCAAGTTCGTCATAATGAATGAGATGAAAAATTGAATATATGAGATCATCAGACAGTACCAGTGCAAAGCCATTCCGGACACGCCCAGACACTATCAAACTAGCAAGATCAGCACATAAACCTGCTGCAAGTTTGGCAGCACATGCCGAGTGTCCATTTGCGTAAGTATCCGAAGTGAAGTAACTACAGATTGATCCCAGAATTATGTTATAACAATGCAACCTTTCCAGAAATGCTAGGACATAAGAATGAGAATACATGCTAAACATGTATCCATTATAATCAAAACAAAAGGTAAAATACTAAACTAAAGACTCTACTCACAATGACAGTTCTAATCACAAACTAAACAAGTAATACCTGTAAAGCATGTTCTTCGTCTGCTCTACGCTTTCGACGTGATCTGAAGTATGGACCTAAATTTACCACAGTTTAAATATATGAGGACTATCAACAAGACTCTGAAATGAACAATGCATACAGGGGCACACATGGCAGCAAAACTAATAAATCTTTCAAACCACTTGTCGGATTCTTACCATTACGAGTTCCTCCTTAGTTATTTCTCGAGGAGGTACCAAGGCGCACTTTGAGGGAAATATTCCTGAAATTGGAAATAATAGTTATTCTTTACTTGATAAGCAGTAGATAGAAAGGTTGGTTCATCAAGCCAGTTTAATTAATATGACTGGGAGAATAATCATGTTATCTGTTATCCCGCTACAGTACATCAACAAATAATTATTTAGTTGTGTATAGATTAGAATTATATGATTGATATGTTTAGTTTATATCCGATAATATGCCTGAGAACAGTTCAACAGAGCACAAATCATAAATATCTTGATTGAATATTAGCATAAAGAATAATCACAGAACTTGTGCACACGAGTTTCTCTGCTGCTTTTTTCTGGATATACAAAGCTGAAACACTGTAGTAAATAATTACACTAATCTCTGGTGTGCACCTGCAGCGGCCAGACTAGCAGCAATTGCACGAAGACGGTTGGGTCTTTCGGGATGTGGATTTGGTTTAGTTTCCATCTGATAGGATATACAAATATGATATGTCAGTTCTACAAATATTACAGATAGTACATTCTGATACAGAAAATAGAGGTGGCCAAAAAGACAAGACCTCACAGAAACTAACTTCTGAAATGCAGCTATTTTTGTGAAATAATTACAAGCACATATGTTTGAAAAAGATAAATCATCACTTGGACAAATTGGGCAGAAATACAGAAACTGAGCTCCCATCTTCAAATATTTCCATACTATTTTAGCCTCGCTTCAATTCAAAATGAAATGAGTTGTATAATTGCAAAATTAATAATTATAAGTTTCTGTTGTCCTTTAACGTGCTGCAGAAGAAGCATCCCCCAGACACAAGAAGCAATCAAATGAAAAGTTTCACTGACACCACAATTAGGAGCACTTCAAGATTTATGACGATCATCCATGCTATTCACAGAAAGAATGGTCACCCTTGACGTGGGAACATTATATCATGCAATATGCTAGCTCAAATTAAATAAATCACAAGTTCATAGCTTGCCTCACTGTGGAGCAACATTCTTTCATCAAAACCAATCGCTGTAGATACCAGTACCGATGCTGCATAAACAGTGCAACCAGAAAAGGACATTAATACCCATAGGCACATACAGTCAATTGGTCTAAACTAGGACTGCACTAAGCCTGAATACACTCCGTCAAGGTATAAGCATCACACCTTTCCAACTCCTTCTCTATCACCTTTCCAATGTTTCAGAATCTCCTCCAAGATAGTTTTACTACATTGAAGAGGAGGCTTCAGACTCAAAGATAAGTTTTTACAGCGTGGGGAGGAGGATACAGCTGGCCAGTCGACCACATATTTGGAAAGACAGGAGAGGGATAAGGAGTACGTTCTGTTTGCAACGAATCAGACAGCTGTTCTGAAGTGTAAACGGGTCATTAGTCAGATCCATGAATCAAAGGATCTTGGAAAGTCGTCGTGGGACTACTATTAGTATGTTGCTAATTCAATCAGTAAAGTTGGATGTCAACGTTTGTCCACAAAAAGAAGTAAATCATTTGCTTTGTATAGTTCTGTCCAGGGATGCTACTTCATAGTTGCCATTGGTCTTAGTAAATCAGGTTTCGTAAGGATATTTTACTTTCTTGGACTGATTATGGGGCGGCTTATATAGAGTGCACTGCCCTTCATAATGGTCCCGTGAACAGGGGTGGAGTAGTGGCGAGTAAACGACGGCGTTACTGTTAATGTAAGCCTTTAATGGTAGTTATGGTGTATGAAAACGTATGACCGTTGCCCTCCTGGGAGGTTACGACATGCAGAGTGGATTCCAGTCGGTACGTTATATATGCTCCGAGTGGATCGTCGCCGACTGGATGATGAGGGCGTCCACAGTTCAGTCGGAACTGTCTAAGGGCCTTGTCCTCTATGAAGGATAGTCCTTGGGTAGGACCTATAGGGCAGACCTATGACCCTACCCTGGGACTATAACCCCATCATGTAAGATGTGTAGGAAAACATGCTTCTATGGTTCAAAACCAACTAGAACAAGTTGCTAAATCCCAAAGTGAGTTACTTCATGAAATGACTAATAATATGAATGATCATGTTATTAGAGTAATGACTAGAGGAGGAACAATGACTCAAGATCCACTATATCCAAAAGGTCATCCTGAAAGAACTGAAAAGTATTCACAAATAATTAATGTTGATACACCTAGTCCTTATAGGAAGAAGAAAAGGAAAAATGATAGGACCTTGCATACTTCTAGTGAACCTGAAGTAGAAAAACCTTCTGCTAATTCTAATGATATCTCTATCTATGATGCTAAAACTCAATCTCGTAGTGATCATTCAACTAGTGATAATAAAAATGATAATGATGATGCTCATGTAGATGCTCAACCTGACAATGATAAAGAACCAGATAATGATGTTGAGATAGAACCTAGCTAATTTTGATCTTGATAACCCACAACCTAAGAATAAACATTATGATAAAAGACATTTTGTTGCTAGAAAGCATGGCAAATAAAGAGAGTCGTGGGTTCAAAAACCCATGCCTTATCCACCCAAACCAACTAAGAAAAAAGATGATGAAGAATTTGAACGCCTTGCTGAAATGCTTAGGCCAGTATTTTTGCGTACTCGTTTAACTGATCTTTTAAAGATGGCCCCTTATGGCAAGTACATGAAAGACATCATCACTACCATGATTTATAATTACTCTTTTAAGTATGGAGTACCTAAAAAAACTAGGAGATCCAGGAATACCAACTATACCATGTTCCATAAAAAGAAACTATGTGAAAACTGCTTTATGTGATCTAGGAGTCGGTGTTAGCATTATTCCTTTCTCTTTATACAAAAGACTTGACTTGAATAAACTCACACCTACTGCAATTTCATTGCAAATGGCTGACAAATCAACTTCCATACCTATTGCTACCTCTTGAGCTTGCGTTGGTTTTTCCTTGAAGAGGAAAGGGTGCTGCGGCAAAGTAGATAAGTATTTCCCTCAGTTTGTTGAGAACCAAGGTATCAACCTAGTAGGAGGAACAAGCGAGACTCCAATAGTAGTACCTACACAAATAATCAAACACCTGCACCCAACGCTATAAAGGGGTTGTCAATCCCTTCAGATTTATTTGCAAGGATGAGATCTCCTAGAGATAGATATAAAATATTGATAGATGTGAAAATAAAACTAAAGTAAATAAATTGTAGCAAAGTATTTTTTTGTTATTTTTGGTTTATAGATCTGAAAATATGATATGGAATATAGACCCGGGGGCATAGGTTTCACTAGAGGCTTCTCTCATAAAGGAAAATAATACGGTGAGTGAACAAATTACTGTCAAGCAATTGATAGAAAAGCAAATAATTATGAAGATATCCAAGTTAATTATTATGCTTATAGGCATCTGATATGTATCAAGTAGACCGAAACGATTCTGCATCTACTACTATTACACCACACATCGACCGACTCCTGTCTGCATCTAGAGTATTAAGTTCATGAAGAACAGAGTAACGTATTAAGTAAGATGACATGATGTAGAGGGATAAACTCAAGCAATATGATGAAAACCCCATCCTTTTATCCTTGATGGCAACAATACAATAAGTGCCTCAATGGGAACCCTTCTTCTCAAATTTTCATTATAAGCCACATAATCCGGAGACTGCAATCTCATTATTTATTCTTGATTAAAAAGGATCTCCATAATGGGGGGACATCTACCATTAACTTAATAATGAGCCAAAATTTCATTAGCCTATTTCATAATGAATCTAAACTCGTGGGCTAGAAATATAGTGGCGGCACGCTTAACGGAAGCAAGTTGAATATTAGAGAACTCAAGGAAAATCCTTTGTATGCAAGGATGCATATGAATAAATTGTCTCTCAAGTTCAAGTATTAGAAGTGTTATGGCATCCACGAGACTAGTTTTATTGAGGATAGACCCACCTAAAGTAGGTAGCATACTACCACAAGTAAAGAAATCTTGAATAACACCTTTTCCCATGATATTGCCACTACCTACACGGAGTTTTCTTGTATGGATAATAGTAGGTTCTCTATGGAAATCATTATTATCTTCAAGATTCAGACATGGTGGTAGCGAATAGATCTAGCACACAAGCAAGCAAAGAAAAAGACGAACGGAAAAAGGGCAAATAAAAAACGAAAATATTTTTGGTATTTTCTGAAAATATTTTTAGAAGTGGGGGAGAGGAAAATGAGAGACAAATGGCAAATAAAGTATATGCAGGAGATGAGTTTGTGATGGGTACTTGGTAATCTTGCTATGTATCTTCCCAGGCAAATTGTTGTCGAGCAATTGATAGAAAAGCAAATAATTATGAAGATATCCAAGGCAATGATTATGCATATAGGCATCACGTCTGTATCAAGTAGACCGAAACGATTCTGCATCTACTACTATTACTCCACACATCGACCTACTCTTGCCTGCATCTAGAGTATTAAGTTCATGAAGAACAGAGTAATGCATTACGTAAGATGACATGATGTAGAGGGATAAACTCAAGAAATATGATGAAAACCCCATCTTTTTAACCTTGATGGCAACAATAGAATACGTGCCTCGCTACCCCTACTGTCACAGGGTGAGGACACCGCAAGATTGAACCCAAAACTAAGCACTTCTCCCATTGCAAGAATTACCAATCTAGTTCGCCAAACCAAACAAATAATTCGAAGAGACTTGCAAAGATATGAAATCATGCATATAAGAATTCAGAAGAGACTCAAATAATATTCATGGATAATCTGAACATAAACTCACAATTCATTGGATCTCGACAAACACGCCGCAAAAGAGTATTACATCGTATAGATCTCCATGAAGATCATGAAGAACATGGTATTGAAGATCAAAGAGAGAGAAGAAGCCATCTAGCTACTAGCTATGGACCCATAGGTCTGTGGTGAACTACTCACGCATCATCGGAGGGCAATGGAGTTGATGTAGATGCCCTCCGTGATCAATTCCCTCTCCGGCAGATTACTGGAAAAGGCTCCCATATTGGATCTTTCGGGAATAGAGGCTCACGGCGGCGTAAAAGTATTTTCGTGGCTCTTTTTGGCGATACTGGAATATTTGGGATTTTATAGGCCAAGAATTAGGGTTAGGAGACCTGCAGGGGGGCACAATCCAGAGAGCGTGGCCCCCCGCCCCCAGGGCGCGCCGCGCAGTCTTGTGGCCTCCAAGCAACTACCTTGCCCCCTACTCGAAGTGTGTTGCGTGTCTTCTGGTCCAAGAAAAATCTTTCCAAAGATTTTATTCTGTTTGGACTCCGTTTAATATTCCTTATCTGCAATATTCACTTTCAAGTATTACAGGCTGACAATCGAACAAACAGACCTAAGAGTATCCTACCTTAACGATGACTTATAATGAACATCACCATCAGAGAACTGTTTACACATAAAAAATTATGAGCTGCCAATTCAACAATCACCACAACATACTTATGGCCGGTTGCTTGTCACCAAACACATTTACACACACGCACAATAGCATCTACTAACATCACACAGAATCTCCTTAAAGCCAGTGATGCACAACCTCACATCTCCGGCATGTGGCATCTATCCACAGCATTAACGCGGGGGGGGGGGGGGGGGGGGGGGGGGGGGTTAATTAAACCCAACAAGAATTGGAAGCTGGTAGTACTAATCCACCAAGTAGCAACAAATCCAAAAGGCTAAATGGATAGAAGTACCCATCCCAGAAAGAAATGCTCAGATTAGATTGGGGGGGTTAATTAAACCCAAGAAGAATTGGAAGAAGCTGGTAATACTAATCCACCAAGTAGCAACAAATCCAAAAGGCTAAATGGATAGAAGTACCCATCCCAGAAAGAAATGCTCAGATTAGATTATTCACAAAAATAGAAAGACCAGGGCAAAATTCTGTGAACAATCCAAGCAAGTCTGGGTTCGTCACCTACAAAAGAGATCAATACACACCATTTGAGTGGACAACACGTCAACCTGCGAGATGTGTGCTTCGGTGAAAGGTGGACTATGAATATTCTCCAGAGAGTATTCGATGACCACATGGCTAGGGCTTGGACAAAAGTAAGTTCAATGTTCGACCTTGGGATGAGCTAAGAAATTCAGAGGCCCTAGAGACCGAACGAGTACAGATTTACTTCACACTAGACATCTACAATGTTTGGTGGTCGCCCTTAGGCTTTTGTTAACAACATCTAACCAATACACCGGTTGCAGCCAGCACAAGGTATGGTCACGAGTTACAGCACCAAGCTGGCGGTTCCCACAAAAGAAGAAAATGGTGAGATCCCAATTATTACAGGATGTGAGCAACAGCAAACAGAGACCTACGAGCATCCATGCAACGCAATGAGGCAAGGCAATTATGTGAACCTGGGAGACGCGTCAATCAAATGTACTAGCTGCCAGTTCACAGCTACCACACAGCGCAGCGATAAGCCTGCCGCCATACAGCTGCAACCATACTTACTGCTCGCAACAAGGATGGGGTGGTTAGTTGGTTGCTTCTCATGAAATAAATCAGGCATGCCCGCATCTACGGACATTACCGCGCAACCTTAAGGCCCCGCTTGGAATAGGGGTAAATTTATACAGCCGTATTACTTTTACAAGTGTATATCATCAGCCATGTGTGATTTTCAGCCGGAAATGAAAACGACCCGATTGAGGTCTGTATCTTTTACAGGTGTAAAATTGTGGAAAACGACAATCCAATCAGACCCTAAGAACCTTCCAAAACCTTGCCTCCTTCACATCCTCCAAGTGACAATCCCCAATCTACATAACCCCCTTCCCTTCCAGAACCTCACATCTCGGTCCGGTTCTCAAAAGTGTCCGACGTTACCTGAAATAATCTCCGTCGACGCAGCTTCCTCAACAACCAAATCCAGAGCCCAGCACCGGACACCCACCCAAAGTACCCAACCCTCACCCCCCCCCCCCCCCCCCCCTCCCATCCCCCAACCTCTCGGCCACAGAGGAAAAGGCTGCCTCGCATCTATAGACTATAGTACTCCTAAATCTACCCGAAACCGAGGGAAACCCTAATCCCCCCGCCCACAGCAAAAATCCCACAACTTTCGCCCGCAGCAAAAATCGAAACTGCCGCGGGCTGCTAGCTGTCGGGCGAAACCCGCGAAACCGCATCGGGGGCCGAGGAAGTCCGCACGAAACCCGCGGAGGAACCCACGGGAGAGGGAGAGGGAGAGGGAGAGGGGGAGGGAGGGATTAGCGGGCGGGCGAACCTGGGGACGAACTGTCGGCCGTCGCTCCCGCTCCGGGGAAGGGCGCAGCAGCTGACGCGGGACTTGGGGTTTTGGGGATGGATGGCTCAGCTCCCCTCCTCTCCTCTCCTCTCCTCTCCTCTTCTCTTCTCTCCTTGTGCTCGTGCTGCCAGTCGGGTCGAACCAACTGCTGCTGACTTGCTTGCTGTCTGTGTCCAACCCCAGCCTCATGGGTCCACCGGTCATACTTCTGGTTAGGTGCTTTTCTGACCAAACGGGACAGGAACAGTCGCAAACTCGTGTGGCTGACAGGGAGAAGGCGGGAGCTAGAGCTACGCGCACCAGGCGTCTTCTGTCGGGCACCCGAACGAATCTACTATGTTTGGTTCAAGAACCAACAGTATTACTAGTGCCTCGAATTCTTAAATCCTCAAACCAGTTTAAGAGTTGAAAATTAGCATTTTTTTAACACTTTTAAGGATTGAAAGACATGAACAAAGACTAGAACCCTCAGAGCCAACCTTATAACGAAATATTCCGTTATAAGGGTTAAGTTTAAGGGTTCTAGTCTTTTGCCGCAATCCCAACTCTTAAAACTATCATTTGATATATCACATTTTTCATCATCTCAATAACGGTTTGAAGAAAACAATAATCATTCTAGTTATTATTACAACAACGAATAGTATCTTCAAGACTTCAAACACATAATAATCATTCAAGCAAATTACAACAATGTTTACAAGCAAATTACAATAATTGTTCGAATCAAATAGGACATAGAAAAGTAAACAAAGGTAGATCATGGGCATTGGCGCCGCCCAGCCAACTGTCACTGGTGCTCTACTAGATCATCCCGGAACTGACCATGAGTGTTTGCATTCTCAATCTGACGACGTGCTTGAAGAAAAGCTTGTACGCGGCAAGGGTTTCTTTCCGGTTGCACACGGGCACCAACATTGCCATAAAAACAAGGCAGTTTTAACCCTCTCTCATCCTCGATGATCATGTTGTGTAGAATCACACAACATTTCATGATGTTCTCCAAGGTTTTTTTGTCCCAAAAACGAGCTGGACCCCGAACTATGGCAAACCTTGCTTGCAAAACAGCGAAAGCTCTCTCAATATCCTTGCGGGCTGCCTCTTGTGCCTTGGTGAAATGAGCCTCTTTTCTGATTAAGGGCACCCCATTTTTCTCCTTGATGGACTTCACAAGAGTTGCCCAATCGGGGTAAATTCCATCGGTGAGATAGTATCCCATTGAGTACTCATTGTCCATGATTTTGTAGTTGCAAGTTGGAGCATCCCCAGAAACTAATCTTTTGAACAAAGGAGATCTATTGAGCACATTGGTATCGTTGAGTGTTCCCGGCAAACCAAAAAATGCATGTCAAATCCATGTGTCCTCCGATGCCACGGCCTCAAGCACAATGGTAGCATCACGGCTTCTACCGCAATACATTCCTTGCCATGCCTTTGGACAATGTTTCCATGTCCAGTGCATGCAATCAAGACTACCAAGCATCCCCGGCCATCCCCTTTTTTCATTCATCTCCATCAATCTCTTTGCATCTTCCTCGTTGGGTGCCCGAAGATACTCATCGACATACAACCGGATGACTAATTTTGCAAACCTACGAACGGACGTCGTGGTTGTATCTTGTCCAATGCGAAGATACTCGTCGGTATAGTCCGCGGGTATGCCATAGGCGAGCACCCGCATTGCAGCCGATATCTTTTGGTACCCACTAAACCCCATGATACCGGCGGCGGATCTATGACACTTGAAGTAATCTAAGGCGGCCTCACAATCGGTGATAATCTTCACAAACAAACTACGATGCATTCGGTACCTTCTCCGGAAGAGGCGAGGTGGGCATGTCGGTACCTTCGCGAAGTAGTCTTGCATCAAATTCTCGTGACCGAGACCGCGGTTCCGGTAGATGGTGACTCACCCCATCTTCGACCCTCTCCTCTGATCCATCAGCTTCGCGTGCTCTTCAAACTCTTTCACGTCGAGGAGGAGGCCAATCATCTCGACATCGTCGTTTTGAAGCAACTCATCAATGTCTGAATCGTCCGATGACGACCAACCGGAATCATTGGACAACGCCTCCATCTACACAACACAAACAAAAAATTGTGAGTGCCAACAATGAATCAAAAAGGAAGAAATTAAACAAAAAACAGAAGAAAAAAACATACCTATGGATCGGCGAGGAGAGCTCGGGGCGGCCTCTTGCTGCGGGAGGCGGAGGGCGTGGGGGGCGGCGGAGGCGGCCGGAGAGGTCGAGGCGGAGACGAGCGACGACCAGGGAGGTCGAGGCGGAGGCGGGCGGGGGGCGGCTTGTTGGGTAACGTAGCATAAATTCAAAATTTTCCTACGCTTATTCAGATCTTCCTATGGAGAGACCAGCAACGAGAGAGGGGTAAGAGCATCTTCGTACCTTTGAAGATCGCTAAGCGGAAGCGTTTGCTAGAACGCGGTTGATGGAGTCGTACTCGCGGCGATTCCGATCTAGTGCCGAACAACGGCACCTCCGCGTTCAACACACGTGCAGCCCGGTGACGTCTCCCGCACCTTGATCCAGCAAGGAGGAGGGAGAGGTTGGGGAAGAAGACCAGCAACACGACGGCGTGGTGTTGGTGGAGAGACGAGGTCTCCCGGCAGGGCTTCGCCAAGCGCCGGCAGAGAGGAGGAGGAAGAAGTGCAGGGCTGCGCCGAGAGAGAGATTAAACCGTGTCTCAAACAGCCCCGGACCTCATCTATATATAGGGGAAGGGGAGAGGGGGTGCCACCCCTAGGGTTCCCACCCTAGGGGGTGCGGCAGCCCTCCCAGATGGGGTGTGTGGCGGCCAGATGGGGAGGAGGGGGTGGCGCACCCCTCTGGTGGGCCTAAGGCCCACCTAAGTTAGGGTTCCCCCCCTCTTTTTCTTTCCCCTGCGCCATGGGCTGAGTGGGGAGGCGCACCAGCCCAACTAGGGGCTGGTTCCCACCCCCACTTAGCCCATCTTACCTCTTGGGGTCGCAGCCCCCCTTCGGTGGTCCCCCGGGACCACCTCCGGTGGTCCCGGTGGTCCCGGTATGTTACCGGTGATGCCCGAAACACTTCCGGTGTCCGAAACCATCCGTCCTATGTATCAATCTTTACCTCCGGACCATTCCGGAGCTCCTCGTGACGTCCGGGATCTCATCCGGGACTCCGAACAACTTTCGGTAATCTCGTATAATACTTCCCTATAACCCTAGCGTCATCGAACCTTAAGTGTGTAGACCCTACGGGTTCGGGAGACAGGCAGACATGACCGAGACACCTCTCTGGCCAATAACCATCAGCGGGGTCTGGATACCCATGGTGGCTCCCACTAGCTCCACGATGATCTCATCGGATGAACCACGATGTCAAGGATTCAATCAATCCCGTATACGATTCCCTTTGTCTGTCGGTATAGAACTTGCCCGAGATTCGATCGTCGGTATACCTATACCTTGTTCAATCTCGTTACCGGTAAGTCTCTTTACTCGTTCCGTAGCACGTCATCGTGTGACTAACTCCTTAGTCACATTGAGCTCATGATGATGTTCTACCGAGTGGGCCCAGAGATACCTCTCCGTCACACGGAGTGACAAATCCCGATCTCGATTCGTGCCAACCCAACAGACACTTTCGGAGGTACCCGTAGTGCACCTTTATAGTCACCCAGTTACGTTGTGACGTTTGATACACCCAAAGCACTCCTACGGTATCCGGGAGTTGCACGATCTCACGGTCGAAGGAAAAGATACTTGACATTAGAAAAGCATTAGCATACGAACAATACGATCTAGTGCTAGGCTTAGGATTGGGTCTTGTCCACCACATCATTCTCCCAATGATGTGATCCCGTTATCAATGACATCCAATGTCCATGATCAGGAAACCATGATCATCTATTGACTAACGAGCTAGCTAACTAGAGGCTTGCTAGGGACACATTGTGATCTATTCATTCACACATGTATTAGTGTTTCCTGTTAATACAATTATAGCATGAACGATAGACGATTATCATGAACAAGGAAATATGATAATAACCATTTTATTATTGCCTCTAGGGCATATTTCCAACAGTCTCCCACTTGCACTAGAGACAATAATCTAGTTACATTGTGATGTATCGAACACCCATAGCATTATGGTGCTGATCATGTTTTGCTCGTGGAAGAGGTTTAGTCAACGGGTCTGCAATATTCAGATCCGTGTGTACTTTACAAATATCTATCACTCCAGTTTGGACATGGTCCTGGATGGAGTTGTAGCGGCGCTTGATGTGCTTCGTCTTCCGGTGAAACCTGGGCTCTTTGGCTATGGCAATGGCTCCAGTGTTATCACAGAAGAGTGTCATAGGACCCGACGCGCTTGGAACCACTCCAAGGTCGGTGATGAGCTCCTTCATCCAAATTCCTTCATGAGCCGCTTCTGAAGCAGCTATGTACTCCGCTTCACATGTAGATGCTGCCACGACTTCTTGCTTGCTGCTGCACCAGCTCACTGCCCCACCATTCAACACATATACGTATCCGGTTTGTGACTTAGAGTCATCCGGATCTGTGTCGAAGCTAGCATCGACGTAACCCTTTACGACGAGCTCTTCGTCACCTCCATAAACGAGAAACATTTCCTTAGTCCTTTTCAGGTACTTAAGGATATTCTTGACCGTTGTCCAGTGTTCCGCACCGGGATTACTTTGGTACCTCCCTACCAAGCTTATCGCAAGGTTTATATCAGGTCTGGTACACAGCATGGCATACATTAGAGAGCCCACGGCTGAAGCGTAGGGGACAGAACTCATCTTCTCTCTATCTGCTGCCGTGGTCGGCGACTGAGTCTTACTCAATCTCATACCTTGCAAAACTGGCAAGAACCCTTTCTTTGAGTTTTCCATATTGAATTTCTTCAATATCTTGTCAAGGTATGTACTTTGCGAAAGACCTATGAGGCGTCTCGATCTATCTCTATAGATCTTGATGCCTAATATGTATGCAGCTTCTCCAAGGTCCTTCATTGAAAAACTCTTATTCAAATAGGCCTTAATGCTCTCCAACATCTCTATATCATTCCCCATCAATAATATGTCATCCACATATAGTACGAGGAAAGCTACAGAGCTCCCACTCACTTTCTTGTACAGACAGGCTTCTTCGTAAACCTGTATGAACCCAAACGCTTTAATCACCTCATTAAAGCGAATGTTCCAACTCCGAGATGCTTGCACCAGCCCATAGATGGAGCGCTGGAGCTTGCATACTTTGTTAGTATTTTTAGGATCGACAAAACCTTCTGGTTGCATCATATACAACTCTTCCTTAAGATTCCCGTTAAGGAACGCTGTTTTGACGTCCATTTGCCAAATTTCATAATCATAAAAGGCGGCAATTGCTAACATGATTCGGACTGATTTCAGCTTCGCTACGGGAGAGAAAGTCTCTTCGTAGTCAACTCCTTGAATTTGTCGAAAACCCTTTGCGACAAGTCGAGCTTTGTAAACGGTTACATTACCGTTTGCATCAGTCTTCTTCTTGAAGATCCATTTATTTTCTATGGCTCGCCGTTCATCGGGCAAGTCCACCAAAGTCCATACTTTGTTCTCATACATGGATCCTATCTCGGATTTCATGGCCTCAAGCCATTTGTTGGAATCCGGGCCCGCCATCGCTTCTTCATAGTTCGAAGGTTCACCGTTGTCTAACAACATGATTTCCATCACAGGGTTGCCGTACCACTCTGGTGCGGAGCGTACCCTTGTGGACCTTCGTGGTTCAGTAGTAACTTGATCCGAAGCTTCATGATCATCATCATTAACTTCCTCTTCAGTCGGTGTAGGCACCACAGGAACAACTTCTTGCGCTGCGCTACTTTCCTGTTCGAGAGGGGGTGTAATTACCTCATCAAGTTCTACCTTCCTCCCACTTACTTCTTTCGAGAGAAACTCTTTCTCTAGAAAGGATCCGTTCTTGGCAACAAAGGTTTTACCTTCGGATCTAAGATAGAAGGTATACCCAATAGTTTCCTTAGGGTATCCTATGAATACGCATTTCTCCGCTTTGGGTTCGAGCTTTTCTGGTTGAAGTTTCTTCACATAAGCATCGCAGCCCCAAACTTTAAGAAACGACAACTTAGGTTTCTTGCCAAACCATAGTTCATATGGTGTCGTCTCAACGGATTTAGACGGTGCCCTATTTAAAGTGAATGCTGCAGTTTCTAATGCGTATCCCCAAAATGATAGCGGTAAGTCGGTGAGAGACATCATAGATCGTACCATATCTAATAAGGTGCGATTACGACGTTCAGACACTCCGTTGCGCTGCGGTGTGCCAGGCGGCGTTAGTTGTGAAACGATTCCACACTTTCTTAGGTGTGTGCCAAACTCGTGACTCAAATATTCTCCTCCACGATCAGATCGTAGACATTTAATCTTTCTGTCACGTTGATTCTCAACCTCACTCTGAAATTCCTTGAACTTTTCAAACGTCTCAGATTTGTGCTTCATCAAGTAGATATGCCCATACCTACTCAAATCATCGGTGAGAGTGAGAACATAACGATAACCACCGCGAGCTTCAACGTTCATTGGACCACACACATCAGTATGTATTATTTCCAATAAGTCGGTGGCTCTCTCCATTATTCCTGAGAATGGAGTCTTGGTCATCTTGCCCATGAGGCACGGTTCGCATGTGTCAAATGATTCGAAGTCAAGAGACTCTAGCAGTCCATCAGTATGGAGCTTTTTCATGCGCTTAACGCCGATATGACCAAGGCGGCAGTGCCACAAGTATGTGGGACTATCATTATCAACTTTGCATCTTTTGGTACTCACACTATGAATATGTGTAACATCACGATCGAGATTCATCAAGAATAAACCATTCACCAGCGGAGCATGACCATAAAACATATCACTCATATAAATAGAACAACCATTATTCTCTGACTTAAATGAGTAGCCGTCTCGCATTAAGCAAGACCCTGATACAATGTTCATGCTCAAAGCTGGTACTAAATAACAATTATTAAGGTTTAAAACTAATCCCGACGGAAGATGTAGAGGTAGCGTGCCGACGGCGATCACATCGACCTTTGAACCATTCCCGACGCGCATCGTCACCTCGTCCTTGGCCAGTCTCCGCTTATTCCGCAGTTCCTGCTTTGAGTTGCAAATGTGAGCAACAGCACCGGTATCAAATACCCAGGAGCTACTACGAGCGCTGGTAAGGTACACATCAATAACATGTATATCACATATACCTTTAACGTTGCCGGCCTTCTTGTCCGCTAAGTATTTGGGGCAGTTGCGCTTCCAGTGACCTTTTCCCTTGCAGTAGAAGCACTCAGTCTCAGGCTTGGGTCCGTTCTTTTTCTTCTTCCCGGCATCTGGTTTACCGGGCGCGGCAACAGCTTTGCCGTCCTTTTTGACGTTCTTCTTACCCCTACCTTTCTTGAAACTAGTGGTCTTGTTGACCATCAACACTTGATGCTCCTTCTTGATTTCTACTTCTGCAGACTTGAGCATCGAGTACAACTCGGGAATGGTTTTCTCCATCCCTTGCATGTTGTAGTTAAGCACAAAGCCTTTGTAGCTTGGTGGGAGAGACTGGAGGATTCTGTCAATGATAGCATCATCCGGAAGTTCGACTCCAAGTGAAGTCAGACGACCGTGTAACCCAGACATTTTGAGTATGTGCTCACTGACAGAACTGTTCTCCTCCATCTTACAGCTGAAGAACTTGTCGGAGACTTCATATCTCTCGACACGGGCATGAGCTTGAAAAACTAGCTTCAGCTCTTGGAACATCTCATATGCCCCGTGTTGCTCAAAACGTCTTTGGAGCCCCGTTTCTAAACTGTATAACATGCCACACCTGACCAGAGAGTAGTCATCACTCCGTGCTTGCCAGACGTTTAGAACGTCCTGCGCTGCTGCGGGAGCGGGAGGGTCACCTAGCGGCGCATTAAGGACATAAGCCTTTTTAGCTGCTTCAAGGATGAGCTTCAAGTTGCGAACCCAGTCCGCATAGTTGCTACCATCATCTTTCAGCTTGTTTTTCTCTAGGAATGCGTTGAAGTTGAGGTTGACGTTGGACATCTACAATATTTATAAAGACAACTTTTAGACTAAGTTCATGACAATTAAGTTCATTTAATCAAATTAAGTATGAACTCCCACTTAAATCGACATCCCTCTAGTCATCTAAGTGTTACATGATCCATGTTGACTAACCCGTGTCCGATCATCACGTGAGACGGACTAGTCACCATGGTGAGCAACTCATGCTGATCGTATTCAACCATACGACTCATGTTCGACCTTTCGGTCTCTTGTATTCGAGGTCATGTCTGTACATGCTAAGCTCGCCGAGTCAACCTAGGTGTTTTGCGTGTGTAAATCTGGCTTACACCCGTTGTATGCGAACGTTAGAATCTATCACACCCGATCATCACGTGGTGCTTCGAGACAACGAACCTTCGCAACGGTGCACACTTAGGGGAATACGTTCTCGAAATTTTAGGAGGGATCATCTTATTATGCTACCGTCGTTCTAAGCAATAAGATGTAAAACATGATAAACATCACAATGCAATCATATAGTGACATGATATGGCCATTATCATCTTTGCTCATTCGATCTCCATCTTCAGGCATCGCATGATCATCATCGTCACCGGCGTGACACCATGATCTCCATCATCATGATCTCCATCATCGTGTCTCCGTGAAGTCGTCACGCCAACTAGTACTATCACTACTACTATGGCTAACCGTTAGCAATGAGGTAAAAGTAGCAAGCACATGGCGTTGCATCTTATACAATAAATTAAGACAACTCCTATGGCTCCTGCCGGTTGTCATACTCATAGACATGCAAGTCGTGAAACCTATTACAATAACATGATCATCTCATACATCATACATGCAACATCACAACTTTGGCCATATCACATCACATGTCAAACCCTGCAAAAACAAGTTAGACGTCCTCTAATTGTTGTTGCAAGTTTTACGTGGCTGATTTGGGTTTCTAGCAAGAACGCCTTCTTACCTACGTGACAGCCACAACGATGATATGCCAAAGCTATTTACCCTTCATAAGGACCCTTTTCATCAAATCCAATCCGACTAGAGTAGGAGAGACAGACACCCGCTAGCCACCTTTATGCACGATGTGCATGTCTGTCGGTGGAACCAGTCTCACGTAAGCGTACGTGTAAGGTCGGTCTGGGCCGCTTCATCCCACAATACCGCCGGAAAAGAATAAGACTAGTAACGGCAAGCAAATTGACAAACCATCGCCCACAACTTTTGTGTTCTACTCGTGCATAGAATCTACGCATAGAAAACCTGGCTCGGATGCCACTGTTGGGTAACGTAGCATAAATTCAAAATTTTCCTACGCTTATTCAGATCTTCCTATGGAGAGACCAGCAACGAGAGAGGGGTAAGAGCATCTTCGTACCTTTGAAGATCGCTAAGCGGAAGCGTTTGCTAGAACGCGGTTGATGGAGTCGTACTCGCGGCGATTCCGATCTAGTGCCGAACAACGGCACCTCCGCGTTCAACACACGTGCAGCCCGGTGACGTCTCCCGCACCTTGATCCAGCAAGGAGGAGGGAGAGGTTGGGGAAGAAGACCAGCAACACGACGGCGTGGTGTTGGTGGAGAGACGAGGTCTCCCGGCAGGGCTTCGCCAAGCGCCGGCAGAGAGGAGGAGGAAGAAGTGCAGGGCTGCGCCGAGAGAGAGATTAAACCGTGTCTCAAACAGCCCCGGACCTCATCTATATATAGGGGAAGGGGAGAGGGGGTGCCACCCCTAGGGTTCCCACCCTAGGGGGTGCGGCAGCCCTCCCAGATGGGGTGTGTGGCGGCCAGATGGGGAGGAGGGGGTGGCGCACCCCTCTGGTGGGCCTAAGGCCCACCTAAGTTAGGGTTCCCCCCCTCTTTTTCTTTCCCCTGCGCCATGGGCTGAGTGGGGAGGCGCACCAGCCCAACTAGGGGCTGGTTCCCACCCCCACTTAGCCCATCTTACCTCTTGGGGTCGCAGCCCCCCTTCGGTGGTCCCCCGGGACCACCTCCGGTGGTCCCGGTGGTCCCGGTATGTTACCGGTGATGCCCGAAACACTTCCGGTGTCCGAAACCATCCGTCCTATATATCAATATTTACCTCCGGACCATTCCGGAGCTCCTCGTGACGTCCGGGATCTCATCCGGGACTCCGAACAACTTTCGGTAATCTCGTATAATACTTCCCTATAACCCTAGCGTCATCGAACCTTAAGTGTGTAGACCCTACGGGTTCGGGAGACAGGCAGACATGACCGAGACACCTCTCTGGCCAATAACCATCAGCGGGGTCTGGATACCCATGGTGGCTCCCACTAGCTCCACGATGATCTCATCGGATGAACCACGATGTCAAGGATTCAATCAATCCCGTATACGATTCCCTTTGTCTGTCGGTATAGAACTTGCCCGAGATTCGATCGTCGGTATACCTATACCTTGTTCAATCTCGTTACCGGTAAGTCTCTTTACTCGTTCCGTAGCACGTCATCGTGTGACTAACTCCTTAGTCACATTGAGCTCATGATGATGTTCTACCGAGTGGGCCCAGAGATACCTCTCCGTCACACGGAGTGACAAATCCCGATCTCGATTCGTGCCAACCCAACAGACACTTTCGGAGGTACCCGTAGTGCACCTTTATAGTCACCCAGTTACGTTGTGACGTTTGATACACCCAAAGCACTCCTACGGTATCCGGGAGTTGCACGATCTCACGGTCGAAGGAAAAGATACTTGACATTAGAAAAGCATTAGCATACGAACAATACGATCTAGTGCTAGGCTTAGGATTGGGTCTTGTCCACCACATCATTCTCCCAATGATGTGATCCCGTTATCAATGACATCCAATGTCCATGATCAGGAAACCATGATCATCTATTGACTAACGAGCTAGCTAACTAGAGGCTTGCTAGGGACACATTGTGATCTATTCATTCACACATGTATTAGTGTTTCCTGTTAATACAATTATAGCATGAACGATAGACGATTATCATGAACAAGGAAATATGATAATAACCATTTTATTATTGCCTCTAGGGCATATTTCCAACACGGCTAGGGAGATCGAGGCGGGCGGCGGCCGGGCAGGTCGAGGCGGGCTGCTGGGGAGATCGAGGCGGGCGGCTGGGGAGATCGAGGTGGGCGGCGGCTAGGGAGGTCGAGGCGGGCGGGAGGCGGAGACGGCAGCTGGGGAGGCTGAGGCGGGCGGCGGAGGAGGAGGTCGAGGAGGAGGCGGAGGGGGGAGGTCGAGGCGAGCGGCGGTCGGGGAGGTCGAGGTGGAGGCGGCCGGGGAGGTCGAGGTGGAGGCGGCCTGGGGGGCGAAACAACGACGGCGGCTCGGGAGGTGGGGGGGCGGACGGGGGGCTGGACGGCGGCAGCGGCTGGAGAGGCGGCCGGCAGCGGCTCGGGTGGGCGCGGGAGGGACTTGGGATGGGAAATTTCCCTCTCACGCTAGGATGGATCGAAGTGAGGGTTGGGGTAGATTTTGCTCCCCAATCCTCACTTCTACAGGTCGGGAGAGGGTTTGGAGGTTGGATCCTCAAAAAAGTTTAAGGGTTTGAGGGTTAAGGGGTTATAGTCTACGCGTTCTTTTGCTCGCAAACTGTAAAAAAGTAGTTATTTTTTAGGATTTGAGGGTTTGAGGGTACTACTAGAGATGCTCTAACTATCATGGAATGGAATGGTTCCATTTTAAAGGAAACAGGTCGGTTCCGTTTTTATGTTTGGTATGGAAAAAATAAAAATAAAAATAGTGTTGTCCTTATATTTGGTTCGGAAGCACGGAATGAACAATGAAAAAACAAAAATACAAAATTTCGACGACATTTCATTTATACTTTCAAGAAAAACAACATCTAATCATCCATTTTCTTCTCTTTGTCTTGTTGAGCATAAAGAAAAATACGGCTACGAATGATTATTACAAAGATGTAACAGACATCGGTAGTTTGAGTGTGTTATATTACTTGATAGAAACTAGCAATCCTTACAAATAATATCACACTATTATGAACATCATAGAACACCAAACTTTAATCAAAAAGCAACCATGAGTAATGTAGCCCCGCTGTCGCTCCATCTCAATATCATATCCATCTCTCTCAGCTAGGCAGTAAAAATGGTATAGCCGAAGCATATACAAGGAGAAAGAACGCAACCACCGTTGTAGTCCTGTTGCCGCTACTGTAGCCACGCTGCAACAGCAGCCACACGGTTGCTCACCGGCCGCATGTGCTCCTCTTCTTCCTAGCTTCCCATCTTCTTCCCAATGGCAACACAGACCGACTGGTGGCGCGGATCAAGGTAGGAAGGGAGACGAGGGACATGCAACGCGTCGGAGAAGGAAACGAGACAAAGGAGCGGCGACGCACTTGACTGGGAGGGGTGAGACAAGGGAGCGGCGGCACGCTTCAGAGGAAGGGGCAAGGCGAGGGAGCGGCGACGCGCCTGAGTGGGAGGGGCGAGACGAGGGAGCGACGCACACTTCAGAGGGAGGGGCAAGACGAGGGAGCGGCGACGCGCATGAGTGGGAGGGGCGAGACGAGGGAGCGGTGATACGTCCCAAACGTATCTATAATTTCTGATTGTTCCATGATCTTTTCGGTGACATTGTTATATGTTTTGCTACACTTTTATATCATTTTACACATATTTGGACTAACCTACTAACTCAGTGCACCCAGTGCCAGTTTCTGTCTACTGATGTCTATTTTGGAGGGGCTTTTACCCAATTTTCCGAAGCCCGAAAAATTCTAGGAAAAATATAAAAAAATCAGCGTAACGGAAGCTTCCAGATCACCGAAGATGGGCCAGAGGGGGGCCACGGGCCGTCGAGGCGACCTCCTGGCGCGGCCTACCCCTGGTCGCGCCAAGAGGCCGCCTAGGTGGGTCCCACCTCCTCCGGTGCCCTCCTTTGGCCTATATTTAGTCCTCCGATAGAAAACCCTTCCACAACTTCCAGAATCGTGAATTTCTCCATCGTTCCGCCGCCGCAGCGCTTCCGAGATCGGGAGCGTCACGAGACCTCTTCCCGGCACCCTGCCGGAGGGAGGATTGACCTCCGGGAGCTTCTCCACCGCCATGGACGCTTCCCGGACGTGCCGTGGGTAGTCCTCCTTGGACCATGGGTCCATGACCAGTAGTTATATGATGTCTTCTCTCCAATCTTGTGCTTCAATGGTTAGTCCTTATGAGCTGCCCTACATGATCAAGGCATCTATGTAATTCTCTTGCTATTTCTATGCTCGGTTTGTTGGGATCCGATGGATAATGAGATTATGTTCAGATTGTTATGAGTTATATATTTGATTATCCTTTTATATTATGTTCCTTAGTGATTCATGCATGTTCTTCGTTGCTATTTATTGCTTTGGCCGATTAGTAGATTGTAACTCCAAGAGGGAGCGTTATGCATGGTTGTGGGTTCATGCCCCTCGATGTCTAGCTTGAGTGACAGAAACATGATACTAGGGGATGTGTTGTTGCCACCAGGTAGAAAACAACGGTGCTTGTGACCACGATTGCAGGGATTGTTTACCTTATGCATAGTTCGTTAATGCAGTTGTCCGTTGCTTTGAGTTTACACTTTGGGTGGGGCTTGCAACGTAATATCAGCGATATGTTCTGGATAGATATATCAAGGTGGATGATTAGTAAGTAGATGTTGATGAATAAACGGTCTACTTGTCTTAGCGTACTGCCCATTACTATTGAACCTCTAACTATCAATTGCGGTGCGTTCATAATTCTGTCAATTGCCCAACTGTGATTTGTTTACCCAAGCATAGTTGTTTATCGTCTTTCGGGAGAGAGGCATCACTAGTGAACATCATGTGACTCCGGTCCATATCACCATAATTGTTTACACCTCCATCATTTACCATTTTCATTTACTTTTCCGCTGAAATAACTATTACTTTTCCCGCTTGTGTTTGATCCTTCGCAAACTATAAGGCCGAAGAGATTGACAACCTCTGTGTACTCGTTGGGAGCAAAGTTATTTGTGTGTGTGCAGGTCCACGTCTTCTGCTAGCACCAGGGTGGAAGACACCTACTTGTTGATCCTAGGAGTCCTCCTGGTTCGATAAACATTACAGTTCCCATGTAAGGGAAAACTTGCTGCTCACTACATCTCAACCTTCCACTTGGGGTAACCAACAAGGTGCGAGAAGTATATACATCATCTCGTCATCAAGCGGCGGCGCGCTTCAGAGGGAGGGGCGAGGCGAGGGAGCGGTGATGACCCGCAAATATAGGGGATCAATCGTAGTCCTTTCGATAAGTAAGAGTGTCGAACCCAACGAGGAGTAGAAGGATCTGACAAGTGGTTTTCAGCAAGGTAATATCTGCAAGCACTGAAATTATCAGTAACAAGTGATTGTATGGTGAGGTGATTCGTAGCAAGCAACAAGTAACAAAAGTAGCAACAGCGCAACAAAGTGGCCCAATCCCTTTTGTAGCAAGGGACAAGCCTGGACAAAGTCTTATAGGAGGAAAAACGCTCCCGAGGACACACAGGAATTTCTGTCATGCTAGTTTTCATCATGTTCATATGATTTGCGTTCGTTACTTTGATAGTTTGATATGTGGGTGGACCGGCGCTTGGGTACTGCCCTTACTTGAACAAGCATCCCACTTATGATTAACCCCTCTCGCAAGCTTCCACAACTACGAAAGAAGAATTAAGACAAAGTCTAACCATAGCATTAAACTAGTGGATCCAAATCAGCCCCTTACGAAGCAACGCATAAACTAGGGTTTAAGCTTCTGTCACTCTAGCAACCCATCATATACTTAGTACTTCCCAATGCCTTCCTCTAGGCCCAAATAAGGGGGAAGTGTTATGTAGTCGACATTCACATAACACCGCTAGAGGAAAAACAACATACAACACATCAAAATATCGAACGAATACCAAATTCACATGACTACTATTAGCATGACTTATCACATGTCCTCAGGAACAAAAGTAACTACTCACAAAGCATAATCATGTTCATGACCAGAGAGGTAATGAATAGCATCAAGGATCTGAACATAAACTCTTCCACCAAATAATCCAACTAGCATCAACTACAAGGAGTAATTAACACTACTAGTAACCTTACAAGTACCAATCAGAGTCGTGAGACGGAGATTGGTTACAAGTGATGAACTAGGATTTGGAGATGAGATGGTGCTGATGAAGATGTTGATGATGACGAGTCCCCTCTGATGAGAGGAGTGTTGGTGATGATGAGGGCGACGATTTCCCCCTCTGGGAGGGAAGTTTCCCCGGCAGGATCGTCATGTTGGAGCTCTAGATTGGTTCTGCTCAAGTTCCGCCTCGTGGCGGCGGCGAATCCTCTGAAAAGCTCCCTTCTGATTTTTTTTCTGGACGAAACCCTTCATATAGCAAAAGATGAGCGCCGGAGGGGCAACAGGGGCCCACAAGCCCCCCAGGCCCGACCAGGGGGGTAGGTCGGGCCTCGCAGGCTTGTGGCCTCCAGGTGGCGCCCCTCTGGTACTTCTTTCGCCTAGTATTTTTTATATTTTCCCAAAAAATTCCATGTTGATTTTCACGTCTTTTGAAGTTGCGCAGAATAGCATCTCAAACTTGCTCCTTTTTCAGCCCAGAATTCCAGCTGTCGGCATTCTCCCTCTTCATGTAAACCTTGCAAAATAAGAGAGAAAAGGCATACGTATTGTACCTCAAAGTGTAATAACAACCCAAAAAGCAATAAATATCAACATGAAAGCATGATGCAAAATGGACATTTCCACTCCCCCAAGCTTAGACCTCGCTTGTCCTCAAGCGAAAGCCTAGCTCAATAAACATGACCACATGTTTAGGGAGAGAGGTGTCGACAAAACAAGATACGAACATGCAGGCATCATGATCAAGATTAGAACATCTATACCAACACATAATCTCTCATGCTAAAGTGAAAAATTCTTCACAAAGTAAATCATGAATCAAGAACCTTACCGAGAATCAACAACCGATAGCCTTTAGTCATTGAAGCAATTGCAATTTATCACAACATCAGAAAGAGTCAAATAAGAGTTTGTAAAGCAAATCCACATACTCAATCATCTTTTCGTTCTCTACGATTGCTACTACTCACGTGGTATTCATGAGATCAAAGTTTCAGATGGACACAGAGAAAGATAGGGGCTTATAGTTTTGCCTCCCAACTGCTTACCTCAAGGGTAATGTCAACAATAATAATTCATGAATACTTACCTCCAAGTTGACATATGAATATAGATGTTTCCCTAGCATGTGACATTAGCCAAGATAAAGGCGAAACAAGGAATTGGTGAAGATCACCATGACTCTTTCAAGGAAAAAAGTAAAGGTACAAGATAGGCCCTTCGTAGAGGGAAGCAGAGGTTGTCATGCGCTTTTGAGGTTGGGATGCATGTCCTCTTAGTGCGTAGGAACATCACTTTATATTGCCTCCTGTGATAAAGAACTTTATTATGCAGTCTGTCGCTTTTATGTCTTCCTCATCACAGGTTCGTACAAAGCTTATTTTCCATACACTAATAGATCATACATATTAGGGAGCAATTTTTATTGCTTGCACCGATGACAACTTACTTGAGGGATCTTATTCAATCCATAGGTAGGTATGGTGGACTCTCATGGCAAAACTAGGTTGAAGGTTTATGGATGCAATACTGTCAATGCTCATATTGATTGTGAGAAGCAAACTGTCACTGTTGGTTTTGAAGGTGTGTCACATGAGTTCAATTTCTCCAAGTTTGGTAGACAACCTCATGAAAAGGAGTTGCCTAGTAAGGATGAAACTATTGCCTTAGCTTCTATTGATGTGCCTCCTACTGATCCCTTAGAGCGGTACTTGCTTGAGCATGAAAATGATATGCATATGGATGAAATGGATGAGATAGATAGAGTTGTCTTAGAACAATATCCTATCCTTAAGAATAATCTACCTGTTGAACTGCTTGGGGATCCACCCCCGCCAAAGGGTGATCCTGTGTCCAAGCTTAAATAGTTGCATGATACTCTTAAGTATGCCTATCTTGATGAAAAAGAGATATATCCTGTCATAATTAGTGATAGCCTCTGAGAGCATGAAGAAAAGAAATTACTAAAAACTCTGAGGAAGCACCATGCCGCTATTGGATATACTCTTGATGATCTTAAGGGCATTAGTCCCACTCTATGCCAGCACAAGATTAAAACTGATCCTGATTCCAAACCAGTTGCTGATCATCAAAGGAGATTAAATCCTAAGATGAAAGAAGTAGTAAGAAAAGAAATACTAAAGCTCCTGGAGGAAGGTATTATTTATCCTGTTGCTCATAGCGATTGGGTGAGTCTGGTGCATTGTGTCCCTAAGAAGGGAGGCATTACCGTTGTCCCTAATGATAAGGATGAATTGATCCCGCACAAGATTATTACTGGCTATAGGATGGTGATCGATTTTAGGAAATTGAATAAAGCCACTAGGAAAGATCATTACCCTTTGCCTTTTATTGACCAAATGCTAGAAAGACTGTCTAAACACACACACTTCTGCTTTCTAGACGGTTATTCTGGTTTCTCCCAAATACCGGTTGCACAATCTGATCAGGAGAAAACCACTTGCACCTGCCCTTTCGGTACCTTCGCTTATAGACGTATGCCTTTTGGCTTATGTAATACACCTGCCACCTTTCAAAGATGTATGATGGTTATATTCTCTGACTTTTGTGAAAAGATTGTTGAGGTTTTCATGGATGACTTCTCCGTTTACGGGTCTTCTTTTGATGATTGCCTCAGCAACCTTGATCGAGTTTTGCAGAGATGTAAAGACACCAATCTTGTCTTGAATTGGGAGAAGTGCCACTTTATGGTTAATGAAGGCATCATCTTAGGACATAAAATTTCTGAAAGAGGTATTGAAGTCGATAAGGCTAAGGTTGATGCAATAGAGAAAATGCCATACCCCACAGATATCAAAGGTATAAGAAGTTTCCTTGGTCATGCTAGTTTCTATAGAAGGTTCATTAAAGACTTCTCTAAGATTTCTAGGCCTCTTACCAATCTCTTGCAAAAGGATATTTCTTTTGTTTTTTACAATGATTGTGAGGAAGCCTTCGAAATACTTAAGAGGGCTTTGATAACTGCACCTATTGTTCAACCACCTGATTGGAACTTAGCTTTTGAAATCATGTGTGATGTTAGTGATTATGTTGTTGGTGATTTCCTAGGGCAAATAGTTGATAAGAAGTTGAATGTTATTCACTACGCTAGTAAAAATCTAGACAGTGCCCAAAGAAACTATGCTACTACGGAAAAGGAATTTTTAGCAGTCGTGTTTGCATGTGAAAAGTTCAGGTCTTACATAGTTGAATCCAAAGTCACTATTCACACTGATCATGCTGCTATTAAGTACCTCATGGAGAAGAAGGACGCTAAACATAGACTTATCAGATGGGTTCTCTTGCTACAAGAATTTGATTTGCACGTTGTCGATAGGAAGGGTGCTGATAACCCAGTAGCAGATAACTTGTCTAGGTTGGAGAATGTTCTTGATGACCCACAACCTATTGATGATAGCTTTCCCGATGAGCAATTGAATGTCATCAATGCTTCACGTAGTACACCGTGGTATGCTGATTATGCAAACTATATCGTTGCCAAATATATACCACCTAGATTCACATATCAGCAAAAGAAGAAATTCTTCTTTGACTTGAGACATTACTTTTGGGATGATCCTCACCTTTATAAGGAAGGAGTAGATGGTGTTATTAGACGTTGTGTACCTGAACATGAACAGGGACAGATCCTACAGAAGTGTCACTCCGAGGCCTATGGAGGACACCATGCGGGAGATAGAGCTACACACAAGGTATTGCAATCAGGTTTCTATTGGCCCACTCTCTTCAAGGATGCTTTTAAGTTTGTCTTGTCTTGTGACGAATGTCAAAGAATAGGTAATATTAGTAAACGTCAGGAAATGCCTATGAACTATTCACTTGTCACTTAACCATTTGATGTTTGGGGCTTTGATTATATGGGACCTTTTCCAAAATCCAACGGGTATACTCATATCCTAGTTGCTGTTGATTATGTCACTAAGTGGGTAGAAGCTATCCCCACTAGTAGTGCTGATCACAACACCTCTATCACGATGCTTAAGGAAGTTATCTTCCCTAGGTTTGGAGTCCCTAGATATCTAATGACCGACGGTGGTTCACATTTCATTCATGGTGCTTTCCGTAAAACGCTTGCTAAGTACGATGTCAACCATAGAATTGCATCTCCCTATCACCCTCAGTCCAGTGGTCAAGTAGAGCTAAGCAATAGAGAGTTTAAACTGATTCTGCAAAAGACTGTCAACAGGTCTAGAAAGAATTGGTCTAAGAAGCTCGATGATGCTAAAATTGCCTATAAGAATCCCATGGGCATGTCTCCGTACAAAATGGTGTACGGTAAAGCATGTCATTTACCTCTTGAGCTAGAGCATAAAGCTTATTGGGCAATCAAAGAGCTCAACTTTGATTTCAAACTTGCTGGTGAGAAGAGGTTATTTGAGATTACCTCGCTTGATGAATGGAGAACTCAGGCATATGAAAATGCCAAGTTATTCAAAGAAAAGGTTAAGAGGTGGCATGATAAGAGGATACAAAAGCGTGAGTTCAATGTAGGTGATTATGTCTTGCTATACAATTCTCGTTTAAGATATTTTGCAGGCAAGCTTCTCTCTAAATGGGAAGGTCCCTATATTGTTGAGGAAGTATATCGTTCCGGTGCTATCAAGATCAACAACACGGAAGGTAATTGTTCGAGAGTGGTAAACGGGCAGAGAATCAAACATTATATCTCAGGTACTCCCATAAATGTTGAGAGCAACATTATCAATACCATAACTCCACAAGAGTACATAAGGAATATTTATCAGCCTGTTTCAGACTCCGAAAACGAGGAGGTATGTGATTCGGTAAGTAAACCAACTCCAAAACTTTTCCCGTAGCAATTTTCCTCCATTTTGGAATATTTGAAAAAATAGAAAAATTTAAAGCAGTCCGGAAAGTGCCCGAGGAGTCAACAAGCCTCCTCCCCGGCCAGAGGGGTAGGCCGGGCCTAGGAGGCTTGTTGACTCCTCGGGCACTTTCCGGACTGCTTTAAATTTTTCTATTTTTTCAAATATTCCAAAATGGAGGATAAATAATACCTTCCTCCAGGAGCTTTAGTATTTCTTTTCTTACTACTTCTTTCATCTTAGGATTTAATCTCCTTTGATGATCAGCAACTGGTTTGGAATCAGGATCAGTTTTAATCTTGTGCTGGCATAGAGTGGGACTAATGCCCTTAAGATCATCAAGAGTATATCCAATAGCAGCATGGTGCTTCCTCAGAGTTTTTAGTAATTTCTTTTCTTCATGCTCTCAGAGGCTATCACTAATTATGACAGGATATATCTCTTTTTCATCAAGATAGGCATACTTAAGAGTATCATGCAACTATTTAAGCTCGGACACATGATCACCCTTTGGCGGGGGTGGATCCCCAAGCAGTTCAACAGGTAGATTATTCTTAAGGATAGGATATTGTTCTAAGACAACTCTATCTATCTCATCCATTTCATCCATATGCATATCATTTTCATGCTCAAGCAAGTACCGCTCTAAGGGATCAGTAGGAGGCACATCAATAGAAGCTAAGGCAATAGTTTCATCCTTACTAGGCAACTCCTTTTCATGAGGTTGTCTACCAAACTTGGAGAAATTGAACTCATGTGACACACCTTCAAAACCAACAGTGACAGTTTGCTTCTCACAATAAATATGAGCATTGACAATATTGAGAAAAGGTCTACCAAATATGATGGGACAAAAGCTATGTTGGGTGGTAGCAAGAACGAGGAAATCAGCAGGATACTTCGTTTTACCACACAAGACTTCAACATCCCTAACAATTCCCACAGGGTAGATAATATCTCTATTGGCAAGCTAAATAGTGACATCAATAGTGTTGGGGATGTAACCTGTGGATGACCCGCCCTAGTTGGGCCGGGTTATCCATTGGGCGATTCATCTAAGTGTTTAGTTGGGCCTCGTTTTGGCCGAATCAAGGTCGCACAACGAGTATGGCTCTTGGCGGGTCTCCAAGTTTTGGAAGATGGCGATTTAAAGACCGCAATGGTCACGAGTTGTAGAAAGGAAGGAATCCTTGTAAACCCTAGGGAATCGACCTGTATATAAAGGCGAGGTCCTGGGGGACAGAGGACGGGTTAGAAATCATCGAGTGCTAGGTTTAGGCGAGTTACGCCTTCCTTGTAATCGAATCCATATCAATACACACCAAAGCAGGACGTAGGCTATTACCTCCTCTTGAGGGGCCGAACCTGGGTAAATCGCCGTGTCTCTCCCGCTTAACCCCTTTGAGTCGCCACCAAGGTGCGATGGCTCCAGTACTAAGTCCTTTCACGAGGACATCTGTCGTGAAAAAACCACGACAGTTGGCGCCCACCGTGGGGCCTGCGCACGGTGGAGTTGAGTTCTCAAAGGGAGCCCTACCAGGGTTTGGGAGTTACGCGACGGCGCTCATGACTCGGAGCCGCCGCGGGATAACCTACATCGACAACCAGCAATGGGGACCTGAAGCGAATTCAATCGAGTCTGGCTACAGGGTCCCCTTCGGCAAGATCAACATCTTCATCGGCATGATCGGATCATCCGTTCCTGAGCCAGACATCTCCACCGACATCGTCGAGCCGGCCAGGTACGTCCGCCTAGTCATAACACAAAAGTTAACTCGCCTGGTCTTTGTGGGATTCACACAGGGATCGGAGGAGCCAGAACACTTGGCGACTCAGGAAATTACCCCGGTCAACTCTGACGATGAGTCATCCATGGGCGACTCAGATTCCATCCGGTCTCTTCATGGGGATGGTCTCGGAGGCTTGTCGCTGGCCATGGATCCGGAAGTCCTTGACCGAACCCGCCGCTAGATCGCCATCTACATGGCGGGGGCGACTCAACCCACACAAAACCTTACTGGAGGCGATGGGACCGGCGAGACGTCCAGAAGTCCAGCCGCGGTCCTGGTGGATTTAGCGGCGGAAATCACAAGACTAATGGCGACTCCCCTCACGCCACAGAACCAAGAGGAGATAAACGCAGAATTAGCAAAGCTCAGAGAGGCGGTGGCGAAGGCTCACCGGGACGCTGAGACGGAGTCCGCCAGGATCGAGACTCGACAAGCCCAAATTGCGGCCGAAAGGATGCGCTTAAACACTAACAACTGGCGGCTCGAGAGACAACAACGCGCGTCCGACGCCGTCCATCAGCGGAGGCACCAGGGTCGCCTGCCCCATGACCTCAATCCGACCCGCCTGTTCGACACGCCACGAACACCCGGGATGGGAGCCGCCCCAGCAGGAGGACCGAGCCGCCCACCTAACCCGCCGGCTCAGCCGACTGAGGGTCAAATTCCTCGTTTCCGGATGCCTCAAGGCCACTTCTCCAACCCGGTGGATAACGTGCTTGCCGCAACCCGCCAGCTGGAGTCTCTTCCGATTCATGGCAACACCCCAGCTGAGATAGAAGCAAGGAATGCCATCGAGATGTTGAAGACGGCGGTGGTTCAAAACGCCCAGTTCTCGCATAGCCTCGAGAGGTTACACTCCATCCCTCAGGCAAGCTATACCAAAAGCAGGCCGGAGGACCAGCCTGCTGTAAACAGTGGGCCGCGACACTTCCCGCAGGACAACCCGCCCGAACGGAACCCGCCGGGCCGGGATCTCCCGAACGTCCAAGACGCCCCGGCCCCCCTCGGGGGCGGAGGGCGAATCGGGGTACCGTGCTTGTCCCCGGCCCTTCGGAACGAAAGGATGCCCAAGGATTTTAAGGGACCAAGGAAAGTGCCTAATTATACACCGGACCTCGAACCAACGTCATGGATCGAGGGTTATGAGATTGCCATGGACATGCTCGACGTAAACGAGGCGGTTTGCGCTAGGTACTTCACGATGATGCTCGAGGGGTCGGCACGCACTTGGTTGAAAAACTTGCCTCCCAATTCCATCCAGTCCTGGGCCGAGTTAAAAGAGCGTTTCATCAAAAACTTCCCGGGAACCTGCAAACGTCCGATGACGATTGTCGATCTACAACACTGTGTTCAGCGCCCGGATGAGTCGGCCCACCATTGGTCACGGCGGGTTGCAGAAATTATTCATTCGTCAGATGGTATTACGGTGGCTCAGGCTGTGCTTATCCTCGAGCATAATTGTCATTACGAGCCCTTGGTGCAGAAATTGGGGCGACTCAAACGGAAGGTCCAAGACATGGGCGAGCTGATTGACACCCTCACCAGATACGCCGAGGCCGATGATACTAAGGATCCCGGCGAGGATGGCAAGGTTAACTCGCCCAAAAAGGGCGAGTCATCCAAAAATCATGCACGTTTCCAGGGGCGCAACCGTCACAATCAGGGGACCAATGGCAAGCGTAGACCGCAGGAGGAGCCCTCGGACTTGGTCGCTAACACCAATGCTAACGACGGCAAAAAGAAGAATCGAGGTTTCAGCGGGAAAAGGCCGCGTAACTATGAGGAGCTACTCAAGGGCCCCTGCCCGCACCACGCCACGGCTGACGGCCCGGCGAGTCATTCTTGGGAAAACTGTTTCGTGATGCGAGAGTTTCGGGCAGAGGCAATCAAGAAGAGTCAAAACAAAGATCCAGACCGGCGCCAGGAGCAGCTCGCCGCATCTAATCAAAGACAGAACCCTTTCGGCGGCTTTCCTGAACAGGGGGCTCAGGGAGGCCCGCAGCCAGGCGGCGCCCAGTACCCGGTGCACCACCAGCGGCGGTACAACCCGCCGGGTGCCTTCCAACAGCCGCCTCCACAGGGGGCTCCGCAGGACCAGGACAATAATGGGGGCTTCCGCAGCAACCGCAAACAACTAAGTAATGGGCAGTACCACGTTTTCACTACTAATGCTTGCAGGCGTGATAAAAAGGTAAGTCACCGGGTGTAAAGTGTATCTGAGCCGGCGATTCCTAGATATCTCCATTGGTCTGAGCAGACCATAACGTGGAGCAGGGAGGATCACCCGCCAAGAGTAGATAACCCGGGCGATCTGGCGTTGGTCGTGGCTCCCCAAGTGGGGGGTTACACCCTGTCAAAGGTATTAATGGATGGTGGCAGCAGCATCAATATCCTATACTTCGACACCTTCCAGATGATGAATCTATTGGAGAAGGACTTGATGCCTTCAACCACGGTTTTCCATGGAATTGTCCCGGGCAAGTCGGCTTATCCCATAGGCCGGGTCAGGCTCACAGTGGCGTTTGGAACTGCGCAGAATTACAGGTCGGAGTCTCTAATCTTTGAGGTGGTCAAGCTGAAAAGCCCCTACCATGCACTGTTCGGGCGACCGGCTTACGCCCGCTTCATGGCCCGCCCGTGCTATGTCTACCTCAAGCTTAAAATGCCTGGTCCCAAAGGACCCATCACAGTTGATGGAGATAGAAGGATCGCAAAAGAATGTGAAGAAGGGGACGCGGCTTATGCGGAAGTCGCCTGTGCGGCGGAAGAGCTCAAACACCATCGGGCCAATGTTGACCCGGCGGACATGTCACCACTCAAGAAGCCAACTACGGATTCTGAGTCGCCCCTCAAGTTCAAACCAATGGATGACACTAAGACAATCGATTTTGTGCCTGGCGATTCATCCAAGCAGTTCACCACTGGGACGGGTCTGGACCCCAAATAGGAAAGTGCGCTCATCGAATTCATCCGTGAGAATCGGGACATCTTCGCATGGAAACCTTCTGGCATGCCTGGTGTACCGAGAGAATTCGCTGAGGACCATCTTAACGTTGACCCAAAATGCAAACCTGTCCAGCAATACCTTCGCAGATTCAACGAGGAACGACGCAAGGCGATCGGAGAAGAAGTCGCCCGTCTTTTAGCCGCCGGGTTCATCGTGGGAGTTTTTCACCCCAAATGGCCGGCTAACCCGGTGTTGGTACTCAAGAAGAATGGTACTTTCCGTATGTGTATTGATTATACAGATCTCAACAGAGCTTGTCCCAAAGATCCCTTCGCTCTTCCCCGCATCGACCAAATCATTGACTCGGTGGCGGGATGCGAACGATTGTGTTTTCTGGATGCCTATTCAGGATATCACCAGATCAAGATGGCCGTAGAAGATCAGGAGAAGACGACCTTCATAACCCCTTTCGGGGCCTTTTGTTATGTGTCCATGCCTTTCGGACTCAAAAGCGCGGGGGCGACTTATCAGCGCTGCATCCAGAACTGTCTTCGTAACCAAATTGGTCGCAACGTCCATGCCTATGTCGACGATATTGTAATCAAGACCCGCCAGGGGGAGACACTATTGGAAGACCTTAAGGAGACTTTGGATAATCTAGGGGTATATCAGATGAAGCTAAATCCTACCAAGTGTGTTTTTGGTGTACCTGCAGGAAAATTGCTGGGTTTCTTGGTATCGGAGCGCGGCATCGAAGCTAACCCGGACAAGATCGAAGCGGTTACCTCTCTCGGAAAGCTGGCGAATGTTAATCAAGTTCAATGACTGGCGGGTCGCATTGCGGCTTTAAGTCGTTTTGTGAGTCTCCTAGGGGAAAAGGCGATTCCTCTCTATCAATTATTGAGGAAGTCCGATCGATTCGTGTGGACAAATGAGGCAGACGAGGCGCTCGAGGCCCTGAAACGCCAATTGGTTAACCCGCCGGTCCTGGCAGCCCCAACTGAAAAGGAGCCTATGCTTTTGTATATCGCGGCAAATTCCAAGGCAGTAAGTATGGCAGTGGTCGTTGAAAGAAAGGAAGAAGGGAAGGAATACCCAGTGCAACACCGAGTATATTTTATCAGCGAGGTGTTAACTCTTTCCAAGCAACGATACCCGCATTGGCAAAAGCTGGTATATGGGGTGTTTATGGCGAGTCGAAAACTTAAGCATTATTTCCAGGAGCACTTGATCACAGTGGTTAGTTCTGCTCCCCTTGGTGACATCATCCAGAATCGGGAGGCAACAGGGTGAATCGCCAAGTGGGCGATAGAGCTTGGGTCTCATCATATACAATATACTCCTCGCACGGCTATCAAGTCCCAGGCATTAGTTGATTTCGTGAACGACTGGACAGAGCTGCAGGCTCCGGAAGACCGGCCTGACCTTACCTACTGGACTATTTACTTTGATGGATCTAGGCAGCTGGAAGGCTCGGGGGCTGGTGTGGTGTTAGTATCCCCTCAAGGAGATAAGTTCTGTTACGTCCTCCGGCTCATGTTTCCCTGCACTAATAATGCGGCGGAATATGAAGCTTTGCTTCATGGCTTGCGACTCGCAAAAGAGATGAACCTAACACGAGTCAAGTGTTTTGGTGACTCCGATTTGGTGGCGCAGCAAGTCTCGGGTACCTGGGACTCTCGGGATCCCATGATGTCGGCTTACAGACGAGCTGTGTCTGATGTGGCGGGTCATTTTCATGGCTATCAGGTGAACCATATTGACCGTCGCCTCAACGAGGCAGCTGATGCCCTCTCGCGACTCGGCTCCCAGAGAAAACCGGTTCCCCCTAATGTTTTTCTGGATGTCTTGCATAAACCATCCGTGGTTTTACCCTCAGAGGAGGAATTGGCGATATCAGATCCCGAGTCTCAGCTCGTGGCGGCTCTCCGTGTCACTCTGGATTGGGTTCTCCCTTATCTGGCTTATCTCACTCGCGGCGAGTTACCCGCCGATGAAGTTTTGGCTCGCCAGATCGTTCGGCGCAGCAAATCCATGGTCATCATTGATGGCGAGTTATATCAACGGAGCGCTTCTGGGGTTTTTCAGCGATGTGTTTCCCCCGAAGAAGGATGCGCAATCCTAAATGACATTCATACCGGAGACTGTGGACATCACGTCGGGTCACGTTCTTTGGTATCAAAGGCTTTTCGTCATGGTTTCTTTTGGCTGACGGCTCATGCAGATGCAGAAGACATAGTTCGTCGGTGCGAGGGGTGCCAACGTTATGGGAGGCAGGCTCATGTGTCGGCTCAAGAATTAAGAATGATTCCCATTACTTGGCCTTTTGCAGTTTGGGGGCTGGACATGGTTGGTCCCTTTAAAATGTCCTCCAACAAGAAGACCCACCTATTGGTGGTAGTTGATAAATTCACCAAGTGGGTTGAGGCGGAACCTGTTGGAGCTTGCGATGCGGAGACAGCGGTCAAATTTTTGAAGAAGCTGATTTTCCGGTTTGGATATCCGCACAGTATTATCACTGATAATGGTACTAACTTGTCCCAAGGGGCGATGCAGGATTTTTGTCGTCGAGAACATATCCGACTTGATATTTCTGCAGTCGCTCACCCGCAATCCAATGGGCAAGCAGAGCGGGCGAATCAGGAGGTCTTGCGAGGGATCAAGCCCCGACTCATGGTTCCCCTGGAAAGGACTCCAGGGTGTTGGGTTGAAGAGTTACCTTCGGTACTGTGGAGTATTCGGACTACCCCAAACCGGTCCACGGGATTCACCCCTTTCTTTTTGGTCTATGGAGCAGAGGCTGTTCTCCCTACTGACATAAGGCATGACTCTCTTAGAGTCGCCGCATATGTGGAGCAAGATAATGAGCTGGCACGTCAAGATTCTTTGGATGCCTTGGAGGAGGCGCGCGACCTGGCTACGGCCCGTTCGGCTATCTATCAGCAAGATCTGCGGCGTTATCATAGTCGCCGGGTTAAGAGTCGGACCTTTCAGGAAGGCGACTTAGTGCTTCGTCTAATACAAGATCGAGCAGGCATGCACAACTTGTCACCCCCTTGGGAGGGGCCGTTCGTCGTCAGCAAGAACCTCCACAATGGCTCTTATTATTTGATGGATCTTTGGCCTAATCGACCGACCACGGAGGCTGAGTCAACTCGCCCTGGAATATTGCCCATTTGCGGCCATACTACACTTGAGTTCTTAAGCTCTACACTTTGTAAGTTTTTCAGTTTCATTATGAAGTAATAAAATACTCCCCGACTTGGGGGATTCTTCATTAAAAAGCAAATTGTGTCATCCTGTTGCGACCGTATGAGCCGACAAAACCTGCATTTAGGGTGGGTGCACGAGCTCTCTGACTTGCCTCCCCCTGTCGCGACCTTATGAGCCGACGAAACCTGCATTTAGGGTGGGTGCACGAGCTTTCTGACTCGCCTCCCCCTGTCGCGACCTTATGAGCCGACGAAACCTGCATTTAGGGTGGGTGCATGAGCTTTCTGACTCGCCTCCCCCTGTCGCGACCTTATGAGCCGACGAAACCTGCATTTTGGGTGGGTGCACGAGCTTTCTGACTCGCCTCCCCCTGTCGCGACCTTATGAGCCAACGAAAACCTGCATTTAGGGTGGGTGCACGAGCTTTCTGACTCGCCTCCCCCTGTCGCGACCTTATGAGCCGACGAAAACCTGCATTTAGGGTGGGTGCACGAGCTTTCTGACTCGCCTCCCCCTGTCGCGACCTTATGAGCCGACGAAACCTGCATTTAGGGTGGGTGCATGAGCTTTCTGACTCGCCTCCCCCTGTCGCGATCTTATGAGCCGACGAAACCTGCATTTAGGGTGGGTGCACGAGCTTTCTGACTCGCCTCCCCCTGTCGCGACCTTATGAGCCGACGAAAACCTGCATTTAGGGTGGGTGCACGAGCTTTCTGACTCGCATCCCCCTGTCGCGACCTTATGAGCCGACGAAAACCTGCATTTAGGGTGGGTGCACGAGCTTTCTGACTCGCCTCCCCCTGTCGCGACCTTATGAGCGGACGAAACCTGCATTTAGGGTGGGTGCACAAGCTTTTTGACTCGCCTCCCCGTGTCGCGACTTTATGAGCCGGCAAAATTACTGTTGCTATTTTTCGTCGTGATATAGCCCTGGAGGTTTTAAGCCTTTTTCTTTCTGATGCTTGTTGAAAATATCTATGGTTTGTTTGTTTTCACATATGCTATTCTCAAAGGCTTAAGACGGGAGGGTGATAAGAATTGTTTCATCCATGGCAAATTAAGCGTTGTAGAAGACTCTTATAAAGGCGGGTCGAATATTTCAAATCGCCTTAAGGGCGATATAAAGGTTCTTGCAAAAGATATCATCAAAAACAGTACTGACTTACGGAAAAAGGACCTATTACATGGCTCTCAGGCCAAATTCAATAAAGTTTACTTTGCTGGCGCCTCGGGATCATCCTGATGTGAGCTCTGGCCGACTTCGATTTGCAAGTCGCCCGATACCCAATTGCACTTGGCCAAAGCAGCAAAGTCATCTTCATCAGTCAGAATTGATGCCAAGTCTGCTTCCAAATCGAAAGGATTCTTGGGTCGCCGAGGAGTTAGGCTGGTCGTCACAAAGGTTGGCGGGCTGACTTTCTTGTTTCTGCTATCATAAGCCGCCTGGTATTTTGTTAAGTCAAGGCTTGCGGCAAGTTGAGTTGCAGCCAGCCGAGAGTCCTTGACGACTCGCTGATAGTCCTCTTCAACAAATTCCGACCCATCGTCCTTGAGCTGAGGAAAACCTGCGGCTACCTCTTCTAAGTTGATTTCTGGAGCATACGCCAAACATCGACTCAGGGCAGTCAGAACACCTTTTCGGGCGGCTGACCGAGTTAGCTCGCCAATCTGAGGAGGAAGTGTGGACAAACAACCAAGCACCTTCTTGATGGAAGTGATAGGCTCTTTGGCACCCATCACGGCTTTAACTGACAAGACACTGCCTGTGTACAATTGCTCTGTCAGCGTGTAAATCGCCTTCAGCATCAACACACAGTCTTCTTGAAGGTTGGCGGCTCTCGGACCTGAATCATGATGATTAGCGGCTTATCATAAGTGTTATTTAAAAAAAAAGGAGAGGACGAGATCAAAGGTTTAAGTAAAGCTTACCAAAGACGGCTTGTGTCATGTTGGAGATGTGACACTTTAAGCCAGACAACTCCTGTTGCACAGTGGCCAGCCTAGCTTCAACTTTCTCTGCTCTCTTCAAGGCGGCATTTTGGTCAGCCTGAGCTTTTTTCAACTCGGCCTTGAGTTTTACCAGTTCGGCCAAGGCCAATTGACATTTTTCCTCCGACTTAGCTCGGGCGTCTTGTTGTCCAGCTAAGTTTTTCCTTAAATCGCCCAGCGCCGATTCGGTCTGAGCAAGGTTTTCCTATTGAAAGTTTAAAATAAGGGCAAGTCTCAAAACTACTGCAAAGCAATATCCCTGACACTTGGGGGCTAATGTATAATTTTTTCAGATGAAATTATACAAAAATCAAGACCCGGCTCATCCTTTTACTGATGACCCGGCCCTTGGGGGTTACTGGTCGCGAAGTTTTTTCTAAATTTTTCAAGACCCGACTCATCTTTTACTGATGACCCGACCCTTGGGGGTAACTGGTCGCGAAGTTTTTTCTAAATTTTCAAGACCCGACTCATCTTTTTACTGATGACCCGACCCTTGGGGGTTAATGGGAATAATATAAGTATAACAAAGTTTACCTCATGTTTGTTGTTTAACATCTTCAGCAGGTTTTTCTCCATCTCATAGCTCGCTTCCAGGCGACTTACAAAGCGAGAGCAGAGTTCCTTAAACTCCAAATTTGCCCTTACCCTTGGTTTTCTTTGAGAGCCCAGACTCGGTAATGGCTTGAGAGGAGGATGCTACATGTTTGGACAAAACTGTCGCCGCCGGCTTAGAAAAGCCAGAACCAGTAATAACCACGGCATCTGGGTCTTCTGTTGTCGTCAATGGGCTCGGCGGCTTAGGGGCATCCATTGTTTCCTTCGGCGACTCAGGAAGATCCACTTGAGTCGTAGGCTCAGTCTGATCCGGATTGTCTTGAGTCGGAGTTGATTCTGTCGTGGGTTCTGAAGTTGCATCAGGAGTTGATCCACTGGTTTTCCTCTTCTTGGCTTGTGCCCTGAAAAAAGGGAATAAGCATGTTAAGGAATTGAAAAGCTCGTTATTCTCAAAAGTCAAGGCAAGGTTATCAAAAGACTTACCCCGGAACTCGAATCATTGGTGGAAGTGTCGACATCACGGAGTCGCCGGAAGTGGGAGGAGAGTTCTGCAAGAATTATATGTCAATAATACAGGCGGGTTACAAGCGTGATCCAAAGAGACATGAAGAATGGTTACTCAGAAGAATACCTCGCTTGATTTTCTTTTGTTCGTTGCTGGTAAGCCAGATACCAGATCGCCGGAGTGACTTCGTGTTTTCCGGTTTGAGGCATGCTGTGCTTTCTTCAGTAGGAAATTTGGGTCCAAATACGCATTTGGATGTGAGAAGGGAACTTTCCCACAAATTTGCCTGGCCGGCTTAGGTGGAGAAGGAGATGAATCGGAGGAAACAGAAATTACCTCAACAGAGTCCTCCTGGCTTTCGTTATCTTCATTCTATTTCAAGGAAAGGGAGAGATATAAATACAAAGGCTAAACAGTAATAGGTGGCGAGTGAAAGAGGACGAATTTTTACCTCCGAAAGTGCATCGCCGACTTGAGATTCGTCAACTTCGGATGGTTCAGCTGCAGCAAATTTTCCCTTACCCTTGGTTTTCTTTGAGGGCGTCTTGACACTTTTCATGGCTTGCTTTTTGGGCTTCCTGGACCAGAACTTATCGCCTTTCTCGAAAGGCATATGTTACGAAACCACAATACAAATGAAGCATAAAGAATAAAAACCAAAGGCGGGTTAGGTTTGTTTACCTTGGGCACCGAGTTAATTCTGCAGAAAGGAAGAATATTGGGATGAATTCCGATTCCTCCTCCTCGGTAAGCTTGTCTGGAAGCTTGAAGTTGGTCGGAAGGTGAGTTGGCCTGTAACCCAGAAGCTTGTTCTCGCCAGCAGGAGACGTCTCTTGACAGTAAAACCAAGACTCACCCCAGCCTTTGGGATGGCTAGGCATGGCGAGTGAGGGGAATGGGCTATCCCTGCGGCGCTGGACATTGACGCCACCAAGCTCCAAGCTGGGGCCGTTGTGGAATTCCGTTTGGCGATTCAGATGAAAAAAATGCCAGAATAAAGGGACAGAAGGCTCGATTCGCAGATAAGCCTCACAGAGAACTTGGAATTGGCACAAATTACTTATGGAATTGGGTCCCAGATCCTGGAGATGGACGTTCATGAAAGTCAAGGCGTCCCTAAGAAACTTTGATCCGGGCGGCTTAAAACCTCGCTCTAGGTGTTCAACAAAAACGATTATTTCCCCTTCTTTGGGGTTAGGGAGATCTTCTCCGAACCCGGTGCGCCAGCCAATGACATCCTGAGGATCCAAACTGCCCGTTTTCACATAATCGGCTAATATGGAGTCATCAACCTTGGTAGGAAGCCAGTCACTCTTGAAGACGGCGCCCATGCTACAAATAAGTAAAGTATGATATTACATGCCTTGAACACCTATTGTATGGGATGAAATCAGTTCATTTAACCCGCCAAGTATTTTGAGTAAGGAAGGGTTTGATCCGCCAGATCAAAGGGCCGAGTTGGGTCACTATGGCGACTTACGGAAGTGTGGCTGTTCCCAAGGGCTACGTTCTGAAGATGGTAAAGGCGTTTCACTCGAAGTACCAGGAGATGAAGACTATAAACAACTTTCTGCAAACAGTAAATAAGGAATGGATCTACCAGACAGATAAGAAAACCTAGAGAAAATGATTGGTCGCAACAGTTTATTATCAGACAACGCCCTTCGCTTGGTGAAAACATTATTTTAAAAGATTCGCGAGTACAGGCGGATACGTAAAAGTATCCGGAACATTAGTTATCCTACCAACACTCGTGCTAATCGATTCAGAGTAGGTAGCGTCTATGTGCAAGGAGCTTCAAGAACACGGTAATGGCGGGAGTTCAGGCGGAGAGTGAATCTACTCCTAAAAATAGGTGGAGGCCTAACCTGTTGCTGTCGAGGAAGGAGAGCCGACGGTGATGGGGTTACTGGAGAAGCACGGGCGTCCCGTCGGGCGAAGAGGTTTCCGGCGGCGGTGAAGTTCGTGGTGAATGCCGAGGTGACCGACGGAGATGCAGTCGACGATGACGATGGCAGATGTGTTGGTTGCGGCGCGAGAATGGACGACGGCGAAAACCCACAGGCGGCACCGAAGTTCCTCGCGTGAAGGCCGAAAGCACGGTCGGTGGCGGATTCCTCGGAGCGATGAGTTTTTCTCGCTGTGCTGGTGGGGAGGAAGGTGACAGGACTGGTAGGTGGGAAGCGCCAGTTCTGTCCCCCCCTCGGCCTATTTATCAAGGCAGGTGCTAGAATCGAGGCGCTATGAGCGGGAACCGCGGGGGGATAAAAGATTCGCTATAAATGTGCGCCGAAAATTTCGGGATAACAATGCGCTAAAGATCCGTTGGAGTTGTGGTGGTCTTCCCGAAAAAAGAGGACTAAGAAAAGGCTGGTTAGTAATGATCTGGCGACTTAAGGGATTGTCAGTGCCCAAAGGCGATGGCGGGTGTGCAATTTTTTGACAGATGAAGAAAAATAGGGAATGAATCGCCTTCAATGGAGCAGAGGTATTGGCGTGAAGAAGAAAGGTTCAAGTCAATTTGGGGCCTAATGTTGGGGATGTAACCTGTGGATGACCCGCCCTAGTTGGGCCGGGTTATCCATTGGGCGATTCATCTAAGTGTTTAGTTGGGCCTCGTTTTGGCCGAATCAAGGTCGCACGACGAGTATGGCTCTTGGCGGGTCTCCCAGTTTTGGAAGATGGCGATTTAAAGACCGCAATGGTCACGAGTTGTAGAAAGGAAGGAATCCTTGTAAACCCTAGGGAATCGACCTATATATAAAGGCGAGGTCCTCGGGGACAGAGGACGGGTTAGAAATCATCGAGTGCTAGGTTTAGGCGAGTTACGCCTTCCTTGTAATCGAATCCATATCAATACACACCAAAGCAGGACGTAGGCTATTACCTCCTCTCGAGGGGCCGAACCTGGGTAAATCGCCGTGTCTCTCCTGCTTAACCCCTTTGAGTCGCCACCAAGGTGTGATGGCTCCAGTACTAAGTCCTTTCACGAGGACATCTGCCGTGAAAAAACCATGACAAATAGGCTCTATCTCAATAGGTGCAATCTCATCTTTGATTTCATCATATAAGGATTGAGGTATTGCACTAACACTAGCACCCACGTCACATAAACCATGATAGCAATGATCTCCTATCTTAACAGAAACAACAGCGTGCCAACAAAAGGCCTATGTTTGTCTCTAGCGTGAGGTTTAGCAATTCTAACAACATCTTCACAGAAGTGAATATTATGTCTCTCAATATCACCGGACAAAAGATCTTTGATAATAGCAATGCTAGGTTCAACTCTAATTTGCTCAGGGGGTGTAGGTGTTCTAATGTAGCCTCTACGTATCACAGTTGAAGCTTTAGAATGATCCTTTATCCTAACAGGGAAAGGTGGTTTCTCAATGTAAGCACTAGGAACAACAGGATCATTATAGGCAATGACTCTCTCTTCAACTGGATTGGGTTTAACTACATTGACTTCTAAAGGAGGATGATATTTAAACCACTTCTCTTTGGGGAGATCAACATGAGCAGCAAATGATTCACACAATGAAGCTAATATCTCAGAGTCAAGTCCATACTTAGCGCTAAAATCACAAAAAGTATTTGTTTCAACAAAGGATTTAACGCAATCAAACTGGAAATTCATACCTGACTCCTTACCTTCTTCAAGCTCCCAATCTTCAGAGTTGTGTTTAACTCTCTCCAATAAATTCCATTTGAATTCAATATCTCTCTTCATAAAAGAACCGGTACAAGAAGTATCAAGCATGGTGCGATCATCATGAGAAAGCCGAGCATAAAAGTTCTGAATGATAATTTCTCTCGAGAGCTCATGATTGGGGCATGAATATAACATTGATTTAAGCCTCCCCCAAGCTTGAGTGATGCTTTCTCTGTCACGAGGCCAAAGATTATAAATATAATTCCGATCACGATGTACTAAATGCATAGGATAAAACTTTTGATGAAATTCCAATTTCAACCGATTGTAGTCCCATGATCCAGTATCATCACATAGCCTATACCATGTCAATGCCTTATCCTTCAAAGATAAAGGAAAGACCTTCTTCTTGACCTCATCCTCGGGCAAACCTGCAAGCTTAAATAAACCACATACCTCATCTACATAGATTAGATGCAAGTCTGGATGTGATGTTCCATCTCGTGTAAAAGGATTAGCCAACAGTTTCTCAAGCATACGCGAAGGAAATTCAAAGAAAATATTTTCAGTAGGTGCAGCAGGTTGAGGAGCAACTCTTTGTGCTTCCATTCGAGGTGAAGATACCCCGAACAAGCCCCTCAAAGGATTAGTATCCATAGTACCAAGTGACAATGAATTTGAGCACACTATATGAATATTTCCTTACCAAGTTCCACTTACCAAAGGCGCTTCACTCCCCGGCAACGGCGCCAGAAAAGATTCTTGATGACCCACAAGTATAGGGGATCAATCATAGTCCTTTCAATAAGTAAGAGTGTCGAACCCAACGAGGAGAAGAAGTATCTCACAAGTGGTTTTCAACAAGGTAATATCTGCAAGCACTGAAATTATCGGTAACAAGTGATTGTATGGTGAGGTGATTCGTAGCAAGCAATAAGTAACAAAAGTAGCAACGGTGCAGCAAAGTGGCCCAATCCCTTTTGTAGCAAGGGACAAGCCTGTACAAAGTCTTATAGGAGGAAAAACGCTCACGAGGACACACGGGAATTTCTGTCATGCTAGTTTTCATCATGTTCATATGATTTGCGTTCGTTACTTTGATAGTTTGATATGTGGGTGGACCGGCACTTGGGTACTACCCTTACTTGTACAAGCATCCCACTTATGATTAACCCCTCTCGCAAGCATCCGCAAATACGAAAGAACAATTAAGACAAAGTCTAACCATATCATTAAACTAGTGGATCCAAATCAGCCCCTTACGAAGCAACGCATAAACTAGGGTTTAAGCTTCTGTCACTCTAGCAACCCATCATCTAATTACTACTTCCCAATGTCTTCCTCTAGGCCCAAATAATGGTGAAGTGTTGTGTAGTCGATGCTCACATAACACCACTAGAGGAAAAACAACATACAACACATCAAAATATCGAACGAATACCAAATTCACATGACTACTATTAGCATGACTTATCCCATGTCCTTAGGAACAAAAGTAACTACTCACAAAGCATAATCATGTTCATGACCAAAGAGGTAATGAGTAGCATCAAGGATCTGAACATAAACTCTTCCACCAAATAATCCAACTAGCATCAACTACAAGGAGTAATTAACACTACCAGCAACCTTACAAGTACCAATCGGAGTCGTGAGACGGAGATTGGTTACAAGTGGTGAACTAGGGTTTGGAGATGAGATGGTGCTGATGAAGATGTTGATGGTGACGAGTCCCCTCTGATGAGAGGAGTGTTGGTGATGATCATGGCGACGATTTCCCCCTCCGGGAGGGAAGTTTGCCCGGCAGGATCGTCCTGCCGGAGCTCTAGATTGGTTCTGCTCAAGTTCCGCCTTGTGGCGGCGGCGAATCCTCCGAAAAGATCCCTTTTGATTTTTTTTCCGGACAAAACCCTTCATATAGCAAAAGATGAGCACCGGAGGGGCAACAGGGGGCCCACAAGCCCCCCAGGCCCGGCCAGGGGGGTAGGCCGGGCCTGGCAGGCTTGTGGTCTCCAGGTGGCGCCCCTCTGGTACTTCTTTCGCCCAGTATTTTTTATATATTCCCAAAAAATTCCACGTTGATTTTCACGACTTTTAGAGTTGCGCAGAATAGGCATCTCAAACTTGCTTCTTTTTTAGGCCAGAATTCCAGCTGCCGGCATTCTTCCTCTTCATGTAAACCTTGCAAAATAAGAGAGAAAATGCATAAGTATTGTACCTCAAAGTGTAATAACAGCCCAAAAAGCAATAAATATCAACATGAAAGCATGATGCAAAATGTACGTATCAAGCGGCGGCATGCCTGAGAAGGAGGGGTGAGGTGAAGGAGCCGCGACGCGCTTCAGAGGCACGGGCGAGGCATGGGAGCGGCGGCACACCTGAGAGGAAGGGGCGAGACGAGGCAGTGGCGGTGCACAGAGGAAGAGATGGGGTTGCGGGAGAGGAAAGGGAGAGAACGACCGGTTCCTTGTAATTCCTTCAATTCGGAGGTCTCACTCGGTTACGGATCTTAGCCGAATATTTGGTTGTGGGGAACGAGTGGGTTCCCTCCCGGTTACTAACCAAACGCTGGAACGACATTCCGCCCCATGACATTCCGGTTGGTGATATGAACCAAACACACCCAGTATCTCCCTATCTTTTACATCTCCGATGTTAAAAACACCTTTTCAACGGAAGATGCAAGATGCAAAAGAAATACATTCTGCCTTTTTGGAGATGTAAACTACAATACCTTGCAGTGTAAATTTGCATCTTCACCTACACAAGATGTAAAACTGGCGACCATGAGCCAACCATCAACTATCTTCCATTTCATTTCTCTCCCCTATTCCTATTCCTCCGCCACCGTACGACGGCCACCACGACACGCCGTTGCTGTCCCGCGCCACCTCTGTCCCCTACGTCGCCGTCTCGCACCACCTTCGGCCCCTCTGTCGCCCACACTCCTCTCACCCGTCATCGCTCTGTCTCCTGTCGTCGCCTCAATCTCCACTAATGTCGCCCCCGATTCTCACTCCCCCCCGATTCGCCACCCCCGCCTCCCGTCGCCGCCTCGGTCCCCACTCCCGCCACTCCGCCTCACATCGTCACCCCCGATTCCCAGTTGTGGCCGCCCCACTCTGCCGCCTTCGCTACTGCCTCAACTCTACTCTCACCTTGCTTCGCATTCGTCGTCGCCGCCCCAATTCTCCTCCGGCCTCTCTCCGCCACCATCATCGCTGCCCCAACTCTCCTCTCGCCTCACTCCGTCTCTCGTTGTTGCCTCAATCCCCACTACCGCCACCCAGCTCTGCCTCTCATGCCGCCCCATCTCCCATCCGGCCACGCTCCGTTTTCGTTGTCGCCGCCCCGATTCTCCTCCGGCCTCGCCCCGCCTTAGTCGTCCCTACCTCGACTCTCCTTCGGCATCTCTCCGCCTCTCGCCGCCGCTCGATCCCCGTTGTCGCCGTCAATATACATGTTATGTTGGAGTAGCTATTTTACATCTCCATTTTGCATCGTCTATTGGAGTTGGCACTTTTCTCGAGATGCAAAAGTCACTTTTTGGAGATGTAAATTTTTACATCTCCTGTTTTACATCTCCAAATTTGCATCTTCTATTGGAGATGCTCTAAGTCCATTCTTCTATATCTAAATAGCTAGCCCCAACTAATTATTTCTCTATCATCACACAACATGCATGAAAAAGATCCATCCCCACTACCATGGTGTAAGGGCATATTTCTACCCTAGTGATTTTGGTGATTGATGACAATGCATTTGCGGACTAATCGTGTGCATTAAGCCTTTGAGATATTTCATCATAGGGCAGTGATCTGCGCCGGCGCGCCGGCCGAAACTTTCGGCCGGCCGCGCGCGGGCCGCCCGATCCACCAACCCCCGCGCGTCCGCACCGTTGGATCTCCATGCAACATTTTTTCTCCCGATGCAGTAAAATTCGTCGCGATGCAGCAGTTTTTTCAATGGTTGCAACAAAAAACAAAATTTGTAGGAAAAAAATATCTACGTGATCGTAGCAAAAAAACAAATGTGATGGTGCGTGGTAGCAAAAGTCAAACGCCGGTTGTAACAAATATCTACGTGAACGTGTATGCAAATTTTTTAGTGAACGGTTGCAGCAAAAAATGATGCCGGTTGTAGCAAAAATTAACACGGTTGTAGCAAAAGTAAAAACATCGATTGTAATGAAAAATTCGACGAACTGGAGTTGCAACCAAACGTATATGCAGCTTTTTACTGCACAAATGTAACAGATTTACACGAGAAAAAAAGTTGCATGGAAAATGTTTGTATCAAAAAAATACACGGTTGCAGCAAATTTGACGAAAAAATGCTGCAAGCATCTCCCAGCGAGGCGTGCTACTGCAACAAAAGATCTTCCAACGGCGCCAGAAACAAGCGTGTTGACGGGAGACTATTCTTGTCTTGATACTCCTCAGCAACGGCGCCACGAATCCTTCTGCTACGGCTACGCCTTTAGGGACATCCTTGGCAAATATGCAAAGGATTCCCCTGTGGCCTTGGAGCCTTGCGTTGGTGTTCCCTCGAAGCGGAAAGGGTGATGTAGCACAACGGCGGCAAGTATTTCCCTCAGTTTTGAGAACCAAGGTATCGAACCAGAGAAAGGATTGCGTCAAGTCACAAGTACGTGCACAAACACAAAGAGCTTGCACCCAACGCTATGAAGGGGTTGTCAATCCCTTATAGATTGTTTGCAAAGTGAGAACTGAAAGCAACAAAGAAAACAAAGCAAAGTAAAAGTGAAAGCGGAAACGATAGTTGTGAATAGACGCGGGGGCCGTAGTGTTCACTAGTGGCTTCTCTCATGAAAGCAAGTAGACGGTGGGTGAACAAATTACTATCGAGCAATTGATAGAACCGCGCAAAGTCGTGACGTTATCTAAGGCAATGATTATATCTATAGGCATCATGTACAAAACAAGTAGACCGATACTTTCTCCATCTACTACTATTACTACACACGTCGACCGCTATCCAGCATGCATCTAGTGTATTAAGTCCAAAAGAACAGAGTAACGCCTTAAGCAAGATGACATGATGTAGATGGAAAATCTCATATCTACGATAAAAGCCCATCTTGTTACCCTTGATGGCAACAACACGATGTGTGCCTTGCTGCCCCTTCTGTCACTGGGAAAGGTCACCACACGGTATGAACCCAAAACCAAGCACTGCTTTCCCTTGCAAGAATCATAGATCTAGTTGGCCAAACAAAACCCAAGACTCGGAGAGACTTACAAGGATATCAAATCATGCATATAAGAAATCAGCAAAGACTCAAATATAATTCCTAGATAACCTGATCACAAATCCACAATTCATCCGATCTTGACAAACACACCGCCAAAGAGGATTACATCGGATAGATGTCCATGAAGATCATGGAGAACTTTGTATTGAAGATCCAAGAGAGAGAAGAAGCCATCTAGCTACTAACTACGGACCCATAGGTCTGAAGTGAACTACTCACGAGTCATTGGAGAGGCGATGATGTTGATGTAGAAGCCCTCCAACTCCAAAGTCCCCTCCGGCAGGGCACCGGGAAGGGTCTCCAGATGAGATCTCGCGGAAACGGAAAGCTTGCGGCGGCGGAAAAGTGTTTTCGTGGATGCCATGTTTTTTTCTGGATTTTTAGGGAATTTATAGGCCAAAGAGCTAGGGCAGGGGAGCGTCAGGGAGGCCACAAGCCTGGTTGCCGCGGCCCCCCTGGCCATGGCAACAGGGCTTGTGGGCTCCCTGTGGGCCCACTGCCTTGGCCCTCAAGCCTCCCGATCTTCTTCCGTTCTGGAAAAATTTATTTTGGGAATTTATTCCGTTTGGACTCCGTTCCAAAATCAGATCTGAAAAGAGTAAAAAAAAAACAGAAAAAACAGGAACTAGCACTTGGCACTCGATTAATAAGTTAGTCCCAAAAAGATACAAAAGGTAAACAAAACATCCAAAGTTGACAAGATAACAGCGTGAAACCATCAAAAATTATAGATACGTTTGAGACGTATCAAGCATCCCCAAGGTTAACTTCTGCTCGTCCTCGAGTAGGGAAGTGATAAAGAATGAATTTTTGATGCTTTCATGCTACCTAACATAGATGTCCTTTGTAACTCCTCTTATGTGACGTGAATGTTCAGATCCATTAGATTCAAAACAATAGTTTGCTATTGACGTGGAGACAACAATAATAGCAAGGTAATCATGAACTTTCGAAATAACAAGGCCAAAAGAAAGTTATCCCTACAAAATCATATAGTCTGGCTATGCTCTATCATCCTTGCACAATGAATTTAAATCATGCACAACCCCGGTATTGGCCAAGTAATTGTTTTCACACCTTTACTTTCTCAAACTTTTTCAACTCTCACGGCAATACATGAGCGTGAGCCATGGTTTTAGCACTATAAATAGTGTGGAGTGTGGTGGAGGTTGCAAGACAAACAAGGAGAAGATGGTCACATTGACTAGGCATATCAATGAGATATGGAGATGCTCATCAATAGATATCAACGTGAATGAGTAGGGATTGCCATACAAATGATGCACTAGAGCTAAGAATATGTGAAAGCTCTTAAAGAAAACTAGTGGGTGTGCATCCAACTTGCTTGCTCACGAAGACCTAAGGCAATTTTGAGGAAGCCTATCATTGGAATATACAAGCCAAGTTATATAATGAAATTTCCCCACTAGCTATATGGTGGTGACAAAACGAGAGACTATCAATCATGAAGATCATGGTGCTTAATATGCACAAGTGTGGAAGGATAGTAGCATTGTCCCTCCTCTCTTTTTCTCTCTTTTTTGGTGGGCTCTTTGGCCACTTTTTTTTGGTGGGCATCTTTGGCCTCTTTTATTTCCTCACATGGGACAATGCTCCATCAATGATGATCATCACACTTACAACTCAAAACTTAGAGCAATAATGACTCTATATGGAATGCCTTCGGTAGTGTACCGCGACAATGATCTAGCATGGCATAGACATCAATGGAAACATCATGCTAGCTATCTTACGATCATGCAATGGAAATGAAGAAGTGGTGGCACATGTCATGGTGGTAGTCGTATGGCAATATATCTCGGAATGGCTTTGAAAAAGCCATAGTAGGTAGGTATGGTGGCTATTTTGAGGGAGGCTATTGGTGGGTTTTGTGCACCGGCGAAAGTTGCACGACACTAGAGAAGATAGTGATGGTGGAAGGTGAAAGTGCATCTAAACCATGGACTCAACATTAGTCATGAAGAACTTATATACTTGTTGCAAAAGTTTTAGTAGTAATCGAAACAAAGCATTCAATGCATACTCCTAGGGGAAGGGTTGGTAGGTATAAACCATCGCGCGATCCCGACTGCCACACAAAGGATGACAATCAATAGACTAATCATGCTCAGATTTCATCACATAGAGGTTCACCATACGTGCATGCTACGGGAATCACTAACTTCAACACAAGTATTTCTAGATCCACAACACCTCACTAATATAACTTTAATATTACCATAACCACAACTCAAAACTAATTGAGATGAATCAAACTTCTCCAACTACTCAATGCACATGAAGGTGGAAGTTTTCATATCCCTTTGGATAACTACCCTTTTTGAGACTACTATCAAAGCATAGATCAACTACCAAGCCACGCACCGTTGTTCTCTAAAAGATATAAGTGAAGCACACAGAGCAAAATCAACTAGCTCAAAAGATATAAGTGAAGCACATGTGAGCTGAATTGTCTAACCAAAGGATATAAGTGTAGCTCGACAAAATCATGGTGAGTGCATGTCTCTCTCTCTAGGGTGCAGCAAGGATGATTGTGACACAACAAAAATAAAAGACTCCTACGATACAAGACGCTCCAAGCAAAACACATAACATGTGGTGAATAAAAATATAGCCCCAAGTAACGTTACCGATGGATTGAAGACGAAAGAGGGGATGCCTTCCCGGGGCATCCCCAAGCTTAGGCTTTTACGACATACTTGAATCAACTTGGGGTGCCTTGGGCATCCCCAAGCTTGAGCTCTTGCCACTCTTTATCTTTTTGTCCATAAAAACTTCACCCAAAACTTGAAAACTTCACAACACGAAACTTAAACAGAAACTCGTGATAACATTAGTATAAGAAAGCAAACCACCACTTCCTTAGGTACTGTAGCAAACTTAAATTCTACTTATGTTGATGTTGGGTTACTGTATTTTCAATCTTCCATGGCTAATACCCCCCGATACTATCCATAGTTTCATCAAAATAAGCAACCAACTCAACAAAAACAGAATCTGTTAACAGCAGACCAGTCTGTAGCAATCTGTATACTTCTGGTACTTCCAAAATTCTGAAAACTTACGACAGTCTGAAGAATTTGTGTAGCAATCAGCAGCAAAAAGAATCAACTCAAAAGCTCTTACAGAAAAAATAGAAAATTCTTTTCGTGAGCAGAAAGTTTCTGTCTTTTCTAGCATGACCAAACGATCATCCCCAAGACTAATCATAACGGTTTTGCTTGGCACAAACGCAAAAAGAAACACAAAGAACACAATCATAATAGAATTATGAAAGTGTGGAAAACACAAAACAGAAAGAAAAAGGATAAATTCGTTGGGTTGCCTCCCAACAAGCGCTATTGTTTAGCGCCCTTAGCTAGGCAAAAGGTGATAGAATCACGTATAGTCATCTTTGGTGCTCAAACCATAAGTAGGGTGATCATTTATCTTCTTAAGATCTTCATATTTATTGGATAACTCACCACTAGCTTTAGGAACAAAAACAGACTTGACGGTCTTTTTGAGAGTGAGATTTGGAGTATTTTGCACTGCGGCAAAAGCGGAACCCAAGTTGGTTATGGCATCTTCTAGTTTGCCAATTCTAGAGGAATCATTAACTATAGGTTCCTTCTCCCTTAAATTTTTCAAGACCATTCCCACTTTGGATCCGTACCGAGTAATTTGATTGTGGATCTTTCTGTCCAAACCCTCAATAAGTTCAGTTGTGGCAATTTTGTTTTCAATAATGTCAAGCCTTTGCATCACGTGTTGCAAGGTCAAGGTGGTTCCATTAACCATGAGCGGGGGTGAGCCTACCAAATTCATGATAGCTCCATAGGAGTCAATAGTATGGCTCCCCAAAAAATTCCCGCGTACGATGGTATCAAGGATATACCTATTCCAAGGAGAGGTTCCAACATAAAAACTGCAAAGAAGAACGGTAGTGGATTGCTTACGAGTATATCTACTTTGAGCATTGCAAATCCTGTACCAAGCATCATTTAAATTTTCTTCCTCATTTTGCCTGAAATTGAGAACTTCGTTCTCAGGGGTATCGTTTGGAGTAGTGGGTCTAGCCATTGATGGACTATCCCACACACAAACGAGCAGAAAGTAATCGGGCAAAAGAGAACGGCAAAAAGGCAAAAGGAAACAACAAAAGAGAACGAAAAAAAGGCAAAAGAAAACGGCAAAGTAAAAAGGAAAAAAAGGCAAATGAAAACGGCAAATGTGAAGTGGGGGAGAGGAAAACGAGAGGCAACTTGCAAAAAAAAGGTAAATGCAAGAGATGAGTTTGTGACACCTACTTGGATAGGTCTTGATCTCTCCTTCCCCGGCAACGGCGCCAGAAATACTTCTGCTACTTCAACAAAAGATCTTCCAATGGCACCAGAAACAAGCGTGTTGACGAGAGACTATTCTTGTCTTGATACTCCTCAGCAACTCCGCCAGGAATCCTTCTGCTACGGCTATGCCTTTAGGGACTTCCTTGGCAAATATGCAAAGGATTCCCCCGTGGCCTTGGAGCCTTGCGTTGGTGTTCCCTCGAAGCGGAAAGGGTGATGTAGCATAGCGGCGACAAGTATTTCCCTCAGTTTTGAGAACCAAGGTATCGAACCAGAGAAAGGATTGCGTCAAGTCACAAGTACCTGCACAAACACAAAGAGCTTGCACCCAACGCTATGAAGGGGTTGTCAATCCCTTATAGATTATTTGCAAAGCGAGAACTGAAAGCAACAAAGAAAACAAAGCAAAGTAAAAGTGAAAGCGGAAACGATAGTTGTGAATAGACCCGGGGGCCGTAGTGTTCACTAGTGGCTTCTCTCATGAAAGCAAGTAGACGGTGGGTGAACAAATTACTGTCGAGTAATTGATAGAACCGCGCAAAGTCGTGACGTTATCTAAGGCAATGATTATATCTATAGGCATCACGTCCAAAACAAGTAGACTGATACTTTCTGCATCTACTACTATTACTCCACACGTCGACTGCTATCCAGCATGCATCTAGTGTATTAAGTCCAAAAGAACAGAGTAACGCCTTAAGCAAGATGACATGATGTAGATGGACAATCTCATATCTACGATAAAAGCCCATCTTGTTACCCTTGATGGCAACAACATGATGTGTGCCTTGCTGCCCCTTCTGTCACTGGGAAAGGTCACCACACAGTATGAACCCAAAACCAAGCACTTCTCCCATTGCAAGAATCATAGATCTAGTTGGCCAAACAAAACCCAAGACTCGGAGAGACTTACAAGGATATCAAATCATGCATATAAGAAATCAGCAAAGACTCAAATATAATTCCTAGATAACCTGATCACAAATCCACAATTCATCCGATGTTGACAAACACACCGCCAAAGAGGATTACATCGGATAGATGTCCATGAAGATCATGGAGAACTTTGTATTGAAGATCCAAGAGAGAGAAGAAGCCATCTAGCTACTAACTACGGACCCATAGGTCTGAAGTGAACTACTCACGAGCCATTGGAGAGGCGATGATGTTGATGTAGAAGCCCTCCAACTCCAAAGTCCCCTCCGGCAGGGCACCGGGAAGGGTCTCCAGATGAGATCTCGCGGAAACGGAAAGCTTGCGGCGGCGGAAAAGTGTTTTCGTGGATGCCCTGTTTTTTTCTGGATTTTTAGGGAATTTATAGGCCAAAGAGCTAGGGCAGGGGAGCGCGAGGGAGGCCACAAGCCTGGTTGCCGCGGGCCCCCCTGGTCGCGACAACAGGGCTTGTGGGCTCCCTGTGGGCCCACTGTCTTGGCCCTCAAGCCTCCCGATCTTCTTCCGTTCTGGAAAAATTTATTTCGGGGATTTTATTCCGTTTGGACTCCGTTCCAAAATCAGATCTGAAAAGAGTCAAAAACACGGAAAAAAGAGGAACTGACACTTGGCACTGGATTAATAAGTTAGTCCCAAAAAGATATAAAAGGTAAACAAAACATCCAAAGTTGACAAGATAACAACGTGAAACCATAAAAAATTATAGATACGTTTGAGACATATCAAGGCGAGCGGTCCGCGCGCGACCGACCGAACGATTCGACCGGCGCGCCGGATGGAAGCGTTTTCCTTCATTATATGGCACAAGACAATTCTTGCCCCTCGGTGGATTATAGTGAAGACGGTTTCTTTACCGCGTTTCATTTTTGATGGATTTGAGTTGTAGGAAAACCGTACTATTAAGAGGGGGTCCGCATGAGAAAGGTTTGGGTGGAATCAACACGTACACATTATTTCGCACCCATGTTCTTTTCCCGCATCTTTGAAGCTCCAACATTGTCCTTGTTCTGGTCGGGAAAGAACCAAGCGGTAGTACCGCTTCGGGCAGTGGTACTACCTCTTATCTGCGGTAGTACCACTCTGAGCAGCGGTAGTACCACTGATAAGCAGTAATGCCCTTGCCCGGTGTCGTGTGTTGTGCTGCTTGCTTTGGGATATCAACATTTACGTGTCAGACTAGGCGGTTTCTAGCTGGTAGTTCAGCGGTAGTACCGCTCCCCAGCGGTAGTATCGTCTGTTACTACCGCACCACTTCCACCCTTCTTTTCGACTCTGGAATCCACAGCGATATCAGAGCGGTAGTGATACGTCTCCAATGTATCTATAATTTTTGATTGTTCCATGTTTTATATTATCATTCTTGGAAGTTTTACAATCATTTTATAGTCATTTTATATCATTTTTTGGTACTAACCTATTGACATAGTGCCCAGTGCCAGTTGCTGTTTTCTGCATGTTTTTTACATCGCAGGAAATAAATACCAAACGGAGGCCAAACGCAGCGAAACTTTTTGTGGATTTTTTTGGCCAGAAGACATGTAGTAGGCTAGGAACGCACGTGAGGGGGGCTCCGATGGGAGCACAACCCACCAGAGCGCGCCTGGGCCCCCACACACGCCCCGGCGGGTTGTGCCCTCCTCGTTGGCCTCCCGCGCCGCCTCTTTGATCTATAAATACCCCAATATTCCAGAGACCCTGTGGGGACGAAAATCAATTCCAGCTGCCGGAGAGTCCAGAAACACCAGATCCAATCTAGACACCATCACGGAGGGGTTCATCATGTCCATTGGTGCCTCTTCGATGATGCGTGAGTAGTTCTTTGTAGACCTACGGGTACGTAGTTAGTAGCTAGATGGCTTCCTCTCTCTCTTGATTACCAATACAATGGTCTCTTGGAGATCCATATGATGTAAGTCTTTTTGCGGTGTGTTTGTTGGGATCCGATGAACTTTGAGTTTATGATCAGATCTATGTTTTTATCCATGAAAGTTACTTGAGTCTTCTTTGAACTCTTATATGCGTGATTGATTATAGCCTTGTATTTCTTCTCTGATATTTGGGTTTTGTTTGGCCAACTTGATCTATTTATCTTGCAATGGGAAGAGGTGCTTTGTGATGGGTTCGATCGTCCGGTGCTTGATCCCAGTGACAGAAAGGGAAACGTCACGTATGTATTGTTGCTATTAAGGATAACAAGATGGGGCCTATTTATATATAAATAGATCTTGTCTACATCATGTCATCGTTCTTATTGCATTACTCCGTTTTTCAATGAACTTAATACACTAAATGCATGTTGGATAGCGGTCGATGTGTGGAGTAATAGTAGTAGATGCAGGCATGAGTCTGTCACATCCCTAACCCTTAAGCAAGATAGCATTGTGCTCATGTCTTCTTTGCATTTGCATCTAATAAGTTTCAACAAAAACAACAAAGTGGCAAAGGAAAAAACTTAAAACCCTAGCCACCATTTCAATTAAAGGAAATTTCAACTAGTTCAAAATCAATGAACCCAAAATGGCCTCAAGAAATGTTCAAACTTTCTGATAAATCATGAAAGTCAATGAGCATTGGAGAAAACTATTTTCTTGACACTTTAAGCATTTTAAATAAATGCAAAAGCTACTGGTTTCAAATTTAAAAAAATTGAAATCAGAAACTATAATTTTCCAAAAATGTTGAAAATCTTGGAAATGAGTGGGGATATTATAACAAATATTTCAGGAGGTCTCAAATAGTTTTTACTTTTTGTTTTGGAGGTGAATTAATTGGCAAATCAATAATTAGCAAAACAGAAAAACAAGAACAGAAAAAAAGGAAAAACCTTACCTGTCGCCCAAGCCTGGCCCGGCCCATCTCCCCGCTCGTCCCCTCCCTCGCGCCAGTAGGCAGCAGGAGGTGGCCGCCGCCCCCTCTGGCGCGGCCACGCACCTGCGTGCCTGCCTGGCCGCCGCCTCGCGCTGGCGACGACGGGGATAAGCTCCCCAGAGCCTCCCCTATCCATTCCCCGCATCGGTTCTCCTCCTCCTCTCGGATCTCCTCCTCCTCCTTGCTGCCGCCATTAGAGCCAAGCTCGAGCTCGAGCTGGCCGTGCCCCTGGCCATAGGATCCCCTCCCAGAGCACGCCATTAGCTCCGCCTCGTCGCCCTGGTCGTCGCTGCAGAAGCCGAAGCTTCCTCGAGCCCTGCAACGCCCGCAACGCCGTCGTCTTCCACCTCCGGTTGCCGGACCTCTCCCGTTGATTCGTCGCCCCAAGCCTTCCCCGAGCCGTCTAAGCTCTGCTCTGCACTCCCCGTGAGCATGCGGTCGTTTCCCCTAAGTTTTCCCCGTCGATCCCCTCCTCTAGCCCTAGTTTCACCGGAGCCCGACGAGGACCGTCGCTGCCGCTCGCCGCCGGTAGCCCTCCGATGTTCAGCTCGTCCTTCCGAGGGCACCAGCAGCTCCAGGACGACGCGTAGATGCCGTAGTAGCTAAGAACCGGGTGTAGATCCCCCTAATTCAAAGACCCCGATGACGCCCGAGCTTCGGCCGCCGCTCCGGCTCATCGCCGACGCCTCTTCCGGCGACCCTAGCCTCCCCAGATGGTCCTGCCAGATCGGCCACTTCGCGAGCATGCTGTAGCTGCCAACCGCGTGCGTTCTGGTGTTGTGCAGCGCCGTCTAGGTTGCCTCCGGCGAGCCCTCCGCCGCGGGTCTGGTCGCCGGCGACCACCCTCCGGTGGCCGTCGACGTGGCCGACCATTAGGGCGTAATCGCCCTCCTCTCAGTCGGTGCCAGAGGGCCCCACACCTGGTCAAACCCCAATTAGGGGCTGGTCAGCGCGGGATTAGTCCCAGAGAGGCTGACCAATGGGGCCCCCCTGTCAGGTTTGACCTGAACAGGTCGGCTGACCTGCTGACGCCAGCCTGATGCAATAAATAGAATTTCCAGTATAAAACTAATTCAGGAAATTGCTAAAATTTGTAAAAATCATAGAAATTAATCTGTAACTCCAATGAAAATAATTTATATATGAAAAAGTATCAGAAAAATTCAAGGATTCTGATTATGCTATTTTCAACTATGTTTAAAAAAGTTACAGAACCCTAAATTGTGAAATAAGGAATAATTCAATTCCTTTAATCACTTTATAAATGGAATTTGCAAAAATATTCAAATTTCATTATATATGCAATGATCACACATTGCCCTAATTACAAATCAGTATCATAACATGACATTTCATGCATGTTAACATCAAGTTGAACCGAGCATCAGGTCGAATCAATTAGACCGGTATCCGAGAATACCCGTTTGAATTGCTATTCGAATGTGATTCAAATCAACTCTAAACCTATTACATGTTGAAAATAATAACTTATCACCTTGCATTCTCATGCTATGCTCATGCATCATTTTGAGTGCATATGATTGTTATTGAATGTTGCCATTCATTTCGGTAGGCTCCGCACCCCCGGATTCCATTGAATATCCGTCTGACGGATATCGTTCCTCCTCTGAGCAACAAGGCAAGAAACCCTTTTGATCATCCCGATAACTCCTATGTTCTTGCTCCTGCACCTATTTATTGCATTAGGATCAAATGCTTCAACTGCTTTTGCCACGATAGTTGAACCCACTTCCTTTGCATGACTTAACCTTACCACAGTAAATAGCCGAACCTTGCAACCTAGCATACCTGGTAGTTGCTTGAGCTATGATGTGCCTTATCCTGCTATGCATGCTATGCTTAGAGTTGTGTATGGTCTGTCATCTGGGAGATGAACAGAAATGTGGAATGTGTTTGGTGAGCAAAGGTTGTGTGTTGAACTTGATTTGGTAAAGGTACCGGTGAAAGGCTGTGTAGGAGTACATGGCGGGTTGTTTCATTGGAACCGTCCTTAGGAACTGAGTTCCGTGTATGTAATCCAAGACAAGATACTACCACATGCTGGGCCCTGAAATATGACCCCGCTCGGCCTATTAATCGCGTAGTACTCGGTCCAGGAGTTGCAAGTAGTTTCTGGTGTTTATAGTAATGCTGGAGGCCGTGCATGGTGCTGACCTGAGAGGTGGGCCGTGATGCGGTAGGCAGTGGCACGGTGTACCAAGTGGCACCCGGATGGTGGGCTTGGGAACCCTGCGCACATCGTTTGAGGCCGTGGCGGAAACCTCGGCCGGACTTCCGTTCGGGTTACTCTCAGATAGGCGATAAACCTGGACTAGGTACTAGTGTGGTTAACGGTCGTGGCCGACTCCCTCGCTGGGCTTCCGCTTGAAGGTTGCCGATGTGCATGACGTGCACATGGCGATAAGTGGCGAGAGCGTGTGTGACGAAGTACACCCCTGCAGGGTTATGATCTATTCGAATAGCCGCGTCCGCGGATATGGACTACTTGGAGACATATGTTGTTCATAGATAACTTCAATGGCTACTCATAAAATTGCCCAGATAAGCGTGAGTGTCGTGGACGGCATTTCTGTATGGAGACGGAATGATTCCACGATAGTGTATTGTTGTGGCGTTAGTGGACTCGTGTGCGAGAAATCAAGTTGTCAAAACTAATTTAAAAATGCAAGTTGTCTAGCCACGAGTCAAATGCTGGCTTCCCGCATGAAACCCCACAATACCTTTTGATACCTTGCATGAGTAGTTAGCTCTCCTAAAGTCTTGCTGAGTATTACTCATGTTTGCTAAATAAATGTTGCAGAGGTTGCTAATGACCCTAATGGAGGGTTCTTCGTAGACATCGACGACGACGAGTAGCTGGTGTCCCAGCTACGATCTGGCCCTACGTCGGCTCTGTAGTATAGTTAGGCCATGTGCCTTCTAGTTGCCCTGTCTGTACCCAGACAGTTTATAACTCTTCCGCTGGCTTGTATTGTATGACTGCTATTATGGATCGTGAGACCCTTAATGTGTAATATTATGTGTGTGGCTCTTCCGAGCCTCTTAAATAAAGCTTGTATGTTTATGGTTATGTTGTGATGCCATCGATGTATCTATACATATCGGTATGCCATGCGTACGTGTGTCTTACCTGGTATGTATGGGGTTCGAATACCTAGTCGTGAACTTTAGTAGCACTCCTTACAAGGAAATGCCCCTTTGTGATCCAATGAGCCTTGGTAGTTCGCTACTGCTCCGGACAAATTGGTTGACCGGCATGTGTCCTTCTTAGCTGCTGTGTCTGTCCCCTTTGGGGAAATGTCACGCGATGTAATGGAGTCCTTGTAGCTTGCTACGACTCGTCTACATTCGCCGATGACCGACACCTGCTTTGTTGGGTCATGTATGCCTGTCCTTGTGCGGTACTGCCACTTTGGTTTATGACTAGACATGTCGATTCGGGTTCTTTGACATTGGATTGCTAGCGATACTATCGCATACGTGAGTCAAAAGACGCAAACGGTCCCGGCTAAGGTAAGGCTGCAGCCGTGGAGTTAACCGTGCGTGAGACCACAAAGGGATGCGATGTGTTACAGGCTAGATTCCTATGGCTTAGGATCGGGGTCCCGACAGAGTCGGTAAACTAATCTTGGACGTGAGGCTTATATAATGATCATTGCCTCGATATCGTCATGATTATTTGAAGTTCTATCAATTGCCCAACAGTAATTGTTTTCCCACCATTTGCGTTTTTTCTCGAGAGAAGCCACTGGTGAAACCTACGACCCGCGGGTCTCTTTTCATCATATTTGCCTTTGCGATCTATTTTCCTTTGCTTTTATTTTCAGATCTATTAAACCAAAAATACAAAATACCTTGTAGTAATTTATTTGTTCCGCGATCTATTTATCCTATCTACCACTTTTACCTCACGTTATTTGCCTATCTTGAGGCGTCGTAACCGAAAGGGATTGACAACCCCTTTAACACGTTAGGTTGCGAGTATTTGCTATTTGTGTGCATGTGTTGTTTACGTGGTGTGAGGAGGTTCTCCTACTGGTTCGATAACCTTGGTCTCATCACTGAGGGAAATACCTATTGTCGCTATACTGCATCATCCCTTCCTCTTTGGGGAAATACCGACGTAGTTCTAGCACACATCAAAAGGAATTTTTGGCGCCGTTGCCGGGGAGGATCTTCAACATCAACCAGGTTCCTAATCACAAATCTCATCTCCTCGCAATTTACATTATTTGCCTTTTGCCTCTCATTTTCCTCTCCCCCACTTCACACAAATTTGTTGTTTTATTCTCCCTCTTTTCCGTTTGCCTTTTTTCTTATTTGCTATCTTTGCTTATGTTGCCATGTGCCTTCTATTTGCTTGCATATTTTCTTGCTGAAAATCTATTGATATGGATCCTCATCCACTTGCTAATCTTTTCAAGAGATCCAATTATGATGAACCAATTGCTAGTGAGTTGAGTGTACTAGATTATCTCTATGAAGTTTTGCTTGAGATTCGTGAATCTTAAAATTGTGATGAAGTGATTCACGATGTTTCCTTGAATGAAAAGCATGATTGCAATGATATTGTTATAAATTCTATTAATATCAGTTGTGCTAATGATATGCAAACCCACAAGCTTGGGGATGCTATATTTGATGAGTTTGCCATGACCGCTACTTATTGCAATGATCATGATTGGGATGATAATGCTTCTTATGATCTTGATAATTTATTTAATACTCTTGATGAATATGATATTGAAAGTGGGTTTGGAAGAGTGTCAACTTTAGGCATTATTGATCCCGCTATTTTGGAGAGTGTTCAATCCTATGAAATTTTTGATAGAAGTGGGTTTGGAGAGGTCATGACTTTATTTGATGATAATCCCACTATTTTGGAAGAGTGTCAACTTTGCATGCATGTAGATCATGAAGATAAAATTTATATGATAGCTATATTGTTGAATTTGAGTATGATCTTACATGGAATTATTATGAGAGAGGAAAATACGGTCCTAGAAATTTTCATATTACTAATTTACCTCTCGTTATGTTGAGATTCTCAATCCTTTATTCTTCTCCCTTGCATATGCTAGTTTTTTATTTCCTTGATAATTTGTTTGCTTATAAAATGCATATGCATGGGAAGTATGTTAGACTTAAATGTGATATTGACATGCCATATGATGCTCTCTTTGTGCTTCAATTCTTGTCTTTTGTGAGAGCATCATTAAAATTATCAATGCCTAGCTAAAAGGTTTTAAAGAAAAGCGCTTGTTGGGAGACAACCCAATATTTTTATTTTCTGTTTCAAATAAAAATACACAAATATGCCTCTGATTAGATGTGTTTTTGGTTTAAATTAGTGTTTGTGCCAAGCAAAGCCTTTGGGATGATTTGGGTGATAGTTGATTTGATCTTGCTGAAAAACAGAAACTTTTGCGCTTACGAAATTATTTTTAATTTTTAAGAAAAGAGTGATTTTGAGTTGATTCCTTTTGCATAAGATTAATAAACTAATTATTCACGTCTTCCTAAGTTTTCAGAATTTGTAGAGTTATAGAAGTATTTGAACTAGTCAGATTGCTAAATATTGTTCTGTTTTTGACATATTCTGTTTTCTTTGTGTTGTGTGCTTGTTTTGATGATTCTATGGTTTTCTTTGATGCGTTTTTGCCATAGAAAAGTTGGAATACAGTAGATATAGTGAAAAATAAAATATGAATAGGTTCAACAATACTTATAGTAGTGGTTTGATTTCTTATACTAACGGATCTCACAAAGGTTTTGTTGAGTTTTGTGTGATTGAAGTTTTCAAGTTTTGGGTGATCTTACAATGGATGAAGGAATAAGGATCAGCAAAAGGCTAAGCTTGGGGATTCCCGAGGCAACCTAAGATAATATTCAAGAAGTAGCAAGCAACTAAGCTTGGGGATGCCCTCGAGTGGCATCCCCACTTTCTTCTAACAACCATCGGTATTTTACTTGAAACTATATTTTTATTCGTCACATATTATGAGTTTTTCTTGGAGCGTCTTGTATGATATGAGTCTTTGCTTGTTTTGCTTTGTGTTTTAGTTCTTGAATCCTTATTGTACACACCTTTTTGAGAGAGCCAAAAATTATGCTATGCTTGCTCCTATGCTTCACTTAAATTTTTAGAGCCATAGATTTGCTCTGGTACTTCACTTATATCTTTTTGAGCACGGTGTGCTTTGTTATTTTTGAAGAAATGCTCTCATGATTCACTTATATTTATTTGGGAGTTAGTAATTTTTTTAAGAAATTCTCTCTTGCTTCACTTAGATTATTTTGAGAGAAAGAAAAATTATGCTCATATTCTTCACTTAAATTTGTTTGAGCTTATCAAAAGAAACATATGAAAATAGTCCCAAAGTGATGGATATCCAAGGAGGATATAATAAAAACTTTCATGAAGATCATGGGACAAAATAAACTTGATTCTTAGTAATGGTTTTGAGATATGACGATATGATATGTGAGTCATGTTGATGAGTAATTGTGCCTTAGTAAGAATATTGATGTTAAGGTTTGTGATTCCATATGCAAGCACGAAAGTCAATAGTTATGCAATGAAATTTATATCGTACTTGTGGTGCATTATTCGGTGTTACTTATCCTTAATGCTTGGGTACGAGATTTTTCGTTTCTTGGTTGGTCGCTTCTCAATCTTTTTGCTAGCCTTCATTTTGCACCAAGTATGATCACTACTTGTGCATCCAAAACCCCTTAAACCAGTTTTGCCATATGAGTCCACTATATCTACCTATATGCGGTATTTCCATGCCGTTGTAAGAAATTTTGCATGTGCCATCTCTAGTTTTCAAAAGAAATTTCTCTTTTGCGTGCTCTACCGCTGGCGAGGCGGTGGGGGGTGGCCAATATTTTCCATGCTAGATGTGTTATTCTCACGATGAGTGTTTATTCACTTGTCATTGCATGTGAGTACGACAAAGCTATTAGGGATGCCCAGCCTCGAAATGGAAAAAAATGAATTTACTTTTTGTTGTCAAATAATAAATTCCTTGGAAAGTGTTGGTATGGAGGGCACCCGTGGATACAGACAAGCCATGGAAAGTGAAAGTAATGGTGGAAAAAGGAATAAACTTTATTTTCTGTTTGGGAACCGCCTATGATGTATCTAGCATGGAAAGTGTTGGGAGCTCTAAGTCGTTTTCGTTGGTGGAAAAGTATGCCTCCCAAAATGTTTTTATCTCTCAATTTTTGCTTTGAGCTCTGGCACCTCTACAAATCCCTACTTCCCTATGCAAAGGGCCTTTCTTTTACTTTTGCAATTTTTATTTTGAATTTGAGTCTCCATCTTCTTTCATAAAGCACCAACTAAGGGGCACTATGATTGTATTTGAGCATTGGGTGTAGCTATTATTCGAGTGTGTTTCATGAATGGATCAATGATTGAGCATAATGGGCTAGGGATAACTTGCTTTAGTGTTGATATTTTGAAAGATATGGTTGCTTGTTGGTATTAATGTCTTCATATCAAAAGTAGACTATTGCTTTGAACCATATAAAAGTCCAAATGTCCATGCTATAAAGAAAAGAAATGTGATGAACATGTTAGGAAGCATTCCACATAAAAAAATCTGTTTTTATCATTTACCTACTCGAGGACGAGCATGAATTAAGCTTGGGGATGCTGATACGTCTCCAACGTGTCTATAATTTTTGATTGTTCCATGTTGTTATATTATCATTCTTGGATGTTTTAAAATCATTTTATAGTCATTTTATATCATTTTTTGGTTCTAACCTTGTAACGCCCAAGATTCGGTCCTATCCTTATTTTGGCGTGAGGGCCTCGACAGGGATAGAAACGCATCTCGTCGTTTTGCAAGAATAGATATCCTTACAATTACATGTACTGAAAATATGAGTATATGGAATTGGCTTACACTCGCAACAAGCTACATCGGAGTCACATCAGTACAATACATACAATCACCATGAAGAAGAGGAGGGACCGTCTACAGACGAAAACAAACGATAAAAGAACGACGTCCATCCTTGCTATCCCAGGCTGCCGGCTTGGAACCCATCCTAGATCGATGATGATGAAGAAGAAGAAACTCCAAGTAGCACAATCAGCATGCTCACGTCAAAGTAATTCTTTACATGTACCTGCAACTCGTGTTGTAGTAAACTGTGAGACACACGGGACTCAACAATCTCATTTCCAAAGGTAACAAGACTAGCAAAGCTTAATGGGTGAAACATGGTTAAGTGGTAAGGTTGCAGCAAGAAACTAAGCAGTTATTTGAGGTGGCTAACTTACGAGTACAAGAATAAGAGGGAGATGATCTATGCTTAGCGGACAGGAACTATTGATGATCAAATGAATGATCTTGAACACCTACTTACGTCAGACATAACCGCACCGTGTCCTCGATCAGAGAAGGAGCTCACGAAAGAGACAGTCACACTTACACACTCAGTTGGCAAGTTTTAATTAAGCTTATTTTAAGTTATCTAGAACCAGATGTTAAACAAAGTTTCCACGTTGCCACATAACCGCGGGCACGACTTTTCGAAAGATTTAACGCTGCAGGGGTGCTCCAACTAGTCCATCACAAACTACCACATGCCGCGATGGAATGACCTCGATCTGGGAAAACTAGTGATCTCCTCGGGTTCCTATTGGAAAACCTCAACCTCGAGATAGCCCAAAGTATCCTCGGAGTCGCTAGCACAAAACGCTCGAGAAAGGTAAAACAGGTCCAGCAAGGCTGCCCGATGTGCCGACAATCCCAATAGGAGCCGTGTATCTCGTTCTCAGAGCACAATCAGATGAGCGCAGCGTACAGTGACCTGATAGAAATCACCCGAGTTGCCCCGGGTTAGCCTTGCACACGACTCTGTTTAGGACCAACACCATCAACACCGACCCTCCCTATATTATGTTGAATTACTACTCGGGTAGCGCTAACTCCCTATGAGTCACATTAATATCAATATTATTATGTTGGGAAAATATAGTACCAATGTTGGGCCTTGCCAGACCAATTTTATCCCAAAACGAGAATCTAGGGGGTCCCCATAACAACCCCAAGCATGTTAGGAGCGCTCATTTATGGAACATAACACCGGTAGCCGAAACTAAGGCGACAAAGGTGGAACAAAACACGAGGCTAGAAAGCTGAGCCTTCCACCTTTTACCAAGTATATAGGTGCATTAAATTAATTAGCAAATATACGGTGATATAACAAGGAACCCATGTTATCACATGGAACCAACTGCATCGGCAACTAGCAACTCTAACACATGGTTAAGCAAGCGGTAACATAGCCAATCAGTGGTTTGCTAGGTTGTGAACAGGTTGAAGGTTTTCATGGCAATGTTGAGAGGGTGACATCTAAGTGGTCTGCAGCGAGACATATCGAAGGAAACGAGACTACTAGCATGATATTGATAGTAATGGTATCTAGGTAAATGATCATCTTGCCTAAGATACCGCTTGGAAGAAGAACGACTCTGTGAAGCAAACGAACCGACGTAGTCGAACGGGTCCTCACATTCCGACACGCTTGCGGAACTCTGTCAAGACGAGGCAAACTGGAAACAAGGATCAACACACAATAACACCACAACATATGCACGACATGATGCACCCGCTAATATGATGCATGATCAGATCAATTATGCAAGGCATGACATGACAATTCACAACAATCAAACACTACACATTAAGTGAAGCTCAATATGCAACGAGTTGCATATTGACGGAACTCCATGTTAATTATTTAGTTCACTCCCGTTTAATACCACGACAATATTAAATGTTGTTAAACATGGCAAGCGGTGAAGCACAAGTTAAACTACCTATCTAGGCATTTTAAATGAGGCCGGAAACGACATATAACATCTCCGAACTGACCCCATGTGTTAAATTCTAAATCTATCTTGATCTGTCCTATTCACATTTTATGTTCGTTAACAGCAAAACAAAGTGGTTCCCATGATTCTACTCGTCGTTCTAGTCCATTTACATATATGGCTCATCTCCAACGGAGCTATGGTTAAATAACTATGACCTAAACCATTTCTAACACGTCGACACACAAACCAATGCAAACAACATGCTAAACAGTTTTAAATATGCATGAGAGTTGGGAAATATTAATCTACACAAAATTCTATCCAAGTTACATATATAACTTGTCGCAATCCGACGCATGGATTAAAATATATGGGCATTTGCAAATCATGCAAGTCAATGGAAAATGAATTAAATTGCACGACCTAAAGAAATATTGAACATGCCAAACCTGATGCAACTGGGCCGAAACAGTGTGTGGCGCAACTTAACTATCTATCACCTATGGCGCCGTATATGGCACGGTAGGGGTGCTCACTCTGGCCTCATGGGCCGGCTCGGAGGAGAGGAGGCCGGGTGTTGGAGGTGGGCCGGCTCGGAGGAGAGGAGGTCGGGTGTAGGAGGTGGGCCGGCTCGGAGGCGCTGGGCCGAGGGGCGAAGTGGTGGAGGCCGGCTCGGGCTGGTGCGGGAGGCCAGGCTGGCCAGGCCACGACACAGTTGGGCCTGCGGCTAGAGGCGGCCAGCTAGGCCTTGACGAGGCCAACACGGGGCAGGCGGGCGCTGGCGAGCGGGCGGCTCGCCTCGATCCGATCTGCGGATCGGTTGCGGCAGCGGGGAGGGACCTGACGGAGGGCTCCGGTGATTGGATCTGAGGGGGCGACAACGGATCTGGCAGGAAAGACCGAGGGGCGGCGGCAAGGCAGGGATCGGGGCTCGCAGGAGCTCGCGACAGGAGCTGCTCGGGGAGGCGTCGCGGGAGCTCCAGCGAAGGGGCGGCTGACCGGCGACTTCGGCTTCACCTGGCGGTGGCTGGCGGCCAGGAACCTGTGCAGCGGCGGCGGGAGGTGCTACCTCTTGAGCTTGCGTTGGTTTTTTTGCCTTGAAGAGGAAAGGGTGATGCAACACAGCAGCAGTAAGTATTTCCCTAAGTTTGAGAACCAAGGTATCAATCCAGTAGGAGTATCAAGACAAGTCACCAATGTACCTGCGCAAAAACAAACAAACTTGCACCCAACGCTATAAAGGGGTTGTCAATCCCTTCACGATTAATTGCAAGGTGAGATTTGAAGGTGGAAAGCGCAACAAAGTAAAAGTGTAGATATGAAAATATGATGTGAAGTAGACCCGGGGGCCATAGTGTTCACTAGAGGCTTCTCTCATGATAGCAAGTATTACGGTAGGTGAACGAACTACTGTCGAGCAATTGATAGAACAGCGCAAAGTCATGATGATATCTAATGCAATGATCATACATATAGGCATCACGTCTGAGACAAGTAGACCGATACAGTTTGCATCTACTACTATTACTCCACACATCGACCGCTATCCATCATGCATCTAGTGTACTGAGTTCATAACAAACAGAGTAACGCCTTAAGCAAGATGACATGATGTAGAGGGATAAATTCATGCAATAGATATAAACCCCATCTTTTTACCCTTGATGGCAACAACACGATGCGTGCCTCGCTACCCCTTCTGTCACTAGGCGAGGACACCGCACGGTATGAACCCAAAACCAAGCACTTCTCCCATTGCAAGAGTTATAGATCAAGTTGGCCAAACAAAACCCACAACTCGAAGAGAATTACAAGGATACGAAATCATGCATATAAGAGATCAGAGGAGACTCAAATAATATTCATAGATAATCTGATCATAAATCCACAATTCATCGGATCTCGACAAACACACCGCAAAAGAAGGTTACGTCGGATAGATCTCCATGAAGATCATGGAGAACTTTGTATTGAAGATCCAAGAGAGAGAAGAAGCCATCTAGCTACTAGCTATGGACCCGAAGGTCTGTGGTGAACTACTCACGCATCATCGGAGAGGCAATGGTGTTGATGAAGAAGCCCTCCGTGCCCGAATCCCCCTTCCGACAGGGCACCAGAACGGTCCCCAGATGGGATCTTGCGGAGACAGAAGCTTGCGGCGGCGGAAAAGTATTTTCGTGGCTCTCTCTGGTGGTTTTGGATTTTTAAAGAATTTATAGGCGGAAGAAGTAGGAAAAAGGAGCCACGGGGGGCCCACAAGACTGCTAGGCGCGGCCCCCAGGCCGCGTCTAGGGGGCTTGTGACCTCCCCCGGGGTCCTTTGCCTTGGTTCTCAAGTCCCCTGCATATCTTCTGTTATGGAAAAAATCATTCCGCAGGTTTTATTCCGTTTGGACTCCGTTTAATATTCTCCTCTGAAAAAGGTCAAAAACACGGAAACAACAGAAACTGACACTTGGCACTGAGTTAATAGGTTAGTCCCAAAAAAGATATAAAATAGCATATTCATGCATACAAAACATCCAAAGTTGACAAGATAATAGCATGGAACCATCAAAAATTATAGATACGTTGGAGACGTATCAAGCATCCCCAAGCTTAACTCCTGCTCGTCCTCGAGTAGGGAAGTGATAAAGATTGAATTTTTGATGTGGAATGCTACCTAACATATTTGTCCTTTGTAATTTCTTTCTTGTGACATGAATGTTCAGATCCGTAAGATTCAAAACAATAGTTTACTATTGACATGAAAACAATAATACTTCAAGCAAACTAGCAAGGTAATCATGAACCTTTGAAATAACAAGGCCAAGGAAAGTTATCCCTACAAAATCATATAGCCTGGCTATGCTCCATCATCCCCTCACAACAAATTTAAATCATGCACAACCCCGGTATTGGCCAAGTAATTGTTTTCTTACTCTTACTTTCTCAAACTTCTTCAACTCTCACGCAATACATGAGCGTGAGCCATGGATATAGCACTATAGGTGGAATAGAGTGTGGTAGAGGTTGTGAGGCAAAAAGGAGGAGATGGTCACATCAACTCGGTGTATCAACGGGCTATGGAGATGCCCATCAATAGATATCAATGTGAATGAGTAGGGATTACCATGCAACGGATGCACTTAGATCTATAAGTGTGTGAAAGCTCAAAAGGAGAACTAGTGGGTGTGCACCCAACTTGCTTGCTCACGAAGACCTAGGGCAATTTTGAGGAAGCCCAACATTGGAATATACAAGCCAAGTTATATAATGAAAACTCCCACTAGTATAAGGAGCGTCAAAACAAGAGACTCTATATCATGAAGAACATGGTGCTATTTTGAAGCACAAGTGTGGAAAAAGATAGTAGCATTGTCCCTTCTCTCTTTTTCTCTCATCTTTTTTTTTGTTTGGGATCTTTGGCATCTTTTCATTTTTTGGTGGGCATCTTTGGCCTCTTTTTTTTATTTCCTCACATGGGACAATGCTCTAATAATGATGATCATCACACTTTTATTTACTCACAACTCAATACTTAGAGCAATGATGACTCTATAGGAAATGCCTCCGGCAGTGTAACGAGATGTGCAACGATCTAGCTTGGTATATGACGTTGAAACATCTCGCTAGCTATCTTACGATCATGCAATGGCAATATGAAAGTGACGGCACAAGTCATGAGACGAAACGGTGGGAGTTGCATGGCAATATATCTCAGAATGGCTATGAAAATGCCATAATAGATAAGTATGGTGGCTGTTTTGAGAAAGGTATATGGTGGGTTTGTGCATCGGCGAAAGTTGCGTGACACTAGAGAGGCTAGCAATGGTGGAAGGTGAAAGTGCATCTATACCATGGACTCACATTAGTCATGAAGAACTCATATACTTATTGTGAAAGTTTTATTAGTAATTGAAGCAAAGTGATAAACGCGTACTCCTAGGGGAAGGGTTGGAGGTGTTAACCATCGCGCGATGCCGACCGCCACACAAAGGATGACAATCAATAAATCAGTTATGCTCCGACTTCCTAACATAGCGGTTCACCATACGTGCATGCTACAGGAATCACTAACTTCAACGCAAGTATTTCTAGATTCACAACACCCTAATAACATAACTCTAATATTACCAAATCCATATCTCAAAACTTAATTGTTAGGAATCAAACTTCTCTTACTAATAAATGCACTTGAATATGGAAGTTTTTATTATATCCTCTTTGGATGCCTATCATCTTTAGGACTACTTTCATAGCACAAGCCAATTACCGAGTTACTTAGAGAGAGCACTCTCAAAAAGATATAAGTGAAGATCGAGAGTTTTTATTTCTTAAAAATATGACACCGCCGTTCTCTAAAAAGATCTAAGTGAAGCACTAGAGCAAAGTTATCTAGCTCAAAAGATATAAGTGAGGCACATGCGAGCTAAATTGCCTAACTCAAAAGATATAAGTGAAGCTCAACGAGTATTCTAGCAAATTCACGATGAGTGCATGTTTCTCTCAAAAAGGTGTGCAGCAAGGATGATTGCGACAAAACAAAAAGAAAAGACTCCTATAATACACGACGTTCAAAGCAAAACACATATCATGTGGTGAATAAAAATATAGCTCCAAGTAACGTTACCGATGGATTGATGAGGAAAGAGGGGATGCCTTCCTGGGGCATCCCCAAGCTTAGGCTTTTTGGTGTCCTTGAATTTGGCTTGGGATGCCTTGGGCATCCCCAAGCTTGAGCTCTTTCCACTCTTTATCCCATTGTCCATGAGAACATCACCCAAAACTTGAAGACTTCACAACACAAAACTTAAACAAAAACTCGTGATATCATTAGCATAAGAAAACAAACTACCAACACTTTAGGTACTGTACTAAACTTGATTTCTATTTAGATTGATTTTAGATTACTGTATTCTTAGTTTTCCATGGCTAGTACCCCCTATACTATCCATAGTTTCATCAAAATAAGCAATCAACACAACAAAAACAGAATTTGTCAAAAACAGACCAGTTTGTAGCAATCTGTATGCTTCGTATACTTCTGGTATCTCAAAAATTCCGAAAAATTATGAAAATTAGAGCAATTGTCATCTAAATCATCAGCAAAAAGAATCGACTCAAAAGCTCTTTATGGATAGGAATTAAAAACAATTTCGTGAGCGCAAAGTTTCTGTCTTTTCCAACAAGATCAAACAACAATCACCAAAACTAATCATAAAGGTTTTACTTGGCACAAACACAAAAAGAAACACAAAAAACACAATCATAACAGAATTATGATGGTGTGGACACAACAAAACAGAAAGCAAAAGCAAAAATAAATTTATTCATTGGGTTGCCTCCCAACGAGCGCTTTTCTTTAAAGCCTTTTAGCTAGGCATTGATAATTCAATGATGCTCACATAAAAGATAGCAATGGACACGGAGAGAGCATCATGAAACATGTGACAAACATATCTAAGTCTAACATACTTCCTATGCATAGGCATTTTATAGAAAAACAAATTATCAAGACAAGCAATAACTACCATATGCAAGGAAGAAGAAAGAGACAGTATCAATCTCAACATAACGAGAGGTAAATTAGTAACATGGAAGTTTCTGCCACAATATTTTCATCTCTCATAACAATTACATGTGGGATCATAATCAAATTCAACAATATAGCTATCACATAGGATATTCTTTTCATGATCCACATGCATGCAAAGTTGACGCTCTTAAAAAATAGTGGGATTATCATCAACTAAAGTCATGACTTCTCCAATCCCACTTTCAATATTATTGCAAATATCATAATCATCATGAGGCTTAAACAAATTTTCAAGATCATAAGAAAAATCATTACCCCAATCATGATCATTGCAACAAGTAGTGGACATAGCAAAACTAGCATCCCCAAGCTTAGGGTTTTGCATATTTTTAGCATGATTGCCATTAATAGAATTCATAGTGAAACCATTGCAATCATGCTTTTCATTCAAGGAGCCCTCATGAATCACTTCATAAATTTCTTCATCACAATTTTCAGATTCACGCATCTCAAGCAAAACTTCATAAAGATAAACTAGTGCACAAAACTCACTAGCAATTGGATCAACATAATTGGATCTATTAAAGAGATTACCAAGTGGATGAGGATCCATATCAATATATTTTCAGCAACCGAAGAAGCAAGCATATTGAAGGCAAATAGCACACACGCAAAGGAAAAGAAAACGAAAAAGGCAAATATTTTTGTAATTTTTTGTTTTTCAGAAGTGGGGGAGAGGAAAACGAGAGGCAAAAGGCAAAAAAAAAGTAAATTCAAGAGATGAGTTTGCAATAGTTACTTGGATAAGCTTCACTTAGAATAGACCGACAACAATGCCAGAAATTGACACGTTGAAGGGAGACTATTCTTTACTTGATACTCCCCGACAACAGCGCCAGAAATTGGCACGTTGACGGGAGACTATTCTTGACTTGATCATCCCCGGCAACGGCGCTATAAATTCTTCTTGCTACCTCTTGAGCTTGTGTTGGCTTTTCCGTTGAGGAGGAAAGGGTGATGCAGCATAATAGCAGTAAGTATTTCCCTCAGTTTGAGAACCAAGGTATCAATCTAGTAGGAGTATTAAGACAAGTCACCAATGTACCTGCGCAAAAACAAACAAACTTGTACCCAACGCTATAAAGGGGTTGTCAAATCCTTCACGATTAATTGCCAGGTGAGATCTGAAGGTGGAAAGCGCAACAAAGTATAAGTGTAGATCTGAAAATATGATGTGAAGTAGACCCAGGGGCCATAGTGTTCACTAGAGGCTTCTCTTATGATAGCAAGTATTACGGTGGGTGAACGAATTACTGTCGAGCAATTGATAGAACCGCGCAAAGTCATGATGATATCTAAGGCAACGATCATACATATAGGCATCATGTCCTAGACAAGTAGACCGATATTTTCTGCATCTACTACTATTACTCCACACATCGACCGCTATCCAGCATGCATCTAGTGTATTGAGTTCATAACAAATAGAGTAACGCCTTAAGCAAGATGACATGATGTAGAGGGATAAATCATGCAATAGATATAAACCCCATATTTTTACCCTTGATGGCAACAACATGATGTGAGCCTCGCTACCCCTTCTATCACTAGGTGTGGACACCGCACGGTATGAACCCAAAACCAAGCACTTCTCCCATTGCAAGAATTATAGATCAAGTTGGCCAAACGAAACCCACAACTCGAAGAGAATAACAAGGATACGAAATCATGCATATAAGAGATCAGAGGAGACTCAAATAATATTCAATGATAATCTCATCATAAATCCACAATTCATCGGATCTCGACAAACACACCGCAAAAGAAGGTTACATCGGATAGATCTCCATGAAGATCATGGAGAACTTTGTATTGAAGATCCAAGAGAGAGAAGAAGCCATCTAGCTACTAGCTATGGACCCGAAGGTCTGTGGTGAACTACTCACACATCATCGGAGAGGCAATGGTGTTGATGAAGAAGCCCTCCGTGTCTGAATCCCCCTTCCGGCAGGGCACCAGAACGGTCCCAGATGGGATCTTGCGGAGACAGAAGCTTGCGGCGGCGGAAAAGTATTTTCGTGGCTCTCTCTGGTGGTTTTGGATTTTTAAAGAATTTATAGGCGGAAGAAGTAGGGCAAAGGAGCCACGGGGGGCCCACAAGCCTGCTAGGCGCGGCCCCCAGGCCGCGACTACGGGGCTTGTGACCTCCCCTGGGGTCCTTTGCCTTGGTTCTCAAGTCCCGTGCGTATCTTCTGTTATGGAAAAAATCCTTCCACATGTTTTATTCCGTTTGGACTCCGTTTAATATTCTCCTATGAAAAAGGTCAAAAACATGGAAAAATAGCAACTGGCACTTGGCACTGAGTTAATAGGGTAGTCCCCAAAAAGATATAAAATGGCATATTCTTGCATACAAAACATCCAAAGTTGACAAGATAATAGCATGGAACCATCAAAAATTATAGATACGTTGGAGACGTATCAGGAGGCAGCCGGGTCTAGGCATGGCGCGACACGACCTTCTTGGGAGCTCCTCCTTCCCGAGAGGAGGAGGGGTGAGGTGGCTCGGGAGGAGCGGGGGCGCAGGGGAGCTGCGGCTTGCGCACACGGCTGCGCTGGTTCGGGCCCGGGAGGGCCACAGATGGGCCTGGTGGCCCCCTGGCGGCTTAGGAGAGAAGAGGAGGTGGCTGGGTTTTGCACAGATCCCTGGGTGGGAGCTAGACTGCCTATTTTGGATGAGGGGACTCTCTACTTATAGGTATGGAGGCTAGGGTTAGGGTTTTCCCATCGAATTTCAACCGCGCGATCGAGATCTGACGGTCTCGGTCACACGGTAGGGTTAGGTGGGCTAGTGGTTGTGTAGATGGGGTGTTGGGATAGATGAGAGGGAAGTTGCGGTCCGACACAATATTTTAAAACACCATAAAACATTGGACGATAAGCCGAGGGCGGTGCCACTACGGTCGACCGTTCGGGTATCAAACAAACTATTGCGACGAAATTTTGCAGGCGACCTACCTACATTAAAATAAGACCGCACACCAAGTTTCAACCCAATCCAAGAATATTTTATACACACGTTTAAAAACAAGATTTTTACGATGTCGCGGGCGCGTGCGTGTGTGGTTGGCCTCAAAAGGGTCAACGACAAAAACGGAGAGAACCGGCAACTAATAACGGATGCTAGTTTAGAAAATTAGCAGCAACGGAGTGCCGATGCAATGCCGATGATGCGCATGATGCGATGATGAATGCGATAGACAATCTAATCACACGACATCAACGAAATAAAAGGGGAATCTTCTCGAGCGTCGGTCTCGGGCTGTCACAAACCTATTGACATAGTGCCGATTGCCAATTGCTCTTTTCTGCATGTTTTTTACATTACGGGAAATCAATACCAAATGGAGTCCAAATGCAGCAAAACTTTTTGTGTATTTTTTGGGCCAGAAGACATCCAGTGGGCCAGGAACGCACCTGAGGGGAGCTCCGATGGGAGCACAACCCACCAGGGCGCGCCTGGGGGCCCAGGCGCACCCGGTGGGTTGTGCCCTCCTCGTTGGCCTCCTGCACCGCCTCTTTGCTCTATAAATACCCCCAATATTCCAGAAATGCTAGGGGGATGAAAATCAATTCCAGCCGCCGCAGAGTCCAGAAACACCAGATCCAATCTAGACAGCATCACAGAGGGGTTCATCATGTCCATTGGTGCCTCTCCGATGATGCGTGAGTAGTTCTTTGTAGACCTACGGGTCCATGGTTAGTATCTAGATGGTTTCCTCTCTCTCTCTCTCTCTCTTGATTATCAATACAATGGTCTCTTCGAGATCCATATGATGTAGGTCTTTTTGCGGTGTGTTTGTTGGGATCCGATGAACTTTGAGTTTATGATCAGATCTACGTTTTTATCCATGAAAGTTATTTGATACTTTTTTGATCTCTTATATGTGTGATTGATTATAGCCTCGTATTTCTTCTCCGATATTTGGGTTTTGTTTGGCCAACTTGATCTATTTATCTTGCAATGGAAAGAGGTGCTTTGTGATGGGTTCGATCTTACGATGCTTGATCCTAGTGACAGAAGGGGAAACGACACGTATGTATCGTTGCTATTAAGGATAACAAGATGGGGTCTATTTCTACATAAATCGATCTTGTCTACATCATGTCATCGTTCTTATTGCATTACTCCATTTTTCAATGAACTTAATACACTAAATGCATGCTGGATAACAACGATGTGTGGAGTAATAGTAGTAGATGCATGTAGGAGTCGGTCTACTAATCTTGGATGTGATGCCTATATAATGATCATTGCGTGGATATCGTCATGAATATTTGAAGTTCTATCAATTGCCCAACAGTAATGGTTTTCCCACCATTTGTTATTTTTCTCGAGAGAAGCCACTAGTGAAACCTACGTCCCCGGGTCTCTTTTCATCATATTTGCCTTTGCGATCTGTTTTCCCTTGCTTTTATTTTCAGATCTATTAAACCAAAAATACAAAAATACCTTGCTGCAATTTGTTTCTTCCGCGATCTATTTATCCTATCTACCACTTTTACCTCACGTTATTTGCCTATCTTGAGGCGTCGTACCTGAAAGGGATTGACAACCCCTTTAACACCTCGGGTTGCGAGTGTTTGTTATTTGTGTGTAGGTGTTGTTTACGTGGTGTGAGGAGGTTCTCCTACTGGTTCGATAACCTTGGTCTCAGAACTAAGGGAAATACCTACCGTCGCTATAGTGCATCATCCCTTCCTCTTTGGGGAAATACCGACGTAGTTCTAGCAGACATCGGGTAGTAGGAAGGGGTACTACCTCTTATCAACGATAGTACCGCTCCGAACAGCGGTAGTACCGCTCTGCCAGAACTACCACTACTCATGCTTCCTCTTTGTGCCCGTGGGCTGCTACATTTCAACCCGAACGGTAATACCGCTAGGGTGAGCGGTAGTACCACTCTGACAGCACTACTGTCATGTGGCTTCGCGTATTGCACTGTGTGGCTAGCCCTGCTGCCCTAGCAATAGTACCGCCATCAGGAGCAGTAGTACCGCTTATGTGCGGGCTGAGTGGGGATAACGGTTGGATTTGTCCCCCCACTATATAAAGGGAGTCTTCTTCCCCAAGAAGACCATGAGTGCTAACCCTAAGCTCCAGTGTTGCTCCAAGCTCTATTTTCGCCTGATCTCTCTCCTTAGCCAACACTTTGTGTTGATCTTCTAGGGTTTGCTTGAGAGGGCCTTGATGTACACTTTCACTAAGAGAAATTTGATTCCCACCACTAATCCCTTGTGGATCTTGTTACTCTTGGGTGTTTAAGCACCCTAGACGGTTGAGTTCACCTCGGAGCCACAATCCATTGTGATGAAGCTTTGTGGTGTTGTTGGGAGCCTCCAATTAAGTTGTGGAGATTGCCCCAACCTTGTTTGTAAAGGTTCGATCGACGTCTTCAAGGGCATCGCTAGTGGAATAATGACATCTCGCATTGTGTGAGGGCGTGTGGAGAACACGGTGGCCTTAGTGGCATCTTGGGGAGCATTGTGCCTCCACACCGCTCCAACGGAGATGTACTTTCCTCAAATGGAAGGAACTTCAGTAACACATCCTCATCTTCATCGGTTCCACTTGTGGTTACTTATTACCATTACTTTGTGATTATTACTTGCTTGGTGTTATTGTTGTTAACATCATATAGGTTGCTCACTGTTACTGCAACAAAAGACCTTCCAACGGCGCCAGAAATAGGCACGTCGACGGGAGAATACTTGGCTTGATCTTTCTGCTGCGGCTACGCCTTAAGGGACTTCCTAGGCAAGTATGCAAAGGATTTCCCCCGTGGCCTTGGAGCCTTGTGTTGGTGTTCCCTCGAAGCGGAAAGGGTGATGTAGCGTAGCGGTGGTAAGTATTTACCTCAGTTTGCGAACCAAGGTATCAATCCAGTGGAGGAGTATCTCAAGATCCTGCACAAACACAAAAACTTGCTCCCAACGCTATGAAGGGGTTGACAATCCCTTATAGATTGTTTGCCAAGCGAGAGCTGAAAGCAACAAAGTAACAAAGCAAAGTAAAAGCGGAGATGTAAACGATGGATGTGAATAGACCCGGGGGCCATAGTGTTTACTAGTGGCTTCTCTCATGAAAGAAAGTAGATGGTGGGTGAACAAATTACTGTCGAGCAATTGATAGAATCGCGCAAAGTCGTGACGATATCTATGCAATGATTATTTCTATAGGCATCACGTCCAAAACAAGTAGACCGATACTGTCTGCATCTACTACTATTACTCCACACGTCGATCGCTATCCAGCATGCATCTAGTGTATTAAGTCCATAAGAACAGAGTAACACCTTAAGCAAGATGACATGATGTAGAGGGATAATCTCAAACCAATGATAAAACCCCATCTTTTTACCCTTGATGGAAACTACTTGATGTGTGCCTTGCTGCCCCTACTATCACTGGGAAAGGTCACCACACGGCAGAACCCAAAACCAAGCACTTCTCCCATTGCAAGAATCATAGGTCTAGTTGGCCAAACAAAACCCAAGAATCGGAGAGACTTACAAGGATATCAAATCATGCATATAAGAAATCAGAAAAGACTCAAACACATATCATAGATAATCTGATCACAAATCCACAATTCATCGGATCTCGACAAACACACCGCCAAAGAAGATTACATCGGATAGATCTCCATGAAGATTATGGAGAACTTTGTATTGAAGATCCAAGAGAGAGAAGAAGCCATTTAGCTACTAACTACGGACCCGTAGGTCTGAAGTGAACTACTCACGAGTCATTGGAGGGGCGATGATGATGATGAAGAAGCCCTCCAACTCCAAAGTCCCCTCCGGCGGAGCGTCGGGAAGGGTTTCCAGATGAGATCTCACGGAAACGGAAGCTTGTCGCAGCGAAAAAGTATTTTCGAGGCTCCCCTTATTTTTTGCGGAATATTTGGGAATTTATAGGCCAAAGATCTAGGTCAGGGGGCACCCAGGGAGGCCACAAGCCTGCCCACCGCCGCCTCCCCCTGGTGGCGGAGTGGGGGCTTGTGGGCTCCCTGGACCCCACCTCGCTTGGCCCAAAGGCCCCCTGATCTTCTTCCGTTCGGGAAAAAATCATTTCGGGTTTTTTCTTCCGTTTGGACTCCGTTCCAAAATCAGATCTGAAAAGAGTCAAAAAACACGGAAAAAACAGGAATTGGCACTTGACACTGAATTAATAAGTTAGTCCCAAAAAATATATAAAAGGTACATAAAACAACCAAAGAAGACAAGATAACAGCGTGAAACCATAAAAAATTATAGATACGTTTGAGACGTATCAAGCATCCCCAAGCTTAACTCCTGCCCGACCTCGAGTAGGGAAGTGATAAGAATGAAATTTTGATGCTTTCATGCTACCTAGCATAGGTGTCCTTTGTAATTCCTCTTATGTGACGTGAATGTTCAGATCCATTAGATTCAAAACAATAGTTTGCTATTGACGTGGAAACAATATTAATTCAAGCAAACTAGCAAAGTAATCATGAACTTTCAAAATAACAAGGCCAAAAGAAAGTTATCCCTACAAAAGCATATAGTCTGGCTATGCTCTATCATCATTGCACAATAAATTTAAATCATGCACAACCCCGGTATTGGCCAAGTAATTGTTTCACACCTTTACTTTCTCAAACCTTTTCAACTCTCACGCAATACATGAGCGTGAGCCATGGTTATAGCACTATAGATGGTGTGGAATGTAGTGGAGGTTGCAAGACAAAAAGGAGAAGATAGTCACATTAACTAGGCATATCAATGAGCTGTGGAGATGCTCATCAATAGATATCAATGTGAATGAGTAGGGATTGCCATAGAATTGATGCACTAGAGCTATGAGTATGTGAAAGCTCTTAAAGAAAACTAGTGGGTGTGCATCCAACTTGCTTGCTCACGAAGACCTAAGGCAATTTTGAGGAAGCCTATCATAGGAATATACAAGCCAATTTATATAATGAAAATTTCCCACTAGCTATATGGTGGTGACAAAACGAGAGACTCTCAATCATGAAGATCATGGTGCTTAATATGCACAAGTGTGGAAAAAGTGGTAGCATTGTCCCTTCTCTCTTTTTCTCTCATTTTTTTTATTTTGGTGGGCTCTTTGGCCTCTTATTTTTGGTGGGCTTCTTTGGCCTCTTTTATTTCCTCACATGGGACAATGCTCCATTAATGATGATCATCACACTTTCAACTCAAAACTTAGAGCAACAATGACTATACGGAATGCCTTCGGTAGTGTACCGTGGCAATGATCTAGCATGGCATAGACATCAATGGAAACATCATGCTAGCTATCTTACGATCATGCAATGTCAATGTAGACGTGGTGGCACATGTCATGGTGGTAGTTGCATGGCAATATATCTCGGAATGACTTTGAAAAAGCCACAGTAGGTAGGTATGGTGGCTGTTTTGAGGGAGGCTAATGGTGAGTTTTGTGCACCGGTGAAAGTTGCACGGCACTAAGAAGATAGTGATGGTGGAAGGTGAAAGTGCATCTAAACCATGGACTCAACATTAGTCATGAAGAACTCATATACTTGTTGCAAAAGTTTTATCAGTAATCGAAACAAAGCATTCAACGCATACTCCTAGGGGAAGGGTTGGTAGGTATAAACCATCGCGCGATCCCGACCGCCACGCAAAGGATGAGAATCAATAGACTAATCATGCTCAGATTTCATCACATAGCGGTTCACCATACGTGCATGCTACGGGAATCACTAACTTCAACACAAGTATTTCTAGATCCACAACACCTTACTAGCATGACTTTAATATTACCATAACCACAACTCAAAACTAATTGAGATGAATCAAACTTCTCTAACTATTCAATGCACATGAAGGTGGAAGTTTTCGTAGCCCTTTGGATAACTACCCCTTTTGAGACAACTTTCAAAGCATAGATCAACTACCAAGCCACACACCGCTGTTCTCTAAAAGATATAAGTGAAGCACATAGAGCAAAAGTATCTAGCTCAAAAGATATAAGTGAAGCACATGTGAGCTGAATTGTCTACCAAAGGATATAAGTGAAGCTCGACAAAATCATGGTGTGTGCATGTCTCTCTCTCTAGGTGTGCAGCAAGGATGATTGTGACACAACAAAAATAAAAGACTCCTATGATACAAGATGCTCCAAGCAAAAACACATAACATGTGGTGAATAAAAATATAGCCCCAAGTAACGTTACCGATGGATTGAAGACGAGAGAGGGGATGCCTGTTGGGGAACGTCGCATGGGAAACAAAAATTTTCCTACGCGCACGAAGACCTATCATGGTGATGTCCATCTACGAGAGGGGATGAGTGATCTACGTACCCTTGTAGATCGTACGGCAGAAGCGATTAGAGATCGCGGTTGATGTAGTGGAACGTCCTCACGTCCCTCGATCCGCCCCGCGAACAATCCCGCGATCAGTCCCACGATCTAGTACCGAACGGACGGCACCTCCGCGTTCAACACACGTACAGCTCGACGGTGATCTCGGCCTTCTTGATCCAGCAAGAGAGACGGAGAGGTAGAAGAGTTCTCCGGCAGCGTGACGGCGCTCCGGAGGTTGGTGATGATCTTGTCTCAGCAGGGCTCCGCCCGAGCTCCGCAGAAACACGATCTAGAGGAAAAACTATGGAGGTATGTGGTCGGGCAGCCGTGAGAAAGTCGTCTCAAATCTGCCCTAAAAGCCCCATATATATAGGAGGAGGGAGGGGGACCTTGCCTTGGGGTCCAAGGGAACCCCAAGGGGTCGGCCGAGCCAGGGGGGAGGACTCTCCCCCCCCAAACCGAGTCCTACTTGGTTTGGTGGGAGGGAGTCCTTCCCCCTTCCCACTTCTTCCTCTTTTTTTTTTCTTCCTTTGATTTTTCTTCCTTGGCGCATAGGATTTGGTGGGCTGTCCCACCAGCCCACTAAGGGCTGGTGTGACCCCCACAAATACCTATGGGCTTCCCCGGAGTGGGTTGCCCCCCTCCGGTGAACTCCCGGAACCCATTCGTCATTCCCGGCACATTCCCGATAACTCCGAAAACCTTCCGGTAATCAAATGAGGTCATCCTATATATCAATCTTCGTTTCCGGACCATTCCGGAAACCCTCGTGACGTCCGTGATCTCATCCGGGACTCCGAACAACATTCGGTAACCAACCATATAACTCAAATACGCATAAAACAACGTCGAACCTTAAGTGTGCAGACCCTGCGGGTTCGAGAACTATGTAGACATGACCCGAGAGACTCCTCGGTCAATATACAACAGCGGGACCTGGATGCCCATATTGGATCCTACATATTCTACGAAGATCTTTATCGTTTGAACCTCAGTGCCAAGGATTCGTATAATCCCGTATGTCATTCCCTTTGTCCTTCGGTATGTTACTTGCCCGAGATTCGATCGTCAGTATCCGCATACCTATTTCAATCTCGTTTACCGGCAAGTCTCTTTACTCGTTCCGTAATACAAGATCCCGTAACTTACACTAAGTTACATTGCTTGCAAGGCTTGTGTGTGATGTTGTATTACCGAGTGGGCCCCGAGATACCTCTCCGTCACACGGAGTGACAAATCCCAGTCTTGATCCATACTAACTCAACTAACACCTTCGGAGATACCTGTAGAGCATCTTTATAGTCACCCAGTTACGTTGCGACGTTTGATACACACAAAGCATTCCTCCGGTGTCAGTGAGTTATATGATCTCATGGTCATAGGAATAAATACTTGACACGCAGAAAACAGTAGCAACAAAATGACACGATCAACATGCTACGTCTATTAGTTTGGGTCTTAGTCCATCACGTGATTCTCCCAATGACGTGATCCAGTTATCAAGCAACAACACCTTGTTCATAATCAGAAGACACTGACTATCATTGATCAACTGGCTAGCCAACTAGAGGCATGCTAGGGACGGTGTTTTGTCTATGTATCCACACATGTAAATGAGTCTTCATTCAATACAATTATAGCATGGATAATAAACTATTATCTTGATACAGGAATTATAATAATAACTATACATTTATTATTGCCTCTAGGGCATAATTCCAACAGTCTCCCACTTGCACTAGAGTCAATAATCTAGCCCTCACATCACCATGTGAATTACATTGTAATAAATCTAACACCCATACAGTTCTGGTGTCGATCATGTTTTGGCCGTGGAAGAGGCTTAGTCAGCGGGTCTGCTACATTCAGATCCGTGTGCACTTTGCATATATTTACGTCCTCCTCCTCGACGTAGTCGCGGATGAGGTTGAAGCGTCGTTTGATGTGTCTGGTCTTCTTGTGAAACCTTGGTTCCTTTGCTAAGGCAATGGCACCAGTGTTGTCACAGAACAAGGTTATTGGATCCAGTGCACTTGGCACCACTCCAAGATCCGTCATGAACTGCTTCATCCAGACACCCTCCTTAGCCGCCTCCGAGGCAGCCATGTACTCCGCTTCACATGTAGAATCTGCTACGACGCTTTGCTTGGAACTGCACCAGCTTACTGCACCCCCATTAAGAATAAATACGTATCCGGTTTGCGACTTAGAGTCGTCCGGATCTGTGTCAAAGCTTGCATCGACGTAACCTTTTACGACGAGCTCTTCGTCACCTCCATACACGAGAAACATCTCCTTAGTCCTTTTCAGGTACTTCAGGATATTCTTGACCGCCGTCCAGTGATCCACTCCTGGATTACTCTGGAACGTACCTGCCATACTTATGGCCAGGCTAACATCCGGTCTAGTGCACAGCATTGCATACATGATAGAGCCTATGGCTGAAGCATAGGGGACGGAGCGCATATGCTCTCTATCTTCATCAGTTGCTGGGCACTGAGTCTTACTCAATCTCGTACCTTGTAACACTGGCAAGAACCCTTTCTTGGACTATTCCATTTTGAACCTCTTCAAAACTTTATCAAGGTATGTGCTTTGTGAAAGTCCTATCAGGCGTTTTGATCTATCCCTATAGATCTTAATGCCTAGAATGTAAGCAGCTTCTCCTAGGTCCTTCATAGAGAAACTTTTATTCAAGTAACCTTTTATGCTCTCCAAAAGCTCTACGTTGTTTCCAATCAGTAATATGTCATCCACATATAATATTAGAAACGCCACAGAGCTCCCACTCACTTTCTTGTAAATACAAGATTCTCCAACCACTTGTATAAACCCAAATGCTTTGATCACCTCATCAAAGCGTTTGTTCCAACTCCGAGATGCTTGCACCAGTCCATAAATGGATCGCTGGAGCTTGCACACCTTGTCAGCATTTTTAGGATCGACAAAACCTTCGGGTTGCATCATATACAACTCTTCCTTAAGGAAACCGTTAAGGAACGCCGTTTTGACATCCATCTGCCAAATTTCATAATCGAAAAATGCAGCTATTGCTAACATGATTCTGACGGACTTAAGCATCGCTACGGGAGAGAAAGTCTCATCGTAGTCAATTCCTGGAACTTGTGAAAAACCCTTTGCCACAAGTCGAGCTTTATAAACGGTCACATTACCGTCAACGTCCGTCTTCTTCTTAAAGATCCATTTGTTCTGAATAGCCTTGCGGCCCTCAGGTAGTATCTCCAAAGTCCATACTTTGTTCTCATACATGGATCCTATCTCGGATTTCATGGCTTCTAGCCATTTGTTGGAATCTGGGCCCACCATTGCTTCTTCATAATTTGCAGGTTCATTGTTGTCTAACAACATGATTGTCAAGACGGGATTACCGTACCACTCTGGAGCAACGCGTGATCTCGTCGACCTGCGTGGTTTAACAGAAACTTGAACTGGAGTTTCATGATCATCATCATTAACTTCCTCCTCAACCGGCGTCGCAATCACAGGGGTTTCCCCTTGCCCTGCGCCACCATCCAGAGGGATGAGAGGTTCGACAACCTCGTCAAGTTCTATCTTCCTCCCACTCAATTCTCTTGAGAGAAACTCCTTCTCGAGAAAAGATCCGTTCTTAGCAACAAACACTTTGCCCTCGGATTTGAGATAGAAGGTGTACCCAACTGTCTCTTTTGGGTAGCCTATGAAGACGCACCTTTCCGCTTTGGGTTCCAGCTTTTCAGGCTGAAGCTTTTTGACATAAGCATCACATCCCCAAACTTTAAGAAACGACAACTTTGGCCTTTTGCCATACCACAGTTCGTATGGTGTCGTCTCAACGGATTTCGATGGTGCCCTATTTAAAGTGAATGCAGCTGTTTCTAATGCATAACCCCAAAACGATAACGGCAAATCAGTAAGAGGCATCATAGATCGCACCATTTCTAATAAAGTACGATTACGACGTTCGGACACACCATTACGCTGTGGTGTTCCAAGCGGTGTTAACTGCGAAACAATTCCACATTGTCTTAAGTGAGTACCAAACTCGAAACTCAGATACTCACCCCCACGATCAGACCGTAGGAACTTGATCTTCTTGTTACGATGATTTTCCACTTCACTCTGAAATTGTTTGAACTTTTCAAATGTTTCAGACTTGTGCTTCATCAAGTAGACATAACCATATCTACTTAGATCGTCAGTGAAGGTGAGAAAATAACGATATCCGCCGCGTGCCTCCACGCTCATTGGACCACATACATCGGTATGTATGATTTCCAATAAGTCACTTGCACGCTCCATTGTTCCGGAGAACGGAGTCTTAGTCATCTTGCCCATGAGGCATGGTTCGCACGTGTCAAGTGAATCAAAGTCAAGTGACTCCAAAAGTCCATCAGCATGGAGTTTCTTCATGCGCTTTACACCAATATGACCCAAGCGGCAGTGCCACAAAAATATGGTGCTATCATTGTTTACTCTAACTCTTTTGGTCTCAATGTTATGTATATGCGTATCTCTATCAAGATTCAATATGAACAATCCTCTCACATTCGGTGCATGACCATAAAAGATGTTACTCATAGAAATAGAACAACCATTATTCTCAGACTTAAAAGAGTAACCGTCTCGCAATAAACAAGATCCAGATATAATGTTCATGCTCAACGCAGGCACTAAATAACAATGATTCAAGTTCATCACTAATCCCGATGGTAGTTGAAGTGACACTGTGCCGACGGCGATTGCATCAACCTTGGAACCGTTTCCTACGCGCATCGTCACTTCGTCTTTCGCCAGCCTTCGTCTATTCCGCAGTTCCTGCTTCGAGTTGCAAATGTGAGCAACAGAACCGGTATCGAATACCCAGGCACTACTACGAGAGCCGGTTAAGTACACATCAATAACATGTATATCAAATATACCTGATTTTTCTTTGCCCGCCTTCTTATCTGCCAGATACTTGGGGCAATTGCGCTTCCAGTGACCCATACCCTTGCAATAGAAGCACTCTGTTTCAGGCTTAGGTCCAGCCTTGGGTTTCTTCGGCGGATTGGCAACAGGCTTGCCGCTCTTCTTCGAATTGCCCTTCTTGCCTTTGCTGTTTCTCTTGAAACTAGTGGTCTTGCTCACCATCAACACTTGATGCTCTTTACGGAGTTCAGACTCTGCGACTTTCAGCATCGCAAACAACTCGCCGGGAGACTTGTTCATCCCTTGCATGTTGTAGTTCAACACAAAGCCTTTATAGCTTGGCGGCAGTGATTGGAGGATTCTGTCAGTGACAGCTTCTTGCGGGAGTTCAATCCCCAGTTCAGCTAGACGGTTTGAGTACCCAGACATTTTGAGCACATGTTCACTGACAGACGAGTTTTCCTCCATCTTGCAAGCATAGAATTTATCGGAGGTCTCATACCTCTCGATCCGGGCATTCTTCTGAAAGATGAACTTCAACTCCTGGAACATCTCAAATGCTCCATGACGCTCAAAGCGACGTTGAAGTCCCGGTTCTAAGCCATACAAGACTGCACATTGAACTATTCAGTAGTCCTCCTTACGCGCTAACCAAGCGTTCTTAACATCCTGATCAACCGTAGCGGGTGGTTCATCTCCTAGCGCAGCATTAAGGACATAATCCTTCTTTCCAGCTTGTAAGATTAGCTTAAGATTACGAGCCCAGTCTACAAAGTTGCTTCCATCATCTTTCAACTTAGCTTTCTCTAGGAACGTATTAAAATTGAGGATGACACTTGCGTGAGCCATGATCTACAACACAAATATATTCAAAGTGGACTTAGACTATGTTCAAGATAATTAGAGTTCAACTTAATCAAATTACATGCTAAACTCCCACTCAAAAAGTACATCTCTCTAGTCATTTGAGTGGTTCATGATCCACCTACACTATCCCAAGTCCGATCATCACGTGAGTCGGGAGTAGTTTCAGTGGTAAGCATCCCTATGCTAATCATATCATCTATATGATTCATGATCGACCTTTCGGTCTCATGTGTTCCGAGGCCATGTCTGCACATGCTAGGCTCGTCAAGCTTAACCCGAGTGTTCTGCGTGCGCAACTGTTTTGCACCCGTTGTATGTGAACGTTGAGTCTATCACACCCGATCATCACGTGGTGTCTCGAAACGACGAACTGTAGCAACGGTGCACAGTCGGGGAGAACACAATTTCGTCTTGAAATTTTAGTGAGAGATCACCTCATAATGCTACCGTCGTTCTAAGCAAAATAAGGTGCATAAAAGGATTAACATCACATGCAATTCATAAGTGACATGATATGGCCATCATCACGTGCTTCTTGATCTCCATCACCAAAGCACCGGCACGATCTTCTTGTCACCGGCGCCGCACCATGATCTCCATCATCATGATCTCCATCAACGTGTCGCCATCGGGGTTGTCGTGCTACTTATGCTATCACTACTAAAGCTACATCCTAGCAAAATAGTAAACGCATCTGCAAGCACATATGTTAGTATAAAGACAACCCTATGGCTCCTGCCGGTTGCCGTACCATCGACGTGCAAGTCGATATTTCTATTACAACATGATCATCTCATACATCCAATATATCACATCACATCATTGGCCATATCACATCACAATCATACCCTGCAAAAACAAGTTAGACGTCCTCTAATTTTGTTGTTGCATGTTTTACGTGGTGACCAAGGGTATCTAGTAGGATCGCATCTTACTTACGCAAACACCACAACAGAGATATATGAGTTGCTATTTAACCTCATCCAAGGACCTCCTCGGTCAAATCCGATTCAACTAAAGTTGGAGAAACCGTCACTTGCCAGTCATCTTTGAGCAAAGGGGGTTACTCGTAACGATGAAACCAGTCTCTCGTAAGCGTACGAGTAATGTCGGTCCAAGCCGCTTCAATCCAACAATACCGCGGAATCAAGAAAAGACTAAGGAGGGCAGCAAAACGCACATCACCGCCCACAAAACCTTTTGTGTTCTACTCGAGAAGACATCTACGCATGAACCTAGCTCATGATGCCACTGTTGGGGAACGTCGCATGGGAAACAAAAATTTTCCTACGCGCACGAAGACCTATCATGGTGATGTCCATCTACGAGAGGGGATGAGTGATCTACGTACCCTTGTAGATCGTACAGCAGAAGCGATTAGAGATCGCGGTTGATGTAGTGGAACGTCCTCACGTCCCTCGATCCGCCCCGCGAACAATCCCGCGATCAGTCCCACGATCTAGTACCGAACGGACGGCACCTCCGCGTTCAGCACACGTACAGCTCGACGGTGATCTCGGCCTTCTTGATCCAGAAAGAGAGACGTAGAGGTAGAAGAGTTCTCCGGCAGCGTGACGGCGCTCCGGAGGTTGGTGATGATCTTGTCTCAGCAGGGCTCCGCCCGAGCTCCGCAGAAACACGATCTAGAGGAAAAACTATGGAGGTATGTGGTCGGGCAGCCGTGAGAAAGTCGTCTCAAATCTGCCCTAAAAGCCCCATATATATAGGAGGAGGGAGGGGGACCTTGCCTTGGGGTCCAAGGGAACCCCAAGGGGTCGGCCGAGCCAGGGGGGAGGACTCTCCCCCCCAAACCGAGTCCTACTTGGTTTGGTGGGAGGGAGTCCTTCCCCCTTCCCACTTCTTCCTCTTTTTTTTTTCTTCCTTTGATTTTTCTTCCTTGGCGCATAGGATTTGGTGGGCTGTCCCACCAGCCCACTAAGGGCTGGTGTGACCCCCACAAATACCTATGGGCTTCCCCGGAGTGGGTTGCCCCCCTCCGGTGAACTCCCGGAACCCATTCGTCATTCCCGGCACATTCCCGGTAACTCCGAAAACCTTCCGGTAATCAAATGAGGTCATCCTATATATCAATCTTCGTTTCCGGACCATTCCGGAAACCCTCGTGACGTCCGTGATCTCATCCGGGACTCCGAACAACATTCGGTAACCAACCATATAACTCAAATACGCATAAAACAACGTCGAACCTTAAGTGTGCAGACCCTGCGGGTTCGAGAACTATGTAGACATGACCCGAGAGACTCCTCGGTCAATATCCAACAGCGGGACCTGGATGCCCATATTGGATCCTACATATTCTACAAAGATCTTTATCGTTTGAACCTCAGTGCCAAGGATTCGTATAATCCCGTATGTCATTCCCTTTGTCCTTCGGTATGTTACTTGCCCGAGATTCGATCGTCAGTATCCGCATACCTATTTCAATCTCGTTTACCGGCAAGTCTCTTTACTCGTTCCGTAATACAAGATCCCGTAACTTACACTAAGTTACATTGCTTGCAAGGCTTGTGTGTGATGTTGTATTACCGAGTGGGCACCGAGATACCTCTCCGTCACACGGAGTGACAAATCCCAGTCTTGATCCATACTAACTCAACTAACACCTTCGGAGATACCTGTAGAGCATCTTTGTAGTCACCCAGTTACGTTGCGACGTTTGATACACACAAAGCATTCCTCCGGTGTCAGTGAGTTATATGATCTCATGGTCATAGGAATAAATACTTGACACGCAGAAAACAGTAGCAAAAAAATGACACGATCAACATGCTACGTCTATTAGTTTGGGTCTTAGTCCATCACGTGATTCTCCCAATGACGTGATCCAGTTATCAAGCAACAACACCTTGTTCATAATCAGAAGACACTGACTATCATTGATCAACTGGCTAGCCAACTAGAGGCATGCTAGGGATGGTGTTTTGTCTATTTATCCACACATGTAAATGAGTCTTCATTCAATACAATTATAGCATGGATAATAAACTATTATCTTGATACAGGAATTATAATAATAACTATACATTTATTATTGCCTCTAGGGCATAATTCCAACAATGCCTTCCCGGGGCATCCGCAAGCTAAGGTTTTTTACGGCATTCTTGAATCTCTTGGGGTGCCTTGGGCATCCCCAAGCTTGAGCTCTTGCCACTCTTTATCTTTTTGACCATAAGAACTTCACCCAAAACTTGGAAACTTCACAACACGAAACTTAAACAGAAACTCGTGATAACATTAGTACAAGAAAGCAAACCACCACTTCCTTAGGTACTGTAGCAAACTTAAATTCTACTTGTGCTGATGTTGGGTTACTGTACTTTCAATCTTCCATGGCTAATACCCCCTGATACTATCCATAGTTTCATCAAAATAAGCAACCAACACAACAAAAACGGAATCTGTTAACAGCAGACCAGTCTGTAGCAATTTGTATGTTTCGTATACCTCTGGTACTTCAAAAATTCTGAAAAATTACGATAGTCTGAAGAATTTGCGTAGCAATCAGAAGCAAAAATAATCAACTCAAAATCTCTTACAGAAAAAAGGAAAATTCTTTTCGTGAGCAGGAAGTTTCTGTCTTTTCCAGCGTGACCAAACGATCATCCTCAAAACTAATCATAACGGTTTTGCTTGGGAAAAACGCAAAAATAAACACAAAAAAATATAATCATAACAGAATTATGAAAGTGTGGAAAACACAAAAAGAAAGAAAAAGGATAGATTCGTTGGGTTGCCTCCCAACAAGCGCTTTTTTAACGCCCTTAGCTATGCGAAAGGTGATGCTCTCACAAAAAACAAGAATTGAAGCACAACGAGAGCATCATAAAGCATGTGAAAATCACATCTAAGTCTAACATACTTCCTATGCATAAGCATTTTATAGGAAAACAGATTGTCGAGACAACCAATAGTTGCCATATGCAAGGAAGAATAAAGAGACAATAGCAATCTCAACATCACGAGAGGTGATTTGGTAACATGAAAGTTTCTACCAAAATATTTTCCTCTCTCATAGCAATTACATGTGGGATCATATTCAAATTCAACAATATAGCTATCCCCTAGGATATTCTTCTCATGATCCACATGCATGCAAAGTTGTCGCTCTTCAAAAATAGTGGGATTATCATCAAATAATGTCATGACTTCTCCAATCCCACTTTCAGTATTGTTGCAAATATCATATTCATCATGAGGTTTGAACAAATTTTCAAGATCATAAGAAAGATCATCACCCCAATCATGATTATTGCAACAAGTGGTGGTCATAGCAAGATTAGCATCCCCAAGCTTAGGGTTTTGCATAATTTTAGCATGATTGTCACTAATAGGATTTATAGTGAAATCATTGCAATCATGCTTTTCATCCAAGGAGCCCTCGTGAATCACTTCATGAATTTCTTCCTCACAATTTTCAGATTCACGCATCTTACGCAAAACTCCAAAGAAATAGTCAATTGCCCTCAACTCACTAGCAATTTGTTCCACACGAGTGGGTCTCTTAAAGAGACTAGCAAGTGGATGAGGATCCATATCAATGGATTTTTAGCAAGCAAAGATGCAAGCTAAAAGAAGGCACATGGTAACACAAGCAAACAGAAAGCAAGCGGAAGAAGTGCGAATGGAAAAAGGCAAATGAAAACGGCAAATGTGAAGTGGGGGAGAGGAAAACGGGAGGCAACTGGCAACAAAAGTAAATGCAAGAGAAGAGTTTGTGACACCTACTTGGATAGATCTTGATTTCTCCTCCCCGGCAACGGCGCCAGAAATACTTCTGATGTTTGCTGTGTATCCCTTGCAACGACGCCAGAAATAGTTGTGTCGATGGCACCAGGAATCCTTCAGCTACGGCTACGCCTTAAGGGACTTCCTAGGCAAGTATGCAAAGGATTTCCCCCGTGGCCTTGGAGCCTTGCGTTGGTGTTCCCTCGAAGCGGAAAGGGTGATGTAGCACAACGACGGTAAGTATTTCCCTCAGTTTGAGAACCAAGGTATCAATCCGGCGGAAGAGTATCTCAAGATCCTGCACGAACACAAAAGCTTGCACCCAACGCTATGAAGGGGTTGTCAATCCCTTATAGATTGTTTGCCAAGTGAGAACTGAAAGCAACAAAATAGCAAAGCAAAGTAAAAGCGGAGATGTAAACGATGGATGTGAATAGACCCGGGGGCCATAGTGTTTACTAGTGGCTTCTCTCATGAAAGCAAGTAGACGGTAGGTGAACAAATTACTGTCGAGCAATTGATAGAACTGTGCAGAGTCGTGACGATATCTATGCAATGATTATTTCTATAGGCATCACGTCCGAAACAAGTAGACCGATACTTTCTGCATCTACTACTATTACTCCACACGTCGACCGCTATCCAGCATGCATCTAGTGTATTAAGTCCATAAGAACAGAGTAACGCCTTAAGCAAGATGACATGATGTAGAGGGATAATCTCAAGCCAATGATAAAAACCCCATATTTTTACGCTTGATGGCAACTGCTTGATGTGTGCCTTGCTGCCCCTACTTTCACTGGGAAAGGTCACCACATGACAGAACCTAAAACCAAGCACTTCTCCCATTGCAAGAATCATAGATCTAGTTGGCCAAACAAAACCCAAGACTCGGAGAGACTTACAAGGATATCAAATCATGCATATAAGAAATCAGCAAAGACTCAAATATATATCATAGATAATCTGATCACAACTCCACAATTCATCGTCGACAAACACACCGCCAAAGAAGATTACATCGGATAGATCTCCATGAAGATCATGGAGAACTTTGTATTGAAGATCCAAGAGAGAGAAGAAACCATCTAGCTACTAACTACGGACCCGTAGGTCTGAAGTGAACTACTCACGAGTCATTGGAGGGGCGGTGATGATGATGAAGAAGCCCTCCAACTCCAAAGTCCCCTCTGGCAGGGCTCCGGGAAGGCTCTCCAGATGAGATCTCGCGGAAACGGAAGCTTGTGGCGGCGGAAAAGTATTTTCGAGGCTCCCCTGATTTTTTGCGGAATATTTGGGAATTTATAGGCCAAAGACCTAGGTCAGGGGGCGGCCAGGGAGGCCACAAGCCTGCCCACTGCCGCCTCCCCTGGTGGCGGAGTGGGGGCTTGTGGGCTCCCTGGAGCCCACCTGGCTTGGCCCAAAAGCCCCCTGGACTTCTTCCGTTCGGGAAAAAAATCATTTCGGGGTTTTTCTTCCGTTTGGACTCCGTTCCAAAATCAGTTCTGAAAAGAGTCAAAAACACGGAAAAATAGGAACTGTCACTTGGCACTGAATTAATAAGTTAGTCTCAAAAAGATATAAAAGGGTACATAAAACATACAAAGAAGGCAAGATAAGAGCGTGAAAACATAAAAAATTATAGATACGTTTGAGACGGATCAGGCCGCGCCGTGCACGCTTGTGGCCAACCCCTGGCGCCCCTCTGGAACTTCTTCGGCCGTGTATTTTTTATAAATCCGGAAAAAAATCCTCGTTGATTTTTACGGCGTTTGGAGTTGCGCAGAATAGGTATCTCAACTTTGCTCCACTTTCAGGCTAGAATTCCAGTTGCCGGCATTCTCACTCTTCATGTAAACCTTGCAAAATAAGAGAGAAAAGGCATAAGAATTGTACCGTGAAGTGAAATAACAACCAAAGAAGCAATAAATATCAACATGAAAACATGATGCAAAATGGACGTATCAACTCCCCCAAGCTTAGACCTCGCTTGTCCTCAAGCGAAAGCCTAGCTCAATAAATATGTCCACATGTTTAGGGAGAGAGGTGTCGACAAAACAAGATACGAACATGCATGCATCACGATCAAGATCAGAACGGCAATACCAACATATAATATCTCATGCTAAAGTGATAATTACTTCACAAAGTAAAGCATGGATCAAGAACCTTACCGAGAAGTAACAACCGATAGCCTTTAGTCATTGAAGCAACTGCAATTTATCACAACATCAGAAAGAGTCAAATAAGAGCTTGTAAAGCAAATCCACATACTCAATCATTCTTTCGTTCTACAATTGCTACAACTCACGTGGTACTCATGAGATGAAAGTTTCAGCTGGACACAGAGAAAGATAGGGGCTTACAGTTTTGCCTCCCAACTGCTTACCTCAAGGGTAATGTCAACAATAATAATTCATGAATACTTACCTCCAAGTTGACATATGAATATAGATCTTTCCAAAGCATATGACGGTAGCCAAGATAAAGGCGTAATAAGGAATTGGTGAAGATCACCATGACTCTTTCAAAGGCAAAAGGTAAAAGGTAAAAGATAGGCCCTTCGCACAGGGAAGCAGAGGTTGTCATGCACTTTTGAGGTTTGGATGTGTGTCCTCTTAGTGCGGAGGAACGTCACTTTATATTGCCTCCTGTAATAAAGAACTTTATTATGTAGTCTGTCGCTTTTATGTCTTCCTTATCACAGGTTCATACAATGCTTATTTTCCACACACTAATAGATCATACATATTAGAGAGCAATTTTTATTGCTTGCACCGATGACAACTTACTTGAGGGATCTTATTCAATCCATAGGTAGGTATGGTGGACACTCATGGCAAAACTGGGTTGACGGTTTATGGATGCACAAGTAGTATCTCTACTTAGTGCGGGAGGTTTTGGCCAATATGAGGTCGAAGCAATCGTCACATGCTAAGGGATCTCTAATCATATAACATTGTTCGGAGCCAAGCAAACACAATTCATTATGTTGTCTTCCTTGTCCAACAACTACTTCTAGGCATGTAATAGTTTAGTGAGTGATTCACAATCATAGATGGTGTCAGAGATGATATATTTACATGTGAACCTCTCCTTCTTTATCACTTCCTATTAATTGCAACAATGAACAAGGTCTACGTTTGCCTACCCTCAACAAGTTTCAATCATCATCATTTTTATATGTGAAGCCATCACTTCCCATAGGATCATTACATGATCTTTCATGCTTTTGTTCTATTCTCACTCTTTTGATCATGGCAAGAGGCAAAGCCCTTCAACTAAGACACTCTTTATTATATGGCTCACGAGCTCGAATACATCGAGGGTGACACAAAGCAAAACTCAAGACTAAAACACTAAGACTTTTAAACTACTAGAGAAAAAGAAAACTGAAAAGGAAAACTAAAACAAAGGTAAAGGCAAAAGATGTGATGGTGATACGATACCGGGGCAACTCCCCCCAAGCTTGGCACAAGCCAAGGGGATTGCCCATACCAATGCTCAGTTGTCTTCCTTTGGTGGTGAAGGTGGAGGAGTTGTTGCAATCTGAGTTTGATCCTCCGTCTTCCAAGGCATAGGTGCTCCATCATGGAAAGATGAACGACTCTCCGGAATCCTCAAATCTGCACGCAACCGTATTGATTTAAATCTATACTCATACTCGTAGTTTTGGTTCTGCAGGTCATAGATCTGGGCTTGGAGTTGATCAATCCTGTCATAGAGCCTAGAGAGGTGCTTCCCAATGTCATTGGCATCAATCCTGTGTTTGTTGGTGAAGTCCGTGATCATCATGTGGTTGGCGTTGAGTCCACGCTCTACCATCCCTTGGCACTTGAAGACTTGTTGCTCCATTTCTTCGAGCCTCGTCTCCACGCTTCCGATCTTCTTGGGCCCCTCAACATCACGGATGTGCAACATGCCCTCACGCATCTCGATAGATTGAGGGTGTTGCAGCACTCCCGTGAGGTAGGGATTGATGACCTTCTCGAAGATCTTGTCCTTCGGAGCTTTTGGGGAAGTCATAGCAATCTAGATCTGCAACAGAAACAGGCTCGAAACGAAAAACAGAGGGAATCTGCGTGATGCAGGGGTCATACCAAACGGGAGTATATATAATGATTTTTTCCAGACCAAAAGGAGTACCCCGCACGAAAAGAGAGTCCGGGAGGCGCACGAGGTGGCCACAAGCCCTCACTGGGCGACCAGGGGGTGGGCCCGCGACGTGCAGGCTTGTCGCCTCCTCGCGCACTTTCCGGACTACTTCCAATTTTTTATTTTTTCAAATATTCCAAAACGGCGAAAATTTCCTATTGGAAAAGTTTTGGACTCTGTTTCCTTACCGAATCACATACCTCTTCGTTTTCGGAGTCTCAAACAGGCTGATAAATATCCCTTAGGTATTCTTCCGGAGTTATGGTATTGATAATATTGCTTTCAACATTTATGGGAGTACCTGAGATATAATGCTTGAATCTCTGCGCATTTACAACTCTCGGACAATTACCCTCCGTATTGTTGATCTTGATAGCACTGGAACGATATACTTCCTCAACAACATAGGGACCTTCCCATTTAGAGAGAAGCTTGCCTGCAAAGAATCTTAAACGAGAGTTATATAGCAAGACATAATCACCTACATTGAACTCACGCTTTTGTATCCTCTTATGATGCCATCTCTTAACCTTCTCTTTGAAAAGCTTGGCATTCTCATATGCCTGAGTTCTCCACTCATCAAGCGAGCTAATATCAAGTAACCTCTTCTCACCGGCAAGTTTGAGATCAAAGTTGAGCTCTTTGATTGCCCAATAAGCTTTATGCTCTAGCTCAAGAGGTAAATGAAATGCTTTACCATACACCATTTTGTACGGAGACATGCCCATGGGATTCTTATAGGCAATTCTATAAGCCCACAGTGCATCGTCGAGCTTCTTATACCAATTATTTCTAGACCTGTTGATAGTCTTTTGCAGAATCAGTTTAATCTCTCTATTACTTAGCTCTATTTGACCACCGGACTGAGGGTGATAGGGAGACGCAATTCTATGGTTGACATCGTACTTAGCAAGCGTTTTACGGAAAGCACCATGAATGAAATGTGAACCTCCGTCGGTCATTAGATATCTAGGGACTCCAAATCTAGGGAAGAAAACTTCTTTCAACATCTTGATAGAGGTGTTGTGATCAGCACTACTAGTGGGGATAGCTTCTACCCACTTAGTGAATTAATCAACAACAACTAGGATATGAGTATACCCGTTGGATTTTGGAAAAGGTCCCATATAATCAAAGCCCCAAACATCAAATGGTTCAATGACAAGTGAATAGTTCATAGGCATTTCCTGACGTTTGCTAATATTACCTATTCTTTGACTTCCGTCACAAGACAAGACAAACTTACGAGCATCCTTGAAGAGAGTGGGCCAATAGAAACCTGATTGCAATACCTTGTGTGCAGTTCTATCTCCCGCATGGTGTCCTCCGTAGGCCTCGGAGTGACACTTTTGTAGGATCTGTCCTTGTTCATGTTCAGGTACACAACGTCTAATAACCCCCATCTACTCCTTCCTTATAAAGGTGAGGATCATCCTAAAAGTAATGCCTCAAGTCAAAGAAGAATTTCTTCTTTTGATGGTACATGAATCTAGGTGGTATATATTTGACAACGATATAGTTTGCATAATCAACATACCACGGTGCACTACATGAAGCATTGATGACATTCAATTGCTCATCGGGAAAGCTATCATCAATAGGTTATGGGTCATTAAGAATGTTCTCCAACCTAGACAAGTTATCTGCTACGGGGTTATCAGCACCCTTTCCGTCGACAACGTGCAAATCAAATTCTTGTAGCAAGAGAACCCATCTGATAAGTCTAAGTTTAGAATCCTTCTTCTCCATGAGGTACTTAATGGCAGCGTGATCAGTGTGAAGATTGACTTTGGAATCAACTATGTAAGACCTGTACTTTTCACATGCAAACACGACTGCTAAAAACTCCTTCTCCGTAGTAGCATAGTTTCTCTGGGCACTATTTAGAGTTTTACTAGCGTAGTGAATAACATTCAACTTCTTATCGATTCTTTGCCCTAGAACAGCACCAACAGCATAATCACTAGCATGACACATGATTTCAAAAGGTAAGTTCCAATCAGGTGTTTGAATAATAGGTGCAGTTATCAAAGCCCTCTTAAGTATTTCGAAGGCTTCCTCACAATCATCGTCAAAGACAAAAGGAATATCCTTTTGCAAGAGATTGGTAAGAGGCCTAGAAATCTTAGAGAAGTCTTTAATGAACCTTCTATACAAACCAGCATGACCATGGAAACTTCTTATACCTTTGATATCTGTGGGGTATGGCATTTTCTCGATTGCATCAACCTTAGCCTTATCGACTTCAATACCTCTTTCAGAAAATTTATGTCCTAAGACGATGCCTTCATTAACCATAAAGTGGCACTTCTCCCAATTCAAGACAAGATTGGTATCTTTACATCTCTGCAAGACTCGATCAAGGTTACTGAGGAAATCGTCAAAAGAAGACCCGTAAACGGAGAAGTCATCCATGAAAACCTCAACAATCTTTTCGCAAAACTCAGAGAATATATCCATCATACATCTTTGAAAGGTGGCAGGTGCATTACATAAGCCAAAAGGCATATGTCTGTAAGCAAAGGTACCGAAAGGGCAGGTGAAAGTGGTTTTCTCCTGATCAGATTGTGCAATTGGTATTTGGGAGAAACTAGAATATCCGTCTAGAAAGCAGAAGTGTGTGTGTTTAGACAGCCTTTCTAGCATTTGGTCGATAAAAGGCAAAGGGTAATGATCTTTCCTAGTGGCTTTATTCAGGTTCCTAAAATCGATCACCATCCTATAGCCAGTAATAATCCTCTGTGGGATCAATTCATCCTTATCATTAGGGACAACGTTAATGCCTCCCTTCTTAGGGACGTAATGCACCGGACTCACCCAATCGTTGTGAGCAACGGGATAAATGATACCTGCTTCCAGGAGCTTTAGTATTTCTTTTCTTACTACTTCTTTCATCTTAGGATTCAATCTCCTTTGATGATCAACAACTGGATTGAAGTCAGGATCAGTTTTAATCTTGTACTGGCATAGAGTAGGACTAATGCCCTTAAGATCATCAAGAGTATATCCAATAGCAGCACGGTGCTAGCTCAGAGTTTTTAGTAACTTATTTTCTTCATGCTCTGAGAGGCTAGCACTAATTATAACAGGATATATCTCTTTTTCATCAAGATAAGCATACTTAAGAGTATCAGGAAACTATTTAAGCTCGAACACAGGATCACCCTTTGGTGGGTGTGGATCCCCAAGCAGTTCAACATGCAGATTATTCTTAAGGATAGGATATTTTTCTAAGACAACTCTATCTATCTCATCCCTTTCTTCCATATGCATATCATTTTCATGCTCAAGCAAGTATTGCTCTAAGAGATCAGTAGGAGGCACGACAATAGAAGCTAAGGCAATAGTTTCATCCCTACTAGAGAACATGGAAATCAGCAGGATACTTCATTTTACCACACAAGACATCAACATCCCTAACAATTCCCACAGGGCACATAGTATCTCTATTGGCAAGCTGAATAGCGACATCAATAGGCTCTATCTCAACAGGTGCAATCTCATCTTTGATTTCATCATATAAGGATTGAGGTATTGCACTAACACTAGCACCCACGTCACATAAGCCATGGTAACAACGATCTCCTATCTTAATATAAACCACATGCATACCAACAAGAGGCCTATGTTTTTCTCTAACGTGAGGTTTAGCAATTCTAGCAGCATCTTCACAGAAGTGAATATTATATTCCTCAACATCGTCGGACAGAAGATCTTTCATAATAGCAATGCTAGGTTCAACTCTAATTTTCTCAGGCGGTGTAGGTGTTCTAATATAGCCTCTACGTATCACAATTGAAGCTTTAGAATGATCCTTTATCCAAACAGGGAAAGGTGGTTTCTCAATGTAAGCACTAGGAACAACATGATCATTATAGGCAATGACTTTCTCTTCAAGTGGAGTGGGTTTAACTACATTGACTTCTAAAGGAGGATGATATTTAAACCACTTCTCTTTGGGGAGATCAATATGAGCAGCAAAGGATTCACACAATGAAGCTACTATCTCAGAGTCAAGTCCATACTTAGCGCTAAATTCACTAAAGGTATTTGTCTCAACAAAGGATTTAACGCAATCAAACGTGAAATTCATACCTGACTCCTTACCTTCTTCAAGCTCCCAATCTTCAGAGTTGCGTTTAATTCTCTCCAATAAATTCCATTTGAAGTCAATATCTCTCTTCATAAAAGAACCGGTACAAGAAGTGTCAAGCATGGTGCGATCATCATGAGAAAGCCGAGCATAGAAGTTTCGAATGATAATTTCTCTCGAGAGCTCATGATTGGGGCATGAATATAGCATTGATTTAAGCCTCCCCCAAGCTTGAGCGATCCTTTCTCTGTCATGAGGCCAAAAATTATAAATATAATTCCGATCACGATGTACTAAATGCATAGGATAAAACTTTTGATGAAATTCCAATTTCAATCGATTGTAGTCCCATGATCCAGTATCATCACATAGCCTATACCATGTAAGCGCCTTATCCTTCAAATATAAAGGAAAGACCCTCTTCTTGACCTCATCCTTGGGCAAACCTGCAAGCTTAAATAAACCACAAACTTCATCTACAAAGATTAGATGCAAGTCTCGATGTGATGTTCCATCTCTTGTAAAAGGATTAGCCAGCAGTTTCTCAAGCATACCCGAAGGAAATTCAAAGCAAATATTTTCAGTAGGTGCAGAAGGTTGAGGAGCAACTCTTTGTGCTTCAATTCGAGGTGAAGATACCCCGAACAAGCCCCTCAAAGGATTAGTATCCATAGTGACAAGTGACAATAAATTTCAGCACACTATATGAATGTTTCCTTACCAAGTTCCACTTACCAAAGGCGCTTCACTCCCCGGCAACGGCGCCAGAAAAGAGTCTTGATGACCCACAAGTATAGGGGATCAATCGTAGTCCTTTCGATAAGTAAGAGTGTTGAACCCAACGAGGAGCAGAAGGATCTGACAAGTGGTTTTCAGCAAGGAAATATCTGCAAGCACTGAAATTGTCGGTAACAAGTGATTGTGTGGTGAGATGATTCGTAGCGAGCAACAAGTAACAAAAGTAGCAACGGTGCAGAAAAGTGGCCCAATCCCTTTTGTAGCAAGGGACAAGCCTGGACAAAGTCTTATAGGAGGAAAAACGCTCCTGAGGACACACGGGAATTACCGTCATGCTAGTTTCATCATGTTCATATGATTCGCGTTCGTTACTTTGATAGTTTGATATGTGGGTGGACCAGCGCTTAGGTACTGCCCTTACTTGTACAAGCATCCCACTTATGATTAACCTTTCTCGCAAGCATCCGCAACTACAAAAGAAGAATTAAGACAAAGTCTAACCATAGCATTAAACTAGTGGATCCAAATCAGCCCCTTACGAAGCAACGCATAAACTAGGGTTTAAGCTTCTGTCATTCTAGCAACCCATCATCTACTTACTACTTCCCAATGCCTTCCTCTAGGCCCAAATAATGGTGAAGTGTTAGGTAGTCGATGTTCACATAACACCACTAGAGGAAAAACAACATACAACATATCAAATTACCGAACGAATACCAAATTTACATGACTACTATTAGCATGACTTATCCCATGTCCCGAGGAACAAAAGTAACTACTCACAAAGCATAATCATATTCATGACCAGATAGGTAATGAGTAGCATCAAGGATCTGAACATAAACTCTTCCACCAAATAATCTAACTAGCATCAACTACAAAGAGTAATCAACACTACTAGCAACCTTACAAGTACCAATCGGAGTCGCGAGACGGAGATTGGTTACAAGTGATGAACTAGGGTTTGGAGATGAGATGGTGCTGATGAAGATGTTGATGGTGACGAGTCCCCTCCGATGAGAGGAGTGTTGGTGATGACGATGGCAACGATTTCCCCCTCCGGGAGGGAAGTTTCCCCGACAAGATCGTCCTGCCGGAGCTCTAGATTGGTTCTGCTCAAGTTCCGCCTCGTGGCGGCAGCGAATCCATGAAAAAGATCCTCCTCGATTTTTTTCTGGACGAAACCCTGCATATATCAAAAGAGGGGGGCAAGTGGGCCAGCAGGTTGCCCACAAGCCCTCATGGCGCGGCCTCGTGGGTGGCCGCGCCGTGCAGGCTTGTGGCCAACCCCTGGCGCCCCTCTGACACTTCTTCGGCCCAGTATTTTTTATAAATCCGGAAAAAAATCCTCGTTGATTTTTACGGCATTTGGAGTTGCGCAGAATAGGTATCTAAACTTTGCTCCACTTTCAGGCCAGAATTCCAGTTGCCGGGTGATACGTCTCCATCGTATCTACTTTTCCAAATTCTTTTGCCCTTGTTTTGGATTCTAGTTTGCATGATTTGAATGGAACTAACCTGGACTGATGCTGTTTTTAGCAGAATTGCCTTGGTGTTATTTTTGTGCAGAAATCAAAATTCTCCAAACGTCCTGAAAATTTACGAGGAGCAGTTTTGGAAAATAAGAAAAATATCTGCGCCAAGTTCCACCTCAGGGGGTGGGCCAGTGGGCCACAAGCCCTGGCTCCGCCACCACCCCCCTGGTGGTGGTGGGCAGGCTTGTGGGGCACACACGGCTCTGCCACGCCCAACTCCAGCTCTATAAGATCCCTTTCGTCCCAAAAAAAATAAAAAGAGAAGTTTTCATCGCGTTTTCGATACGGAGGCGCCGCCACCACCTGTTCTTCATCTGGAGGGCAGATCTGGAGTCCGTCTTGGGCTCCGGAGAGGGGAAATCGTCGCCATCGTCATCATCAACCTTCTTCCCTCTCCAATTCCATGAAGCTCTTCGTCGTTCGTGAGTAATCTATTCGTAGGTTCGCTGGGCGGTGATGAGTAGGATGAGATCTATCATGTAATCGAGTTAGTTTGTATGGGGATTGATCCCTAGTATCCACTATGTTTTGAGATTGATGTTGCTACTACTTTGCCATGCTTAATGCTTGTCACTAGGGCCCGAGTGCCATGATTTCAGATCTGAAATTATTATGTTGTCGCCAATATATGTGTGTTTTAGATCTGATCTTGCAAGTTGTAGTTACCTACTATGTGTTATGATCCGGCAACCCCGGAGTGACAATAACCGGAACCACTCCCGGTGATGACCATAGTTTGAGGAGTTCATGTGTTCACCAACTGCTAATGCATTGGTCCGGTTCTTTATTAAAAGGAGAACCTTAATATCCCGTAGTTTCCTTTTGGACCCCGCTGCCACGGGAGGGATGGACAATAGATGTCATGCAAGTTATTTTCCCTAAGCACGTATGACGACACATGGAATGCATGCCTACATCACATTGACGAACGGGAGCTAGCCACTTATCTCTCCGTGTTATAGCTGTTGCATGATGATTATCATCCAATAAATCACCGACCCATTGCCTACGAGTTTGTCCTACTGTTCTTACTTGTCTTGCTCTGCTGCTGCTACTACTATTGCTACTGCTGTTACTTGTTTTGCTCTGCTGCTGCTGCTACTGTTGCTATTACTGTCGCTTGCTACTGTTGCTACTTGCTATTGCTGTCACTACTGTTGTTCCTTGCCGCTACTATTGCTCGTTACACTGCTGCTACCTGCTACAATCTTGATTCGCTGATCGTTGACGGGAACTGACAATTTCTGTAAACGAGGCAACTTGGCGCCATTGATACAATCGTTAGGAATAGTGTGCCGTCAACAGATCGTTTCTGACACCGTTGTTATCATACTACTTTGCTACTGATACTTTGCTTACAGGTACTAATCTTTCAAGTGTGGTTGAATCTGACATATTCTGCTGCTAATACTTGAGAGTATCCTCTCACCTCCTATAGGCGAATCAACAAATTTGGGTCGAATACTCTACCCTCGAAAACTGCTGCGAACCCACGCGCTGGTGGGCCATCAACAACATTCTTCTAGTTTCGTTGCCGGGGAGTGCTAGCAGCATTCTTCTGGTGCCGTTGCAGGGGAAGGTTTGTTGTCATCAGCATTCGTCTAGCCATCGCTAGAGATTGCAATCACCGGCATTCTCCCTCTTCATGTAAACCTTGCAAAATAAGATAGAAAATGCATAAGAATTGTACCGTGAAGTGAAGTAACATCCAAAGAAGCGATAAATATCCACATGAAAACATGATGCAAAATGGACGTATCAATCAGCCCCACGAACCGTCCCGTGATCTGTCCCACGATCCGTTCTGATCTAGTGCCGAACGAACGGCACCTCCGCGTTCAGCACACGTAGAGCTCGATGATGATCTCGGCCTTCTTGATCCAGCAAGCAAGACAGAGAATTAGATGAGTTCTCCGGCAGCGTGACGGCGCTCCGGTGGTGGTGACGATCTACTCCTGTAGGGCTCCGCCCGAGCTCCGCAGAAATACGATCTAGAGGAAGAACTATGGTGTCTAGATCTGAGTTGCACATGGCAAAAGTTGTCTCAAATCAGCCCTAGACCACCACTATATATAGGAGGGAGGGGGAGGCTTGCCTTAAGGGCTCCTACCTCTTGAGCTTGCTTTGGTTTTTTCCCTTGAAGAGGAAATGGTGATGCAACACACTAGCAGTAAGTATTTCCCTCAGTTTGAGAACCAAGGTATCAATCTAGTAGGAGTATCAAGATGAGGCACCAATGTTCGTGCGCAAAAACAAACAAACATGCACCCAACGCTATAAAGGGGTTGTCAATCCCTTCACGATTATTTGCAAGGTGAGATCTGAAGGTGAAAAGTGCAACAATTCTAGATCTGAAAATATGAGGTGAAGTAGACCCAAGGGCCATAGTGTTCACTAGAGGCTTCTCTCATGATAGCAAGTATTACGGTGGGTGAACGAATTACTATCGAGCAATTGATAGAATCGCGCAAAGTCATGATGATATCTAAGGCAATGATCATACATATAGGCATCACGTCCGAGACAAGTAGACCGATACTTTCTGCATCTACTACTATTACTCCACACATCGACTGCTATCCAGCATGCATCTAGTGTATTGAGTTCATAACAAACAGAGTAACGCCTTAAGCAAGATGACATGATGTAGAGGGATAGATTCATGTAATAGATATAAACCCCATCTTTTTACCCTTGATGGAAACAACACGATGCATGCCTCGCTACCCCTTCTGTAACTAGGTGAGGACACCACACTGTATCAACCCAAAACCAAGCACTTCTCCCATTGCAAGAATTATAGATCAAGTTGGCCAAACGAAACCCACAACTCGAAGAGAATTACAAGGATGCGAAATCATGCATATAAGAGATCAGAGGAGACTCAAATAATATTCATAGATAATCTGATCATTAATCCACAATTCATCGGATATCGACAAACACACCGCAAAAGAAGGTTACATCGGATAGATCTCCATGAAGATCATGGAGAACTTTGTATTGAAGATCCAAGAGAGAGAACAAGCCATCTAGCTACTAGCTATGGACTCGAAGGTCTGTGGTGAACTACTCACGCATCATTGGAGAGGCAATGGTGTTGATGAAGAAGCCCTCCGTTTCTGAATCCCCCTCCGGTTCGGCACCAGAACGGTCTCCAGATGGGATCTTGCGGAGATAGAAGCTTGCGGCGGTGGAAAAGTATTTTCGTGGCTCTCAATGGTGGTTCTGGATTTTTATAGAATTTATAGGCGAAAGAAGTAGGGCACAGGAGCCACGTGGGGCCCACAAGCCTGCTAGGCGCACCCCAGGCCACGACTAGGGGGCTTGTGACCTCCCCGAGGTCCTTTGCCTTGGTTCTCAAGTTCTCTGCGTATCTTCTGTTATGGAAAAAAAATCATCCCACAGGTTTTATTCCGTTTGGACTCCGTTTAATATTCTTCTCTCGAAAAGGTCAAAAACACGAAAAAAACAGAAACTGGCACTTGGCACTGAGTTAATAGGTTTGATGGGGTTATAGTCCCACGGTTGGGTCATAGGCCTGCCCTATAGGTCCTACCCAAGGACTACCCTTCATAGAAGACAAGGCCCTTGGACAGTTCCGACTGAACTAAGGACGCCCCCATCATCGAGTCGGCGACGAGCACTCGGAGCATATTTAACGTATCGACTGGAATCGACTCTGTACATCGTAACCTCCCAGGAGGGCAACGGTCATACATTTTCATACACCATTATTAACATTTAAGGCTTACATTACCTGTAAAGTAGGCATTTATTCGCCACTATTCCACCCTTGTCCACCGGGCCATTATGAAGGGCAGCGCACTCCATATAAGCCGCCCTTCCCCACTGGTGCAAGGGTTGGCACTTGCTGTAATCCTATAATCCACTCGACACTAAGCTCCCAAGAGCACTGAGATGTAGGGCTTTTACCTCCACCGTAGAGGGGCCTGAACTCATACATCCTCGCCGTAGCTAAGGCTCTGCCCATCCTTTCGTACCCTACACTTCTACTGTCAGACTTATACCCACGACAAGGTTAGTCCCCAAAAAGATATAAAATAGCATATTCATGCATACAAAACATCCAAAGTTGACAAGATAATAGCATGGAACCATAAAAAAATATAGATACGTTGGAGACGTATCAAGCATCCGCAAGCTTAACTCCTGCTCGTCCTCGAGTAGGGAAGTTAATAAGACCGAATTTTTGATGTGGAATGCTACCTAAAATATTTGTCCTTTGTAACTTATTTCTTGTGGCATGAATGTTCAGATCCGTAAGATTCAAAACGATAGTTTACTATTGACATGAAAACAATAATACTTCAAGCATACTAGCAAAGTTATCATGAACTTTTGAAATAACAAGGCCAAAGAAAGTTATCCCTACAAAATCCTATAGTCTGGCTATGCTCCATCATCCCCACACAACAAATTTAAATCATGCACAACCCCGGTATTGGCCAAGTAATTGTTTTCGCACTCTTACTTTCTCAAACTTTTTCAACTCTCACACAATACATGAGAGTGAGCCATGGATATAGCAGTATAGGTGGAATAGAGTGTGGTGGAGGTTGTGAGGCAAAACGGAGGAGATGGTCACATTGACTCGGCATATCAACGGGCTATGAAGATGCCCATCAATAGATATCAATGTGAATGAGTAGGGATTACCATGCAACGGATGCACTAGAGCTATAATTGTGTGAAAGCTCCAAAGGAAAACTAGTGGGTGTGCACCCAACTTGCTTGCTCACGAAGACCTAAGGCAATTTTAAGGAAGCCCATCATTGGAATATACAAGCCAAGTATATGGAGGTGACAAAACGAGAGACTCTCTATCATGAAGAACATGGTGCTATTTTGAACCACAAGTGTGGAAAAAGATAGTAGAATTGTCCCTTCTCTCCTTTTCTCTCATTTTTTTGTTTGGGCTCTTTGGCCTCTTTTTTTTCATTTTTTTGGTGGGCATCTTTGGCCTCTTTTTTCCCCTCACATGGGACAATGCTCCAATAATGATGATCCTCACACTTTTATTTACTTACAACTCAATACTTAGAACAATGATGACTCTAGGAAATGCCTCCGGCAGTGTACCGGGATGTGCAACGATCTAGCTTAGCGTATGAAGTTGAAACATCTCGCTAGCTAGCTTACGATCATGCAATGTCAATATGAAAGTGAGGGCACATGTCATGAGATGGAACAGTGGGAGTTGAATGGCAATATATCTCGGAATGGCTATGAAAATGCCATAATAGGTAGGTACGGTGGCTGTTTTGAGGAAGGTATATGGTGGGTTCGTGCACCGGTGAAAGTTGCGCGACACTAAAGAGGCTAGCAATGGTGGAAGGTGAAAGTGCATCTATACCATGGACTCACATTAGTCATGAAGAACTCATATACTTATTGCGAAAGTTTAATTAGTAATCGAAACAAAGTGCTTAACGCATACTCCTAGGGGAAGGGTTGGTAGGTGTTTAACCATCGCGTGATCCCGACCGCCACACGAAGGATGACAATCAATAAATCAATTATGCTCCGACTTCCAAACATAGCGGTTCACCATACATGCATGCTACGGGAATCACTAACTTCAACACAAGTATTTCTAGATTCGCAACACCCTACTAACATAACTCTAATATTACCATATCCATATCTCAAAACTAATTGAGAGGAATAAAACTTCTCTTTACTAATCAATGCACTTGAATATGGAAGTTTTTATTATATCCTCTTTGGATGCCCCCATCATCCAGTCGACGATGAGCACTCGGAGCATATTTAATGTACCGACTGGAATCCACTCTGTACATCGTAACCTCCCACGAGGGCAACAGTCATACGTTTTCATACACCATTATTAACATTTAAGGCTTACGTTACCTGTAACGTAGGCATTTATTCGCCACTATTCCACCCTTGTCCACCGGGCCATTATGAAGGGCAGCGCACTCCATATAAGCCGCCCTTCCCCACTGGTGCAAGGGTTGGCACTTGCTGTAATCCTATAATCCACTCGACACTAAGCTCCCAAGAGCACTGAGACGTAGGGCTTTTACCTCCACCGTAGAGGGGCCTGAACTCATACATCCTCGCCATAGCTAAGGCTCTGCCCATCCTTTCATACCCTACACTTCTACTGTCAGACTTATACCCACGACAGTTGGCGCCCACCGTGGGGCAGGCGTCTAAGAGACTTCCGGTGAGTTTGCGATTTCATATTTTCATCATGTCATCCGGCGGAGATCTGTGCATGGGTCATGAGATCCTCTTCGGCACACTCTCCTTCATCGTCGACGATTCGGCATGGCTTCGGGATGCGCCCCTCGACGTCGAGGCGCTCCCTAGTCGCGGTGCTACGCACTTCGGTGCCGGTTCCCGCGGCGTCCTTCTTCTCCAACCATCGGCCCCGGTGTCGATCCTCGCCCCCGTCACGCGCCGCAATAAGCGATCCCGTCGCCCGCGGCTCCAGCGTTGGGTGCGACACGCCCAGGCGCGACAGAGCGCGTCCTCTCAAGTGGCGGTGCTCGAATCGGTTGTGGTCCCGCCGCCATCCCAGTGCTTGGACTCAGTTCCGACTAAGCTACCTTCCGAGTACCCGGAAGTTCTCATGGCCGATTCCCATGAAAGTCCCCTCCGGACTGGTCGGAACGAGCATGAGGTCGGAGAATCATCCGGCGCTCGTCGTACACACCGTTGTTGTACCAGTCGACGCACTCGCCAGAGCAACGTCGAGGTGTTCCGCACACCCATCCTCAACTTGGCTGCGGCTGCCAGGATAGCCGATTCTCTCCAGCCGACTGATTCAGAGGCTGGTAGAGGGATCGAGCAGATTCGTGCCCTGTTGCATATGGCGCAGCAGCAAAATTCGGCGGTCTCCCAGTCGCAGAATAGGATCCACAACAATTCTGTTCACGCGAACACACATCGGTCGGTTTTCAGTCCCGACTCTCATCAGCGACGCAGAGGGGGCAGCCGTTCCAAGAATCCCGAAGATCGTCGCTGTTCACGTACTCCTCCACGGGGTGGGCCTTACGGGCCCCGGCATCACGATGATCGCCGTTCAGTCGGTGACGCGCATGATCCAAGGCCTGATGCAAGAGGGTACATCGCCCAGAAGAAGGTCGACAGAAGTCGAGCCCATCGTGATGGTCACGATAGAGACCGTCCGAGTGGAAGCAGGACCGTCGTTTCTGGTCCCGAGTGCTTCAGAAGGGCCATCCGCTCAGCTGACATCCCTCCCAACTTCCGATTGGCGACGGGAATCAGCAAGTTCACAGGAGAGTCGAAGCCAGAAACTTGGTTGGACGACTACAGAGTGGCGGTCCAGATCGGTGGTGGAGATGACCAGGTCGCCATGAAACATCTCCCCCTGATGCTCGACGGCTCGGCGCGAGCTTGGCTGAACCAGTTAGCTCCGTCAAGCATCTACAGCTGGGCAGATCTGTCCCGAGTCTTCATCAAGACCTTCGAGGGTACGTGCAAGCGCCCTGCTGGTCTTGTAGAGCTCCAACACTGTGTCCAGAAGCAGAACGAGCCCCTGCGCGATTTCATCCAGCGCTGGACGACCCTCTACCACATGGTGGAGAACGTCATAGAGCATCAAGCAGTCTGCGCCTTCAAGGCAGGCGTGCGGTACAGAGATCTGTACCTGAAGTTCGGTCGGATAGGCGACATCTCCATGAGCAAGATGATGGAGATAGCCGCACGCTATGCAAATGGCGAAGAAGAGGACCGCATACATAGCGGCAAGCATAAGTCAGTTGCCGATGGAGATGGGAACAACAACCGGAAGCAGAAGCAGAAAGCTCAATCCACTCCGCAGGCAGAGGCAGCAGCCGTTACGAATGCCAAGTTCAAAGGAAAGGGGAAAGCTCAGTACACCCCCAAGAAGAGACAGTTCGGGAATTCCATCCTGGATTAGCCATGTCCAATCCACACGAAGATGGACGAAGAAGGCAATGCCATATTCCCGAAGCATACCACTCGACAGTGTCGCCTCCTTATCCAAGGATTCGGTGAAGGGCAGCCGAGTGAAAAGGACACCGAGCAGGATGATGAGGACAAGGAGGATCCGTTCCCCCAAGTCCATGCAACGCTGATGATTTTTGCTGATGTGGAAAGCAAAAGTCGACTGAAGCTGGTTAACAGGGAGGTGAACATGGCAACCCCAGACACCCCCACGTTCCTCAAGTGGTCACAGACTGCGATCACCTTTGATCAGTCGGACCATCCAGCACACGTACCCACCCCAGGGAGGCAAGCTCTGGTCGTCGACCCGGTGGTGGAAGGACTCAGGATGCGTAAAGTCCTCATGGACAGCGGCAGCGGCTTGAACATCATGTACGCCGACACTCTCAAGGGAATGGGCATTCCGATGTCCAAACTTAGCGAGAGCAGTACGCAGTTCCACGGAGTCGTCCCAGGACGAAAGGCCAAATCACTCGGCCAGATCGCGTTGGATGTCGTCTTCGGCTCTGACAAGAACTTCCGCAAGGAGAAGCTGACATTCGAGGTAGTGGACTTCGAGAGTGCATACCATGCGATTCTGGGCCGTCCGGCATATGCGCGTTCCATGGCCCGTCCATGTTACGTCTATTTGAAGCTGAAGATGCCAGGTCCCAAGGGTGTGATTACGATCACAGGCAATCGGCAGCGGGCCGAGGAGTGTCTGCAGCAGGGGTCGAGGATTGCCGATCATCAGATGGCTATTCTCGTGCTGGATGAGTACAAGAAGACCGCCGACCCCGCTGACCTGATGCGCTCAAAGAATCCAGCTTCCGAGTCCGCATTCCAGTAGGCGGGAGACACGAAGAAAGTCAGCATCCACCCGACGGACGACGCCGCTGCCCCGACAAACATCTCCACCACCCTTGATCCAAAATAGGAAGCTGAGCTCATCCAATTCCTCCGTGATAACTGGGACATTTTTGCATGGAAGCCAACTGACATGCCAGGTGTACCCAGGGAGTTGGCTGAGCACCGACTGCATGTGGATACTGCTGCTCGGCCCGTCCGAGAACGCCTGCGTCGGTCCGCCGCGCACAAGAGGAAGGCAATCAGAGAGGAGGTGGCTAAACTTTTGGCGGCCAACTTCATTCGCGAGGTACACCACTCCGAGTGGCTCGCTAATGTTGTCATGGTGCCCAAGAAGGACAAGTCTCTCCGTATGTGCATCGATTTCAAGCATCTCAATAAGGTCTGTCTGAAAGATCACTTCCCGCTCCCCCGCATCGATCAAATTGTTGATTCGACTGCGGGTTGCAAGCGTTTATCCTTCCTTGATGCCTATTCGGGCTATCATCAGATCCGTCTGTATGGTCTGGATGAATTAAAAACAGCCTTCATCACCCCATTCGGGTGTTTCTGTTACATCACTATGCCATTCGGTTTGAAGAATGCAGGAGCAACTTTTATGCGCATGATCCAAAAATGCCTCCTAGACCAGATCGGTCGAAATGTGGAGGCATATATGGACGATATCGTAGTCAAGTCACGCAAAGGTTCCGACCTGCTCACTGACTTGGCAGAAACATTCACCAAGCTACGTAGGTACGATATCAAGCTCAACCCAGCCAAGTGTTCATTCAGCGTTCCTAGCGGGAAGTTACTCGGTTTCTTCGTTTCCGAATGAGGGATCGATGTCAACCCCGAATAGATCGGGACCATCATCCGAATGGAGCTGTATGGTCCGGATGAATTAAAAACAGCCTTCATCACCCCATTCGGGTGTTTCTGTTACATCACTATGCCATTCGGTTTGAAGAATGCAGGAGCAACTTTTATGCGCATGATCTAAAAATGTCTCCTAGACCAGATCGGTCGAAATGTGGAGGCATATATGGACGATATCGTAGTCAAGTCACGCAAAGGTTCCGACCTGCTGACTGACTTGGCAGAAACATTCACCAACCTACGTAGGTACGATATCAAGCTCAACCCAGCCAAGTGTTCATTCGGCGTTCCCAGCGGGAAGTTACTCGGTTTCTTCGTTTCCGAATGAGGGATCGATGTCAACCCCGAATAGACCGGGACCATCGTCCGAATGGAGCGGCCAGTAAGAATACATGATGTTCAAAGGCTCACAGGTTGCCTAGTGGCTTTGAGCAGGTTTATCGCTCGACTCGGTGAGAAGGCGTTACCTCTGTACCGACTCATGAAGAAATCAGATACCTTCGAGTGGACAGACGAAGCCCAAATTTCATTCGACGACCTCAAAGCCCTGCTTTCCACCCAGCCGGTTCTTACTGCCCCACTCAGTAAAGAACCCCTTCTTCTGTACATCGCAGCTACAAATCAAGTCGTCAGCACCGTTCTGACAGTCGAACACGAAGAAGAAGGCAAAGCGTACAAGGTTCAGCGACCAGTATATTATGTCTCTGAAGTCCTGACTCCTTCCAAGCAGAGGTATCCCCATTATCAGAAGCTTATTTATGGGATCTACATGACTGCAAAGAAGGTGGCTCATTATTTCCAAGACCACTCGGTGTCTGTCATATCTGATGCTCCGTTGTCGGAAATTCTCCACAATCGGGATGCATCAGGCCGAGTGGCAAAGTGGGCAATGGAGATGCTATATTGCGACATCAAGTTCGAAGCCAAGAAAGCTATAAAGTCTCAAGCTCTGGCTGACTTCATAGCAAAATGGGTAGAACAACAGCAACCGACTCACATCTACTCGGCTCATTGGACCATGTTCTTCGATGGGTCCAAGATGTTGAATGGCTCCGGCGCCGGCGTAGTGATCATATCCCCAAAAGGTGACAAACTCAAGTATGTGTTGCAGATACATTTTGATTCTTCCAACAACGAAGCAGAGTACGAAGCTCTCCTTTACGGGTTGCGCATGGCCATCACACTCGGCTTCCGTCGCCTGATGGTCTATGGCGACTCAGATCTGGTGGTTAATCAAGTAATGAAGGAGTGGGATGTAAGGAACCCAACCATGACTGCATACTGCAACTCAGTAAGGAAGCTCGAGAAGAAGTTTGAAGGTCTGGAACTTCACCATGTTCCCCGACTGAAAAACCAAGCAGAAGATGAATTGGCAAAACTTGGATCCACTCGAAGACCGGTCCCGAGTGATGTCTGCCTCGAGCACCTACACCTTCCCTCAGTAAAAGAAGACCCTTTTACAGAGGAACCAGTACAACCGAAGAGCTCAACAGATTAGACTGAAGTCGAGGTCCCCGCTGTGGTTGATTTGATCATGGATATTCTTGCTGTCATCCCCGAATGGATTGTGTCGTTCATTGCGTACATCCTGAGGCAAGAGTTACGAGAAGACGAAGTCCAAGCTAGGCAGAACGTCCGCAGGTCGAAGTCCTTCACCATCATCGATGGCCAGCTGTACAAGGAAAGTGTTTCAGGCGTCCTTCAACGGTGTATCTCCCCTGAGGAGGGACAATTAATCTTGGAAGAAATTCACTCGGGAACCTGCGGTCATCATGCCTCCTCAAGGGAAATCGTTGCCAAAGCATTCAGAGCTGGTTTCTTCTGGTTGCAGGCGAATGAAATGGCAAAAGATATGGTCGACCATTGTGAAGGCTGTCAGTTCTATTCAAACAAGTCCCACAAGCCAACGTCTGCGCTGAAGACAATTCCTCTTGTTTGGCCATTCGCCGTGTGGGGATTAGATACAGTCGGACCATTCAGAACAGGCCAAGGAGGATTCACTCATCTGCTGGTAGCAGTCGACAAGTTTACCAAGTGGATTGAAGCCAAGCCCATCAAGGAGCTTGACGCCCTTACGACCATCAAATTTATTAGAGACATCATCGCTAGATACGGGGTTCCGCACAGCATAATCACCGACAATGGCACAAACTTTGAGTCGGACAGGTTCAAAGGTTTTTGCACAGGCCAAGGTATCCGAGTGGATTTTGCATCCCTGGCGCACCCCCAAACAAACGGGCAAGTAGAGCGGGCGAATGGACTGATTCTTCAAGCGTTGAAGCCTCGACTCCTGCGAGAAGTTGGACATGCCGCCGGCGCATGGGTCACCGAGCTGCCTTCGGTGCTGTGGGGCCTCCGCACAACTCCGAATAGATCTACAAGGCGATCCCCGTTCTTCCTCGTTTATGGAGCAGAGGCAGTCCTTTCGAGTGACTTGCTCCACAACTCTCCATGAGTCGAACTCTTCTCCGAAGCCGAAGCAGAGCAAGCCAGGCAAGACGGAGTGGATCTTCTAGAAGAAGAGCGCGAGATGGCACTGACTCGCTCAACAATTTATCAACAAGATCTGCGGTGATTTCACGCGTGGCACGTCAGGAGTCGCACATTCCAAGCAGGCGACCTGGTGCTCCGAGTGGATCAGCAGAGACCACACAAGTTGGCTCCCGCATGGGAAGGACCCTTCATCATCTCTAAGGTGCTGAACAACGGAGCATATCGACTCTACAACCTCGACAGGTAAACGGACGAGCCGCGAGCATGGAATGGAGATCTCCTGAAGCGCTTCTACACATGACCGCCGACGGAGACAATGTAAAGAACAAGTATCATTGAAGTAATACAAAGCAGATTGATTTCTTGCCGATTCAAAATTCTTCCGCGTTTGTAGACTCCGGTCTAAAAAAATCGCTCCGAGTGTGCACTAAAAGTCGCACTCGGGGACTTAGCTGCGACCCAGAGTCGCCTAAGTGCAAACTCGCTCTGAGTGTGCACTAAAAGTCACACTCGGGGACTTAGCTGCGACCCGGAATCGCTTAAGTACAAACTCGCTCCGAGTGCGCACTAAAAGTCGCACTCGGGGACTTAGCCGCGACCCAGAGTCGCCTAAGTAAAAAAACTAACTCCGAGTGCACACTAAAAGTCGCACTCGGTGACTTAGCTGCGACCCAGAATTGCCTAAGTACAAACTCGCTCCGAGTGCGCACTAAAAGTCGCACTCGGGGACTTAGCTGCGACCCAGAGTCGCCTAAGTAAAAAAACTAACTCCGAGTGCACACTAAAAGTCGCACTCGGAGACTTAGCTGCGACCCAGAATCGCCTAAGTAAACAACTCACTCCGAGTGTGCACGGAAAGTCACACTCGGGAACTTAGCTGCGACTCAGAGTCGCCTAAGTAAAAAGCTTCCTCCTAGTGTATACTTGAGACACACTCGGAGGCTTAGCACACCCTCATCGAGGCTCATGTGGATGTGAAGACAACTGACAACTACATGAGTAACAACTCTCTCCAAGTGCGCACTATCAGTCACACTCGGAGACTTAGCTGTGACCCAGAATCGCCTAAGTAAACAACTCACTCCGAGTGTGCACGAAAAGTCACACTCGGGGACTTAGATGTGACTCAGAGTCGCCTAAGTAAAAAGCTTCCTCCTAGTGTATACTTGAGATACACTTGGAGGCTTAGCAAACCCTCATTGAGGCTCATGTGGATGTGAAGACAACTGACAACTACATGAGTAACAACTCTCTCCGAGTCCGCACTATCAGTCACACTCGGAGACTTAGCTGCGACCCAGAATCGCCTAAGTAAACAACTCACTCCGAGTGTGCACAAAAAGTCACACTCGGGGACTTAGCTGCGACTTAGAGTCGCCTAAGTAAAAAGCTTCCTCCTAGTGTATACTTGAGATACACTCGGAGGCTTAGCAGACCCTCATTGAGGCTCATGTGGATGTGAAGACAACTGACAACTACATGAGTAACAACTCACTCCGAGTGTGCACGAAAAATCACACTCGAAGACTTAGCCGCGACCCAGAGTCGCCTAAGTAAAAACTCGCTCCGAGTGCGCACCAAAAGTCACACTCGGAGACTTAGCTACGAGCCAGAGTCTCCTAAGTAAAAAGCTTCCTCCGAGCGGGCACTCGAGATGCACTCGAAGGCTTATCAGACCCTCATTGAGGCTCATGTGGATGTGAAGACAACTGACAACTACATGCTCCGCATGTTTGCCATTGGCTTCACCAAGAGACGCCAAACAAAAACCACGAGCCAAAATCGTGTCAAAAAAAACTCGGTGAAAGAAGAACAAAAGATCCGATTCGAATTCAAAGTTGGATCTACGATCAATTGGCTTGGTGTGAATCAAGTTTATCCACACCGAACCACGAATGTGACGGCCAACAGCAGTGGCCAAAGTTTAATACAGATACCACTCGGCATACCGAGGTTAATGTGCGTTCACCATATAGTTTTTTCAAGCGTCGCCGGGACTGGCAGGCTCCACAAAGGTGTCAAGGTCGATTCCGTCTGCAATGCGAGTGCCTGTGTCAAGGAAGGTCTCCATGAAATCTTCGAATCGAAGCTTCTTGGTGTTGGCGACCTGCAACGTCTTCAGTTTTTCTTCTCGGGCTTCCTTGTAGTGCCCTCGGACCAGAGATAGCGCCACGTCGGCACCGCACCGAGCGGCAGACTTCTTCCATGCCTGCACTCTGCTTGGGAAGTCCTCCAGCCGAGTCATCAACCCATCTATTTCACTTCGGGAGTCGTCTTCAGGCCACAACTCCTTGTCGATCCGGACGACAACTTTTCTAAGACGACCGATGAAGGGGCCCACCCTGTTAAGGCGAGAATGCGCTCGGAGCATGTCCCGGTTCGCTTCATCGCCGAGTGGGACGTTCGGAACAAGCGACCGTTCAATTTCGGCTGCTTTAGCCTCAACGTCCCGACAGAAGTCTGCAAAGAAAAGACAAGCAGAAAGTAAGCACGACAGAGTGAACTCCAAGGTCAAGAAGCACTCGGCAACAACTTACCACCAAGCAGTGCGACCATCTTCCTTGCCTAGTCCCTGACGTAGTTCTCATGCGCCATGCACCGAGTGTTCATCACCTTCAGCTGGCCCATCCATTCGGATCTTTGACTCTTCAATTTTTCTACTTCGGCTAGCAATGCCTTGTTGGTCTCCCGAGACTCCTCCAAAGATTTCTCTCGGTCAGCAAGAGCCTCCTTCACACCAGCCAGGTCATTCACAGCCACCTCCAAGTCCGCAGCAAGCTGAATCTTCTTAGTCTTCAGAGCATTGTACGCAGATCCCATTTCGCAAGTCTTCTGCCAAAGAGACAGAAAGGGAGGATCAGCCACATTCAACAAGGAAAAAGTCTCGTCAGATACGACAAAACAATCAAAGATCAAAATTCTTCAGACCCCTGCCGATGCAAGCAATCGACAGCGGTCTCAGGGACTACACCCAGTGGGTTCACTGAGAGTGACCCCACTGGTATGAAGCTCGAACAGGTCGGCCTATCGAGCTCCATAGCAAACAAACAGCATTATGAGATTACTATTACTCGACCGGAGTAACACTACTCTCGGGGACTACACCCAGTGGGTGCACTCAGAGTGCCCCCACTGGTACCATTCGGGCAGATCAGCTCTGATCTGTTCATATTACGGAAAATACATATAAAGACAACTGCCGGTGCAAGCACTCGGCAGAAGTCTCGGGGACTACACCCACTAGGTTCACTCGGAGTGAACCCACTGCAAAATCATCCTACTGTATCCGAGTATGTCGCTGAAACCCCCAGTGGGTGCTAAGAGGAATGTAAACACTTACTAGCGCACTTACTCGGATGTCGTCCTGAAGCTCCAAGCTCTTCTTATATAGAGACGCGATGGAGTCATACGCTCCCTTGGCGTCACCCACCATCAGCTCCACCTGCACCATGGCGTCCTTGGCGGCCCCCACGTGGTCTTCCTGGAGGCGTCGGGCGTCATATTGAACAGCTGAAGGACCCGACGCGGCAGAAGACTCCTTGGGCATCCCGAGCTCCGCTCCAGTCGGTTCCGCCGTGAGGGACACCGTCTCAGTCGACGGCACCGTCTCAGTCGGCGGCAAGTTCATGGTGGGAGCGGCAGTAGATGGGATAACCCCAGGGACAGGCGCCAAAGCTGGCTCCGACCCCCTTTGGTCGTCGTCCTCCAGATGGATCACCTTCGAAGGAAGCCCGACTGAACAAAATAAAATTACAGAAAAAGGTCAGGACCAAAGACAGCACTCGCGAAACAATAACACAGCTCTCGGAGTCGTGACAACGTACCTTGCTGGGACGTGGCGGCATTATCCATGTCCATGGGATCATCGTCCTGGCGCGGCAGAGAGGTGGCGGAGGTAGCAGCTCTGTTGAGTGAAATCCACTCGACGGATAAGCGTGAGTTCCTGAAAAGAGGAGTTCAATCGGATACTGAAGGGAGATGGAAGAACAAGATACTTACGCTGAGGCGACCGGAACAGCGATCCTCATCCGAGGCAAATATTTCCGAAGCTTAGGCCCACTAGGTTTGGCCACCTTGGGCGGCTGGTTCACGGGCTCGGCAGCAGCGTCCCAGGTCCTCTTCACATTCCGAGCAATCGGAGCCATGGGAGGAGCTGGCGGAGCACTCGGAGCCGCTGGAGGAGCCGGCGGAGCAGCAGGGTCATGACAGCGCTTGGTTCGGTGCTGTGGTGGTGAGGGTGGCGAGCTCTGCTCCCCATCCTCCTCCTCCTCCTCTTCTGTGTCCTCCTCCGTCTCCCCACTGTCGGAGACGTACTCGGCGCTATCCACGCTGCCCTCCTGGCTGCCCTCCTCTTCCTCGGCTGGATTCCCGTTCGAGACGGTAGAATACCAGGTGGTCCACTCCTGCACAAAACACAGTCGGCAACGTCAGTCAGCGGGACAAGAAAAGCAATAAGTCTAAGAAGATTAAAAGCACTCGACAAGATGTAATCACCTCATTCGGAGGAGGATTGTCGGCGCGGAAGGGCTTTAGCCCCCGGGATCCCACGGGGTTATCACACGCGCCTGTGATGCCGCGGACCCACGCACTCACAGTCTCCCCGGTCACGCACTCTGGATGAGACCGAGTGGAATCCGAAGGCCCCGCTTAGTGCCACATGGCGTGGTGTCGGGCCTGCAGCGGCTGGATGCGCCGACCCAGAAAGGTCTCCAGCAGGTCCGTGCCGGTGACTCCCTTGCGGACGACGGCTATCAGCGCGTTGACCAAAGGCTGGATCGGGATCCTTTCCCCCTTAGAGAGCGCAAGCTTCCTGGGAGGGCCCGGACGGTCTAAGCTAAAAGGTGGCAACCTGCTCGAAGCATTCGGACAAGCAATGTCCTGGCAATAGAACCAAGACGATTGCCAGTTCCTGACTAACTCGGATAGCTGGAGAGAGGGATAGCTACTCTTTGTTTTCTTCTGGAAGCCTAAGCCCCCGCAGAGCTGGAGGATATGGGTCTTATCGTCCGACTGGCTAAGCTTTTTGACGGTTTGGGATCTAGCGGAGAAGACATACTTAAAGAGCCCCCAATGGGGGGGGGGACATCCAATGAAGCACTCGTAGAGGGTGACGAATGTAGCAAGGTGGGATATTGCGTTCGGAGGAAAATGATGGAGCTGCGCCCCGAAGTAAGTCATGATACCTCGGAAGAAAGGATGGGCAGGCAAGGAGAAGCCTCTGAACACGTGGCTGAGCAGCAGAACGCGCTCCCCCTCCTTCGGCGCCGGCTCCGTCTCGCCTTCCGGTAGCCTCCAGGACTTGTTGACGATCATGCCATGCTCCACCAGCTCCAGCAAGTCGTCCTCCATCACCGAGGAGGGGACGAAATCCCCCTGGATCCAACCCGTCGGCAGCACCCGCTGCCGCCGCTTAGTAGGGGCCGCCCCCTTCTTCTTCTTCTTCTTCTTCTTCTGCGACTCGAGCTTGCTGGTCTGTCCCTTCGTCATTGCGAAGGCGACGAATTCGCAGAGGAGGAGGAGAAGGAGGAGGCTTGAGGTGTGCAGAGAGCTGCGGGAAGAGCAAGATTAATGGGAGGAGGAGTAGCAGCGCAACAGGAAATCCCGCCGGGGAGGCTTAAATAGGCTTCCGACTAGGTCGATTACAGGTGGACCCAAGATCTTATCCCCCCAACCGGCTGCAGCAAGGTTAGTGGAGAAGATAACGGCGCGGTAATCGGGGAGGCAAAACCTACTCGATGACGATGTCGTCATCCCTGCTGAGCGCGCGACAACCAAAATTTGAGGATCCCAGAAAATCCGCCGCTGTCAATTTGACTAGTCACGTCGAAAGATTCCGTAGAAGCACTCGGTCCCTGACGGTTCGTTTCACTGGTATATTCATTGGATCACTGGTTGAAAGGATAAAATGGATCGAGGCAAACAACGCTAAAGTCACTTCCATACCAGTCGGTTCCATACTCCAGACATCACTTCATCGTTCCAACCCTGATCCATTCGGGGACTAATGATGGGGTCATAGTCCCAGGGTAGGGTCATAGGCCTGCCCTATAGGTCCTACCCAAGGACTACCCTTCATAGAAGACAAGGCCCTTGGACAGTTCCGACTGAACTAAGGACGCCCCCATCATCGAGTCGGCGACGAGCACTCGGAGCATATTTAACGTACCGACTGGAATCGACTCTGTACATCGTAACCTCCCACAAGGGCAACGGTCATACGTTTTCATACACCATTATTAACATTTAAGGCTTACGTTACCTGTAACGTAGGCATTTATTCGCCACTATTCCACCCTTGTCCACCGGGCCATTATGAAGGGCAGCGCACTCCATATAAGCCGCCCTTCCCCACTGGTGCAAGGGTTGGCACTTGCTGTAATCCTATAATCCACTCGACACTAAGCTCCCAAGAGCACTGAGATGTAGGGCTTTTACCTCCAACGTAGAGGGGCCTGAACTCATACATCCTCGCCGTAGCTAAGGCTCTGCCCATCCTTTCGTACCCTACACTTCTACTGTCAGACTTATACCCACGACAAGGTTAGTCCCCAAAAAGATATAAAATAGCATATTCATGCATACAAAACATCCAAAGTTGACAAGATAATAGCATGGAACCATAAAAAAATATAGATACGTTGGAGACGTATCAAGCATCCGCAAGCTTAACTCCTGCTCGTCCTCGAGTAGGGAAGTTAATAAGACCGAATTTTTGATGTGGAATGCTACCTAAAATATTTGTCCTTTGTAACTTATTTCTTGTGGCATGAATGTTCAGATCCGTAAGATTCAAAACAATAGTTTACTATTGACATGAAAACAATAATACTTCAAGCATACTAGCAAAGTTATCATGAACTTTTGAAATAACAAGGCCAAAGAAAGTTATCCCTACAAAATCCTATAGTCTGGCTATGCTCCATCATCCCCACACAACAAATTTAAATCATGCACAACCCCGGTATTGGCCAAGTAATTGTTTTCGCACTCTTACTTTCTCAAACTTTTTCAACTCTCACACAATACATGAGAGTGAGCCATGGATATAGCAGTATAGGTGGAATAGAGTGTGGTGGAGGTTGTGAGGCAAAACGGAGGAGATGGTCACATTGACTCGGCATATCAACGGGCTATGAAGATGCCCATCAATAGATATCAATGTGAATGAGTAGGGATTACCATGCAACGGATGCACTAGAGCTATAATTGTGTGAAAGCTCCAAAGGAAAACTAGTGGGTGTGCACCCAACTTGCTTGCTCACGAAGACCTAAGGCAATTTTAAGGAAGCCCATCATTGGAATATACAAGCCAAGTATATGGAGGTGACAAAACGAGAGACTCTCTATCATGAAGAACATGGTGCTATTTTGAACCACAAGTGTGGAAAAAGATAGTAGAATTGTCCCTTCTCTCCTTTTCTCTCATTTTTTTGTTTGGGCTCTTTGGCCTCTTTTTTTTCATTTTTTTGGTGGGCATCTTTGGCCTCTTTTTTCCCCTCACATGGGACAATGCTCCAATAATGATGATCCTCACACTTTTATTTACTTACAACTCAATACTTAGAACAATGATGACTCTAGGAAATGCCTCCGGCAGTGTACCGGGATGTGCAACGATCTAGCTTAGCGTATGAAGTTGAAACATCTCGCTAGCTAGCTTACGATCATGCAATGTCAATATGAAAGTGAGGGCACATGTCATGAGATGGAACAGTGGGAGTTGAATGGCAATATATCTCGGAATGGCTATGAAAATGCCATAATAGGTAGGTACGGTGGCTGTTTTGAGGAAGGTATATGGTGGGTTCGTGCACCGGTGAAAGTTGCGCGACACTAAAGAGGCTAGCAATGGTGGAAGGTGAAAGTGCATCTATACCATGGACTCACATTAGTCATGAAGAACTCATATACTTATTGCGAAAGTTTAATTAGTAATCGAAACAAAGTGCTTAACGCATACTCCTAGGGGAAGGGTTGGTAGGTGTTTAACCATCGCGTGATCCCGACCGCCACACGAAGGATGACAATCAATAAATCAATTATGCTCCGACTTCCAAACATAGCGGTTCACCATACATGCATGCTACGGGAATCACTAACTTCAACACAAGTATTTCTAGATTCGCAACACCCTACTAACATAACTCTAATATTACCATATCCATATCTCAAAACTAATTGAGAGGAATAAAACTTCTCTTTACTAATCAATGCACTTGAATATGGAAGTTTTTATTATATCCTCTTTGGATGCCCCCATCATCCAGTCGACGATGAGCACTCGGAGCATATTTAATGTACCGACTGGAATCCACTCTGTACATCGTAACCTCCCACGAGGGCAACAGTCATACGTTTTCATACACCATTATTAACATTTAAGGCTTACGTTACCTGTAACGTAGGCATTTATTCGCCACTATTCCACCCTTGTCCACCGGGCCATTATGAAGGGCAGCGCACTCCATATAAGCCGCCCTTCCCCACTGGTGCAAGGGTTGGCACTTGCTGTAATCCTATAATCCACTCGACACTAAGCTCCCAAGAGCACTGAGACGTAGGGCTTTTACCTCCACCGTAGAGGGGCCTGAACTCATACATCCTCGCCATAGCTAAGGCTCTGCCCATCCTTTCATACCCTACACTTCTACTGTCAGACTTATACCCACGACAGTTGGCGCCCACCGTGGGGCAGGCGTCTAAGAGACTTCCGGCGAGTTTGCCATTTCATATTTTCATCATGTCATCCGGCGGAGATCTGTGCATGGGTCATGAGATCCTCTTCGGCACACTCTCCTTCATCGTCGACGATTCGGCATGGCTTCGGGATGCGCCCCTCGACGTCGAGGCGCTCCCTAGTCGCGGTGCTACGCACTTCGGTGCCGGTTCCCGCGGCGTCCTTCTTCTCCAACCATCGGCCCCGGTGTCGATCCTCGCCCCCGTCACGCGCCGCAATAAGCGATCCCGTCGCCCGCGGCTCCAGCGTTGGGTGCGACACGCCCAGGCGCGACAGAGCGCGTCCTCTCAAGTGGCGGTGCTCGAATCGGTTGTGGTCCCGCCGCCATCCCAGTGCTTGGACTCAGTTCCGACTAAGCTACCTTCCAAGTACCCGGAAGTTCTCATGGCCGATTCCCATGAAAGTCCCCTCCGGACTGGTCGGAACGAGCATGAGGTCGGAGAATCATCCGGCGCTCGTCGTACACACCGTTGTTGTACCAGTCGACGCACTCGCCAGAGCAACGTCGAGGTGTTCCGCACACCCATCCTCAACTTGGCTGCGGCTGCCAGGATAGCCGATTCTCTCCAGCCGACTGATTCAGAGGCTGGTAGAGGGATCGAGCAGATTCGTGCCCTGTTGCATACGGCGCAGCAGCAAAATTCGGCGGTCTCCCAGTCGCAGAATAGGATCCACAACAATTCTGTTCACGCGAACACACATCGGTCGGTTTTCAGTCCCGACTCTCATCAGCGACGCAGAGGGGGCAGCCGTTCCAAGAATCCCGAAGATCGTCGCTGTTCACGTACTCCTCCACGGGGTGGGCCTTACGGGCCCCGGCATCACGATGATCGCCGTTCAGTCGGTGACGCGCATGATCCAAGGCCTGATGCAAGAGGGTACATCGCCCAGAAGAAGGTCGACAGAAGTCGAGCCCATCGTGATGGTCACGATAGAGACCGTCCGAGTGGAAGCAGGACCGTCGTTTCTGGTCCCGAGTGCTTCAGAAGGGCCATCCGCTCAGCTGACATCCCTCCCAACTTCCGATTGGCGACGGGAATCAGCAAGTTCACAGGAGAGTCGAAGCCAGAAACTTGGTTGGACGACTACAGAGTGGCGGTCCAGATCGGTGGTGGAGATGACCAGGTCGCCATGAAACATCTCCCCCTGATGCTCGACGGCTCGGCGCGAGCTTGGCTGAACCAGTTAGCTCCGTCAAGCATCTACAGCTGGGCAGATCTGTCCCGAGTCTTCATCAAGACCTTCGAGGGTACGTGCAAGCGCCCTGCTGGTCTCGTAGAGCTCCAACACTGTGTCCAGAAGCAGAACGAGCCCCTGCGCGATTTCATCCAGCGCTGGACGACCCTCTACCACATGGTGGAGAACGTCATAGAGCATCAAGCAGTCTGCGCCTTCAAGGCAGGCGTGCGGTACAGAGATCTGTACCTGAAGTTCGGTCGGATAGGCGACATCTCCATGAGCAAGATGATGGAGATAGCCGCACGCTATGCAAATGGCGAAGAAGAGGACCGCATACATAGCGGCAAGCATAAGTCAGTTGCCGATGGAGATGGGAACAACAACCGGAAGCAGAAGCAGAAAGCTCAATCCACTCCGCAGGCAGAGGCAGCAGCCGTTACGAATGCCAAGTTCAAAGGAAAGGGGAAAGCTCAGTACACCCCCAAGAAGAGACAGTTCGGGAATTCCATCCTGGATTAGCCATGTCCAATCCACACGAAGATGGACGAAGAAGGCAATGCCATATTCCCGAAGCATACCACTCGACAGTGTCGCCTCCTTATCCAAGGATTCGGTGAAGGGCAGCCGAGTGAAAAGGACACCGAGCAGGATGATGAGGACAAGGAGGATCCGTTCCCCCAAGTCCATGCAACGCTGATGATTTTTGCTGATGTGGAAAGCAAAAGTCGACTGAAGCTGGTTAACAGGGAGGTGAACATGGCAACCCCAGACACCCCCACGTTCCTCAAGTGGTCACAGACTGCGATCACCTTTGATCAGTCGGACCATCCAGCACACGTACCCACCCCAGGGAGGCAAGCTCTGGTCGTCGACCCGGTGGTGGAAGGACTCAGGATGCGTAAAGTCCTCATGGACAGCGGCAGCGGCTTGAACATCATGTACGCCGACACTCTCAAGGGAATGGGCATTCCGATGTCCAAACTTAGCGAGAGCAGTACGCAGTTCCACGGAGTCGTCCCAGGACGAAAGGCCAAATCACTCGGCCAGATCGCGTTGGATGTCGTCTTCGGCTCTGACAAGAACTTCCGCAAGGAGAAGCTGACATTCGAGGTAGTGGACTTCGAGAGTGCATACCATGCGATTCTGGGCCGTCCGGCATATGCGCGTTCCATGGCCCGTCCATGTTACGTCTATTTGAAGCTGAAGATGCCAGGTCCCAAGGGTGTGATTACGGTCACAGGCAATCGGCAGCGGGCCGAGGAGTGTCTGCAGCAGGGGTCGAGGATTGCCGATCATCAGATGGCTATTCTCGTGCTGGATGAGTACAAGAAGACCGCCGACCCCGCTGACCTGATGCGCTCAAAGAATCCAGCTTCCGAGTCCGCATTCCAGTAGGCGGGAGACACGAAGAAAGTCAGCATCCACCCGACGGACGACGCCGCTGCCCCGACAAACATCTCCACCACCCTTGATCCAAAATAGGAAGCTGAGCTCATCCAATTCCTCCGTGATAACTGGGACATTTTTGCATGGAAGCCAACTGACATGCCAGGTGTACCCAGGGAGTTGGCTGAGCACCGACTGCATGTGGATACTGCTGCTCGGCCCGTCCGAGAACGCCTGCGTCGGTCCGCCGCGCACAAGAGGAAGGCAATCAGAGAGGAGGTGGCTAAACTTTTGGCGGCCAACTTCATTCGCGAGGTACACCACTCCGAGTGGCTCGCTAATGTTGTCATGGTGCCCAAGAAGGACAAGTCTCTCCGTATGTGCATCGATTTCAAGCATCTCAATAAGGTCTGTCTGAAAGATCACTTCCCGCTCCCCCGCATCGATCAAATTGTTGATTCGACTGCGGGTTGCGAGCGTTTATCCTTCCTTGATGCCTATTCGGGCTATCATCAGATCCGTCTGTATGGTCTGGATGAATTAAAAACAGCCTTCATCACCCCATTCGGGTGTTTCTGTTACATCACTATGCCATTCGGTTTGAAGAATGCAGGAGCAACTTTTATGCGCATGATCCAAAAATGCCTCCTAGACCAGATCGGTCGAAATGTGGAGGCATATATGGACGATATCGTAGTCAAGTCACGCAAAGGTTCCGACCTGCTCACTGACTTGGCAGAAACATTCACCAAGCTACGTAGGTACGATATCAAGCTCAACCCAGCCAAGTGTTCATTCAGCGTTCCTAGCGGGAAGTTACTCGGTTTCTTCGTTTCCGAATGAGGGATCGATGTCAACCCCGAATAGATCGGGACCATCGTCCGAATGGAGCTGTATGGTCCGGATGAATTAAAAACAGCCTTCATCACCCCATTCGGGTGTTTCTGTTACATCACTATGCCATTCGGTTTGAAGAATGCAGGAGCAACTTTTATGCGCATGATCTAAAAATGTCTCCTAGACCAGATCGGTCGAAATGTGGAGGCATATATGGACGATATCGTAGTCAAGTCACGCAAAGGTTCCGACCTGCTGACTGACTTGGCAGAAACATTCACCAACCTACGTAGGTACGATATCAAGCTCAACCCAGCCAAGTGTTCATTCGGCGTTCCCAGCGGGAAGTTACTCGGTTTCTTCGTTTCCGAATGAGGGATCGATGTCAACCCCGAATAGACCGGGACCATCGTCCGAATGGAGCGGCCAGTAAGAATACATGATGTTCAAAGGCTCACAGGTTGCCTAGTGGCTTTGAGCAGGTTTATCGCTCGACTCGGCGAGAAGGCGTTACCTCTGTACCGACTCATGAAGAAATCAGATACCTTCGAGTGGACAGACGAAGCCCAAATTTCATTCGACGACCTCAAAGCCCTGCTTTCCACCCAGCCGGTTCTTACTGCCCCACTCAGTAAAGAACCCCTTCTTCTGTACATCGCAGCTACAAATCAAGTCGTCAGCACCGTTCTGACAGTCGAACACGAAGAAGAAGGCAAAGCGTACAAGGTTCAGCGACCAGTATATTATGTCTCTGAAGTCCTGACTCCTTCCAAGCAGAGGTATCCCCATTATCAGAAGCTTATTTATGGGATCTACATGACTGCAAAGAAGGTGGCTCATTATTTCCAAGACCACTCGGTGTCTGTCATATCTGATGCTCCGTTGTCGGAAATTCTCCACAATCGGGATGCATCAGGCCGAGTGGCAAAGTGGGCAATGGAGATGCTATATTGCGACATCAAGTTCGAAGCCAAGAAAGCTATAAAGTCTCAAGCTCTGGCTGACTTCATAGCAAAATGGGTAGAACAACAGCAACCGACTCACATCTACTCGGCTCATTGGACCATGTTCTTCGATGGGTCCAAGATGTTGAATGGCTCCGGCGCCGGCGTAGTGATCATATCCCCAAAAGGTGACAAACTCAAGTATGTGTTGCAGATACATTTTGATTCTTCCAACAACGAAGCAGAGTACGAAGCTCTCCTTTACGGGTTGCGCATGGCCATCACACTCGGCTTCCGTCGCCTGATGGTCTATGGCGACTCAGATCTGGTGGTTAATCAAGTAATGAAGGAGTGGGATGTAAGGAACCCAACCATGACTGCATACTGCAACGCAGTAAGGAAGCTCGAGAAGAAGTTTGAAGGTCTGGAACTTCACCATGTTCCCCGACTGAAAAACCAAGCAGAAGATGAATTGGCAAAACTTGGATCCACTCGAAGACCGGTCCCGAGTGATGTCTGCCTCGAGCACCTACACCTTCCCTCAGTAAAAGAAGACCCTTTTACAGAGGAACCAGTACAACCGAAGAGCTCAACAGATTAGACTGAAGTCGAGGTCCCCGCTGTGGTTGATTTGATCATGGATATTCTTGCTGTCATCCCCGAATGGACTGTGTCGTTCATTGCGTACATCCTGAGGCAAGAGTTACGAGAAGACGAAGTCCAAGCTAGGCAGAACGTCCGCAGGTCGAAGTCCTTCACCATCATCGATGGCCAGCTGTACAAGGAAAGTGTTTCAGGCGTCCTTCAACGGTGTATCTCCCCTGAGGAGGGACAATTAATCTTGGAAGAAATTCACTCGGGAACCTGCGGTCATCATGCCTCCTCAAGGGAAATCGTTGCCAAAGCATTCAGAGCTGGTTTCTTCTGGTTGCAGGCGAATGAAATGGCAAAAGATATGGTCGACCATTGTGAAGGCTGTCAGTTCTATTCAAACAAGTCCCACAAGCCAACGTCTGCGCTGAAGACAATTCCTCTTGTTTGGCCATTCGCCGTGTGGGGATTAGATACAGTCGGACCATTCAGAATAGGCCAAGGAGGATTCACTCATCTGCTGGTAGCAGTCGACAAGTTTACCAAGTGGATTGAAGCCAAGCCCATCAAGGAGCTTGACGCCCTTACAACCATCAAATTTATTAGAGACATCATCGCTAGATACGGGGTTCCGCATAGCATAATCACCGACAATGGCACAAACTTTGAGTCGGACAGGTTCAAAGGTTTTTGCACAGGCCAAGGTATCCGAGTGGATTTTGCATCCCTGGCGCACCCCCAAACAAACGGGCAAGTAGAGCGGGCGAATGGACTGATTCTTCAAGCGTTGAAGCCTCGACTCCTGCGAGAAGTTGGACATGCCGCCGGCGCATGGGTCACCGAGCTGCCTTCGGTGCTGTGGGGCCTCCGCACAACTCCGAATAGATCTACAAGGCGATCCCCGTTCTTCCTCGTTTATGGAGCAGAGGCAGTCCTTTCGAGTGACTTGCTCCACAACTCTCCATGAGTCGAACTCTTCTCCGAAGCCGAAGCAGAGCAAGCCAGGCAAGACGGAGTGGATCTTCTAGAAGAAGAGCGCGAGATGGCACTGACTCGCTCAACAATTTATCAACAAGATCTGCGGTGATTTCACGCGTGGCACGTCAGGAGTCGCACATTCCAAGCAGGCGACCTGGTGCTCCGAGTGGATCAGCAGAGACCACACAAGTTGGCTCCCGCATGGGAAGGACCCTTCATCATCTCTAAGGTGCTGAACAACGGAGCATATCGACTCTACAACCTCGACAGGTAAACGGACGAGCCGCGAGCATGGAATGGAGATCTCCTGAAGCGCTTCTACACATGACCGCCGACGGAGACAATGTAAAGAACAAGTATCATTGAAGTAATACAAAGCAGATTGATTTCTTGCCGATTCAAAATTCTTCCGCGTTTGTAGACTCCGGTCTAAAAAAATCGCTCCGAGTGTGCACTAAAAGTCGCACTCGGGGACTTAGCTGCGACCCAGAGTCGCCTAAGTGCAAACTTGCTCTGAGTGTGCACTAAAAGTCACACTCGGGGACTTAGCTGCGACCCGGAATCGCTTAAGTACAAACTCGCTCCGAGTGCGCACTAAAAGTCGCACTCGGGGACTTAGCCGCGACCCAGAGTCGCCTAAGTAAAAAAACTAACTCCGAGTGCACACTAAAAGTCGCACTCGGTGACTTAGCTGCGACCCAGAATTGCCTAAGTACAAACTCGCTCCGAGTGCGCACTAAAAGTCGCACTCGGGGACTTAGCTGCGACCCAGAGTCGCCTAAGTAAAAAAACTAACTCCGAGTGCACACTAAAAGTCGCACTCGGAGACTTAGCTGCGACCCAGAATCGCCTAAGTAAACAACTCACTCCGAGTGTGCACGGAAAGTCACACTCGGGAACTTAGCTGCGACTCAGAGTCGCCTAAGTAAAAAGCTTCCTCCTAGTGTATACTTGAGACACACTCGGAGGCTTAGCACACCCTCATCGAGGCTCATGTGGATGTGAAGACAACTGACAACTACATGAGTAACAACTCTCTCCAAGTGCGCACTATCATTCACACTCGGAGACTTAGCTGTGACCCAGAATCGCCTAAGTAAACAACTCACTCCGAGTGTGCACGAAAAGTCACACTCGGGGACTTAGATGTGACTCAGAGTCGCCTAAGTAAAAAGCTTCCTCCTAGTGTATACTTGAGATACACTTGGAGGCTTAGCAAACCCTCATTGAGGCTCATGTGGATGTGAAGACAACTGACAACTACATGAGTAACAACTCTCTCCGAGTCCGCACTATCAGTCACACTCGGAGACTTAGCTGCGACCCAGAATCGCCTAAGTAAACAACTCACTCCGAGTGTGCACAAAAAGTCACACTCGGGGACTTAGCTGCGACTTAGAGTCGCCTAAGTAAAAAAGCTTCCTCCTAGTGTATACTTGAGATACACTCGGAGGCTTAGCAGACCCTCATTGAGGCTCATGTGGATGTGAAGACAACTGACAACTACACGAGTAACAACTCACTCCGAGTGTGCACGAAAAATCACACTCGAAGACTTAGCCGCGACCCAGAGTCGCCTAAGTAAAAACTCGCTCCGAGTGCGCACCAAAAGTCACACTCGGAGACTTAGCTACGAGCCAGAGTCTCCTAAGTAAAAAGCTTCCTCCGAGCGGGCACTCGAGATGCACTCGAAGGCTTATCAGACCCTCATTGAGGCTCATGTGGATGTGAAGACAACTGACAACTACATGCTCCGCATGTTTGCCATTGGCTTCACCAAGAGACGCCAAACAAAAACCACGAGCCAAAATCGTGTCAAAAAAAACTCGGTGAAAGAAGAACAAAAGATCCGATTCGAATTCAAAGTTGGATCTACGATCAATTGGCTTGGTGTGAATCAAGTTTATCCACACCGAACCACGAATGTGACGGCCAACAGCAGTGGCCAAAGTTTAATACAGATACCACTCGGCATACCGAGGTTAATGTGCGTTCACCATATAGTTTTTTCAAGCGTCGCCGGGACTGGCAGGCTCCACAAAGGTGTCAAGGTCGATTCCGTCTGCAATGCGAGTGCCTGTGTCAAGGAAGGTCTCCATGAAATCTTCGAATCGAAGCTTCTTGGTGTTGGCGACCTGCAACGTCTTCAGTTTTTCTTCTCGGGCTTCCTTGTAGTGCCCTCGGACCAGAGATAGCGCCACGTCGGCACCGCACCGAGCGGCAGACTTCTTCCATGCCTGCACTCTGCTTGGGAAGTCCTCCAGCCGAGTCATCAACCCATCTATTTCACTTCGGGAGTCGTCTTCAGGCCACAACTCCTTGTCGATCCGGACGACAACTTTTCTAAGACGACCGATGAAGGGGCCCACCCTGTTAAGGCGAGAATGCGCTCGGAGCATGTCCCGGTTCGCTTCATCGCCGAGTGGGACGTTCGGAACAAGCGACCGTTCAATTTCGGCTGCTTTAGCCTCAACGTCCCGACAGAAGTCTGCAAAGAAAAGACAAGCAGAAAGTAAGCACGACAGAGTGAACTCCAAGGTCAAGAAGCACTCGGCAACAACTTACCACCAAGCAGTGCGACCATCTTCCTTGCCTAGTCCCTGACGTAGTTCTCATGCGCCATGCACCGAGTGTTCATCACCTTCAGCTGGCCCATCCATTCGGATCTTTGACTCTTCAATTTTTCTACTTCGGCTAGCAATGCCTTGTTGGTCTCCCGAGACTCCTCCAAAGATTTCTCTCGGTCAGCAAGAGCCTCCTTCACACCAGCCAGGTCATTCACAGCCACCTCCAAGTCCGCAGCAAGCTGAATCTTCTTAGTCTTCAGAGCATTGTACGCAGATCCCATTTCGCAAGTCTTCTGCCAAAGAGACAGAAAGGGAGGATCAGCCACATTCAACAAGGAAAAAGTCTCGTCAGATACGACAAAACAATCAAAGATCAAAATTCTTCAGACCCCTGCCGATGCAAGCAATCGACAGCGGTCTCGGGGACTACACCCAGTGGGTTCACTGAGAGTGACCCCACTGGTATGAAGCTCGAACAGGTCGGCCTATCGAGCTCCATAGCAAACAAACAGCATTATGAGATTACTATTACTCGACCGGAGTAACACTACTCTCGGGGACTACACCCAGTGGGTGCACTCAGAGTGCCCCCACTGGTACCATTCGGGCAGATCAGCTCTGATCTGTTCATATTACGGAAAATACATATAAAGACAACTGCCGGTGCAAGCACTCGGCAGAAGTCTCGGGGACTACACCCACTAGGTTCACTCGGAGTGAACCCACTGCAAAATCATCCTACTGTATCCGAGTATGTCGCTGAAACCCCCAGTGGGTGCTAAGAGGAATGTAAACACTTACTAGCGCACTTACTCGGATGTCGTCCTGAAGCTCCAAGCTCTTCTTATATAGAGACGCGATGGAGTCATACGCTCCCTTGGCGTCACCCACCATCAGCTCCACCTGCACCATGGCGTCCTTGGCGGCCCCCACGTGGTCTTCCTGGAGGCGTCGGGCGTCATATTGAACAGCTGAAGGACCCGACGCGGCAGAAGACTCCTTGGGCATCCCGAGCTCCGCTCCAGTCGGTTCCGCCGTGAGGGGCACCGTCTCAGTCGACGGCACCGTCTCAGTCGGCGGCAAGTTCATGGTGGGAGCGGCAGTAGATGGGATAACCCCAGGGACAGGCGCCAAAGCTGGCTCCGACCCCCTTTGGTCGTCGTCCTCCAGATGGATCACCTTCGAAGGAAGCCCGACTGAACAAAATAAAATTACAGAAAAAGGTCAGGACCAAAGACAGCACTCGCGAAACAATAACACAGCTCTCGGAGTCGTGACAACGTACCTTGCTGGGACGTGGCGGCATTATCCATGTCCATGGGATCATCGTCCTGGCGCGGCAGAGAGGTGGCGGAGGTAGCAGCTCTGTTGAGTGAAATCCACTCGACGGATAAGCGTGAGTTCCTGAAAAGAGGAGTTCAATCGGATACTGAAGGGAGATGGAAGAACAAGACACTTACGCTGAGGCGACCGGAACAGCGATCCTCATCCGAGGCAAATATTTCCGAAGCTTAGGCCCACTAGGTTTGGCCACCTTGGGCGGCTGGTTCACGGGCTCGGCAGCAGCGTCCCAGGTCCTCTTCACATTCCGAGCAATCGGAGCCATGGGAGGAGCTGGCGGAGCACTCGGAGCCGCTGGAGGAGCCGGCGGAGCAGCAGGGTCATGACAGCGCTTGGTTCGGTGCTGTGGTGGTGAGGGTGGCGAGCTCTGCTCCCCATCCTCCTCCTCCTCCTCTTCTGTGTCCTCCTCCGTCTCCCCACTGTCGGAGACGTACTCGGCGCTATCCACGCTGCCCTCCTGGCTGCCCTCCTCTTCCTCGGCTGGATTCCCGTTCGAGACGGTAGAATACCAGGTGGTCCACTCCTGCACAAAACACAGTCGGCAACGTCAGTCAGCGGGACAAGAAAAGCAATAAGTCTAAGAAGATTAAAAGCACTCGACAAGATGTAATCACCTCATTCGGAGGAGGATTGTCGGCGCGGAAGGGCTTTAGCCCCCGGGATCCCACGGGGTTATCACACGCGCCTGTGATGCCACGGACCCACGCACTCACAGTCTCCCCGGTCACGCACTCTGGATGAGACCGAGTGGAATCCGAAGGCCCCGCTTAGTGCCACATGGCGTGGTGTCGGGCCTGCAGCGGCTGGATGCGCCGACCCAGAAAGGTCTCCAGCAGGTCCGTGCCGGTGACTCCCTTGCGGACGACGGCTATCAGCGCGTTGACCAAAGGCTGGATCGGGATCCTTTCCCCCTTAGAGAGCGCAAGCTTCCTGGGAGGGCCCGGACGGTCTAAGCTAAAAGGTGGCAACCTGCTCGAAGCATTCGGACAAGCAATGTCCTGGCAATAGAACCAAGACGATTGCCAGTTCCTGACTAACTCGGATAGCTGGAGAGAGGGATAGCTACTCTTTGTTTTCTTCTGGAAGCCTAAGCCCCCGCAGAGCTGGAGGATATGGGTCTTATCGTCCGACTGGCTAAGCTTTTTGACGGTTTGGGATCTAGCGGAGAAGACATACTTAAAGAGCCCCCAATGGGGGGGGGGGACATCCAATGAAGCACTCGTAGAGGGTGACGAATGTAGCAAGGTGGGATATTGCGTTCGGAGGAAAATGATGGAGCTGCGCCCCGAAGTAAGTCATGATACCTCGGAAGAAAGGATGGGCAGGCAAGGAGAAGCCTCTGAACACGTGGCTGAGCAGCAGAACGCGCTCCCCCTCCTTCGGCGCCGGCTCCGTCTCGCCTTCCGGTAGCCTCCAGGACTTGTTGACGATCATGCCATGCTCCACCAGCTCCAGCAAGTCGTCCTCCATCACCGAGGAGGGGACAAAATCCCCCTGGATCCAACCCGCCGGCAGCGCCCGCTGCCGCCGCTTAGTAGGGGCCGCCCCCTACTTCTTCTTCTTCTTCTTCTGCGACTCGAGCTTGCTGGTCTGTCCCTTCGTCATTGCGAAGGCGACGAATTCGCAGAGGAGGAGGAGAAGGAGGAGGCTTGAGGTGTGCAGAGAGCTGCGGGAAGAGCAAGATTAATGGGAGGAGGAGTAGTAGCGCAACAGGAAATCCCGCCGGGGAGGCTTAAATAGGCTTCCGACTAGGTCGATTACAGGTGGACCCAAGATCTTATCCCCCCAACCGGCTGCAGCAAGGTTAGTGGAGAAGATAACGGCGCGGTAATTGGGGAGGCAAAACCTACTCGATGACGATGTCGTCATCCCTGCTGAGCGCGCGACAACCAAAATTTAAGGATCCCAGAAAATCCGCCGCTGTCAATTTGACTAGTCACGTCGAAAGATTCCGTAGAAGCACTCGGTCCCTGACGGTTCGTTTCACTGGTATATTCACTCGGATCACTGGTTGAAAGGATAAAATGGATCGAGGCAAACAACGCTAAAGTCACTTCCATACCAGTCGGTTCCATACTCCAGACATCACTTCATCGTTCCAACCCTGATCCATTCGGGGACTAATGATGGGGTCATAGTCCCAGGGTAGGGTCATAGGCCTGCCCTATAGGTCCTACCCAAGGACTACCCTTCATAGAAGACAAGGCCCTTGGACAGTTCCGACTGAACTAAGGACGCCCCCATCATTGAGTCGGCGACGAGCACTCGGAGCATATTTAACGTACCGACTGGAATCGACTCTGTACATCGTAACCTCCCAGGAGGGCAACGGTCATACGTTTTCATACACCATTATTAACATTTAAGGCTTACGTTACCTGTAAAGTAGGCATTTATTCGCCACTATTCCACCCTTGTCCACCGGGCCATTATGAAGGGCAGCGCACTCCATATAAGCCGCCCTTCCCCACTGGTGCAAGGGTTGGCACTTGCTGTAATCCTATAATCCACTCGACACTAAGCTCCCAAGAGCACTGAGATGTAGGGCTTTTACCTCCACCGTAGAGGGGCCTGAACTCATACATCCTCGCCGTAGCTAAGGCTCTGCCCATCCTTTCGTACCCTACACTTCTACTGTCAGACTTATACCCACGACAAGGTTAGTCCCCAAAAAGATATAAAATAGCATATTCATGCATACAAAACATCCAAAGTTGACAAGATAATAGCATGGAACCATAAAAAAATATAGATACGTTGGAGACGTATCAAGCATCCGCAAGCTTAACTCCTGCTCGTCCTCGAGTAGGGAAGTTAATAAGACCGAATTTTTGATGTGGAATGCTACCTAAAATATTTGTCCTTTGTAACTTATTTCTTGTGGCATGAATGTTCAGATCCGTAAGATTCAAAACAATAGTTTACTATTGACATGAAAACAATAATACTTCAAGCATACTAGCAAAGTTATCATGAACTTTTGAAATAACAAGGCCAAAGAAAGTTATCCCTACAAAATCCTATAGTCTGGCTATGCTCCATCATCCCCACACAACAAATTTAAATCATGCACAACCCCGGTATTGGCCAAGTAATTGTTTTCGCACTCTTACTTTCTCAAACTTTTTCAACTCTCACACAATACATGAGAGTGAGCCATGGATATAGCAGTATAGGTGGAATAGAGTGTGGTGGAGGTTGTGAGGCAAAACGGAGGAGATGGTCACATTGACTCGGCATATCAACGGGCTATGAAGATGCCCATCAATAGATATCAATGTGAATGAGTAGGGATTACCATGCAACGGATGCACTAGAGCTATAATTGTGTGAAAGCTCCAAAGGAAAACTAGTGGGTGTGCACCCAACTTGCTTGCTCACGAAGACCTAAGGCAATTTTAAGGAAGCCCATCATTGGAATATACAAGCCAAGTATATGGAGGTGACAAAACGAGAGACTCTCTATCATGAAGAACATGGTGCTATTTTGAACCACAAGTGTGGAAAAAGATAGTAGAATTGTCCCTTCTCTCCTTTTCTCTCATTTTTTTGTTTGGGCTCTTTGGCCTCTTTTTTTTCATTTTTTTGGTGGGCATCTTTGGCCTCTTTTTTCCCCTCACATGGGACAATGCTCCAATAATGATGATCCTCACACTTTTATTTACTTACAACTCAATACTTAGAACAATGATGACTCTAGGAAATGCCTCCGGCAGTGTACCGGGATGTGCAACGATCTAGCTTAGCGTATGAAGTTGAAACATCTCGCTAGCTAGCTTACGATCATGCAATGTCAATATGAAAGTGAGGGCACATGTCATGAGATGGAACAGTGGGAGTTGAATGGCAATATATCTCGGAATGGCTATGAAAATGCCATAATAGGTAGGTACGGTGGCTGTTTTGAGGAAGGTATATGGTGGGTTCGTGCACCGGTGAAAGTTGCGCGACACTAAAGAGGCTAGCAATGGTGGAAGGTGAAAGTGCATCTATACCATGGACTCACATTAGTCATGAAGAACTCATATACTTATTGCGAAAGTTTAATTAGTAATCGAAACAAAGTGCTTAACGCATACTCCTAGGGGAAGGGTTGGTAGGTGTTTAACCATCGCGCGATCCCGACCGCCACACGAAGGATGACAATCAATAAATCAATTATGCTCCGACTTCCAAACATAGCGGTTCACCATACATGCATGCTACGGGAATCACTAACTTCAACACAAGTATTTCTAGATTCGCAACACCCTACTAACATAACTCTAATATTACCATATCCATATCTCAAAACTAATTGAGAGGAATAAAACTTCTCTTTACTAATCAATGCACTTGAATATGGAAGTTTTTATTATATCCTCTTTGGATGCCTATATATTTAGGACTCTTTCATAGCACACGCCAATTACCAAGTTACTTAGAGACGACACTCTCAAAAATATATAAGTGAAGATCGAGAGTTCTTATGTCTTCAAAGTATGACACCGCCGTGCTCTAAAAAGATCTAAGTGAAGCACTAGAGCAAAGTTATCTAGCTCAAAAGATATAAGTGAAGCACATGCGAGCTAAATTGCCTATCTCAAAAGATATAAGTGAAGCTCAATGAGTATTCTAGAAAATTCACGATGAGTGCATGTCCCTCTCAAAAAGGTGTGCAGCAAGGATGAGTGTGACGAAACAAAAAGAAAAGACTCCTATAATACACGACGCTCCAAGCAAAACACATATCATATGGTGAATAAAAATATAGCTCCAAGTAACGTTACCGATGGATTGAAGACGAAAAGAGGGGATGCCTTCCTAGGGCATCCCCAAGCTTAGGCTTTTTGGTGTCCTTGAATTTGGATTGGGATGCCTTGGGCATCCCCAAGCCTAAGCTCTTTCCACTCTTTATCCCATTGTCCATGAGAACATCACCCAAAACTTGAAAACTTCACAACACAAAACTTAAACAGAAACTCGTGATATCATTAGTATAAGAAAACAAACCACCAACTCTTTAGGTACTGTGGTAAACTTGATTTCTATGTAGATTGATGTTATATTACTGTATTCTCACTTTTCCATGGCTAGTACCCCCCCGATACTATCCATAGTTTCATCAAAATAAGCAATCAACACAACAAAAATAGAATCTGTCAAAAACAGACCAGTCTGTAGCAATCTGTATACTTCGTATACCTATGCTATCCCACAAATTCTGAAGAATTATGACAATTAGGAAAATTTGTATATCAACCAGCTGCAAAAAAGAATCAACTCAAAATCTCTTTCTGGATAGGAAGTAAAAATAATTTCGGGAGCGCAAAGTTTCTGTCTTTTTCAGCATGATCAAACAACCATCACCAAAACTAGTCATAAAGGTTCTACTTGGCACAAACACTAAAAGAAACATAAAAAACACAATCGTAACAGAATTATGATGGTGTGGACACAACAAAACAGAAAGAAAAAAAAGCAAAGATAAATTCATTGGATTGCTTCCCAACAAGCGCTATTGTTTAACGCCCTTAGCTAGGCATAAGGCGATAAAATCAAGTATCGTCGTCTTTGGTGCTCAAACCATAAGTAGCCCTCATCATGGATTCATAAGGAAATCTTATTTTCTTTCTAGGAAAGTGTTCCATGCCCTTCTTTAATGGAAATTGAAATCTAATATTCCCTTCCTTCATATCGATGGTAGACCAAATAGTCCTAAGGAAAGGTCTACCAAGGATGATGGGACATGTCGGATTGCAATCAATATCAAGCACAATGAAATCTACGGGCACAGAGTTACTATTTGCAATAATAAGAACATCATTGATCCTTCCCATAGGTTTCTTAATAGTAGAATCCGCAAGATGCAAATTAAGAGAGCACTCAACAATCTCATTGAAGCCTAGAACATCACATAAAGACTTTGGAATAGCGGAATCACTAACACCCAAATCACACAAAGCATTGCATTCATAGTTTTTAATATTGATTTTGATAGTAGGTTCCCACTCATCATGAAGTTTTCTAGGAATAGATATCTCCAACTCAAGTTTCTCTTCAAGAGATTTCATCATAGCATCAACGATATGATCGGTAAAGGCTTTATTTTGGCTATAAGCATGTGGAGAGTTTAGCATGGATTGCATCAATGAAATACATTCAATCAAAGAGCAACTATCATAATTGAATTCCTTGAAATCTAAAGTAGTAATTTCATCACTACTCAAAGTTTTGATATCCTCTACTCCACTTTTAGTGCTTTTAGCATCAAGGCAAATAGACTCCGTATCATTGGGCATTTTTCAACCAAAGTGGATTCATATCCAGCCCCATCATCATTAGGATTGATATTAGAAAACAAGGATTCAATAGGAGTCACACCAAGCACTTTAAGATCTTCGTGATCCTCATCACGAGAACACGCCTTTTTAAGCCATTCATGTCTAGCACGAATTTGGGCGGTTCTTTCTTTACTCTCATTCATGGAAACATGCATAGCTTTCGAAGTTTCATCCATATTAATCTTGGGAGGAGCACATCTCAATTTTAAAGCATCAATATCAAGAGACATTCTATCAACGGTCCTAGCCAAGTCATCAATTTTGAGCAGTTTTTCTTCTATGGACACATTGAAAATCTTTTGCGAGTTGATAAACTCTTTAATATTACTATCAAGATCAGAGGGTAATTTATTGTAATTTGTTGTAGGAATTGCCAAACTTATTAGAGGGATTACTAGGAAAAGGCCTAGGATTAAAGTTACCTCTATAAGCATTGTTGTTGCCAAAATTATTCCTACCAACAAAATTAACATGCAAGCTCTGATTGCTATTCTCAATCAAGGAAGACAAAGGCATATCATTAAGATCTAAAGGAGCACTTTTACTAGCAAACAGTTTCATTAACTCATCCATCTTAGCACTCAAAGAGTTAATTTCTGCTATAGCATGCACTTTTTTACTAGTAGGTGACCTTTCAGTGTGCCATTGAGAATAGTTTGTCATGATATTATCTAGGAGTTTTGTGGCTTCTCCTAGTGTGATTTCCGTGAAAGTTCCACCGGAGGCGGAATCCAAGATATTTCTAGAAGAAAAATTCAAACCAGCATAGAAGATTTGTATAATCATCCAAAGACTCAGGCCAAGAGCGGGACAATTTCTAATCATCAATTTCATTTTCTCCCAAGATTGTGCAACATGTTCATGATCTAGTTGCTTAAAATTTATGATACCATTACGGAGAGACATAATCTTAGCCGGTGGAAAATACTTGGAAATATAAGCATCTTTACACACTTTCCAAGAATCAATACTATTTTTGGGTAAATATGAAAACCAAGTTTTTGCTCGATCTCGTAATGAGAACGGAAATAGCTTCAATTTAATCATATCATTATCCACATATTTGTTCTTTTGCATATCGCATAACTCAATGAAGGTATTAAGATCACTATTGGAAAACAGTTTTTTGCCATCAGCCTAGTCTTTGCCGTGTGCTAGCTGATGGCAAAGGGTGTCTTTGCCGTCAGCTTCAGCAAAACAGACGGCAAAGCACAGGCTGATGGCATAAAGTGTTTTTGCCATCTGTCACATCTTTGCCGTCAGCTAGCGGACAACAAAGAGTCCCGAGGCAGACGACAAAGATATAGATGGGCCCACCTGACCGCGGGGTGGCTAGGTCAATCTGGAGTCAGACCTTTGCCGTCTGCTAGCGGACGACAAAGAGTCCGGAGGAAGATGGCAAAGAGTCTAGACTCTTTGCCGTCCGCCGACAGACGGCAACGCGCTAACTCCATTAACGGCCCCCACCCCGCCCCTCTCTCTCTGTAACGATCACCCCGCGCACCCCTCTCTCTCCCCACCCCGCGCGCCCCTCTCTTTGTGACGGCCGCCGCCACCACCGTCGCGTCGCCGCCCCCGTCGCGCCGCCGCCCCTGTCGCCCCCACCCCGCCCCTGTCGCCCCCGCCGCCGCCCCTCTCTCTCCCCCCACCTCGCCCCCGCTGCCGCTGCCCCACCACCGTCGCGCCGCCGCCCCCGGCGCCGCCCCGCCACCCCCGCCACCCCGACCCCTCCACAGCCGCCCCTCCCGGTGAGCCCCCACACCCCCACCCCCACCCCCCACCCGCATTATTTTTAGTAGTTTTATTATTTTTTAGTAGTTTTAGTAATTGTTATTGTTAGTAGTTTTAGTGGTAGATTTAGTTAGATTAGTAGTTTTAGTTAGGTTAGTTAGTTAGCTTGGTTAGTTAGGTGGAGGAGGAGAAGAGGAGAAGAGGAGGAGGAGGAGGACGAAAAGAGGAGAATAAGAAGAGGAGTAGTAGGAGGAGGAGGACGAGAAGAAAAAGAAGAAGAAGAAGAAGAAGAAGAAGAAGAAGAAGAAGAGGAGGAGGAGAAGAAAAAATAAGAAGGAGAAGAAGAAGAAGAAGAAGAGATGAAAAAAATAAGAAGGAGAAGAAGTAAAGAAGAAGAGAAGAAGAAGAGAAGAAGAGAATAAGAAAAAAATAAGAAGGAGAAGAAGAGAAAAAAGAAGAAGAAGTTGATTTTTTATTGTTTGGTATTTAGTGGTAGCTAGATTCTTTTTTAGTTACTTAGTGGTAGATTCTGTTTTTGTTATAGTGGTAGATTCTGTTTTGTTATTTTTTTGCTGTTTAGTGCTATCTAGGTTTAGTTAGCTTGGTTAGTTAGGTTAGTTTGTTAGTTAGCTTAATAGAAAGAATAGGAAGAAGAAGAAGAGGAGGAGGAGGAGAAGAGGAGGAGGAGGAGAAGAAGAAGAAGAAGAAGAAGAAGAGGAGGAGGAGAAGACAAAAATAAGAAGGAGAAGAAGAAAACAAGAAGAAAAGAAGAGAAGAAGAAGATAAGAAGAGAAGAAGAATACCTTCTCCTCCTCCTTCTTCTCCTCCTTCTTCTCCTCCTCCTCCTTCTCCTTCTTCTTGATTTCTTCTTCTTCTCCTCCTCCTCCTCTTTCTTCTCCTCTATCTTATTCTCCTGACTTTATTTTCCCCAACAATGAGATAATTAGCCCATTTAGCTACAAAATGGCATAAAAACCTTGGTTAGCTCATGAATATTATATTCTTAACTTGTTTTCCTCTAAAATGACATAATTAGAATATTTGTGTTGATCGGGTGGATTTACATGTGATAGTTGTCTCGTCGTTGTGAGGTCTGCTGTGCGAAGACCTGCCCATGCGTTGCACGAGCTCCGCCCCTGCATTCGTGGGTCAGTACAAATTTCATCTCCTCCCCGCCCCTTCATTTACTGTGGCTCGGTTTCCGGATGAAACTTTCTAGATTTAGGTAATTAAATTAATTTATCAGTATGCGTGACCAGTATGCGTCTCCCGTTCGAAAGGGCGACATCTATAAATATGCATGTCTTTGCATATTTATAACCGCCATCCTTTCGAATTGTCCAACATTATCCATGTACAACCCGAGTATGTGTATATTGCGTTCGTTTTCCCGTATGCTGTGCTCTGGATCCGATGCGGAATTTCGTCAGTGCCTCCCTGTTGTTCTCCGGATGCACATCCTCTCTGTTTATTACGGAGACGTGTATCACGAGAACAACGGGGAGGTGCTGCCGAAATTTTGCGTTGGATGCGGAGCACAGCATGGGAAAACGAACCCAATCTACACATACTCGGGTGGGATTAGGACCTATCTTTACCTATTAGCGTGTAGGTTGCCTCGACGTAATAAAAATGGCGAACTTGATTAACCGATGAATATACATGCTAAATTATATATAAATATATTTCTTCTGTCTTTAGTAGCTACGCAAGATGAGTGATCGTGCGTGGATGTATACCGGTCACCCTAGTCAGAAAGAGATGATGAAAGAATGGTTTGTAAAAACAAAGGAATTTGTGAAAGCCGCATTCGCAAATGGCCAGGAAAGAAACTATTGCCCCTGTCCTGGATGCGACAACTATAAAAAGACGACAAAGGCTGTAATGATTAAACACCTGCAGATGAGGGTTTTTAAGCCTAATTATACGGTGTGTACATTTCATGGTGAGTCTATACAACGCACAAGAGCTGAGGTGGTCCGTCGTCACACGGAGGAGCATGGTACCGGGATCGAAGACATGGTGCAAGACTTTGATGATGCTCGGGATTCGGAAGATGAGATGGAGGAATCTGCAAAGGCCTTATATGAAATGTTGGAGTCTTCAAAACGTCCTCTCCATGAGCACACTGAGCTCTGTCAGCTGGATGCAATTGCACAAGTAATGGCTTTGAAGGCTGAGTTCAACTTGGGTAGAGAATACTACGACGCGATGATGACACTATTTGGACGCTTCCTACCAAAAGGCCATGTCATGCCTGCAAACCTATACCAGTCGGACAAAATACTACATGTACTTAAGATGCCCTATGAGAAGATAGATGCATGTGAGAAAGGATGTGTCTTATTTAGGAAGGAGTATGCACACTTGGACTATTGTCCCAATTGCGAGTCATGCACGTATCTTGTGGTAGACAATGGTATGGGTGAGAAGAGGCAGACCAAAATTGCAGTTAGTGTTCTTCGGTATATGCCAATCGTACCAAGACTTCAACGTCTTTTCATGGTCGAAGAGACAGCCAGACAGATGACATGGCACAAATTGGGCAAAAGAACCGAACTAGATGTGGATGGGAATAAGATGGTGGTACACTCATCGGATGAGGAAGCGTGGAAACATTTCGATGGTTTGCATGAGGATAAAGCCAAGGACCTTCTAGTCCTTCTCCTCCTCCTCCTCCTTGTCCTCCTTCTTCTTTATTTCTTCTTCTTCTCCTCCTCCTCCTCTTTCTTATCCTCTTTCATATTCTCCTTGCCTTAATTTCCCCAACAATGACATAATTAGCCCATTTAGCTCCAAAATGCCATAATAAGCTCAAAATGGCATAAGAACCTTGGTTAGCTCATTAATATTATATACTTAGCTTGTTTTCCTCTAAAATGAGATAATTAGCCCATTTAGCTCCAAAAAGACATAGTTAGATAATTTAGCTCCAAGAAGAGGAGAAGAGGAGAAGAAATAGGAAAAATGAAAAGAAAGAAGAAGAAGAAGAAGAGAAGAAGGAGAAGGAGGAGGAGGAGGAGGAGAAGGAGGAGAAGACCAAGGACCTTCTAGTCCTTCTCCTCCTCCTCCTCCTTCTCCTCCTTCTTCTTTATTTCTTCTTCTTCTCCTCCTCCTCCTCTTTCTTCTCCTATTTCATATTCTCCTTGCCTTAATTTCCCCAACAATGAAATAATTAGCCCATTTAGCTACAAAATGCCATAATAAACTCAAAATGGCATAAGAACCTTGGTTAGCTCATTAATATTAGATAATTAGCTTGTTTTCCTCTAAAATGGGATAATTAGCCCATTTAGCTCCAAAAAGACATAGTTAGCTAATTTAGCTCCAATAAGAGGAGAAGAGGAGAAATGAAAAGGAAGAACAAAAAGAAGAAGAGAAAGAGAAGAGAAGGAGAAGGAGAAGAAGGAGGAGGAGCAGAAGGAGAAGGAGGAGGAGAAGGAGGAGGAGAAGGCCATGGACCTTCTAGTCCTTCTCCTCCTCCTCCTACTTCTCCTCCTTCTTCTTTATTTCTTCTTCTTCTCATCCTCCTCCTCTTTATTATCCTCTTTCATATTCTCCTTGCCTTAATTTCCCCAACATTGACATAATTAGCCCATTTAGCTCCAAAATGCCATAATAAGCTCAAATGGCATAAGAACCTTGGTTAGCTCATTAATGTTATATACTTAGCTTGTTTTTCTCTAAAATGGGATAATTAGCCTATTTAGCTCCAAAAAGACATAGTTAGCTAATTTAGCTCCAAGAAGAGGAGAAGAGGAGAAGAAATAGGAAAAATGAAAAGAAAGAAGAAGAAGAAGAAGAGAACAAGGAGAAGGAGGAGGAGGAGGAGGAGAAGGAGGAGAAGGCCAAGGACCTTCTAGTCCTTCTCCTCCTCCTCCTTCTCCTCCTTCTTCTTTACTTCTTCTTTTTCTTCTCCTCCTCCTCTTTCTTCTCCTATTTCATATTCTCCTTGCCTTAATTTCCCCAACAATGACATAATTAGCCCATTTAGCTCCAAAATGCCATAATAACCTCAAAATGGCATAAGAACCTTGGTTAGCTCATTAATATCATATACTTAGCTTGTTTTCCTCTAAAATGGGATAATTAGCTCATTTAGCTCCAAAAACACATAGTTAGCTAATTTAGCTCCAAGAAGAGGAGAAGAGGAGAAATGAAAAGGAAGAACAAAAGGAAGAAGAGAAAGAGAAGAGAAGGAGAAGGAGAAGAAGGAGGAGTAGAAGAAGGAGAAGGAGGAGGAGGAGGAGGAGGAGAAGGCCAAGGACTTTCTAGTCCTTCTCCTCCTCCTCCTCCTCCTTCTCCTCCTTCTTCTTTATTTCTTCTTCTTCTCCTCCTCCTCTTTCTTCTCCTCTTTCATATTCTCCTTGCCTTAATTTCCCCAACAATGACATAATTAGCCCATTTAGCTCCAAAATGCCATAATAACCTCAAAATGGCATAAGAACCTTGGTTAGCTCATTAATATTATATACTTAGCTTGTTTTCCTCTAAAATTGGATAATTAGCCCATTTAGCTCCAAAAAGACATAGTTAGCTAATTTATCTCCAAGAAGAGGAGAAGAGGAGAATAAATAGGAAAAATGAAAAGAAAGAGGAAGAAGAAGAAGAAGAGAAGAAGGAGGAGGAGGAGGAGGAGGAGGACAAGGAGGAGAAGGCCAAGGACCTTCTAGTCCTTCTCCTCCTCCTCCTCCTTCTCCTCCTTCTTCTTTATTTATTCTTCTTCTCCTCCTCCTCCTCTTTCTTCTCTTATTTCATATTCTCCTTGCCTTAATTTCCCCAACAATGATATAATTAGCCAATTTAGCTCCTAAAAGACATTATAAGCTCAAAATGGCATAAGAACCTTGGTTAGCTCATTAATATTATATACTTAGCTTGTTTTCCTCTATAATGACATAATTAGCCCATTTAGCTCCAAAAAGACATAGTTAGCTAATTTAGCTCCAAGAAGAGGAGAAGAGGAGAAATGAAAAGAAGGAAGAAGAAGAAGAAGAAGAGAAGGAGAAGGAGAAGGAGAAGAAGAAGAAGGAGGAGGAGAAGAAGAGAAGAAGAAGGAGAAGGAGGAGAAGAAGGAGAAAGAGCCCTCCTTCTTCTCCTTCTCCTTCTCTCCTCCTTCTTCTCCTCCTTCTTCTCCTTCTCCTTCTCTTCTTTTTTCTTCTTCTCCTCCTCCTTCTCCTTCTCCTTCCCCTTCCCCTCCTCCTCCTCCTCCTCCTTCTTGTTTTTCTTCTCCTTGTTCTCTTCTTCCTTCTTCTCTTTCTTCTTCAGTTTATATTATTTGTCATATATATGTTGTTCTTCTTCTTGTTCTGACTTTCTTATTCCCATTTTGCAGATTGGATGTACTACATGCATGGAAGCTGGCATTGGAGTGCTTTAGTTTCCATTTTTATTTGAGTTGATGAACAATGTGGAACTATATGTATATGTATATATGGATGAACAATATATGTGCAACTATATGTATGTATATATGGATGAAACTTTGTATGTGTTCGTTCTTTTGATATATGGGATGTACGTTGATGAACAAATGGCATTGATGAGCTTTATATGTATATCATATATGTGTTGTGACCTATTTATCATATATGTGCTATGAATTATATGTATATGTGTTGTGAAATAGAAAAAATAAACAAAAATGTGACAATATAGGCTCTTTGCCGTCTGCCAGCTGATGGCAAAGGCCTTTGCCGTGAGCTGGCCGACGACAAAGGTGCCACGTGGTGCCCAGCTGTGCAACCTGGGCAGTAGCAGCTGGTCATATAGTATCTTTGTCGTCTGCTTCCAGGGGGGAAGACGGCAAAGAAGAGGGCACAGAGGAGGGGTGGAGGAGGTGGAGGCTGACGACAAAGAAGAGGAGAGGGGAGGCAGACGACACTGAAGAGGGGGGAGGCAGACGGCAAAGAAGAGGGGGGAGGCTGACGACAAAGAAGAGGGGGGAGGCAGACGGCAAAGCCTCCGTTAGCCCCTAACGGAGGCAACGCCCGTCGGCTGCCGTCTCGACCACTTTGCCGGCTGCTCTTATGAAAAGCTGACGGCAAAGCGCTTTGCCGTCCACTTTGGGGAGACAGACGGCAAAGAAGCTACGATGTCGTCGTAGGCTGACGCAGAAATTTTTCCGGCCATGAGATTCTTTGCCGTCTGTGATATTCTCTTTGTCATCCGGGATTTACTCTTTGCCGTCTATGATGGCAGACGACAAAGAAGCTAATTCCTGTAGTGGATGGGATGCGACATCTTCACTAGGAAGGCCGGAAAATTGCTCTTTCATAACAAGATTCAGCAAGGCAGCATTGATTTCATATGATTCCGCAGTAGTGGCGGGAGCAATCAGAGTACTAATAAAATCATCATTATTAGTATTCGAGAAGTCACACAATTTGGTGTTTTCAGTCATGGTGACTTAGCAAGCACACAAGCACACAAGCAAGCAGAAAGCAAGCGAAAGAAAAGGGCAAACGAAAGGCAAATATTTTTGTAATTTTTGTTTTTTCAGAAGTGGGGGAGAGGAAAACCAGAGGCAAAAGGCAAATAATGTAAATGCAAGAGATGAGTTTGCGATAGTTACTTGGATAAGCTTCACTTTGAATACTCCCCGGCAACGGCGCCAGAAATTGGCACGTTGACGGGAGACTTTTCTTGACTTGATCCTCCCCGGCAACGGTGCCAGAAATTCTTCTTGCTACCTCTTGATCTTGCGTTGGTTTTTCCCTTGAAGAGGAAAGGGTGATGCTGCACAATAGCAGTAAGTATTTCCCTCAGTTTGAGAACCAAGGTATCAATCCAGTAGGAGTATCAAGATGAGGCACCAATGTTCCTGCGCAAAAACAAACGAACTTGCACCCAACGCTATAAAGGGGTTGTCAATCCCTTCACGATTATTTGCAAGGTGAGATCTGAAGGTCAAAAGTGCAACAAAGTAAAATGGTAGATCTAAAAATATGAGGTGAAGTAGACCCGGGGGCCATAGTGTTCCCTAGAGGCTTCTTTCATGATAGCAAGTATTATGGTGGGTGAACGAATTACTGTCGAGCAATTGATAGAATCGCACAAAGTCATGATGATATCTAAGTCAATGGTCATACATATAGGCATCACGTCCGAGACAAGTAGACCGATACTTTCTGCATCTACTACTATTACTCCACACATCGACCGCTATCCAGCATGCATCTAGTGTATTGAGTTCATAACAAACAAAGTAACGCCTTAATCTAGATGACCTGATGTAGAGGGATAGATTCATGCAATAGATATAAACCCCATCTTTTTACCCTTGATGGCAACAACACGATGTGTGCCTCGCTAGCCCTTCTGTCACTAGGTGAGGACACCGCACGGTATGAACCCAAAACCAAGCACTTCTCCCATTGCAAGAATTATAGATCAAGTTAGCCAAATGAAACCCACAACTCGAAGAGAATTACAAGGATGCGAAATCATGCATATAAGAGATCAGAGGAGACTCAAACAATATTCATAGACAATCTGATCATTGATGACCCACAAGTATAGGGGATCTATCGTAGTCCTTTCGATAAGTAAGAGTGTCGAACCCAATGAGGAGCAGAAGGATCTAACAAGTGGTTTTCCGCAAGGTAATATCTGCAAGCGCTGAAATTATCGGTAACAAGTAATTGTGTGGTGAGATGATTCGTAGAAAGTAGGAAGTAACAAAAGTAGCAACGGTTCAGCAAAGTGGCCCAATCCCTTTTGTAGCAAGGGACAAGCCTGGACAAAGTCTTACAGGAGGTAAAACGCTCCCGAGGACACATGGGAAATTCTGTCAAGCTAGTTTTCATCATGTTCTTATGGTTCGCGTTCGTTACTTTGATAGTTTGATATGTGGGTGGACCGGCGCTTGGGTACTGCCCTTACTTGGAAAAGCATCCCACTTATGATTAACCCCTCTCACAAGCATCCGCAACTACGAAAGAAGAATTAAGACAAAGTCTAACCATAGCATTAAACTAGTGGATCCAAATCAGCCCCTCACGAAGCAACGCATAGACTGGGTTTTAAGCTTCTGTCATTCCAGCAACCCATCATCTACTTACTACTTTCCAATGCCTTCCTATAGGCCCAAATATGGTGAAGTGTTATGTAGTCGACGTTCACATAACACCACTAGAGGAAAAACAACATACAACACATCAAAATACCGAACGAATACCAAATTCACATGACTACTTATAGCATGACTTATCCCATGTCCTCGGGAACAAAAGTAACTAGTCACAAAGCATAATCATATTCATGACCAGAGAGGTAATGATTAGCATCAAAGATCTGAACATAAACTCTTCCACCAAGTAATCCAACTAGCATCAACTACAAAGAGTAATCAACACTACTAGCAACCTTACAATTACCAATCGGAGTTGCGAGATGGAGATTGGTTACGAGAGATGAACTAGGGTTTGGAGATGAGATGGTGCTGATGAAGATGTTGATGGTCACGAGTCCCCTCCGATGAGAGGAGTGTTGGTGATGACGATGGCGACGATTTCCCCCTCCGGGAGGGAAGTTTCCCCGACAGGATCGTCGTGCCGGAGCTCTAGATTGGTTCTGCTCAAGTTCCGCCTCGTGGCGGCGGCGAATCCTCCGAAAAGCCTCCTCTCGATTTTTTCCAGACCGAAACCCTTCTTTTAGCAAAAGGGGGGAGTCAGAAGCTATCTGGGAGCCCACAAGACCCCTAGGCGCAGCCAGGGGGGTGGCCGCGCCTAGCAGGCTTGTGCCCCCTGCTGGCGCCCCTCCGGTACTTCTTCGGCCCATTATTTTTTATAACTCCCCAAAAAAATCCACGTTGATTTTCACGGCTCTTGGAGTGGCGCAGAATAGGCATCTCAAACTTGCTCCTTTTTCAGGCCAGAATTCCAGCTGCCGGCATTCTCCCTCTTCATGTAAACCTTGCAAAATAAGAGAGAAAAGGCATAATTATTGTACCGTGAAGTGAAAAAACAGCCCAATAAGCAATAAATATCAACATGAAAGCATGATGCAAAATGGACGCATCAACTCCCCCAAGCTTAGACCTCGCTTGTCCTCAAGCGAAAGCCGAGATCAATAAATATGCCCACATGTTTAGAGAGAGAGGTGTCGACAAAACAAGATAAGAACATGGAGGCATCATGATCATGATCAGAACAGCAATACCATCATATCATCTCTTATGCTAAAGTGATAATTCGTTCACAAAGTAAAGCATGGATCAAGAACCTTACCGAGAATCAACAACCGATAACCTTTAGTCATTGAAGCAATTGCAATTTATCACAACATCAGAAAGAGTCAAATAAGAGCTTGTAAAGCAAATCCACATACTCAATCATATTTTCGTTCTCTACAATTGCTACACTCATGCGGTACTCATGAGATCAAAGTTTTAGTTGGACACAGAGAAAGATAGGGGCTTATAATTTCGCCTCCCAACCATTTACCTCAAGGGTAATGTCAACAATAATAATTCATGAATTCTTACCTCCAAGTTGACATATGAATATAGATCTTTCCCTAGCATATGACGTTAGCCAAGATAAAGGCAAAATAAGGAATTGGTGAAGATCACCATGACTCTTTCAGGGGCAAAAAGTAAAGGTACAAGATAGGCCCTTCGTAGAGGGAAGCAGAGGTTGTCATGCGCTTTTGAGGTTTGGATGTGTGCCCTCTTAGTGTGGAGGAACGTCACTTTATATTGCCTCCTGTGATAAAGAACTTTATTATGCAGTCTGTCGCTTTTATGTCTTTCTCATCAGAGGTTCGTATAAATCTTATTTTCCACACACTAATAGATCATACATATTAGAGAGCAATTTTTATTTCCTGCACCGATGACAACTTACTTGAGGGATCTTATTCAATCCATAGGTAGGTATGGTGGACTCTCATGGCAAAACTGGGTTGAAGGTTTATGGATGCACAAGTAGTATCTCTACTTGATGCGGGAGTTTTGGCTAATATGAGGTGGAAGCGATCGTCACATGCTAAGGGATCTCTAGTCATATAAAATTGTTCGGAACCAAGCAAACACAATTCATTATGTTGTCTTCCTTGTCCAACATCTACTTCTAAGCATGTAATAGTGTAGTGAGTGTTCACAATCATAGATGGTGTTAAAGATGATATATTTATTTGTGAACCTCTCCTTCTTTATCACTTCCTATTAATTGCAACAATGACCAAGGTCTACGTTTGTCTACCCTCAACAAGTTTCAATCATCATCCCTTTTATATGTGAAGCCATCACTTTCCATAAGATCATTACATGATCTTTCATGCTTTTGTTCTTTTCTCATTCTTTTGATCATGGCAAGAGGAAAAGCCCTCAACTAAGACACTCTTTATTATATGGCTCACGAGCTCGAATACATCGGGGGTGAAACAAAGCAAAACTCAAGAGTAAAACACTAAGACCTTTAATCTACTAGATAAAGAGAAAACTGAAAAGGAACAAACAAAAAAAAGGTAAAGGCAAAATATGTGATGGTGATACGATACCGGGGCAACTCCCCCAAGCTTGGCACAAGCCAAGGGGATTTCCCATACCCTTGTTTAGTTGTCTTCCTTTGGAGGTGATGGTGGTGGAGTTGTTGCAACATAGGTTTGATCCTCCGTCTTTCAAGGCATAGGTGCTCCATCATGGAAAGATGACCGAGTCTCCGGGATCCTCAAATCTGCAGCCAACCGTATTGATTCAAATCTATGCTCATACTCACAGTTTTGGTTCTGCAGGTCATAGATCTGGGCTTGGAGGTGATCAATTCTGTCATAGAGCCTAGAGAGGTGCTTCCCGATGTCATTGGCATCGATCTTGTGCTTGTTGGTGAACTCCGCGATCATCATGTGGTTGGCGTTGAGTCCATGCTCCACCATCCCTTGGCACTTGAAGACCTGTTGCTCCATTGCTTCGAGCCTCGCCTCCATGCTTCCGGTCTTCTTGGGCCCCTCAACATCACGAATGTGCAACATCCCCTCACGCATCTCGATAGATTGAGGGTGTTGCAGCACTCCCGTGAGGTAGGGATTGATGACCCTCTCGAAGATCTTGTCCTTCGGAGCTTTTGGGGACGTCATAGCAATCTAGATCTGCAACAGAAATAGGCTCGAAACAAAAACACAGGAAATCTGCGTGATACGAGGGTGAGACCTTTCGGGATAATATATAATGATTTTTTTCAGACCACAAGGAGTACTCTGCACGAAAACGGAGTCCGGGAGGCACACAAGGTGGCCACAAGCCCCCAGGCACGGCCTGGGGGGTGGCCCGCGCCTGGCAGGCTTGTCGCCTCCTCGTGCGCTCTCCGGACTACTTCCAATTTTTATATCTTTCTAAATATTCCAAAATGCAGAAAAATTCCTACTGGAAAAGTTTTGGAGTCTGTTTACTTACCGAAATACATACCTCTTCCTTTTCGGAGTCTGAAACAGTCTGATAAATATCCCTTAGGTATTCCTCCGGAGTTTTGGTATTGATAATATTGCTTTCAACATTTATGGGAGTACGTGAAATATAATTCTTGATTCACTGCCTATTTACCACTCTCAGACAATTACCTTCCGTGTTATTGATCTAGATAGCACCAGAACGATATACTTCCTCAACAATATAGGGACCTTCCCATTTAGAGAGAAGCTTTCCTGCAAAAAATCTTAAACGAGAATTATATAGCAAGACATAATCACCTACATTGAACTCACACTTTTGTATCCTTTTATCGTGCCACCTCTTAACCTTTTCTTTGAACAACTTGGCGTTCTCATATGCCTGAGTTCTCCATTCATCAAGCGAGCTAATATCAAATAACCTCTTCTCACCAGCAAGTTTGAAATCAAAGTTGAGCTCTTTGATTGCCCAATAAGCTTTATGCTCTAGCTCAAGAGGTAAATGGCAGGCTTTACCGTACACCATTTTGTACGGAGACATGCCCATGGGATTCTTATAGGCAGTTCTTGGACCAATTCTTTCTAGACTTGTTGACAGTCTTTTGCAGAATTAGTTTAATCTCTCTATTGCTTAGCTCTACTTGACCACTGGACTGAGGGTGATAGGGAGACGCAATTCTATGGTTGACATCGTACTTAGCAAGCGTTTTACGGAAAGCACCATGAATGAAATGTGAACCACCGTCGGTCATTAGATATCTAGGGACTCCAAATCTAGGGAAAATAACTTCTTTAAGCATCCAGATAGAAGTGTTGTGATCAACACTACTAGTGGGGATAGCTTCTACCCACTTAGTGATGTAATCAATAGCAACTAGGATATGATTATACCCGTTGGATTTTGGAAAAGGTCCCATATAATCAAAGCCCCAGACATCAAATGGTTCAATGACAAGTGAATAATTCACAAGCATTTCCTGACGTTTACCGATATTACCTATTCTTTGACATTCGTCACAAGAAAAGACAAACTTACGGGTATCCTTGAAGAGAGTGGGCCAATAGAAACATGATTGCAATACCTTGTGTGAAGTTCTGTCTCCCGCATGGTGTCCTCCGTAGGCCTCGGAGTGACACTTCTATAGGATCTGTCCCTGTTCATGTTCAGGTACACAACGTCTATTAACAGCATCTACTCCTTCCTTATAAAGGTGAGGATCATCCCAAAAGTAATGTCTCAAGTCAAAGAATAATTTCTTCTTTTGCTGGTATGTGAAACTAGGTGGTATATATTTGGCAATGATATAGTTTGCATAATCAGCATACCACGATGCACTACGTGAAGCATTGATGCCATTCAATTGCTCACTAGGAAAGCTATCATCAATAGGTTGTGGGTCATAAAGAACAATCTCCAACCTAGTCAAGTTATCTGCTACGGGGGTATCAGCACCCTTCCTGTCGACAACGTGCAAATCAAACTCTTGTAGCAAGAGAACCCATCTGATAAGTCTAGGTTTAGCGTCTTTCTTCTCCATGAGGTACTTATAACAGCGTGATCAGTGTTAATAGTGACTTTGGAATCAACTATGTAGGACGTGAAATTTTCACATGCAAACACGACCGCTAAAAATTCCTTTTCCGTAGTAGCATAGTTTCTTTGGGCACTGTCTAGAATTTTATTAGCATAGTGAATAACATTCAACTTCTTATCAAATCTTTGCCCTAGGACAGCACCAACAGCATAATCACTAGCATCACACATGATTTCAAAAGGTAAGTTCCAATCAGGTGGTTGAACAATGGGTGCAGTTATCAAGGCCTTCTTAAGTATTTCAAAGGCTTCCTCACAATCATCGTCAAAAACAAAAGGAATATCCTTTTGCAAGAGATTGGTAAGAGGCCTAGATATCTTAGAGAAGTCTTTAATGAACCTCCTATAGAAACCAGCATGACCAAGGAAACTTTTTATACCTTTGATATATGTGGGGTATGGCATTTTCTCGATCGCATCAACCTTAGCCTTATCGACTTCAATACCTCTTTCAGAAATTTTATGTCCTAAGACGATGCCTTCATTAACCATAAAGTGGCACTTCTCCCAACTCAAGACAAGGTTGGTGTCTTTACATCTCTGCAAGACTCGATCAAGGTTGCTGAGGCAATCATCAAAAGAAGACCCATAAACGGAAAAGTCATCCATGAAAACCTCAACAATCTTTTCACAAAAGTCAGAGAATATAGCCATCATACATCTTTGAAAGGTAGAGGTGCATTACATAAGCAAAAAGGCATACGTCTATAAGCAAAGGTACCAAAAGGGCAGGTGAAAGTCGTTTTCTCCTGATCAGATTGTGCAACTGGTATTTGGGAGAAACCAAAATAACCGTCTAGAAAGCATAAGTGTGTGTGTTTAGACAGTCTTTCTAGGATTTGGTCGATAAAAGGCAAAGGGTAATGATCTTTCCTAGTGGCTTTATTTAATTTCCTAAAATCGATCACCATCCTATAGCTAGTAATAATCCTCTGTGGGATCAATTCATCCTTATCATTAGAGACAACGGTAATACCTCCCTTCTTAGGGACGCAATGCACCGGACTCACCCAATCACTATGAGCAACAGGATAGATAATATCTGCTTCCAAGAGCTTTAGTATTTCTTTTCTTACGACCTCTTTCATCTTAGGATTTAATCTCCTTTGATGATCAACAACTGTTTTGGAATCAGGATCAATTTTAATCTTGTGCTGTCATAGAGTGGGACTAATGCCCTTAAGATCATCAAGAGTATATCCAATAGCAGCACGGTGCTTCCTCAGAGTTTTTTGAAACTTCTTTTCTTCATGCTCTGAGAGGCTAGCACTAATTATGATAGGATATATCTCTTTTTCATCAAGATAAGCATACTTAAGAGTATCAGGCAACTGTTTAAGCTCGAACAGAGGATCACCCTTTGGTGGTGGTGGATCCCCAAGCAGTTCAACACGCAAATTATTCTTCAGGATATGATATTGTTCTAAGACAACTCTATCTATCTCATCTCTTTTATCCATATGCATATCATTTTCATGCTCAAGCAAGTATTGCTCTAAAGGATCAGTAGGAGGCACGACAATAGAGGCTAAGGCAATAGTTTCATCCTTACTAGGCAACTCTTTTTCATGAGGTTGTCTACCAAACTTGGAGAAATTGAACTTGTGTGACACAGCTTCAAAGCCAACAGTGACAGTTTGCTTCTCACAGTCAATATGAGCATTGGCAGTATTGAGAAAAGGTCTGCCAAATATGATGGGACAAAAGCTATCTTGTGCGGTAGCAAGAACGAGGAAATCAGCAGGATACTTCGTTTTACCACACAAGACTTCAACATCCCAAACAATTCCCACAGGGCAGATAGTATATGTATTTTCAAGCTGAATAGTGACATCAATAGGCTCTATCTCAACAGGTGCAATCTCGCCTTTGATTTCATCATATAAGGATTGAGGTATTGCACTAACACTAGCACCCACGTCACATAAACCATGATAACAATGATCTCCTATCTTAACAGAAACAACAGGCGTGCCAACAACATGCCTATGTTTGTCTCTAGCGTGTGGTTTAGCAATTCTAGCAGCATCTTCACAGAAGTGAATGTTATGGCCATCAACATTGTCGGACAGGAGATCTTTGATAATAGCAATGCTAGGTTCAACTCTAATTTGCTCAGGGGGTGTAGGTGTTCTAATGTAGCCTCTACGTATCACAATTGAAACTTTAGAATGATCCTTTATCCTAATAGGGAAAGGTGGTTTCTCAATGTAAGCACTGGGAACAATAGGATCATTATAGGCAATGACTTTCTCTTCAACTGGATTGGGTTTAACTACATTGACTTCTAAGGGAGGATGATATTTAAACCACTTCTCTTTGGGCAGATCAATATGAGCAGCAAATGATTCACACAATGAAGCTACTATCTCAGAGTCAAGTCCATACTTATCGCTAAAATCACAAAAGGTATTTGTTTCAACAAAGGATTTAACGCAATCAAACCTGAAATTCATACCTGACTCCTTACCTTCATAAATCTCCCAATCTTCAGAGTTGCATTTAATTCTCTCCAATAAATTACATGTGAAGTCAATATCTCTCTTCATAAAAGAACCGGTACAAGAAGTGTCAAGCATGGTGCGATCATCATGAGAAAGCCGAGCATAGAAGTTCTGAATGATAATTTCTCTCGAGAGCTCATGGTTGGGGCATGAATATAACATTGATTTAAGCCTCCCCCAAGCTTGAGCGATGCTTTCTCTATCACGAGGCCAAAAATTATAAATATAATCCTGACCACGATGTACTAAATGCATAGGATAAAACTTTTGATGAAATTCCAATTTCAACCGATTGTAGTTCCATGATCCAGTGTTTTCACATAGCCTATACCATCCCAACGCCTTATCCCTCAAAGATAAGGGAAAGACCTTCTTCTTGACCTCATCCTCGGGCAAACCTGCAAGCTTAAATAAACCACAAACTTCATCTACATAGATTAGATGCAAGTCTGGATGTGATGTTCCATTTCGTGTAAAAGGATTAGTCGGCAGTTTCTCAAGCATACCCGAAGGAAATTCAAAGAAAATATTTTCAGTAGGTGTAGCAGGTTCAGGAGAAACTCTTTGTGCTTCCATTCGAGGTGAAGATACCCCGAACAAGCCCCTCAAAGGATTAGTTTGCATAGTGACAGGTGACAATAAATTTCAGCACACTATATGAATGTTTCCTTACCAAATTCCACTTACCAAAGGCGTTTCACTCCCCGGCAACGGCGCCAGAAAAGAGTCTTGATGACCCACAAGTATAGGAAATCTATCGTAGTTCTTTCGATAAGTAAGAGTGTCGAACCCAACGAGGAGCAGAAGGATCTGACAAGTGGTTTTCAGCAAGGTAATATCTGCAAGCACTGAAATTATCGGTAACAAGTAATTCTCTGGTGAGATGATTGGTAGCAAGTAGCAAGTAACAAAAGTAGCAACGGTGCAGCAAAGTGGCCCAATCCCTTTTGTAGCAAGGGACAAGCCTGGACAAAGTCTTATAGGACGTAAAACGCTCCCGAGGACACATGGGAATTTCTGTCAAGCTAGTTTTCATCATGTTCATATGATTCACGTTCGTTACTTTGATAGTTTGATATGTGGGTGGACCGGCGTTTGGGTACTGCCCTTACTTGGACAAGCATCCCACTTATGATTAACCCCTCTCGCAAGCATCCTCATCTACGAAAGAAGAGTTAAGACAAAGTCTAACCATAGCATTAAACTAGTGGATCCAAATCAGCCCCTTACGAAGCAACGCATAAACTAGGGTTTAAGCTTCTGTCACTCTAGCAACCCATCATCTACTTACTACTTCCCAATGCCTTCCTATAGGCCCAAATAATGGTGAAGTGTTATGTAGTCGACGTTCACATAACACCACTAGAGGAAAAACAACATACAACACATCAAAATACCAAACGAATACCCAATTCACATGACTACTTATAGCATGACTTATCCCATGTCCTCAGGAACAAAAGTAACTACTCACAAAGCATAATCATATTCATGACCAGAGAGGTAATGAGTAGCATCAAAGATCTGAACATAAACTCTTCCACCAAGTAATCCAACTAGCATCAACTACAAAGACTAATCAACACTGCTAGCAACCTTACAAGTACCAATCGGAGTCGCGAGACGGAGATTGGTTACAAGAGATGAACTAGGGTTTGGATATGAGATGGTGCTGAAGATGATGTTTATGGTGACGAGTCCCCTCCGATGAGAGGAGTGTTGGTGACGACGATGGCGATGATTTCCCACCTCCGGGAGGGAAGTTTCCCCGGCAGGATCGTCCTACCGGAGCTCTAGATTGGTTTTGCTCAAGTTCCTCCTCGTGGCGGCAGAGAATCCTCCAAAAAGCCTCCTCTCGATTTTTTTCCAGACCGAAACCCTTCTTGTAGCAAAATGGGGGAGCCAGAGGGCCATCTGGGAGCCCACAAGCCCCCTAGGCGCGGCCAGGGGGGTGGCCGCGCCTAGCAGGCTTGTGGCCCCCTGCTGGCGCCCCTCCGGTACTTCTTCGGCCTAGTATTTTTATAAATCCCCAAAAAAGTCCACATTGATTTTCATGGCTTTTGGAGTTGCGCAGAATAGGCATCTCAAACTTGCTCCTTTTTCAGGCCAGTATTCCAGCTGCCGGCATTCTCCCTCTTCATGTAAACCTTGCAAAATAAGAGAGAAAAGGCATAAGTATTGTACCATGAAGTGAAATAACAGCCCTAGAAGCGATAAATATCAACATGAAAGCATGATACAAAATGGACGTATCAATCATAAATCCACAATTCATTGGATCTCGACAAACACACCGCAAAAGAAATCAGCAAAGACTCAAATATATATCATAGATAATCTGATCACAAATCCATAATTCATCGGATCTCGACAGACACACCGCCAAAGAGGATTACATCGGATAGATCTCCATGAAGATCATGGAGAACTTTGTATTGAAGATCCAAGAGAGAGAAGAAGCCATCTAGCTACTAGCTATGGACCCGAAGGTCTATGGTGAACTACTCACTCATCATCAGAGAGGCAATGGTGTTGATGAAGAAGCCCTCCGTGTCCGAATCCCCCTCCGGCAGGGCACCAGAACGATCCCCAGATGGGATATTGCGGAGACAGAACCTTGCGGCAGCGGAAAAGTATTTTCGTGGCTCTCTCTGGTGGTTCTGGATTTTTAAAGAATGTATAGGCGAAATAAGTAGGGCACAGGAGCCACGTGGGGCCCACAAGCCTGCTAGGCCCCCCAGGCCGCGGCTAGGGGGTTGTGACCTCCCCCGAGGTCCTTTGCCTTTGTTCTCAAGTTCCCTGCGTATCTTCTGTTATGGAAAAAATCACCCCGCAGGTTTTATTCCGTTTGGACTCCGTTTAATATTCTTCTCTGGAAAAGGTCAAAAACACGGAAAAACAGAAATTGGCACTTGGCATTGAGTTAATAGGTTAGTCCCAAAAAAGATATAAAATAGCATATTCATGCATACAAAACATCCAAACTTGACAAGATAATAGCATGGAACCATCAAAAATTATAGATACGTTGGAGACGTATCAAGGGCCAAGCCCTCAAGGGTGCGTCGGCCATGGAGGAGAGGAGGAATCCTACCCCAATTAGGATTGGAAAGTGGAGTCCTTCTCTTCCTTCCCACCCCCCCCCTCTTTTTTTCTCTTGGCCCGAAGGCCCTCTTGGGCTGTCCCACCAGCCCACTAAGGGCAGGTGCGCCACCCCTAAGACCATTGGGCTTCCCCCGGGTGGGTTTCCCCCCTCACAGTGAACTTCCGGAACCCATTCGTCGCTCCCGGTACAATGCCGATAATGCCCGAAAACCTTCCGGTAACCAAATGAAACCATCATATATATCAATCTTCATTTTCGGACCATTCCAGAAACCCTCGTGACATCCGTGATGTCATCTGGGACTCCGAACAACATTCGGTAACCAACCATATAACTCAAATACGCATAAAACAACGTCGAACCTTAAGTGTGGAGAGCCTGCGGGTCCGAGAACTATGTAGACATGCCCCGAGGTACTCCTTGGTCAATATCCAATAGCGGGACTTGGATGCCCATATTGGATCCTACGTATTCTCCGAAGATCTTATCGGTTGAACCTCAGTGTCAAGGATTCATATAATCCCGTATGTCGTTCCCTTTGTCCTTCGGTATGTTACTTGCGAGAGATTTGATCGTCGGTATCCGCATACCTATTTCAATCTCGTTATAGGCAAGTCTCTTTACTCGTTTTGTAATACAAGATCATGTGACTTACACTTAGTCACATTGCTTGCAAGGCTTGTGTGTGATGTTGTATTACCGAGTGGGACCCGAGATACTTCTCTGTCACACAGAATGACAAATCCCAGTCTTGATCCATACTAACTCAACGGACACCTTCGGAGATACCTGTAGAGCACCTTTATAGTCACCCAGTTACGTTGTGATGTTTGATGCACACAAGGTATTCCTCCGGTGCCAGTGAGTTATATGATCTCATGGTCATAGGAATAAATACTTGACACGCAGAAAACAATAGCAATAAAACGACACGATCAATATGCTATGTTCATAGTTTGGGTCTTGTCCATCACATGATTCTCCTAATGATGTGATCCCGTTATCAAGTGACAACACTTGCCTATGGCCAGGAAACCTTGACCATCTTTGATCAACGAACTAGTCAACTAGAGGCTTACTAGGGACAGTGTGTTGTCTATGTATCCACGCATGTATTTGAGTTTCCAATCAATACAATTCTAGCATGGATAATAAACGATTATTATGAACAAGGAAATATCATAATAACTAATTTATTATTGCCTCTAGGGCATATTTCCAACACGAACAACCTTCGTCCTTTCTCTTTCTTTTGCCATGGTCGGGTTTTGAGTCTTTACTCAATACTCACACCTTATAACATAGCCAAGAACTCTTTCTTTGACTGATTATTTTGAACTCCTTCAAAATTTTGTCACGGTATCTATTCATTGGAAAGTTCTATTAACCATTTTGATCCATCTCTATAGATCTTGATGCTCAATGTTCAAGTAGCTCAATCTAGGTTTTCCTTTGAAAAACTCCTTTCAAACAACCCTTTATGCTTTCCAGAAATTCTACATTATTTCCAATCAACAATATGTCAACCACATATACTAATCAGAAATTCTATAGTGCTTCCACTCACTTCTTTGGAAACACAAGTTTCTCATAAACCTTTGTATAAACCCAAAAGATTTGATCATCTCATCAAAGCGTATATTCCAACTCCAAGATGCTTGCTCCAGTCCATAGAAGGATCGCAGGAGCTTGCATACTTGTTAGCATCCTTAGGATCGACAAAACCTTCTAGTTGTATCACATACAACCTTTCCTCAAGGAAACCGTCGAGGAAACAATGTTTTGACATCCTATCTGCAAGATTTCGTAAATAATCCCGCAACTTCTAACATAATTCCAACAGACTTTAGCATCGCTATGGGTGATAAAGTCTCATCGTAGTCAACTCCTTGAACTTGTCGGGAACATCTTCACGACAAGTCAAGATTTCTTAATGGCGACATTTACCATCATCGTCTATCTTCCTTTTAAAGATCCTGTTCTACTTAATAGCCTTACGACCATCAAGTAGTTCTTCCAAAGTCTACACTTTGTTTTGATACATGGATCCTGTCTCGGATTTCATGGCCTTTAGCCTTTCATCGGAATCCGGGCCCACCATCGCTTCTCCATAGCTCGTAGGTTCATTGTTGTCCAACAACATGACCTCCAAGATAGGGTTACCGTACCACTCTGGAGCAGTACGTGACCTTGTCAACCTACGAGGTTTGTAGTAACTTGATCCGAAGCTTCATGATCACTATCATCAGCTTCCACTTCAATTGGTGTAGGCGTCACATGAACAACTTCTTGCGCCCTGCTACACACTGGTTGAAGTGACGGTTCAATAACCGCATCAAGTTCCACCATCCTCCCACTCAATTCTTTCGAGAGAAACTTTTCCTCAAGAAAGGACCCGTTTCTAGAGACAAACACTTTGCTTCCGGATCTGAGACAGGTGATATACCCAACTATTTTGGGTATCCTATGAAGATGCATTTATCCGCTTTGGGTTCGAGCTTATTAGACTGTAACTTTTTCACATAAGCGTCGCAGCCCCAAACTTTTAAGAAATGACAACTTAGGTTTCTCTAAACCATAGTTCATACGGTGTCATCTCAACGAAATTACGTGGTGCCCTATTTAAAGTGAATGCGGTTGTCTCTAATGCCTAACGCAAAAACGATAGTGGTAATTCGATAAGAGACATCATAATATGTAATATATCCAATAGGGCGTGGCTATGACGTTCGGACACACCATCACACTATGGTGTTCCATGTGGCATGAGTTGTGAAACAATTTTCACATTGTCTTAAATGCTTACCAAACTAGCAACTCAGATATATATTTACCTCTACGATCACATATTAGACATATTATCCTCTTGTCACGACGATCTTCAACTTCACTCTGAAATTGCTTGAACTTTTCAATATTTCACACTATGTGATTCATCAAGAAAATACACGTGTATCTAGTCAAATCATCAGTGAAGTAAGAACGTAACGATATCCACTGCGTGCCTCAGCACTCATTCGACTGCATACATCAAAATGTATTATTTCCAACAAGTCACTTGCTCATTTCCATCTCACTGAAAACGAGGCTTTCATTCATCTTGCGCATGTGGCATGATTTGCATGTCTCGAGTGATTCAAAATCAAGTGAGTCTAAACAATCCATCTCCATGGAGTTTCTTCATGCGTCTATACCAATAGGCATGGTTCACATGTCTCAAATGTTTCAAAAAACGAGTGTGTCCAAAGATCCATCAGCATGAAGCTTCTTCATGCGTTTTATACCAACATGACTCAAGCGGTAGTGCCACAAGTAAGTGGTACTATCATTACTACTTTGTATCTTTTGGCATCAATATCATGAACATGTGTATCACTATGATCAAGATTCAATAAACCATTGAAAGTATGTATTCAAGGAAATAGAATAACCATTATTCTCTTTAAATGAATAATCGTATTGCAATAAACACGATCTAATCATGTTCATGCTCAACGCAAACACCAAATAACATTTATTCAGGTTCAACACTAATCCCGATGGTAGAGGGAGCGTGTGATGTTTGATCACATCAACCTTGAAATTTCTTCCAATACACATCATCACCCACCCTTGCTAGTATCCATTAATTACGTAGCTTTTATTTCGAGTTACTAACACTTAGCAACCGAACCGGTATCTAATACCTTGGTGCTACTAGGAGTACTAGTAAAGTACACATCAATATCATGTATATCCAATATACTTTTGTCAAATTTGCCAGCCTTCTCATCTACCAAGTATTTAGGGTAGTTCCGCTTCAGCGACCTTTCCCCTCATTACATAACCACTTAGTCTCGGGTTTGGGTTCAACCTTGGGTTTCTTCACTAGAGCATCAACTGGTTTGCCGTTTCATGAAGTATCCCTTCTTGCCCTTGCCCTTCTTGAAACTAGTGGTTTTACTAACCATCAACAATTGATGGTCCTACTTGATTTCTACTTTCACGGTGTCAAACATCACAAATATCTCAAGGATCATCATCTCTATCCCTGATATGTTATAGTTCATCACGAAGCTCTGCAGCTTGGTGGCAGTGACTTTGGAGAACTATGTCAATCACTATCTTATCTGGAAGATCAACTCCCACTCGATTCAAGCGATTGTAGTACTCAGACAATGTGAGCACATGTTGAACGATTGACCTTTTCTCCCTTACTTCGCAGGCAAAGAATCTTGTCGGAGGTCTCATACCTCTCAACACGGGCATGAGCCTGAAATCCCAATTTCGTCTCTTGGAACATCTCATATGTCCCATGACGTTTGAAACGTCTTCAGTGCCTCAATTCCAAACCGTTTAAGCATTATGCACTGAACTATCATGTAATCATCAAAAACGTGTATGTCAGTTGTTTGCAACATCCATATACGACGCTCGAGTTTCAGCACACCGAGCGGTGCATTAAGGACATAAGCCTTCCGTGCAGCAATGAGGACAATCCTTAGTTTATGGACCCAGTCCGCATAATTGCTACTATCATCTTTCAACTAAATTTTCTCTAGGAACATATTAAAAACAGTAGAGCTACATCGCAAGCTACAACATAATTTGCAAATACATTTTGACTATGTTCATGATAATTGAGTTTAGCTAATCATATTACTAATAAACTCCCACTCAAACTAACATCCCTCTAGTCACTTGAGTGTCGCATGATCCAAATTCACTAACTCAAGTCTGATCATCACTTGAGTTGAGTATAGTTTCAGTGGTGAACATATCCATGTTGATCATATCAACTATATGATTCATGCTTGACCTTTTGGTCTCTTGTGTTAAGAGGCCATGTATGTACATGCTAGCTTGTCAAGTTCAACCCGAGTGTTCCGCGTGTGCAACTGTTTTGCACCCGTTGTATGTGAACGTTGAGTCTATCACACCCGCTCATCACGAGGTGTCTCAAAACAACGAACTGTCGCAATGGTGCACAGTCGGGGAGACACAATTTTATCTTAAAATGTTAGTGAGGGATCACCTTATAATGCTACCGTTTTCCTAAGCAAAATAAGGTGCATAAAAGGATTAACATCACATGCAAATCATAAATGACATGATATGGCCATGAACTTTTGCTTCTTGATCTCCATCACCAAAGCACCAGCATGATCTCCATCATCACCGGCGCCACACCATGATCTCCATCATTGTGCTGCCATCGAGGTTGTCACGCCAACTATGCTGTTACTACTAAAGCTACTACTAGCGATAAAGCAAAGCATCTCCAAGCGCAAAATATTTAAAGACAACCCTATGGCTCCTGCCGGTTGCCGTAGCATCGACGTGCAAGTCGATATTTAACTACTACAACATGATCATCTCATACATCTGATATATCATATCATGTCTTTGGACATATCACATCACATGCATACCCTGCAAAAACAAGTTAGATGTCCTCTAATTTTTTGTTGCATGTTTTACGTGGCTTCTATGGGTATCTAGTATGATCGCATCTTACTTAAGCAAAACCATAATGGTGATATGCAAGTTTCTATTTAACCTTCTCCAAGGACCGCCTCGATCAAATCCGATTCAACTAAAGTTAGAGAAATAAACACCCGCCAGTCATCTTTATGCAACAAGTTGCATGTTAGTCGATGAAATTGGTCTCTCGTAAGCGTAAGAGTAATGTTGGTTCGGGCCGCTTCAATCCAAAAATGCCGCTGAATCAAGAAAAGACTAAGGAGGGAAGCAAATTGAACACCAACACCCACAAACTCTTTTGTGTTCTACTCGATATATCATGCACGCATGAACCTAACTGATGATGCCACTGTTGGGGAATGTAGCATGGGACACAAAAAAATTCCTACGCACATGCAATACCTATCCATGGTGATGATCATCTATGAGAAGGGAGAGTGAATCTACATACCCTTGTAGATCGCTAAACGGAAGCGTATATAACGCGGTTGATGTAGTGGAACATCTTCGCGATTCAAATCACAGCCCGTCCCACGATCTCATCACGATCCGTCCAGCGATCCATCATAATCCACCCCGATCTAGTGCCGAACGGACGACACCTCAGCACACGTACAGCTCGATGATGATCTCCGCCTTCTTGATCCAGCAAGAGGGGCGGATAGGTAGATGAGTTATCTAGCACGGCAGTGTGGTGGTGGTGGTGGTGGACAATCCAGCAGGGCTTCGCCTAAGCACTATCGAGTTAGACTTGAGGAGAAACAGATCTAGAGGGAGAGAGAGGCGGCCGTGGCTGATTTCTGTGTCTACAAAACCCCTCAACACCTCTAGTATATATAGGATGAGAGGAGGGGGTCAGCGCCCTAGGGTTTGCCCCTTTGGGTCGGCCTAAGTGGAGAGGAGAGGAGGAGTCCTCCTCCAATCCTAGTAGGATTAGGACTACTTCCTTCCCACTTGGAAACTCTTTCCACCTTCGGGTTTTTGCCTTATTCCTCCACTCCAGCTGCATGGGCCTTTAGGGGAGGCTTTGGCCAGCCCACCAGGGGCTGGTATACCTCCTCACACGGCCCATGAAGCCTTTGGGTCATCACACCCCTCCCAGTGGTCCCCCGGTACCCTCCCGGCACTCCCGATACACTACCGATGAGCCTGAAACTTTTCCGGTGACCAAACAGGACTTCCTATATATCAATCTTTACCTCCGGACCATTCCAAAGCTCCTCGTGACTTCCAAGATCTCATCTGGGACTCCGAACAACCTTCGGTCACCAACACCTATAACTCAACTATACCAAAAATGTCACCGAACCTTAAGTGTGTAGACCATGCGGGTTCGAGAACTATGCAGACATGACCTCAGACACTCTCCAGTCAATAATTAATAGCAGGACCTGGATGCCCATATTGGCTCCTACATATTTGATACGTCTCAAACGTATCTATAATTTTTGATGGTTTCACGCTGTTATCTTGTCATCTTTGGATGTTTTATGTACCTTTTATATCTTTTTTGGGACTAACTTATTAATTCAGTGTCAAGTGCCAGTTCCTGTTTTTTCTGTGTTTTTGGCTCTTTTCAGATCTGATATTGGAACGGAGTCCAAACGTAATAAAATCCCCGAAATGATTTTTTCCCGAAAGGAAGAAGATCAGGGGGCCTCTGGGACAAGCCAGGTGGGCTCCAGGGAGCCCACAAGCTCCCACTCCGCCACCAGGGGGGAGGCGGCAGTGGCAGGGCTTGTAGCCTCCCTGGCCGCCCTTGACCTAGATCTTTGGCCTATATATTCCCTAAAATACAACAAAAAATCAGGGGAGCCTCGAAAATACTTTTCCTCCGCCGCAAGCTTCCGTTTCCGCGAGATCTCATCTGGAGACCCTTCCCGGCGCCCTACCGGAGGGGACTTTGGAGTTGGAGGGCTTCTTCAGCATCACCATCGCCCCTCCAATGACTCGTGAGTAGTTCGCTTCAGACCTACGGGTCCGTAGTTAGTAGCTAGATGGCTTCTTCTCTCTCTTGGATCTTCAATACAAAGTTCTCCATGATCTTCATGGAGATCTATCCAATCTAATCTTCTTTGGCGATGTGTTTGTCGAGATCCGATGAATTGTGGATTTTTGATGAGATTATCTATGATATATATTTGAGTCTTTGCTGATTTCTTATATGCATGATTTGATATCCTTGTAAGTCTCTCCGAGTCTTGGGTTTTGTTTGGCCAACTAGATCTATGATTCTTGCAATGGGAGAAGTGCTTGGTTTTGGGTTCTACCATGTGGTGACCTTTCCAAGTGACAGTAGGGGCAGCAAGGCACACATTAATTAGTTGCCATCAAGGATAACAAGATGGGCTTTGTCGTTGATATGAGATTGTCCATCTACATCATGTCATCTTGCTTAAGGCGTTACTCTGTTCTTTTGGACTTAATACACTAGATGCATGCTGGATAGCGGTCGACGTGTGGAGTAATAGTAGTAGATGCAGACAGTATCGGTCTACTTGTTTTGGACATGATGCCTATAGATATAATCATTGCCATAGATATCGTCACGACTTTGCGCGGTTCTATCAATTGCTCGACAGTAATTTGTTCACCCACCGTCTACTTGCTTTCATGAGAGAAGCCACTAGTAAACACTACGGCCCCCAGGTCTATTCACATCCATCGTTTACACCTCCGCTCTTACTTTGCTTTGTTACTTTGTTGCTTTCAGTTCTCACTTGGCAAACAATCTATAAGGGATTGACAACCCCTTGATAGCGTTGGCAGCAAGCTTTTTGTGTTTGTGTAGGATCTTGTGATACTCCTCCACTGGATTGATACCTTGGTTCTCAAACTGAGGCAAATACTTACCACCGCTGTGCTACATCACCCTTTCCGCTTCGAGGGAACACCAACACAAGGCTCCGTAGCCGTAGCAGAACGATTCCTCATGTCGTCGACACGACTATTCCTGTCGCCGTTGTCGAGGAAGCACAACTGATACCAGAAGTATTTCTGGCGCCGTTGCCGGGGAGGAGAGATCAAGATCTATCCAAGTAGGTCTCACAAACTCATCTCTTGTATTTACTTTTTTGCCAGTTGCCTCTCGTTTTCCTCTCCCCCACTTCACATTTGTTGTTTTCATTTGCCTTTTTCCGTTCGCCCTTCTTCCGCTCGCTTTCTGTTTACTTGTGTTACCATGTGCCTTCTTTTAGCTTGCATCTTTGCTTGCTAAAAATCCATTGATATGGATCCTCACCCACTTGCTAATCTCTTTAAGAGACCCACTTATGTGGAACGAATTGCTAGTGAGTTGAGGGCACTTGACTATCTTTATGGAGTTTTGCTTGAGTTGCGTGAATCTGAAAATTGTGAGGAAGAAATTTATGAAGTGATTCACGAGGGCTCCTTGGATGAAAAGCATGATTTCAATGGTTTCACTATAAATTCTATTAGTGACAATCATGCTAAAATTATGCAAAACCCTAAGCTTGGGGATGCTAGTTTTGCTTTGACCACTACTTATTGCAATAATCATGATTGGGGTGATGATCTTTCTTATGATTTTTAAAATTTGTTTAAACCTCATGATGAATATGGTATTTACAATAATATTGAAAGTGGGTTTGGAGAAGTCATGACTTCAGTTGATGATAATCCCACTATTTTTGAAGAGCGTCAACTTTGCATGTATGTGGATCATGAAAAGAATATCCTATGTGATAGTTACATTGTTGAATTCGAATATGATCCCACATGTAATTGCTATGAGAGAGGAAAATATTTTGGTAGAAACTTTCATGTTACCAAATTACCTCTCGTTATGTGGAGATTGCTATTGTCTCTTTCTTCTTCCTTGCATATGGCAACTATTGGTTGTCTTGACAATCTGTTTTCCTATAAAATGCCTATGCATAGGAAGTATGTTAGACTTAGATGTGGTTATCACATGCTTTAGGATGCTCTCGTTGTGCTTCAATTCTTGTCTTTTGTGAGAGCATCATTGAATGCCTAGCAAGGGCGTTAAACAATAGCGCTTGTTGGGAGGCAACCCAACAAATTTAGTTTTCCTCACTTTCATAATTCTGTTATGATTGTGTTTTTTGTGTTTCCTTTTGCGTTTGTTCCAAGAAAAACCGTTATGATTAGTCTTGGGGATGATCGTTTGGTCATGCTGGAAAAGACAGAAACTTTCTGCTCACAAAAAGAATTTTCATTTTTTTCTGTAAGAGATTTTGAGTTGATTCGTTTTGCTGCTGATTGCTAGGCAAATTCTTCAGACTGTCGTAATTTTTCAGAATTGTTGAAGTACCACAGGTATACGAAATATACATATTGCTACAGACTGGTCTGCTGTTTACAGATTCTGTTTTTGTTGTGTTGGTTGCTTATTTTGATGAAACTATGGATAGTATCGGGGGGTATTAGCCATGGAAGATTGAAAATACAGTAACCCAACATCAGAACAAGTAGAATTTAAGTTTTCTACAGTACCTAAGGAAGTGGTGGTTTGCTTTCTCATACTAATGTTATCACGAGTTTCTGTTTAAGTTTCGTGTTGTGAAGTTTTCAAGTTTTGGGTGAAGTTCTTATGGACAAAAAGATAAAGAGTGGCAAGAGCTCAAGCTTGGGGATGCCCAAGGCACCCCAAGAGATTCAGGGATGCCGTAAAAGCCTAAGCTTGGGGATGCCCCGGGAAGGCATCCCCTCTCTCGTCTTCAATCCATCGGTAACGTTACTTGGGGCTATATTTTTATTCACCACATGTTATGTGTTTTTGCTTGGAGCGTCTTGTATCGTAGGAGTCTTTTATTTTTGTTGTGTCACAATCATCCTTTCTACAAACCTAGAGAGAGATACATGCACTCACCGTGATTTTGTCGAGCTTCACTTATATCTTTTGGTAGACAATTCAGCTCACATGTGCTTCACTTATATCTTTTGAGCTAGATACTTTTGCTCTATGTGCTTCACTTATCTCTTTTAGAGCGCAGCGGTGCGTGGCTTGGTAGTTGACCTATGCTTTGAAAGTAGTCTCAAAAGGGGTAGTTATCCAAATGGATACGAAAACTTTCACCTTCATGTGCATTAAATAGTTAGAGAAGTTTGATTCATCTCAATTAGTTTAGAGTTGTGGTTTTGGTAATATTGAAGTCATGCTATTAAGGTGTTGTGGATCTAGAAATACTTGTGTTGAAGTTAGTGATTCCCGTAGCATGCACGTATGGTGAACCACTATGTGATGAAATCTGAGCATGATTAGTCTATTGATTGTCATCCTTTGCGTGGCGGTCGGGATCGCGCGATGGTTTATACTTACCAACCCTTCCCCTAGGAGTATGCGTTGAATGCTTTGTTTCGATTACTAATAAATTTTTTGCAACAAGTATATGAGTTCTTCATGACTAATGTTGAGTCCATGGTTTAGATGCACTTTCACCTTCCACCATCACTATCTTCTAAGTGCCGTGCAACTTTCGCCGGTGCACAAAACCCACCTTTTGCCTCCCTCAAAACAGCCACCATACCTACCTACTATGGCTTTTTCAAAGTCATTCCGAGATATATTTCCATGCAACTACCACCATGACATGTGCCACCACGTCTACATTTCCATTGCATGATCATAAGATAGCTAGCATGATGTTTCCATTAATGTCTATGCCATGTTAGATCATTGCCACGGTACACTACCGAAGGCATTCCATATAGAGTCATTGTTGCTCTAAGTTTTGAGTTAAAGTGTGATGATCATCATTAATGGAGCATTGTCCCATGTGAGGAAATAAAAGAGGCCAAAGAAGCCCACCAAAATAAAAAAATAAAAAACAAAAAAGAGGCCAAAGAGCCCACCAAAAAATAACAAAATGAGAGAAAAAGAGAGAAGGGACAATGTTACCACTTTTTCCACACTTGTGCACATTAAGCACCATGATCTTCATGATTGAGAGTCTCTCGTTTTGTCACCACCATATAGCTAGTGAGAAAATCTTCATTATATAACTTGGCTTGTATATTCCAATGATAGGCTTCCTCAAAATTGCCTTAGGTCTTCGTGAGCAAGCAAGTTGGATGCACACCCACTAGTCTTCTTTAAGAGCTTTCACATACTCGTAGCTCTAGTGCATCATTTGTATGGCAATCCCTACTCATTCACGTTGATATCTATTGATAAGCATCTCCACAGCTCATTGATATGCCTAGTTAATGTGACTATCTTCTCCTTTTTGTCTTGCAACCTCCACCACACTCTACACCACTTATAGTGCTAAAACCATGGCCCACGCTCATGTATTGCGTGAGAGTTGAAAAGGTTTGAGAAAGTAAAGGTGTGAAACAATTACTTGGCCAATACCGGGGTTGTGCATGATTTAAATTCGTTGTGCAATGATGATAGAGCATAGCCAGACTATATGCTTTTGTAGGGATAACTTTCTTTTGGCCTTGTTATTTTGAAAGTTCATGATTACCTTGCTAGTTTGCTTGAATTATTATTGTTTCCACGTCAATAGCGAACTATTGTTTTGAATCTAATGGATCTGAATATTCACATCACATAAGAGGAGTTACAAAGGACATCTATGCTAGGTAGCATGAAAGCATCAAAAATTCGTTCTTATCACTTCCCTACTCGAGGACGAGCAGGAGTTAAGCTTGGGGATGCTTGATACGTCTCAAACGTATCTATAATTTTTGATGGTTTCACGCCGTTATCTTGTCATCTTTGGATGTTTTATGTACCTTTTATATCTTTTTTGGGACTAACTTATTAATTCAGTGCCAAGTGTGAGTTCCTGTTTTTTCTGTGTTTTTGGCTCTTTCCAGATCTGATTTTGGAACGAAGTCCGAACGGAATAAAATCCCCGAAATGATTTTTTCCCGAACGGAAGAAGATCAGGGGGCCCGTGGGCCAAGCCAGGTGGGCTCCAGGGAGCCCACAAGCTCCCACTCCGCCACCAGGGGGAAGTGGCGGTGGCAGGGCTTGTGGCCTCCCTGGCCGCCCCCTGACCTAGATCTTTGGCCTATATATTCCCTAAAATACAGCAAAAAATCAGGCGAGCCTCGAAAATACTTTTCCGCCGCCGCAAGCTTCCGTTTCCGCGATATCTCATCTGGAGACCCTTCCCGGCGGCCTGCCGGAGGGGACTTTGGAGTTGGAGGGCTTCTTCATCATTATCATCGCCCCTCCAATGACTCGTGAGTAGTTCACTTCAGACCTAAGGGTCCGTAGTTAGTAGCTAGATGGCTTCTTCTCTCTCTTGGATCTTCAATACAAAGTTCTCCATGATATTCATGGAGATCTATCCGATGTAATCTTCTTTGGCGGTGTGTTTGTCGAGATCCGATGAATTGTGGATTTGTGATCGGATTATCTATGATATATATTTGAGTCTTTGCTGATTTCTTATATGCATGATTTGATATCCTTGTAAGTCTCTCCGAGTGTTGGGTTTTGTTTGGCCAACTAGATCTATGATTCTTGCAATGGGAGAAGTGCTTGGTTTTGGGTTCTACCATGTGGTGACCTTTCCAAGTGACAGTAGGGGCAGCAAGGCACACATTAAGTAGTTTCCATCAAGGATAACAACATGCGCTCTGTCGTTGATATGAGATTGTCCATCTACATCATGTCATCTTGCTTAAGGCGTTACTCTGTTCTTTTGGACTTAATACACTAGATGCATGCTGGATAGCGGTCGACGTGTGGAGTAATAGTAGTAGATGCAAACAGTATCGGTCTACTTGTTTTGGACGTGATGCCTATAGATATAATCATTGCCATAGATATCGTCACGACTTTGCGCGGTTCTATCAATTGCTCGACAGTAATTTTTTCACCCACCGTCTACTTGCTTTCATGAGATAAGCCACTAGTAAACACTACGGCCCCCGGGTCTATTCACATCCATCGTTTACACATCCGCTTTTACTTTGCTTTGTTACTTTGTTGCTTTCAGTTCTCACTTGGCAAACAACCTATAAGGGATTGACAACCCCTTCATAGCGTTGGGAGCAAGCTTTTTGTGTTTGTGCATGATCTTGTGATACTCCTCCACTGGATTGATACCTTGGTTCTCAAACTGAGGGAAATACTTACCACCGCTGTGCTACATCACCCTTTCCGCTTCGAGGGAACACCAACGCAAGGCTCCGTAGCCGTAGCAGAAGGATTCCTGGTGCCGTCAACACGACTATTCCTGTCGCCGTTGCCGAGGAAGCACAGCTGACATCAATATTCTATGAATATCTTTATCAGTTGAACCTCCATGTCAAGGATTCAGTTAATCTCGTATGTTGTTCCCTTTGTCCTTTGGTATGTTACTTGCCCGAGATTCGATCGTCGATATCTCTATACCTAGTTCAGTCTCGTTACCGGCAAGTCTCTTTAATCGTTCCGTAATACAAGATCCCGTGACTAACTCCTTAGTCACATTGCTTGCAAGTCTTATTATGATGTTGTATTACCGAGTGGGCCCCAAGATACCTCTCTGTCACACGGAGTGACAAATCCTAGTATTGATCCACACCAACCCAACAAACACGTTCGGAGATACCTATAGAGCACCTTTATTGTCACCCAGTAATGTTGCGACGTTTGATACACGCAAGGTATTCCTCCGGTGTCCGGGAGTTGCATTTTCTCATGGTCATAGGAACAGATACATTGAGATGCACAAAGCAGTAGCAATAAACTGACACGATCATATGCTACGTCCATAGTTTGGGTCTTGTCCATCACATCATTCTCCTAATGATGTGATCCCGTCATCGAGTGACAACACTTGTCTATGGCCAGGAAACCTTGACCATCTTTGATCAACGACCTAGTCAACTAGAGGCTCACTAGGGACAGTGTGTTGTCTATGTATCCACACATGTATTTGAGTTTCCAATCAATACAATTCTAGCATGGATAATAAACAATTATCATGAACAAGGAAATATAATAATAACCAATTTATTGTTGCCTCTAGGGCATATTTCCAACAGTAAATGCAAGAGATGAGTTTGTGATGGGTACTTGGTAATCTTGCTATGTATCCTCCCCCGCAACGGCACCAGAAATCCTTATTGCTACCTCTTGAGCTTCCATTGATTTTCCCTTGAAGAGGAAAGGGTGATGCAGCAAAGTAGATAAGTATTTCCCTTAGCTTGTTGAGGACCAAGGTATCAATCCAGTAGGAGGAACAAACAAGACTCCAATAGTAGTACCTACACAAATAATCAAACACTTGCACCCAACGCTAAAAAGGGGTTGTCAACCCCTTCAGAGTTACTTGCAAGATTGAGATCTAATAGATATAGGTATAAAATATTGATAGATATGAAAGTAAAACTAAAGTAAATAAATTGCAGCAAAGTATTTTTGGTAATTTTGATTTATAGATCTGAAAATATAATATGGAAAATAGACCCGGGGGGCATAGGTTTCAGTAGAGGCTTCTCTCATAAAGGAAAATAATACGGTGGGTGAACAAACTGTTGTTGATTAATTGATAGAAAAGCAAATAATTATGAAGATATCGAAGAAAATGATTATGCATATAGGCATCACGTCCGTATCAAGTAGACCGAAATGATTATGCATCTACTACTATTACTCCACACATCGACTGACTCCTACCCGCATCTAGAGTATTAAGTTCATGAAGAACAGAGTAACACATTAAGTAAGATGACGTGATGTAGAGGGATAAACTCAAGCAATATGATGAAACCCCCATCCTTTTACCCTTGATGGAAACAATACAATACGTGCCTCGCTACCCCTACTGTCACTGGGTGAGGACACCGCAAGATTGAACCCAAAACTAAGCACTTCTGCCATTGCAAGAATTACCAATCTAGTTGGCCAAACCAAACAAATAATTCGAAGAGACTTGCAAAGATATGAAATAATGCATATAGGAATTCAGAAGAGACTCAAATAATATTCATGGATAATCTAAACATAAACTCACAATTCATCGGATCTCAACAAACACACCACAAAAGAGTATTACATCGGATAGATCTCCATGAAGATCATGAAGAACATGGTATTGAAGATCAAAGAGAGAGAAGAAGCCATCTAGCTACTAGCTATGGACCCGTAGGTCTGTGGTGAACTACTCACACATCATCGGAGGGGCAATGGAGTTGTTGTAGATGCCCTCTGTGATCAATTCCCTCTCCGGCAGATTATCGGAAAAGGCTCCCAGATTGGATCTCTCTGGAACAGAGGCTCCCCGCAGCGTAAAAGTATTTTCGTGGTTCCTTTCTGCGTTTCTGGAATATTTGGGATTTTATAGGCCAAGAATTAGGGTTAGGAGACCTGCAGGGGGCCCACAAGCCAGGGGCGCAGCCACCCCCCAGGGCGTGCCCTACAGGCTTGTGCCCTCCCGACAACTTCCTTGCCCCCTACTCCAAGCCTGTTGCGTGCCTTCTGGTCCAAGAAAAATCTTTTCGGAGATTTTATTCCGTTTGGGCTCTGTTTAATATTCCTTATCTGCAATATTCAAAAACGTGAAAAAACACAAACTGACACTAGACTCTAGATTAATAGGTTAGTCCCAAAAATAATATAAAACAACATATAAATGCATATAAAACATCCAAAACATATAATATAATAGCATGGAACAATAAAAAATTATAGATACGTTGGAGATGTATCAGCAACCGAGATCAAATCCTTGTTCAAAGAATTCTTTGATGGTCCTAAACTCTCCATCGATCCGTTGCGAGTGGTTAACCCCACTACCTCAAAGTTGGATGCCAACTCCGGTAATGAAGAGGCTAGTAGTGATAAGAATAAGTTCTAGAAAGGAAAGAGTGGGACAAATACATTTGCCTTGGTTCCCCCTCCCATAGTGTATGAAGGACCGGTCCACCCACCGCATATTATCAACCATTGTCCTACTCCTAAACTTGTGAAGAATGATTTGTTGGGTCTCGAGGGAGAAATTCAACAGTTTTCCTATGAAACACCAAGATCAATCTAGGAGATGCTAGCAACGATCAAGGGGCAGAGCATCTTCATACCTTTGAAGATTGCTAAGCGGAAGCGTTACTATGAACGCGGGTGATGGAGTCGTACTCGCAGCGATTCAGATCGCGGTAGATGGGATCCAAAGCGCCGAACAACGGAACCTCCGTGTTCAACACACGTGTAGCCTGGTGACGTCTCCTCTACCTTGAACCAACAAGGGGAGAGGGGAAGTTGATGGAGAGCTCCGGCAGCACGACGACGTGGTGGTGGTGGAGCTATATGGTTCTCCGGTAGGGCTTTGCCAAGCACTACGGAGGAGGAGGAAGAGAGAGGGCAGGGATGCGCCAATGTGGATGGAAAACTTGTGTGTTGCAGCCCCAAAACCCTTGGGTATATATAGGAGGAGGGGTAGGGCTGGCCGGCCACCCCATGAAACCCTATAGGAGGGGTGGCAGCCACCCTAGATGGAAGGGGCAGCGGCCCAAAGAGGAGGCGACGGCCAGGTGGGAGGTGGCTTGCCTCCCAAGTTGGAGGTGGGCCACTTCCACGCCCTAGGGCTGCCAGCCCTAGGTGCCTTGGGCCTTGGTGGGTGTCGCACCAGCCCATCTAGGGGTTGGCTCCCTTCCACTTTCGGCCCACGTGGACATTCGGGGCTGGTGGCCCCTCCCGGTGGACCCTCAGAACCCTTCCGGTGGTCCGTGTACAATACCGAAGATCCTCGAAACATTTACGATGATCAAATCTCCACTTCCTATATATGAATCTTTACCTTCGGACCATTCCGGAGCTCCTCGTGATGTCCGGGATACCATCCGAGACTCCGAACAACTTTCGGTAACCACATACTATTCTCATTACAACTCTAGCGTCATCGAACCTTAAGTGTGTAGACCCTACGGGTTCGGGAGCCATGCAGACATAACCGAGACACCTCTCTGGTCAATAACCAACAACGGGATCTGGATATCCATGTTGGCTCCCACATGTTCCACGATGATCTCTGATACGTCTCCAACGTATCTATAATTTTTGATGGTTTCATGCTATTATCTTGTCAAACTTTAGATGTTTTGTATGCCTTTTATATCTTTTTTAGGACTAACTTATTAACTCACTGCCAAGTGCAAGTTCCTGTTTTTTCCGTGTTTTTGACCGTTTTCAGAGGAAGATTTGAAACGGAGTCCAAACGGAATAAAATCCCCGAAAAGATTTTTTTTTCGAAACAAAAGAAGATCGGGAGACGTGAGAACCAAGGCAGGGGGTCCCCAGGGACCCCACAAGCCCTCTAGCCCCGGCCAAGGGGGGAGGCCGGGCCTCCTAGGCTTGTGGGCCCCCTGGACCTCCTCTGCCCTAGGTTTTGCGCCTATGTATTCCCTAAAATCCCAGAAAAAATCAGGAGGTCATCGAAAATACTTTTCCGCCGCCGCAAGCTTCTGTCTCCGCAAGATCCCATCTGGGGCGCATTCTCGTGCCCTGCCGGAGGGGGATTCGGATACGGAGGGCTTCTTCATCAACACCATGACCTCTCCGATCATGCGTGAGTAGTTCACCATAGACCTATGGGTCCATAGCTAGTAGCTAGATGGCTTGTTCTCTCTCTTGGATCTTCAATAAAAAGTTCTCCATGATATTCATGGAGATCTATCCGATGTAATCTTCTTTTGCGGTGTTTTTGTCGAGATCCGATGAATTGTGGATTTATGATCAGATTATCTATGAATCTTATTTGAGTTTCTTCTGAACTCTCTTATGCATGATTTCATATCCTTGTAGTTCTCTTCGAGTTGTGGGTTTTGTTTGGCCAACTAGATCTATGATTCTTGCAATGGGAGAAGTGCTTGGTTTTGGGTTCATACCGGGCGGTGACCTCACCCAGTGACAGAAGGGGTAGCGAGGCACGTATCGTCTTGTTGCCATAAAGGGTAAAAAGATGGGGGTTTCATCATTGGTTTGAGATTATCCCTCTACATCATGTCATCTTGCTTAAGGCGTTACTCTATTCGTCATGAACTCAATATACTAGATGCATGCTGGATAGTGGTCGATCTGTGGGGTAATAGTAGTAGATGCACAAAGTATCGGTCTACTTGTCTCGGACGTGATGCCTATATGTATGATCATTGCCTAAGATATTGTCATGAGTTTACGCGGTTCTATCAATTGCTCGACAGCAATTTGTTCACCCACCGTAATACTTGCTATTTTGAGAGAAGCCTCTAGTGAACACTATGGCCCCCGGGTCTACTCCACACCATATTTTCAGCCTTACTCGTTTTCTTCGTTTCACTTTCCGCCTTCAGATCTAACTTTGGAATCAATCTTGAAGGGATTGACAAGCTCTTTGTGTTTGTGCAAGTACTCTGGACTTGACGAGATTCTCCTACTGGATTAATACCTTGGTTCTAAAACTAAGGGAAATACTTACTGCTCGTGTGCTGCATCGCCCTTTCCTCCTCAAGGGAAAAACCAACGCAAGCCCAAGAGACAACAGAAGAATTTCTGGCACCACTGCCGGGGAAGAACTTTTGTTATCGTAGCAGAAGAATTTTTGGCGCCGTTGCCGGGGAGGATCAAGTCAAGAACTCATCCAAGTAAGTGTCGCAAACTCATCTCTTGCATTTACTTTGTTTGCCAGTTGCCTCTCGTTTTCCTCTCCCCCACTTCACCAATTTGCCTTTTTCGTTTGCCTTTTTCGTTCGCCCTTTTTCTCGCTTGCTCTTTGTTCGCTTGTGTGCTTGCTTGCTTGCCGAAGTCACCATGACTGAAAACACCAAACCTTGTGACTTCTCGAATACTAATAATAATGATTTTATTAGTACTCCGATTGCTCCCGCCACTAGTGCGGAGTCATACGAAATCAATGCCGCTTTGCTGAATCTTATTATGAAAGAGCAATTCTCCGGCCTTCCTAGTGAAGATGCCGCATCCCATCTCAATACCTTCATTGAGCTTTGCGATATGAAAAAGAATAAAGATGTGGATAATGATGTGACTAAATGAAGCTTTTTTCCTTTCTTGTTGTGAGATCGAGCAAAAACTTGGTTTTCGTCTTTTCCCTAAAATAGTATCGATTCTTGGGCTAAGTACAAAGATGCTTATATATCCAAGTATTTTCTGTCGGCTAAGATTATCTCTCTCCGTAATGATATCATCAATTTTAAGTAACTTGATCATGAACACGTTGCACAATCTTGGGAGAGAATGAAATTGATGATTAGAAATTGTCCTGCTCATGGCTTGAGTCTTTGGATGATTATACAAATCTTCTACGCTGGCTTGAATTTCGCTTCTAGAAATATCTTGGACTCCGCCTCAGGTGAAACGTTCATGGAAATCACGTTAGGAGAAGCCACGAAACTCCTAGACAATATCATGACGAACTACTCTCAGTGGCACACTGAAAGGTCACCTACTAGTAAGAAGGTACACGCTATAGAAGAAATTAACTCGTTGAGTGCTAAGATGGATGAGTTTATGAATTTCGTTGCTAGTAGAAGTGCTTCTTTAGATCCCAATGATATGCCCTTGTCTTCTTTGATTGAGAGTAGCAACGCTAGCTTGGACGTTAATTTTGTTGGTAGGAATAATTTTGGCAACAACAATGCTTTTAGAGGAAACTATGTTCCTAGGTCTTTTCCTAGTAACTCCTCTAATAACTTTGGCAACTCCTACAACAATACTCATGGGAATTACAATAGGTTACCCTCTGATCTAGAGAGTAATATCAAAGAGTTTACCAACTCGCAAAAAAAAATTAATGCGTCCATAGAGTAAAAACTACTCAAAATTGACGATTTGGCTAAGAGCGTTGATAGAATGTCTAGTGATATTGATGCTTTGAAAGTTAGATGTGCTCCTCCCAAGATAAATATGGATGAAACTTTGAAAGCTATGCATGTTTCCAAGATTGAGAGCAAAGAAATAACCGCCCAAATTCATGCTAGACATGAATGGCTTAAAAAGGCGTGTTCTCGTGATAAGAATCACGAAGATCTTAAAGTACTTTGTGTGACTCCCATTGAATCTTTGTAGTCATGTGAACCTAATGATGATGGGGCTGGATATGAATCCACCTTGGTTGAAAACCGCCCCAATGATTCGGAGTCCATCTATCTTGATGCTAATAGCATTGAAAGTGGAGTAGAGGATATTAAAACTTTGTGTAGTAATGAAATTACTACTTTGGATTTCAAGGAATTCAATTATGATAATTGCTCCTTGATTGAATGCATTTCCTTGATGCAATCTATGCTAAACTCTCCACACGCTTATAGCCAAAACAAGGCCTTTACCGATCATATCGTCGAAGCTATGATAAAATCTCTTGAAGAGAAACTTGAATTGGAAGTCTCTATCCCTAGAAAGCTTCATGATGAGTGGGAACCTACTATCAAAATCAAAATCAAAAACTACGAATGCAACACTTTGTGTGATTTGGGTGCTAGTGTTTCCACGATTCCAAAGTCTTTGTGTGATGTTATGGGTTTTAATGAGATTGAAGAGTGTTCTCTTAATTTGCATCTTGCGGATTCTACTGTCAAGAAACCCATGGGAAGGATCAATGATGTTCTTATTGGTACAAATAGTAACTATGTACCCGTGGATTTCATTGTGCTTGACATTGATTGCAATCCTACATGCCCTATTATTCTTGGTAGACCTTTCCTAAGGACTATCGGTGCCATCATCGATATGAAGGACGGGAATATTAGATTTCAATTTCCTTTAAAGAAGGGCATGCAACACTTTCCTAGAAAGAAATTAAGATTGCCTTATGAATCCATGATGAGGGCCACTTATGGTTTGAGCACCAAAGACGACGATACGTGATTTTATCGCCTTATGCCTAGCTAGGGGTGTTAAACAATAGCGCTTGTTGGGAGGCAACCCAATGAATTTATTTTCATTCTGTTTTGTTGCGTCCACACTATCATAATTCTGTTATGATTGTGTCTTTTGTGTTTCTTTTTGTGTTTGAGCCAACAAAAACCTTTATGACTAGCCTTGGTGATGGTTGTTTGATCCTGCTGGAAAAAGACAGAAACTTTTTGCTCACAAAATGATTTTTCATTTTTATTCAGAAAGAGCTTTTGAGTTGATTCTTCTTGCTTCTGTTTGATATGCCTTTTCCCCAGGCAGTTGTAATGTTTCAGAATTTTTGAGGTACCAGAATTATACAAAGTATATAGATTGCTACAGACTGGTGTGTTTTTGACAGATTCTGTTTTTGTTGAGTTGGTTGCTTGTTTTGATGAAACTATGGATAGTATCGGGGGTACTAGCCATGGAAAAGTGATAATACAGTAGCCCAACACCAATATAAATAGAATTCAAGTTTGCTACAGTACCTAAAGAGGTGGTAGTTTGTTTTCTTGTGCTAATGTTATCACGAGTTTCTGTTTAAGTTTTGTGTTGTGAAGTTTTCAAGTTTTGGGTGATGTTCTCATGGAAAAAGAGATAAGGAGTGGAATGAGCTCAAGCTTGGGGATGCCCAAGGCATCCCCGGCCAAATTCAAGGACACCAAAAAGCCTAAGCTTGGGGATGCCTCGGGAAGGCATCCCCTCTTTCGTCTTCAATCCATCGGTAACATTACTTGGAGCTATATTTTTATTCACCACATGATATGTGTTTTGCTTGGAGCGTGTTGTATCCTAGGAGTCTTTTCTTTTTGTTGTGTCACAATCATCCTTGCTGCACACCTTTTGAGAGAGAGAGACATGCACTCATCTTGATTTTGCTAGAATGCTCATCGTGCTTCACTTATAACTTTTGAGCTAGATATTTTGCTCTATGTGCTTCACTTAGATCTTTTAGAGCACGGCGGTGCGTGACTTCGTAGTTGGCTTATGCTATGAAAGTAGTCCCAAAGGTGATAGGTACCAAAACAGGATACAAAAACCTCCATCTTCATGTGCATTGAGTAGAAAGAGAAGTCTTGATTCCTCTCAACTATTTTTGAGACATGGATTTGGTAATATTAAGAGCTATGTTAGTAGGGTGTTGTGAATCTAGAAATACTTGTGTTGAAGTTAGTGATTCCTGTAGCACGCACGTATGGTGAACCGCTATGTTAGGAAGTCGGAGCATAATTGATCTATTGATTGTCATCCTTTGTGTTGAGGTCGGGATCGCGCGATGGTTAACACCTACCAACCCTTCCCCTAGGAGTATGCGTTTAGCACTTTGTTTCGATTACTAATAAAAACTTCCGCAACAAGTATGTGAGTTCTTCATGACTAATGTGAGTCCATGGTATATATGCACTTTCACCTTCCACCATTGCTATCCTCTCTAGTACCGCGCAATTCTCGCCGATGCACAAACCCACCATATGCCTTCCTCAAAACAGCCACCATACCTACCTACTATGGTATTTTCATAGCCATTCCGAGATATATTGCCATGCAACTCCCACCGTTCCGGCTCATGACTTGTGTCGTCACTCTCATATTGCCATTGCATGATCGTAAGATAGCTAGCAAGATGTTTTCAACGTCATACGCCAAGCTAGATCGTTGCACATCCCGGTACACTGCCGGAGGCATTTCCTATAGAGTCATCATCATTTTGAGCTTTGAGCTGTGAGTAAATAAAAGTGTGATGATCATCATTATTAGAGCATTGTCCCATGTGAGGAAATAAAAAAAGTGACAGGCCAAAGAGCCCAAAATAAAAAAAAGGAGAAAAGAGGCCAAGAGCCCAAATAAAAAAGAAGAAGAGAGAAAAAGAGAGAAGGGACAATGCTACTATCTTTTTCCACACATGTGCTTCATAATAGCACCATTTTCTTCATGATTGAGAGCTTCTTGCTTTGTCACTACCATATGCTAGTGGGAATCTTTATTATATAACTTGGCTCGTATATTCCAATGATGGGCTTCCTCAAAATTGCCCTAGGTCTTCATGAGCAAGCAAGTTGGATGCACATCCACTAGTTCTCCTTTTGAGCTTTCACATACTTATAGCTCTAGTGCATCCCTTGTATGGCAATCCCTACTCATTCACATTGATATCTATTAATGGGCATCTCCATAGCCCTTTGATACGCCGAGTCAATGTGACCATCTCCTCCTTTTTGTCTCACAACCACCACCACACTCTATTCCACCTATAGTTCTATATCCATGGCTCACGCTCATGTATTGCGTGATAGTTATAAAAAGTTTGAGAAAGTAAGAATGCAAAAACAATTACTTGGCCAATACCGGGGTTGTGCATGATTTACATTAGTTGTGTGAGGATGATGGAGCATAGCCAGACTATATGATTTTGTAGGGATAACTTTCTTTGGCCTTGTTATTTGAAAGTTCATGATTACCTTGCTAGTTTGCTTGAAGTATTATTGTTTTCATGTCAATAGCAAACTATTGTTTTGAATCTTACGGATTTGAACATTCTTGTCACATGAAAGAAGTTGCACAGGACAACTATGCTAGGTAGCATTCCATATCAAAAATTCAGTCTTTATCACTTCCCTACTCGAGGACGAGCAGGAGTTAAGCTTGGGGATGCTTGATACGTCTCCAACGTATCTATAATTTTTTTATGGTTTCATGCTATTATCTTGTCAAACTTTGGATGTTTTGTATGCCTTTTATATCTTTTTTGGGACTAACTTATTAACTCAGTGCCAAGTGCCAGTTCCTTTTTTCCGTGTTTTTGACCCTTTTCAGAGGAAGATTTGAAACGGAGTCCAAACGGAATAAAATCCCCGAAAAGATTTTTTCCGAAAAAAAGAAGATCGGGAGACGTGAGAACCAAGGCAGGGGGGTCCCCAGGGACCCCACAAGCCCTCTAGCCCCGGCCAGGGGGGAGGCCGGGCATCCCAGGCTTGTGGGCCCCCCGGACTCCTCTGCCCTAGGTTTTGCGCCTATATATTCCCTAAAATCCCAGAAAAAATCAGGAGATCATCGAAAATACTTTGCCGCCGCCGCAAGCTTCTGTCTCCGCAAGATCCCATCTGGGGCACGTTCTGGTGCCCTGCCGGACGGGGGATTCGGATACGGAGGGCTTCTTCATCAACACCATGACCTCTCCGATGATGCGTGAGTAGTTCACCATAGACCTACGGGTCTATAGCTAGTAGCTAGATGGCTTCTTCTCTCTCTTGGATCTTCAATACAAAGTTCTCCATGATATTCATGGAGATCTATCCGATGTAATCTTCTTTAGCGGTGTGTTTGTCGAGATCCGATGAATTGTGGATTGATGATCAGATTACCTATGAATCTTATTTGAGTTTCTTCTGAACTCTCTTATGCATGATTTCATATTGATACGTCCATTTTGCACCATGCTTTCATGTTGATATTTATTGCTTTTTGGGCTGTTATATTACTTGTGGCACCATATTTAAGCCTTTTCTATCTTATTTTACAAGGTTTATTTGAAGAGGGAGAATTCAGGTAGCTGGAATGTTCGACTGGAAAAGGAGCAAATCCTAGTCCACTATTCTGCACATCTCCAAATATCCTCAAAAGTTACGTCGATTTTTTCTGGATTATATAAAAAATATTGTGCGAAAGAACTACCGGAGGGGGGCTGCCAGGGCGCCACAAGCCCTGACACCGCCACCCCCTGGTGGCGGAGTGGGGGCTTGTGGGCTCCCTGACGGCCCACTAGCCCACCTCTTTTGCTATATGAAGCGTCCTGGTCCAGAAAAAATCAAGAGGGAGCTTTTTCGTTGTTTCGCCGCCGCCGCGAGGTGGAACTTGAGCAGATCCAATCTGGAGCTCCAGCAGGACGATCCTGTCGGGGAAATTCCCTCCCGGAGGGGGGAATCGTCGCCATCGTCATCACCAACACTCCTTTCGTCGGAGGGGAGGCATCTTGATCAACATCTTCATCAGCACCATCTCCTCTCCAATCCCTAGTTCATCTCTTGTAACCAATCTTCGTCTCGCAACTCCGATTGGTACTTGTAAGGTTGCTAGTAGTGTTGATTACTCTTTGTAGTTGATGCTAGTTGGATTACTTGGTGGAAGAGTTTATGTTCAGATCCTTGATGCTATTCATTACACCTCTGATCATGATTATGATTATGTTTTGTGAGTAGTTACTTTTGTTCCTGAGGACATGGGATAAGTCATGTTAATAATAGTCATGCGAATTTGATATTCGTTCGGTATTTTGATATGTTGTATGTTGTCTTTTCCTCGAGTGGTGTTATGTGAACGTCGACTACATAATACTTCACCATATTTGGGCCTATAGGAAGGCATTGGGAAGTAGTAAGTAGATGATGGGTTGCTGGAATGACAGAAGCTTAAACCCCAGTCTATGCGTTGCTTCGTGAGGGGCTGATTTGGATCCACTAGTTTAATGCTATGGTTAGACTTTGTCTTAATTCTTATTTTGTAGCTGCGGATGCTTGCGAGAGAGGTTAATCATAAGTGGGATGCTTTTCCAAGTAAGGGCAGTACCCAAGCGCCGGTCCACCCACATATCAAACTATCAAAGGAACGAACGCGAATCATATGAACACGATGAAACTAGCATGACAGAAATTCCCGTGTGTCCTCGGGAGCGTTTTTCCTCCTATAAGACTTTTGTCAGGCTTGTCCCTTGCTACAAAATGGATTGGGCCACTTGCTGCACCATTGCTACTACCTGTTACTTGTTAGTTTTGGCTCGCTACGCTTCACCTCACTACACCATCACTTGTTACCGCTACTTTCAGTGCTTGCAATTATTACCATGCTGAAATCCGCTTATCAGAGCCTTCTTCTCCTCGTTGGGTTCGACACTCTTACTTATCGAAAGGACTACGATTGATCCCCTATACTTGTGGGTCATCAAGACTCTTTTCTGGCGCCGTTGCCGGGGAGTGAAGCGCCTTTGGTAAGTGGAAATTGGTAAGGAAACATTTTTATACTGTGCTGAAATTTATTGTCACTTGTCACTATGGAAACTGTTCCTTTGAGGAGTTTGTTCGGGGTATCTTCACCACGAACGGAAGCACGAGGAGTTGCTCCTCAACCTGAGGTACCTACTGAAAATATCTTTTATGAAATTCCTTCGGGTATGCTTGAGAAACTGCTGGCTAATCCTTTCAGAGGAGATGGATCTTCACATCGAGACTTGCATCTGATCTTTGTAGATGAAGTTTGTGGTTTATTTAAGCTTGCAGGTTTGCCCGAGGATGAGGTAAAGAAGAAAGTATTTCCTTTATCTTTGAAGGATAAGGCGTAGACATGGTATAGGCTATGTGATGATACTGGATCATGGGGCTACAATCTGTTGAAATTGGAATTTCATCAAAAGTTCTATCCTATGCATTTAGTACATCATGATCGGAACTTTATTTATAACTTTTGGCCTTGTGATAAGGAAAGCATAGCTCAATCTTGGGGGAGGCTTAAATCAATGCTATATTCATGCCCCAATCATGAGATCTCGAGAGAAATCATCACTCAAAACTTTTATGCTCGGCTTTCTCATGAAGATCGTACCATGCTTGATACTTCTTGTGTCGGTTCTTTTATGAAGAAGGATATTGATCACAAGTGGAATATATTGGAGAGAATCAAACGCAACTCTGAAGATTGGGAGCTGGAGGAAGGTAAGGAGTCAGGTATGAATTTCCAGTTTGATTGCGTTAAATCTTTTGTTGAGACAAACACTTCTAGAGATTTTAGCGCTAAGTATGGACTTGACTCTGAGATAGTAGCTTCTCTATGTGAATCTTTTGCTGCTCATGTTGATCTTCCCAAAGAGAAGTGGTTTAAATATCATCCTCCTGTAGAAAGCAACATAGCCAAAACCAATCTAGTTGAGGAGAAAGTCATTGCTTTTAGTGATCCTGTTGTTCCTTGTGCTTACACTGAGAAACCACCATACCCTGCTAGGATAAAGGATTATTCTAAAGCTCCAACTGTGATACGTAGGGGTTACATTACATCACTTGCACCCCTTGAGGAGATTAGAGTTGAACCTAGTGTTGCTATTATCAAAGATCTCTTAGCCGAAGACATAGATGGGCATGGTATCAAATTCTGTGAGGACTCCGCTAGAATTGCTAAACCTCACGCGAAAGACAAACACGGACCTGTAGTTGGCCTGCCCGTTGTTTCTGTTAAGATAGGAGATCACTGTTACCATGGTTTATGTGATATGGGAGCTAGTGTTAGTGCAATACCCCGTTCTCTATATGATGAAATCAAATTTGAGATTGCACCTGCTGAGTTAGAACCCATTGATGTCACTATTACGCTAGCTAATAGAGACACTATCTGCCCTCTGGGAATTGTGAGAGACGTAGAAGTCCTGTGTGGTAAGACGAAATATCCTACTGATTTCCTCGTCCTTGGTACTGCACAAGATAGCTTTTGTCCCATCATATTTGGTAGACCCTTTCTCAACACTGTCAATGCTCACATTGATTGCATTAAGCAGACCGTCACAGTTAGTTTCGAGGGTGTGTCTCATGAATTTAACTTCTCCAAGTTTGGAAGACAACCCCATGAAAGAGAGTCGTCTGGTAGGGATGAAATCATTGCTCTTGCCTCTATTGCCGTACCTCCTATGGATCCTTTACACCAATATCTGCTTGAGCATGAAAATGATATGCATATGGAGGAGAGAGATGAGATAGATAAAATTATCTTAGAACAATATCCTATTCTCAAGAATAATCTGCCTGTTGAACTGCTTGGGGATCCTCCCCCACCAAAGGGTGATCCTGTGTTCGAGCTTAAACAGTTCCCGGATACTCTTAAGTATGCCTATCTTGATGGGAAGGAGATACATCCTGTCATTATTAGTGCTCTCCTCTCAGAGCGTGAAGAGAAGAAGTTACTAAAAACTCTGAGGAAGCACCGCGCTGCTATTGGATATACTCTTGATGATCTTAAGGGTATTAGTCCTACTCTATGTCAGCACAAGATTAAAACCGATCCTAACTTTAAACCAGTTACTGATCATCAAAGGAGATTAAATCCTAAGATGAAAGAGGTCGTTAGAAAAGAAATGTTAAAGCTTCTGGAAGCATGAATCATTTATCCTGTTTCTCATAGTGATTGGGTAAGTCCAGTACATTGCGTACCTAAGAAGGGAGGTATCACCGTCGTTCCTAATGATAAGGATGAACTAATCCCACAAAGGATTATTACCGGCTATAGAATGGTGATAGACTTACGGAAACTGAACAAGGCAAACAGGAAAGATCATTATTCTTTGCCGTTCATTGACCAAATGCTAGAAAGGCTATCAAAACACACACACTTCTGCTTTCTAGACGGTTATTCACGTTTCTCGCAAATACTGTTGCACAATCTGATCAAGAGAAAACCACTTTCACCTGCTGATACGTCTCCAACGTATCTATAATTTTTGATGGTTCCATGCTATTATCTTCTCAACTTTGGATGTTTTATATGCATGAATATGCTATTTTATATATTTTTTGGGACTAACCTATTAACTCAGTGCCAAGTGCCAGTTTCTGTTTTTCCGTGTTTTTGGCCCATTTTCAGACGGAGTCCAAATGGAATGAAACTTTACGATAATTTTTTTTGTACCAAAAGAGACCCCCGAAGCTTTGGGAGAAGGCCAGATGGGCCACGAGGGAGTCACAAGCCCTCATGCCGCCACCACCCCCCCCGGTGGTGGCGCGCAGGCTTGTGACCTCCTCGTGGGCCCAACTGACGCAATTCCACCGCCATAAATTCCTATAAATTCAGATACCCCCAAAAAGAAACCTAGATCGGGAGTTCGCCGCCGCAAGCCTCTGTAGCCACCAAAAACCAATCTGGAGCCCGTTCCAGCACCCTACTGGAGGGGGAATACATCTCCGGTGGCCATCTTCATCATCCCGGCGATCTCCATGATGAGGAGGGAGTAGTTCTCCCTCGGGGCTGAGGGTATGTACCAGTAGCTCTGTGTTTGATCTCTCTCTCTCGTGTTCTTGAGATGTCTTGATCTCAATGTATCTTAAGGTGTTATTCTAGTACGAACTCTACGATAGATCGATCAGAAAGAATAACTTTGTGGTGGTTTCGTACCCGACAATAATCTCTTCCTTTGTTCTCCGCTATTAGTGACTTTGGAGTGACTCTTTGTTGCATGTTGAGGGCTAGTTATATGATCCAATTATGTTATCATTGTTGAGAGAACTTCACTAGTGAAAGTATGAACCCTAGGCCTTGTTTCCACGCATTGCAATACCGTTCGTGCTCACTTTTACCATTTGTTGACTTGCTGTTTTTGTAATTTCAGATTAAAAAAACCTATATCTACCATCCATATTACACTTGTTTCACTATCTCTTCGCCGAACTAGTGCACCTATACAACTTACCATTGTATTGGGTGTGTTGGGGACACAAGAGACTCTTTGTTATTTGGTTGCAGGGTTGCTTGAGAGAGACCATCTTCATCCTACGCCTCCCGCGGATTGATAAACCTTAGGTCACCCACTTGAGGGAAAATTGCTACTGTCCTACAACCCTCTAGACTTGGAGGCCCAACAACATCTACAACGAGAAGGTTGCGTAGTAGACATCAAGCTCTTTTCTGGCGCCGTTGCCGGGGAGGTTAGCGCTTGAAGGTATATCTTTAGATCTTGCAATCGAATCTTTTTGTTTCTTGTTCTTTCGCTAGAAAACTACAAAAAATGGAATTGAGGATGCCTCATATGCTCCATCTTTTCAATGTCTTTCATGAGCATGATGGGAAGGAAAATTTTGCTCAAGTGTTGAAAGAAGAATTACATAGAATGCTTGGCATAGAATATGTGAAGGATGAGCATGATTGCAATGTTGTTAGCATGAATTCTATGAATACCCATGATGCTAATGATATGCAAAGCCACAAGCTTGGGGATGCTATATTTGATGAAGATGATCTTTTTAGTTCTTCCACTTCGAATGATCAAAATTATTTTGATGAAAGCATGCCCCCTATCTATGATGATTATTGTGAGGATACTTATGCTTTAAAGAAGAGGGATGATACAACTTGTCATACTTTCGAAAACCCCTTTGCTAAACCTTGATTTTTCATTGTGGACACAATTTGTAGTGCTCAAGTCTTTTACGATACTCCCACTACTATTCTTGAGAATAGATTTCCTTATGTGGAGAGTAGTAAAATTTCTATGCTTGTAGATCATGAAAATAATGCTTTAGGTGCTGGTTATATTGTTGAATTCATTCATGATGCTACTGAAAATTACTATGCGAGAGGATCATATGCTTCTACTTATTGCAATAGTATCAAACTTCCTCTCCATATGTTGAAATTTTTGAAGCTATGCTTGTTTTGCCTTCCTATGCTAGTTGATTCTTGCTCCAATAAATTGTTTGATCACAAAATCCCTATGAATAGGAAGTGGGTTAGACTCAATTGTGCTAGCCATTTGCTCCATGATGCTCTAGTTGTGTTTCAATCCTTACCTTTTATGTGAGCATCATTGAAATCAATGCCTAGCTAAGGGCGTTAAACGATAGCGCTTGTTGGGAGGCAACCCAATGAATAATTTTTTCTTTGCTTTTTTCCTTCCTCTTTTGTTTTCTCCACACCATCATAATTCTGTTATGATTGTGTCTTTTGTGTTTCTTTTTGCGTTTGTGCCAAGCAAAACCGTTATGATTAGTCTTGGGGATGATTGTTTGGTCATGCTGGAAAAGACAGAAACTTTCTGCTCACGAAAAGAATTTTCAATGTTTTTCTGTAAGAGATTTTGAGTTGATTCTTTTTTATGCTGATTGCTACGCAAATTCTTCAGACTGTCGTAAGTTTTCAGATTTTTTGAAGTACCAGAAGTATACGAAGTATACAGATTTCTACGGACTGGTATGCTGTTAACAGATTCTGTTTTTGTTGAGTTGGTTGCTTATTTTGATGAAACTATGGATAGTATCGGAGGGCACTAGCCATGGAAAAGTGAAAATACAGCAACCCAACACCTACATAAGTAGAATTTAAGTTTTCTATAGTACCTAAGGAAGTGGTGATTTGCTTTCTTATACGAATGTTATCACGAGTTTCTGTTTAAGTTTCGTGTTGTGAAGTTTTCAAGTTTTGGGTGAAGTTCTTATGGACAAAGATATAAAGAGTGGCAAGATCTCAAGCTTGGGGATGCCCAAGGCACCCCAAGATATTCAAGGATGCCGTAAAAGCCTAAGCTGGGGGATGCCCCAGGAAGGCATCCCCTCTCTCGTCCTCAATCCATCGGTAACGTTACTTGGGGCTATATTTTTATTCACCACATGTTATGTGTTTTGCTTGGAGCGTCTTGTATCGTAGGAGTCTTTTATTTTTGTTGTGTCACAATCATCCTTGCTGCACACCTAGAGAGAGAGACATGCACTCACCGTGATTTTGTCGAGCTTCACTTATATCCTTTGGTAGACAATTCAGCTCACATGTGCTTCACTTATATCTTTTGATCTAGATACTTTTGCTCTATGTGCTTCACTTATATCTTTTAGAGGGCAGCGGTGCGTGGCTTGGTAGTTGATCTATGCTTTGAAAGTAGTCTCAAAAGGGCTAGTTATCCAAAGGGATACGAAAACTTCCACCTTCATGTGCATTGAATAGTTAGAGAAGTTTGATTCATCTCAATTAGTTTTGAGTTGTGGTTTTGGTAATATTGAAGTCATGCTAGTAAGGTGTTGTGGATCTAGAAATACTTGTGTTGAAGTTAGTGATTCCCGTAGCATGCACGTATGGTGAACCGCTATTTGATGAAATCTGAGCATGATTAGTCTATTGATTGTCATCCTTTGCGTGGTGGTCGGGATCGCGCGATGGTTTATACCTACCAACCCTTCCCCTAGGAGTATGCGTTGAATGCTTTGTTTCGATTACTAATAAAACTTTTGCAACACGTATATGAGTTCTTCATGACTAATGTTGAGTCCATGGTTTAGATGCACTTTCACCTTCCACCATCACTATCTTCTTAGTGTCGTGCAACTTTCGCCGGTGCACAAAACCCACCATTAGCCTCCCTCAAAACAGCCACCATACCTACCTACTACGGCTTTTTCAAAGTCATTCCGAGATATATTGCCATGCAACTACCACCATGACATGTACCACCACGTCTACATTGCCATTGCATGATCGTAAGATAGTTAGCATGATGTTTCCATTAATGTCTATGCCATGCTAGATCATTGTCACGGTACACTACCGAAGGCATTCCATATAGAGTCATCGTTGCTCTTAGTTTTGAGTTGTAAGTGTGATGATCATCATTGATGGAGCATTGTCCCATGTGAGGAAATAAAAGAGGCCAAAGATGCCCACCAAAAAAAAGAAGAGTCCAAAGATCCCACCAAAAAAAGAGAAAAAAAGAGAGAAGGGACAATGCTACCACTTTTCCACACTTGTGCATATTAAGCACCATGATCTTCATGATTGAGAGTCTCTCGTTTTGTCACCACCATATAGCTAGTGGGAAATTTTCATTATATAACTTGGCTTGTATATTCCTATGATGGGCTTCCTCAAAATTTCCTTAGGTCTTCGTGAGCAAACAAGTTGGATGCACACCCACTAGTTTTCTTTAAGGCTTCCACATACTCTTAGCTCTAGTGCATCATTTGTATGGCAATCCCTACTCATTCACATTGATATATATTGATGAGCATCTCCACAGCTCATTGATATGCCTAGTTAATGTGACTATCTTCTCCTTTTTGTCTTGCAACCTCTACCACACTCCACACCATCTATAGTGATATAACCATGGCTCACGCTCATGTATTGCGTGAGAGTTAAAAGGTTTGAGAAAGTAAAGGTGTGAAACAATTACTTGGCCCATACTGGGGTTGTGCATGATTTAAATTCGTTGTGCAATGATGATAGAGCATAACCAGACTATATGCTTTTGTAGGGATAACTTTCTTTTGGCCTTGTTATTTCGAAAGTTCATGATTACCTTGCTAGTTTGCTTGAATTATTATTGTTTCCACATCAATAGCAAACTATTGTTTTGAATCTAACGGATTTGAACATTCATGTCACGTGAGAGGAGTTACAAAGGACATCTATGCTAGGTAGCATGCAACATCAAAAATTCATTCTTTATCAATTCCCTACTCGAGGACGAGCAGGAGTTAAGCTTGGGGATGCTTGATGCGTCTCCAACGTATCTATAATTTTTGATGGTTCCATGCTATTACCTTGTCAACTTTGGATGTTTTATATGCATGAATATACTATTTTATATCTTTTTTGGGACTAACCTATTAACTCAGTGCCAAGTGCCAGTTTTTGTTTTTTCCGTGTTTTTGGCCCATTTTCAGACGGAGTCCAAATGGAATGAAACTTTACGATGATTTTTTTGGACCCAAAGAGACCCCGGAAGCTTTGGGAGAAGGCCGGATGGGCCACGAGGGAGTCACATGACCTCACGCCGCCACCACCACCCCCCCCCCCGGTGGTGGTGCGCAGGCTTGTGACCTCCTCGTGGGCCCAACTGACGCAATTCCACCGCCATAAATTCCTATAAATTCATAAACCCCCAGAAAGAAACCTAGATCGGGAGTTCCACCGCCGCAAGCCTCTGTAGCCACCAAAAACCAATCTGGAGCCCGTTCCAGCACCCTGCTGGAGGGGGAATCCATCTCCGGTGGCCATCTTCATCATCCCGGCGATCTCCATGACGAGGAGGGAGTAGTTCTCCCTCGGGGCTGAGGGTATGTACCAGTAGATATGTGTTTGATCTCTCTCTCTCTCTCATGTTCTTGAGATGTCTTGATCTCGATGTACCATGGGCTTTGCTACTATAGTTGGATCTGATGATGTTCTTCCCCCTCTCCTTATTGTAATGAATGGAGTTTCCCCTTTGGAGTTATCTTATCGGATTGAGTCTTTGAGAACACTTGATGTATGTCTTGCACGTGTCTATCTGCTGTGATCAACTTGCGGGTTTGTGACAATTGGGAACCTATGCATATGGGTTGGCACACGTGGGTTCATGTGAGTACTTGATGTATGTTTTGGTGATCAACTTGCGGGTTCGTGACATTGGGAACCTATGCACAGGGGTTGGCACACGTTTTGACTCTCTGGTAGAAACTTTGGGGCACTCTTTGAAGTTCTATGTGTTGGTTGAATAGATGATTCTGAGATTATGTGATGCATATCGTATAATCATGCCCACGGATACTTGAGGTGACAATGGAGTATCTAGGTGACATTAGGGTCTTGGTTGATATGTATCTTAAGGTGTTATTCTAGTACGAACTCTATGATAGATCGATCAGAAAGAATAACTTTGTGGTGGTTTCATACCCGACAATAATCTCTTCGTTTGTTCTGTGCTATTAGTGACTTTGGAGTGACTCTTTGTTGCATGTTGAGGGCTAGTTATATGATCCAATTATGTTATCATTGTTGAGAGAACTTCACTAGTGAAAGTATGAACCCTAGGCCTTGTTTCCATGCATTGCAATACCGTTCGTGCTCACTTTTACCATTTGTTGCCTTGCTGTTTTTGTAATTTCAGATTAAAAAAACCTATATCTACCATCCATATTGCACTTGTTTCACCATCTCTTCGCCGAACTAGTGCACCTATACAACTTAACATTGTATTGGGTGTGTTGGGGACACAAGAGACTCTTTGTTATTTGGTTGCAGGGTTGCTTGAGAGAGACCATCTTCATCCTACGCCTCCCGTAGATTGATAAACCTTAGGTCACCCACTTGAGGGAAAATTGCTACTGTCCTACAACCCTCTGCACTTGGAGGCCCAACAACTTCTACAAGGAGAAGGTTGTATAGTAGACATCACCTGCCCTTTCGGTACCTTGCCTATAGACGTATGCCTTTTGGATTATCTAATGCACCTGCCACCATCCAAAGATGTATGATGGCTATATTCTCTGACTTTTGTGAAAAGATCGTCGAGGTTTTCATGGATGACTTCTCCGTTTACGGGTCTTCCTTTGATGATTGCCTCAGCAACCTTGATCGAGTCTTACAGAGATGCGAAGAAACCAACCTCGTCTTGAATTGGGAGAAGTGCCACTTTATGGTTAATGAAGGTGTCGTCTTAGGACACAAAATTTCTGAGAGAGGCATTGAAGTTGATAAGGCAAAGGTTGATGCAATTGAGAAAATGCCTTGCCCCACAGATATCAGAGGTATACGAAGTTTCTTAGGTCATGTTGGTTTCTATAGAAGGTTCATTAAAGACTTCTCTAAGATTTCTAGGCCTCTTACCAACCTCTTGCGCAAGGATGTTCCTTTTGTTTTTGATGAGGATTGTGAGGAAGCTTTCGAAATACTTAAGAAGGCTTTGGTAACCACACCTATTGTTCAACCACCTGACTGGAACCTGCCCTTTGAAATCATGTGTGACGCTAGTGATTATGCTGTTGGTGATGTTCTAGGACAAAGAGTTAACAAGAAGTTGAATGCCATTCACTACGCTAGTAAAACTCTAGACAGTGCCCAAAGAAACTATGCCACTACGGAGAAGGAATTTTTAGCAGTCGTGTTCGCATGTGAAAAGTTCAGATCTTATATAGTTGACTCCAAAGTCACTATTCACTCTGATCATGCTGCTATTAAGTACCTTATGGAGAAGAAGGACGCTAAGCCTAGGCTAATCAGATGGGTTCTCCTGCTACAGGAATTTGATTTGCACGTCGTTGGCCGAAAGGGTGCTGATAACCCTGTAGCAGATAACTTGTCTAGGCTAGAGAATGTGCTTGATGACCCACTACCTATTGATGACAGCTTTCCTGATGAGCAATTAAATGTCATCCGCACTTCACTTAGTGCACCGTGGTATGCCGATTATGCAAACTATATCGTAGCCAAATACATACCACCCAATTTCACCTATCAGCAAAAGAAGAAATTCTTCTTTGATTTGAGACACTACTTTTGGGATGATCCTCACCTTTATAAGGAAGGAGTAGATGGTGTTATTAGATGTTGTGTGCCTGAACATGAACAGGGACAGATCCTGCAGAAGTGTTATTCCGAAGCCTACGGAGGACACCATGCTGGAGATAGAACTGCCCATAAGGTATTGCAATCAGGTTTCTATTGGCCCACTCTCTTCAAGGATGCTCGTAAGTTTGTCTTGTCTTGTGACGAATGCCAAAGAATAGGGAACATCAGTAAGCGTCAGGAAATGTCTATGAACTATTCACTTGTCATTGAACCATTTGATGTCTGGGGCTTTGATTATATGGGACCCTTCTCGAGTTCCAATGGGTACACTCACATCTTAGTTGCTGTGGATTACATTACTAAGTGGGTAGAAGCTATCCCACTAAAAATGTTGATCACCACACCTCTATTAAGATGCTTAAAGAAGTCATATTCCCAAGATTTGGAGTCCCTAGATACTTGATGACTGATGGCGGTTCACACTTCATTCATGGTGTTTTCCGCAAGATGCTAGCTAAGTATGATGTCAACCATAGAGTTGCATCTCCTTATCATCCTCAGTCTAGTGGTCAAGTTGAGTTGAGTAATAGGGATATCAAGTTGATCCTAAAAAAGACCGTCAATAGATCTCGAAAGAGCTGGTCTAGCAAACTTGATGATGCACTATGGGCTTATAGGACTGCTTATAAGAATCCCATGGGCATGTCACCGTATAAAATAGTTTACGGTAAGGCCTGTCATTTACCTCTTGAGCTGGAACACAAAGCTTATTGGGCAATCAAAGAGCTTAACTTTGATTTCAAACTTGTCGGTGAGAAGCGGTTGTTTGATATCAGCTTGTTAGATGAATGGAGAGCCCTGGCATATGAGAATGCCAAGTTGTTCACGGAAAAGGTTAAGAGATGGCACGACAAACGAATACAAAAACGAGAGTTCAATGTAGGTGATTATGTCTTGCTATACAATTCTCGTTTGAGATTCTTTGCACGCAAGCTTCTCTCTAAATGGGAACGTCCCTATGTTGTCGAGGAAGTATATCATTCCGGTGCCATCAAAATCAATAACACGGAAGGAAATTTTCCTAGAGTGGTAAATGGGCAAAGAATCAAGCATTACATCTGTGGTACTCCCATAAATGTTGAGACCAATATCATCAATGTCATAACTCCAGAGGAGTACATAGGGGATGTTTATCAGCCTGTTTCATACCTTGAAAACGAAGATGTATCTATTTCGGTAAGAAATTGGACTCCGATACTTTTCCAATAGGAAATTTCTTCCGTTTTGGAATTTTTGGAAAATTAGAAAAATAAAAAAGCAGTCCGGAGAGCGAACGAGGCGGCCACAAGCCCTGCCACCGCCCCCTACCCCCTAGTGGCGGAGGGCAAGCTTGTGGGCACCTTGTGTGCCTCCCGGACTCCGTTTTCTTGCAGAGGACTCCTTCTGGCCCAGAAAAAAATCAATATATAGTCTCCCGAAGGTTTTGATCTCCGTATCGCGTAATTTTCCTCTGTTTTCGTTTCGAGCTTGTTGTCTACCACAGATTTAGAGCAAAGATTTCTCAGGAATCTGTTGGGGAGAATGATCTTCACCAAGTTCATGAGGAAGTAGATGCTGATCTGAAAAGAGTAGAAGTCAGGGAAGCCAGGGACCAAGCTAAGGAGAAAACCCAAGCTAGGGAGCAAGTTCAACCTATGTTCAACATTGAAGACGTTGAAGGAGTAGATTTTCTCCAACCCTTCCTCCACGTGCTGTCTCCATCCTTGATTGAACTCTTGAGGTTTTGCGAAACAACTCGTGCTCGCAATATTTCTCTTTCTCGTGAAGTTGTTTTGCTGGAAAACCATGTCACAGATCTCAAAGGTATAAATCAAAGATTGATAGCTCTCTTGGAATCAAAGGCGACAACAACACCACCATCACCACCAAGGGAACACAACTAAGCATTGGTATGGGAAATCCCCTTGGCTTCTGCCAAGCTTGGGGGAGTTGCCCTGGTATCGTATCACCTTTATATCTTTTGCTTTTACCTTTGTATTACTTCTTTCCTTTTCAGTTTTTATTTCTTCTCTTAGAGGAATAAGTCTTTAGTTTTTAGTTTGAGTCTTTTGCTTTTGTCTCTCCCCCGATGTATTCGAGCTTACGAGCTATATAATAAAGAGTTTCTTAGTCAAGGGCTTTTCTTTGGGCCATGATCAAAAGTATGAAAAGAACGATAGCATGAAAGATCATGAGACGATCTTATGGAAAGTGATAACTTCACTTATGACACGTATGATGATTGAAACTTGTTGAGAATAAATCAACATAGACAATAGTCATTGTTGCAATTAATAAGAAGTAACAAGGAAAGAGAGGTTCACATATAAATATATCATCTTAGACACTTTTTACAATTGTGAGCACTCACCAAACTATTACATGCCTAGGAGTAGATGTTGGACAAGGAAGACAACATAATGAATTGTGTTTGCTTGGTTCCAAACAATGTTATATGATTAGAGATACCTTAGCATGTGACGATTGCTTCCACCTCGTATTAGCCAAAACTCCCACACCAAGTAGAGATACTACTTGTGCATCCATAAACCTCCAACCAGTTTTGCCATGAGAGTCCACCATACCTACCTATGGATTGAATAAGATCCTTCAAGTAAGTTGTCATCAGTGGAAGCAATAAAAATTGCTCTCTAATATGTATGATCTATTAGTGTGTGGAAAATAAGCTTTGTACGAACCTTTGATGAGGAAGACATAAAAGCGACAAACTGCATCATAAAGTTCTTTATCACACGAGGCAATATAAAGTGACGTTCCTCCGCACTAAGAGGACACGCATTCAAACCTCAAAAGCGCATGGCAACCTCTGCTTCCCTCTGCGAAGGTCCTATCTTGTACCTTTACTTTTTACCCTTGTAAGAGTCATGGTGATCTTCACCAATTCCCTTGTTGCCTTTGTCTTGGCTGCCGTCACATGCTTGGTAAAGATCTATATTCATATATCAACTTGGAGTTGAGTACTCATGCTTTATTCTTGTTGACTTTATCCTTGAGGTAAACCGTTGGGAGGCAAAACTATAAGCTCCTATCTTCCTCTGTGTCTAGTTGAAACTTTGACACCATGAGTACCACGTGAGTTGTAACAATTGTGGAAAACGAAAGAGATGATTGAGTATGTGGGTTTGCCTTACAAGCTCTTATTTGACTCTTTCTGATGTTGTGATAAATTGCAATTGCTTCAATGACTATGGATTATTGTTGGTTACTTCTCGGTAAGGTTTTTGCTTCATGCTTTGCTTTGTGAAGGAATTGTTACTTTCCCATAAGAATCTTTATGATGTATTGTTGTTCTATGTGTGATCATGATGCCCTCATGTCCGTATTATGTTTTACCGACACCTTCGTCCCCAAACATGTGGACATGTTTATGGGACTTGGTTTTCGCTTGAGGACAAGCGAGGTCTAAGCTTGGGGGAGTTGATACGTCCATTTTGCATCATCCTTTCATGTTGATATTTATTGCTTTTTGGGCTGTTATATTACTTGTGGTACCATATTTATGTCGTTTCTCTCTTATTTTACAAGGTTTATTTGAAGAGGGAGAATTCACGCAACTGGAATTCTGGACTGGAAAAGGAGCAAATCCAAGTCCACTATTCTGCACATCTCCAAATGCCCTGAAAAGTTACGTGGATTTTTTCTGGATTATATAAAAAATATTGGGCGAAAGAACTACCGGAGGGGAGCTGCCAGGGCGCCACAAGCCCTGACACCGCCACCCCCCTGGTGGCGGAGTGGGGGCTTGTGGGTTCCCTGACGGCCCACTAGCCCCACTCTTTTGCTATATGAAGCGTCCTGGTCCAGAAAAAATCAAGAGGGAGCTTTTTCGTGGTTTCGCCGCCGCCACGAGGCGGAACTTGAGCAGATCCAATCTAGAGCTCCGGCAGGACGATCCTGCCGGGGAAACTTCCCTCCCGGAGGGGGGAATCATCGCCATCGTCATCACCAACACTCCTCTCGTCGGATGGGAGGAATCTTCATCAACATTTTCATCAACACCATCTCCTCTCCAATCCCTAGTTCATCTCTTGTAACCAATCTTCGTCTCGCAACTCCGATTGGTACTTGTAAGGTTGCTAGTAGTGTTGATTACTCTTTGTAGTTGATGCTAGTTGTATTACTTGGTGGAAGAGTTTATGTTCAGATCCTTGATGCTATTCATTACACCTCTGATCATGATTATGATTATGTTTTCTGAGTAGTTACTTTTGTTCCTGAGGACATGGGATAAGTCATGTTAATAATAGTCATGTGAATTTGATATTCGTTCGGTATTTTGATATGTTGTATGTTGTCTTTTCCTCTAGTGGTGTTATGTGAACGTCGACTACATAACACTTCACCATATTTGGGCCTAGAGGAAGGCATTGGGAAGTAGTAAGTAGATGATGGGTTACTGGAGTGACAGAAGCTTAAACCCCAGTCTATGCGTTGCTTCGTGAGGGGCTGATTTGGATCCACTAGTTTAATACTATGGTTAGACTTTGTCTTAATTCTTCTTTTGTAGTTGCGGATGCTTGCGAGAAAGGTTAATCATAAGTGGGATGCTTGTCCAAGTAAGGTCAGTACCCAAGCGCCGGTCCACCCACATATCAAACTATCAAAGTAACGTACGCGAATCATATGAACATGATGAAACTAGCATGACAGAAATTCCCGTGTATCCTCGGGAGTGTTTCTCCTCCTATAAGACTTTGTTCAGGCTTGTCCCTTCCTACAAAAGGGATTGGTCCACTTGCTGCACCGTTGGTACTACTTGTTACTTGTTACTTTTTGCTCGCTACGTTTCACCTCGCTACACCATCACTTGTTACCGCTACTTTCAGTGCTTGCAGTTATTACCTTGTTGAAATCCGCTTATCACAGCCTTCTGCTCCTCGTTGGGTTCAACACTCTTACTTGTCGAAAGGACTATGATTGATCCCCTATACTTGTGGGTCATCACATATCCTTGTAATTCTCTTCAAGTTGTGGGTTTTGTTTGGCCAACTAGATCTATGATTCTTGCAATGGGAGAAGTGCTTGGTTTGGGTTCATACCGTGCGGTGACCTCACCCAGTGGCAGAAGGGGTAGCGAGGCACGTATTGTGTTGTTGCCATCAAGGGTAAAAAGATGGGGTTTTCATCATTGTTTGAGATTATCCCTCTACATCATGTCATCTTGCTTAAGGCGTTACTCTGTTCGTCATGAACTCAATACACTAGATGCATGCTGGATAGCGGTCGATGTGTGGAGTAATAGTAGTAGATGCACAAAGTATCGGTCTACTTGTCTCGGACGTGATGCCTATATGTATGATCATTGCCTTAGATATCGTCATGACTTTGTGTGGTTCTATCAATTGCTCGACAGTAATTTGTTCACCCACCGTAATACTTGCTATTTTGAGAGAAGCCTCTAGTGAACACTATGGCCCCTGGGTCTACTCCACACCATATTTTTAAGCCTTACTCTTTTTCTTCGTTTCACTTTCTGCCTTCAGATCTCACTTTGCAATCAATCTTGAAGGAGTGACAACCCCTTTATAGCGTTGGGTGCAAGCTCTTTGTGTTTGTGCAGGTACTCTGGACTTGACGAGATTCTCCTACTGGATTGATACCTTGGTTCTCAAACTGAGGGAAATACGTACTGCTCCTGTGCTGCATTGCCCTTTCCTCTTCAAGGGAAAAACCAACGCAAGCCCAAGAGACGACAGAAGAATTTCGGGCACCACTGCTGGGGAAGAATTTTTGTTGTCATAGCAATCTCATCGGATGAACCACGATGTCGGGGATTCAATCAATCTCGTATGTAATTCCCTTTGTCCATCAGTATATAACTTTCCCGAGATTCGATCGTCGATATCCCCATACCTTGTTCAATCTCGTTACCGGCAAGTATCTTTACTCGTTCTATAACACATGATCCCGTGACTAACTCCTTAGTCACACTGATCTCAATAGGATGATGTATTACCGAGTGGGCCCATAGATACCTCTCCGTCATACGGAGTGACAAATCCCAGTCTCGATTCATGCCAACCCAACAGACTCTTTCGGACATACCTGTAGTGCACCCTTATAATCACCAAGTTACGTTGTGATGTTTGATACACCCAAAGCATTCGTACGGCGTCCGGGAGTTGCACAATCTCATGGTCTAAGGAAATGATACTTTACATTAGAAAAGCTTTAGTAGACGAACTACACGATCTTGTGCTATGCTTAGGATTGGGTCTTGTCCATCACATCATTCTCCTAATGATGTGATCCCGTTATCAATGACATCCAATGTCCATGATCAGGAAACCTTGACCATATATTGATCAACAAGCTAGTCAACTAGAGGCTCACTAGGGACATGTTGTGGTCTATGTATTCACACATGTATTACGGTTTCCGTTAATACAATTATAGCATGAATAATAGACAATTATCACGAACAAGGAAATATAATAATAACCACTTTATTATTGCCTCTAGGGCATATTTCCAACAGTCTCCCACTTGCACTAGAGTCAATAATCTAGTTACATTGTGATGAATCGAACACCCATAGAGTTTTGGTGTTGATCAAGTTTCGCTCGTGGAAGAGGTTTAGTCAATGAATCTGCAACATTCATATCTGTATGTACTTTACAAATATCTATATCTCCATCCTGGATGTATCCACGAATGGAGTTGAAGCGGCGCTTGATGTGCTTGGTCTTCTTGTGAAACCTGGGCTCCTTGGCAATGGCAATAGCACCAGTGTTGTCACAGAAGAGAGTCATCGGGCCCGACGCACTAGGAATCATTCCTAGGTCGGTGATGAACTCCTTCATCTCGACTCCTTCCTGTGCTGCTTCTCAAGAAGCTATGTACTTCGCTTCACATGTAAATGCCGCCACAATGCTTTGCTTGCAACTGCACCAGCTGACTGCCCCACCATTCAAAATATACACGTATCCGGTTTGTGACTTGGAGTCATCCGGATCTGTGTCGAAGCTAGCATCCATGTAACCCTTTACGACGAGCTCTTCGGCACCTCCATAAACGAGAAACATAGCTTTAGTCCTTTTTAGGTACTTAAGGATATTCTTGACCACTATCCAGTGATCCACTCTTGGATCACTTTGATACCTCCCTACCAAACTTATGGCAAGGTTCACATCAGGTCTGGTACACAGCATGGCATCCATAATAGAGCCTATGGCTGAAGCATAAGGGATGTTACTCATCTTTTCTCTATCTTCTATCGTGGTCGGGCGTTGAGCTGTGCTCAACCTCACACCTTATAATACAGACAAGAACCCCTTCTTGGCCTTATCCATATAGAACTTCTTCAATATCTTGTCAAGGTATGTGCTTTGTGAAAGACCAATCAGGCGTCTCGATCTATCTCTATAGATCTTGATGCCTAATATGTAAGCAACTTCTCCAAGGTCCTTCATTGAAAAACACTTATTAAAATAGACCTTTATGCTTTCCAAAAGTTCTATATCATTTCCCATCAACAATATGTCATCCACATATAATATGAGAAATGCTATAGAGCTCCCACTCACTTTATTGCAAATACAAGCTTCTCCATAAGTCTGTACAAACCCAAACACTTTGTTCACCTCATCAAAGCGAATGTTCCAACTCCGAGATGCTTGCACCAGCCCATAGATGGAGCGCTCGAGCTTGCATACCTTGTCAGCATTATTAGGATCGACAAAACGTTCTGGTTGTATCATATACAATTCTTCCTTAAGAAAGCGGTTAAGGAATGTCGTTTTGACGTCCATTTGCCATTTCTCATAATCATAAAATGCGGGAACTGCTAACATGATTCGGACGGACTTCAACATCGCTACAGGTGAGAAAGTCTCATCGTAGTCAATTCCATGAACTTGTCGGTAACCCTTAGCGACAAGTCGAGCCTTATAGATGGCCACATTACCATACGCGCCAGTCTTCTTCTTAAAGATCCATTTATTTTCTATGGCTCGGCGATCATCGGGCAAGTCCACCAAAGTCCATACTTTGTTCTCATACATGAATCCTATCTCGGATTTCATGGCTTCAAGCCATTTGTTGGAATCCGGGACCGCCATTGCTTCTTAATAGTTTGAAGGTTCACTGTTGTCCAACAACATGATTTCCATGACAGGGTTGCCGTACCACTCTGGTGCGGAACGTGTCCTCGTGGACCTACAAAGTTCAGTAGCAACTTTATCCCAAGTTTCATGATCATCATCACTAACTTCCTCCCTACCCGTCGCAAGCACCCTAGAAACATTTTCCCGTGCTGCGCTGCTCTCCAGTTCGAGAGGTGGTACAATTACCTCAACAAGTTCTACTTTCCTCCCACTCACTTCTTTCAAGAGAAACTCTTTCTCCAAAAAGGATCCATCCTTGGCAACAAAGATCTTGCCTTTGGATCTGAGATAGAAGGTATACCCAATAGTTTCCTTAGGGTATCCTATGAAGACACATTTTTCCGCTTTGGGTTCGAGCTTCTCAGGTTGAAGTTTCTTCACATAAGCATCACAACCCCAAACTTTTAGAAATGACAACTTAGGTTTCTTTCCAAACCATAATTTATATGGTGCCGTCTCAATGGATTTAGACGGTGCCCTGTTGAAAGTGAATGCTGCAGTTTCCAATGCATATCCCCAAAATGATAGTGGTAAATCAGTAAGAGACATCATAGATCACACCATATCCAATATAGTGCGATTATGACGTTCGGAAACACCATTATGCTGAGGTGTACCAGGCGGCGTGAGTTGTGAAACAATTCCCCATTTTCTTAAGTGCGTGCCAAACTCGTGACTCAAATATTCTCCTCCACGTTCAGATTGCAAGAACTTTATTTTCTTGTCACGTTGATTCTCCACCTCACTCTGAAATTCTCGGAACCTTTCAAAGGTTCCAGACTTGTGTTTCATTAAGTAGACATACCCATATCTGCTCAAGTCATAAGTGAGTGTGAGAACATAACGATAGCCACCGCGAGCCTCAACGCTCATTAGACCGCATACATCGGTATGTATTATTTCCAACAAGTTGGTTGCTCGCTTCATTGTTCCGGAGAACGGAGTCTTGGTCATCTTTCCCATGATTCACGGTTTACATGTGTCAAATGATTCAAAATCAAGAGACTCCAAAAGTCCATTTGTATGGAGTTTCATCATGCGTTTGACACCAATATGACCAAGGTGGCAGTGCCACTAGTATGTGGGACTATCATTATCAACCTTACATATTTTGGTACTCACACTATGAATATGTGTAACATCACGTTTGAGATTCATGAAGAATAAACCATTGACCAGTGGGGCATGACCATAAAACATATCACTCATATAAATAGAACAACCATTATACTCAGATTTAAATGAGTAGCCATCTCGCATTAAACGAGATCCAGATACAATGTTCATGCTCAAAGCTGGTACTAAATAACAATTATTGAGGTTTAAAACTAATCCCGAAGGTAGATGTAGAGGTAGCGTGCCGACGGCGATCACATCAACCTTGGAACCATTCCCGACGCGCATCGTCACCTCGTCCTTTGCTAATCTCCGCTTATTCCGCAGTTCCTGTTTTGAGTTGAAATGTGAGCAACAACATTAGTATCAAATACGGAGGAGCTACTACGAGCGTTGGTAAGGTACACATCAATAACATGTATACCATATATACCTTTGACATTGGCGGCCTTCTTATCCGCTAAGTACTTGGGGCAGTTTTGCTTCCAGTGACCGGTTCCCTTGCAGTAATAGCACTCAGTCTCAGGATTGGGTCCATTCTTGCGCTTCTTCCCGGCAACTATTTTACCTAGTGCGGCAACTTCTTTGTCGTCCTTCTTGAAGTTCTTTTTACCCTTGCCTTTCTTGAAACTGGTGGTCTTATTCACCATCAACACTTGATGTTCCTTCTTGATTTCCACCTCCGTTGATCTCAGCATTGAATATAACTCGGAAATGGTCTTTTCCACCCCTTGCATGTTATAATTCATCATGAAGCTCTTGTAGCTAGGTGGAAGCGACTGGAGGATATTGTCAATAACTGCGTCATCCGGAAGATTCACTTCCAGCTGAGACAGACGGTTGTGCAACCCAGACATTCTGAGTATGTGCTCACTGACAGAACTATTTTCCTCCATCTTACAGCTTAAGAACTTGTCGGAGACCTCATATCTCTCGACCTGGGCATGAGCTTGGAAAACCAGTTTCAGCTCCTCGAACACCTCATATGCTCCATGTTGCTCAAAACGCTTTTGGAGCCCCGGTTCTAAACTATAAAGCATGCCGCACTAAACCAGAGAGTAGTCATCACTTCGCGACTACCAATCGTTTAGAACGTCCTGGGCTGCCGCAGGAACGGGAGGGTCACCTAGCGGTGCATCAAGTACATATGCCTTCTTGGAAGCAATGAGGATGAGCTTTAAACTACGAGCCTAGTCCGCATAGTTGCTATCGTCGTCTTTCAGCTTGGTTTTCTCTAGGAACGCGTTGAAATTGAGGTTTACATGAGCGTTGGCCATTGGATCTACAATATTGTAAAGACATTTTTAGACTAAGTTCATGATAATTAAGTTCATCTAATCAAATTATATAATGAACTCACACTTAGATTGACATCCCTCCAGTCATCTAAGTGATACATGATCCATGTCGACTAGGCCGTGTCCGATCATCACATGAGACGGACTAGTCATCAATGGTGAACATCTCCATGTGGATCGTATCTCCATACGACTCATGTTCGACCTTTCGGGTTCTCGTGTTCCGAGGCCATGTTTGTACATGCTAGGCGTGTGTAAATCTGGCTTACACCTGTTGTATGGGAATGTTAGAAGCTATCACACCCGATCATCACGTGGTGCTTCGAGACAACGATCCTTCACAACGGTGCACACTTAGGGGGAACACTTTTCTTGAAATTTTAGTGAAGGGATCATCTTATTTACTACTGTCGTCCTAAGCAAATAAGATACAGAAACATGATAAACATCACATGCAATCATATAGTGACATGATATGGCCATTATCATCTTGCGCCTTTGATCTCCATCTTCGGGGTGCGGCATGATCATTATTGTCACTGGCACGACACCATGATCTCCATCATCGTGTCTCCATGAAGCTGTCTCGCCAACTATTACTTCTACTACTATGGCTAACGGTTAGCAATAAAGTAAAGTAATCATATGGCGATATTAAGATTGACACGCAGGTCATACAAAAATTTAAGACAACTCCTATGGCTCCTGCTGGTTGTCGTGATTCCTATTACAAGAACATTATCAATCTCATACATCACATATATTTCATCACACCCTTTAGGCCATATCACATCACATAGCATACCCTGCAGAAACAAGTTAGACGCCCTCTAATTGTTGTTTCAAGTTTTACGTGGCTGATTTTTCTAGCAAGAACGTTTCTTACCTACATGACAGCCACAACATTGATATGCCAATGCTATTTACCCTTCATAAGGACCCTTTTCATCGAATCCAATTCGACTAAAGTGGGAGAGACACACACCCGCTAGCCACCTTATGCAACAAGTGCATGTCACATGATGGAACCAGTCTCACGTAAGCGTACGTGTAAAGTCGGTCTGGGCCGCTTCATCCCACAATATCACCGAAAAAATATTGGACTAGTAAAGGCAAGCAATTAACAAAATCATCGCCCACAACTTTGTGTTCTACTCGTGCATAGAATCTATGCATAGACCTAGCTCATGATGCCACTGTTGGGGCTCGAAGGAGAAATTCAATAGTTTTCCTATGAAACACCAAGATCAATCTACGAGATGCTAGCAACGAGCAAGGGATAGAGCATCTTCATACCTTTGAAGAACGCTAAGCGGAAGCATTACTATGAACGCAGGTGATGGAGTAGTACCCGCATCGATTCATATCGCGGTAGATGGGATCCAAAGCGCCGAACAAGAGCGCCTCCGTGTTCAACACACGTGCAGCCCGGTGACGTCTCCTCTACCTTGAACCAGCAAGGGGAGAGGGTACATTGATGGAGAGCTACGGCAGCACGACGACTCTTTGGCGGTGGAGCTATGTGGTTCTCCGGTAGGGCTTCGCCAAGCACTGCGGAGGAGGAGGAATAGAAAGGGCAGGGCTGCGCCGAGGTGGATGGAAAACTTGTGTGTTGCAGCCCCAAAACCCTTGGGTATATAAAGGAGGAGGGGAGGGCTGGCCGGCCACCGTAGGAAACCCTAGGAGGGGCTGCGGCCATCCTAGATGGGAGGGTCGGCAACCCAAAGAGGGGCGCCGGCCAGGTGGGAGGTGGCTTGCCTCCCAAGTTGGAGGTGGGCCACCTCCACGCCCTAGGGTTGCCAGCCCTAGGCGCCTTAGGCCTTGGTGGGCGGAGCACCAACCCATCGAGGGGTTGGTTCCCTTCCACTTTCGGCCCACGTGGCCCTTCCGGGCTGGTGGCCCCTCCCGGTGGTCCGGGTACAATACCGATGATCCTCGAAACATTTCCGGTGATCAAATCCCCACTTCCTATATATGAATCTTTACCTACGGACCATTCCGGAGCTCCTCGTGACATCCGGGATCTCATGAGGTACTCGAAACAACTTTCGGTAACAACATATTATTCTTATTATAACTCTAGCGTCATCGAACCTTAAGTGTGTAGACCCTATGGGTTCGGGAACCATGCAGACATGATCGAGACACCTCTCGAGTCAATAAAAAACAACGGGATCTGGATATCCATGTTGGCTCCCACATGTTCCACGATGATCTCATCGGATGAACCACGATGTCGGGGATTCAATCAATCCCGTATGCAATTCCCTTTGTCTATCAGTATATAAATTGCCCGAGATTCGATCGTCGGTATCCCCATACCTTGTTCAATCTTGTTACCTGCAAGTCTCTTTACTCCTTCCACAACACATGATCCTGTAACTAACTCCTTAGTCACATTGAGCACAATAGGATGATGTATTACCGAGTGGGCCCGGAGATACCTCTCCGTCATACGAAGTGTGGGTTTTTTTAGCCACTCTTTGCAAAAAAGTGATCACTTCGGAAAGACTACAATTGTGAAAATAAAGATTACTACCATTAATTAAAGTGGTAGTGATGTCATCTAAGCTCATTCTTTTGGTAGTCTCTAAGTTCGAAGGACCTTCTTGTCCTATAGTTGAGGTATTAGCATCACCATTAATAGGTCCATTGGGACTAGGGGTGTGATGGGTGCTAAAAGTTTTGAGATCCTCGACAACTTGTATGGTAGCAAGGGTAGTGCATGTAGGAAGGCTCTTAATCCTATCTTCCTCTTCTTTTTCTCTAGCCCATCTATCCTTAAATTTGGCTAGAATTCTTATGTTCTCATTAATTTGGACTTGGATAGCATTCATGGGTGTGTTGTTCCTTTCCTCAACGGGGGAAGTTCTAATTTTAAGCATCTCTACATCATGAGCTATGTTGTCTACCTTCAAAGAGAGACTATCTAATTTTTCTAATTTCTCTTCTACACTCTTGTTGAAGGCTTTTTGAGAAGTGATAAAGTCTTTAAGCATGCTCTCTAATTCTGAAGTGGAGTTTTTGGTGCTAGGATAAGTGTTGTTGTTCCCATAGTTTTTGGATGGAAACGGTCTAGGATTGCTACCAAAATTACTCCTATAAGCATTATTATTAAAGTTGTTCCAAGAAATAAAATTAACATCAACTTGCTCTCTTTCTTGAGCAACCAAAGAATTTAAAGGAACACCATGAGGATCAATAGGAGCTTGCTTAGTAAGTAAAGTCATGATCATGTCAACCTTATCATTAAGGGAGGAGATCTCCTCAACAGAGTTTACCTTCCTACCTGTTGGATCTCTCCCGGTGTCCATTGAGAATAATTTGTCATCATCTCATCCAATAGTTTCATGGCAGCACCAAGTGTAGTTGACATAAAGGTTCCTCCCGCGACCGAGTCTAGCAGATTCCGCGAGGTAAAGTTCTATCCTGCATAGAAAGTTTGGATGACCATCCAAGTAGTCAAACCATGTGTAGGGCAATTCTTAACAAGAGATTTCATGCGCTCCCAAGATTGGGCAACGTGTTCATTATCCAGCTGCCTAAAATTCATAATGTTACTTCTTTACTAGATAATCTTAGCAGGCGGGTAATACTTCCCAATAAAAGCATATTTGCATTTATCCCAAGAATCTATGTTATTCCTAGGCGAAGATTGAAGCCACACTTTAGCTCCTCCTCTCAAGGAGAAAGGAAAAAAACTTACGTTTAACAATATCACCATCTACTTCTTTATTTTTGTATATCACAAAGCTCAACAAAATTATTCAAGTGCAAAGCAGCAGCATCTCCAGCACCGGAGAATTGATCTTTCATAGCAAGGTTCAGTAAAGCAACTTTAATCTCATAGGAGGTAGCCCCAGTGGCGGGAGCAACAATAGGAGTGCAGATAGTCATTCTTGTTATGACTAGTGAAGTCACACAACTTTGTGTTTTCAGTGGAACCCATAGCAGCAGCAACAAGCAAGAACAAAGCAACTATTTTTTGTGGTTTTTGGTATAAAACTCTAAGCAAAAACTAGAAAGCAAACTAACAAGACTAAAAGCAAAGGTAAAGGATAGTGTGCAACTCCCCTATCTTGAACACTGGAGTCCCCGGCAACGGCGCCAGAAATTTTCTTGATGAGAGTTGATGAATATACTTCTCGCCCCTCGTTGGTTACCCCAAGTGGAAGGTGGAGATGTAGTCAGCAGCAAATTTCCATTATACGTGGACTGTAAGGTTTATCGAACCAGGAGGACTCCGAGGATCAAAAAGTAGGTGTCCACTGCTCTGGCGCTAGTAGAAGACGTGGACCTGCACACACAACAAATAACTTTGCTCCCAACGAGTACATAAAGGTTGTCAATATCTCCGGCCTTGTAGTTTGCAAAGGATCAAAACACAAGCGGGAATAGTGATAGTGATTGCAACAGAAAAGTAAATAAAAGCAGTAAATGGTGGAGGTGTAAACAATGGTGGTGATATGGACCTGAGTCACATGATGTTCACTAGTGATGTCTCCCAAAATACGATAGACAACTATGCATGGGTAAACGAATTACAGCTGGGCAATTGACAGAATTATAAATGCACCGCAATGCTAATTATGCTACTTGAAAGTTAGAGGCTCAATAGTAATGGGTAGTATGCCAAGACAAGTAGACCGTTTATTCATCAACATCTACTTACTAATCATGCACCTTGAGATATCTATCCAGAACATCTCGCTGGTATTAAGTTGCGAGCCCCACCCAAAGTGTAAACTCAAAGCAACGGACAACTGCATTAACGAACTTTGCGTAAGGTAAACAATACTTGCAACCGCGGTCACAAGCACCGTTGTTTTCTCCCTAGTGGCAACAACACATCCCCTAGTCTCATGTTTCTGTCACTCAAGCTAGACATGAGGGTGCATGAAGCCACAATCATGCATAACGCTCCCTCTTGGAGTTACAATCTACTACTCGGCCAAAGCAATAAAAAGCAATGAAGAACATGCATGAATCACTAAAGAACATAGTATAAAAGGATAATCAAATATATAACTCATCATAATCTGAACAAAATCTCATAATCCATCGGATCCCAGCAAACCAAGCATAGCAAGAGCAGGAAAATTACGTAGAAGCCTTGATCATGTAGGGCAGCTCACAAGGGCTAATCATTGAAGCACAAGATTGGAGAGAAGACATCACATAGCTAATGGTCATGGACTGATGGTCCAAGGAGGACTACTCACAGCACATCCGGGGAGCGTCCATGTCGGTGGAAAAGCTCCCGGAGGTCAATCCTCCCTCCGGCAGCGTGCCGGGATGAGGTCTCCTGACACTCCCGGTCTCGGAAGCGTTGCGGCGGTGGAACGATGGAGAATTTGGCAATTCTCGATATGCTGGAAGGGTTTCCGATCGGAGGGGTAAATATAGGCCAAAGGAGGGCGTCAGGGGAGGTGGGGCGCACCCAAGCGACCTGTGGGTGCGACCAGGGGCCAGGCCGCGCGGGGAGGCCGCCTGGGCAGCCGTTGGCTCCCCTGTGGCCCATCTTCCGTCCTCTGGAAGCTTCCGTCACGCTGATTTTTATATATTTTTCTTGGGATTTTTGGGACTCTGGAAATTTGGGTAAAAGTCCGTGCAAAAAAGACATCATCAGACAAAAACTGGCACTGGGTGCACTGAGTTAGTAGGTTAGTCCAAATATGTGTAAAAAGATATGAAAGTGTAGCAAGACATATAACAATGTCACCCAAAAGATCATGGAACAAGCAGAAATTATAGATACGTTTGGGACGTATTAGTGAGGTATGGTTAAGTGGTGAGGCTGCAGCAAGCAACTAAGCATTTGTTTGAGTGGCTAAATTACGAGTATAAGAAATAGAGGGGGTGATCTACGAATAACGATCATGAACTAATAATGATCAAACGAATGATCCTGAACACTTACTTACGTCAGACGTAACCCCACCGTGTCCTCTTCCGGATGCAGAACTCACGAGAAGAGTTAGTCACGGTTACGCACACAATTGGCATATTTTAGTTCAATTTACTTCAAGTTATATAGAACCAGATGTTAAACAAAGTTTCCAAGTTTGTGACATAACCGCGGGTATGGCTTTCCGAAACATTTAACCCTGCAGGGGTGCTCCAACTAGTCCATCACAAACTACCACACAATGCATCGGAAACCTCGACCACGGAAAACCCGTGATCTCCTCTGATTCCTGGTGGAAAACCTCAACCTCGAGATAGCCCAAAGTATCCTTGGAATCCCTTGCACAAGACTTTCGAGAGAGGTAAAACAAATTCAGCAAGGCCGCCCGACCTGCCGACAATCCCGATAAGAGTCGTGTATCTCGTTCTCAGGGCACACCGAATGAGCAAGACATCGGGTTGGCTGAGACCAGGGGTGACCAGGGGGCGCCAAACATCAGTCAGTTTGGACCAACACTCATGCGGAGCACTGTCTCGGGGGTTGATTAATTATCCGCGGGTGTTGGCGGGTCCCTATGCTTTTTATTAGTTATTAGGCAAATGTAATACCACTTTTGGGCCTTGCCAGAAGAGTTTTATCCCAAAACAAAAATCTAGGGGGTCCCCATAACAACCCCAAGCATGTTAGGAGCGCTCAATATGGAACTTAACACCGTTAGCCGAAACTAAGACGACAAAGGTGGAACAAAACACCAGGCTAGAAAGCCAAGCCTTCCACCTTTTACCAAGTATATAGGCGCATTAAATTAAATAGAATTATATGGTGATATAACAAGGAACCCATGTTTTCACATGGAAAGCAACTTCACCTGCAACTAGCAACGTAATAAGAAGGCTGAGAAAGCGGTAACATAGCCAAAGAGTGGTTTGCTAGGATATGGAAAAGGTTAGAGGCTTTTCATGGCAATGTTGGGAGGCTTATTAATCAGGTGGTAGGCAGCGAGACATAGCAAAGAAACAAGACAGCTAGCATGGCAACAATAGTGATGGTATCTAGCGAAATAGTCATCTTGCCTAGGGTTTAAGACTAGGCACGCGACAGAAGATGCTTAGGTCAAGTATGTGCAAAAGCACACATGCAAGATTGAAGGTGACAACATTGAAGTTGGCAAGGCGGCACTATGCCTTGTGGTGAACAACTTCATCATCATCGTGCAGTTCGTCGCCATTGTAGTGTTATGGCATTGGTGTGGTAGATGTGATCATGTTTAAGGTAACCTTATGAAAGAACGTGGATGTCGCCTAGAGGATGGTAAATAGGCGATTTAAAATAATTATGGTTTAGGCTTGAACAAATGTGAAATAAAAGTAACACTTAATTTGTCAAGCACAAAACCTAAACAACTAGGCTCACCCTATGTGCACCAACAACTTATGCTAAGAAAAATAAACAACTACTCCCTCTGTTCCTAAATATAAGTCTTTTTTTTTAAATTTGACTAGAAGACTACATACGGATCAAAATGGATTAATCTACATTCTAAAATATGTCTATATACGTCTGTATGTAATCTTCTAGTGAAACCACTTAAAAGACTTATATTTAGGAACGGAGGGAGTAACTCGTAGCAAGATATATAACAAGAAACAATATGGCTATCATAAAGTAAAGTGCATAAGTAAAAGGCTCGGGTAAGAGATAACCGAGGCACACGGAGACGACGATGTATCCCAAAGTTCACACCCTTGCGGATGCTAATCTTTGTTTGGAGCGGTGTGGAGGCATAATGCTCCCCAAGATGCCACTAAGACCACCATAATCTCCTCACGCCCTCGCACAATGCAAGATATCGTGATTCCATTAAGGGACCCTTGAGGGCGGTCACCGAACCCGTACAAGATAGGTTGGGGCAATCTCCACAACTTAATTGGAGGCTCCCAACAACACCACGAAGCTTCATCACAATGGAATATGGCTTCGAGGTAACCTCAAATGCTTGGGGCAATCTCCACAACCTAATTGGAGACTCCGACGCTTGCCCAGAGCTTTACACAACAATGATTGAGCTCCAAGGCACCACCAAGCTTCTAGGACGCCAAAGCATCCATGAAGAACAATTCCTAGGATACCAACTACCCAAGGGTAATAAGCTTCTCAAACTTTTCACTTCCACGTATCACCATGGATAACTCAAATCTATGCACCAAATGCAATGACAAGGGCACACGGAGTGCCCAAGTCCTTCACTCCCAAATCCCTCCACAACAACTAATGTTATGGAAGAAAAAGAGAGGAAGAACGAAGAAGAACACGACGAACTCCAAGATCTAGATCCAGGGGGTTCCCCTCACATAGAGGAGAAAGTGATTGGTGGAAATATGGATCTAGATCTCCTCTCTCTTATCCCTCAAAAAGGAGAAAGAATCATTGAAGGAATTGAGAGTTGGAAAGATCTAAGAAGGTCAACAATGGGGGCAATACGAGCTCAACAGTTGAGGAACCATTGGGAAAGAAGACCCCCCTTAAATAGGTCTGCACAAATCTGCCACTTATGTGCAGAATTACACAGGGACAGTATAACCGGTGACGCGGGCGGTACAACCGCCCAACCACCGAACCACAAGAGAAACGAGGCCGGCAGTTCCACTCAACTCGATCACTCGACACGGCTCATTCCCAAGCAATATAACCGTGTGGACCACCGGTAGTATCGAGCTATTATAATATAGCGATACAACCGGTCCACCACTGCCCAAAAACCGAAGCTCATGAGAACCGAGTCTGGTTGAAGCCCGGTGCTGGGCCGGTTCAACCGCCCAGGGTGTGGGCAGTACAACCGCTCGGGGCAGCGATACAACTGCTGGAAGAAAACACGAAAGACTAGAACTGTCATAACTTCTACAAATGAGCTTCGAATTAAGCAAACTCAAACTTGTTGGATTGAGGACGACAAGAGCTATCCAAAAGCAACGAGCAACGACGAAGCGACGAGTCATCCTGCGAGGCGATGAGCAGACAAGGTGATGAGCGACGAGCAACGAGGCAACGAGCTGACAAGCAGACGAGGAGGAGACAAGGCGACGAGGAGGAGACCTGCCTGCAGGCTGCAGCGATCGTCGATCGATCTGGAAAAAAAGCGGCAGCGGCAACAGGTCCTTGCGGGATCAACGGGAGGAGCAATCAGCGATGGATCGATTGATCCAGAAAAAAGAAAGCTGTAGGCTGCAGCGTCGCACGGGAGCAGCTCCCTTGCCTCGCTGGTTGGCTCGCTCGCTCCACGGCCCACTGGCCGAGTTCTCCATAGGAATTATTTTTTAATACAAGGCCTACCTAATTTTTTTTTTGGATCCCTTAAAATTTTTGAACCCTCTACGGACCGCACAGTTTGCACCACTATGGACCTAGCCCTAGGCTAGTTCAAACACAACTGCCCGCCGACCAACTACTCAAGGTTCTTCAAGGGCAAGTGCCATGACGCCTATAGCTATGCCAAGGACGACCAAACCAGTACCTTCACATGTCCCGCCCGAACCAACTACGAGATCATCCTCTGTCCAGTCCAAAATTATTTACACATGGATCAGTAAGTAGAGAGGACTACACCTTGTAGTCTTCCTTACTTATTATGATCATTTGAGTGTGTGCCCATATATAATGTCACACTTGATGGTGCGTGTGTGTCATTCGGCGAATAAATGTATAACTAAAACAGTTGTGTAATGTCTGCATTCATGTGAAGTGCAATTCGATTCCGGGACATTATTTTATCTTGTGCCATGAGCAATGATGCATCTACTGAATACTCATACTTCTTACAGACAAGATTTGCTCAATGATGTTATTGGCTCGTTATGAAAAAAAAAGATGATTTTAATATGGTCCCCCTTACCTCCTCTTTGCCTACTCCTCTAAATTTAGGATTTTTGTTGTGCACAAGAGGACATCTCATCCCGAGATCCAATCCATAATCATGCTCCTATAAGTTTAGCATTTTTGTTGTGCCACAGCTTCCATCTTCATCTCTGGTATATCATGTCGTTTGTCTGCATATGCACATACGGTTTACACTTAGTCTCGATCAGGGGCGGACCCAGACAAAATTTTGACTGGGGACGTTATATTTGACTGGGGGCATACCTTCTATAAAGTTCCTCATTTTGAAGTGTTTTGTTTCAAAATGTGCACAAATACAAAGGGAATTCGAAAATTTAAGTGGGGGCCTAGGCCCCCACTCAGTTGAACTTGGGTCCGCCCCTCGTCTCGATGGACCATAATATATTTGTTTTTTTCACTTGCCGGTAATATGTTGGCTCCCACATGTTCCACGATGATCTCATCGGATGAACCACGATGCCGGGGATTCAATCAATCCCGTATGCAATTCCCTTTGTCTATCAATATATAAATTGCCCAAGATTCGATCGTCGGTATCCCCATACCTTGTTCAATCTTGTTACCGGCAAGTCTCTTTACTCGTTCCACAACACATGATCATGTAACTAACTCCTTACGCACATTGAGCACAACAGGATGTGCAGAATTACACACGGGCAGTATAACCAGTGACGCGGGCGGTACAACCGCCCAACCATCGGACCACAACAGAGACGAGGCCGGCGGTTCCACTCAACTCGATCACTGGACATGGCTCATTCCCAAGCAATATAACCGCGTGGACCACCGGTAGTATCGAGCTATTATAATATAGCGATACAACCCGTCCACCACCGCCCAAAAACCGGAGCTCATCAGAACCGAGTCTGGTTGAAGCCCGGTGCTGGGCCGGTTCAACCGCCCAGGGTGTGGGCGGTACAACCGCTCGGGGCAGCGGTACAACTGCTGGAAGAAAACACGAAAGACTAGAACTGTCATAACTTCTACAAATGAGCTCTGAATTAAGCAAACTCATCCTTGTTGGATTGAGGACGATAAGAGTTATCCAAAAACAACGAGCGATGAGGAGACGAGTCGTCCTGCGAGGCGATGCGCGGAGGAGGTGATGAGCGACAAGCAACGAGGCAACGAGCTGACAAGCAGACGAGGAGGAGACAAGGAGACGAGGAGGAGACATGCCTGCAGGCTGCAGCGATCGTCGATCGATCTGGAAAAAAGCGGCAGCGGCAACAGGTCCTTGCGGGATCAACGGGAGAAGCAATCAGCGATGGATCGATTGATCCAGAAAAAAGAAAGCTGCAGGCTGCAGCGTCGCACGGGAGCAGCTCCCTTGCCTCGCTGGCTGGCTCGCTCGCTCCACGGCCCACTGGCCGAGTTCTCCATAGGAGTTATTTTTTAATACAAGCCCTACCTAAATTTTTTTGGATCCCTTAAAATTTTGAACCCTCTACGGACCGCACAGTTTGCACCACTATGGACCTAGCCCTAGGCTAGTTCAAACACAACTGCCCGCCGACCAACTACTCAAGGTTCTTCAAGGGCAAGTGCCATGACGCCTATAGCTATGCCAAGGACGACCAAACCAGTACCTTCACATGTCCCGCCCGAACCAACTACGAGATCATCCTCTGTCCAGTCCAAAATTATTTACACATGGATCAGTAAGTAGAGAGGACTACACCTTGTAGTCTTCCTTACTTATTATGATCATTTGAGTGTGTGCCCATATATAATGTCACACTTGATGGTGCGTGTGTGTCATTCGGCGAATAAATGTATAACTAAAACAGTTGTGTAATGTCTGCATTCATGTGAAGTGCAATTCGATTCCGGGACATTATTTTATTTTGTGCCATGAGTAATGATGCATCTACTGAATACTCATACTTCTTACAGACAAGATTTGCTCAATGAGGTTATTGGCTCGTTATGAAAAAAAAAGATGATTTTAATATGGTCCCCTTACCTCCTCTTTGCCTACTCCTCTAAATTTAGGATTTTTGTTGTGCACAAGAGGACATCTCATCCCGAGATCCAATCCATAATCATGCTCCTGTAAGTTTAGCATTTTTGTTGTGCCACAGCTTCCATCTTCATCTCTGGTATATCATGTCGTTTGTCTGCATATGCACATACGGTTTACACTTAGTCTCGATCAGGGGCGGACCCAGACAAAATTTTGACTGGGGACGTTATATTTGACTGGGGGCATACCTTCTATAAAGTTCCTCATTTTGAAGTGTTTTGTTTCAAAATGTGCACAAATACAAAGGGAATTCGAAAATTTAAGTGGGGGCCTAGGCCCCCACTCAGTTGAACTTGGGTCCGCCCCTCGTCTCGATGGACCATAATATATTTGTTTTTTTGGAGGAAAGGAGGATATATCCCGGTCTCTGCATCTGGACGATGCATGCATTTATTTTATTAATTTTTGTAATAACCTTACAAAGTAATACATTAGTAAGTCTCAAGCCACCATCTTTACAATAGTTTGTCGCTACTCTTATCCTCTTGATGAAGGGGTGCCGACTATCCGAGCCTATTACCAAACAGACATCGCACCAAAGCATAGCATCTAAAGCCGGATGTCCTAGCCCAGACTCAATACCGGGACTAGGTCACATCGCTCTGGCACACTCTCAAAGGACACCGCCGCTGTCTTCGGCCGATTAATCCCCACAGCAGGTACCGACGCACCAACCTTGCCAGGCCTGGCGTCGACGCCACCATGACGCCAGACAACTCCACCATCCTGCATGTATCCATCCACACCCGCCCGTCGTTGAAACTCCGCAGCACCATGCCGCCTGATCCATTGTCAGCCTTGCAGTAGATGTAACACCGCTTCTCCTCTTGTCCCCTCCATCCAGCTCCTACTCCAAAATGATGCCCCTAGGAGGGAAAAGGACACCGAAGACGTCGTCGTCCTATGATCCAGTAGACCCAGATTTGCGGTTTCCTTCAGAACATCTCGACCATGTTGACGCAACTTGCAACGACGATGCCTCAATAGGGGAATGACGTCGGAGACGTCGTCATCGTCCGCTGTGATCAAAGTCAGTGCGATTTTCATCGGAACTAGCGCCACCAATATGTGGTCCGATGGTTACGAGGACAGTGATATCTCCTGCCCACTAGAGTTCAAGTACGAGAGTTGACATTGGTCCTTGCATTTTCTGATTTAAGGCCATATTACAGCAGTAGATAACATGTTTTAAGGTCATACTTGTCGTGATGTATCCGTAAGCACACGCTTCTGAATTACAATGGCATTTTTTTATCAATGTCTTTGTACATGAGTTTGTTTTTTTGTAACAACGCACTGGCACCTCTAAATGTTCTGCTCTTACAAATGTATTTCTTACATGCTCATGCAATGCCTTTGTGATTGTCTATCACGCTACAAAATTGTTATTAGCCAAACATTAAATTTTCAGTTGTTAATGATGAATATGATATCTCTACCGTTCTACACAAATGTTCTTCGAAAAGGAAAAAAAATACGGAAGGTCATCTCAGTTCATACAGAGTATTTGAAGTAATATTGTGACGGAAGTCAAGCAAGTTTCTATTGAGGAAAAAGGTTTCGAAACTTTTTTACTCCTTATAAGTCATTCAAGAGACAAGTGTGTTTACTGAAATTATATTATAGCGTTATTACTTATTTTGAAGAAGCGCATGCTTAGTGATAATGCTTAATGATGGATCAAATGCTTAACGTGATTTGAATGTAAGCTTTCAGTTTATCAGTTGTTCAAAAGAATACCGACTATAGTCTTTTCATCAGCATGTGTAAGCTGCAAAATACAAATGGAGGCAACAATCCTTTCTACACACCTTCTTATATACTCCCTCCGTTCCTAAATATAAGTCTTTTAAGATATTTGACTAGTGGTCTACATACGGAACAAAATGAATGAATCTATATTCTAAAATATGTCTATATACATCCGTATGTAGTCCACTAGTGCAATCTCTAAAAAGACTTATATTTAGAAACGGGGGGAGTACTCACCATTGCACTTGCGTGTGTGGGTGCGTCCTTGTATAGAGTGCTGACGATGATTTAAATGAATTGGTTTTAAGTACATTCTGAATAGTAAATTATGAACTTCCCATCAAATTTTCAAGACAATTATTCTATAATTGGATGAGAATTGATGTGGTTGACTTGGTATAAAAAAATCTTGCATTATGTTATGTTTAATTACAATATATATTGAAAAAGACGTGCGGTGCACGTGCATGCTTACTAGTATAAGAAGGTATTAATAGATGAGGTCTAATTAATATGCATACAACAAATACTACTATAATATGCCTTAACGTTTTAGAATTATTTGATTTTCGTAAGATACCTAATGCACTAGGAGGGAGGAAGTAGGACCTTTATGTAAGAAAGACATCGTTTAAGCTTAACGTATGACATGACATTGAATAAATTGTACATAAATACCACAAATGGGGCATTGAAAGTAGATTGATATCAAGATTGATATTTTTTACGGATCAATAGCAACTTTGGGGCGATACGTTGCAGAATGAGCTAAATCCGGTGTTCATACTTATTGATGGTGTATCTGTCCGACGGGGCCCCGTCTGTCAGTTGCCGACGTGACAATTTTTTACAGAAAACCTCCTTGCTTGATACGTAATCATATAAATACCCTTTACTTCACAGGAATTTTTTTGTTGGTAATTTTTCAACACCGAATCGGACTTTTTCAAAGTTTCCACCGAATTGGATAATCAAATAAAAAAAACAAAAACGAGCGTTGGCGGGGATAGAACGCAGGACCTCCCATTCAGAGGAGCGGCGCACCAACCACCTCGCCACAGAGAAACTTGCCTCAAATAACCGGCGAGATCTTTTTTATACTAATACAACCATGACGGCCCGCTGGTTAGGCCCAGCGGGTTGCGCGTTGAATTACTAGTAAAAAAATACATATACCTATTAAAATACTCCCTCCGTTCCTAAATATAAGTCTTTTAAGCGATTTCACTAAGGAACTACATACGGAGCAAAATGAGTGAATCTACGCTCTAAAGTATGTCTATATACATCCGTATGTAGTCCTCTAGTGAAATATCTAAAAAGACTTATATTATAGAACGGAGGGAGTACATAATACTTATTCAAATAGTAAAACTAAAAAAGTATATGTCCAAAAAACATTTTTTTTATTTCGAGTGACTCATATATTGATTATATTGTCTTAAACGGACAGTTACTTAAAAAGTTGCTAACATGTATTAAAAATATTTATGTAATCGTAAAAAATTATATAAATACATGAAAACTGTTCAACTTTTCTTTAAAAATCGAGGTATTTCTTGAAATGCAAAATGATTTTACACAATAATTTGTAAAAATGATCATCATATCTTAAGAAACTTATTTATTATTGTAGATACCATTGTGTAATCAGCTATTAAAAAAACAATTCATCATATATTAAAAAAATGTTCACCATAAATTATAAAGTTCATTGCACATTATTTAAAATGTTCATCATATCTTAAAAGTGTTCAACATATGTAACAAAAAATGTCAATTTGCATTTGAAATATGTTCATCATGTATTACCAAAATTTCATTATATAAAAACATACTCACCGTTTATAAAAAAACCCTAGGCGACAAACGAGCCCGAGTAAAATGTGAAACGAAAAAACAAAGTAGGCTTCGCTGGGCCCAATCACCGACCCATAATTTATCAAGTAAAAGAGGGGACACATCTTGCATACCGTGAGCAACTCCGTGGCCCGTTGGCTAGGGCGCCGCTCCTCCGAACTGGAGGTTGTGGGTCCCATTCCCATGGGCGCCAGTTTATACTTCTTTTATTTAATTTTCCAATTTGATGGACAATTTCAAAAGAGTCCATTTCGGTGTTTAAAAATTACGGAAGAAATTCTTTCACAAAATCCTTTTTCCTGCGAAATAAAAGGCATTTATATGATTACGTACAAAGCAAAACGTTTCCTACAAAAAATGCCACGTCGGCACCTGACAGGCGGGCCCTGTCAGTCTTTTATTTAATTGTTTGATTTGATGGAAAAAAAATTAAAAGAGTCTGTTTCGGTGTTTAAAAATTACGAACAAAAAAACTCTTTCACAAAATCTTTTTGCCTGTGAACTAAAGGGTATTTATATGATTACGTACGAAGCAAAGCCTACAAAAAAATGCCACATCGACACCTGATAGGCGGGCCCTGTCGCTCATATACACCGTTAAACGTAATTATACGCGGTTTAGCCCATTCTGCAACGTATCGCCCAAAGTTGATAGTGACTCATAAAAATCATCAATCTTAGCATCAATTTGCTTCCAACGTCCCAATTGTGATACTTATGTGCAATTTACTCTATGACATTAGTTTAGTTTTCTATTTTTCTTCTTTGACAAATGGTGTTAAATTTGGCTTCAAACACGGGAGATGCCACGCACAGTAACCACCATTCTGAGTCGGGATAATTTTTATTGCACATTTGTTTTTTAAGCACTTTTTTTATTCATCTCACTCTATACGAGCAGTTTTTATTTATTTTTGTTGATGATTTGCTAGAAATACTTTAACCAAGTCTCATCTTTTTTTATTTTTGAGAGTCTAATAAAGTCTCATCTAGAATTCTAGATGCGCTCCACCATGACGGTGCTTCGCCGTCCTTGATTTACTCCACCGTTCTCTCAGGTCACACGTTCTTTTTCCGACGTGCGTCTTCATTCTTTGGCCGGGCTATATCAGATGGGTGCATGCGTATGCAATCTCTGCAGTCTGGTGACACCACTGCACTACACACGGTAGGTACAGTAGCCATGCATCTGTGAATTGAATGAGAGTTCTCCAAAGTAGCTAGCTAGCCTAGCTCGGTCAGATCATCGGCATCTTCATCAAACCTATATAAATGGAAGTAAGCAATAACCTCTCTCCCAGCACACACGACACGCACCCACAGTTCCACAAAAATGGCTCGCGCCTCTCCGGTCGTCCTCGTCTTGGTAGCCGCAGGCCTCGCGGCGGGGGCCAGCGCGACGTCAACGCCGCTCACCATCACCAACCGGTGCTCCTTCACGGTGTGGCCGGCGGTCGCCCCGGCAGGCCTCGGCACCGAGCTCCACCCGGGAGCCAACTGGAGCGTCGACGAGTCGGCGTTCGACAGCCCCGCGTCCATATGGGGGCGCACGGGCTGTTCCTTCGACGCGGCAGGCAGTGGGCTGTGCCGGACGGCCGACTGCGGTAGCGGGCTGCGGTGCGCTACCACCGACCCCCCGGCGCCGGTGACCAGGGCCCAGGTGGCCAGCTCCGAGGGCTTCTACCACTACGGCATCACTACGGACAAGGGGTTCAACCTGCCGCTGGACCTCACGTGCAGCTCCGGCGACGCGCTACGGTGCCGGGAGGAGGGATGCCACGACGCGTTCCCCTACGTGGAGTTCAACGAGCACGCCTGCACCGCCGCTGGCAGCCGGCTCCAGATCGTCTTCTGCCCATGATGAGCCATCGGCAGAACATGGAGTATATAACCATATAACATACACATATAGTACGTGTATCACGGTTGTAGTACACACCCAGACGTGTCATGTATTCCCAGCGGTACGTACACTCATGAATGCACGTGCGAGTTTCCAATAAAGTTGTGATGCATGTGTGATGTGCCTTTCATATATTGTTTGCGGGAATTTATTCGTACACATAACATAACATATAAATATGTATATTCTTCCCAGCCGTACAAACACTAACTAAAGATTATATTTTTTTCACCGTGTTAACAAAAAAGCCACAATCAAATCAACAAACTACGGACTGAAATGGTACTATTACACTAGCACACTTACAACTTCCTCGACCGGAAGTCCGGACCCCCAAAGAGATTTCGGCTAAACAAAAGAAGGTGTTTCGACGATGAAGCGGCAATGTCGTCGCTGTTCATACCCTGGTGGCGGCGGCTGATCAGGGAAGTGCATGGTAGTGAGGGTCTCCGGAGGCAAGCCGCTATCTTTTCTTCTCCTCGTGTACGCTCGACGGGCGCCTAGTTTCCCACACCCAGGCTAGGTCCTCACCGTCGGTTCGTATTAGTTTAGATTAGATTACAGTCGTCTCTTTCTTTCTTTTTCCGCCGGCTGGCTGCCTCTTTGTCCTTGGGGCCGCCGGCGCCGGCCGACTGACACGAGGGTGAGCACCAGCTACGCTTTGTGTTTGCGTTTGCATTTGCTCCCTTCCGCCCTCGTCGCCATCCTCTTCAACTGCGGTTGCGAGAGGAGCCAGCGTCACCTGCATGCGGGAATCAACGGCACAACACACATCTTTCAGTGGGTTGGATCCATCCGCTCCTTCATCTGCTCAACCATCAATAAGACAAGAGGGTGGTATACCAACCTGGTAGATCTTGCTGCCCTGGCCCCGGCCGCCATTAAGATAAGCTTTCATCTGCTCACTGTCGTCTTTTTCTTTCGGTATTGAACAAGCTAGAACCCCTCCTCATCATTTACAGTGAAAGCATCGGCCGACACCGGCGCTCAAGTCCAAGTCACACGCGCATCCCGTATGCGGACAGATGACTATCTCCAATATATATAGATAGAGATGACAGCATGTTAGAGAGAACAAGCTGTAGAGAAGGGGTGCAGCTGAGTCTATGGTCCATACCTAGAGGATAGACCGTGCCATGGATCGATGAGGTGGCGCAAACAGGACCCTTCCTTGCTAGCTCATGCATGGCCGGGCGTCTCAAGGCTAGGCGCAGATTCATTCGTTTACACCAAAGAAGGCATGCAGCCGCCGTCCTCCTCCATCTCCATCTCCATCAACAATACTATTTATTGTCTACTTACGACATCAAACCACAGCTACAACATTAATCTTATCTATGTGAGCTGAGCGCCTCGTGACTTGTAATTATAGTGGATGGCTTGGGAGTGTTAAATAAAACCAAATTACTCATCTAATTTTTTATATACACCCTCCGTCACGGTTCAAAAGGAGCGAGTATCATTCATGGATACTAGATGGATAGACATAGGCACTCGCGGTCCAACGCCGACGAGCTCGCCAATAAACCTGTAACACACGACTTCTGTATGGTTTTGCAGCCAAGGCAACGCAAGGTTGCAAAATATAAAACGTTCAAACCAAGCGTCTAGAGTCTACAAATGAGAGAGATATCAGCTTGCTTCTACTCTCTGGTCAAATTATACATGCGGTTCATTTGTTTTGGAAGGTTCGGACAAACATTCTGATTGCCACTAAAGTGTCATCTTGTAGTTTCATGATGCTGCTTTCTCATCTCGTAGTTGCTTTCAGATGAGATGCTAATAAAAAGCAAAAGAAATGCTACATGAATATGCAGTAACTATGCAGCCTGGCCAGTTCAACGTTTATGCATCATTCATTCATTTTAGATCCAAACGTGCCTATAGCTGATAATCCTGGATTGCATTTGCTGGGTACTAACACTTCCAGTGCTGCATACAAGCACACACTAAGTGCCTGTTCGGCAACCCTCCCTGGAACGGAGCGCACTTTTAGCAGCTCCACAAACTGTAATTGGATGCCACTCCGATCCGGCGTCAAGCGGAGGGAGTCCGAACACACAGTAAGTATATGCACGTTGATTCTGAAATGCACATTAGGCACATTCAGTTTGAGAGAATAACAAGGACTCGATCAAGAATGAAGTCTTTATCAGTATAATATTATAGAACGAGGGGCTCAAGAATTGTATTGCAAATCAAATTCCAGAGGGTGAACAAGCATAGTAATCGACATCAATTCTAACAGCAGCTCCTCAGCTCAATATAGTTCGGCCACGCCACAAGGAAACAACGAAACTATATAGCTAGCCACCAGGCAGCACCCAACCCAAGTCAACTTCCATGAGCATCCAGCGTACAAACAAGGCCCAAGCTGCACGCCCAATTCATCGACTTGCCATTTTATCCAAGTCTCGTGCTTCCAAATCCCGGCTCTGCTTCTCTCCTAGTCCTTCGCGCCTTGAAACTCATCTTCATCATCATTCCCAATGTCACCAAGACCAAACAATTAACAGCGCCAAGTCGTTGCTGCCAGGCATCTGCAGCACATCAACAAATCAAATCAAATCAACAACAGTTCAACACGTCGCACATGTAGAATGTCAAAGGGGAATAGGTAAAAAAATCGCATGCAAAAGTTTCATTCGTCTTCTCTCGATTCCTCAAGAATTCATTGCATTGCAAAGTCCACGGTGGTTGGGAACAACATGAACATGGAGTAGCGATTGACTGAAATCAATACTCTACACCTGACGTTCAATACCTCCTTCTAGCCAACAAACAATGCACAAGTAAGCCACCAGCCAAGAAACAAATCCATTTTATCTGATGTACAAGAACAACTATGAGGAGCCATACAATACCATGAATTCGTCATACAATACCCATCGATCTTCTTTTGGTTCACAAAAAATATTCAAAAAAATTCAGGTCAATTGGACTTCGTTTGGTAGTGAAAAACATGTAGAAAACAACAGCTGGCACTGGACAATGGGTCAATATGTTAGTGCTGAAAAATAATATAAATTGATAAATAAATACCCAAAAAGTATCCTAGAATAATAATATATAAGCATGGAACAATTAAAAATTATAGATACGTTTGAGACGTATCATTGGTCGACGTGCCGCTTCGTTGTTGGCTCTAGTGAGCAGTCGTGCCTGCTTTGGGCCGTCAAGAATGCGGGCAGTTGGCTTCGGGCGGGAAGGCGCGTGGGTGCGGGAAAGAGGTTTTTGGTGTGCGAGGTTAGTCAGACGCGGGTGCGACAACAATCCGGACGAGGGCAAAGCCCCACCCCTAGTTTGTCTCCGGATTACAAGAAAAAATGTGTGTGGATCGTCGAACATACCAATGTAAAATCGTGTTGAATGACAAAACATGTCTGGACCGCACGGTTCAAACAGTTACGGACGGTTTAAAGGTCGCTGTTGGAGATGCCCTAAGACCTACATCATCAAAAGCATACAACTCCAACAAATGATGTAAAGTAGAGCAGCAACATAAATTTGTTCTTCACAATTACATATGTAGTATTGAACAAAACTTGAAATATAATGTTGTTGGATGCATGGTGGATCACAATTCCTGGCCGTGGAAGGTTTTGTTTTTAGGTATTTCTTGAGTTTTGGTAAAATTTATGTCTTGCTCGAAAAAGTGAGTCGGCGACGGCTTCTGAGAATGGAATAAGATTCTTTTCACCTATTGTGTGTCTCAATGATGTTTGTAACACCAACGGTCATGTAAAGGTTTGACTTTGGCGGGTCTCATGCGATTTGATCGGCTTTTGTCTTTGATGGACCCATTTGATCCATTCTTGGTTCGTCAATGTTTGTTTGTCTATAGGTCGAATCGTTTTAAACTACGCTTGCTTTCATAGACTGTAGTTAATGTTTTTGTGTGTTGGTCCTGTTAGGCGTAATCAATGATTTTCTAATTGTATACTACAACCAATTGTGCTCCGCTCCGGTGGTGAGGCAATGATGACATCACATGTGTAGCTTGTTCCAATATATATACCTAATAATAAAGTGGTTATTACTTTCGTCGAAAAACCCACCACGATATTTTTATAAAAAAAGCCCCTGTAATTTTGGTTATTCAACCCGCGCTCTATCATTTATCTGCAACGCAAAAGGAAAAAGCGATTCGCTGTAAAAAATTATACTCGTACGCATCGCCTCCTCCCGTCGATCCTCGGCCACCCTGGCCTGTGCCCAGGCCGCCGCCACACCACTCGCCGCCGCGTCCGACCTCAACCGTCACCGTTGCCGATCTCAACCCATCCGCCTCCGGGTTGTACCTCTCCCCGCTCACTGCCACGTTGCCGCGCTCGAGCGCATCGCGTCGACCCTGGTCCACCCTGGCCTGTGCCCAGGCCGCCGCCACACCACTCGCCGCCGCGTCCGACCTCAACCGTCACCGTTGCCGATCTCAACCCATCCGCCTCCGGGTTGTACCTCTCCCCGCTCACTGCCACGTTGCCGCGCTCGAGCGCATCGCGTCGACCCTGGTCCACCCTGGCCTGTGCCCAGACCGCTGCCACACCACTCGCCATCGCGGTCGACCTCAACCACCACTACTGTCGATCTCAACCCACCCGCATCCACGGTCGTACCTCTGCCTGCTTGCTGCCCCGTTTCGGCGCTCGAGCACAGCTTCTGGATCAAATCAACGTGATAGCTACAGCGACTTGGGATGATGCGTCTGCTCGATGCAGAACGGCGGTGGCGCGCGGATAAGGCACGACGGAGCGAAGTACTTGCAAATGGAGGCGGGCCTCCATGGCTCACACGGGGAACTCCGAGATTATGACGCGGCAACGGCGACTCCTTATGGCCAGATAGAGGCGCCTAACCCTTGCTCCCCTCAATGTATCCCCTCCTCCAACAGGAACTCATCATCTGATGAGATCCCCTCCCCATGCCTCCAACCGTGTGCCAATCACCGGCAAGAAATTTTATTTTGTGGGAATTTGTTTGCTGATGAATGAATGTATTTAATGTAAGATTGCATTATTGTAGAGAGAGAGAAAATGGAACACCACCTTCAATTTGTCATCTGATCCCACATTCTCTACCCCATGAGTGAAATAAGATAACAGTCCATTGATCAATTCAGGTAGCCTCTTTGTTTTGCTTTGCTTGTCCCGCTCAATTTCTCATCATGGTGGAATTAACAATGGACGGGTTGATTTTCCAACAAAATAGGATAAGACTTACTACATTAGTTAGTTAGCTTATTATTTTAATAAATCAAAATGATTATAAAAATTAAAAGCGTGTGATATTTTTTCTTTCGTTACAACGCACGGGCCTTTTGCTAGTGTATTATTATAGCCGATGTTCTTATTTGCTGTTGATGAATATTTTGACGGAGTTTTTTCAAACAAAAAGATAACACGTTCTAAAACGTTGACGTCATCGCACAGGTCATTGTACTTACGGCAGGTTGAGGGTTGGAAAGGGAAATGATTGTTTACGTTAATCCGAATTGTTTATCTTAATTCGTGTGGAAATGCCTAGGCTGGAGAGAAATAACTGATTCTTTTTACTCCGAATTTGGGCGCCCATACGCTGAGTAGCATCGATTTCAATTGTTCAGCGTGCGGCGAATTTGAGCGCCCATACGATTGCGCGGATAGCCCGATCATAGACCCGTTTGGATCCTAAGGTTAGAGTTAGAGTTAGTTAGATTGAACTCATCTAACCCTTAAAAATCCAAATAGGGTGGGTTAGAGTGGGTTAGATTTATCTAACCTATCTAAAAAATCTAGGGAAACACTTCCTACCATTAGGTCATTTTTTTAGATTTTTTAGATAGGTTAGATGCATCTAACCCACTCTACGAGGCATTTGTCAGACTGTTCAACCGACGTCGATTCTTTTAACCGCACGGCTTGGTTGCTTTCCAAATCCTTCTTCTTTATTTCAATTAGGTCATTTTTTTGCCACGACCCCCTATAATCTCTCGTCAGTTTCTATATCCCGGATAAATCTCACCTACGCTGACCCACATGAATCCTCTTCCTTGGCTCGTCTGTCCCGAGAACTGCTCCATCCCCGAGCTCGCCAGACCCCTCGCCGCCAGAGCTTCCTTCGCTAGTGACCAGCATGTCCGCTCCGGCCTCCGCCATCGCGAAACTTCATGTTCGTCACGGCTCCCGCAGACTACGTTGGTCAGGATGTCGATGGTGAGCGGGGATGAGGAGCATCTCCTTGGAGAGTACATCTGCAAGCCGTCGACGAGAAGCGTCGGCTAATTCACCACGATGTGCATGGCTGAGATCTGCCGAGGCGTTTGAATTGATGGTCGATCTCTTGCATGGTGAGCGGCCATGTCAGATCGATCATCTCACCATATGGATCTCATACACGACGTCACTTTCCATAGCATCGGCAACTCCCCCATCTACGTTGGGGCACCTTGGCTACGAGTCGTCCCAATTCTTGCGACCGATCGGGTCCTGCTGTGCTGCCGGCCGCTACCACAAGGAGATCGACATCTTCATTCCATGGCGACATGGAGACATTTGTTTGCGTGTTACCTTGTCAGAGTCACCACTGCCTAGGATGCTTCGTACCATTGACACCACCTGTTCCTTGACATGTCTTGTTGTGTACCAAAGAGTGGGGATGTCGTATTTTATTGCCATGGATGCAATGCTTCGGTGTTCTGTGCATTAAGTTTCCTAGTGCCTAGGCACGGGGTTCCTATGGTTTTAGTAAGACATACATGCTTCGTGGTAATACATGGCATGCTTCCAGCTTATGTATAATATGTTTTTAAGTATATACGTAATTGCTTCCTTCTTTTACAAAATCACAACAATGCATCGGTACTACCTAGTTCATGCTTCAACAATTATCAAGCAATGTTTCCAATGGCTCACCAACAGATAAATGCATCAATATTACATGACATGGTTTCAACCATCATAAAATTGTGCTTCGGAATACAAGCGGACGTGCTTCATAGCACAAATTATGAAGCATGGTATGCAATGGTGGGCATGTTTGTCTTATGATGGAAACAAAGTATATATATATGAAATGAAAGGATATGATAACAGGACCTGGAGCGAAACTATATATGGAAGCAACATAAAATAAAAAAGCACCTGACTACATTGGACGCTAATTTCATAGCCGGTGCTTTAGATCGAAGCAAGCTTCAGATGCGTCGGAAGCAACATCAGCAAATAGTAGAAAGAAAATATCATTGATGCGATGTTTGGAAATAATTTTGCTATTTTAACTAATTTATTTCACTGAAATCTATAATTATTACTTTCTTAAAAATCAGCAATTGTGAGTAATTTACGGCTGCATGCAATTGTGAGTAATGTACGGTCATTGGTTTCTGTTTAGGAAACTACCACGCCAGATGGGCTGCATGCAGTCATGTCTCATTCACCACTGATCACATCTGACGGCTACCAACTAGTCTGATAGCTAGCAAATCATCAGTAGTCTGATGTCTAGCGCTGCCCAAAAATCTAACCCACCCAAGAGGTGTTTTTTTGGGTTAGAGTTAGGTGGGGCCCGGAAAAAGTTATTTTTCTCTCTGCCTCCACCACACAAAATCCTAGATAAAGGAGTCAAATGATTGGAAAAGGTGCATTTATTGACAATCTAAGGGTCTGTTTGGTTGGAGACTAATTTTGTCAAGCCAAAGTGTGGCAAGCCATTAAAGTATGACAAGCCATAAATTGTGGCTGAAAAAACGAACGTCAAACTTTGGCAAAAGTTGGCAAAAATTGACTCTATGCCAAATCGGCCATAGCGACAATAAAGTGTGGCAAGCCAAAATGTGGCAAAAACCAAACATATGCCAACTAAACTGTGACTGCCAAATTTTGGCTTGGCAAAGTGTGGCTGGAAACCAAACAGGCCCTCATCCTTTCGTCCAAACACCTCTTTAGTTAGAGTTAGTTCAGGGTTAATCTAGAGTTAGAATCTAACTCTAACCTCTAACCGAGTTAGAGTACCATGCCTCCTGTTTCCACCTCGCTTCCAAATTGGATGGAATTGTTAATTCAATGCACCAAATGGTCCTGATGCCCACCACTGATACGATTTTATTACTAGGCGTGCTGCAAAACTGCAGCCGTGCACACACATCGCTTCCCCTCGTCGGAAACTCGGCCGGCGCGCGACTGCGGCCATGGATCCGGACACCGAGGTCGACTTCGACTTCTCGCCGTTCCTCGTCCGCTACAAGAGCGGCCGCGTCCACCGTCTCATGGGCACGTCGAGAGTCGACGCCGGCACGGACGCCGCCACCGGCGTCACCTGCAAGGACGTCGTCATCGATGCCGACGCCGGCCTGGCCGCGCGGCTCTACCTCCCAAATGACGTCCCGCGGTCCAAGAAGCTCCCCGTCCTCGTCTACTTCCACGGGGGCGCCTTCGCCGTCCACTCGGCCTTCTCCGTCACGCACCACCGCTTCCTCAACGCCCTCGTGGCATCGGCCGGCGCCGTCGCCGTGTCCGTCGACTACCGCCTCGCGCCCGAGCACCCGCTCCCGGCCGCCTACGACGACGCGTGGGCCGCGCTCCGCTGGGCCCTGGCGAGCTGCGCGCCCGCCGCCGGGCGGGAGCCGTGGCTGGCCGAGCACGGCGACGCCGCGCGCCTCTTCGTCGCGGGCGACAGCGCCGGCGCCAACATCGCGCACAACGTGGCGACAAGGGCCGGCGGCGGAGAGGACGGGCTGCCGCGGATCGAAGGGCTGGTGCTCCTGCACCCGTACTTCCGCGGCAAGGATCTGGTGCCGTCGGAGGGCGCGGACCCGAGGTTCCTGCAGAGGGTGGAGAGGTCGTGGGGCTTCATCTGCGCGGGGAGGTACGGTACCGACCACCCGTTCATCAACCCGCTGGCGATGCCGGCGGTGGAGTGGGCGGCGCTCGGTTGCCGGCGAGCACTGGTCACCGTGGCGGAGCTGGACACGATGCGGGACAGGGGCCGGCGGTACGTGGAGGCGCTGAGGGGGAGCGCGTGGACAGGGGAGGAGGCGGTGCTGTACGAGACCGGCGGCGAGGGGCACGTTTACTTCCTGGAGGAGTCCGGCTGGGGCGACAAGGCCGAGAGGGAGATGGACGCCGTCGTCTCCTTCATCAGGCGGAGCTAGGTGGGGAACGGAACGATCGATGTTGGGTCCATCTGTGATCTGTCACTGCTGATGGTGGAATTAATTAACGCATGATTTGTTGGACCTTTTGCTCAGATCGTTCCCGGGTTTTCCAAATTATTGTTCCTTTCTGCTCTTTCGCTTGAGCTAGGAGCCAGTGCTTCTATTCTTTAACACGGAACATATGTTCATGCACTTACATCTATTCCCTCCCTAAATATAAGTCTTTGTAGAGATTCTACTAGTAGACTACATACAAATGTATATAGACATACTTTAAAGTATAGATTCACTCATTTTGCTTCGTATGTAGACTCCTAGTGAAATCTTTTAAAAGACTTATATTTAGAAACGGAGGGAGTAGTACAAAGGTACGTAAGAGCAAGTACAATAGTACAGCCGGCAGCCGGCTGTAAGTTCATGTCATGTCACCTATAGCCCATCTTATAGGTAACATGTACAATAGTTGATTAGAAGAGTGTACTATTTATTTATTATATGATCCACCTTTCATTCAGTGCCTAGGAGCACATGCTAGAGCTGGCTTAACTAAGAGTCCACTTACCTTCTCTCTCCTCCAACTAAGCAAAAATATACTACTTTATTCTTTATAGCCAGCTGACTCGGCTCTATTGTACTTGCTCAAGTACACCCTGTTTGTACGAGCGCCGCTTTTTAAAAACTAAACCAGTATATCAACTTAAGATTAATAAAATTATCGCACATGTCTTTGTGTCGATGGAAACATCTTCTTTTATTAAACGCGCATTGCTAGAAAGACTAAAATAAATGAAAAACAAGACCAATAATATCAAAGTCTATGACTTAAAGCATAATGAATTAATTTCATTACAAAGTATATAACTACCTGAGTTACATTCATTTGGCTTAGAGCATCTCTACCACACCCCTTATAATGTCTTTATCTCTAAAATAACTGTCAAATGCGTGTCCGCATGAAAAAAATTGTTCGATCAGACCCCGCACACGAATCAACCCGTAAATATTTTTACGGGGCGCGGTAAAAAGCTCCTTTCGATATGCAAAAACACAGTTTTCGCGTTCGCTTCTACGGTGTCGTGTATCGAGAGAAAGCAGTTGGCGGAAGCCTAACTGTCACGAAAACTTTCGCGTTCGTCCTCGATGTCAGTTGTGCGCCGCCCCGAACGTCGCCTCGCCCGTCCCCGTCCGCCGTCGCATCCGTCCCCGGCCGTCGCTCGTACATGGATTGGCAATCGAAGCTATAGCTCGAACTAGCTAGCTAGCTCTTGGATGGATTGGGAGCCGGAGCTAGCTAGGATGGATTCGGCAACAGAGGAGCTAGCTAGCTCGTGGATGGATTCGACGACATAGGAGCTAGCTAGCTAACTCCTGGATGGATTCGACGGTCGATGCTAGCCAGCTACCGCGACGGTCGTTCCATGCGAGTCGTCCTGGATGTCGGTGGTTCTGTATTTGGCCCCTTCGTGCGTTCTTCAACTGTTTTTAGGAGCGAATTTAGTTGATCATGGAATCAAACAAGAGAAAGAAGAAGATGTGGGAAAAAAATATAAGCGAAAATTTGATTTACAATTTAAGTTGAAGGAGTTTGTTCGGCCGCACCTCGAACCGACCCTTAAAATGCGTTTTCCGCGAACTGAAAACCTCGTTTGCAGTTTCACGTTTTAAGGGATCTGCTAGAGATGCTAGAGCCGGACCCCTCAAATGATCCTTCATATGTCCACGGACGCGCCCGATGGAGAAAGAAGGAAAAAAATGACCCAACCAGACTCCTCGTATTGTTCTTATATGTCCGGATTGTCCGCGAACCATCATATTCTTTTCAAATATGGGGAGAATATGAGGGCTCGCGGAAGCGCCCAGGCTTGCGAAAAAAGTGACCCAACCAGACCCCACTCGAGACTATTTTTTTTACTTCATCTGTTCTTTTTCTTTCTCTCTGTTCCTCTCCATCAATCACGTACAAATGATCGAACATATGAGAAAGAAAATAAAAAGCGTATCTGCACGAACGAACAAATAGGAGACACGTCCGATCACTAACCGGACGCGTCCACGAATGTTTGAAGGGCCGGATTAACAAGGTCCGACTGTAGATGCTCTTAAAAGTGGGTTGCAGATCTTTGTAAACTTGGTCGCTGCACATTTTTCAATCTTTCTTCTCAACAATAACGACATGTGCGTTTGATGTCCTGTACATGTTATAATTGAACTTGCATTCGTAGAGTGTGTAGATAATGTATGAAGTCATGTTCGAATAAGTATACACATATCAGGTTAATGAGATCAGAAAAGTTCTAGGTCAAAAAAGAACATTAGCCTAACTAAGATTAATAGGCGTGCGAATATGACGAGCCACACCCTTACTTGTATGGGTCGCTCGCAACAGCGCACGGCGTGCTGGCTTCGGAATTCCTCTATGGGGATAGTTAGCATTGTCGAATCTGAATGTAATCATCCCATTGATTAATGAATGGGCAACTATCTGCACCGGCGGACCGATTGTAAGGATTGGGCCGGTTAATGTAGCGATTCTTCATTGTTAAGTCTGGACGCCTCACTCAAACAAATCGTTACAGCAAAAAATCGTCGATGGTAGCAAAAACAGCTGCGGTTGTAGCAAATTTTGGGCACAGATGTAGCAAAAACGTGATTGTAGCAAAATATCATTGTGGTTGTAATAAAATAACGACGCTTATGGTGCGTGGTAGCAAAATAAAACATGAGTTGTAGCAAAAAGCGGACGTCGTTATAGCAAAAAAATGAACACCGGTTGTAACAATAACCCGGTATGGTTGTAGCAAAATGAAATGCAGATTGTAGCAAAAAATCGAGACTAATTGTAGAAAAAAACCGACAAACTCAAGTTGCAACTCTGACGAACGTGGATGCAGCTTTTTTATTGAATGATTGTAGCAACAATCAACACCGGTTGCAGCAAGAACTCGGGTTGCAACTCTCGCGAACATGGATGCAACTTTTTCAATGGATTGATGTAGCAAAAATCTACATCGTTATAGCAAAAAAAAATCGTTGAAGCGGCCAGCCACGATAGGTTTAGCCTTAATGCTATGACGTGCGGTCGACCGACCGAAGCGTTCAGCACACCGGCCCCAAACGTTTCCCTTAATAAAAAGAATTTTTCTGTAAAGAAAAAATATTGACACACAATTAAATTATGTCAACATTGTCCAAAAGAAAAAACATATGCTAACATCATAGTACATGCACGTAGGGAAGCCAACATTGTCCAAAAGAAAAAACATATGCTAACATCATAGTATGCGGTTGTTTAGCGGTGTCAATGAGGAAGAGCGCTTAAAAAAGATAGGTATGCCAGCAATCGCTTTGACACCACCATTTATAAGTGTCATTATGTTCTGTCTCTCATGTGAAAATACATCTAGTAAACGGTAAATCTCAAAAAACAGAAAAATGAATTTTTAGACAAACATTCTGGCGTGTTCTCTCTATGTGTAAATTTCCGCCGAGATCACATTTATGATTATCGGTAAAAAAAAAATCACGGCAAAATGAATCAAAATTGAGCTTTTTCAGAGCATCCGTTATATAAGTTTTTCTAGCCACATCGAATGTTTTTTCTTCATAATTTTTTGCATGAAAGTGAAACATTCACACATGTGTTGTAAATAAAGCATTCAATGTCTTTTTAGGTTTAAATATTATTTCAGATTTTATCGTTAAGACGAGCGCATGTGCACCACCAGCAAAAATTCCATGTCTGGCATGGAGTTTGTGAGTTTTTACTCCCGAGCTCAAATGCACCATTGTGAATGTGGAAAATATGGAACTCTACAATATTTATTGTTGTATTCATCTGGCATATTTAGAGTAGAACATAGAAAAGGTTTAGAGTACGAGGCAAGATATTATGTATTTTAACTAATTTATCATCATCATGTTTAGACTTTTAACACCCCCCCCCCCCTCTCTCACTCGTAGCCGGAATGAAGCCGAGGATTGCAACTAAATTTGTAGCCTTGCTCTTTTGTCCACCTTTCCGCTATGCCATCATCGCTGCTCTAATGGTTGATAGGTCAACACCTAGGGTCAACACCTAGGGCGGTGACTACGTCCCCTTCTAATGCCTTCCATGCCTCTCCTCTATTCCCTTCCATAGTCACATCAAGAGTGTTGTGGACACTAGGACGGTGTGATGTTGTTGACTAGAGTTGTTGCCAATGAGCAGTTGTAGGCATAGCCATGTAGTCGATGTTGAGGTAGTCAATCATGTAGTAGCCGTGGTCGATGTTGTAGTCATTGTGGAAGATGAAGCGACATAAAACTGGAGGCGCAAAAAATGATATGTTATATATGACGGAGTTGTAGCCGTGAACGATGCACCTTGTAAATGTCCGAGGGTGTCGCCGACCATGAGTTCACCAGTTTTGCCAGGACTGGAGAAAACCCATCGAGCACACGTCGATTTTGCCAGGACCGTATGGCCATATAGATTCGTCACTATAGTGATGTCACATATGTTGTCGTACATGACACGGTCACCGTCCTAAGTGTTGGTCTATCAGCCAATAGAAATGCAATGATGATGGCACACTAGAGAAGACGACAGAAATGCAAGACGTCAAATACAATCATAATTGTCCGCTTCATTCCAGTTACGACCAAGGAAGAATGTTAGAAGTATATTATGTTAAGATAAAAATAAGGAGGTAAAGATATAATAGGTTTAACCATGTATAACTTGTCTTGTATTCCTCCTATAGTTACCCAATATGATGGTCAGATCAATACAATTGCACAACAACAAATATTATAGAGTTCCAATACTTTCCATAACGAATAGGAAAATAAAAAATGAGTAAAATGCCATATGTGCAATTTCCATGAACCTAATGCTCTTGAAAAAAACACTACTCCAAAAAGAACATTTGAAAGCGTTTTGGACTCCTCACTCCACGAATGCGATTTTATCATGAAATTGCACGTGTGAAGGAAACTAAGTAATGTTTATTTAAAAAAGGAGTCAAATTTTTTATTTCACTGTGTATAGAGGAGCATTTGAGCTCGGGATTAGACGAACGCTTTCTCTCCTTGCTATTTTCTTTATATTTATTTGCCTCTTTATTGTGTCGATAGGACAGGACAGGAACTCCATTGTCGACAAAATTCCAATACGTTTACGAAACTCAGAACATCTATGATACATCACATTCGACTCCTCAAATGTTCTTGGATGCGTCGTTTACGGGCAGTGATCCAACAATCCTCAAATTTCTGTCTCTGCATCCGAATACACATACTTTAATCTTTATATAAAACCATATAAATCATGCAAAGTAAACATCTACATAGTACATAAATCAACTAAATCTACGCTATTTTATTTGTTGTTATCGGAGATGTTCACTATCTCCATTTCAAGCTCCAGTACATGGGCGGCTGACGCAACTCCAGCTCCATGACGACCTCCGCCTCCATCTCTACTTCACCTCGCTTGTCGGTCTCTGCATGTTTTTGCCGGATGAAGCGTTGGTTGGACTCCACGTACGTCTCACCTTGGATGGGCTCGAGGATGGCAGTCTGTTCTGTCATCTCCGGCACTTGGGCAACCTCGAACTCCGCCACAATGCCATTCATAGAGAAGCCCGCAACTAACGTCAGCATCTCCTCCTCCTCTTAGTCCGCCCCTTCCATGGGCTTCGGCTACTATGCCCCCTCCTCTTCCTCCTCCACATCCTCCTTCCCGGTTTCGGTGAGTTTGAAGGCAACCATGTTGCTATCCATGCAACGCGCCTCGCCCGAATCTCCTCTTGAATCTGGAACCGGCGCTTTGGCATTAGCATAGCGTACGTCGTATTATTCTGTCGGGCCATGGCGGAACCGGACAGCCAGGGAAGAGGGAGACAAGGATAAAAATCTGCTCGAGCTCGCAACACGAAGAGGAAGGAAAAAGAGATGGCTAGGGCTGGGGATGACGCCCGACTTAAAAGCCGGACTTTAGCCTCGGGCAGCGAGCCGGAGCGGCGTCACGCGGTGTTCACACCCCCCACCGGACGAACGTCCGTCGGGCCATTGGGTTTTCGTACAATTTCATGTGGGTATTGGCCGTCAATCCGACGTGGCGGACTCGCTCGATCACGCTGAGGCTCCCCATTTCGTACTACATTTGGATTGAACATGAAGGATGTCGGCAAGACATTTGAGACCGATTTGAAACACTCGAATAGATCAATTTTTTTTAATCGGTCAGTGACTGGGTGGCCCATCTGGATATTTAATACCGGTTTGAGACGCTCGGTTGTAGATGCTATTAGGGGTTCATTGAAGCAATGTGGCTACTTTTTTTTTGAAAGATCCAGCTGCTGGCTGGCATATATTTAGATAGCAGGAAGCATGGCGGGAATACAAAAGGGTGGGGTTGATAAAAAGATCAAAAGGACATAACAGGAAGAAATCGCGGGAAAAAATTGTGAAAAACAAGAAAGCCTGGCGCAGACGCCGTACTCCTCACGTAATTTCCCCAAACGGGTGCTCTAGGAAAACTGCTCCTGCTTGCCTCCAAGATTGGAGAGTTGTAGAGATGGAGGTGGATATGCTCGCTGCTCTTGCTGTTTTGTTTCTGAAAGTGCACTCATTTCTTTCTTTTCAGATTTCTGACAGAACGAGGACGATCATTGTCCTGGCTCCTTTTTTGTACTCTGGTCTTGCCTTGCTTATCATTGTGGTGATGATCTCTCTGGCTGTTTTGTTATGGGCCCAAATTATTGGGCTTAGTGAGGCGCATCCGGTGCGAGATGCCGTCACCCCCCATACTGTCGTTGTGACGTTGCATTTCCAGAAAAGATGATCCGCTGATTCCAAATTTCTGAGGCATAGCTGACAGAAGTAGCTGTTTTGCCAGCCCCTTCTTTGCAATCTGTCGTTGCACCAGAGCCTATTTTTTGTCAGCAGCCATATGAATATCTTGACCCTTTGCAGTGCCCAAGTCTTCCATGTAAAATTGCTGATTTCCGACGTTGTTCTTCCTAGGAATTGGGCTTTGTATGCTGAGTTGGCAGAGTAAGTCCCTGAGGCCTCGTGTCTCCATTTGATTTGGTCTCTTGCTTGCTCTATCAGCTGGATGTCCGCTTCCTGGATCCATCTATGCAGACGTAGGACGTCAACCCAAAGGTGCGTCGTGTCTCCGTGCGCAAGGTCGGCTATCCAAGCGTTGCCTTGTAGCGCCTCTTTCACATTCCTATTTTTCTCCGTGAGTGCCTGAAGAGCGATGGGTATATCGTATTTAGCGCCCCCTCACCCGTCCAGTGACAGTTCCAGAAGGAGGCCGTTTTTCCATCCCCCAGGGTGACTGACGTGGAGGCAGTAAAAAGAGCTCGATCGTCGTCATTGCATGGCAGCTGCATGCCGTTCCATGGCCTTTGCGGGCTTGTCCATGACAGCCATAGCCATCGCAGCCGGAGCGCTCTCGAGAAGCGATGCAGATCCAATACCCCTAGGCCACCGCTCTCCACGGGGGAGCAGACTATTGGCCAACTAACCTTGCATTTTCCTCCACTGAGATCTTCTTCATGTGCCCATAGGAAGCGGCGCCTAACCTTGTCTATCTCGTCTAGGAATTTTTTGGGCGTTCTCAGGACGGATAGGGCGAAAGTTGGCAGCGCGGTGAGTACGCTTCGAACCAGGACACGCCTTCCTGCGATGTTCATTAGCTTTCCTTTCCATCCGGCTAGCTTAGCTCTAATCCTATCTAGGATGAATTGGATGTGTACCAAGCGAATCCTGCTAAGGGTGAGAGGTAGTCCTAGGTATCTTATTGGGAAGCCTACCCTCTCCCCTCCGAAGGCTGTGAGCACAGCGTCGAGATTTATACCTTCGCAGCATATTGCCGAGACAGTAGACTTGGCAGGGTTGATGTGCAGACCCGTGGCACTCCCGAAGTCTACCAGGATGCCCATAATCTCTTCAATTTCTTCCTGAATGGGATTTGCGAAGATGACGGCGTCATCCGCATAAAGACTGAGCCTTAGCGAGATGTCTCTATTCGGCAGTGGCTGGAACTTGTTCAGCTCAAAGGCCCTGCACAGGAGCCTGTGCATGGTGTCGATGGCTAGGATGAAAAGGAGTGGGGATAGCGGGTCTCCCTGTCGCAGACCCCTTTTGTGCCAGATGGGTCTGCCCGCGGCGCCATTTAGAGTTACCCTAGACGATGCAGAGCTAAGGAGTAGAGCTATCCAATCTCGCCATCTTGCTGGGAACCCTAGATGCTGCAGAAGTTCTAATAGGTATTCCCAGGAGACGTTGTCGAAGGCTCTTGCAATATCTAGCTTCAGCAGCAGCGCAGGGGTCTTCTTTCGGTGTAGGGATCTAACGGCATTTTGTACGTAGAGGAAGTTGTCTTGCGTTGACTTGGCACATAAGAAAGCTGATTGTGCTGGCGAGATTAAGCTGTCGATGACCGTGGCTAGCCTTCTTGAGAGAACCTTAGCTATAAGCTTGGAGATCGAATGGATTAGGCTTATTGGTCTGTAGTCCTGTACCTCGGAGGCTCCTTCCTTCTTTGGCACTAGTACTATCGTGACAGAGTTTAGTTTGGAGAAGTCTCCTCTAGTGAGGTGGTAGAAGCTGTGAAAAGCTTCCATCACGTCTTCCTTAATTAGAGCCCAGCTCGTTTTGAAGAAGGTCCCCGTGAAACCATCCGGCCCCGGTGTTGGAAATATGCCCTAGAGGCAATAATAAATTAGTTATTATTATATTTCTTAGTTCATGATAATCGTTTATTATCCATGCTATAATTGTATTGATTGGAAACACAATACTTGTGTGGATACATAGACAAAACACTGTCCCTAGTAAGCCTCTAGTTGACTAGCTCGTTGATCAAAGATGGTCAAGGTTTCCTGGCCATAGGCAAGTGTTGTCACTTGATAACGGGATCACATCATTAGGAGAATCATGTGATGGACTAGACCCAAACTAATAGACGTAGCATGTTGATCGTGTCATTTTGTTGCTACTGTTTTCTGCGTGTCAAGTATTTGTTCCTATGACCATGAGATCATATAACTCACGGACACCGGAGGAATGCTTTGTGTGTATCAAACGTCGCAACGTAACTGGGTGACTATAAAGATGCTCTACAGGTATCTCCGAAGGTGTTCGTTGAGTTAGTATAGATCGAGACTGGGATTTGTCACTCCGTGTGACGGAGAGGTATCTCGGGGCCCACTCGGTAATACAACATCACACACAAGCCTTGCAAGCAATGTGACTTAGTGTAAGTTGCGGGATCTTGTATTACGGAACGAGTAAAGAGACTTGCCGGTAAACGAGATTGAAATAGGTATGCGGATACTGACGATCGAATCTCGGGCAAGTAACATACCGAAGGACAAAGGGAATGACATACGGGATTATATGAATCCTTGGCACTGAGGTTCAAACGATAAGATCTTCGTAGAATATGTAGGATCCAATATGGGCATCCAGGTCCCGCTATTGGATATTGACCGAGGAGTCACTCGGGTCATGTCTACATAGTTCTCGAACCCGCAGGGTCTGCACACTTAAGGTTCGACGATGTTTTATGCGTATTTGAGTTATATGGTTGGTTACCGAATGTTGTTCGGAGTCCCGGATGAGATCACGGACGTCACGAGGGTTTCCGGAATGGTCCGGAAACGAAGATTGATATATAGGATGACCTCATTTGGTTACCGGAAGGTTTTCGTGCATTACCGGAAAAGTTTCGGGCTCATCGGTAGTGTACCGGGAGTGCCGGGAGGGGTGCCGGGGACCATCGGGAGGGGTGTCACGCCCCAAGGGGTCTCATGGGCTATGGGAAGAGATAAACCAGCCCCTAGTGGGCTGGAATAAGTTCCCACTAAGGCCCATAAGGTTTGAGAAGGAAAAAACACAAGGTGGAAAGAGTTTCCAAGTGGGAAGGTGGAATCCTACTCCAAGTAGGATTGGAGTAGGACTCCTCCACCTCCAATTTCGGCCAAACCTTTAGGTTTTGAGGCTGCCTCCTCCCCTCCCTCCCACCTTTATATACGGAGGTTTTAGGGCTGATTTGAGACGACTTTCTCACGGCTGCCCGACCACATACCTCCATAGTTTTTCCTCTAGATCGCGTTTCCGCGGAGCTCGGGCGGAGCCCTGCTGAAACAAGATCATCACCAACCTCCGGAGCGCCGTCACGCTGCCGGAGAACTCTTCTACCTCTCCGTCTCTCTTGCTGGATCAAGAAGGCCGAGATCATCGTCGAGCTGTACGTGTGCTGAACGCGGAGGTGCCGTCCGTTCGGTACTAGATCGTGGGACTGATCGCGGGATTGTTCGCGGGGCGGATCGAGGGACGTGAGGACGTTCCACTACATCAACCGCGTTCTCTAACGCTTCTGCTGTACGATCTACGAGGGTACGTAGATCACTCATCCCCTCTCGTAGATGGACATCACCATGATAGGTCTTCGTGCGCGTAGGAAAATTTTTGTTTCCCATGCGACGTTCCCCAACACCCGGTGCCTTCTCCGAAGGAGATGCCTTGACTGCATCCCATACTTCCCGTTCTGTGAAAGGGTTGTCCAAGCCTCTCCTATGAACTGATGGTAGTTGTAAGGAAGCCCAGTCTATTGTGACGGTGTGTGCCGCTGTTTTCCCTAACCCTTCGTTAAAATGCCTATAGATGACTTCCTCTTTGTGATGGTGAGTCGTGGCTATGTCGTCTCCCGCCTTTAAAGTGTGGATGAAGTTTTTTCGCCGCCTTGCTCTCATCTTGATGTGGAAGAATTTTGTTCCCGCGTCACCCATCCTAAGCCATGTAAGTCTAGATGCCTGTCGCCGTCGTGCACGCTCGACCGCAGCGAGGCCGAGCATACGCAGCTTGAGGACTTTTTGAAGCTCAAACTCTGCATCTGAGAGGCGCCTACTTTCTTGCGCTACATCGAACCTAAGCACTAATTCCGCCGCCAGGTAGAATTGCAATTTTGAATCGCTGAAGAAGGATTTGCTCCATATCTTTAGGTCCCGTGTCGTACGCGTCATTTTGGTGAGGAGACGTTGGAAAGCGCAGGTAGACTGCACTGGTCTATTCCAGGCCCGTTCAACCGTGTCGTGGAACCGCGGGAACCCTGGCCAGAAGTTTTCAAATTTGAACACGGCAGGGCGTGCGGTTGTTGATGTGTCGGTGAGTACTAACGGGCAGTGGTCGGAGGTGGCCGTGGATGCTGCGTGCAGTGACGCAGAGGGGAATTTGCATTCCCAATGAAGGTTACAGAAGAACTTGTCGATGCTAACTAGCGTCGGGTTTTGTCGCTCGTTGCTCCACGTGTAGCGGCGGTTTTTACATCTAATTTCCTTCAACCCGGCAGTGTCGATGGCCTGCCTGAACCTGCCCATGAGCCTCCTGTTGAGGTTAAGGTTATTTTTGTCCCTGGCCTCGTAAAATAGGTTGAAATCGCCGTTTATCAGCCACGGCTCCGCAGGCGGTGGAGCAGAGAAGGATAGCTTGCGGAGGAACGCCTCCTTCCTGGCATCGTCCACTGGTCCATAGACCGAGGATAGCCAGAAAGGCTGGGTCTGTCCTAGCAGGGTGACCTTTGCAGTGATCGCAAAGATTCCTACCGCATGCGAAACTATTGTGGCGAGCTCTTTATTCCATAGGATTGCCGCCCCCCCCCTCTCGTGCCGATCGCCGGAAGCGCGATGCATTCTGTGAGTTGTGTTCCTCCTATCTCCTGCACTAGTTGCGGTGTCCATGCGTCTATTTTTGTTTCTTGTAGGCACAAAATGGCTGCTCGCAATGATTTTGCCATCGCGCACACTGATTCCCTCTTTGCTGGATGGTTTAGCCCTCTAACATTCCAACACATGATCGGGGGTAGCTTTTCACTCATGGGGGGAACTAAAAGGACTCCGGTGACTATATTTCATTGGCCTTTGGCCCATAACATACACCTCCAACATAACCGGGGATCGCCGTCGCCCACCAATAGGCCCCAAGCTACGACGGCGATAGGATACGGCCTCGCTAACCTTACACAATGCGTAGATGTCTTCTCGAGTAGAACACAAAAGTTTTTGTGGGCGGTGATGTGCGTTTTGCTGCCCTCCTTAGTCTTTTCTTGATTCCGCGGTATGGTTGGATTGAAGCGGCTTGGACCGACATTACTCGTACGCTTACGAGAGACTGGTTTCATCGTTACGAGTAACCCCCTTTGCTCAAAGATGACTGGCAAGTGACGGTTTCTCCAACTTTAGTTGAATCGGATTTGACCGAGGAGGTCCTTGGATGAGGTTAAATAGCAATTCATATATCTCCGTTGTGGTGTTTGCGTAAGTAAGATGCGATCCTACTAGATGCCCTTAGTCACCACGTAAAACATGCAACAACAAAATTAGAGGACGTCTAACTTGTTTTTGCAGGGTATGATTGTGATGTGATATGGCCAATGATGTGATGTGATATATTGGATGTATGAGATGATCATGTTGTAATAGAAATATCGACTTGCACGTCGATGGTACGGCAACCGGCAGGAGCCATAGGGTTGTCTTTATACTAACATATGTGCTTGCAGATGCGTTTACTATTTTGCTAGGATGTAGCTTTAGTAGTAATAGCATAAGTAGCACGACAACCCCGATGGCAACACGTTGATGGATGATCATGGTGTGGCGCCGGTGACAAGAAGATCGTGCCGGTGCTTTGGTGATGGAGATCAAGAAGCACGTGATGATGGCCATATCATGTCACTTATGAATTGCATGTGATGTTAATCCTTTTATGCACCTTATTTTGCTTAGAACGACGGTAGCATTATGAGGTGATCTCTCACTAAAATTTCAAGACGAAATTGTGTTCTCCCCGACTGTGCACCGTTGCGACAGTTCTTCGTTTCGAGACACCACGTGATGATCGGGTGTGATAGACTCAACGTTCACATACAACGGGTGCAAAACAGTTGCACACGCGGAACACTCGGGTTAAGCTTGACGAGCCTAGCATGTGCAGACATGGCCTCGGAACACATGAGACCGAAAGGTCGAGCATGAATCGTATAGTTGATACGATTAGCATAGGGATGCTTACCACTGAAACTATTCTCGACTCACGTGATGATCGGACTTGAGATAGCGGATTTGGATCATGTACCACTCAAATGACTAGAGAGATGTACTTTTTGAGTGGGAGTTCTTAAGTAATATGATTAATTGAACTAATTGTCATGAACATAGTCTAATGGTCTTTGCGAATTACGATGTAGCTTGCGCTATAGCTCTACTGTTTTTATATGTTCCTAGAGAAAATTTAGTTGAAAATTGATAGTAGCAACCTTTGCAGACTGAGTCTGTAAAACCGAGGATTGTCCTCATTGCTACGCAGAAGGCTTATGTCCTTAATGCACCACTCGGTGTGCTGCACCTCGAGCGTCGTCTGTGGATGCTATGAACATCCGACATACACGTTACTGATGACTACACGATAGTTCAGTGCAAGATACTTGATGGCTTAGAAGCAAGGCGCCGAAAACGTTGTAAAACGTCACGGAACATAAGTGATGTTTCGAAGAGATGAAATTGTGATTTCATGCTTGTGCCCTTGTTAAGAGGTACGAGACCTCCAAACAAGATTCTTTGTCCACAAAGTAAAGGAGAAAAGCTCAATCGTTGAGCGTGTGCTCAGATTGTCTGAGTACGACAATCACTTGAATCAGGTGGGAGTTAATCTTCCAGATGAGATAGTGATGGTTCTCCAAAGTCACTGCCACCAAGCTATGAGAGCTTCGTGATGAACTATAACATATCAAGGATAGATACAATGATCCTTGAGCGATTCGTGATGTTTTTACACTGCGAAAGTAGAAATCAAAAGGGAGCATCAATAGTTGATGGTTAGTAAAACCACTAAGTTTCAAGAAAGGCGAGGGCTAGAAGGGATACTTCGTGAAACGGCAAAACAGTTGCTGCGCTAATGAAGGGACCCAAGACTAAACCCAAACCCGAGACTAAGTGCTTCTGTAATGAGGGGAACAGTCACTGAGGCGGAGCAACTCTAGATACTTGGTAGATAAGAAGGCTGGCAAAAGTCGAGAGAAGTATATTTGATATACATAATGTTGATGTGTACTTTACTAGTACTCCTAGTAGCACGAGGGTATTGGATACCAGTTCGGTTGCTAAGTGATTAGTAACGCGAAATGAAAGCTACGGCGTAAACGGAGACTAGCTAAAGGCGAGGTGACGATACGTGTTGGAAGTGTTTCCAAGGTTGATATGATCAAACGTCGCACGCTCCCTCTACCATCGGGATTGGTGTTAAACCGAAATAATTGTTATTTGGTGCTTGCGTTAAGCATGAACATGATTGGATCGTGTTTGTTGCAATACGATTATTCATTTAAAGAGAATAATGGTTACTCTGTTTGCTTGAATAATCACCTTTAATGGTTTATTGAATCTCGATCGTAGTGTTACACATGTTCATAATATTGGTGCCAAAAGATACGAGGTAGTGATGATAGTACCACTTACTTGTGGCACTGCCGCTTGAGTCATGTTAGTATAAATTGCATGAAGAGGCTCCATGCTGATGGATCTTTATACTCACTTGATTTTGAATCACTAGTGACATGCAAATCATACCACATGAGCAAGGCCTTATTTTCATTGAGATGAAACAAGATAGTAACTTGTTGGAAGTGATACATTTGATGTATGCAGTCCAATGAGTGCTGAGGCACGCAGTGGATATCATTATGTTCTTACTTCACTGACGACTTGAGTAGATACAGGAGTATTTACTTAATGAGTCACAAGTCTGAAATATTGAAAAGTTCAATTCTGTTTCAGAGTGAAGTTCGTCGTAACAAAAGGATAAACTGTCTACGATATGATCATAGAAATGAATATCTGAGTTACGAGTTTTGGTACGCAGTTAAGACAATGTGGAAGTTGTTTCGCAGTTCATGCCACCTGGAACATCATAGTGTGATGATGTGTCTGAACATCATAGCCACGCACTATTTGGTACGATGCATACTATGATGTCTCTTATCGATTTACCACTATCGTTTATGGGTTATGCATTAGAGACAACCGCACTCACTTTAAATAGGGCACCGCGTATTTCCGTTGAGATGACACAGTATAGACTGAGGTTTAGAGAAATCTAAACTGTCGTTTCTTGAAAGTTTGGGGCTTCGACACTTATGTGAAAAAGTTTCAGTCTGATAAGCTCGAACCCAAAGCGGATAAATGCATCTTCATAGGATATCCAAAACAGTTGGGTACATCTCCTATCTCAGATCCGAAAGCAAAGTGTTTGTTTCTAGAAACGGATCCTTTCTCGAGGAAAGGTTTCTCTCGAAAGAATTGAGTGGGAGGGTAGTAGAACTTGATGAGGTTATTGAACCATTACTTCAACCAGTGTGTAGCAGGGCGCAGGAAGTTGTTCATGTGGCGCCTACACCAATTGAAGTGGAAGCTGATGATGATGATCATTGAGCTTCGAATCAAGTTACTACAAACCTCGTAGGTCGACAAGGTCGCGTACTGCTGCAGAGTAGTACGGTAACCCTGTCTTGGAGGTCATGTTGTTGAGCAACTGTGAACCTGCGAGTTATGAAGAAAGCGATGGTGGGCCCGGATTCCGACAAATGGCTGGAAGCCATGAAATCCGAGAGAGGATCCATGTATGAAACCAAAGTGTAGACTTTGGAGGAACTACTTGATGGTCATAGGACTATTGAGTAAAGATGGATCTTTAAAAGAAGACAGACGATGATGGTGATAAGTCACTATTAAGAAAATCTCGACTTGTCGCAAAGATGTTTTCGACAAGATCAAACAGTTGACTATGATGAGACTTTCTCACTCGTAGCGATGCTAAAGGTCTGTTAGAATTATGTTAGTTGTTGATGCATTATTTATGAAATATTGCACGTAGGATGTCAAAACATTGTTTCCTCGACGGTTTCCTATGAGCAAACATTGTATGTGATACAACCAGAAGGTTTTGTCGATCCTAAAAGATATTAGCAAGTATGCAAGCTCCAGTGATCCTTCAAAGGACTGGTGCAAGCATCTCGGAGTTGGAATATACACTTTGATGAGATGATCAAGGATTTTGGGTTTGTACAAGGTTTATGAGAAACTTGTATTTCCAAAGAAGTGAGTGGGAGCACTATAGAATTTCTGATAGGTATATGTGGTTGACATATTGTGGATCAGAAGTAATGTAGAATTTCTGTAAAGCATACAAGGTTGTTTGAAAGAAGTTTTCAAAGGAGTACCTGGATTACGCTACTTGAACGTTGAGCATCAAAGATCTATGGAGATAGATCGAAAGCGCTTAATAGAAGTTTCAACAAGATGCATGCCTTGACAAGTTTTTGAAAGAGTTCAAAATAGACCAGCAAAGAAGGAGTTCTTGGTTGCGTTGTGAGGTGTGAATTTGAGTAAGACTCAAAACCCGACCACGGCAGAATAAAGAGAATAGACGAAGGTCGTCTTCTATGCCTTAGCCGTAGAATCTAAAGTATGCTATGCTGTGTACCGCACCTGAAGTGTGCCTTGACTCAAAGTATGTTGAGAGGTACAGAGAGTGATCCATGATTGAATCACTAGCAGCGGTCGAAATTTATCCTTAGTAACTAATGGACTAAGGAATTTTTCTCGATTATGGAGGTGGTTAAAGAGTTTGTCGTAAAGGGTTACGTCAATGCAAGCTTTGACACTAATCCGGATAACTATGAGTAGTGAAACGGATTCGTATAGTAGAGTAGATATTTGGAGCATTTCCGAATAGCACGTAGTAGCAGCATCTATAAGATGACATAAAGATTTGTAAAGAATGCACGAATCTGAAAGTTTCAGAACCGTTGACTAAAACCTCTCTCACGAGCAAGACGTGATCAGACCCCATAACTATATGGGTGTTGGATTCGTTGGAATCACATGGTGATGTGAACTAGATTATTGACTCTAGTGCAAGTGGGAGACTGTTGGAAATATGCCCTAGAGGCAATAATAAATTAGTTATTATTATATTTCTTAGTTCATGATAATCGTTTATTATCCATGCTATAATTGTATTGATTGGAAACACAATACTTGTGTGGATACATAGACAAAACACTGTCCCTAGTAAGCCTCTAGTTGACTAGCTCGTTGATCAAAGATGGTCAAGGTTTCCTGGCCATAGGCAAGTGTTGTCACTTGATAACGGGATCACATCATTAGGAGAATCATGTGATGGACTAGACCCAAACTAATAGACGTAGCATGTTGATCGTGTCATTTTGTTGCTACTGTTTTCTGCGTGTCAAGTATTTGTTCCTATGACCATGAGATCATATAACTCACGGACACCGGAGGAATGCTTTGTGTGTATCAAACGTCGCAACGTAACTGGGTGACTATAAAGATGCTCTACAGGTATCTCCGAAGGTGTTCGTTGAGTTAGTATAGATCGAGACTGGGATTTGTCACTCCGTGTGACGGAGAGGTATCTCGGGGCCCACTCGGTAATACAACATCACACACAAGCCTTGCAAGCAATGTGACTTAGTGTAAGTTGCGGGATCTTGTATTACGGAACGAGTAAAGAGACTTGCCGGTAAACGAGATTGAAATAGGTATGCGGATACTGACGATCGAATCTCGGGCAAGTAACATACCGAAGGACAAAGGGAATGACATACGGGATTATATGAATCCTTGGCACTGAGGTTCAAACGATAAGATCTTCGTAGAATATGTAGGATCCAATATGGGCATCCAGGTCCCGCTATTGGATATTGACCGAGGAGTCACTCGGGTCATGTCTACATAGTTCTCGAACCCGCAGGGTCTGCACACTTAAGGTTCGACGATGTTTTATGCGTATTTGAGTTATATGGTTGGTTACCGAATGTTGTTCGGAGTCCCGGATGAGATCACGGACGTCACGAGGGTTTCCGGAATGGTCCGGAAACGAAGATTGATATATAGGATGACCTCATTTGGTTACCGGAAGGTTTTCGTGCATTACCGGAAAAGTTTCGGGCTCATCGGTAGTGTACCGGGAGTGCCGGGAGGGGTGCCGGGGACCATCGGGAGGGGTGTCACGCCCCAAGGGGTCTCATGGGCTATGGGAAGAGATAAACCAGCCCCTAGTGGGCTGGAATAAGTTCCCACTAAGGCCCATAAGGTTTGAGAAGGAAAAAACACAAGGTGGAAAGAGTTTCCAAGTGGGAAGGTGGAATCCTACTCCAAGTAGGATTGGAGTAGGACTCCTCCACCTCCAATTTCGGCCAAACCTTTAGGTTTTGAGGCTGCCTCCTCCCCTCCCTCCCACCTATATATACGGAGGTTTTAGGGCTGATTTGAGACGACTTTCTCACGGCTGCCCGACCACATACCTCCATAGTTTTTCCTCTAGATCGCGTTTCTGCGGAGCTCGGGCGGAGCCCTGCTGAAACAAGATCATCACCAACCTCCGGAGCGCCGTCACGCTGCCGGAGAACTCTTCTACCTCTCCGTCTCTCTTGCTGGATCAAGAAGGCCGAGATCATCGTCGAGCTGTACGTGTGCTGAACGCGGAGGTGCCGTCCGTTCGGTACTAGATCTGGGACTGATCGCGGGATTGTTCGCGGGGCGGATCGAGGGACGTGAGGACGTTCCACTACATCAACCGCGTTCTCTAACGCTTCTGCTGTACGATCTACGAGGGTACGTAGATCACTCATCCCCTCTCGTAGATGGACATCACCATGATAGGTCTTCGTGCGCGTAGGAAAATTTTTGTTTCCCATGCGACGTTCCCCAACACCCGGTGCCTTCTCCGAAGGAGATGCCTTGACTGCATCCCATACTTCCCGTTCTGTGAAAGGGTTGTCCAAGCCTCTCCTATGAACTGATGGTAGTTGTAAGGAAGCCCAGTCTATTGTGACGGTGTGTGCCGCTGTTTTCCCTAACCCTTCGTTAAAATGCCTATAGATGACTTCCTCTTTGTGATGGTGAGTCGTGGCTATGTCGTCTCCCGCCTTTAAAGTGTGGATGAAGTTTTTTCGCCGCCTTGCTCTCATCTTGATGTGGAAGAATTTTGTTCCCGCGTCACCCATCCTAAGCCATGTAAGTCTAGATGCCTGTCGCCGTCGTGCACGCTCGACCGCAGCGAGGCCGAGCATACGCAGCTTGAGGACTTTTCGAAGCTCAAACTCTGCATCTGAGAGGCGCCTACTTTCTTGCGCTACATCGAACCTAAGCACTAATTCCGCCGCCAGGTAGAATTGCAATTTTGAATCGCTGAAGAAGGATTTGCTCCATATCTTTAGGTCCCGTGTCGTACGCGTCATTTTGGTGAGGAGACGTTGGAAAGCGCAGGTAGACTGCACTGGTCTATTCCAGGCCCGTTCAACCGTGTCGTGGAACCGCGGGAACCCTGGCCAGAAGTTTTCAAATTTGAACACGGCAGGGCGTGCGGTTGTTGATGTGTCGGTGAGTACTAACGGGCAGTGGTCGGAGGTGGCCGTGGATGCTGCGTGCAGTGACGCAGAGGGGAATTTGCATTCCCAATGAAGGTTACAGAAGAACTTGTCGATGCTAACTAGCGTCGGGTTTTGTCGCTCGTTGCTCCACGTGTAGCGGCGGTTTTTACATCTAATTTCCTTCAACCCGGCAGTGTCGATGGCCTGCCTGAACCTGCCCATGAGCCTCCTGTTGAGGTTAAGGTTATTTTTGTCCCTGGCCTCGTAAAATAGGTTGAAATCGCCGTTTATCAGCCACGGCTCCGCAGGCGGTGGAGCAGAGAAGGATAGCTTGCGGAGGAACGCCTCCTTCCTGGCATCGTCCACTGGTCCATAGACCGAGGATAGCCAGAAAGGCTGGGTCTGTCCTAGCAGGGTGACCTTTGCAGTGATCGCAAAGATTCCTACCGCATGCGAAACTATTGTGGCGAGCTCTTTATTCCATAGGATTGCCGCCCCCCCCCCTCTCGTGCCGATCGCCGGAAGCGCGATGCATTCTGTGAGTTGTGTTCCTCCTATCTCCTGCACTAGTTGCGGTGTCCATGCGTCTATTTTTGTTTCTTGTAGGCACAAAATGGCTGCTCGCAATGATTTTGCCATCGCGCACACTGATTCCCTCTTTGCTGGATGGTTTAGCCCTCTAACATTCCAACACATGATCGGGGGTAGCTTTTCACTCATGGGGGGAACTAAAAGGACTCCGGTGACTATATTTCATTGGCCTTTGGCCCATAACATACACCTCCAACATAACCGGGGATCGCCGTCGCCCACCAATAGGCCCCAAGCTACGACGGCGATAGGATACGGCCTCGCTAACCTTACACAATGGAAAGAAACCTAGCTCTAACCGGCTGCCCGTCGGTCGCCACCGGATAAAAACGAAAATTACTCTTAACATAACTAGACTACGGCCTTCTCGGCCACTACGTCAGGGCCGGCCATGCGAGCCATGGCTGAAAGGGCCTCTCCGTCGAGGCGGGTGAGCTTGGCGATGACGGTGATGTCGCTGTCCGAGAGAGGCTCGTCAAATCGTCGGATTAGAGCCTTTGCTACATCCTCAGTCATCTTTTCCTTCGGTCCTAGCAGCCCTAGCTCCTTGACGAGACGGAGGGAGGCACGCTGCGCTACCGGGACGGTGGACGTGTTTGCTGCCTGGCGCGTGTTGTGCCTGGTCGGGGCAGCCTGCACTCTACTCCTCGGCGGCGGCACCGATCTTCTGGTGGGTGGCGCAGCCAGCAGAGGAGGCCTGCACTCGCGGAAGAGGCCAGGTGCCCTGCTGCCGCTAGCTTCGACGAGCTCAAGCTGGCTCACGCGACTGGTCACGGCTCCCAGCTGGACCTCCATCGTGCGCGCGGAGAAGGGAGTCGCCCTGTTGAAGTGGCCGTAGTCGGACAGCGTGGGACTGAAGTTGTCTAGCTGCAGCGCCTCCCCCGCTGCCTCGAGCAGGGACCCTTCGTCGAAGACCAGCGGCTCGGCTAGGACAGCGTCCGCTGCGGCCTGAACGTCCGCCGCCGTGCCGTCGACTACGGGGGGAGGGATCGGCTGCTTGCTCGCTGACTTAAAGAACTCATCCACCGGGTCTTTTCCCGTGGCCTCGGCGCGAGCCTCACGCGGCTGAGATGGTCTGGCAGAGTGGGGTGGCGGAGGCCTGGACCTGCCCCGCGGTGCATGGTGCTGCCTCCCGACCGAGGCCCTCCTCTCACAGCGGCGGCGGCCGGAGGAGTCCCGTGACCGGCGTCTCGACGCCGGAGAGCGGCTGCGCTGTCGAGGAGCAGGAGGTTGTGCGTGGACTGCCGGAGCGCGGCTACGGCGGAGAAGAACGTCCTTCCAGGAGCGTTGTTCTCCCCCCCGCGGGTCACCATCCCCGTCGCCGTCTTGCTCTCGGCCGCTGCGAGCCACTCCCCGGCAGCCAACGCTGGCCACCGGCGCGCGTGCCAGTCGCTTCTTTCTTCCCCCATCTTGGCCGTCCTCGGTCCCCATTGTCCAGGACGCGGGCGCGACAGCCGGGAAGGGGGCGTCGTCGCCGTCCGAATCAGAGGATGGGAGACGCTTCGCTCGGAGTGGGAGGAACGGGGGGACGGGGGGTCCAATCTTCCACGCGGTCGACGTGGATGAGCATGGAGTACTCGGCCGTCGCCGGAGGAGGAGCTACTCTTCTGTCTGGCGGGGAGAATCCGACCATCTCCTCGACGCGGCCGGCTCCCCTCGGAAGGATCCCGAGGCAGTGTTTGGTGGGGATGTTGCCGACGTCGTCCGTCCAGACCCAGCACGCAAACGTCTTCGTGTGGCCTCGCTCGAGCGTCCTGCTGTCGAGGCGATCCACTCTGACCTTCCTCCCGAGGATCTCCTCCGCCCCTTCTACAGACCAGAGGTGCATGGGGACGCCCTCGATGACGACTCGGACATGGAGCAGAAGTGAGCCGAACGAGGCGTGGTCGTGCTCGTGCCAGGAGGCGACGTTGAAGACGGCTCCGTCGACCCGGATGGATGCCCGGCGCAGCGCATTGACCTGCTGAGCAGGCTGGGAGAAGATCACCAGGTAGTGCTCCGGGTGATGCGCCGTGACGCGCAGCGAGTGCTCGGGCACTGCGAGCTGCGCCTCCAGGGCCCTTCCCACCGCCATGGGGGACGAAGCGTTGACGCCGTCGGCGGCAGAGAGGGTGACGGCGTGGCTTCTGAGGAAGAAGATGGCCTGGTCTACTGCCGGCGAGGGGACGGCCACCGAGCGGCTGTCCCTGGGCCGCCTCGCGGGGTCGGTGTGGTGTAGCATTGTAGGCTTCGGCAACGACATGAGAGGAGCGGTCGGGGGCGGAGGGAAGCAGACGCGCGCTTGTAGCGGTCGCCCAGGAGCGGGCGGGCCTAGCCGGCTGTGAGCCGAGACCGGCGCCCCCGGAGGGAGACGGCGGCGAGGGCAGCTCCTGGCGATGTGGCCAGCTCTCCTACAGAGTATGCAGTGAATGGGGTCTCTGCACTCTGCCCTGCGGTGTTTGCTACTGAGGCACCGAAAACATCTACCTCTGAATTGGCTTAAGAAGGCCGGCGGGGCTGCAGCTCTGCCCGAGGGGCGGTGCTGCCTCTTATCCGCCCAGCTCTGCCCGGGGACCAACGGGTGTGCCGAGGCAACGCGTCCCCTCCGGCGAGCCACCTCTGACCATTCCCCAACCAGTCCCGAAATGGGTAGCTGAGGAGCAACTACTATGGACCTGAGGCGACGGGACGGCAGGGGCGTCACAGCGGCAGCAGGGTCCGGGCGCGGAGCATTAACGGAGGGTCGTGGGGAGCGCGGCCTCGGCCGGTCCGTCGGCTGTAGGGCTGCAGAAGAGGGAGCCGCGCCGGGACCGGCTTGGAAAAGGGGGGAGCCTTCCTGCGCCGCGTAGGAGCATTCCCCTCGCAGCAGGATTCGCGGCGGCGCGGGGGGATTGCGCGGAGACAGAGAAGCCGGAGAAGCCGGAGGGGACTCGTCCCATCCCGCGGATCCTGCCCCCTGCTTGACTACCGCGCGGGCGGGCGAGGGACCGGCGGGTCTTGGCGCGCAGCTCGGGGCCATGATGACTGGTGGGTGGCCGCCGCGGCCGGAGCGGCCCGCGGCGCGGAGGGGGAGGGAGGGGTTGGTGGGTGGCCGGAGCGGCCGGAGCGGCCCGCGGCGCGGAGGGGGAGGGAGGGGTTCGCTTCTCCAGCTGCAGCTTTAGGGGTGAATGTGGCTACTAGAAGTAGTGAGCTGTGTACTGAATTAGTACATGGATTATTTTTTTAGAAGTAGTGTGAATTGTTTCATGCTTACCTCTTTGCAACTTATTATTGTCTCTAGTCGCTAAAATGTTGGTCTGAACCCGCCTGCCTGTTCACAGTTCGCACATCTTGGTCAGCTCACCCACTTCAGTTCCTTCCTTTTCTTATTTGCGCATCACTGTTCTCTCCACCGAGCATCAACTTTAGCTCGCCATATCAACACGTGTCCAACCCTGACCCCACATGTCAGTGTCAAGGTCTTCCTATTTACCCTCTCTCGGTGATAACACCTGTCAAACTTTACTCACTAGTAACCACCCCTCCCAGCCTCCCACCCTCATTGAAGCAGAGTTAACATCAAGGAGAAGAGTTCCAGCCTCATCGGAGAAGCCAAGAACTCATCTCCTCCTCTCCTTCCTCAGGTCAGCTGCATCCTGCATGTACGTACGTCCATACTCTGCTTTCCTTGCATTGCATCCATGGATTTGGGGCTTTGGCAACTGACGAAAGCTTCATGCATGTCTGCAATGGTGGTGGCAGGTGAGGTGATGGTGGATGAGAAGGGGAGGTGTGGGAGGTGCAGGGAGTGGCAGGATCACTACTACTGGGAGCACATGGAGGATGTGAGCAAGATCAGGTTCTTCAAGCTCATGACAGGAGACTTTCAGCAGCGCATTGTAAGTATGAAGTAGTGTCCACTATGGCTTCTTTTTTCAAGAACATCTTTTCCCTTTCTGGATGACAGACAGTCATCGATTGGTTTGTTGCATTAGTTAGTTTCCTCTCCTGTTATCTGAATGGAGTTTTTGTTGCATTATCATCCACTGAGGCAAACTGTATGAGATGCCTGTTTACTGTGTTCATCTCAGAGCATACCAGAGAAGATTGCCAACAATGTCATCGGGAAGATCGCCAATGGAGGATTCACTCTCAAAGCACCAAGCGGCCAGGAATGGCGCGTTGGTGTCGAAAAGATTGCCGATGAGCTCTTCTTCATGCCAGGATGGGATGAATTTGCCAGGGCTCACGAACTGCAGGAGAATGACCTCCTGCTCTTCAAATGCACTGGCAATGGCTCCTTTGATGTACTCGTCTTTGATGCCAGCGGCTGCGAGAAGGTTTCGTGTTTCTTCGCCGATAAAAAGGGTCCCAACATGCGCAAACAGTTTGATAGCATTGTGTGTCAACACGGTGAAGAGCGCTGCATTTTGAGCGATTCTGACGATGCTAGCATGCCTTTGTCGCAGCTGGTTCGGTCTACTCACAAGGCCTCCACTTCAAAGAAATCAAGTAAGTAAAAATAATAGTACAAGTTTGCAGCCAGTGGCGGTGCCAGGTGCCAGAACTGTAATCTTGTGTAGTCCATTTGAAGTTGGGTAATCAAATATACTATGAATTCGTATTAGTTTTAGCCAAACTGTTTGCAGCATGTCCCCGCAACTTCCGCTTTTGTACAACTGATGCGGTCAGCTACCGCATAAGCCTGAAACCATGTATAATCAAGAGTGACCGTGTTGTGCTTGATCGTTTTGATAAAATGCTTTGGTGAACATAATGTGTATTTCCCACAGGGAAAGAGAACGAACCTCCAAACAACAGCAACTATTATATTAAGAACGAGGCGGTAGAGGAACCAGAGGAAAGTGATGACGGCCACACTGAATCCGACTACTTCTACTACTCAAGGTTTGCAAATTGCCTGACTGAAGATGAACGGGAGGAAATATTCGGGCTGGCATCAATTCAATTAGGCAATCCTGTGTATGTGGCTGTCCTGCAGAAGACTCATGTTCGCCGCACGAACAACTTCCTGGTGAGTTTATTTTTTCTGCTATCAGGATGAAAAAGTACAGATATATAGAACTTCTGCTTTTGTTTTGTTTTTGCTGAAAACCGCTGGATACTTGTTACATTATCGCTGATAATGGAAGGAACCCAGAACAAAATGTTTGCCTTGAATGGGGAAACAGCATATAACTTCTCGCTGTTAGATTTGGGATCCTGGGCAAAAACTTCATGTACTCCATCTTTATGTTTCCCTTTTTTAGATGATGTCTTTCCTGTGTTCTAGGTTCCTGAATATGTAATCTAAGAAATACCTGAAGATGGTGATTTTCTTACTGATATAAGCAAGAAATGCAGTCAAGACTATCTAAAGAGTAGATGTGCCTTGACCCCTTCAGTAGCAACGCTACTAGTCCAATTCCATGATGCTGCTGAACTGTGGTATCTAACCAATATTGAACAAGTTGATGCTCTGCCTGCAGATCGTCCCCAGCAAATTTGCAGCTGATCATCTGGAGGGGAGATCACATGAGATGCTGCTTCTCAGGCCAAACAGAAAAGAGAGATGGCATCTCAAATACTACCATGGGAGCGTCACCCGAGGCTTCAACTGCCGGCGCTGGAGCAAGTTTGTTCATGACAACAGGCTGCGCGAGGGCTATGTGTGCGTCTTCGAGCTGATGAAAGGTGCGGGGAAGGCGACGATGACTGTCCATGTCCTTCGGAAGGTGGATGGCAAGTTTGTTCTACTAGGCTGAGTCCCTGCGCCTTACCCTGTGCCTGAGGTTGAGTATGTGTAAATGTCAAATGTATCAGCAAGAACTGAAGTGGCTTGCGGTGGCATGTAGCCGTATGATGCAAGCGCACAACTTTTGTAACCTAAAGCACTTCTTAGTGTGGTATGGCTGAATCTTTATAGCCGGCTAATACTTGGAAACAAAGCACTAACTCAACCATTATGGCTGGCTAACACTTGGGAAACAAGCCACTAACAAACTGAATTTTTGCGGACAGCTGGCACTTGGGAAATACTCCCTTCTTATAAAAAAACTAATCTTATATTTTTGTGATGGAGGGAGTACTATAAGGCTGGTCGTAATGGTAGTATCACATGCATGTCAACTATGCAATTTTGATGAGGTGGCATAGAATTAAATGAAAAAAGAGAAAATTCAGTATCATATTATGATACCGTATCATATTAAATGTTGTGCTACTATGTGTCATGCATGGCAATAAATAATACTCCCTCCGTTCCATAATATAAGTCTTTGTAGAGATTTCAGTAGAGGACTACATACGGATGTATATAGACATATTTTAGAGGGTAGATTCATTCATTTTGCTTTGTATGTAGTCCCTTAATGAAATCGCTTAAAAGACTTATATTTAGGAACGGAGGGAGTATATCCTACTGATACTATGCATTATAGGTGTAGTATCATACACTGGTTGTAATGGGTAGTATCATATACTAGTATCATGCATATGATATTAGTCTATGATACCACATTCCTAATGCATAGTATCATATGTTAGTATCATAGTAGTTCATTTATTGCCATGCAAGACATATAATAGCACATCATTTAATATGATATGGTATCATAATATGATACTCAACCCTCTCTTTCTTTATTTAATTCTATACCACCTCATCAAAATTATCTAGTTGGCGTGCATGATACTACTATATGATACTCTCATTACAGGCACCAGCAAACTGAATCACTTGGGGAGCACATCACTAACAAACTCAATCTTTATAGCAAGTTAACAATTGGGAAACAAGCCACTACCGAACCGAATCTGTAGATAACAACTTAGTCCGACTTATTATTTTTTACAGCAGTAATCTTACCTACTTTGGGTGATTAACTTGCTAACAAAATAACATGATAAGTTGATTATAGGAGCCTGAGCCTCAGGTTGGCTGGCTGGGTGCAGTTCGTCAGGGCTGGTGCCCGCCTACCCCCGCGAGACCATCAACGAGCAATTTCGACATTACTAAGATTAAAGAAGTGGACATTTTAGAGATAGAAACATAGCATTTCAGAAGACAGAAAGGATTGGAAACCAGACACACATATCTCAAGCATTGCTGCTGAACTGGAAACTGAAGTGACAATGTAACCACAGTTGTTGCTCGTGGAAAGGAGAGACATTTAAATCTAAGAAATCATTTAAAATGTGCCACCAAATCCTCTTAGCAGGCAACACAAAGATATCTCGCTACAAAAGTAGGAAGCTAAATCCATGACATAAACCATGTCATATGACAGGAAGATTATTTTCAGTCTAGGCTAGTAATTTGGAGAGAAGCTATTTTGTTGGAGACATTCTTCTAACTCGAATGGTTAAAAGGGAGGCACCAGAATAGCTTTCCAAAAGACGAATCCAAGATTTGTATCCTCTTTAAAAAGGATGGTGAATCAACATGGCAAATTCAAGTACCTGCAAAATGACAACACTACATGGTCAGCAAGCTTCAATAGTTTGCTCAAGTGCAATGGAAACTTCAAGGCATAATTTGCAAGAAAGGTACCAGACCCGATAAAGAGCAATTATGGAAAATGTATGCTACTGCCTGCTGCTATGGAATTCAAAGATTAAACATTATTTCAGTCTTAACATAATTCAATTCTAGACATTTGTGGTAGAAAAAGGGTCAAACTGGATAATCCGCACACATCACATACACAGCATCCTTGGTTACATAGTTCATTTCTTGTAAAGACTGGCAGTACCGTATGATCTGTAGTTTATCAATAATATGTGTTCGACGTGTCAAATTTGAATTCCTAAAATCTGCGACTATGAGAATTAACCACACAACTTTAATTGTTTTACCACCCATACATTAAGACCTCATCAAGCTTTCATTCAAATGATGATGATTAAAAAACAATATCGCCAAAAGAGTGCATGTTCAAAATCAGCACCTTAGCTATGCTCTACCCTTGCCTCTCCCGCATCACCCATCTTTTCCATTACCTAACAAAGCCCAACCATACATATCCTCAATCAATTGAAGTTTGAATATTGAAGTGCACAATGTAGCTATTCAAATTTGTAAAAATTAACTAACAGTGAAGCATGTATGTTTTTAGCATTGGGAAGAGAGGGTGTAGTAACAAAGGGTTAACCGGGAAGAGATAAATAAATGGGATAAAAGTGAGAAGACATTTTGAACATTGAGACACAGTGTAATACGCTCATACAAAGCCAACACTCAACAGTTACCTATGCTCTTGCTTTTTTACTTTTTCAATGCTATTATTATCGTGGAAGTTTGTCAAAATTACTCGTCGCAAAAGAAATACAACACTGGGAAGAGGAGGAGACCTACATCATTCTAGGAGATAAAGTCCCCGTCATGCTGGCCAGCCTCCAACATCAACCATCGTCCCCATTCCCTATCAAATCCCAATTTTAATCTCCTTATATCAGTTTTGATGATATTTGACTAAACTTAATTACAGAAGTAGGAAAAAAAGCATGCATTGCATATAACCCCCTTTTATTAACTTCGATTTTCACCATTGCAACATTATCCCATTCTACACAAAATGCAGGAGTTTTTGTCCATGCTCTTTCGAGTATTGACCATTTTATAATCCTACCAGAGTTTCAGTACCAATTAACTTAGGCTCGCTCAAAACACGCCTATCCATTTCCGGGCAGAAAACAAGTTCTGATCTACAACCCCAAGAGAAATGATCAAAATCAACATATTGCTAGGAAACTCACACAAAAACGAGAAAATTGGATATTTGCCATTTTTAATATGTGGCTTCTTAAAATTGCCACTTTCAAGATTGGGTTTGCAAAATTGCCATTCAGGTCGTTGGCTCCTTGATTACCATGCCATTTCTCTCTTTTATTGTTTACCCTTTTTCTTTTCTTAGTTTTAGGCGCCGGCCAAGACCAAACTGCCCCTGAGGGTATGTATACATACAGATGTACTGAGTACCCGTATTTATTTATGCATCTGATATTCTGGTACAACAGAAGAGATTCTCGTCGTTCGTAAGAGCACCTGCTCACGCAGCCCACCAAGTCGTCATCGTCGCTTAAACCACCCGGCCGCTTGCATGGGATGACGAGAAGGAAGGGAGCGTCCCATCAGGACGAGAGGAGGCCCAGGGAAATCAGCATATAGCCGCCGAGGAGCTGTTATCCGCCAGGAGGAGTTCCTCTGTCTGCTGGCACACTTCAGACCAAAGCATGGCTTCCGGATTCAATTTTATCGTTTCAGCTACCAGGGGAGCAGGTTAGGGATCATGATTGTAGTTTGCACATACTCCATACGTCAAATAATGCAGAGCTTCGTTGACAAGTTGTGCAGCGAGAGATCAATAGCTATAATTTTTGAACAAAGCAAGGTTTAGGCTCAACATAATAATTTCCAGAATCCATGCACGCGGGTCAACCAGATCGACAGCACACGACGCCGAGAAGATGGGGGCACGCGATATGTAGGCGATCTGCTACGGCGTCGAGGAGATTGGTGATGCAATACGCACGGTATTCTCGGCTGCCGATGCGCTCGTTCTAGTATCGATTGGAATTTGGATAGTTGGTGTAAGCATCAGGGGTAGTTTAGTCCTTTCCAGTGCTTATAAATGGAAAAGGAAAAACAAAATCAATAAAAGAAAGGAAGTGGCATGATAATCAAAGGGCCAGCGAGCTGAGTGGCAATTTTGCGAATCCAATCTTGAAAGTGGCAATTTTGAGAAGCCACATATTAAAAATGGCAAATATCCAATTTTCTCCACAAAAACTAACGCGGAAGTCTGACACTGGAAACAAAATACGGAATTCACCATCTACCAAGATACATTAAAATCTTGAAAATGAGATCACGACACTAACTTAGATTAGATTAGCGATCCTGACAAGCACGGCGGAAAAAGAGGGTACCCTGGGAGAGCTCGCAGCAGGCCCGGGCGCTGGCCGACGGGTGCGCCGTCATCCGCCCTAGCACCACCGCCGCCGTCAGCGGCGACCCCATCATGGCCGCCAGGGGCCTGCACACACACACACACACACACACACACACACGCACACAACAACAACATGAAGACATCAGATCGCCATCTCAGCGCAGTGTGAGTACCTAATTCTGCACGGGGTTGACTTACCGGGCGGCCCCGAGCGGGGAGGTGGAATGGGAGGGGGCGAAGGGGGAAGGGATGCGGCGGCGCGGGGCGGCGAAGGGGGGAGGGGCGCGGAGGCCGCCGACCGCGGCGGAGGGTGCCGGGCGGCGGACCGCGGCAAGGACGGTGCGGGACGCAGCGCCGCGCCACGCCATGGCTAGGGTTCAGGCGGAGGAGCGGGTGGAAGCGGCGGCGGTGGTGGTGATTGGAAGTGGACTTGGCGGCCGGTGGTTTTAGGTTTTAATAGAGGACGGTGGTGGCTTCGGGAGAAAAAAAAAAGAAGGCGTAGCGGGCCGGGCGCTGATTTCTCGTTATCCTGTTCAGCCTTTACTACTTTCTGAGAGCGCGAGAGAGATGCTTATCCTGTTCGGCTGTGTTGATATTTATTTTTTTTGCAAGATTGACTTTTTGTTGTTGTTTTTTTCTTTTAAGAAATCTCTGTTCCTAATTGCTCAGTTGGTGAATAGTAGTATCCATGGTTTTTTAGTCCGATTTATTTTTGTCTCACCTCCCACCACCATCCCTTCACATTGGTTTTTCAACTTTCAATAAAAACTTTCGTAATCTTTTTAAATTATCCTAACTAGCCATGTTAGAGATGGCATGAACCAATAATACGTTACCAAACAATAAAATCGAATTATGTTACAAACAATTTCGAATTCTAACTTTCCCAACACATGGATCCTTTCTAAAAATCAAATCTTTATTATTAAATGACAATCAATGTGTTAGAAAGTCATGATTCAAAATAGATTGCTACATAATCTCTACTCCTAATTCGGGAGTCCGTACATCATTTCGTTAGGACTTCCATCGATCCCCCCTCCCACCAAACCTCTCATCGGTATTTTTTCCCGTAGATACAGGAGCCGGTGGAAAAAATACAGAAAAATTGTGTGCGGAAACCTAATCCTTCCCACGCTCGCACAGTTGCATGCCTACCCTTTCCCTCTCGCTTGCGACGTCGCCCCCGCTCCCCACGAACGACATGGCGACCGCAACCTCCTAATTACTTTGCACGCATCACCGCCTCTGATGCCGCCTAACCACAGTCTTCACTGGCGGCATGATGGTCGCGACCTTCACTCGAGATCCGCCCGCTGTTGATCTTGTATCCCCGTTCCCACTGTGATCCGGCCTCCTGTTGGGGAACATCGCATGGGAAACAAAAAAATTCCTACCCACACGCAATACCTAACATGTTGATGTTCATCTACGAGAGGAGATTTCCGATCTACGTACCCTTGTAGATCGCACAGCAGAAGCGTTAAGAAACGCGGTTGATGTAGTGAAACGTCCTCACGTCCCTCGATCCGCCCCACGAACCGTCCCACGAACCGTCCCGCGATCTGTCCCACGATCCGTCCCACGAACCATCTCGCGATCCGTTGCTGCGATCCATCTCACGATCCGTTCCGATCTAGTGCCGAACAGACGGCACCTCCGCGTTCAGCACACGTACAGCTCGACGATGATCTCGGCCTTCTTGATCCAGCAAGAGAGACGGAGAGGTAGATGAGTTCTCCGGCAGCGTGACGGCGCTCCGGAGGTTGGTGATGATCTATCTCAGCAGGGCTCCGCCCAAGCTCCGCAGAAATACGATCTAGAGGAAAAACCGTGGAGGTATGTGGTCGGGTTGCCGTGGCAAAGTTGTCTCAAATCAGCCCTAATACCTCAGTATATATAGGAGGGAGGGGGAGGGACCTGCCTTGAGGCTCAAGAGAGCCCCAAGGGGTCGGCCGAAGCAAGGGGGGAAGTCCTCCCCTTCCAATCCTAGCCCAACTAGGATTGGAAGGTGGAGTCCTTCTCCACTTTCCCACTTCCCCTTTTTTTATTCCTGCACATAGGGCCTCTTGGGCTGTCCCACCAGCTCAATAAGGGCTGGTGTGGCACACCTAAGGCCTATGGGCTTCCTCCGGGTGGGCTGCCCCCCCCCCCCCCCCCGGTGAACATCTGGAACCCATTCGTCACTCCCGGTACATTCCCGGTAATGCCGAAAACTTTCCGGTAATCAAATGAGGTCATCCTATATATCAATCTTCGTTTCCAGACCATTTCGGAAACCCTCGTGACGTGAGTGATCTCATCCGGGACTCCGAACAACATTCGGTAACAAACCATATAACTCAAACACGCATAAAACATCGCCGAACCTTAAGTGTGCAGACCCTGCGGGTTCGAGAACTATGTAGACATGACCCGAGGGACTCCTCGGTCAATATCCAATAGCGGGACCTGGATGCCCATATTGGATCCTACATATTCTACGAAGACCTTATCGTTTGAACCTCGGTGCCAAGGATTCATATAATCCCGTATGTCATTCCCTTTGTCCTTCGATATGTTACTTGCCCGAGATTCGATCGTCAGTATCCGCATACCTATTTCAATCTCGTTTACCGGCAAGTCTCTTTACTCGTTCCGTAATACAAGATCCCGTGACTTACACTAAGTCACATTGCTTGCAAGGCTTGTGTGTGATGTTGTATTATCGAGTGGGCCCCGAGATACCTCTCCGTCACACGGAGTGACAAATCCCAGTCTTGATCCATACTAACTCAACGAACACCTTCGGAGATACATGTAGAGCATCTTTATAGTCACCCAGTTACGTTGTGACGTTTGATACACACAAGGCATTCCTCCGGTGCCAGTGAGTTATATGATCTCATGGTCATAGGAATAAATACTTGACACGCAGAAAAACAGTAGCAACAAAATGACACGATCAACATGCTACGTTCATTAGTTTGGGTCTAGTCCATCACATGATTCTCCTAATGATGTGATCCCGTTATCAAGTAACAACACTTGCCTATGGTCAGGAAACCTTGACCATCTTTGATCAGCGAGCTAGTCAACTAGAGGCTTACTAGGGACAGTGTTTTGTCTATGTATCCACACAAGTATTGTGTTTCCAATCAATATAATTATAGCATGGATAATAAACGATTATCATGAACAAAGAAATATAATAATAACTAATTTATCATTGCCTCTAGGGCATATTTCCAACAGTCTCCCACTTGCACTAGAGTCAATAATCTAGTTCACATCACCATGTGATTCTAACGAATCCAACACCCATATAGTTCTGGGGTCTGATCACGTCTTGCTCGTGAGAGAGGTTTCAGTCAACGGTTCTGAAACTTTCAGATCCGTGTGTTCTTTACAAATATTTATGTCATCTTATAGATGCTTCTACTACGTGCTATTCGAAAATACTCCAAATATCTACTCTACTATACGAATCCGTTTCACTACTCATAGTTATTCGGATTAATGTCAAAGCTTGCATCGACATAACCCTTTACGACGAACTCTTTAACCACCTCCATAATCGAGAAAAATTTCTTAGTCCATTAGTTACTAAGGATAAGTTTTGACCGCTGTTCGGTGATTCAATCCTGGATCACTCTCTGTACCTCTTAACAAACTTGTAGCAAGGCACACATTAGGTGCGGTACACAGGATGTCATACTTTAGAGTCTATAGCTAAGGCATAGAAGACGACCTTCGCCTATTCTCTTTAATCTGCCAGGGTCGGGTTTTCAGTCTTACTCAAATTCACACCTTAAAACACAACCAAGAACTCCTTCTTTGCTGATCTATTTTGAACTCCTTCAAAAACTTGTCAAGGCATGCATCTTGTTGAAACCTCTATTAAGCGTTTCGATCTATCTCCATAGATCTTGATGCTCAACGTTCAAGTAGCGCAATCCAGGTATTCCTTTGAAAAACTCCTTTCAAACAACCTTTTATGGTTTACAGAAATTCTACATTACTTCTGATCCACAATATGTCAACCACATATGCTTATCAGAAATTCTATAGTGCTCCCACTCACTTCTTTGGAAATACAAATTTCTCATAAACCTTGCACAAACCCAAAATCTTTGATCATCTCATCAAAGTGTATATTCCAACTCCGAGATGCTTGCACCAGTCCATAAAAGGATCGCTGGAGCTTGCATACTTGTTAGTATCCTTAGGATCGACAAACACATTCTGATTGTATCACATACAATCTTTCCTCAAGGAAACTGTCGAGGAAACAATGTTTTGACTCCCTACGTGCAATATTTCACAAATAATGTAGCAACTACTAACATAATTCTAACAGACTTTTAGCATCGCTACGAGTGAGAAAGTCACCTCATAGTCAACTCTTTGATCTTGTCGAAAACATCTTTGCGACAAGTCAAGCTTTTCTTAATAGTGACTTATCACCATCATCGTCTGTCTTCCTTTTAAAGATCCATCTTTACTTAATAGTCTTACTACCATCAAGTAGTTCTTCCAAAGTATACACTTTGTTTTATACATGGATCCTCTCTCGGATTTTATGGCCTCCAGCCATTTGTCGAAATCCGGGCCCACCATTGCTTCTCCATAACTCGTAGGTTCAGTGTTGTCCAACAACATGACCTCCAAGACAGGGTTATCGTACCACTCTGTAGTAATACGCGACCTTGTCGACCTACAAGGTCTGTAGTAACTTGATCTGATGCTTAATGATCACTATCATCGGCTTCCACTTCAATTGGTGTAGGCACCACACGAAGAACTTCCTGCGCCCTGCTACACACTAGTTGAAGTGATGGTTCAACAACCTCATCAAGTTCTATCACCCTCCCACTCAATTTTTTTGAGAGAAACCTTTCCTCGAGAAAGGACCCGTTTCTAGAAATAAATACTTTGCTTCCGGATCTGAGATAGGAGATGCACCCAACTGTTTTGGATATCCTATGAAGATGCAGTTATCTGCTTTGGGTTTGAGCTTATCATACTGAAACTTTTTCACATAAGTGTCGCAGCCCCAAACTTTCAAGAAATGACAACTTAGATTTCTCTAAACCTCAGTCTATACTGTGTCATCTCAACGGAATTACGCGGTGCCCTATTTAAAGTGAATGCGGTTGTCTTTAATGCATAACCCATAAATGATAGTGGTAATTCGATAAGAGACATCATAGTATGCACCATATCAAATAGGTCGGTGCTATGACACCATCACACCATGGTGTTCTTGGTGGCATGAATTGCGAAACAACTTCCACATTGTCTTAACTGTGTACCAAAACTCGCAACTCAGATATTCATCTCTATGATCACATCGTAGACAGTTTATCCTCTTGCTACGACGAACTTTACTCTGAAACAGAATTGAACTTTTTCAATATTTCAGACTTGTGATTCATTAAGTAAATACTCATGTATCTACTCAAATCGTTATTGAATTAAGAACATAATGATATCCACTACATGTCTCAGCACCCATTGGACTGCATACATCAAAATGTATTACTTCCAACAAGTTACTATCTTGTTTCATCTCAATGAAAACAAGGCCTTGCTCATGTGGTATGATTTGCATGTTACCAGTGATTCAAAATCAAGTGAGTATAAAGATCCATCAGCATGGAGCCTCTTCATGCAATTTATACCAACATGACTCAAGCGGCAGTGCCACAAGTAAGTGGTACTATCATCATTACCTTGTATCTTTTGGCACCAATATCATGAACATGTGTAACACTACGATCGAGATTCAATAAACCATTGAAGGTGATTATTCAAGCAAATAGAGTAACCATTATTCTCTTTAAATGAATAACCGTATTGCAATAAACATGATCCAATCATGTTCATGCTTAACGCAAGCACCAAATAACAATTATTTAGGTTCAACAACAATCCCGATGGTAGAGGGAGCGTGCGACGTTTGATCATATCAACCTTGGAAACACTTCCAACACGTATCGTCACCTCGCCTTTAGCTAGTCTCCGTTTATTCCGTAGCTTTCATTTCGTGTTACTAATCACTTAGCAACCGAACCGGTATCCAATACCCTCGCACTACTAGGAGTACTAGTAAAGTACACATCAACATCATGTATATCAAATATACTTCTTTCGACTTTGCCAGCCTTCTTATCTACCAAGCATCTAGGGTAGCTCCGCCTCAGTGACCGTTCCCCTCAAAACAGAAGCACTTAGTCTCGGGTTTGGGTTTAATCTTGGGTCTCTTCATTAGTGCAACAATTGTTTTGCCGTTTCACGAAGTATCCCTTCTAGCCCTTGCCTTTCTTGAAACTTAGTGGTTTTACTAACCATCAACTATTGATGCTCCTTATTGATTTCTACTTTTGCAGTGTTAAACATCGCGAATCGCTCAAGGATCATTGTATCTATCCTTGATATGTTATAGTTCATCACGAAGCTCTCACAGCTGGGTGGCAGTGACTTTGGAGAACCATCGCCATCTCATCTGGAAGATTAACTCCCACTTGATTCAAGCGATTGTCGTACTCAGACAATTTGAGCACACACTCAACAATTGAGTTTTTCTCCTTCACTTCGTGGACAAAGAATCTTGTCGGAGGTCTCATACCTCTCAACAAGGGCACGAGCATGAAATCTCAATTTCATCTCTTTAGAACATCTCTTATGTTTCGTGACGTTTCAAAATGTCTTATGCGCCTTGCTTCTAAGCCATTAAGTATTTTGCACTGAACTATCGCGTAGTCATCATAAACGTGTATGTCGGATGTTTAACAACATCCACAGACGATGCTCGAGGTGCAGCACACCGAGTGGTGCATTAAGGACATAAGCCTTCTGTGCAGCAACGAGGACAATCCTCAGTTTTACAGACTCAGTCCGCAAAGTTGCTACTATCAACTTTCAACTAAATTTTCTCTAGGAACACATAAAAACTGTACAGCTATAGCGCAAGCTACATCGTAATTCGCAAAGACCATTAGACTATGTTCATGATAATGAGTTCAATTAATCATATTACTTAAGAACTCCCACTCAAAAAGTACATCTCTCTAGTCATTTGAGTGGTACATGATCCAAATCCACTATCTCAAGTCCGATCATCACGTGAGTCGAGAATAGTTTCAGTGGTAAGCATCTCTATGCTAATCATATCAACTATACGATTCATGCTCGACCTTTCGGTCTCTTGTGTTCCAAGGCCATGTCTGTACATGTTAGGCTCGTCAAGTTTAACCCGAGTGTTTCGCGTGTGCAACTGTTTTGCACCCATTGTATGTGAACGTTGAGTCTATCACACCCGATCATCACGTGGTGTCTCGAAACGACGAACTATCGCAAGGGTGCACAGTCGGGGAGAACACAATTTCGTCTTGAAATTTTAGTGAGAGATCACCTCATAATTCTACCGTCGTTCTAAGCAAGATAAGGTGCATAAAGGATTAACATCACATGCAATTCATAAGTGACATGATATGGCCATTATCATGTGCTTCTAGATCTCCATCACCAAAGCACCGACACGACCTTCTTGTCACCGGCGTCACACCATGATCTCCATCAACGTGTCGCCATCGGGGTTGTCGTGCTACTCATGCTATTACTACTAAAGCTACGTCCTAGCAATATAGTAAACACATCTGCAAGCACAAACGTTAGTTTAAAGACAACCCTATGGCTCCTGCCGGTTGCCATACCATCGACGTGCAAGTCGATATTAACTATTGCAACATGATCATCTCATACATCCAATATATCACATCACGTCGTTGGCCATATCACATCACAAGCATACCCTGCAAAAACAAGTTAGACGTCCTCTAATTGTTGTTGCATGTTTTACATGGTTGCCATGGGTATCTAGTAGGATCGCATCTTACTTACGCAAACACCACAACGGAGATGTATGAATTGCTATTTAACCTCTCTCCAAGGACTTCCTCGGTCAAATCCGATTCAACTAAAGTTGGAGAAACTGACACTCGTCATCTTTGAGCAACGGGGTTGCTCGTAGCGATGAAACCAGTCTCTCGTAAGCGTACGAGTAACGTCGGTCCGAGCCGCTTCGATCCAACAATATCGAGGAATCAAGAAAATACTAAGGCGGGCAGCAAATCGCACATCACCGCCCACACAAACTTTTGTGTTCTACTCGAGATAACATCTACGCACGAACCTAGCTCATGATGCCACTGTTGGGGAACGTCGCATGGGAAACAAAAAAATTACTACACACACGCAATACCTATCATGGTGATGTTCATCTATGAGAGGAGATTTCCGATCTACGTACCCTTGTAGATCGCACAGCAGAAGCGTTAAGAAACGCGGTTGATGTAGTGGAACGTCCTCGCGTCCCTCGATCCGCCCCGCGAATTGTCCCACGAACCGTCCCGCGATCCGTCCCACGATCCGTCCCGCAATCCGTCCCATGAACCATCTCGCGATCCGTTGCACGAACCGTCTTGCGATCCATCTCACGATCCGTTCCGATCTAGTGCCGAACAGACGACACATCCGCGTTCAGCACACGTACAACTCGACGATGATCTCGGCCTTCTTGATCCAGCAAGAGAGACGGAGAGGTAGATGAGTTCTCCAGCAGCGTGATGGCGCTCCGGAGGTTGGTGGTGATCTATCTCAGCACGGCTCCGCCCGAGCTCCGCAGAAATACGATCTAGAGGAAAAACCGTGGAGGTATGTGGTCGGGCTGCCATGGCAAAGTTGTCTCAAATCAGCCCTAATACCTCAGTATATATAGGAGGGAGGGGGAGGGACCTGCCTTGAGGCTCAAGAGAGCCCCAAGGGGTCGGCCGAAGCAAGGGGGGAAGTCCTCCCCTTCCAATCCTAGTCCAACTAGGATTGGAAGGAGGAGTCCTTCTCCACTTTCCCACTTCCCCTTTTTTTCTTTTTCTTTTGATTCCTGCGCATAGGGCCTCTTGGGCTGTCCCACCAGCCCACTAAGGGCTGGTGTGGCACACCTAAGGCCTATGGGCTTCCCCCGGGTGGGTTTCCCCCCCGGTGAACATCCGAAACCCATTCGTCACTCCCGGTACATTCCTGGTAATGCCGAAAACTTTCCGGTAATCAAATGAGGTCATCCTATATATCAATCTTCGTTTACGGACCATTCCGGAAACCCTCGTGACGTCCGTGATCTCATCCGGGACTCCGAACAACATTCGGTAACCAACCATATAACTCAAATACGTATAAAACATCGCCGAACCTTAAGTGTGCAGACCCTGCGGGTTCGAGAACTATGTAAGCATGACCCGAGGGACTCCTCGGTCAATATACAATAGAGGGACCTGGATGCCCATATTGGATCCTACATATTCTACGAAGATCTTATCGTTTGAACCTCAGTGCCAAGGATTCATATAATCCCGTATGTCATTCCCTTTGTCCTTCGGTATGTTACTTGCCCGAGATTCGATCGTGAGTATCCGCATACCTATTTCAATCTTGTTTACGTGCAAGTCTGTTTAATCGTTCCGTAATACAAGATCCCATGACTTACACTAAGTCACATTTCTTGCAAGGCTTGCGTGTGATGTTGTATTACCGAGTGGGCCCCGAGATACCTCTCCGTCACACCGAGTGACAAATCCCAGTCTTGATCCATACTAACTCAACGGACACCTTCGGAGATACCTGTAGAGCATCTTTATAGTCACCCAGTTACGTTGTGACGTTTGATACACACAAGGCATTCCTCCGGTGCCAGTGAGTTATATGATCTCATGGTCATAGGAATAAATACTTGACACGTAGAAAAATAGTAGCAACAAAATGACACGATCAACATGCTACGTTCATTAGTTTGGGTCTAGTCCATCACATGATTCTCCTAATGATGTGATCCCGTTATCAAGTAACAACACTTGCCTATGGTCAGGAAACCTTGACCATCTTTGATCAGCGAGCTAGTCAACTAGAGGCTTACTAGGGACAGTGTTTTGTCTATGTATCCACACAAGTATTGTGTTTCCAATCAATACAATTATAGCATGGATAATAAACAATTATCATGAACAAAGAAATATAATAATAACTAATTTATTATTGCCTCTAGGGCATATTTCCAACACCTCCATCACTCTAGCGAGCAGGAGCAACACAATGGTTGTGTCTGCTCGATCCCTAACCGATGACGTGAAGTGCGCGGTGGTGTGCAGCAAGGTAATGACATTGATATGTAGGAGCAAGGAGCGGCAGGAATCTAGCATGTGATATATCAGTCTGTTTTTTTACTGACTCGTTTGCATCAGGATATCCTTCCGCGGCTGGACACACTCTCCATCTAAATCATGTCTCTAAACATACTACCGTTAAGGTTGGCTACATAAATCATGCCGCCATGACCGAACATCATCGCTAAATGGTCTTCTCACTCGAGGTGTCATCTATAACGTGTCCCGTTTGTGTGAATGTTCATCTAGGAGCAATTGCATCTCGAGCAGTGCTACTCTCATTGACTACTAACATAAATCATGCCTCCACGTCGGGCATCACTACTAAAGAGGTACTATTGGTAAGTATCATTGTTTACTTTTCTATAGTCTATAGATTTATTTATATGGACACTTTAGATTCATCTATAACTTCTCCTATTGTATTGTAGCAACCGTCACTCCCATTCAAACTGTTTTTGGGAAACTACAACAAGCATTTTGCTCACTTGAACATTGAATTAAGGACTTCAAAAAGGTTCAGGGCTTGTGCAAATTATTGAAATTTAATATTTGTGGATGATACGTTTCTGTTGTATCTATTTTTCCTAACACTTTTACTCTTGTTTTGGACTCTAATTTGCATGATTTGAATGAAACTAACCCAGACTGACGATGTTTTCAGCAGAACTACTATGGTGTTGTTTTTGTGCAGAAATAGAAGTTCTCGAAATGAAACGAAACTTTTTAGAGAATAATTTTAGAATAAAAGAAAAATACTAGAGCCAAGAACCACCGAAGGGGGCCCCCTGGGTGAGCACAACCCACCAGGGAGCCCCCCCCCCGCCTAGCGCGCCCAGGTGGGTTGTGCCCACCTGGTGGCCCCGCTGACCCTATCTTCGATGCTATAAAATCATATTTTCAGAGAGAAAAATCAAGGAGGAAGAATTATCTCCTTTCGTGATACGGAGCCGCCGCCACTTCCTCTTATTCACCGGGAGGCCAGATCTGGAGTCCGTTTAGGGCTCCGGAGAGGGGAATCTTGTCATCATCAACCCTCCTTATTGCCAATTCCATGATGCTCCCCATCAGGAGTGAGTAATTCCTTCCTAGGCTCGCTGGTCAGTGAGGAGTTGGATGAGATTCATCATGTAATCGAGTTAGTTTTGTTAGGGCTTGATCCCTAGTATCCATCATGTTCTGAGATTGATCTTGCTATGACTTTGCCATGCTTAATGCTTGTCACTTTGGGCCGGGGTGCCATGATTTCAGATCTGAACCGTTTATGTTATCACCATTATATCAATGTTCTATATTCGATCTTGCAAGTTATAGTCACTTATTACGTGTTATGATCCGTAAACCCTGGAGTGACAGTATTCAAATACTTTCCGGTCAGGATCATAGTATGAGGAGTTCATGTATTCACTATGTGCTAATGCTTTGTTCTGATTCTCTATTAAAAGGAGGCCTTAATATCCCTTATTTTCCTTATGGCCCCCGCTGCCATGGGAGGGTAGGACAAAAGATGTCATACAAGTTCTTTCCATAAGCACGTATGACTATCTACGAAATACATGCCTACATTATATTTTTGAACTGAAACTAGTTTTGTATCGCCCTAGGTTATGACTGTCATATGATGAATATCATCCAACGAATCCACCGAACCAATGCCTATGAATTTCCTACATATTGTTCTTTCTAAGTTACTACTGTTGCTGATACTGTTACAACTACTACAAAACCATTGCTATCATTGTTACCATTACTACTGTTGTTACCGCTACTATCCAAACTATCATATCACTGTGTTACTCATCACTTTGTTGCAGATATTTAATCACCAGGTGTGCCTGAATTGACAACTCAGTTGCTAATACTTGCAAATATTCTTTGGCTCCCCTTGTGTCGAATCTATAAATTTGGGTACTCTACCCTCGAAAATTGTTGCCATCCCCTATACTTGTGGGTTATCAAGACCTTGGCACCGTTGCCGGGGAGCATAGCTATATTTGTTGAGTCACTTGCGATTATTAACTATTTATCACTATGAAGAATATGAAGGATGATAGAACCAAGATCTTTCCCTCGAAGATGAGGGGTGGTAAGGAATTGCCATGTAGCTCTGGACTTGATTCTCATTCAGTTAGAAGTAAACTTGCAACACCACCATCTGCTATTAATCCTAATATTGAAAGTGCGTTATATCGACTAGAGGGGGGTGAATAGGAGATTTTTAGAATTTCATCACCGAGGAAATTCCTTTTGAGGAAATTCCTTACTGATGACTAACTTACAGCGGAAACAACAAAGGATCAAGAGTGCAAAGTATCACTACAGCAGTTCTTCAGGATGAAGAATATGAAAATAGTTTGCACAGTATGCACGCACGCAGAAAACAAATAAGGATTAACTCGCGTGAAGAATTTGGGGTGAGGAATTTCAGAGAAAGTCTTCAGCAAATTCTTCAAATAGTGACAGTGAAAATCATCAACACACAATCTGAGGAATATAAAGAGTTGAGGAAATAGAACCCGTTTCACAGTGAAGACAGTGGTTGATGACCCAGTTCCAACTACTGTGACAGTTGTACATCTCGTTTGGAGCGGCTTGGTATTGAAACCAAAGGACACACAGTCCCAGGACACATAGTCCCTACCGTATTCTCCTTGGGCTAAGAACACACAATCCTCGCCCAACACTTGTGGTAAGTTTCAGGGCAGACTTCCAAACCCTCACAAACTTGGTCACCTGGCGATCCACAATTGACTGCTGGATTGCTCTAGACCATGACGCCTAATCGTGTGGAGGATGCACAGTCCTCAAAGGTAAAAGGCTTCAGTCCCACACATGAACAACTTCTGCAGTGATGCTCAATCACCTGGTTTTGGTTTGTGGTTTGGTGTTTGGGGTATTTCCTCACTGATGAATTACTCTCGAAGACTCTGAGGAATTTGGGTTGCTCTTATGACAAGTGTCAGTTTCGAACGGAGCAGCCAACCAGCTAATGGTTGTGGGGAGCGGCTATTTATATCCTAGGAGCATCCTGACATGATTTGACATTAATGCCCTTACATAATATGACCGTTGGTGTGGATAAGACCAATGATGTGGCGTGGCTATCGATAACGGTCTGGACCCTCAACTATGAGAGTCCTCATGTCTCTCATATTCCTCACTTGAGGCTTTTGGTAGGATTAGGCTTGGGTTGAGCATCATGAGGAAATTCATTCCAATGTGTTACCTCGACCCCCTTTAACAGTACGGTGTTCCTATTACACAAGTGTGAAGAAAATAAAACGGAAAGGATAAATCTTCATGCTTCGAAGTCTTGAGAGTGATTTTCTTCAGGACACACCGAATTCCTCAATTTCAATATCTTCATGAGGAATATCAATTTCATCGCAAATTCTTCGCGATTCAATTCTTCAGCTTCAGACCAATTTCTTCAACCGAAGATATACATTTTTAGGGGTCAATATTCATCGAATATATCAAACTCCTCAGAGACTTATAGATCCTGTTTACACTCAAGAACACATTAGATACTCAACCTATAAGTCTTCAAACCACCAAAATCACTAAGGGGCACTAGATGCACTTACAGATATGTCGCAAGTTATTGATGATGCTACTTCTGCCATGAATGATTCTTATGATGATGCTAGTACCTTGATTGATAAGACTGTTCCATTAGGTGAACTACTTGACGAACAACTTGCTACAATTAAAGATATTGAGAATGTTGAAAGTAATAAAATTATTGAAACGGATGAAGTACTTGAAGGTGAAAACCGTGAAACACGTGTTAGATCTAGATCTCTTAGATATGAATTACCTAAGGTACCCGAAGGTTATGTTATGGATGAGGAGACATCTAGAGACTTTCTTGCTTGCAATGATAGAGCTGATCTTGAGAAATTACTATGCAAACTAAAAGAAAAATCTTTGAATGCTATAATGAAATGTGACCCTCAGTTTGCTACTTCACCTATCTATGTTACTGATAAGGATTATGAATTCTCTGTCGACCCAGAGTTAATTACTTTGGTAGAATCCGATCCTTTCCATGGCTATGAAACTAAAACCGTAGTGGAACATCTTACTGAACTGAATGATAAAGCCACACTATTTTCTCATGCTGAGAAAGCTCGCTTCTACTTTATCCTCAAATTATTTCCGTTTTCATTAAAGGGTGACACTAAAGGTGGACCTACATGACACCTTTAAAATAGTTTGAGAACCTATGATGAACTTCACGACAAATTGCAGGGTAGCAGGGCGCACGAAAGCTGGTCCACTGTGAATGCTGGAGCCAATCGTTCACGTGGGTATGTGTGGTCCACAACGGGTCGACGTGGGTTTACCGCGACGTCAAGGCAGCGTCCTTCTCCTCAGCTGTTCCATTGGGACCGAAGTTGGACATGGCTGCTGTTTTAGGAAAAGCGAGACCGCGAGAGGGGGAAACAAAACGGGAGAGCGAGAGAGGTGGGCCCATGCGTTGAGTGTGTGCGTGAGCTACGACATACGTATAGCGTCTTCAAATAGGTCATGGCGCGGCGATGGAGCATATATTTTACTACTTATATAGTAGCAGCTGTTACTTCAACGCAAAAGAGATTTTGACACTTTGACCTGGATCGCAGAATAAGATAGAAGTATCTACTCGTCATGTCGGACGTCCACACTCGGGGAGAGGTGTCTCTGATCTGCCAGCGTCACTTTCAGCCTGGGCGTCCCGTCTACTACTAGGCGGCGAGAGCGAGTCACCTCGGGGAGAGCTTAATCCACTGTCGCATTGCAATCTGGTTCTCTTCCTTCACCGAAGAAATCACCTTGCACACCAACACAAACAACAACCCAAATGGCAGGATTATGAGCAAGAATATGCATTTTCATTTTATCCTTCCAACTAGTGAAGATTGTACCATCGAAGTATGGACCTCTACGGTGATAATTTCCCTCACTAGACGCCATACTCTTCTAGGTTGTGAAACCAATGCAATGGATACCAAAGCTCTGATACCACTTGTAGGATCGAAAGTATGTCTAGAAGGGGTGTGTGATTAGACTACTTGACAAGATAAAAACTTAGCCTTTTACCAATTTTAGTTGTGGGCCAGTTTTAGCAATTATGACTAGTCAAGTTCACCCTACACATGCAGACCTAAGAGTATAGCAGCAAAAAGCAACGACATGCAAATGTAAAGTAGAGGGTAAGGTAGGGAGATCAAACGCAAATGTCGACACGGTGATTTTTGGCATGGTTTCGATAGGTGGCGCTATCGTACGTCCATGTTAGTGGAGACTTCAACCCACGGAGGGTAACAGCCGTGAGAGTCCATGGAGGGCTCCACCCACAAGGGGTCCATGAAGAAGCGGCCTTGTCTATTCCGCCATGGCTTTCGTTCACACAAGACGAGCCTCACTCACGGTAGATCTTCACGAAGTAGGCGATCTCCTTTCCCTTACAAACTTCTTGGTTCGAGTCCACAACACAAAGTAGAAGATTCACAAGTGACACCTAACCAATCTAGGAGGCACCACCCTCTGAAAGTTAAAAGATGCAGTAGAATGATGAACTCCTTGCTCTTGTGGTTCAAAAGATAGTATCCTCAACACTCAATCACTCTCTCATAGATTTGGCTTGGGTAGGAGAGAATTATCTTGTGGAAAGCAACTTGGGGAGGATAGAAATCAAGGTTCAAATGATTGGATTGGAATCTCTTGATCTCAACACATGAGTAGGTGGCTCTCTCTCAGAAATATGGATCTGGCAAGTGTAAGTGTTTTCTGAGTGCTTACTCTGCGAATGAGAGGAGGTGGAGAGGTATGTATAGGCATCTCCCAAAATCTAACCATTGCAACATTATTGCCCAACTCAGTGACACCGAAAAGAATCTCGGTGGTACCGAGTTGCACTAAATGTGGAACTTTTGAATTCTCGATCTGACCGATATATGAATCTCCGTGGTACCAATACGATGACCTAGACCAGTTTTCAAATCTCGGTGAGACCGATTTTAAACTCGGAAATTCTGATTCTTGAAATCTTCTCAACAGAAAGTTGGTCTCTGAATCTCGGTGGCACCGATGTGAAAGTTTGTGGTACTGAGATGGTAGGTTTGGCACAGGATCTGCCTGGTGGAAAATCAGTAGGGCCGAGTGGAAATAGTTGGTGGCACCAATTTTTCTGGTTTGGCTTTGGACAGATATATTTTGTGGGAGAATGGTTGAGTATTTTTGGTGGCTACCTCTAAGCACTTGAGCAACCAATTCATCATAATACCTCACCCCCTTTTAGTAGTATTGGCTTTCCTATGGACTCAAAGTGATATCTTAAATGTAAAATGTAGAGTCTTCTTGCTTGAAGCTTGAGCCAATCCTATTTATTTCCTTGCAACAATGGGCTTCTCCTCACAACCCTATAGCCAAGGCATCTTTGAACTTTTCTGAAATATACTTGGATAAGATAATTAGTCCAATGATGCATATGTTGTGATCAATTATCAAAACCACCTTATGGAGCAATTGCGCGGTCACTGTCCTACGACCTCGCAATGAGGAACGTCTCGAGGTGGTGCTTGCGGCTGCCAAGGGAAGAGGCCTCTTGGACGACAACTTTGTCCCATGTTCGATGAGGCCCTTGTCGCCTTCAGGACGTCCCCTCCATCAACTCATCTGGTTTGATGCGGCTCATAAGATGACACATGCGTCTCCTTCGGAGTCATCGGGCAAGTGCCTGTCACCGGTACATGAAGCCTTCGGATAATGCACCACCGATGGATGCTACACATGATGTCTCATGTGGGGACGTCAATTCATTCCTGCTATAGGAATGTATTGCACGATGGCTCTAGCGGAGGTCTCATGTGTAGCTGATTGTTGCTGGATCAAAGATGGTGCGAAGTGGCGGAGGCAGGCGGCATGGGACGTCTATCTTCTGGTGTCTTCTTCATAGGTATCCAGCTATCGAGGCATAGATACAAGGATGATGGATGATGGTAACATACAACTTCAACAACGAATTTATGCACTTTGATGGAAGCACAAAATCTATGACCAAGCTATGTCGACGCGTGCATGCATCATTTCCTTGATGAAGGTGGTGGATTGTACCTTGGCTTTGGGAGGAGAATCCGTAGTTCAACCTTGTGTTGGACTCACCGTCACACTGCGCACGTGCGATGATTCTTTTTTGAAGGCGTAGCCTAAGAGTTGTATATTTTTCGTTTTGTTGTCGTCTTGTAACATAGGATTAACGATTATCTGATGGAGTTACTGTCGTGAGGCATTAGATCTTGGATTTTTTTTGCTTCATTTCCAGATGATATTGTTCGGCTGCTAGATTTTGTAGTCATAATTATTGTAGACTGAAAGCAAAGAGACAAATAAAGAGTCCAAATGATCCACTAGTTCCATTGCAATGTGGGAGACCCACTTATATACAGGATGAAGGGGTGTGTTGGGGAAACACCTTTTCCCTCAACAGACACCTCCTGGGAGGCATCCCTCCCATACAATTGATCACATGTTTTGTTTCTCAACACTCCCCCTTGATCAATTCGTCATCTGTATATTGCAAACTGAAAACTCCTCCCAAAACCCTGTGGGAAAAATTGAGGAGAAACCTTATAATAATATGACATCGAAAACTCCTTTAAAACCCAGTGGAAAAAATATAAGAAGAAACCAATATGGCATACATCCGCACTTGTATTTATATTGTCTCGTTAAAAACCTTATATGAGAAACCATCTTGGAAAAACTCATAAAGGGAAAAAGAGTACAATATGAATGATCTTAAGATCACTAACAGGTTATAACTTGGGATTTTACTCCTCCTGAACTTTGCAAACATCAATGTCTTCTCTTACCAATTCCACGAATCTGATTCTGGAATATAAACGTTGGTATCGAAATTGTGAATCACACAATAATTTGTTTGCATATTATCCTCTTACATTTCTACAATTTGCGAGGATAAATATAACCCATAAAAAATACAAGTGACATCATCTTGGTAGATAATGATAATTGATTCCAATGAATCTTCACATGATCTCACATGTGACCACTCATTCTGCAAAGACATGTATATCTTGTCATGCTTCAAACATAGTTATCGCAGAATGATTATAGGAAGGACTCATTTAGAGTCTATTCTGAAGGCTTCCCTGAGAATACTCTTCCATTAAATCCAGTCTTTGATATGGCATTGTTGGGATCAGAGTATTAGCCACTATCAGGATATCACACCATGGTTCCATCTTGATTTTCCCAATGGAATTAATCAAGACCTTTTGTGTCTTGGAAATATCTCAAGATATTCCTTACACCAACCATTATACCTTTTATTCGGGATGCACTCTCAATAAATTGCCAACAAATATAGTGTCAGGCCTGGTTTACTTTGCAATTTATACGAGTGCTCCAATGGTACTTAGATATGGAACTTCATGTCCACTATCACTTTATCATCTCCCCTAGGTTTGAATGGGCTTGTGTCCCATGCAAGGTATAATATGACAATATGTGTCTTTGATAAGATATATCCATATTGAACTTTTTCAATATTTCTAGATATATGAAGACTGACATACATTTATTCCCGATGGAATGTGCTCAAGCTATTAATTTAGCACCATTTGGTTTGACGCAAATATCCATCTCAAAATGATTGTGTGTATATAATATTTCATGTATAGACATTGATAATAAGATTATCCACATCAATAACATGATGTAAATCCAATTAAGGATATCTTCCTGAATACACATCAACAATCATTAATGTCAGAGTAATCCTTATCAAGGAGTAACTCACTTAGTCGGTTGTACCACACAACTCTCCGACATCTCCAGAGTCATAGGATGACTTCTGAAGGTTCACACATGTTGCGACTTATCATTGGATTTGCAATATTAAGCCATTTCATGACTTCAATATATATATCCAAACTGAATGATCCATGTGAGTATGTAGCCATTACATACATCAACGCATGGATTTGTACTACCAATTCATTATCAAAACATAATTCCACTCATACCGAGGAGGTATGTGATACGTCTCCGTCGTATCTACTTTTCCGAACTCTTTTGCCCTTGCTTTGGACTCTAATTTGCATGATTTGAATGGAACTAACCCGGACTACATACGGAATACATGCCTACATTAGATTGACGAACGGGAGCTAGTTACATATCTCTCCGTGTTATAGCTATTACGTGATGAATCACATCCGGCATAATCATCCATCACCGATCCAATGCCTACGAGTCTTTTACTACTGGTGCTCGCTATGTTACTTTGCTTCTACTGCTGGCACTGCTGCTACTGTTACTCTGTCGCTACTGTTGTTACTCTGTCGCTACTGCTGTCGCTACTGCTGTTACTTGCTGCTGCTGTCACTACTGCTGTACTTGTTACTTTGCTGTTACCTGCTGCAAGACTTTTCTAGCGCCATTGATACAACAAGTTAGGAATAGTCTGCCGTCAACAGACACTTTTCTGGCACCGTTGCTACCATACCACTTTGCTACTGATACTTTGCTTGCAGATACTAATCTTTCAGGTGTGGTTGAATTGACAACTCAGCTGCTAATACTTGAGAATATTCTTTCGCTTCCCCTTGAGTCAAATCAATAAATTTGGGTTGAATACTCTACCCTCAAAAACTGTTGCGATCCCATACACTTGTGGGTTATCAAGACTATTTTCTGGCACCGTTGCCGGGGAAGCACAGCTATATTCTCTGAGTCACTTGGGATTTTTGTCTGCTGGTCACTATGAAGAATCTGAGAGATCCAAGAACTAAAGTCTTGCCCTCAATTACGAGGACAGGTAAGGAACTGCCATCTAGCTGTGCACTTGATTCACCTTCAGTTATGAGTAAGTTTGCGACACCACCTCCTGCTAGAAATCTTGATATGTCGCCTATGCCTGATGATGCTATGCTTGATACTATGCCTGATGATGCTATGCTTGATACTATGCCTGAAGATGCTATGCTTGATACTATGCCTGATGATGCTATGCTTGATACTGCTTTGCCACTAGGTGCATTCCTTGATGCACAACTTGCTAGAGTTGCTGCTAGATGTGATGATACTTCTGAAACTGTTGATACTATTGAAGTAGAACCTGCTATTTTGCCTGCTAGAACTAGCTCTCCTATGCCTGAGTTGCCTGATATGCCTGATATGCGTTATGTTATGGAGGGAGAGATAGCTGAGGATTTTCTTGCGTGTAAGTATAGCTATGATGTTGAGAATTTACTGCGCAAGTGGAAAGAAAAGTCTCTGAACGCTAGGATGAAATACGACCCGAAGTTTGCCAGTTCGCCTATCTTTGTGACCGATAAGGATTATGAATTCTCTGTCGACCCTGAGTTAATCACTCTGGTCGAATCTAATCCTTTTCACGGTTATGAGTCTAAAACGGTTGTAGCCCATCTTACCAAACTGCACGATATAGCCACCCTGTTCACTAGTGAGGAAAAGATCCGCCACTACTATATCCTCAAGCTATTTCCTTTCTCGCTAAAGGATGATGCTAAGACCTGGTTCACTTCTCTTGCTCCTGGTTGTGTGCATAGCCCCCAGGACATGGTCTACTACTTCTCTAAAAAATATTTCCCTGCCCATAAGAAGCAAGCTGCCTTGCAGGAAATATACAACTTTGCTCAAGCTGAAGAAGAGAGTCTCCCACAAGCTTGGGGAGGCTCGTCGAGCTGCTGAATGCTTTGCCTGATCACCCTCTTGAGAAGAATGAAATACTTGATATCTTCTATAATGGACTTACCGATGCTTCTAAAGACCACCTAGATTGTTGTGCCGGTAGTGTTTTTAGGGAACGAACTGTAGAACAAGCTGAGATTCTACTGAATAACATCTTGTGCAATGAGAATGCTTGGACTATTCCTGAACCACCTCCTAAGCCAACTCCAAAGAAAAGACGTATTCTATTCCTCAGTCCTGAAGATATACAAGAAGCTACGAAATCTATGTGAGAGAAAGGCATTAAATCTGAAGATGTCAAAAATCTACCACCTATCGAAGAGATCCATGGTCTTGATAACCCGATACACATAGTAGAAGTAAATTCTCTATGTAGGTTTGATGAGAGTGATATTCCTTTTGATAAACCTGCTAGCCTATGCCTGGATGAATTTGATAACTTTGTTGCCAAACAACAGACTTTCAATGATTATGTTAGCAAACAGTTGGAACAGAATGCTGGTATGCTTAGTCATTTAAGTGCTTGTGTGGACAGAAATGCCAATGATCTTAAACTTCTGAGTAAACATGCCTCTATGGTTACCACTCAGGTAGAACAAGTACTTATAGCTCAAAATGACTTGCTCAATGAGTTGAATGACAATTCCGTCAGAGTCGTCACTAGAGGCGGTAGAATGACCCAGGGACCTTTGTATCTTGAGGGGCATCCGAGGAGAATTGAACAAGATTCTCAAGGATTTAGCACTGATGCACCTATTCATCCTAGAGAGAAGAAGAAAGATGATAGGAACCTGCATGCTAGCAACCCTATTGCTGCTACACCTGAGAGTCCAAAAGACGCCTCTGTCTCTGATGCTGAAACACAATCTGGTGGTGAACATGAGCCTAATGATAATATCAATTGTGATGTTCATGAAGATGCTCAACCTAGCAATGATAAGGATGTGGAGATTGAACCTGTTGATCTTGATAACCTGATACGTCTCAAATGTATCTATAATTTTTGATGGTTTCATGCTGTTATCTTATCAACTTTGGATGTTTTATATACCTTTTATATCTTTTTTGGGACTAACTTATTAATTCAGTGCCAAGTGCCAGTTCCTGTTTTTTCTGTGTTTTTGACTCTTTTTAGATCTGATTTTGGAACGGAGTCCAAACGGAATAAAGTCCCCAAAATAAAATTTTCCAGAACATAAGAAGATCGGGGGACTTGAGGGCCAAGGCAGAGAGCCCACAGGAAGCCCAGAAGCCATGTTGCCGCGGCCAGGGGGGCCCGCAGCAACCAAGCTTGTGGCCTTCCTGGCGCTCCCGTGCCCTAGCTCTTTGGCCTATAAATTCCCTAAAATCTCAGAAAAAATCAGGGCATCCACGAAAAACTTTTCCGCTGCCGCAAGCTTCCGTTTCCGTGAGATCTCATCTGGAGACCCTTCCTGGTGCCCTGCCGGAGGGGACTTTGGAGCTGCAGGGCTTCTACATCAACATCATCGCCTCTCCAATGACTTGTGAGTAGTCCACTTCAGACCTACGGGTCCGTAGTTAGTAGCTAGATTGCTTATTCTCTCTCTTGGATCTTCAATACAAAGTTCTCCATGATCTTCATGGAGATCTATCAGATGTAATTCTCTTTGGCGGTGTGTTTGTCGAGATCCGATGAATTGTGGATTTGTGATCAGGTTATCTATGAATTATATTTGAGTCTTTGCTGATTTCTTATATGCATGATTTGATATCCTTGTAAGTCTCTCCGAGTCTTGGGTTTTGTTTGGCCAACTAGATCTATGATTCTTGCAATGGGAGAAGTGCTTGGTTTTGGGTTCATACCGTGCGGTGACCTTTCCCAGTGACAGAAGGGGCATTAAGGCACGCATCATGTTGTTGCCATCAAGGGTAACAAGATGGGCTTTCATCACAGATTTGAGATTGTCCATCTACATCATGTCATCTTGCTTAAGGCGTTACTTTGTTCTTATGAACTTAATACACTAGATGCATGCTGGATAGCGGTTGACGTGTGGAGTAATAGTAGTAGATGCAGAAAGTATCGGTCTACTTGTTTTGGACATGATGCCTATAGATATAATCATTGCCATAGATAATGTCACGACTTTGAGCGGTTCTATCAATTGCTCGACGGTAATTCGCTCACCCACCGTCTACTTGCTTTCATGAGAGAAGCCACTAGTGAACACTACGGCCCCCGGGTCTATTCACAACTATCGTCTCCACTTGTACTTTTACTTTGCTTTGTTTACTTTTTGCTTTTAGTTCTCACGTTACAAACAATCTATAAGGGATTGACAACCCCTTCATAGCGTTGGGTGCAAGCTCTTTGTGTTTGTGCAGGTACTTGAGACTTGACGCGATCCTCCCACTAGATCGATACCTTGGTTCTCAAACTGAGGGAAATACTTATCGCCGCTGTGCTACATCACCCTTTCCTCTTCAAGGGAACACCAACGCAAGGCTCCAAGGCCGCGGGGAAATCCTTTGCATATTTGCCAAGGAAGTCCCTACATGCATAGCCCGTAGCAGAAGGATTCCTGACGCCGTTGCCAGGGAAGGTCTGTTGTCGCAGTAGCATAACCCACAGCCTAAGAATAAAAGATACGATAAGAATGACTTCGCTGCTAGGAAGCACGGTAAAGAAAGGGAACCTTGGGTTCAGAAACCCATGCCCTTTCCTCCCAAACCATCCAAGAAAAAGGATGATGAGGGTTTTGAGCGCTTCCTTGAAATGATCAGACCTGTCTTTCTGCAAATGCGTCTGACAGATATGCTCAAAATGTCTCCGTATGCTAAGTACATGAAAGATATTGTGACTAATAAGAGGAGGATACATGAGGTTGAGATTTCCACCATGCTTGCTAACTATACCTTCAAGGGTGGAACTCCTAAGAAACTAGGTGATCCCGGTGTGCCCACTATACCTTGCTCCATTAAAGGCAACTACGTTAGAACTGCGTTATGCGATCTTGGAGCCGGTGTTAGTTTTATGCCTCTCTATCTTTATCGTAGACTTGAACTGGATAAGTTGACACCCACTGAAATCTCTCTGCAAATGGCCGACAAATCAACTGCTTTCCCTATCGGCATTTGCGAGGATGTGCCCGTTGTGGTTGCTAACACCACTATCTTAACAGACTTCGTTATCTTGGATATTCCCGAGGACAATGCCATGGCGGTCATCCTCGGAAGACCCTTTTTAAACACCGCAGGGGCTATTATAGATTGGAACAAAGGCAATGTCACTTTCCATGTCAACGGTAATGAGCATACGATGCACTTTCCAAAGAAACAATATCGAGTACATTGCGTCAATGCTATCGAAAAGACTTCATCGATTCTTATTGGGAGCTTTGAATGCCCTATTCCTTGTGTCAAGATGAAGTATCATTTGCTTGTTGGGGAGATACACATCCCCATTGAGGTGACTAATACGTCTCCAACGTATCTATAATTTTTGATGGTTTCATGCTATTATCTTGTCAAACTTTGGATGTTTTGCATGCCTTTGATATATTTTCTGGGACTAACTTATTAACTCAGTGCCAAGTGCCAGTTCCTGTTTTTTCCATGTTTTTGACCCTTTCAGAGGAGATTTTGAAACAGAGTCCAAACGGAAGAAAATCCCCGAAAAGATTTTTTCCGTAATGGAAGAAGATCGGGAAGCTTGAGAGCCAACGCAGGGGAGCCTCAGGGGACCCACAAGCCCCCACCCCGCGGCCAGGGGGGTAGGCCGTGACCCACAGGCTTGTGGGCCCCCTAAGCGCCCTCTGCCCTAGGGGTTGCTCCTATATATTCCCTAAGAATCCCAAAAAAATCAGGAGATCATCGAAAGTACTTTTCCGCCGCCACAAGCTTCTGTCTCCGCAAGATCCCATCCGGGGCACGTTCTGGTGCCCTGCCGGAGGGGGGATTCGGACACGGAGGGCTTCTTCATCAACACCATGACCTCTCCGATGATGCGTGAGTAGTTCACCATAGACCTACGGGTCCATAGCTAGTAACTAGATGGCTTCTTCTCTCTCTTGGATCTTCAATACAAAGTTCTCCATGATCTTCATGGAGATCTATCCGATGTAATCTTATTTTGCGGTGTGTTTGTCGAGATCCGATGAATTGTGGATTTATGATCAGATTATCTATGAATCTTATTTGAGTTTCTTCTGATCTCTCTTATGCATGATTTCATATCCTTGTAATTCTCTTCGAGTTGTGGGTTTTGTCTGGCCAACTAGATCTATGATTCTTGCAATGGGAGAAGTGCTTGGTTTTGGGTTCATACCGTGCGGTGACCTCACCCAGTGACAGAAGGGGTAGCGAGGCACGCATCATGTTGTTGCCATCAAGGGTAAAAAGATGGGGTTTTCATCATTGGTTTGAGATTATCCCTCTACATCATGTCATCTTGCTTAAGGCGTTACTCTGTTCGTCATGAACTCAATACACTAGATGCATGCTCGATAGCGGTCGATGTGTGGAGTAATAGTAGTAGATGCAAATAGTATCGGTCTACTTGTCTCGGACGTGATGCCTATATGTATGATCATTGCCTTAGATATCGTCATGACTTTGCGCGGTTCTATCAATTGCTCGATAGTAATTTGTTCACCCACCGTGATATTTGCTATTTTGAGAGAAGCCTCTAGTGAACACTATGGCCCCGGGTCTACTCCATACCATATTTTCAGCCTTACACTTTTTACTTCGTTGCACTTTCCGCCTTCAGATCTGACTTTGCAAACAATCTTGAAGGGATTGACAACCCCTTTGAAGCGTTGGGTGCAAGCTTGTTTGTGTTTGCGTAGGTACTCTGGACTTGACGAGACCCTCCATCTAGATCGATACCTTGGTTCTCAAACTGAGGGAAATACTTACTGCTCCTGTGCTGCATTACCCTTTCCTCTCTAAGGGAAAAACCGGCGCAAACCAGAGAAGTAACAAGAAGAATTCCTAACGCCAAGGAAGGACTTTTGTTGCCGTAGCAGAAGAATTTCTGGCGCCATTGCCGGGGAGGGAGATCAAGTCAAGAACTCATCCAAGTAGGTGTCTCAAACTCATCTCTTGCATTTACTTTGTTTGCGAGTTGCTTCTCGTTTTCCTTTCCCCCACTTCACCAATTTGCCTTTTTTGTTTGCCTTTTTCGTTCGCCTTTTCGTTCGCCCTTTTTCCTCCCTTTCTCTTTGTTTCCTTGTGTGCTTGCCTGCTTGCCGAAGTCACCATGAATGAAAACACCAAACTTTGTGACTTCTCGAATACTAATAATAATGATTTTATTAGTACTCCGATTGCTCCCGCCACTAGTGCGGAGTCATATGAAATCAATGCCGCTTTGCTGAATCTTGTTATGAAAGAGCAATTCTCTGGCCTTCCTAGTGAAGATGCCGCATCCCATCTCAATACCTTCATTGAGCTTTGCGATATGCAAAATAAGAAAGATGTGGATAATGACGTGATTAAATTGAAGCTTTTTCCTTTCTCGTTGCGAGATCGCGCAAAAACTTGGTTTTCTTCTTTGCCCAAAAATAGTATCGATTCTTGGGATAAGTCCAAAGATGCTTATATATCCAAGTATTTTCCGTCGGCTAAGATCATATCTCTCCGTAATGATACCATGAATTTCAAGCAAATTGATAATGAACATGTTGCACAATCTTGGGAGAGAATGAAATTAATGATTAGAAATTGTCCCGCTCATGGCTTGAGTCTTTGGATGATTATTCAAATCTTTTAGGCTGGCTTGAATTTCGCTTCTAGAAATATATTGGACTCTGCCTCAGGTAGAACGTTCATGGAAATCACGTTAGGGGAAGCCACAAAACTCCTAGACAACATCATGACAAACTACTCTCAGTGGCACACTGAAAGGTCACCTACTAGTAAGAAGGTACACGCTATAGAGGAAATTAACTCATTGAGTGCTAAGATGGACGAGTTAATGAATTTGGTTGCTAGTAGAAGTGCTCCTTTGGATCCCAATGATATTCCCTTGTCTTCTTTGATTGAGAGTAGCAACACTAGCTTGGACGTTAATTTTGTTGGTAGGAATAACTTTGGCAACAACAATGCTTTAATAGGAAACTATGTTCCTACGCCTTTTCCTAGTAACTCCTCTTATAATTTTGGCAACTCCTACAACAATACTCATGGAAATTACAATAAATTACCATCTGATCTAGAGAGTAATATAAAAGAGTTCATCAACTCTCAAAAGATATTCAATGCGTCCATAGAGGAAAAACTACTCAAAATTGACGATTTGGCTAAGAGCGTTGATAGAATTTCTAGTGATGTTGATGCTTTGAAAGTTAGATGTGCTCCTCCCAAAATCAACATGGATGAAACTTTGAAAGCTATGCGTGTTTCCATGATTGAGAGCCAAGAAAGAACCGCCCAAATTCGTTCTAGACATGAATGGCTTAAAAAGGCGTGTTCTCGTGATGAGAATCACGAAGATCTTAAAGTGCTTGGTGTGACTCCCATTGAATCTTTGTTTTCTTGTGTCAAACCTAATGATTATGGGGCTGGATATGAATCCACTTTGGTTGAAAAGTGCCCCAATGATTCGGAGTCCATCTATCTTGATGCTAAAAGCATTGAAAGTGGAGTAGAAGACGTAAAACTTTGAGTAGTAATGAAATTGCTACCGTGGATTTCAAGGAATTCAATTACGATAGTTTCTCCATGATTGAATGCATTTCTTTGATGCAATCCATGTTAAACTCTCCACACGCTTATAGCTAAAACAAAGCCTTTACCAATCATGTCGTCGAAGCTATGATAAAATCTCTTGAAGAGAAACTTGAATTGGAAGTCTCTTTCCCTAGAAAGCTTCACGATGAGTGGGAACCTACCATCAAAATCAAAATCAAAAACTATGAATGGAATGCTTAGTGTGATTTGGGTGCTAGTGTTTCTGCGATTCCAAAGTCTTTATTTGATGTTCTGGGTTTTAATGAGATTGAAGAGTGTTCTCTTAATTTGCATCTTGGTGATTCTACTGTCAAGAAACCCATGGGAAGGATGAATGATGTTCTTATTATTGAAAATAGGAACTATGTACCCGTGGATTTCATTGTGCTTGACATTGATTGCAATCCTACATGCCCTATTATTCTTGGTAGACCTCTCCTAAGGACTATCGGTGCTATCATCGATATGAAGGAAGGGAATATTAGATTTCTATTTCCTTTAAGGAAGTGATGGAACACTTTCCTAGAAAGAAAATAAGATTGCCTTATGAATCCATGATGAGGGCCACTTATGGTTTGAGCACCAAAGACGACGATACGTGATTCTATCGCTTTTATGCCTAGCTAAGGGCGTTAAACAATAACGCTTGTTGGGAGGCAACTCAATGAATTTATATTTTTCTTTCTGTTTTGTTGCGTCCACACCTTCACAATTCTGTTGTGATTGTGTTTTTTGTGTTTCTTTTTGTGTTTGAGCCAAGCAAAACCTTTATGACTAGTCTTGGTAATGGTTGTTTGATCGTGCTGGAAAAAGACAGAAACTTTTCGCTCACGAGATGATTTTTCCTTTTTATTTAGAAAGAGCTTTTGAGTTGATTCTTTTTGCTGGTGGTTGATATGCCTTTTTCCTAGGCCATCGTAATTTTCAGATTTTTTGAGGTACCAGAAGTATACGAAGTATACACATTGCTACAGACTGGTCTGTTTTTGACAGATTCTATTTTTGTTGAGTTGGTTGCTTGTTTTGATGAAACTATGGTTAGTATCGGGGGGTACTAGCCATGGAAAAGTGAAAATACAGTAGCCCAACACCAATATAGATAGAATTCAAGTTTTCTACAGTACCAAAAGAAGTGGTAGTTTGTTTTCTTGTGCTAATGTTATCACGAGTTTCTGTTTAAGTTTTGTGTTGTGAAGTTTTCAAGTTTTGGGTGATGTTCTCATGGACAAAGAGATAAAGAGTGGAAAGAGCTCAAGGTTGGGGATGCCCAAGGCATCCCAAGCCAATTCTAGGACACCAAAAGCCTAAGCTTGGGGATGCCCCGGGAAGGCATCCCCTCTTTCGTCTTCAATCCATCGGTAACATTACTTGGAGCTATATTTTTATTCACCACATGATATGTGTTTTGCTTGGAGCGTCTTGTATCTTAGGAGTCTTTTCCTTTTTTTTTGTCACAATCATCCTTGCTGCACACCTTTTTCAGAGAGAGAGAGACATGCACTCATCGTGATTTTGCTAGAATGCTCATAGTGCTTCACTTATATCTTTTGAGCTAGATACTTTTGCTCTTTGTGCTTCACTTATATCTTTCGAGCTAGATAATTTTGCTCTTAGTGCTTCACTTATATCTTTTGAGCTAGATACTTTTTCTCTAGTGCTTCACTTATATCTTTAGAGCACGGCGGTGCGTGATTTGGTAGTTGCCTTATGCAATGAAAGTAGTCCCAAATGTCATAGGTACCCAAAGAGGACGCAAAAACCTCCATCTTCATGTGCATTGAGTAGAAAGAGAAGTTTTGATTCCTCTCAATTTGTTTTGAGACATGGATTTGGTAATATTAAGAGCTATGTTAGTAGGGTGTTGTGAATCTAGAAATACTTGTGTTGAAGTTAGTGATTCCCGTAGCATGCACGTATGGTGAACCGCTATGTTAGGAAGTCGGAGCATAATTGATCTATTGATTGTCATCCTTTATGTTGAGGTTGGGATCGCGCGATGGTTAAAACCTACCAACCCTTCCCCTCAGAGTATGCGTTTAGCACTTTGTTTCGATTACTAATAAAAACTTTCGCAACAAGTATGTGAGTTCTTCATGACTAATGTGAGTCCATGGTATAGATGCACTTTCACCTTCCACCATTGCTAGCCTCTCTAGTGCCGCACAATTCTCGGCGGTGCACAAACCCACCATATGCCTTCCTCAAAACAGCCACCATACCTACCTACTATGGCATTTTCATAGCCATTCCGAGATATATTGCCATGCAACTCCCACCGTTCTGTCTCATGACTTGTGCCGTCACTCTCATATTGCCATTGCATGATCGTAAGATAGCTAGCGAGATGTTTCAACGTCATATGCCATGCTAGATCGTTGCACATCCCGGTACACTGCCGGAGGCATTTCCTATGGAGTCATCATTGTGAGTTTTGAGCTGTGAGTAAATAAAAGTGTGATGATCATCATTATTAGAGCATTGTCACATGTGAGGAAAAAAGGCCAAAGATCCCAAAAAAAAGAAAAAAATAAAAGAAAAAAATAAAAGAAAAAAAAGAGGTCTAAGAGCCCAAATGAAAGAGAAAAGAAATAAAAAGAGAGAAGGGACAATGCTACTATCTTTTTCCACACTTGTGCTTCATAATAGCACCATGTTCTTCATGATTGAGAGCTTCTTGCTTTGTCACTACCATATGCTAGTGGGAATCTTCATTATATAACTTGACTTGTATATTCCAATGATGGGCTTCCTCAAAATTGCCCTAGGTCTTCGTGAGCAAGCAAGTTGGATGCACACCCACTAGTTTTCCTTTTGAGCTTTCACATACTTATAGCTCTAGTGCATCTCTTGTATGGCAATCCCTACTCATTCACATTGATATCTATTAATGGGCATCTCCATAGCCTTTTGATACGCCGATTCAATGTGACCATCTCCTCCTTTTTGTCTCACAACCACCACCACACTCTATTCCACCTATAGTGCTATATCCATGGCTCACGGTCATGTATTGCGTGATAGTTATAAAAAGTTTGAGAAAGTAAGAGTGTGAAAACAATTACTTCGCCAATTCCGGGGTTGTGCATGATTTACATTAGTTGTGTGAGAATGATGGAGCATAGCTAGACTATACGATTTTGTAGGGATAACTTTCCTTGGCCTTGTTATTTTGAAAGTTCATGATTACCTTGCTAGTTTGCTTGAAGTATTATTGTTCTCATGTCAATAGCAAACTATTGTTTTGAATCTTACGGATCAGAACATTCATGTCACGTGAAAGAAGTTGCAAAGGACAACTATGCTAGGTAGCATTCCACATCAAAAATTCATTCTTTATCACTTCCCTACTCGAGGACGAGTAGGAGTTAAGCTTGGGGATGCTTGATACGTCTCCAACGTATCTATAATTTTTGATGGTTTCATGCTATTATCTTGTCAAACTTTGGATGTTTTGCATGCCTTTTATATATTTTCTGGGACTAACTTATCAACTCGATGCCAAGTGCAAATTCCTGTTTTTTCCATGTTTTTGACCCCTTTCAGAGGAGATTTTGAAACAGAGTCCAAACGGAAGAAAATCCCCGAAAAGATTTTTTCCGTAACGAAAGAAGATTGGGAAGCTTGAGAGCCAAGGCAGGGGAGCCTCAGGGGACCCACAAGCCCCCACCCTGTGGCCAGGGGGGTAGGCCGCGGCCCACAGGCTTGTGGGCCCCATGAGCGCCCTCTTCCCTAGGGGTTGCGCCTATATATTCATTAAAAATCCCAAAAAATCAGGAGATCATCGAAAGTACTTTTCCGCCGCCGCAAGATCCCATCCGGGACACGTTCTGGTGCCCTGCCGGAGGGGGGATTCGGACACGGAGGGCTTCTTCATCAACACCATGACCTCTCCGATGATGCGTGAGTAGTTCACCATAGACCTACGGGTCCATAGCTAGTAACTAGATGGCTTCTTCTCTCTCTTGGATCTTCAATACAAAGTTCTCCATGATCTTCATGGAGATCTATCCGATGTAATCTTATTTTGCGGTGTGTTTGTCGAGATCCGATGAATTGTGGATTTATGATCAGATTATCTATGAATCTTATTTGAGTTTCTTCTGATCTCTCTTATGCATGATTTCATATCCTTGTAATTCTCTTCGAGTTGTGGGTTTTGTCTGGCCAACTAGATCTATGATTCTTGCAATGGGAGAAGTGCTTGGTTTTGGGTTCATACCGTGCGGTGACCTCACCCAGTGACAGAAGGGGTAGCGAGGCACGCATCGTGTTGTTGCCATCAAGGGTAAAAAGATGGGGTTTTCATCATTGGTTTGATATTATCCCTCTACATCATGTCATCTTTCTTAAGGCGTTACTCTGTTCGTCATGGACTCAATACACTAGATGCATGCTGGATAGTGGTCGATGTGTGGAGTAATAGTAGTAGATGCAGAAAGTATCGGTCTACTTGTCTCGGACGTGATGCCTATATGTATGATCATTGCCTTAGATATCGTCATGACTTTGCGCGGTTCTATCAATTGCTCGACATTAATTTGTTTACCCACCGTGATATTTGCTATTTTGAGAGAAGCCTCTAGTGAACACTATGGCCCCCGGGTCTACTCCACACCATATTTTCAGCCTTACACTTTTTACTTCATTGCACTTTCCGCCTTCAGATCTGAATTTGCAAACAATCTTGAAGGGATTGACAACCCCTTTGAAGCGTTGGGTGCAAGCTTGTTTGTGTTTGCGCAGGTACTCTGGACTTGACGAGACCCTCCTTCTGGATCGATACCTTGGTTCTCAAACTGAGGGAAATACTTACTGCTCCTGTGCTGCATCACCCTTTCCTCTTCAAGGGAAAAACCGACGCAAACCAGAGAAGTAACAAGAAGAATTCCTAGCGCCAAGGAAGGACTTTTGTTGCCGTAGCAGTGACCTAGTGACTATTCGAAAAATTCTCCGTCTTCTTTTGCGATTCGAGAAAGTTTTGTCGAGGGGATTTGATCAACCCCATTGACGGATTTCTTTCGATGACCATGAGATGGATGAATCAAGGAGTCACAAACCTCTGTTTTAAGCTTTCAGCTTCGGTTGCTTAGAAGAGAAATGATAGATTTAGTTTAGTTTTCCCTGTTTTCTGTTTTAGCGTCCCGTGGAAAAGTACCCTGAAAATAAAAGTTCTCCCAACGTCCTGAAAATCAAGTATGATGTTTTCGGGATTTTTTGAAAAATACTCGGACAAAGAGCTTGTGTGGGGGCTGCACCAGTGGGCCACAAGCCGTGGGGGCGCGGGCACCCCCTGGCCGCGCCACTCAGGTTTGTGGGGCCCACAGGCACCTCCTCCACTCATTCTTGCTCTCATCTGGTTCTCCTACCTCTAGAAAAAATCGTTTCGCAGCTCAAACCCGTGTTCTTGCTCTTCTTGCTGGGATTTTCGATCTCTTTGCTCAAAGCACCATTCTTCGAACTGTTTTGGGGAAATTAATCCTTGGTAAGTGACTCCTCCATTGGTCCAATTAGTTTTTGCTCTAGTGTCTTATACTCCGCGTATTTTTGCTACCTTGGTGACCCTATTCTTGAGCTTTGCATGCTAATTTTAGCTGGTCCCAAGTAGTTTTGATGCGTAATATGGCCTCTAGGCACTTGTGGGAGTAGTTTCTATATGTTTTGTTGAGCCTTATTCACTTTTCCTTAGAATCACTAAAAATTTTAGAAAATTTTCAGAGATACGAAAAGGAAAAGATGAGGAGGTTCTTAAGAGGCTCATCAAGCCATGACCCCAAGGATGATGGAAGTGAGAACAAGCCCAAGTATCCGGTCCCTCGAGTCGCAGAAGTTCGAGCGTGCGAGTGGCCAAGCGATGTGTTCTTACGCGCCGCCGGACTTTATGAGGATTTTTATCACTTGGTGGAGAACGCAGGCCTTACCGCCTTCGTTGAAGATAAGTGTCCGCAATACCTCCTCCTCACTAATATCTTCGTACAAAGCTTTAACTTCTATCCGAGGAAGAATCCTCCTATGGTTGACTTCAAATTATATGATATCCCCGAGCGCATGTCACTCCAGGACTTTTGCAATGTTTGCAAATTGCCTTTTGTTGGGGATATTCATGAACCTCGTCCACGGGACTTGGAAGCTTTCATCGATACAATTGCTGTAGGAGAGGAGAGAGGAGTGTCTTGCGCTAGAGCTGCTAGCATACATTTTCCCGTGCTTCGATACTTCTCACTATTTGTGGGAAAATGTTTGATTGGCCATGGGAAAGTTGGGTCACTTAGTTCCCCAGATCTTGCGGTCTTGTGCGAAGCCCTTTATAACGATAAAACTTATAGCTTGGGCGCTATAGTAGCTGAACGATTGAACATGAACCATTCTAAAGGCGTTGTCTATGGAGGTATCTATGCTACCCGTCTTGCCAGAAACTTTGAGATATCTATTAGACTGGAAGAGGAAGAAGAGAGTCTTATTCCCGAGAGATATCTAGATTATGATAGCATGGTTCGCCATGACTTTCTTGATAGAGATATAAATAGAAGGATGATTTATAACCTGGTATTTAGTCAGGGTACTCGTGAGACTATTACTTTGTCTGCTCCTTCTTTGTTCAATCTTCATGCAGGCAGGCACATTATTATTCCCTCGGACATCTACGCATATTGGGGTTTAGCCCAACCACAGGTGCCCGTGCCCGAGCCCCCGTCGATTACCAGACGCCAGTTTATCAGTGGGAGCCAGAGGAGCGCACACAACAGTGGCATCCTCAGTCCACTCCAGAGTACCCCGGAGTTGGTTATTTCCATCCTTGGGAGTAGACCAACTTAGGCAAAAGCCTAAGCTTGGGGGAGTACGTGTTTCTCACCGACTTTACATTCTTGCTTATGCTTTCACTTTGTTCGTCGGTGTTCACACTCTGCCACTGTATCATCCATGCTAGTTTATTTTATTTTTCTCGTTTCCTTTTCGTGTGTTTGTCTAGTTTGAGAAAACCCAAAAAGATTTTATTTTTCTTCTCTTGCTTGTTGGGAGCTTTCCCGTGTAGATAGTTTTCTTTTTCTTTGGGTCAAGGTAGAAGATAATGGTTACAATGTTTAGTGGCTCTCGCATGCATACCCGTTTAGCTATCAAGAGCCATATTACTTTGTCTTCTCCTTTGTCTTTTCCTGCAGATTCGAGCTTTAGTCCAATGCACGAGCACTCTTATTATTGTTCACATCGTTCGGTCGTGCAAGTGAAAGGCAATAATGACGATATATGATGAATTGACTAAGCCTGGAAAAGCTGGTATGAACTCGATCTATTTTGTTTTTGTAAATATGACTATCTCACTGTTCCTAGTTCAGCTTTGTTGTGAGAGAAACATGTTTGCAATGACAACTTAGAGATCATAGTTGTTGATGCCATGCTTAATTAGCTAGGAGCTTATAATGGTTTGTCTTGGTTGCCGACATGAATGTTGAGATGACTATGATGTAGTATGATAGGATGGTATCCTCCTTTGAATGATTCAAGTGGCTTGACTTGGCGCATGTTCACGCATGTAGTTGAAACAAAATCAACATAGCCTCTATGATATTCATGTTCATGGTGATTTATGTCCAACTCATGCTTGCACTCAATGTTAGTTAATCTCAATGCATTTTGATGACTGTTGTCGCTCTCTAGTTGGTCGCTTCCCAGTCTTTTGCTAGCCTTCACTTGTACTAAGTGGGAATACTACTTGTGCATCCACTTCCATAATCCCAAAGTTGTTCCATATGAGTCCACCATACCTACCTATATGCGGTATCTACCTGCCGTTCCAAGTAAATTTGCATGTGCCACTCTCTAAATCTTCAAGAAATAATCTGTTTTGCATGCCCGAACCGCTCATGTGGTGACAGGGGGCTATTAGTATCTTCCATACTAGGCGTGTTATCCTCGATATGTGTTTATTCACTATCATTCACGAGAAAGGGGCCGGTAATTGGAATTCCCAGTTCCATGCTCAAATCGAAAATATAATTGCAAACAAAACTCCCCCAGGATTGATGTTGGTATGGACGGTACCCGAGGATTCGGCTAGCCGTGGAGTGTGATTGATTGGTGGTGGGGGAGTCAAAACTTTAATTTTCTGTTTGGGAACCGCCTATAGCATGTGTAGCGTGGAAGATGTTGAGAACTCTTAGTCATTGCGTTGACAATGAAAGCATGCCACCCAAAATTATTATCTCTATTTTCAAAGCTTGAGCTGTGGCACCTTTGCAAATCAATGCTTCCCTCTGCGAAGGGCCTGTCTATTTATGTTCCTGTTGAGTCATCCTCCTCTTATAAAAGCACCAATTAGAGAGCACCTCTGTCATTTTTATGCTTTGCTTTTAACTGTGTTGAGTATGACCGTGACTAGATCTTCCTTGCCATGAATTACAATTTTTAGTCAGCCGTTGGTCTTTGAAGGTGCCCTGCATTTATGTTTTGCGGTCTCAGAAAAAGCTAGCGAGATACCATCTATTCGTACTGCTTCATGTTGTTTTGATTGAAGTGTTGACGTTTGAGACTTACTATTATTTGCTCGCTAGTTGATTATGCAATTGATATGAGTTTATGTGAGACCTAGATGTCATTTGCTTATGTGGTTTGCTTGTGATCTTGCTGAAACTCTAGATATGAGTTAGACATAGTTGCAACAACAAGATCAAACAAAGTTCGTCAAAGTTTTTCTTTTGTCTCTTTCAGTTTGTCAACTGAATTGCTTGAGGACAAGCAAGGCTTTATGCTTGGGGGAGTTGATACGTCTCCTTCGTATCTACTTTTCTGAACTCTTTTGCCCTTGTTTTGGACTCTAATTTGCATGATTTGAATGGAACTAACCCGGACTAACGTTGTTTTCAACAGAATTGCCATGGTGTTGTTTTTTTTCAGAAATAAAAGTTCTCGGAATGACCTGAAAATTTACGGATTTTTTTTGGAATTAATGAAAAATACTTGCGCAAAGATCCATCGGAGGGGTGAGCCAGTGGGCCACAAGCCCAGACGGCGCGACCACCCCCCAGGCCGCACCAACCAGGCTTTTGGGGCCCACGTGGCTCCACCGCCTCCAAACTCAGCTCTATTTATCCCGTCTTGCCTAGAAAAAAATCAAGGAGAAGGATTCATCGCGTTTTACGATACGGAGGCGCCGCCACCTCCTGTTCTTCATCTGGAGGGCAGATCTGGAGTCCGTTTTGGGCTCCGGAGAGGGGAGATCGTCGCCATCGTCATCATCAACCTTCCTTCATCGCCAATTCCATGATGCTCTTCACCGTTCGTGAGTAATCTATTCGTAGGCTTGCTGGACGGTGATGAGTTGGATGAGATCTATCATGTAATTGAGTTAGTTTTGACGGGGATTGATCACTAGTATCCACTATGTTCTGAGATTGATGTTGCTACTACTTTGCCATGCTTAATGCTTGTCACTAGGGCCCGAGTGCCATGATTTCAGATCTGAACCTATTATGTTGTCGCCAATATATGTGTGTTTTAGATCATATCTTGCAAGTTGTAGTCACCTACTATGTGTTATGACCCGGCAACCCTGGAGTGACAATAGCCGGAACCACTCCCGGAGATGACCATAGTATGAGGAGTTCATGTATTCACCAAGTGTTAATGCGTTGGTCCGGTTCTTTATTAAAAGGAGAACCTTAATATCCCGTAATTTCCGTTAGGACCCCGCTGCCACGGGAGGGATGGACAATAGATGTCATGCAAGTTCTTTTCCCTAAGCACGTATGACTACATACGGAATACATGCCTACATTAGATTGACGAACGGGAGCTAGTTACATATCTCTCCGTGTTATAGCTGTTACATGATGAATCACATCCGGCATAATCATCCATCACCGATCCAATGCCTACGAGTCTTTTACTACTGGTCCTTGCTATGTTAGTTTGCTGCTACTACTGTCACTGCTGCTATTGTTACTCTGTCGCTACTGCTGTCACTACTGTTGTTACTTGCTGTTGCTGTCACTACTGCTGTTACTTGTTACTTTGCTATTACCTGCTGCAAGACTTTTCTGGCGCCATTGATACAACAAGTTAGGAATATTCTGCCTTCAACAGACCCTTTTCTGGCACCGTTGCTAGCATACCACTTTGCTACTGATACGTTGCTTGCAGATACTAATCTTTCAGGTGTGGTTGAATTGACAACTCAGCTGCTAATACTTGAGAATATTCTTTCGCTTCCCCTTGAGTCGAATCAATAAATTTGGGTTGAATACTCTACCCTCAAAAACTGTTGCGACCCCTACACTTGTGGGTTATCAGTATGCTACATCATAGCTGATGCCGGGTCTCTGCGGAAACCCATGTGCTAAAAACCTCGCTTCCTCACCACCTCATCTATTTCATTTCTGAACGAAAAATCACTTCTCTTCACTTCGGAAGATACTTATGGGGAGCAGGTTTTACTATGGTAAGCACCTCTCTTTTGATGAGCGAGTGATACTCTTCTTAATTGCTTCCTTTCATTTGAACCAATATAAGTGTCAACAACACTTCCCATAGATTTTGGTTCAGGGCCCAAAAGGATTTCTGCAATTCTCAAGAAGAAATTTATGTCGACATATGTAGACTTTCAGTATACGATTCTCTTGATTCAATATCATTTCTGGAATTCTCGTTATGCCTCTTAACTCCTTGTGATTTCCCACAACAATGGAGTCAACATGTTTCGATGCCCCAACACCATAAAAAATGTGTGCACATCGGTGATGGGCTATGGATGACGCGCATCCATCAGGTGTCATTCAATGCGAGGTTGAATCACATTTACTGACTGAGGAGACCATTTCCTCTATTTCCGCAGAAACATATGAGAACTTAATCTCATGTGACCAGAATTCTCCCCATCTTGCTCTCATCCGGGGATACGAGTGGTTATTAGGTACCTCCACTCGTTCTGATACGAAAATTCAGTGACACCTTTGTCATCAGTAAATGTATATGGCAGATTATTTGCAATATGTTGCAAATTCTCATAATCTGAGTCTCTAGTTTAGATTCTTAAGTACGTGGACAAAATGTCTATGACATTTCTCTTGCATTTCCTCGCATTCTATGTGGTACATTTCTCCCCCTAATGCCAGAAAATGTCCTTATTGCAAAAGCAATCAGCATACGAGCTGCAAATAACTCCTTCACTAGGGTTAAGGTATTTGACGGATTAATAGTCATACCACAGTTATTCCTCACATAAATCCCAAATATATGTGAAGGCCGTAATGTATGATGGGGTGGTGATATCGGTGTGCAACCGAATTATCGCAGATGGAAAATACTTCACTGATTTTCACGTACAGACCGTAAGGGGATACAATATTAAATGCATTTGATCTCATTTAGACCAAATATGCGGCGTGTGAGACCGCATGTTATCAACAACAAAATGTTGGATCATCACAATTTTGTAGCAATGGCCATGCAACTTGACTCTTTTTGACAAGAGATCTAGCCACACCATTCTGGGTAGGTACATGACGTACTGAAGACCATGAATTTCTCGTGAATCAAATTCAACGATATTTCCATTCCGACGGAATTATCCCATGCATATGCTCCAAATTCGTCAATTTGAGCACTTAATTCAGTAAACACATGGTTTTGTGTGGATGATACACACCTAAGACCATCTTCAAGATGTGTCTATGAATACCATGAAGTACCAAAGTAACCCAGCCAATGGTTGAATATTTTTCATCATTCTTGAATCCGTTCAATAATAATGAGTGGCACATTCAAATTTTAAGGTGAGAGTGCCTTAAAATTAATTCCTCTATGGCACATGTAGTGCACATAAATATTTCGATTGTCAGGAATATTGCAACATTGTTGTGGCCAACAGAATTATCAATAATTTTTCTAATCGTCCTCATACCAAACTGGTAAAGGAGGAAAACTATTGTGTACGCAACAATATTGAGTATGAATTGATTCATACACTCAATTTCTCACAACTATCATGTCACATGGACAAGACGTTCCTAATTATACCACCTATTGTAGTACAATTATAGGTTAATGATATCTTGGGATAACAAGGAGATTACATAAGATCTCCAAAATATTTTGGGAATGTCATTCCCCAAGCATATCATCAATGTAGAGGAGTGTATTCTCCTTCTACCACGCCAAAATATTTCCTGGTTGTCCATTTGAAGTAGAACTCCAAACTTATCCCATTTAACTCATTCGCCTTCTCCAATGAGTCGATGACATGATTCAACCCAAAAACTTCATAGTTTGGTAATCATTAGTACGATATTCCGTACAACCACCTCTTTGACAAACTTGGGAGTTGTCAGTGTGATCATTTATTTAAATGACCCATTCCTTTGTGAGATATACACTCCATTTCTGCTTGTCTTTTTTTACTTTACTTTCAACTCCTCATGGTTCTCTAACCACACATTTCTTAGTACTGAAAGGACTAGCACAAATTTCAGGTAATGATATAGCACCCATTAGGGTGTACCAGATGACTCTTCACAAGAAGTTCATCATATTTTTTACCCTGAAATGAAGATGGTATTCTTTTATCATCATAGGAGAATGTAAAGTGCAGTAAGGACATACAATCAGATCAGGATCTGAGACTTTCTTATCACATAATCTCAACTTAGTGTTGATTTATAGACAACCGAATTATAAGCATCAAAGGACTTCAAGTCTTGAACACAAATGAATAGTCATTCGTGTGATGATTATGAAAATATATCTCTCCCTAAGGTAGTCCCGAAGGGAAAATGGTTATTCATCATCCATTTAAATACTCAGTTTAAGAACCAAGATATTGCGATGTCACATAAATGCAAATTTGTGCATTTCAGCTATTTATAAATAGCCATGACATTCTTTGTAGGTGGAGTTTCAGTGGCGACAAGGCCACGGGTTGACAAAATAATAATGTCCATGACCCATGTTCAATCATGACGTCCACCTTGTGTCATCACAACACATTTCCTTTTTAAAAAGGTCAGCCACATATTGCATGAAATGCTTATGCATTAATTTACCTTCAGTAAATTAAGTATAATGAAAATGCTATGGCTAAGCATAATCATGATCATGGTGATTCTTAGTGACTCATGAGCAAGCCTTCACAAGAAGATACTCATCACAATATGATGTAGTTCTTCAAATTAAAGGTATAGTCACCTCATAAAGAATAAATCTTTAATTCCCATAAAACACAGAGGTAATCAACCACCTAGTGGTGCCTCACTCTTATGGATATTTTATTCAATCACAGCCTCTGCACAACCTTACGTTATTTAAAACACATGAAGGTAATTACCACGAAGTGGCATAAACCTCTCAGTTGTGCATGAAATTTAATTCGTTGCTATGATTATATCCCATAAGTTGTGTACTCGTGGAAGGTAATCACCAAAATATGCAAGTATTTTGCATAATTATCTTCATAGCATAATATGTAGCATAGTCGCCACTAATGCCTTGGGTTCCTCTCCTGATGGAGCATGTGACACTGTAGCCACAACCAATGACAAGTGCTATGAAATTGACAAGTATTTGGAAAAACATCATGAAGCTAGGCATCAAGGGTGTAGGCCTCATAATGATTATGTCATAAGTTTTGTGCCTTCACTTTGCTTTGAACACATGGAGATAATAACTATAGAGTAGTGTAGCCCTCATTCTTATGGAGCTTCTCACAACCTTATGTTTTAAAACACATTGAAGGTAATCACCACATGGTGGTGTAGACCTCGCAGTTGTGAACGAAATTTAATTTGTTGCCATAAACGTAACCCATAAGTTGTGTGCAAAATTGAAGGTAGTCATTATGTCGAGATGACATAATATAGACCTCACAACAACATTGTATAATCTGCGATTAAGCAGTAGGTACCATTTGTCGATTCCGTGTGACAAATGTAAATTTGACATAACCATGCAGTGTCAAACACTTCACTACCTCATGTTTTCCAAATTTACAAGCAAGTTCCATATTCTATATGAATAATGGAATCAACATAATGCTTTGCAACAGTATTACTCATGTAATACAAATAAATGCAAAAGTATTAACATACTTGTGCAACATATATGAGGACTTGGGCCTCAAACAATCATTTTACATGATGTAAAATGATGCATAATCAACTATTATGCAATTCAGCAAGACCTTGTAGTCTATCATGTATATTTGCTTTGAATGCTCGGGGCATAAAACGCAAATATTGATAACCATATGATTAAAATACTACAAAAATTGTTTGTCTGGGGCTAAATTGTTAAGTCCAACGAGGATTATGACTCGTTTGCAGTTTTCAATAAGATTGAGGATTAAGCCTCACGGTCTTATAAGCCTAAAGGCTGAAACAGAAACTGCAGAGACTTATAATGGATCATAGTTTAATCCCATGACTCATTTTAAAAATAGTCAAGGAGATAGACTTATTCGCCCCGTACGGTTACAAATCCACAAGGGGAATTTCCTCTTAACCGCCGCCGGTAGCCTAGAGACCGATGCCATCTCGCTGAAGGGCACCGCTCGACGGGGGTATCGGCCATTCGCCACCTCCGAGAGGCCGCGGCCACGAGCGACCACTTCTGCGTCGGAGCGCGTTGCCTTGCACAACTAACCTCACATGGTTGTTTGTCTTGGCGCGGTCGTGTCTTGCACTACGACGGAACCGAGGGTCGTATCCGGAGGATGCCAATGGGAATTCATCTATGTTGCCGTGTACGAGTGTCAAGTAATCCGCTGCTCTTGATTGCTCCGTACTAGGCCGCTTGGTGAAGGTCTTCCCTTTCTTTCTTGGAGTAGGTTACGCTCGATCCAAGCGATTAGTATATGCATCATAGATGAATAGAAATTGCGCAATAGTGATTAGTAGATCTTAAATCCATAAACAACTTTTTTCCAGTCAATTTATTGCACGGATGCATGTGAGCGGATGAATACTTGTATGACCACACAAAGGAAATCAAATTAGTGTTCTCCTGTTTGTTTTCTCCCGTGCAAATGCATGCATGCTGATCCTTTTGTTGTGGACAAACTTGTTCGTCGCCTTTGTTGAAGGAACGCAACCCTAGTCCAATGATTCGGTGCCTCCGGCCTCTACTGTGTGCCGCCGCCGTTCAGCAAGGAGCCGTGGCCGGCTGGGACCATGCCAGAGATCGATCCTAGGAAAAGCCTTATCCTGTAGCAATTAGATCAATTCTTTTGATGCTAGCGTGATGCCCACACAGAGAATATGCAATTCCTAATCCCGTGTGTGCATGAGTGTTATCCACTGGTAACCGCTGCTGGCCGTATGAGGCCCCGTTCTCTTCGTGTCGAGGATCGCGCATCGCCGTGCTCCTCGTCAAGCAACTCGCCGGATCAGATGGCCACGCTGCTATTTTGATAGACACTACGCGCTGATAACGTATTGTAGAATGAAAGCAAAGAGACAAATAAAGAGTTTAAATGATCCACTAGTTCCATTGCAATGTGGGAGACCCACTTATATACAAGATGGATGGGTGTGTTGGGAAAACACCTTTTCCCTCAACAGACACCTCCTCGGAGGCATCCCTCCTATACAATTAATCACATATTTTTGTTTCTGAACAATAATCAAACACGTTAACCTACACATGAAGGGCGACCAATGGGGCTATCCATGTGGAAATTTTACTGTACCCAGGTAACACCTCCCTCAGATGCAAGAGCGAACCCCTCGGAGCACTGTCGACCATGCCACGCAAGGTAAAACGTCGAGCTCCTTCTCTGCCCACTCACGCGATCCCTTTCCTCTCCTAAAATTCTCTCCATTCCTTCCTCGGATGGATTTCTAGGTTGCCGCCGCCGTCTCGCCTTCTTTCGCGTCTACCTCGGAGCTACCTCACCTCCTTGTTGCAAGCCGTAGCTTCTTCACCTCCTCCCCCAGCCCTGATCGGCTTCCTACCCCTCCAGCACATCTGCACCGGCGGAGAAGGAGGTGTGATAGCAGCGCCGTCAGGAGGTCGACGGCGAGGGTGTAGCCGGCGAAAAGAGGTACCAGATCGCGAGCACCAACAAGCACCTCATCATAGGGCGCGAGATGGTCGATGACGACACCTCGTGGTTGGGCACCTTCAACGAGCAGAACGACAGGCAACTGAGGGACACGCATGAGCTCTCTGTGCTCTGCGAGGCGGAAGTCAACCTCCTCGTCTTCGACAACGCCGGCAGGCAGTTGGACTACTGCATCCCCAACACAAGGTCATATGGATTAAAAGCTTCTCCCCAAGATCTGCGCTAAATAAGATTGTCGTCTTTGCGGCTACATGGAATCAGATACTATGAACAAGATTTCCGTTCAGGGCTTGGAAAGGTTCAGGGAAGTGAAATATTATCTCATTCTCATCATTGTCGACACCAACGGGAGCAATAAGCAGGACGCTGCGCTTTTCTAGGAAATGTGTCAAGTTGCTCAAACAACGATATGTACACTATCATAGTCTTGTACTGTTATTGTTATCTTTTTTTATTGTAATTTTCACTGACCTTTTTATGGGTTTTCCATAGTAACGTGATCTGGTGATGTTGGTGATGGATGACAGCATAGGTCAGGCTGCTTTTGATTAGGCATAAGCATTCAAACAAAGTGCTTCACTTGGTGATGTAGCTGTCATGACATTGAATGGTTATGTGAAGGGAGGCGGTGCACTGAGCGTGTTAGTATTACTCTTTACTTTCTTGCTCCTCATATATCTTCAGGGAACTGCTAATCACAAGGATTCAGTTGGAACCTCTATCTTGTATTTGATTATCTCATGTTTTTTAACTCCTCCATGTGCATATGGTACACATGAAACTTACCCCTGCAGCTTATGATAGGAGTAGGCCTTTACATTTAGAAGTATGATGAACACATTCTGAGGTAGAACAAAGATGTTGAAAGTGAGGTTGGTATAAATTCTTGTTTTGATTCTCTTTTGCCTTAGTCCATGAAAAAATTGGGAAGCTATTTGATGTTTAAAGCTTATAAGAACTTGCAGCCCTTTTAAATTATATTTATTGGTTTTATTGACTACAAACATCATGTACATGCTTCAAAATATTTAGTCATCTCTGTCTTGCTCTGGATCTTATTGTAAAGGTTCATCTTGTTAGCTCCAAGAAAGAGATGTTAAAGAATAATCAAGTTCTCATCTTCGGCAGAAAACTACAGGATGATATAAAAAGATGGGTGAGAGAATATGAGCTCGTTGCTTCGTTAAAATTTTCCTTCATGTGGATAATTCAGCATCTGCACAATCGTTTAAAGAAAGGGCCCTCTATCTCTCATAGGGCTGCACATGTGAACTATGCAAGATGTGTGGGACCATAAGCATCTACACAATCTTTGAAATAAAGGGCCCTCCGTATCTATAGGGTTGCACATGTGAACTATGCAAGATATGTTGGACCATATTTTGTCAAATGGGAATAATCAATATATAGCAACCGGGGCCTCCAAAGAATCTAAACTGGTATGGTTTTTTTTTTTTGCTGAAATTCTTCCACAAGGTTTGTAGGAAATTTAGTGAGCTTGCTTTTGTGCTCAAGTCTGTGCAACTAGGAAACAATGGTGTATTCAAAAATTTGTACTCAATGCAGATAATGCACAACTTGTAGATTTTTAGAACGGTATCCTGAATTCTGTAAGTACAGGCTCACAAAGACAATGGTGCATACTTTTAACATATATTATGTATTTAGTGCACATAATAAGATAAGAATATGACCATCCATCATATTTTTTTCACACCGCCATGATTGAGGATATATACTATTTTACATGTTAGATACATTCACGACATTACTGTATATGATTGTGATGTATTTGCATTGTTTTGTATATCGACAACCCCAAATTTCTGAGTTGCGAATTCATTACCATGAAAAGCTCGGTGAATTGTCGATACATCAGGATTTAGATGTCTGGCCCAATCTTCCCCTCTTGAACCCATGCTCCTGGGTACATGAGTTCTAAAGTTTGGACCTCCCACCAAAGATTTAGGTGATGTTTTAAGATATGCTACATTCACATGCTGCACATATACCTATTTCTTTTCATTAATTTAGAACAAGGTAGGTGTGAAGGCTACCGATTCAAGGCTCAACTAGAGCAAATCTTGATTTCGTACTTGTTTGTTTGATGTAGCATCTGAGACTGATTTTCTTTTTTAGCCAGTTCTACTTTGTAATTTCGGAATATATGTTGTCATGTGCTTGCTTCAGCTTTCGATGTCCGGATGAACAAGGTCTACCAGGTCCTGCATCATCAACTAACAATCAACTTCTCCATACCATTGTCCGTGCATGCCTTCTTGGTCCATCACGTATAGTTGTGCTTCACCTACCTTCCTGTAACGCCCAAGTTGCGATCCTATCCTCAATTTGGCACGAGGGCCTCGTCAGGGATAAAAGCGGGACTATCCACGTGGTGATTTTACTGTACCCAGGTAACACCTCCCTCAGATGGAAGAGCGAACCCCTCGGAGCACTGTCGACCATGCCACGCAAGGTAAAACATCGAGCTCCTTCTCTGCCCACTCACGTGATCCCTTTCCTCTCCTAAAATTCTCTCCATTCCTTCCTATAATGGATTTCTAGGTTGCCGCCGCCGTCTCGCCTTCTTTCGCGTCTACCTCGGAGCTACCTCACCTCCTTGTTGCAAGCCGTAGCTGCTTGACCGCCTCCCCCAGCCCTGATCGGCTTCCTACCCCTCTAGCACATCTGCACCAGCGGAGAAGGAGGTGTGACAGCAGCGCCGCCAGGAGGTCAACGGCGAGGGTGTAGCCGACGAAAAGAGGTACCAGATCGCGAGCACCAACAAGCACCTCATCATAGGGCGCGAGATGGTCGATGACGACACCTCATGGTTAGGCACCTTCAGCGAGCACAGCGACAATCAGCTGAGGGACGCGCATGAGCTCTCTGTGCTCTGCGAGGCGGAAGTCGACCTCCTCGTCTTCGACAACACCGGCAGGCAGTTGGACTACTGCAGCCCTAACACAAGGTCATATGGATTAAAAGCTTTTCCCCAAGATCTGCGCTAAATAAAATTGTCGCCTTTGCGGCTACATGGAATCAGATACTATGAAGAAGATTTGAGTTGAGGGCCTGGAAAGGTTCAGGGAAGTGAAATATTATTTCATTCTCATCATTGCCGACACCAACGGGAGTAATAAGCAGGACGATGCGCTTTTCGAAGAAATGTGTCAAGTTGCTGAAGCAACGATATGTACACTATCATAGTCTTGTACTGTTATTGTTATCTTTTTTTATTGTAGTTTTCACTGACCTTTTTATGGGTTTTCCATAGTAACGTGATCTGGTGATGTTGGTGATGGATGGCAGCATAGGTCAGGCTGCTTTTTATTAGGCATAAGCATTGGAACAAAGTGCTTCACTTGGTGATGTAGCTGTCATGAAATTGAATGGTTATGCGAAGGGAGGCGGTGCACTGAGCGTGTTAGTATTACTCTTTACTTTCTTGCTCCTCATATATCTTCCGGGAACTGCTAATCACAAGGATTCAATTGGAACCTCTATCTTGTATTTCATTATCTCATGTTTTAACTCCTCCATGTGCATATGGTACACATGAAACTTACCCCTGCAGTTTATGATAGGAGTAGGCCTTTACATTTAGAATTATGATGAACACATTCTCGGGTAGAACAAAGATGTTGAAAGTGAGGTTGGTATAAATTCTTGTTTTGATTCTCTTTTTCCTTACTCCATGAAAAAATTGGGAAGCTATTTGATGTTTAAAGCTTATAAGAACTTGCAGCCCTTTTAAATTATATTTATTGGTTTTATTGACTGCAAACATCGTGTACATGCTTCGAAATATTTAGTCATCTCTGTCTTGCTCTGGATCTTATTGTAAAGGTTCATCTTGTTAGCTCCAAGAAAGAGATGTTAAAGAATAATCAAGTTCTCATCTTCAGCGGAAAACTACAGGATGATATAAAAAGATGGGTGAGAGAATATGAGCTTGTTGCTTCGTTAAATTTGTCCTTCATGTGGATAATTCAGCATCTGCACAATCATTTAAAGAAAGGGTCCTCTATCTCTCATAGGGCTGCACATGTGAGCTATGCAAGATGTGTGGGACCATAAGCATTTACACAATCTTTGAAAGAAAGGGCCCTCCGTATCTCTGACAGGGCTGCACATGTGAACTATGCAAGATATGTTGGACCATATTTTGTCAAATGGGAATAATCAATATATAGCAACCGTGGCATCCAAAGAATCTAAACTGGTATGTTTTTTTTGCTGAAATTCTTCCACAAGGTTTGTAGGAAATTTAGTGAGCTTGCTTTTGTACTCAAGTCTGTGCAACTAGGAAACAATGGTGTATTCAAAATTTTTACTCAGTTTAGATAATGCACAACTTGTAGATTTTTAGAACGATATCCTGAATTCTGTAAGTACAGGCTCAGAAAGACAATGGTGCATAATTTTAACATATATTATGTATTTAGTGCACATAATAAGATAAGAATATGACCATCCATCATATTTATTTTTCACACCGCCATGATTGAGGATATATACTATTTTACATGTTAGATACATTCACGACATTATTGTTATATGATTGTGATATATTTGCATTGTTTTGTATATCGACAACCCCAAATTTCTGAGTTGCGAATTCATTACCATGAAAAGCTCGGTGAATTGTCGATACATCACGATTTAGATGTCTGGCCCAATCTTCCCCTCTTGGACCCATGCTCCTGGGTACATGAGTTCTAAAGTTTGGACCTCCCATCAAAGGTTTAGGTGATGTTTTAAGATATGCTACATTCACATGCTGCACATATACCTATTTCTTTTCATTAATTTAGAGCAAGGTAGGTGTGAAGGCTACCGATTCAACGCTAAACTAGAGCATATCTTGATTTCGTACTTGTTTGTTTGATGTAGCATCTGAGACTGATTTACTTTTCTAGCCAGTTCTACTTTGTAATTTCGGAATATATGTTGTCATGTTCTTGCTTCAGCTTTCGATGTCCGGATAAACAAGATCTACCAGGTCCTGCATCATCAACTAACAATCAACTTCTCCATACCATTGTTCGTGCATGCCTTCTTGGTCCATCACGTATAGTTGTGCTTCACCTACCTTCCTGTAACGCCCAAGATGCGATCCTACCCTCAATTTGGCACGAGGGCCTCGTCACGGATAAAAGGGCATATCATCGTTTCGCAAGAATGGATATCAGGGATAAACAAACGAGAAAAGGAGAACGATGTCCATCCTTGCTATCCCAGGCTGCCGGCCTGGAACCCATCCTAGATTGATAAAGAAGAAGAAGAAGCAACTCCAAATGAACAATCAACGCGCTCGCGTCAAGTAACCTTTACCTGTACTTGCAACTGGTGTTGTAGTAAACTGTGAACCACAGGGGACTCAACAATCTCATTTCGAAAGGTATCAAGACTAGCAAAGCTTAATAGGTGGGATATGGTTAAATGGAGAGGCTGCAGCAAGCGACTAAGCATATATTTGGTGGCTAACTTATGAGTACAAGAATTAAGAAGGGGGAAGATCTATGTATAACAGACGTGAGCTACTGATAATCAAATGAATGATCCTGAACACCTACTTACGTCAAACATAACCCCACTGTGTCCTCGATCGGAGAAGAAACTCGCGAAAGAGACAGTCACGGTTACGCACTCAGTTGGCATGTTTTAGTTAAGTTAACTTCAAGTTATCTAGAACCAGTGTTAAACAAAGTTTCCACGTTGCCACATAACCGCGGGTACGGCTTTCCGAAAGATTTAACCCTGTAGGGGTGCTCCAACTAATCCATCACAAATTACCACAAGCCGCATAGAAATCCTCGATCACGAAGCTCGCGATCTCGTCGGACTCCTTAGTGGAAAACCTCAACTCTGAGATTACCCAAAGCATCACCGGAATCCCGATGCACAAGACATTCGTCAAAGGTAAAACTGATCCAGCAAGGCCGCCCGGCGTGTCGACGATCCCGTTCTCAGGACACGACGGATGAGCGCAGCGTACAGTGGCCTGATAGAAATCTCCCAAGTTGCCCCGGGTTGGCCCCGCAACCGGCTCTAGTTTGGACCAGCACCAACAACACTGGCCCCTGTATTACGTAGAATTACTCCTCGGATAGCGCTAACTCCCTATGCACACATGTATTAACAGAATTATTATGTTGGGCCTTGCCAGACCAGCTTTAATCTAAAACGAATTATCAAGGGGGTCCCCAAAACAACCCCGATCGTGTTAGGAGCGCTCAATTATGGAACATAACACCGGTAGCCAAAACTAAGGCGTCAAAGGTGGAACAAAATACCATGCTAGAAAGGCCGAGCCTTCCACCTTTTACCAAGTATATAGGTGCATTAATTTAAATAGAATTTAATAGGGTGATATAACAAGGAACCCATGTTATCACATGGAAGCAATTGCACCTGCAACTAGCAACGCTAACACATAGTTAAGCAAGCGGTAACATAGCTAATCAATGGTTTGCTAGGTTGTGAACATGTTGAAGATTTTCATGGCAATGTTGAGAGGCTGATATTTAACAGGTGGTAGGCAACGAGACATAATCGATAGAAGCGATAAAACTAGCATGGCAATGATAGTAATGGTATCTGGGGAAATGGTCATCTTGCCTGAGATCCCGCTTGGAAGAAGAATGACTCCGTGAAGCAGACGAACCGATGTAGTCGAACGGGTCCTCACTTCCCGACACGCTTGCGGAACTCTATCGAGAAGAGGGGAACCGGAAACAAGAATCAACACACGATATTCACCACGGAATATGCACGACAAGATGCAACTCACATATGATGCATGACCAGCTGAATATATGCAAGACATGGCATGTCAAATCACAACAACCAAATACTACACATTAAATGAAGTTTAATATGAACGAGTTGCATATTGACGAAACTCCACATACGAATTATTTAGTTCTATCCCGATTAGGTACACGGTAATATTAAATGTGGTTAAACATGGCAAGAGGTGAAGCGTAATTAAACTACCTATCTAGGCACTTTAAATGAGGATGGAAATGACATATAGCACCTCCGGAACGACCTCACATGTTAATTTACAATTCTGTCCAGATCTGAACTAACACGTTTAAACGTTTGTTAAACAGAAAAATAAATAGGTTCACGTGATTCTACGTGTCGTTACAAGCAATTTACACATAGAGAACATATCCAACAGAGCTACGGTTCAAAAGATACGAACACCACAAGATATGATGGCATGAATGCAAAATGTGTGCAACGACAGTCACGAGCCTTTCAAAACACACAACCAGTAGGATAAAATGAAACTACATGAGATTCGAAGCAAGTTTCATATAGGACACGATCAAAACGGAGCAACGGTTCAACAACTACGAGCTAAACAAGAAATCACTACAAACTGCCAAAATCAGGCACATAACATTTTCTACACCCCAAAACTACGAGCTACAGAAATCCAAAATACTCAACCCAGGCATGAGGCAATAGAGGTCAAGATGCACTACAACATACAACTAACAACAACTAGCATGGAAGCATGGATCACTAGGAAAAGAACTCACAAAATGGCTTCTCACAGACACTTTCAGACTTAGTGAAAATGTCAGTTTATGACAGTGCAGTTTTCGATCTGAAGGCATATTGACAACAGAAAAACCATAAGCTACAGGACTCCAAATGGCATGAAAGTTGACAGCATGCTAGAGAATCCGAAAGTCTACAACTAACTCCATTGCACCAACCTCAAAAGAGCTACAGATCACCAGATAAACTCATGCAAAGACACCAACAAAATATAATAGATTTCAGACTTAGAAATATTTCAACATCTCCAAAACATCACTATTTCCTAGCAAGTTGAGAGCAAGCAAATGACACCTAGACATGGATTTCTATTGCAATCAAAATTACCACGGGCTAGTCTACACTTCCAAGGGCAAATCTCTAGTTGACAACTCCTTCATATCAAGCACGGATTAAATCCCACAAAATAAGCAAAAGGGCAACATGGCAAAATATCACGCGCACTAACTTGCTCAAAAAAAAACAAAATACACAGTTAAATTCTATGGATTTTTCTACCCCGAAAACATATATAACATGTGGGGTTGCAAAGCAAAAAAAACAACGCCACACATATATGCAGGAATATGTCCTAAATGCGGTATAATAAACTAGCGACGGAATCCTACATGCAAAAATACAAACAACTATTCTAAAATACATGGCAAAGGGTCCCTAAAAACATGCGCATTTTATCTACGGGGTTTGAGCAATCCGGACACGCACGAAAAATAATACGGGGCAATTAACCTATTGGGACACCATGCAAAACTAGGCATTCGGCGGGTCAAATTATTTCAAACATGCATGCAAGTTGCAAATTATTAATCTACGCGGAAAACTACCCAAGTTACGTATTTAAATGACTCTGATCCGACATACAGATAGTTTTCTATGGCCTGTTTAATATCTAACATAACTCCTGAAATATAATTCGCAAAATCTGAAATCTAAACTGGTCGAACTAAGAGGCGCAACATACTAAAAGGTGCCTAGGGCGGGGGATAGGCTCGGGTGCTCACCTTAGCGGCACTTGGGCCGGACTGGTCTGGAGAGGGAGGTGGGCCGAGGCTTGGGGTGGATCTGGGCCAAGGCGAGGCGCTCGGGAGGCCGGCCCACGAGGAGGCGGCCTGGCTTGGCGCGGTCCGGGCGGAGCTGGCCACCTGGGCCGGCTCGGGGCCCAGGAGCTGGCGAGGCCGGTCACGGGACGGCTCTCCTCCGTCCTCTCGCACGAACAGGAGGGGCTGCGGCCATAACGGCGGCAGGCCGGCTCACAGGCGGCGGCGGCACGGGTCCCCGGCGGGATCCAACGGGGAAGGAGCGGCGCAGCTTGGGAATGGGGTCCCCGGACCGGATCTGGCCGGATCCGGCCGGGGTGGCCTTGAGGCGGCGGCGGATTTCGGGGCAGACGACGGCGACCACCAGAGGACATCAGCGGGGCGACGAGGCTCGAGGTGCGACGCGGGGCCGGCGGCGGATCTGACGGGAAGGACGAGGGGCGGCGGTTGTGCTCCGGTGGCCGGCCGGCGAGGTCCCACGGGAGGCGAGGCTGTTGGATCGGGGCTCCTCCTGATCTAGCAGCAAGGGGCGCTGCTGCTCGGGCCCAGATGGGCTCGGGCGGGCCTCTCTCGGGCCCAGGCGAGCCTGGCTCGAGGTGGTAGGAGGGAGAGGCTGTCTCAGGTGGCGGCTAGGGTTGCTGGTGGCACGAAAAACGAGGAGGAGAGAGGGGAGACTCATATTTATAGAAAAACAAGCTAGGTTTAGCGGTTTCGGACCTTCCGATTGAGATCGGACACTCCGGAAACGTCCTAGGGTTAGGTGGTTTAGGTGTAGGCCGTGTAGAGGGGTGTTAGCTAAGATGAGAGGGAAGTGGACACCCGACAACGTAATTTTAAAACACCGATTAAACGTTCGACGATAGACCGAATACGGTGCCGCTACGGTCGACCGTTCGGGTACCAGACGGACTCCGATTGCGACGAAAATTGGCAGGCGGCCTACCTATAATATATTAAGACCGCACGACAAGTTTCAACTCAATCAGAGAATATTATACACACACTTTTAAAAACAGGTTTTGACGATGCCGCGGGTGCGTGCGTGTGTGGTCGGGCTCAGAACGGACAACGACGAGAACCGACAACTAACAACGGATGCAAGTTTTGAAAACTGGCGGCAACGGGATGCCGATGCAATGCGGATGATGCGCATGTGTTGGAATTATTCCCTAGAGGCAATAATAAATATAGTTATTATTATAATTCCTGTATCAAGATAATCGTTTATTATCCATGCTATAATTGTATTGAATGAAGACTCATTTACATGTGTGGATACATAGAGAAAACACCGTCCCTAGCAAGCCTCTAGTTGGCTAGCCAGTTGATCAAAGATAGTCAGTGTCTTCTGATTATGAACAAGGTGTTGTTGCTTGATAACTGGATCACGTCATTAGGAGAATCACGTGATGGACTATACCGAAACTAATAGACGTAGCATGTTGATCGTGTCATTTTGTTGCTACTGTTTTCTGCGTGTCAAGTATTTATTCCTATGACCATGAGATCATATAACACAGTGACACCGGAGGAATGCTTTGTGTGTATCAAATGTCGCAACGTAACTGGGTGACTATAAAGATGCTCTACAGGTATCTCCGAAGGTGTTAGTTGAGTTAGTATGGATCAAGACTGGGATTTGTCACTCCGTGTGAACGGAGAGGTATCTCGGGGCCCACTCGGTAATACAACATCACACACAAGCCTTGCAAGCAATGTAACTTAGTGTAAGTTGCGGGATCTTGTATTACGGAATGAGTAAAGAGACTTGCCGGTAAACGAGATTGAAATAGGTATACGGATACTAACGATCGAATCTCGGGCAAGTAACATACCGAAGGACAAAGGGAATGACATACGGGATTATATGAATCCTTGGCACTGAGGTTCAAACGATAAGATCTTCGTAGAATATGTAGGATCCAATATGGGCATCCAGGTCCCGCTATTGGATATTGACCGAGGAGTCTCTCGGGTCATGTCTACATAGTTCTCGAACCCGCAGGGTCTGCACACTTAAGGTTCGACGTTGTTTTATGCGTATTTGAGTTATATGGTTGGTTACCGAATGTTGTTCGGAGTCCCGGATGAGATCACGGACGTCACGAGGGTTTCTGGAATAGTCCGGAAACGAAGATTGATATATAGGATGACCTCATTTGATTACCGGAAGGTTTTCGGAGTTACCGGGAATGTACCGGGAATGACGAATGGGTTCCGGGAGTTCACCGGGGGGGGCAACCCACCCCGGGGAAGCCCATAGGCCTTGAGGGTGGCACACCAACCCTTAGTGGGCTGGTGGGACAGCCCAAAATGGCTTTATGCGCCAAGAAGGAAAAATCAAGAGGAAAGAAAAAAAAGGAGGAGGTGGGAAGGAAGGGGGACTCCCTCCCACCAAACCAAGTCCAACTCGGTTTGGTGGGGGGAGTCCTCCCCCCTTGGACTCGGCCGACCCCCTTGGGGCTCCTTGAGCCCCAAGGCAAGGTCCCCTCCCTCCCACCTATATATACGGAGGTTTTAGGGCTGATTTGAGACGACTTTTCCACGGCAGCCCGACCACATACCTCCACGGTTTTTCCTCTAGATCGCGTTTCTGCGGAGCTCGGGCGGAGCCCTGCTGAGACAAGGTCATCACCAACCTCCGAAGCGCCGTCACGCTGCCGGAGAACTCTTCTACCTCTCCGTCTCTCTTGCTGGATCAAGAAGGCCGAGATCATCGTCGAGCTGTACGTGTGCTGAACGCGGAGGTGCCGTCCGTTCGGTACTAGATCGTGGGACTGATCGCGGGATTGTTCGCGGGGCGGATCGAGGGACGTGAGGACGTTCCACTACATCAACCGCGTTCACTAACGCTTCTGCTGTACGATCTACAAGGGTACGTAGACCACTCATCCCCTCTCGTAGATGGACATCACCATGATAGGTCTTCGTGCGCGTAGGAAAATTTTTGTTTCCCATGCGACGTTCCCCAATAGTGGCATCATGAGCTAGGTTCATGCGTAGATGTCTTCTCGAGTAGAACACAAAAGTTTTTGTGGACGGTGATGTGCGTTTTTCTGCCCTCCTTAGTCTTTTCTTGATTCCGCGGTATTGTTGGATTGAAGCGGCTTGGACCGACATTACTCGTACGCTTACGAGAGACTGGTTTCATCGTTACGAGTAACTCCGTTGATCAAAGATGACTGGCAAGTGTCGGTTTCTCCAACTTTAGTTGAATCGGATTTGACCGAGGAGGTCCTTGGATGAGGTTAAATAGCAACTCATATATCTCCGTTGTGGTGTTTGCGTATGTAAGATGCGATCCTACTAGATACCCATGGTCACCACGTAAAATATGCAACAACAAAATTAGAGGACGTCTACCTTGTTTTTGCAGGGTATGCTTGTGATGTGATATGGCCAATGATGTGATGTGATATATTGGATGTATGAGATGATCATGTTGTAATAGAAATATCGACTTGCACGTCGATGGTACGGCAACCGGCAGGAGCCATAGGGTTGTCTTTATACTAACGTGTGTGCTTGCAGATGCGTTTACTATTTTGCTAGGAGTAGCTTTAGTAGTAATAGCATGAGTAGCACGACAACCCCGATGGCAACACGTTTATGGAGATCATGGTGTTGCGCCGGTGACAAGAAGATCGTGCCAGTGCTTTGGTGATGGAGATCAAGAAGCACGTGATGATGGCCATATCATGTCACTTATGAATTGCATGTGATGTTAATCCTTTTATGCACCTTATTTTGCTTAGAACGACGGTAGCATTATGAGGTGATCTCTCACTAAAATTTCAAGACGAAATTGTGTTCTCCCCGACTGTGCACCGTTGCTACAGTTCGTCGTTTCGAGACACCACGTGATGATCGGGTGTGATAGACTCAACGTTCACATACAACGGGTGCAAAACAGTTGCGCACGCGGAACACTCGGGTTAAGCTTGACGAGCCTAGCATGTGCAGACATGGCCTCGGAACACATGAGACCGAAATGTCGATCATGAATCATATAGATGATATGATTAGCATAGGGATGCTTACCACTGAAACTATACTCAACTCACGTGATGATCGGACTTGAGCTAGTGTAAGTGGATCATGAACCACTCAAATGACTAGAGAGATGTACTTTTTGAGTGGGAGTTTAGCGAATAATTTGATTAAGTTAAACTCTAATTATCTTGAACATAGTCTAAGTCCACTTTGAATATATTTGTGTTGTAGATCATGGCTCACGCGACAGTCATCCTGAATTTTAATACGTTCCTAGAGAAAGCTAAGTTGAAAGATGATGGAAGCAACTTTGTAGACTGGGCTCGTAATCTTAAGCTAACCTTACAAGCTGGGAAGAAGGATTATGTCCTTAATGCTGCGTTAGGAGATGAACCACCCGCTACGGCTGATCAGGATGTTAAGAACGCTTGGTTAGCACGTAAGGAGGACTACTCAATAGTTCAATGTGTAGTCTTGTATGGCTTAGAACCGGGACTTCAACGTCGCTTTGAGCGTCATGGAGCATTTGAGATGTTCCAGGAGCTGGAGTTTATCTTTCAGAAGAACGCCCGGATCGAGAGGTATGAGACCTCCGATAAATTCTATGCTTGCAAGATGGAGGAAAACTCATCTGTCAGTGAACATGTGCTCAAAATGTCTGGGTACTCAAACCGTCTAGCTGAGCTGGGGATTGAACTCCCGCAAGAAGCTATCACTGACAGAATCCTTCAATCACTGCCGCCAAGCTATAAAGGCTTTGTGTTGAACTACAACATGCAAGGGATGAACAAGTCTCCCGGCGAGTTGTTTGCGATGCTGAAAGTCGCAGAGTCTGAACTCCGTAAAGAGCATCAAGTGTTGATGGTGAATAAGACCACTAGTTTCAAGAGAAACGGCAAAGGCAAGAAGGGAAATTCGAAGAAGAGCGGCAAGCCTATTGCCAATCCGACGAAGAAACCCAAAGCTGGACCTAAGCCGGAAACGGAGTGTTACTATTGCAAGGGTATGGGTCACTGGAAGCGCAATTGCCCCAAGTATCTGGCAGATAAGAAGGCGGGCAAAGAAAAATCAGGTATATTTGATATACATGTTATTGATGTGTACTTAACCGGCTCTCGTAGTAGTGCCTGGGTATTCGATACCGCTTCTGTTGCTAATATTTGCAACTCGAAACAGGAACTGCGGAATAGGCAAAGGCTGGCGAAAGATGAAGTGACGATGCGCGTAGGAAATGGTTCCAAGGTTGATGCAATCGCCGTCGGCACAGTGTCACTTCAGTTACCGTCAGGATTAGTGATGAACTTAAATCATTGTTATTTAGTGCCTGTGTTGAGCATGAACATTATATCTGGATCTTGTTTATTGCGAGACAGTTACTCTTTTAAGTCTGAGAATAATGGTTGTTCTATTTCTATGAGTAACATCTTTTATGGTCATGCACCGAATGTGAGAGGATTGTTCATATTGAATCTTGATAGCGATACGCATATACATAACATTGAGACCAAAAGAGTTAGAGTTAACAATGATAGCGCCATATTTTTGTGGCACTGCCGCTTAGGTCATATTGGTGTAAAGCGCATGAAGAAACTCCATGCTGATGGACTTTTGGAGTCACTTGACTTTGATTCACTTGACACGTGCGAACCATGCCTCATGGGCAAGATGACTAAGACTCCGTTCTCAGGAACAATGGATCGTGCAAGTGACTTGTTGGAAATCATACATACCGATGTGTGTGGTCCGATGAGCGTGGAGGCACGCGGCGGATATCGTTATTTTCTCACCTTCACTGACGATTTAAGTAGATATGGTTATGTCTACTTGATGAAGCACAAGTCTGAAACATTTGAAAAGTTCAAGCAATTTCAGAGTGAAGTGGAAAATCATCGTAACAAGAAGATCAAGTTCCTACGGTCTGATCGTGGGGGTGAATATCTGAGTTTCGAGTTTGGTGCTCACTTAAGACAATGTGGAATTGTTTCACAGTTAACACCGCCTGGAACACCACAGCGTAATGGTGTGTCCGAACGTCGTAATCGTACTCTATTAGAGATGGTGCGATCTATGATGTCTCTTACTGATTTGCATTTATCATTTTGGGGCTATGCATTAGAAACAGCTGCATTCACTTTAAATAGGGCACCATGAAAATCCGTTGAGACGACACCATACGAACTGTGGTATGGCAAAAGGCCAAAGTTGTCGTTTCTTAAAGTTTGGGGATGTGATGCTTATGTCAAAAAGCTTCAGCCTGAAAAGCTGGAACCCAAAGCGGAAAGGTGCGTCTTCATAGGTTACCCAAAAGAGACAGTTGGGTACACCTTCTATCTCAAATCCGAGGGCAAAGTGTTTGTTGCTAAAAATGGAGCTTTTCTCGAGAAGGAGTTTCTCTCGAGAGAATTGAGTGGGAGGAAGATAGAACTTGACGAGGTTGTCGAACCTCTCATCCCTCTGGATGGTGGCGCAGGGCAAGGGGAAACCTCTGTCATTGCAACGCCGGTTGAGGAGGAAGTTAATGATGATGATCATGAAACTCCAGTTCAAGTTTCTGTCGAACCACGCAGGTCGACGAGACCACGTGCTGCTCTAGAGTGGTACGGTAATCCCGTCTTATCAATCGTGTTGTTGGACAACAATGAACCTGGGAATTATGAAGAAGCAATGGTGGGCCCAGATTCCAACAAATGGTTGGAAGCCATGAAGTCCGAGATAGGATCCATGTATGAGAACAAAGTGTGGACTTTGGAGGTACTGCCTCAGGGCCGCAAGGCCATTCAGAACAAATGGATCTTTAAGAGGAAGACGGACGCTGACGGTAATGTGACCGTTTATAAAGCTCGACTTGTGGCAAAGGGTTTTTCACAAGTTCAAGGAGTTGACTACGATGAGACTTTCTCACCCGTAGCAATGCTTAAGTCCGTCAGAATCATGTTAGCAATAGCTGCATTTTTCGATTATGAAATCTGGCAGATGGATGTCAAAACGGCGTTCCTTAACGGTTTCCTTAAGGAAGAGTTGTATATGATACAACCCGAAGGTTTTGTCGATCCTAAGAATGCTAACAAGGTGTGCAAGCTCCAGCGATCCATTTATGGACTGGTGCAAGCATCTCGGAGTTGGAACAAACGCTTTGATGAGGTGATCAAAGCATTTGGGTTTATACAAGTGGTTGGAGAATCTTGTATTTACAAGAAAGTGAGTGGGAGCTCTGTGGCGTTTCTAATATTATATGTGGATGACATATTACTGATTGGAAACAACGTAGAGTTTTTAGAGAGCATAAAGGATTACTTGAATAAAAGTTTCTCTATGAAGGACCTAGGAGAAGCTGCTTACATTCTAGGCATTAAGATCTATAGGGATAGATCAAAACGCCTGATAGGACTTTCACAAAGCACATACCTTGATAAAGTTTTGAAGAGGTTCAAAATGGAACAGTCCAAGAAAGGGTTCTTGCCAGTTCTACAAGGAACGAGATTGAGTAAGACTCAGTGCCCAGCAACTGATGAAGATAGAGAGCATATGCGCTCTGTCCCCTATGCTTCAGCCATAGGTTCTATCATGTATGCGATGTTGTGTACTAGACCGGATGTTAGCCTGGCCATAAGTATGGCAGGTAGGTTCCAGAGTAATCCAGGAGTGGATCACTGGACAGCGGTCAAGAATATCCTCAAGTACCTGAAAAGGACTAAGGAGATGTTTCTCGTGTATGGAGGTGACGAAGAGCTCGCCGTAAAAGGTTACGTCGATGCAAGCTTTGACACGGATCCGGACGACTCTAAGTCGCAAACCGGATACGTATTTATTCTTAATGGGGGTGCAGTAAGCTGGTGCAGTTCCAAGCAAAGCGTCGTAGCAGATTCTACATGTGAAGCGGAGTACATGGCTGCCTCGGAGGCGGCTAAGGAGGGTGTCTGGATGAAGCAGTTCATGACGGATCTTGGAGTGGTGCCAAGCGCACTGAATCCAATAACCTTGTTCTGTGACAACACTGGTGCCATTGCCTTAGCAAAGGAACCACGGTTTCACAAGAAGACCAGACACATCAAACGATGCTTCAACCTCATCCGTGACTACGTCGAGGGAGAGGACGTGAATATATGCAAAGTGCACACGGATCTGAATGTAGCGGACCCGCTGACTAAACCTCTTCCACGGCCAAAGCATGATCAACACCAGAACTGTATGGGTGTTAGATTTATTACAATGTAATTCACATGGTGATGTGAGGGCTAGATTATTGACTCTAGTGCAAGTGGGAGACTGTTGGAATTATGCCCTAGAGGCAATAATAAATATAGTTATTATTATAATTCCTGTATCAAGATAATCGTTTATTATCCATGCTATAATTGTATTGAATGAAGACTCATTTACATGTGTGGATACATAGAGAAAACACCGTCCCTAGCAAGCCTCTAGTTGGCTAGCCAGTTGATCAAAGATAGTCAGTGTCTTCTGATTATGAACAAGGTGTTGTTGCTTGATAACTGGATCACGTCATTAGGAGAATCACGTGATGGACTAGACCCAAACTAATAGACGTAGCATGTTGATCGTGTCATTTTGTTGCTACTGTTTTCTGCGTGTCAAGTATTTATTCCTATGACCATGAGATCATATAACTCACTGACACCGGAGGAATGCTTTGTGTGTATCAAACGTCGCAACGTAACTGGGGGACTATAAAGATGCTCTACAGGTATCTCCGAAGGTGTTAGTTGAGTTAGTATGGATCAAGACTGGGATTTGTCACTCCGTGTGAACGGAGAGGTATCTCGGGGCCCACTCGGTAATACAACATCACACACAAGCCTTGCAAGCAATGTAACTTAGTGTAAGTTGCGGGATCTTGTATTACGGAACGAGTAAAGAGACTTGCCGGTAAACGAGATTGAAATAGGTATACGGATACTGACGATCGAATCTCGGGCAAGTAACATACCGAAGGACAAAGGGAATGACATACGGGATTATATGAATCATTGGCACTGAGGTTCAAACGATAAGATCTTCGTAGAATATGTAGGATCCAATATGGGCATCGAGGTCCCGCTATTGGATATTGACCGAGGAGTCTCTCGGGTCATGTCTACATAGTTCTCGAACCCGCAGGGTCTGCATACTTAAGGTTCGACGTTGTTTTATGCGTATTTGAGTTATATGGTTGGTTACCGAATGTTGTTCGGAGTCCCGGATGAGATCACGGACGTCACGAGGGTTTCCGGAATAGTCCGGAAACGAAGATTGATATATAGGATGACCTCATTTGATTACCGGAAGGTTTTCGGAGTTACCGGGAATGTACCGGGAATGACGAATGGGTTCCGGGAGTTCACCGGGGGGCCAACCCACCCCGGGGAAGCCCATAGGCCTTGAGGGTGGCACACCAGCCCTTAGTGGGCTGGTGGGACAGCCCAAAAGGGCTCTATGCGCCAAGAAGGAAAAATCAAGAGGAAAGAAAAAAAAATGGAGGAGGTGGGAAGGAAGGGGGACTCCCTCCCACCAAACCAAGTCCAACTCGGTTTGGGGGGGGAGTCCTCCCCCCTTGGACTCGGCCGACCCCCTTGGGGCTCCTTGAGCCCCAAGGCAAGGTCCCCTCCCTCCCACCTATATATACGGAGGTTTTAGGGCTGATTTTAGACGACTTTTCCACGGCAGCCCGACCACATACCTCCACGGTTTTTCCTCTAGATCGCGTTTCTGCGGAGCTGGGGCGGAGCCCTGCTGAGACAAGGTCATCACCAACCTCCGGAGCGCCGTCACGCTGCCGGAGAACTCTTCTACCTCTCCGTCTCTCTTGCTGGATCAAGAAGGCCGAGATCATCGTCGAGCTGTACGTGTGCTGAACGCGGAGGTGCCGTCCGTTCGGTACTAGATCGTGGGACTGATCGCGGGATTGTTCGCGGGGCGGATCGAGGGACGTGAGGACGTTCCACTACATCAACCGTGTTCACTAACGCTTCTGCTGTACGATCTACAAGGGTACGTAGATCACTCATCCCCTCTCGTAGATGGACATCACCATGATAGGTCTTCGTGCGCGTAGGAAATTTTTTGTTTCCCATGCGACGTTCCCCAACAGCATGATGCGATGATGATGCGACAAATAAAATAAACACACGAAGAAAACGGAATAGAAGGGGAATCTTCTGAAACGTCGGTCTCGGATTGTCACACTTCCGTTGTCAATCATATTTCTATTGCATACTAACGGTTAGATGCTGCTTACTACAATTGACTTATAAATAAGCAATTTTCTATCTAATGTTTTCTTCTTGATTTTGGAATAGTTGCATGTGTTTCTAAATACCAAATGTTTTCTTCTTGCTTTTGCAAGAAGTTTTTTGACCCTCTTATTATGCATGCATGTTGATGATACTGAGGTTATCGGCTTTCTCCTACAAACTGAAATAATTCCTCTGTGCTTGCGTACCATGGAGATAGGCAGTGACCTATCAAAAAACGTATGTACCTAACCATCTTTGTTGTCATTTAAATATTATCATGATCTTTTATCTTTTGTTTAGCCTAGCAAAGGTCAAATTGTTTCTTCTTTTCAAAAAGTATTTTTTGTTTACGAATTTACTATAAGTTCACAAGTTCTTGATTATTTATAACCAGCTCTGCCACACCAGGCTTCTCTGATAAGATCGTAAAAGGTTTATAGACTTAAAAGGTGCATTATACTAGAAAACGAAAAGTTGTTTTTTGTGCTTTTGGTGGACGAAAGTTGGGAGAACTTGGTAGTTGGTAGCACACATTGAGGATGATGTTACAACTCGCCCTGAACTACGAAAGCAAACTTATGATCAAACCTGATATGAGACGGTCAAATGGTTCAGTTATTGTGTTTGTGCTTGAAACAAATTTAATCATCAACAACATGACCTTATTATTTATTAATTTCATGTATGGTAATGTACAGAGTATATTTTATTATTTATACTTCTATCTTTTAAAAGTTATAGGTCTTTACCATATTGTGTCATCTTATGCTTGTTTGAACAGTTGTCTGGGTTAAAGATTAACTTTAACAAAAGTGAAATATTTTGTTTTGGAAGGGCAAAGGCGGAACAGCATCCTTACAACCAACTGTTTGGGTGTGAGTGTGGGACTTTTCCGTTCACTTATCTGGGGGTGCCTATCCATCACCGGAAACTTACAAACAAGGAGTGGAAATGCATCGAAGACCGATTCAAAAAGAAGCTAAGTTGCTGGAAAGGCAAGCTTCTATCTTATGGAGGACGTCTAGTACTTGTTAATTCAGTATTAACCAGTATGCCGATGTTCCTCTTATCCTTCTTCGAGTTACCTAAAGGGGTAAGGAAGAGGTTAGATTTCTATCGGTCACATTTCTTTTGGCAAAGTGATGAAGTGAGAACAAAGTATAAGCTTACTAAATGGGACATAATTTGCAGACCTAGAGATCAAGGAGGTTTAGTGGTGGAGAATTTAGAGGTTAAAAACATATGCTTGCTAAGTAAATGGCTGTTTAGAATTTCGGTAGAAACCGAAGGCATGTGGGTGCAAATTCTAAGGAATAAGTACTTGCAACATAAGACCTTAGCTCAGGTGACCGTTAAACCCAATGATTCTGCATTTTGGAAAGGATTGATGCGGTGTAAGAACGTGTTTTTTAACCAGACTAGGTTTGTCATTGCTAATGGTGAATCAACTAGATTCTGGGAGGATACATGGTTAGGGGATGTGCCCCATAGCGCTGGAATATCCGCAGCTATACAATATTGTGCAACGCAGACAAGCGTCGGTTGCGGCAGTCTTGAGCAACACGCCTCTAAATATCAGGTTTCGTCGATCTTTGGTCGGTGAAAGATGGACCAGATGGCTACACTTAGTTAGAAGATTAATGCAAATCCAACTGTCGGATAGGCCCGACACTATTCGTTGGAAGCTAACTAAGGATGGATCCTTTTCGGTAAAATCTATGTACCTTCATCTTATCGATTCAGTGTACATTCCAAGATCCAAGCATGTCTGGGAGGTCAAAGTTCCGTTGAGGATAAAGATCTTTATGTGGTTCGTTCACAAAGGTGTTATCCTCACGAAAGACAACTTGGCAAAACGTAAATGGAAAGGTAACCAGCGATGCAACTTTTGTGACAACAAGGAAACTATCAAGCACCTCTTTTTCCAATGTCCGATGGCTAAAATCTTGTAGCGTTCTATACACATTGCTTTTAATATCACCCCCCCACTAGTGTCAACACGTTGTTTGGGACGTGGGTACAGGGAGTTGGTGGTCATTTGGCAAAGAGTATCCGGGTTGGAGCTTGCGCATTACTATGGGCAATTTGGAACTGCAGGAATGATTTAGTTTTTAACAGATGCACATCTATACATTTTTTGCAGGTTATATACAGGGCTACCGCACTGACCCGCACGTGGTCATTACTCACTCCTGCGGATTCCAGGGAGCTTATGGTTACTGGGTGTATCCGCTGGGAGATGGTAGCACAGGTTATCTTCAACCGGTTTGGATGGCGGCAAGCTAATAGGATAGGTGGCTAGGCATCTACTTATTATACTTTCGCTGCTTGCGCGCTTTGGGCGCTTTGTATCGATTTGTTCTTGTTCTTTACTCTCAGCATTGTTGTACTCATTCCGGATTTAGTTTCTTTTTAATTAATAAAGGGCTGCATGCATCTCTCGATGCAGAGGCCGGGGCGTTGCCTCTTTTTCTAAAAAAATATTGTGTAGTCTTATGTACAACGAATACTAGCCTTGCCCTTTTGTCTATTGCTATGGTGTCTATCCTAGACCTGGTGACTCCTCGCAGGAGTCTTTGCTGCGCAACAGTTCAACATAAGAGTAGCAGAAGACGTTTATTGTTCTTAATGAATGTGTTATCAAATCGACATCGGTCACATGCCTGTACATGAACTTGTGTTCATCCAAAAGTAGCAAGTCGTATTTTATGGGACTGATCTTTTCCTAGCACATAAGCATCGAGGCTTTCACTTGTTTGAAAATCCTTTTTGCTATATATAAATGCTATCAAGGATCAACATATACCCATAGAAGTGCGTAAGCTAGATAAGTACGCACATGAACAATCAGGAGGCATGCCAATGGCACGCCCCAGCCACTAGTAATACATGATTGTATGCATCCGCATCCTCCTGATTGAGAGGCCTCGAAAAAAAAAAGACTCCAACGAAGCAGGAGTCTCACTACATACTTCAGAAGGAGTGACGATTATATGGGTCCATACATGAACACATGAGTAATGTATAGGAGCCAGCTTACTCTAATCCCAGTTAGCAGGTACTTTCCCTCTCATAATATAAAAGCATTTTTAATGGAAAATACACTTTGGTTTGAATATATGCACCCTATATAAAGACTTTTTTATAATTAAATGAAAAGTTAAATTAGTTCATAAGTATTTTAGATTAAACTTTATTTTGTTTTGCATCAGTATATAAATTTTCATGAAAAAACACCAGTATTGACTTCTTGGCAAAAGGACAAAATTTATTTATTATTATATGTCACTATTCATACTATTTTTCAAAAAATTGTTTTTTAATAGAAGTAAAAGTGTACTTTTTCTTTTGTGATTCTTTTTCATAAGTATAATGGAAGGTCAAGTTTATTTCAAAACATTTTAACTTTTTATTGAGTTGTTAATTTATTTATATAGGATGTATATACACCTAGGAACCAAAAGTTTTCTTTTGACAGTACACTCTAGTGTTAAAAACACACTCTTATATTAGAAGATCGAGGGAGTAGTAATTAGTTGTAAAGGACAATATTACCATTTTTAAACTTTTGGAAGGGTTGTGTACATCCCTTAAATACGACCATTCCGTTAGAGCATGTCACGATCCAAACGCTCTGTCTCCCTTTCCCATTTCATGATTGCCCCTCTCTCCCATCCTTATTCCCAACCTGGGGCACTGCCAAATGCCATCCCCTCTCCCCTCCTCTATCACCATAGCAGCATAGCATTGATTGAAAAATCTCCATCTATATCCCTATAGCATCTTCCCTTTCCACCATCTCTCTCTTTCTCTCAACATGTACAAATCCCAACACAAAAATGATATTGCACTCATGACCTAATCACCCAATCCTTCTTTTCCTTCTGATACGGACACAACAAGATTCCATTGCTAGCTACAATGAACACTCCTCCTCCACCCCCTCTTCCCGAGGCTTGTTCTATTACCACGGCAATTCCTCCTGATCTCTCCCTTCACAGCCCTCCGTCGCCTTGTCCGGCGGTGGGCAACGAAGGCGAGGTGCGGCTGGGGCTCCATGAGGCCGCGGCAAAGAGGCACCGTGGCCTGGAGGAGGTGCTGCACCAGCCGAACAACGCCCATGGATTCAAAAAGAGCTCCTGTCCTGCCGCCGGCGGTGCTGTGGCACGGCCAGCAGCTGGTGGCCGGAAGAGGAGCTCGAGGGCTCCTAGGATGCGGTGGACCACAGCGCTGCACGCACACTTTGTGCGTGCAGTGGAGCTCCTTGGTGGCCATGAGAGTATGTTCATTTACAAACTCAAGATTGTTTAACTAACAATAGGGTATTTACTAATTACTATTAAACCAGTAGATGTGAGTGTTTGATGTGATGATTTTGTTTCCTTGCTGGTATTTGAGCAACGTGGGTTCTTCAGCCTGAACGGGTAATTGATTAATTAGTAGCGGATATAATCAGATGACCTCTTGCCAATTGCCTTTGGGGAGGCTGCATGGTGTTTCCTTTGGTGCCTTTTGTTTGATCTTTAGTGTTTTCTACATCTTGATTTTCCGAGAAGGTTATATCCTATGGTTCTTTGCTGTCATCAAAAGAATAAGAGTGCCATACAAATTCATTCAAACTTGTCTGTTTGTACTGATTTTAATCTCCATCTATGCATGATTAACCCTTGCTGGTCTCTAAAACTCGCTTCCATTTTTATTTGATACAACATCTTGTAGGAGCAACACCAAAGTCAGTATTGGAACTGATGAACGTGAAGGATCTTACACTCGCTCATGTTAAGAGCCACCTGCAGGCAAGTTTCTCACTGTGCTAGCTCAAACTTCCTTTTCTCAGTGTGCTATCTTCCGATCACTCAAAAACAAAAGGATGGAATGCATATAGTAGCTTCTTGTTGTTAGTTGATACCGAGTACCTCTTGTCCTTTTTTGTCTCTAGTCTTCTGCCCTAAATATATCTACACCCCATAACTAATTATTCTAGAATTATATGTCCTTGAGAAAATATAAACCAAATGGAAGCATAATAGATTAAGCTAATTAATTACCATCTTCATATTTTTCTACTTGTTTTCTTGCATGCAGATGTATAGAACAGTGAAGGGCACAGACCGATCATGCGTTGCAGGTAAAACACATGGTGCCTAGATCCTTAACACACCTCGTTGCATGCCCTTGGAATTAATTTCATGGCTTGAGTTAATTTATCCAAGGTCATGTCACACACAGTGGTGAATTATTGGAATGGGATAAGTGCGTGTCATCTGTAGCTAGCTGTGTGCCCCATAAGGCACAACTATAGCTAACTTGTACACAAATGTTTGTATTTTGTAGTGTGATAAGACACATGCACTAATTTAACTATATATGGGTGTGTTTGCAGGCCATGGCCAGACCAGAGGTATGGGTATTCTGAGAAGGGTTGTCGCTGGTGATGAACTGATCAATGGTTTTGATGGGTTCAACGGCAACATGGTCAACACCACTTCCAGTAATACAACTCCTAGGTTTGTAAATTAATCTGGTATGATCTGACTGGATTTATTAATTAAATATAGTTCTTACTAATTAATAATGGTGTTTTGTTTTTGTTTCATATCTCTTGGTCTTTGTGTAACACCAAGTCTGCAACCTTGATGCATTTGGAGCATGGATGCATGCGTTGTGCTTTCATTTACATCACATGTGTTCATTTTAATACTCTGTTCGCCTTGTGTGACAGCCGAATATGTGTAGAGATTAAATTGGGATGTCGGCATCTAAAGGAATTTTGAATGCACTATTTAGTCGATGTGGTCAGCTTGGACTATATATCTATCATATGATGCAGAATCCAGCTAGTCCTTAAGTAGGCTGAGGTTTTGGGTTTTGATAATGCACAATTGAGTAGTTAATTAACGGCCTTCTGGACAAAGGATTGGCATGCACAATTGGTATGCTTTGCCACATTTCATATTCACAAGTACCCATGCATGCATTTATTTATTTTGGAAAAGGAGGATAACACTCCTGGTATCTACATCAATAGATGCACACATCCATACATTATTTGATTATTTGACGATGTCAATGCAAACGCATGCATGCATTTGCTACTCGGTTGAATTAACAGCAAACGATCTTTACCTTCATATTGCGCTTGGTTTGACATGAATTAATGTTTTTGCTTAGAAAAGGAACGCCGGGAATTTAGTTACTATATGTGTGTGTAGTTGATCTTATTGGCCTGCGGCGTCTAATGCCACATCATTAAAAACAACATGAGTGTGTGTGTTGACATTAAATAAAACTAGAGCATATATAATTTGATTACTATCTTGAACACGTCAGAGTGCTCCATGCATGCATTGTGAGGTACTCCTACATAGCGACGCGCAGCCTTTCCAGCCTCTATCATATCGGTTCCTTTTGTCAGCTGAAATGATGAAAATCTCAATCATAATACGCTTTACCGGGTCACCCCTCAATCCACCCCCATCGATCAGCATTTTTCTTTCGCTAACCTCGGCATGCCTCTAGCTAGCTGTAGGGAGGCAGTTGTGCTTGTCTCCTGCACTGCCACTGTACCGTGTGCCCCTGGTTTCACACTCCCAAGCATGCACGCATGCATGCATGCAGCACACTTTCAACCTTCTCAGTCCTCTCTCTCCCCCTTTTGAGTTGCACGATGCTCCTTGTGAGTCATGATGATCGGGGCGACATTTCCTCTCCTCATCTTATAATTCGCAGGGAAGTAAATGCTCCCCGTGGTTTTTTCTGCGGGAGTGATCAGAGCATGCAGCTGCGGTGCGTGCGGTTGTGTTTGTGGTTGATCAGATCAGACGATTCAGATCCATATCAATTGTCCCTCCGCCTCTGGTGGCCGGCCCTATCAAGGGTTGCGCCATTGTCTGTTGGAATCTCGCAAACAACAGGTGGAAGAAGACAAGGGCAACTCCATTGGCCTTGACCAGGGGGGAAAGCCTGCCCTGCCATTTGTTGAAATAGTGGCGAGCATGGACAAGCCACTTGGCAGCACGTACACTAGCAATGCCAGACTGATGTGTGGTGTGGTGGCCTTTTTTGTTAGGAAACCTCCATGCATGTCTCTCCAAGACTCCAACTCTCCTCTCCTTGCTACATGGTCATATCTCATGAATAGCTGCCTAGATCCTCCAATTTCAGGTCTTGGATTTTATTTTTCTTGTCAACCTTATGTCCGATAAGATTGGTGGGGATTGAAAGGGAGAGAATAAGAAGAAGAAGAAAGGGAAAAAAAAGTAGTACTAGGTGGGTGAACCGATTATTAGTATATTAACCTTGGAACGATTATTAGTATTTCTGTCAAAATTTTAACCTTGGAAAAAAAAGCCCCCCTCCAAAAATTGAAAACAAACAATTATTAGTATTTCTGTCAAAATTTTAACCTTGTTTACAATAAAAAATTGGTATTTTTTGACTTTTCTACACACCGTTAACTTTAAGCCATCCCTTCATTTTCTTTCAAGATTCGCCACTCGACACATGGGACGATTTGGGAGGCCAACTCCAGCACACAACCCCATCCCGTCCGGTCCTGTTCGTTTGGGGCAAAATGGACAAACCTCATGGCTCAGCGCGCGACGGCCTGGATCCATATTGTCTGTTTCATGTCCGTTCTATCCCATTTGTGAACCAAATTTGATCTGAATTTGAGGCCAAAGCGGACACACGCACACACTTTCTAGGCACTCCTCATCCGAGTTGTGTCTGTTGCATGTGAGGGCTGGCCCGTCTGTCATTGAAACTCATGGGGCCCACCCACGCATCCTTTTCTCTCCTCTTTTTCACAGAGCATGAGGAGCAGCATCGTGGCTGCCTCCCCCGCCGTCGCCGTTGCCGAGGCGCTGCATGCGCTTGTGCAGCTGTGGCGTCCACATGGGGTGATGGCGCTTGAGAGTCCTGGTCGGATCCTCGTCGTTGCAGCCCCCGTTGTCGCCACTGGACCCGGCGATCGATGAGGCCCCGCCGTTCATCTCCGCGACGCCGGTGCTCTGCCGCGCGGCTGAGCGGGCCGCCCCCGTGCATAGGGATGTCGAAGGTGGCGGCGAGATCGCGGGTGATGAGCGACTGCGAGAGCGGCATGAGCTCGTCGGGCGCCGGCAGGTCCTCGTCGAAGAGAGCGAACCAGCTGGGCTCCTCCTCCTCCCTCATCGTCCCAGCCCGGAGCAGAGCAATTCGACTCATTGGAGCCCGGAGCAGGCCCCCTCCGCTCGCAGCAAGCAAGCGAGCGAGAGAGCATGAAAAAAGTCAGAGAGGAGATGAGATATTTTTTATATCATGTCCACCACGACATGATTTGGGGCGCGGCTGTCCGTTGGGTGCACCGATCCGACAACGTCCCTATCCAGACATGGGCTTCCTCATTGACGCCCCAAACGGACAAAAGCAGGTCAAAGCGGGCGTCTGTTTGGAGTCATGCGCTAGAATTGGCCGGAGGTTAGGTTAGAGCAACTCCAATGGGGCGACCCATTTCATGTGTCGCCGTTCGTTTGGGTCGGCGCGGACAAAAAGTTGGCCCAACGCGCCGACCCCAATGGACAAAACGTTTTTGTCTGCCTGCCGACCCACTCCCGGCCTAATTTTGCGCTTGATTTGCATATTCGCGGACATAAAACGGACGCGCGCAGCGTGCGCCTACTTCCCTCCGTGGCCTGCAAGTCGGCGACAAAGCGGCCACTTTTTTCCTCCATTTTCCCCAAACTTTCGCCCTCACTCCCGCACCCGCTCCCGTCGTCATGGATGACGACTTCGAGGCCGCCGCCGCCATTGCCTCAATGAAGACGTCCGTCGTCGCCGCCGAAGGCAAAGGAAAGGCCCGCGCCCCCCGTAAGGCGGGGGCTCCGCCTGAGAAGAAGAAGAAGGAGTTGACGCCCGAGGAGAAGACCGTGGAGTCGGCCAAGAGGAAGGGTCGAAGGCACGCGCCGAATGCAAGAGCGAGGCAGCTGCCGCCGCCGCCGCGCAGCAGGAAGAAACCAATGCCCGGGTGAAGGCGGCAACAATGGAGGCCTTGTTGTACCTAGAGGTAAACCCTGGCCAACATTGGCTTGTCAACACTGCCGTTGCCACGGCCGTGGTCAGTACGGGCTCGTCAACATATCCTGAGATGATGATGCCAGAGTCGCCGCTCGCGTCTTGCACGCAATCGATTCCCGGCTTCCACGTCTACCTCGCAAGGCAGCCGCTTCTCCGAGGAATGCTCGCCGGAGGTGACCATCATGCCTCCTTCCACGCCCGCGTCGGTGACCATCGACCTCAACGCAGCGCCAGTGGTAGGCGGATCATCGTCCGGAGGCATGAGGAAACACTAGCGCGAAATACCAGCCGACATGCTCACCGGTGCCTGCAATCTATCCAACGGAATGCTGGCGGCCGTCAATGATGATACGGCCAACCGTTTCCTGGAAAACGTGACCTTCGAAGTTGCACCGGCGGCTGGTGCGTACGATCCCGATGAGACCCAAAGTCATAAAGGTCGAGCGTCGTTCACGCAAGCCACCAATGATCTACATGACGCCTTCATGCAAGATCAGGTCGGCCTAGACGGCTTCCCGCTCGATCATGAGTTCTCGGAGGACTACGGCCTTGAGGAGGAGGACGATGACATGGACATCGACGAGGAGCCTTTGTTCGAGGAGGAGCTCGCCAACCAAACTTCTGTCGGGGCTAAGCCGAAGTGCAATAGCAAGCGGACGAAGGCATACACGTCATGCTTTCTTGTATGTCGGCAAGTGTGCTATCATGACCACGGGCGTGGTCGAATTCTCGCGGCTTTTTGTGTGCTGGCATGTGCTGGCCGGTGGCAAGTTTGTCAGCATGAACTACGTAGTGGTTTTATGGAGGCTGGCAATGTATGTCAGCCGCTGGCATGAACTCTTGGGCGTTGACATGAAGCATTTTTAATCTAATGTGCGGACATAAAATGAATCGCCCGCATTAGGCGCATGGCCGACCCAAAAAGAAAAGTGGGCGGACGCGGAGCCGGCGGTCGATCCAAACGTACAAAAAAGGGACAAAATCACCGTCCGTTTGGGTCGGCCCGTTGGAGTTACACTTACGTTTTATTTTTCTCCCTCCCTTCTTCGGACCCTGTCCTGGCTGTCCGACCGGACATATATGGACAAAAAAAATTTGAGAATCTCCATCCAGCTTTATTTAAGTTCCTCCCACAGGGATTTCATCCGATATTACATGAAGAATACAATCAGAGGGTCATTAGGCCAGAAACTATTACTATCCCTAGAGATGCCCTCTTTAGCAAGTAAGTGTGCAGCATTATTACCCGTATGTCTAATCCAAGACACTTTGAATCCCTGCAAAGTACGACCCATCAACTTAATCTCCTCCATGATAGTACCAGCAGACTTAAATTCTTGGCCTGCTCGTTCACCATAGCCGCTACTGCCATACTGTCAACTTCGACGTGCACCTTCAGCGCTCCCGTTTGGATTGCCAGCTGCACCGCCTCCCGACAAGCAAGTACCTCCGCCACCTCAGGATGAGAAACATCCTTGAACACATAGCAGGCGCCTCCTCTATAGGCTCCATCATGATCACGAAGAACTACACCCCCCCCCCCTCCACGATTGCGCGCTTTGGCTAAAGCTCCGTCAGAGTTGGCCTTCAACCATCCTCGTTCAGGTGGGTTCCATCTCGCCACCAGCGTTGGAGTAACATTCCTAGGCTGACGAGCGTGGATGTTTAACCACTCCATAGTGTGTTGGTAGATGTTGTTTGCAACACTTTTTGGATCAGCAATCCTCTGGTCATCTCTTGCCTCGTTTCTAGCTAGCCAAAGTCCATACAATGCCTGGATTGTTAGTTCCTTTTCGCTTTCGCCTGCCTGTGCTAGCCAACTTAGCAGCCAGGAAGCTACAGCACGGTGATCTCCATCCGGGACCGGCGGCAAAGTCACCAGGGCACCCTTCTCAGAGTTTAGCACCTCCCAAACCATAGCAGAATGTGGGCATCGCCAGAATCTATGCAGAGTGGTTTCCTCTCGGCCACATACCATACATAAGATCCCTGGTTTTATCCTTCTGCGTTGCAACTCCGCTCCAACTGCCAGCCCGTTTTTAATCAGCCGCCACATATGAACCTTAGCTTTACCAGGTGCATTGGTGTTCCATAGTGCTAACCAACTTTGGTGTCTGGATAGCGATGATGATGGCTCCGGCCGTCCGGCAATAGATTATTTCTTCCTCATGCACAAGTGATAGGCCGATCTGACAGTGAACTGACCCGATTTGGTGAAGTTCCAAGCTTGATGGTCGCTGCAGTTCAGTCCCCCGACGGGAATTTGCTTTATATCGCATGCATCATCCTCCGAGAACATCAGGTGCAGTTTCTCATAATCCCATGAAGATCCATCGGTAGTAAGCAAGTCGCAAACTCGCGTTACTCCCGGTATATAGGACTGCCCGAGAGGCCTTAAGCTACCTTCACGAGGAATCCAATTCTCATGGTGAATACTGATTTGCGTGCCATCGCCAATCCGCCAGATGATGCCTTCTCTCAGGAGTTCCCTACCATGAATTATGCTCTTGAAGGTAAACGAGGCCCCACTTGGACATGTAGCATTCATGATCGAGCAGTCTTGATAGTATTTGGCTTTAAGAACTCGGGCACATAGCGATGAGGGAAATTGGAGTAACCGCCATGCTTGCTTAGCGAGCAAAGCCTGGTTAAACGCTTCAAAATTTCTGAAACCCATCCCTCCATCCCTCTTAGGTAAGCACATTTTATCCCAGGCAATCCAATGCACCTTCCTCACGCCCTGATTTGCTCCCCACCAAAAGTTTGAAGAGATTGATGTCAGGTTCCCGCACATTTTCTTGGATAGTTGGAAGCAACTCATGGTGAACGTTGGAGTGGATTGAAGCCCGGATTTTATCAGAATTTCTCGTGCTTTTTTGGATAAACCTTGCCCCTTCCATCCTGATACTTTACTCCTTGCACTCTCTTTGACATACTGGAAGGATCCCTCCTTTGATTTGCCCACTACTGTGGGGATACCAAGGTATTTTTCACTTAATGCTTCGGATGCAATTCCTATTACTTGCTTAAGAGCCTCCTTACCTGTCTCCCTACACCCTTTGCCAAAAAAGATAGCCGATTTTTGAAGATTTACCTTCTATCCCGAGGCATGTTGGTACTGTTGCAAAATCTCCTTGAGTGTGTTTAGATTATCCTCTGACCCTTCCAGAAACACAATACTGTCATCAGCAAATAAAAGATGGGTGACATGGGGGCCAGTGCTCCCAAATTGAACACCATGGATCCACTGCTCATTTTGCGCCTGTTTAAGCAGTGCCGAGAAACCTTCAGCGCAGAACAAGAACAGATATGGGGACAGGGGATCCCCCTGCCTGAGTCCCCTTGTAGCCTGGAAATTCCTTGATAGTCCCCCATTTAGCTTGACACGAAAGCGAACACTACTAATGCATCGCGTGATCATAGATATCCATTTTGGAGCAAAGCCAAGTTTGGCCATAACTAGCTGGAGAAAATCCCACTCCACCCTATCGTAGGCCTTCATCATGTCCAACTTGACTGCAGAAAGTGGCTTCTTCCGCTCCCGCTTTCTAATAGCATGCACGCATTCATAAGCAATTAGCACATTGTCCGTAATGAGGCGTTCCGGCACAAACGTACTTTGCTCTTCAGAGATAAGGAGCGGGAGAATAATTTTCAATCTGTTAGCCAAGACCTTTGCCGCGATTTTATACAGAACATTGCATAAACTGATGGGCCGAAACTGTGAGAGAAGCTCCGGTGAATTGATTTTGGGGATCAACACCAGAACCGTTTCGTTTAATCCTTCCACCGGCTCAGTTCCATCAAGGTAATCACGAATCGACCTACAAACCTCTTCCTTTATCAACGCCCAGTGACGTTGATAGAATAGCGTTGGTAGTCCGTCCGGTCCAGGTGCTTTTGTCGGTCCCATTTGGAATAGAGCAATCTCTATTTCACAGTCCGTAGCCACTTCCGTAAGTTTCTCATTCATAGCCGGGGAGATGAGGTTTTGAAAGAGGTCCAGAATGTGTTCCGTCTGGTTGCACCCCTCCGTTTGGAAAAGTTTTTCATAGAACCTAGCAGCTAGTTCCCTCATACCCTCATCCGACGAGCAGCTCACACCATTCTCTCCCTTCAAAACCCTAACAGTGTTCTTCCTCCTTCTATGTGATGCCCTGTTCTGAAAGTACTTAGTATTTTGGTCTCCTTCCTTCAGCCAGGCAACTCTTGATCTCTGTTTGTACATAACCTCTTCCCTCTCAAAGATGTCTTTTAAATTGCTCTCAATGTCACGAACCTCCTGAGTATAACCTGATAATAGGGCTCTTTCTTTCGCATCCTTCAGTTGATTCTTGAGTAGTCTGATTTGTCGTGTGACTGAGCCAAATACCGAGCTACCCCACTGTTGCATCTTCCTTGAGATGTGTCCAAGTTTCGTGCATAGTTCATTCGGCCCCATGCACTGTCCCTGTTGTCGCCATGCTTGTTCCACCATTGGATCATACCCATCATGCTTTGTCCACATCTCCTCGAATTGAAATGGCCGATCCTTTCTCCTTCCAGTGTCCGGAGCAGTCTCCAACACCCGGATAAGAACATCCATATGATCAGACTCCTCCGTAACAATGTTTTCCACCCTCGAAGCTGGGTATAAGGACATGAAGTCAACATTACACAACGCTCGATCCAGCCTAACCTGGATATTATCCCCATCCGGTCTCTTATTATCCCATGTGAAATAGTAACCCGTGGATCCCATGTTCGCCAGTCCGCAGTCGGACAGGCAATCTCGGAATTTCTCCATCTGAGAAAAAGGTCTTGGATTACCCCCCCCCCTTTTGTTCCTCCAGAGTGAGTATTTCATTGAAATCTCCTGCACATAACCAAGGTAAATTATTTTGTGCCTTTAAATAACGGAGGGCTTCCCATGATTTGCCTCTAAGCTTTGTCCTGGGTTCTCCATAGAATCATGTGAATCTGAAGGATTTCCCATCAAAGCAAAGCTCTGCATCAATGAAGAACTGGCTCCATGGTCTGATGGTGGCTTGCACATTATCTCTCCACCAAAGCGACAAACCCCCACTCTTGCCCACACAATCAACAGAGATCCCATTAGGGAACCCCAAGCTCCATCTAATCCTCTCCATAGCCCGTGCTTTCTTCTTAGTTTCGCTGAGGAACACCACCACTGGGTTGTAGGACCTTACCAGGTCTCTTAATTCGCCAACTGTCGGGTCCAACCCCAAACCACGGCAGTTCCAGGCAAGGCAATTCATTGATCCCGGCGGCCCTGGCTCGCAGGGTCCGCCGATGTATCATTAGGAGCATCGAGTCGTTCAAAAACAGTATTTGGTTTTAGCCTTGTTTCCCGAATGAAAGTATCCTGTGAGACTTGCTTGTCCTGATCACCTTTCACCACCCAGAGTTGCTTCAGTCTCCTTTTACGTGACTCTCTGGGGAGGTGCTCCGCCCTTACCTTCGGCCGATAGATCCCTTCGTTGGGTCTTGGCCTGCGTGTGAATGTACCCCTCTTCCTTATCTCTCGAGCCTTTGGATGAGCGTCATAGTCCATAGGATCTGATCTCTGCATCTCTTCCTGGCCAGCAACCTTCTCATCTACTCCACCTTTTTTGTTTATCAGCTCCTGACGTAAATCCAGCTCCCTCCTCTCTAGAGCATGTCTTAGATCTTTTGATCCTGCTTCACTGCTTCCTCGCGACCCTCTAGCCGGGCGGTTTACCTCAATTTTATTTCGTTGCACACCCTCACCAGTGTGAGAGTAGCTCGCCTGCGATAATTCTTTCTGAATGTTGCGCTTTGTTGGGAGATCCCGAACCCTAGCTGACGGGAATCTAATCGGGTCGCTCGCGCCAGTGCGAGAGCTCTCCCCACTAAAACTACTGCTAGCAGCCCCTCCATATCCTCCTCCCTTGCCAATCGAGATTCGGCCAGGGGATGCTCTCAGCCATTCGCCCCATTGGGCAGACTTGTCTACTGGTGGGTCATATTTTCCTTCTGCATGCACAAGTCTTCCACATTCAAAGCAAAAGTGGGGAATTTTCTCATAGGAGAAATTAAACCATGTTCCTTCGTCATCTTCCTTTGACTCCTTCAGATTGAAGTATCGAACCAGCGGCTCATAGACTAATATCTTCGCCCGAACTCTAAGGTATTTCCCTTTAGCAAATCCATCGCTTTCCACATCCACTTTCACAACCTCCCCAAGCCAGTTCCCAAGGACCTCCCCAAATTCCTTGGTTCTTTTATCTAGGGGTAGATCCTCTACTCTGACCCAGACATCCACCGTGTCAAAGATCATCTCCGACGGCCTCGTCTTCCCATCATAGTCCTTAAGAATTAAGACATTGAAATCAAATTGCCACGGCCCATTGTTCCTAGCATGCTTCCAATCTCCTTCCCCTCCAAAGTGGACCAAAAATAGGTTATTCCCGAGATCACGAAACTGCGCATCATGATGCAGGCCCCAAGCTCTCCTCAGTGATCGTTCTAGTGCCACGAAATTCATGACCCTAGGGGTGCAAGCTTTTCCAATCAACGTCCATCTTTTCGCCGCCGGCGCGGCCTCCTTGGTTCCCGAAAACATCAAACCTTGCGCTTCCTTCTCCGTCAATGCCATCCCACCAAGTTTTGCCGAGAGGCTAGCCGATGCGTCCGGAGTCCTACTGGTCACCGGCGATACCCCATCTGCGTTCTCCTTCCTTTCCTTCACCGGCGTTCCTATTTTCCTGGATCCCCGGCTTACCTCCTGTCTCGGCTTCGTACCTTGGCCATCCGGTGAAACCGTCTTCCTCCTGTCTTCCTTCTCCGCCATAGCTCCTCCCTCAGGAGAGCCTATCCCGCGTCGGTCGGTGATCTTGGAGGACGCAGTCGTCATCCAGATCCCCACCGGAACCCTTCGCACCCCCGGCGAGAAACCCTAACCCTAGCGGCAGCCCGGGATCGCCTACCGATCGCCTCCTTTCGCCCGAGAGTTACTCCCGTGGTGGATCCAAAAGTGTCTTCGCCCACATATATGGACAATTTGAGAGTCGGGTTGAAGATGCTCAATATGTCGGTAAAATAAAATAGGAAAAGGAACGAGTCTGTAAAGCTGGAATCCGTCCAGATGGTACCTTTGAACGTCCGGCTACTAGCTATGGTCTAGGGTAATTTTACAGAGGCCACCGTATGGTGATGTTTCTGGTGTTTGCCTGACGCCACACCTGACACCCCTCGACGTGAAGCTCCGACTCATATATGTGTGCATTAACTGATTGATTCGTACTGCATGCAGGAGGTCGGAGTCACCAGCTGGAGGGCAAGACCATCACGATGCTTGGAGGAGACAAGCGGCAGCACCAGCAGCAGCAATGGTGCCACCTTACCTGACGACCTCCGAACCTCATGATCATGAACACATCATGCCAGAGAACGGAATGGCGCCGCCAGCAGCCCCACGCCGTCGTAAGCCGTCAGCGAGCAACACCAGCAGCAGCAGCAGCGACGACGTCGATGGGACCGAGAGCTTCGGATGTTTGGCGTTGCCCCCGCGGCGCTACGACGACGATGGCCATGGGGATTGTGCACGCGACCGTGGGCTGCACGACGTGGCCATGGTTATGGCTCCGAGCCTGGAGATGAGGCTGGGGAGGCAGGGGTGGGAGCAGATGGAGCCCTCGGCGTCGGCCTCCAAAGAGCTAACCCCGATCCTTAAGTGCTTGTGAAATTATTGTAATAAGAGTGTGGTTGGTATTGCACCTGGTGCATCCACGATCATATATAAGTGCTGATTAATATGTTGTTGGATAATTAACAACTCCCTCCGTTCAAAAACCACCACATTTCACGTAAATGTGTCCAGTGGCTAACACTTTACGATTATTAGCAAAAAACTACCAAAAATTTTCTAATCCATTGCTAAAAACTATCAAAAAAATTAACTGCCCGATTTAGCTCTTTTAATCGTTCTTCTGACAAGCCCACATGTCAGATTGACTGTTAGCTTTGACCGTTATTACAGATAGGACCCACACGTTAGACCTTTCTTCCACCTCTCTTCATCCTCATGTGCATTACATCGAACAGGTTATGTGCGTCCCTGTGCGTGTCCTCGCCGCAGCCGGCAGGCCTCTTCTTCGCCCTCCAGGACGCCGCCCACCGTGCCGCTCCGGTGCAAGAAGCCGACTCCTTCTTCGCGCTCCAGGACGCCGCCCACCGTGCCGCTCCGGTGCAGGAAGCCGGCGCCTTCTTCGCGCTCCAGGATGCCGCTCGTGGCCCTGGTGGTCTCGCCCGAGGCCCCAACGAATCTCCCACCAACCAGATGAAGAACGCGGCGGCGGCGGCTGATTTCTTGCGCGAACTGCACGCCGAGCTCGGTCTTGGACAGCATCCTCCGCTTCCGCTGTCCAAGTGTGAGCCGATGAGCTGCTGGAGCACTCGTACGTGCCGCTCGCGCTCGCCCCGGCTGACGCCCTGCTCGACGGCTTCCTCGCCCTCGCGGACGCCTACGGCTCCTTCCTGGCCGCCCTGCTCGCGCTCCGCGGCCATACCGCCGACCTCCGCGCAGCCGTTCGCCGCCGTGACCCCGTCAAGCTCGCCTCCGCAGCCCGCGCTCAGCGCCGCGCCGCCAAGGACCTTGCCGGCCTCGCCGCCGCCGTCGCCCGTTGCGCGCCCGTGCATACCCACGCCACCTCCTCCTCCTCGTCAGGGGTCGAGGTAGCGCGAACCGTGGCCCAGGCCGTGAGCGACACGGCGGCCGCATCGATGTCCGTCTTCCTCCAGGTCACCGCCCTCGCCGACGCTACCGCGGCCATGGCGTTGGCGTCCTCCTCTGCCACCTCGCCCAAGACGAGACTGACGCTGGTGGGCGCCGCCCGGCTCCTCGTCGGCCACGGGCTGGAGCACGACCTCAACGCGCGCTGAAGGTGTTCGATAAAATGCAACGGGTCATGCTGGCATGTGACTTGTGGGCCAGCCTTGCCAGAAAAAAGGTTAAAAGAGCTAAATCGGACAGTTAAATTTTTAATAGTTTTTAGCAACGGATTAGAAAATTTTTGATAGTTTTTCGCTAATAACCATAAATTGGTAGCCACTTATTACATTTGCGTGAAATGTGGTAGTTTTTGGCAATTTACTCGTTCAGGTGCATAGGGCATCTAAAGAGTTACATCGCAACCTAGATACATAAAGACTGGATTGAGAATATTAAAAAGAATATTAAAATAAAAATCAATGACAATGATGATTTCTATCTGACCTGTTTGGAAAATTGGAAGGAGCCAACAACTCTATTATTTTTCATATAATTAATTTCTAAAAAACAACATGCAACTCCTATTAATGGGTCAGCCGATGAAAATAGCAACATATAAAATGAAAATTAAAGATCGGTAGAAATGAGGAGCTTCTTCCACGCATGATGACTTATATATTTGGAATACTGATTTTTCATTAGATACCCTATGCTTCTGAGGTGTCATGATGAAGGTGAGAAGTTTAGTCATATCCCGCTAGTGTAGAAAAACATTGAACCTCCTTATAAGGGATTTTTTCCACATGCTATTGGAACTTGAGAAAAGAAGTGGCCCTCGCGCACTCCTTCTTCGCCGTCCGCCTCACCAAGCCACACCTTATCCGACTGCTTTCATTGCGTCCGCGTCATCGTCCTCACTCTACTCGAGAAAACAATAGTATGTTTTGTATCATCGCTACTGCTAACTATTAGCAGTGTGTGTCTATACCCCGCGCCATTACTAATTGCGTGTATTTTTTTATATTTATATTATATTTTCACACGATTATACAAATTAATATAAAATATAAATAATAATTATGGAAGAAATATCATTTAGATTAAAGTAGATGGATGCAACAGACCAATGTGAATTGGAGGAAACTACAATGTTGAGAACATTAGAGTAAAATGAATGGATCCAAGTGCCCAAGTTGAATTACAGAAAAATACGATGTTGTGTCATTCACTTTAATCTAATATATGTCATATAATAGCTCATTACCCACTTTAATCTCATATATCATATAACTTATCATCCTTTTAATCATCTAACAAGTCATCATCATGTTAATCATGCCAAGTTTACCACTACTACATAATGTCATAAACCAGAAAAACTCGTCTATCATAGGACCTAGTCCTCTCTCCTAGGTAAATTGTTGGGGAATGTCGCATGGGAAAATAAAAAAATTCCTATGCACACGCAATACCTATCCATGGTGATGATCATCTACGAGAGGGGAGAGTGAATCTACATACCCTTGTAGATCGCTAAGCGGAAGCGTATATAACGCGGTTGATGTAGTGGAACATCTTCGCGATCCAAATCGCAGCCCATCCCGCGATCTCATCACGATCCGTCATGCGATCCCATCACGATCCATCCCGATCTAGTGCCAAATGGACGGCACCTCCACGTTCAGCACACGTACAGCTCGATGACGATCCCCGCCTTCTTGATCCTGCAAGAGGGACGGAGAGGTAGATGAGTTCTCCAGCACGGCGGCGTGGTGGTGGTGGTGGTGGTGGTGAACTAATCCAGCAGGGCTTCGCCTAAGCACCGCCGAACTAGACTAGAGGAGAAACCGATCTAGATGAAATAGAGGGAACACGTGGCAATTATGGTTAGCTCTTCCCTCTAAAATCTCTAGTATATATAGGAGGGAGGGAGGGGAGGAGTGTGACAGCCCGATGCCGCCGTTCCAGAAGATTCCCCTCTCTTTCCGTTTTCGTCGTGTGGCTTATTTTATTTGTCGCATCATCATCACATCCTGCGCATCATCTGCATTGCATCGACATCTCCGTTGCCGCCAGTTTTCAAACTTGCATCCGTTGTTAGTTGCCGGTTCGCGTCGTCGTCCGTTCTGAGCCCGACCGCACTCACACGCGCCTGCGGCACCGTCGAAACCCTGTTTTTAAAGTGCGTTTAAAACTTTCTCTGATTGAGTCGAAGCTTGACCTGCGGTCTTAATTAGTTATCGCTAGACCGCCTGTCAAATTTCGTCGCGATCGGAGACCGTATGGTACCCGAATGGTCGACCGTAGCGGCACCGTATTCGGTCTACCGTCGGACGTCTGTCGGTGTTTAAAATTCGTGCCGCGCCGCCCGTTCTCCCTCTCGTCTCCGGATATTCCCTCTACACGGCCACGTACCCATACCCGTGTTCGGAATCGTCCGAGTCCCCCCCGTTTGTCTATATATAGACCCCCTCTTAATTTAGACAACCCCCTCCTCGAATTCCGTGCGACCCTACCCTAACCCTAGCCAGATCCGCAGCCTCTCCCACCAGCCGCCGCGGGCCCGCCGAGCCCAGATCGGGCCTGGGCAGGCCCATCCGGCCGCCGCCGCCGCCCCGTTCTTGTCCCTGCGCCGAGCCTCCCCGTTGCGCCGCCGCTGCCTCCCTGTAGTGCCGCCGCCGCCTCCCTATGGCGCCACCGCCGCCTACCCCATGCCCGCCGCCGGCAGCTCGCCGGAGTCCCGCGCTGTCCTCTACCCGGGGCCGCCAGCCGGAGACCCTCTCCCGTCGAGCCCCGCAGCCCCGCCGACCATCCCGTGCACGCAGCAGCTCCCCAGCGCCGCCTTGCTGCCTCGCCCCCGCCGGCGGCCAGATCCGGCAAAGACCGGCCAGATCCGGCCGGCTGTGCCTCCCTCCTTCGCCAACCACCCTCCTGCAGCGATTCCCGCCGGCGGCCCGAGCTCTGCATCGCCATGGCGGTGTCTTCTCGAGGGAGAGACGAGCCGCCCGAGCGCCCCGCTCCAGCGCCGCCTGGGCCGCTCCCCACGGTGGCAACGTGGATCGGCTTCCCCAGAGCCTCGCCCCGGCCCAGCTCCGCCTTCCCCGAGCCGGCTCAGATCGAGGCCTCCTGCTCCTCATCCGCCCCAGGCCGGCCTACTTTGGCCCGAAAGTGAGCCCCTCTCACCAGCGCCCCATGCACCATGTTGCAATTTTGCGCCCACCAGTTTGGCCCGTTTAGTTTATTTAGGATTTTGGAATTAATTTAATTCCAGGAAAATTGTCGGATATTAAAACGCCGTATCTTTTATTCCGTTAGTCGGATCGGAGAGTATTATATATGTAAAACGTGCAGTTTCTCGAGTAGAACCCGTTTATCAAACTTGCATAATTATTTGAACTAGTTTAACGTGCCAAATGCACTGTTTACCGTGCTGTCTCAATAGGAAAGTGCCCGCATTTATTTTCCGCGCGTGTTTGAATTGCTCGAATGCCATGATAGAAATGTCCATGTTTTAGGAATCATTTTTGCATGCATTTTAGAGCGGTCTTTGGTTTTTTTTTGCGTGTAGGGATTTGCCGCTAGATTATTTTTCGTGTCTAGGTTTATTTCCCGCATTTTCGTGTGGCTTTATTTTGTGTTGCAAACCCCACATATTTTATATGTTTCCCGCATTTATTTCCTGTGCAATTAGTTTTAGCTTTTGAGCAAGTTAGTTCGGGAGATATTTTGCCATGTTGCCCTTTTGATTAATTCGTGGGATTTATTCCGTGCGTCGTTTGACGGAGTTGTCAACTAGAGAGTTGATCTTGGATGTTTTGTTTAGCCCCTGGTATTTTTAGTTGCAATAGAAATGCATGTTTAGGTGTGGTTTGCTTGCTCTCAAGTTGCTAGAAATAGTGTTGTTTTGGACGTGCTGAAATATTTCTAAGTCTGGAATCTGTTATATTTTGTTGCTGTCTTGTCTTGCTTGCATCTTGTGATCTGTAGCTCTTTTCAGGTTGGTCCAATGGAGTAGGTTGTAACCCTTGTGTTTCTCTAGCATGCTGTGAAGTTTCATGCCATTTGGAGTCCTGTAGCTATATGTTTTACTGCTGTCAATATTGCTTCAGATCGAAAACTGCACTTTCATGAGGTGTAATTTTCACTAAGTGTGAAATAGTGTGTGAGATGCCTTTTTGTGTCTTCTTTTCCTAGTGCTCCTTGCTGCCAAGCTAGTTGTTGTTAGTTGTTTGTAGTAGTGCTTCTTGCCCTCTTCCGTGTCATGCCTTGCTTGAGCATATCGGAGTTGTGTAGCTCGTAGTTGTGGGGCGTAGAAAGTGCTATGTGGCTGATTTTGGCAGATTGTAGTGTTTTCTTGTTTTGCTCGTAGTTTTCGAACCGTAGCTTCGTTTTGATCGTGTCCTACATGAAACTTTCTTAGAATCTCGTGTAGTTTCATTTTCTCTTGCTGTTTGTATGTGTTGAAGTGCTCGTAGCCGCCGTTGCACACATTTTTGCACTCATGCCATCATATCTTGCGGTGCTTGTATCTTTTGAACCTAGCTCCGTTGGAGATGTTCTTTTTGTGTAGATTGCTTGCCTTGACGCGTAGAATCACGTGAACCTATTTGTTTAGCTGTTTAACAACTAATTAAAGGTGTTAATTCAGATCCGGACAGAATTGTAAATTAACATGTGAGGTCGTTTCGGAGGTGCTATATGTCATTTCCGACCTCACTTAAAATGCCTAGATAGGTAGTTTAACTTCCGCTTCACCTCTTGCATGTTTGACAACATTAATATTGCCGTGTAGATAACCGGGAGTGAACTAAATAATTAACGTGGAGTTTCGTCAATATGCAACTCGTGCATATTGAGCTTCACTTAATGTGTAGTGTTTGATTGTGTGATTTGTCATGCCGTGACTTGCATGTATTCAGTAGCTCATGCATCATATGTGTTGTGCATCGTGTGGTGAATTTCGTGTGTTGATTTTGTTTCCGGTTTGCTTCGTCTCGATAGAGTTCCGCAGCGTGCCGGATTGTGAGGACCCGTTCGACTACGTCGGTTCGTCTGCTTCACGGAGGCATTCTTCTTCCAAGCGGGATCTCAGGCAAGATGATCATTTCCCCAGATACCATTACTATCATTGCCATGCTAGTTTATCGCTTCTATCGTTTATGTCTCGTTACCTACCACTTGTTAAATACCAGCCTCTCAACAATGCCATGATTACCATCAACTTGTTCGACCTAGCAAACCATTGATTGGCTATGTTACTGCTTGCTTCACCCTGTTGATAGCGTTGCTAGTTGCAGGTGCAGTTGCTTCCATGTGAAAACATGGGTTCCTTGTTATATCACCATATTAAATGCTATTTAATTTAATGCACCTATATACTTGGTAAAAGGTGGAAGGCTCGGCCTTTTTAGCCTGGTGTTTTGTTCCACCTTTGCCCCCTTAGTTTTCGGCTACCGGTGTTACGTTCCATAAACGAGCGCTCCTAACACGATCGGGGTTGTTATGGGGACCCCCTTGATAATTCGTCTTAGATTAAAGCTGGTCTGGCAAGGCCCAACATTGGTTTTACTTTTGCCCAACATAATAATTCTGTTACATTGAAATGCATAGGGAGTTAGCGCTACCCGAGGAGTAATTTCACATAAACAGGGGGGCCAGTGTTGATGGTGTTGGTCCCAAACGGTCTGCCTGCGGGGCCACCGCGAGGAAACTCGAGGTTTGGCACTCGTAGCTAGTTCCATCCGTCGTGTCCTGAGAACGAGATACGCGGCTCCTATCGGGTACGTCGACACGTCGGGCGGCCTTGCTGGATTAGTTTTACCTTTGACGAGATATCTTGTGCATCGGGATTCCGGTGATGCTTTGGGTAATCCCAGAGTTGAGGTTTTCCATTAGGGAATCCGACGAGATCGCGAGCTTCGTGATTGAGGATTTCTATGCGGCTTGTGGTAATTTGTGATGGACTAGTTGGAGCACCCCTGCAGGGTTAAATCTTTCGGAAAGCCGTGCCTGCGGTTATGTGGCAACGTGGAAACTTTGTTTAACACTGGTTCTAGATAACTTGAAGTTAACTTAATTAAAACATGCCAACCGTGTGCGTAACCGTGACTGTCTCTTTCGTGAGTTCCTTCTCCGATCGAGGACACGGTGGGGTTATGTATGACATAGGTAGGTGTTCAGGATCATTCATTTGATCACCAGCAGTTCACGTCCGTTATGCGTAGATCATCCCCCCTCTTATTTCTTGTACTCGTAAGTTAGCCACCAAATATGTGCTTAGCCGCTGCTGCAACCTCACCACTTAACCATACCTCACCCATTAAGCTTTGCTAGTCTTGATACCTTTGGAAATGAGATTGCTGAGTCCCCTGTGGCTCACAGATTACTACAACACCAGTTGCAGGTACAGGTAAAGGTTACTTGACGCGAGCGCGTTGATTGTTCATTTGGAGTTGCTTCTTCTTCTTCTTCATCGATCTAGGATGGGTTCCAGGCCGGCAGTCTGGGATAGCAAGGATGGGCGTCGTTCTTATTTTTCTCGTTTGTTTTCATCCGTAGTCGGACCCTGCTCTTACTCTTGCTGATTATGTAATGTACTGATGTGACTCTGATGTAGCTTGTGGCGAGTGTAAGCCAACCCTATATATATCTCTTCTTTTCAGTACATGTACTTGTGACGATATCCATTCTTGTGACACGACGAGATGCGCTTCTATCCCTGACGAGGCCCTCGTGCCAAATTGAGGATAGGGTCGCATCTTGGGCGTGACAAGTTGGTATCAGAGCCGTACCAACCTAGGAGCCCCCTTGATTGATCGAACTTGGCCGAGTCGAATTTAGTAAAAAACTACTTTGAGTCTAGTTATATATCGGAGAGTAGGATTCTTTTTTCTCCTCTTCTATGCTTTGTGAGGAATCTTGACGTGATAATTTTCTCTACTCCTTTTCTCACTCAAATTTTTTTTAGGATCACGCGGATATATTTGGAATCTATATGATGCCGATGTGATGGAGTTCTGTCTTGGTGCCTCCTGTCTGACTTGATTTTCTTCCGGGGAGTTGAGCTCCAGGGGATACTTGAGCACATCGTTATCATTCAGATTTCTTAGTATCTCAGAACGAAGGATGTTCGTAATTGCTTCAATACTAGTAGTGGCGAGATAGCCCCGATGTCCCCAGTACTGGTGCAGATTGTTCGGGAGTACTGCCATACTTTGTATCGTTGTGATCACGAGGGTCTGTTGTAGATGAAGGTCCGAGATTCTGGTCGTGTGTTGACGGATGTGATACAAGTGACGGGTTAGTATAGGAGTTGTGTGTTATTACTCCTTGTATCCGTGTACCAGATTGCATGACCAGATATTTCGGGAATTCATAGGTGGGAATTCAAGTAGTTTCTTATAGGACAATCTTCCAACAAATGAATGATGTTAGGTTGGGGTTCGACATCTAGTGGATTCATTTGTTCACAGTCGACTTACAGCGGTACACGTTGTGTCTTAAAGAGTCCTTGTAGCTTGCTATGACTCGGGGACGCTTCGTATGTCAGGTGCACTGCCTTGCACTTGATGGCTTCTGTAAATCGTGCCCGTGCGATCCTGTCCACGAAAATATAGAATGGAAATCTTTCTCATGAGTTTGTTCTGGCTTGCTTCATAAGCCGCACCCTTTGTTTTGTTGAATATGGTAATTCAAGTTGCTTCGATGTCAAGTGGTGATTTCAGACCTTTCTAAGAGGTGTTCTCATATTTTTATGTGAGAGTGCTAATCCTTTTGCTCAATCAATTGCCTCATCAATTTTGTCAATCGGAGTCGCCATATCAATTCTTTTTCAACCGGTGTGTTTCTCTTCAAGTGAATTCCATCCTCTCCTATTTTGCAAGATCATTCTCTTATTCCATCCGGAGTTCATCTCATCCGTCCCAAGTTGTCTTTGTTTTTCCCCGCCCTCCCACCTTTTTTCTCAGTGATTCAATTTTCATCCAAGAGTTTTCTTTTCATTGTGCTCCCGCTGTCTGTTCTTTTCTCTCTTATCCGGTGAATTTAATTTAGTTGTCCGTGTTCATCATATCCTTTTCGTGCTTGTAATTCTTTCCTATGTTGGAGATTCGTTTCAGCCTATCTTGTTTATTCAGTTATCGCTATTCCATCCGGAGCGTTGAAGATACCTCAGAGTTTCTTGTTTCAGGTCTTTCATTATTTCAAGGTTCTCAACCTCATCTAGTTTTCTTATTCCGGTGCAATATCTCTCGTTCTAGCTATTGTTTCAACGGTGATTTTCTTTGAGTGGGCCCATAACCCACAGGTTTTCCCAGGATCTTACCTGTCTCTTTAATCTTTTTCCGTAGATCCTTAATTCTTTTCAACTATGACGTAAGTATGTTTTTCATCAGTCATATTCTTTCTCCAAGATCAATTTGGATTAATTCTCATGTTTGGCTCAACCTTGCAATTTTCTTTATTCCGGAGTGTCTCAGTTATTCGTGGGTTGTTTCTCGTCATCATTCTCAATCTTGCTCCATTCTTGTGAAGATTATCATCTCAGCTTCGTGTTTTCCTCTCAATTGTTTCTATCGTGAGTAATCCCTTTCGTGCTATCCGGTGCATTTCTGAGTTGTTTTTATTTCCCGTTCCTCCGAAGGCCATCATTTCAGAAGACTTCTTCGTTCTCAGCTTTCAGCTTTCATCCTCAATTCTTCTCAATTGTTGTCTCTTCGTTTGTCTCTCGTTTATCCGGTGCCTTGTTCAAGTTTTCTGTTAGGTGGCTCATGATCTTTACATTCTCTTGTATATCCATTAATTCGTGGTGTTCCCATTCAATTGTGAATTCTTACCGGTGCTTTCTTCAATTATGCTTCAAGTGGTGCTTATCTCTTTGTCTCTTCAAGATCATTCCAAGAAGAATAAGTGGTATGCTAAATCCGTTGATTGTCATCAGTTTAAATTGATGAAGGATAAGCTTAACATAATTCTTATTCTTGTTCGTAGTATTTTGAATTCTTCTTCCGGAGTGTCTCATGATGTCAATTCTTTTCTCAAGTGTTCTTATCTTTTCTTTTCCGGAGTTCCAAGTTTTATCAACTATCTCTTTGTGTAGCTTCATCTAAATCTTGGCAGTTCATAATCTTATTCTTTTCCACCTTCATAATTTTGCATCATTCATTCGTATACGGTGGTCCTTCATGGTGGTTCATCAAGATTTCATTCCTTCTTAAGTGTTCTTCAAGATTCTTGTTGGAGAACCTCGAGTATCCTTTCTCTTGCATTTCTATGTGCAAATTGTTCTTCCTTTGTCCTTTGAGGTGGTATTATAGCATTCTTGTTAGTGTAGGAGCCTCGAAGAGTTTTCCTTTCAAGAATGAGATAATTAAATCCACCAATTCTATGGTCATGAGATATTTCAACCCATGATTTCTTCATTGAGCTATCTTGGTTTGGATTTCACCTAAAGCTTTTCCTATGAATTGTTGCTATCATGGTGCTTGTCAGTAATCCCAGTTCTCAATGCACCCTCTTGGTCTAAGAGTTTTGATATCTGTGCTTTCTTCTATCCTTGGTTCTTGTAGTGGTTGGTTGTCACCTCATATTTGTTGAGATGATTTTCGTAAGCCCACTACTATCTTGTTCTTTTCGTTGTTGGTTTTCCAACTTCTAAGTCAATTCTCTGTCCGGAGGCTCTGCAGTTCATTTGTGATATAGTTGTCATTCTTTTCTTCATTCTCTTCTTCTGCTTGAGCTAGTTCATATTCTCTTGTTCCGGAGGCTTGGTGATGTTGCTCTTTTGGGTCTATTATGTTGTTCTATCAAGATTGTGGTGTTCCCTTGCTCTATTTAGTTGTTTGTTATGAATATCGTCTATTTCTTCCATCTTATCGAATTTTTTGTCCCATTTTCCTACCGAAGTGCTGCCGAAATTTTCCGTGAATTCTTGCTTCTTCCTCATATCATTCCGCATCTCTTTGCAACCTTCAAGGATCGTTCGTTTCACTCGTTTTTCAAAGAAGCGACTAAGTTTTACCTCTTCTTTCTCATCCTCTCCCCCTTTCATTCTTGGATCTCGGGCGAGATCTTCTTGTAGTGTAGGAGAGTTGTGACAGCCCGATGCCGACGTTCCAAAAGATTCCCCTCTCTTTCCATTTTCGTCGTGTGGCTTATTTTATTAGTCGCATCATCATCACATCCTGCGCATCATCTGCATTGCATCGGATCTCCGTTGCCGCCAGTTTTCAAACTTGCATCCGTTGTTAGTTGCCGGTTCGCGTCGTCGTCCGTTCTGAGCCCGACCGCACTCGCACGCGCCTGCGGCACCGTCGAAACCCTGTTTTTAAAGTGCGTTTAAAACTTTCTCTGATTGAGTCGAAGCTTGACCTGCGGTCTTAATTAGTTATCGCTAGACCGCGTGTCGAATTTCGTCGCGATCGGAGACCGTCTAGTACCCGAACGGTCGACCGTAGCGGCACCGTATTCGGTCTACCGTCGGACGTCTGTCGGTGTTTTAAAATTCGTGCCGCGCCGCCCGTTCTCCCTCTCGTCTCCCGATATTCCCTCTACACGGCCACGTACCCATACCCGCGTTCGGAATCGTCCGAATCCGACCCCGCGGTTGGATCCGGAACGCGATTCCGGCTAACCTAGCCCCCCCCCCCCCCCGTTTGTCTATATATAGATCCCCTCTTAATTTAGACAGGCCCCTCCTCGAATTCCGTGCGACCCTACCCTAACCCTAGCCAGATCTGCAGCCTCTCCCACCAGCCGCCGCGGGCCCGCCGAGCCCAGATCGGGCCCGGGCAGGCCCATCCGGCCGCCGCCGCCGCCGCCCCGTTCTCGTCCCTGCGCCGAGCCTCCTCGTTGCGCCGTCACTGCCTCCCTGTAGCGCCTCCGCCGCCTACCCCATGCCCGCCGCCAGCAGCTCGCCGGAGTCCCGCGCCGTCCTCTACCCGGGGCCGCCAGCCGGAGACCCTCTCCCATCGAGCCCCGCCGACCATCCCGTGCACGCAGCAGCGCCCCAGCGCCGCCTTGCTGCCTCGCCCCCGCCGCCGGCCAGATCCGGCGAAGACCGGCCAGATCCGGCCGGCTGTGCCTCCCTCCGTCGCCAACCACCCTCGTGCAGCGATTCCCGCCGGAGGCCCGAGCTCTGCGTCGCCATGGCGGTGTCTTCTCGAGGGAGAGACGAGCCGCCCGAGCGCCCCGCTCCAGCGTCGCCTGGGCTGCTCCCCATGCTGGCAACGTGGGCCGGCTTGCCCAGAGCCTTGCCCCGGCCCAGCTCCGCCTTCCCCGAGCCGGCCCAGATTGAGGCCTCCTGCTCCTCATCCGCCCGAGGCCGGCCCACTTTGGCCCGAAGGTGAGCCCCTCTCACCAGCGCCCCATGCACCATGTTGCAATTTTGCGCCTACCAGTTTGGCCCGTTTAGTTTATTTAGGATTTTGGAATTAATTTAATTCCAGGAAAATTGTCGGATATTAAAACGCCGTATCTTTTATTCCGTTAGTCGGATCGGAGAGTATTATATATGTAAAACGTGCAGTTTCTCAAGTAGAACCCGTTTATCAAACTTGCATAATTATTTGAGCTAGTTAACGTGCCAAATGCACTCTTTACCGTGCTGCCTCAATAGGAAAGTGCCCGCATTTATTTTCCGCGCATGTTTGAATTGCTCGAATGCCATGATAGAAATGTTCATGTTTTAGGAATCATTTTTGCATGCATTTTAGAGCGGTCTTTGGTATTTTTTTGCGTGTACGGATTTGCCGCTAAATTATTTTTCGTGTCTAGGTTTATTTCCCTCATTTTCGTGTGGCTTTATTTTGTGTTGCAAACCCCACATATTTTATATGTTTCCGGGGTAGAAAAATCCCATGGATTTTTCTTTGCAATTAGTTTTAGCTTTTGAGCAAGTTAGTTCGCGAGATATTTTGCCATGTTGCCCTTTTGATTAATTCGTAGGATTTATTCCGTGCGTAGTTTGATGGAGTTGTCAACTAGAGAGTTGATCTTGGATGTTTTGTTTAGCCCCTGGTATTTTTAGTTGCAATAGAAATGCATGTTTAGGTGTAGTTTGCTTGCTCTCAAGTTGCTAGAAATAGTGCGGTTTTGGACGTGCTGAAATATTTCTAAGTCTGGAATCTGTTATATTTTCTTGCTGTCTTGTCTTGCTTGCATCTTGTGATCTGTAGCTCTTTTCAGGTTGGTCCAATGGAGTAGGTTGTAACCCTTGTGTTTCTCTAGCATGCTGTGAAGTTTCATGCCATTTGGAGTCCTGTAGCTATATGTTTTACTGCTGTCAATATTGCTTCAGATCGAAAACTGCACTTTCATGAGGTGTAATTTTCACTAAGTGTGAAATAGTGTGTGAGATGCCTTTTTGTGTCTTCTTTTCCTAGTGCTCCTTGCTGCCAAGCTAGTTGTTGTTAGTTGTTTGTAGTAGTGCTTCTTGCCCTCTTCCGTGTCATGCCTTGCTTGAGCATATCGGAGTTGTGTAGCTCGTAGTTGTGGGGCGTAGAAAGTGCTATATGGCTGATTTTGGCAGATTGTAGTGTTTTCTTGTTTTGCTCGTAGTTTTCGAACCGTAGCTCCGTTTTGATCGTGTCCTACATGAAACTTGCTTAGAATCTCGTGTAGTTTCATTTTCTCTTGCTGTTTGTATGTGTTGAAGTGCTCGTAGCCGCCGTTGCACACATTTTTGCATTCATGCCATCATATCTTGCGGTGCTTGTATCTTTTGAACCTAGCTCCGTTGGAGATGTTCTTTTTGTGTAGATTGCTTGCCTTGACGCGTAGAATCACGTGAACCTATTTGTTTTGCTATTTAACAACTAATTAAAGGTGTTAATTCAGATCTGGACAGAATTGTAAATTAACATGTGAGGTCGTTTCGGAGGTGCTATATGTCATTTCCGACCTCACTTAAAATGCCTAGATAGGTAGTTTAACTTCCGCTTCACCTCTTGCATGTTTGACAACATTAATATTGCCGTGTAGATAACCGGGAGTGAACTAAATAATTAACGTGGAGTTTCGTCAATATGCAACTCGTGCATATTGAGCTTCACTTAATGTGTAGTGTTTGATTGTGTGATTTGTCATGCCGTGACTTGCATGTATTCAGTAGCTCATGCATCATATGTGTTGTGCATCGTGTGGTGAATTTCATGTGTTGATTTGTGTTTCCGGTTTGCTTCGTCTCGATAGAGTTCCGCAGCGTGCCGGATTGTGAGGACCCGTTCGACTACGTCGGTTCGTCTGCTTCACGGAGGCATTCTTCTTCCAAGCGGGATCTCAGGCAAGATGATCATTTCCCCAGATACCATTACTATCATTGCCATGCTAGTTTATCGCTTCTATCGTTTATGTCTCGTTACCTACCACCTGTTAAATACCAGCCTCTCAACATTGCCATGATTACCATCAACCTGTTCGACCTAGCAAACCACTGATTGGCTATGTTACTGCTTGCTTAACCCTGTTGATAGCGTTGCTAGTTGCAGGTGGAGTTGCTTCCATGTAAAAACATGGGTTCCTTGTTATATCACCATATTAAATGCTATTTAATTTAATGCACCTATATACTTGGTAAAAGGTGGAAGGCTCGGCCTTTCTAGCCAGGTGTTTTGTTCCACCTTTGCCCCCTTAGTTTTCGGCTACCGGTGTTACCTTCCATAAACGAGCGCTCCTAACACGATCGGGGTTGTTATGGGGACCCCCTTGATAATTCGTTTTAGATTAAAGCTGGTCTGGCAAGGCCCAACATTGGTTTTACTTTTTCCCAACGTAATAATTCTGTTAAATTGAAATGCATAGGGAGTTAGCGCTACCCGAGGAGTAATTTTACATAAACAGGGGGGCCAGTGCTGACGGTGTTGGTCCCAAACGGTCTGCCTGCGGCGCCACCGCGAGGAAACTCGAGGTTTGGCACTCGTAGCTAGTTTCATCCGTCGTGTCCTGAGAACGAGATACGCGGCTCCTATCGGGTACCTCGACACGTCGGGCGGCCTTGCTGGATTAGTTTTACCTTTGACGAGATATCTTGTGCATCGGGATTCCGGTGATGCTTTGGGTAATCCCAGAGTTGAGGTTTTCTATTAGGGAATCCGACGAGATCGCGAGCTTCGTGATTGAGGATTTCTATGCGGCTTGTGGTAATTTGTGATGGACTAGTTGGAGCACCCCTGCAGGGTTAAATCTTTCGGAAAGACGTGCCCGCAGTTATGTGGCAACGTGGAAACTTTGTTTAACACTGGTTCTAGATAACTTGAAGTTAACTTAATTAAAACATGCCAACTATGTGCGTAACTGTGACTGTCTCTTTCGTGAGTTCCTTCTCCGATCGAGGACACGGTGGGGTTATGTCTGACGTAGGTAGGTGTTCAGGATCATTCATTTGATCAACAGTAGTTCACATCCGTTATGCGTAGATCATCCCCCTCTTATTTCTTGTACTCGTAAGTTAGCCACCAAATATGTGCTTAGCCGCTGCTGCAACCTCACCACTTAACCATACCTCACCCATTAAGCTTTGCTAGTCTTGATACCTTTGGAAATGAGATTGCTGAGTCCCCTGTGGCTCACAGATTACTACAACACCAGTTGCAGGTACAGGTAAAGGTTACTTGACGCGATCGCGTTGATTGTTCATTTGGAGTTGCTTCTTCTTCTTCTTCATCGATCTAGGATGGGTTCCAGGCCGGCAGCCTGGGATAGCAAGGATGGACGTCGTTCTTATTTTTCTCGTTTGTTTTCGTCCGTAGTTGGACCCTGCTCTTACTCTTGCTGATTATGTAATGTACTGATGTGACTCTCATGTAGCTTGTGGCGAGTGTAAGCCAACCCTATATATATCTCTTCTTTTCAGTACATGTACTTGTGACGATATCCATTCTTGCGACACGACGAGATGCGCTTCTATCCCTGACGAGGCCCTCGTGCCAAATTGAGGATAGGGTCGCATCTTGGGGTGACAAGGAGGCAGCCTCAAACCCTCACGGTTTGGCCGAAATTGTAGGTGTAGGAGTCCTACTCCAATCCTACTAGGAGTAGGATTCCTCCTCTCCACTTGGAAACCCTTTCCGCCTTTTCCACCTTTGGGTTTCTTTCCTTCCCACCTCGAATCCGCCTTGGGATTTAGTGGAGGCTTCGGCCAGCCCACTAAGGGTAGGTCCACGTCCTCCCACAGCCCATGAGACCCTTTGGGGTGGGTGGGCCCACCTGCTGGACCCCCGGAACCCATTCGTCACTCTCGGTACACTGCCGGAAATGGTCAAAACTTTTCCGGAGTTCAAAACCCACTTTCCTATATATCAATCTTTACCTCCAGACCATTTCGGAGCTCCTCGTGATGTCCGGGGTCTCATCTGGGCCTCCAAACAACTTTCGAGTACCAAACACACATAACTCAATAATACCATAATGTCACCAAACGTTAAGTGTGCAGACCCTGCGGGTTCGAGAATTATGCAGACATGACCTGAGACACTCCCCGGTCAATAACCAATAGCGGGACCTGGATGTCCATATTGGCTCCTACATATTCTACTAAGATCTCTATCGGTTGAACCTCTATGTCAAGGATTCAGTTAATCCCGTATGTTGTTCCCTTTCTCCTTCGGTATGTTACTTGCTTGAGATTCGATTGTCGGTATCTCCATACCTAGTTCAATCTCGTTACCAGCAAGTCTCTTTACTCGTTCCGTAATACAAGATCCCGTAACTAACTCCTTAGTCACATTTCTTGCAAGGCTTGTTGTGATTTTGTATTACCGAGTGGGCCCCGAGATAGCTCTGTGTCACACGGAGTGACATATCCCAGTCTTGATCCATGCCAACCTAACAGACACCTTTGGAGATACCTATAGAGCACCTTTATAGTCACCCAGTAAGTTGTGACGTTTGATACACACAGGCTATTCCTCCGGTGTCCGGGAGTTGCATGATCTCGTGGTCATAGGAACGGATACATTGACATGCAAAAAATAGTAGCAATAAACTGACACGATCATATGCTACGTTTATAGTTTGGGTCTTGTCCATCACATTATTCTCCTAATGATGTGATCCCATTATCAAGTGACAACACTTGCCTATGGTCCGGAAACCTTGATCATCTTTGATCAACGAGCTAGTCAACTAGAGGCTCACTAGGGACAGTGTGTTGTTTATGTATCCACACATGTATTTGAGTTTCCAATCAATACAATTCTAGCATGGATAATAAGCGATTATCATGAACAAGGAAATATAATAATAACCAATTTATTATTGCATCTAGGGCATATTTCCAACATAAATATCATATAATAGAAAAACATCTAGGTCTTCACGATGAAGCAAAGAGATTCGACGGTCTCCAAATTTGTGGCTTGTGGTACTTCTTTATTTCTCTTCATGTTTCAATTTGGAGTTTACCTTGTAGTTTGCGCTCAGTCGGGTATGGAAAAACGAAAGTGACACTCGTACGACAAGTAATTGCCAGCTCACCTTTGTCATGCATCAACGGAGGCACAACATCATTTAGCAGTTTCTGTTGAAGAACATAATAGTAGCCTAGTTAGCAATGTAATTTACATAGTAGTAGCATAATTAGCAATGTAATTTACATAATAGTAATGTAGTCAGCAACTCTTACAAAGATATTTGCACGAATGTTATCAGCACTCAACCTATGTACTAGTGGCATGTATTCTGTATAATTTTGGCCAACTTCATTATACACGTCGCCCTTAGTAGACAGGACATTACTGATGTTTACTATGCAATGTTATTATTATAGACGTTGTTGGACCTCCAAGTGCAGAGTTTTTGTAGGACAACAATAAATTTCCCTTAAGAGGATGACCTAAGGTTTATCAATCCGTGTGAGGTGTAGGATGAAGATGTTCTCTCTCAAGCAACCCTACAATAAAATACAAGAAATCTCTTGTGTCCCCAACACACTCAGTATAATGGTAAATTGTATAGGTGCACTAGTTCGGCGAAGAGATGGTGATACAAGCTAGTCTACTATGGATAGTAGAAATAGATTTTTATAATCTGAATAAATAAAAACAGCAAGGTATCAAGTGGCAAACAGCAAGAAAAATGTTGTATAAATGCTTGGAAATAAGGCCTAGGGTTCATACTTTCACTAGTGCAATCTCTCAACAATACTAATAAAATAGAATCATATGATCATCCCTCAATATGCAACAATTAATCAATCCAAAGTTTGTAAGTAGCAAAGAACATAAGATGAGATTGTTGTAGGCAGCAAACCACCTCAAAGTTATCCTTTCATGAAATAGGGTTTCCCCTGCTTTATATTATAAAGCACCGACCATCGATCACATGGTAATTTCTCAGGCGAACAGCACATCAAACCCAAATGAAAAAAAGAAGTAAATGCCAACAACGGCAGCTCGGCAAGCACAGATGAACTACCGCCACTGTGCCCTCCGTGTTTGTCCCACCACGCGCCATGGCTCAGGACCATCATGTACCTAAAGAGCACTTCCAAGAAGGAATGCGACGCCAACGACACTGCTGCCCAGACATGACCTAGGGTTTCCCCCGACACGCGACGTGGAGCAGAGGACGGGAAGCATCGATACCCTTCACGAAGGAATGGCCTCACCCTCAGGTGTCACCGCGTCGAAGCTGGATGAACCGGCTGGGAATTCTCCCGCACCCCATGCACCGCCACCCGAACCGGAGCCATACAGCCATCTTACCACCCGCAAGCACGCACCACCATGGTCTTGGACCCATCCACGCCGCCTTGCTGCGAACACCGCCACCAGGTCACGAGATAAGAGCGGAGGAGCGTCCAGCAGCGAGGACGGGAGCACGGGAGCCGCACGGGAGGGAGCTACCACCACCCTCATCGCGTCGGAGACCCTTGCCTCCAGCACTGACATGGGTCGCCGTCCGGACGTCGGCAGCCGAGGAAAACCAGGCCACCCGGGCCCTATTGGGGAACGTCGCAAGGGAAACAAAAAATTTCCTACGCGCACGAAGACCTATCATGGTGATGTCCATCTACAAGGGGGATTCCAGATCTACGTACCCTTGTAGATCGCACAGTAGAAGCGTTAATAAACGCGATTGATATAGTGGAACGTCCTCACGTCCCTCGATCCGCCCCGCGAGCCGTCCCACGAACCGTCCCGTGATCCGTCCCACGATCCGTCCCACGATCCGCTCCGATCTAGTGCCGAAGGGACGGCACCTCCGCGTTCAGCACACGTACAGCTCGACGATGATCTCGGCCTTCTCGATCCAGCAAGAGAGACGGAGAGGTAGATGAGTTCTCCGGCAGCGTGACGGCGCTCCGGAGGTTGGTGGTGATCTAATATCAGCAGGGCTCCGCCCGAGCTCTGCAGAAACACGATCTAGAGGAAAAACCGTGGAGGTATATGGTCGGGCTGCCGTAGAAAAGTTGTCTCAAATCAGCCCTAATACCTCCGTATATATAGGTGGGAGGGGAGGGGCCATGCCTTGAGGCTCAAGGAGCCCCAAGGGGGTCGGCCGAGGGGGGGGAGGAGGATTCCTCCTCCAATCCTAGTCCAACTAGGATTGGAAGGTGGAGTCCTTCCCTTCCTTCCCACTTCCCCTTTTTTCTTTTCTCTTTGATTTCTTCTTATCCCGCGCAGGGGCCTTCTTGGGCTTGCCCACCAGCCCACTAAGGGCTGGTGCGGCACCCCTAAGGCCTATGGGCTTCCCCGGGGTGGGCTGCCCCTCCCCGATGAACATCCGGAACCCATTCGTCATTCCCGGTACATTCCCGGTAATTCCGAAAACCTTCCGGTAATCAAATGAGGTCATCCTATATATCAATCTTCGTCTCCGGACCATTACGGAAACCCTCGTGACGTCCATGATCTCATCCGGGACTCCGAACAACATTCGGTAACCAACCATATAACTCAAATACGCATAAAACAACGTCGAACCTTAAGTTTGCAGACCCTGCGGGTTCGAGAACTATGTAGAAATGACCCGAGGGACTCCTCGGTAAATATCCAATAGCGGGACCTCGATGCCCATATTGGATCCTACATATTCTACGAAGATCTTATCGTTTGAACCTCAGTGCCAAGGATTCATATAATCCCGTATGTCATTCCCTTTGTCCTTCGTATGTTACTTGCCCGAGATTCGATCGTTAGTATCCGCATACCTATTTCAATCTCGTTTACCGGCAAGTCTCTTTACTCGTTCCGTAATACAAGATCCCGTGACTTACACTAAGCCACATTGCTTGCAAGGCTTGTGTGTGATGTTTTATTACCGAGTGGGCCCCGAGATACCTCTCCGTCACACGGAGTGACAAATCCCAGTCTCGATCCATAATAACTCAACGAACACCTTCGGAGATACCTGTAGAGCATCTTTATAGTCACCCAGTTACGTTGCAACGTTTGATACACACAAAAGCATTCCTCCGGTGTCAGTGAGTTATATGATCTCATGGTCGTAGGAACAAATACTTGACACGCAGAAAACAGTAGCAACAAAATGAAACGATCAACATGCTACGTCTATTAGTTTGGGTCTAGTCAATCACACGATTCTCCTAATGATGTGATCCCGTTATCAAGTGACAACACTTGCCTATGGTCAGGAAACCTTGACCATCTTTGATCAACGAGCTAGTCAACTAGAGGCTTACTAGGGACAGTGTTTTGTCTATGTATCCACACAAGTATTGTGTTTCCAATCAATACAATTATAGCATGGATAATAAACGATTATCATGAACAAAGAAATATAATAATAACTAATTTATTATTGCCTCTAGGGCATATTTCCAACAGTCTCCCACTTGCACTAGAGTCAATAATCTAGTTCACATCACCATGTGATTTCAACGAATCCAACACCCATATAGTTCTGGGGTCTGATCACGTCTTGCTCGTGAGAGAGGTTTTAGTAACGGTTCTGAAACTTCCAGATCCGTGTGTTCTTTAAAAATCTTTATGTCATCTTATAGATGCTGCTACTATGTGCTATTCGGAAATACTCCAAATATCTACTCTACTATACGAATCTGTTTCACTACTCATAGTTATTCAGATTAGTGTCAAAGCTTGCATCGACGTAACCCTTTACGACAAACTCTTTAAACACCTCCATAATCAAGAAAAATTCCTTATTCCATCAGTTACTAAGGATAAATTTTGACCACTGCTAGTGATTCAATCATGGATCACTCTCTGTACCTCTCAACAGACTTTGAGGCAAGGCACACATCAAGTGTGGTACTCTACGTCCAAGGCATAGAAGACGACCTTCGTCCATTCTCTTTATTCTTCCGGGGTCGGGTTTTGAGTCTTACTCAAATTCACACCTTACAACGCAACCAAGAACTCCTTCTTTGTTGATCTATTTTGAACTCCTTCAAAAACTTGTCAAGGCATGCATCTTGTTGAAACTTCTATTAAGCGTTTTCGATCTATCTCCATAGATCTTGATGCTCAATGTTCAAGTAGCTCAATCCAGGTATTCCTTTGAAAAACTCCTTTCAAACAAACTTTTATGCTTCACAGAAATTCTACATTACTTCTGATCAACAATATGTCAACCACATATACTTATCAGAAACTCTATAGTGCTCCCACTCACTTCTTTGGAAATACAAGTTTCTCATAAACCTTGTACAAACCCAAAATCTTTGATCATCTCATCAAAGTGTATATTCCAACTCCGAGAAGCTTGCACCAGTACATTGAAGGATCGCTGGAGCTTGTATATTTGTTAGTGTCTTTAGGATCGACAAAACCTCCTGGTTGTATCACATACAATGTTTGCTCAAGGAAACCGTCGAGGAAACAATGTTTTGACATCGTATGTGCAATATTTCATAAATAATGCAACAACTACTAACATAATTTTAACAGACTTTTAGCATCGCTGCGAGTGAGAAAGTCTCATCATAGTCAACTGTTTGATCTTGTCGAAAACATCTTTGCGACAAGTCGAGCTTTTCTTAATAGTGACGTATCACCATCATCGTTTGTCTTCCTTTTAAAGATCCATCTTTACTCAATAGTCCTACGACCATCAAGTAGTTCTTCCAAAGTCTACACTTTGCTTTCGTACATGTATTCTCTCTCGGATTTCATGGCTTCCAGCCATTTGTTGGAATCTGGGCCCACCATTGCTTCTTCATAACTCGCAGGTTCATTGTTGTTCAACAACATGACCTCCAAGACAGGGTTACCGTACCACTCTGTAGTAGTACGCGACCTTGTCGACCTACGAGGTTTGTAGTAACTTGATCCGAAGCTCAATGATCACCATCATCAGCTTCCACTTCAATTGGTGTAGGCGCCACAGGAACAACTTCCTACGCCCTGCTACACACTGGTTGAAGTGATGGTTCAATAACCTCATCAAGTTCTACCACCCTCCCACTCAATTCTTTCGAGAGAAACCTTTCCTCGAGAAAGGACCCGTTTCTAGAAACAAACATTTTGTTTCCGGATCTGAGATAGGAGATGCACCCAACTGTTTTGGATATCCTATGAAGATGCATTTATCCGCTTTAGGTTCGAGCTTATCAGACTGAAACTTTTTCACAGAAGTGTCGCAGCCCCAAACTTTCAAGAAACGACAGCTTAGATTTCTCTAAACCTCATTCTATACTGTGTCATCTCAACGGAATTACGCGGTGCCCTATTTAAAGTGAATGCGGTTGTCTCTAATGCATAACCCATAAACGATAGCGGTAATTCGATAAGAGACATCATAGTATACACCATATCAAATAGGGCGCGACTATGACGTTCGGACACATCATCACACTATGGTGTTCCAGGTGGCATGAAGTGCGAAACAATTTCCACATTGTCTTAACTGCGTACCAAAACTTGTAACTCAGATATTCATCTCTGTGATCATATCGTAGACTGTTTATCCTCTTGTCACGACGATCTTCACTCTAAAATAGCTTTGAACTTTTCAATATTTCAGACTTGTGATTCATCAAGTAAATACTCCTGTATCTACTCAAATCGTCAGTGAAGTAAGAACATAACGATATCCACTGCATGCCTTAGCACTCATTGGACTGCACACATCAAAAATGCGTTATTCCCAACAAGTTACTCCCTTGTTTCATGTGGCATGTTTTGCATGTCTCAAGTGATTCAAAATCAAGTGAGTCCAAATGATCCATCTCTATGGAGTTTCTTCATGCATTTTATACCAACAGGTATGGTTTGCATGTCCCAATCATTTCAAAAATGAGTGAGTACAAAGATCCATCGACATGGAGCTTCTTCATGCATTTTATACCAACATGACTCAAGTGGCAGTGCCACAACTAAGTGGTACTATCATTATTACTTTGTATCTTTTGTCACCAATATCATGAACATGTGCAACACTACGATCGACATTCAATAAACCATTGAAGGTGATTATTCAAGCAAATAGAGTAACCATTATTCTCTTTAAAGGAATAATCGTGTTGCAATAAACACGATCCAATCATGTTCATGCTTAACGCAAGGACCAAATAAAAATTATTTAGGTTTAACACCAATCCCGATGGTAGAGGGAGCGTGCGACATTTGATCATATCAACCTTGGAAACACTTCCAACACGTATCGTCACCTTGCCTTTAGCTAGTCTCCTGTTATTCCGTAGCTATCATTTCGTGTTACTAATCACTTAGCAACCGAACGGGTATCCAATACCCTCGTGCTACTGGGAGTACTAGTAAAGTACACATCAATATCATGTATATCAGATATACTTCTGTCGATTTTAGCCAGCCTTCTTATCTACCAAGCATCTAGGGTAGCTCCGCCTCAGTGACCGTTCTCCTCATAACAGAAGAACTTAGTCTCGGGTTTGGGTTTAATATTGGGTCTCTTCATTAGTGTAGCAACTGTTTTGCCGTTTCACGAAGTATCCCTTCTAGCCCTTGCCTTTCTTGAAACTTAGTGGTTTTACTAACCATCAACCATTGATGCTCCTTCTTGATTTCTACTTTCGCAATGTCGAACATCGCGAATCGCTCAAGGATCATTGTATCTATCCTTGATATGTTATAGTTCATCACGAAGCTCTCACAGCTTGGTGGCAGTGACTTTGGAGAACCATCACTATCTCATCTGAAAGATTAACTCCCACTTGATTCAAGCGATTGTCGTACTTAGACAATCTGAGCACACGCTCAACGATTGAGCTTTTCTCCTTTACTTCGTGGACAAAGAATCTTGCTGGAGGTCTCATACCTCTTAACAAGGGCACAAACATGAAATCACAATTTCATCTCTTTAGAACATCTCTTATGTTCTGTGACGTTTCAAAACGTCTTCGACGTCTTGCTTCTAAGCCATTAAGTATTTTGCACTGAACTATCGCGTAGTCATCAGAAACGTGTATGTCGGATGTTCACAACATCCACAGACGACGTTCGAGGTGCAGCACACCGAGTGGTGCATTAAGGACATAAGCCTTCTGCGCAGCAACGAGGACAATCCTCAGTTTTACAGACTCAGTCCGCAAAGTTTGCTACTACCAACTTTCAACTAAATTTTCTCTAGGAACATATAAAAACAGTAGAGCTATAGCGCAAGCTACATCGTAATTCGCGAAGACCATTAGACTATGTGCATGATAATTAGTTCAATTAATCATATTACTTAAGAACTCCCACTCAAAAAGTACATCTCTCTAGTCATTTGAGTGGTACATGATCCAAATCCACTATCTCAAGTCCGATCATCACGTTAGTCGAGAATAGTTTCAGTGGTAAGCATCTCTATGCTAATAGTATCAACTATATGATTCATGCTCGACCTTTCGGTCTCATGTGTTCTGAGGCCATGTCTGTACATGCTAGGCTCGTCAAGTTTAGCCCGAGTGTTCGGCGTGTGCAACTGTTTTGCACCCGTTGTATGTGAACGTTGAGTCTATCACACCCGATCATCACGTGGTGTCTCGAAACGACAAACTGTCGCAACGGCACACAGTCGGGGAGAACACAATTTGAGCTTGAAATTTTAGTGAGAGATCACCTCATAATGCTACCGTCGTTCTAAGCAAGATAAGGTGCATAAAGGATTAACATCACATGTAATTCATAAGTGACATGATATGGCCATCAACATGTGCTTCTTGATCTCCATCACCAAAGCACCGGCACGATCTTCTTGTCACCGGCGTCACACCATGATCTCCATCAACGTGTCGCCATCGGGGTTGTCATGCTACTCATGCTATTACTACTAAAGCTACGTCCTAGCAATATAGTAAATGCATCTGCAAACACAAACGTTAGTTTAAAGACAATCCTATGGCTCCTGCTGGTTGCCGTACCATCGACATGCAAGTCGACATTAACTATTACAATATGATCATCTCATACATCCAATATATCACATCACGTTGTTGGCCATATCACATCACAAGCATACCCTGCAAAAAGAAGTTAGACATCCTCTAATTGTTGTTGCATGTTTTACGTGGTGACCATGGGTATCTAGTAGGATTGCATCTTACTTACGCAAACACCACAACTGAGATATATGAATTGCTATTTAACCTCATCCAAGGACCTCCTCGGTCAAATCCGATTCAACTAAAGTTAGAGAAACCGACACTCGCTAGTCATCCTTGAGCAACGGAGTTGCTCATAGCGATGAAACCAGTCTCTTGTAAGCGTACGAGTAATGTCGGACCGAGCCGCTTCGATCCAACAATACCGCGGAATCAAGAAAAGACTAAGGAGTACAGCAAATCGCACATCACCGCCCACAAAAACTTTTTTGTTCTACTCGATATGACATCTACGCATGAACCTAGCTCATGATGCCACTGTTGGGGAACGTCGCAAGGGAAACCAAAAAATTTCCTACGCACACGAAGACCTATCATGGTGATGTCCATCTACGAGGGGGATTTCAGATCTACGTACCCTTGTAGATCGCACAGCAGAAGCGTTAATAAACGTGGTTGATGCAGTGGAACATCCTCACGTCCCTCGATCCGCCCCGCAAACCGTCCCACGAACCGTCCCGCGATCCGTCCCACGATCCGCTCCGATCTAGTGCCGAAGGGACGGCACCTCCGCGTTCAGCACACGTACAGCTCGACGATGATCTCAACCTTCTTGATCCAGCAAGAGAGACGGAGAGGTAGATGAGTTCTCCGGCAGCGTGACGCCGCTCCGGAGGTTGGTGGTGATCTAATCTCAGCAGGGCTCCGCCCAAGCTCCGCAGAAACGCGATCTAGAGGAAAAACCGTGGAGGTATGTGGTCGGGCTGCCGTGGAAAAGTTGTCTCAAATCAGCCCTAATACCTCCGTATATATAGGTGGGAGGGCAGGGGCCTTGCCTTGAGGCTCAAGGAGCCCCAAGGGGGTCGGCCGAAGGGGGGGGAGGAGGATTCCTCCTCCAATCCTAGTCCAACTAGGATTGGAAGGTGGAGTCCTTCCCTTCCTTCCCACTTCCCCTTTTTTATTTTCTCTTTGATTTCTTCTTATCCTGCGCAGGGGCCTTCTTGGGATTGCCCACCAGCCCACTAAGGGCTGGTGCGGCACCCCTAAGGCCTATGGGCTTCCCCGGGGTGGGCTGCCCCTCCCCGGTGAACATCCGGAACCCATTCGTCATTCCCGGTACATTCCCGGTAATTCCGAAAACCTTCCGGTAATCAAATGAGGTCATCCTATATATCAATCTTCATCTCCACACCATTCCGGAAACCCTCATGACGTCCATGATCTCATCCGGGACTCCGAACAACATTCGGTAACCAACCATGTAACTCAAATACGCATAAAACAACGTTGAACCTTAAGTGTGCAGACCCTGCGGGTTCGAGAACTATGTAGAAATGACCCGAGGGACTCCTCGGTAAATATCCAATGGCGGGACCTCGATGCCCATATTGGATCCTACATATTCTACGAAGATCTTATCGTTTGAACCTTAGTGCCAAGGATTCATATAATCCCGTATGTCATTCCCTTTGTCCTTCGTATGTTACTTGCCCGAGATTCGATCGTCAGTATCCGCATACCTATTTCAATCTCGTTTACCGGCAAGTCTCTTTACTCATTCCGTAATACAAGATCCCGTAACTTACACTAAGTCACATTGCTTGCAAGGCTTGTGTGTGATGTTGTATTACCGAGTGGGCCCCGAGATATCTCTCCGTCATGCGGAGTGACAAATCCCTGTCTTGATCCATACTAACTCAACGAACACCTTCGGAGATACCTGTAGAGCATCTTTATAGTCACCCAGTTACGTTGCGACGTTTGATACACACAAAGCATTCCTCCGGTGTCAGTGAGTTATATGATCTCATGGTCATAGGAACAAATACTTGACACGCAGAAAACAGTAGCAACAAAATGAAACAATCAACATGCTACGTCTATTAGTTTGGGTCTAGTCCATCACACGATTCTCCTAATGATGTGATCCCGTTATCAAGTGACAACACTTGCCTATGGTCAGGAAACCTTGACCATCTTTGATCAACGAGCTAGTCAACTAGAGGCTTACTAGGGACAGTGTTTTGTCTATGTATCCACACAAGTATTGTGTTTCCAATCAATACAATTATAGCATGGATAATAAAAGATTATCATGAACAAAGAAATATAATAATAACTAATTTATGATTGCCTCTAGGGCATATTTCCAACAGGCCCGACCGGGACAAGATTGGGCCCGTAAAGCCCCGCCACCGCGTTACTGCATGCCGGCAGCCGAGCCGCCATCCACCACCAACCGGACGCACCACCGATCAATCAATTGAGCTATTCCTAAAAGTGTCATAAACAGCCCTAGAGTTCGTACTAGAATAACACATATGATACACATCAATCAACCCTAATGTCACGTAGATACTCCAATATCGCCTCAATTATCCATGGGTTAATATTCGACATGCATCGAACAATTTCATATTCACCATATTCAATCCAACACAAAGAACTTCAGAGAGTACCCCAAGATTTCAATCGAGGAAAGTAGGACAAGGATGTGTATCAACCCCTATGCACATATTACCCCAATGTCACCTAGGGAATCCGCGAGTTGAGTACCAAAACATATATCAAGTGAATCAACAGAACACCCCATTTTCACCATGGGTATATACATGCAAGACATACATCAAGTGATCTCAAATCCAATATTCAATGCGAAATAAAAAATTCAATGGGAAAGATTCAGTTTATCACATCAACATAGCAAGGGATGAACACTATAGGATAAAACTATATTAACAAAGCTCATGATACATCAAGATAATGACATATCAAGAACACGACTGAGAGGGAGAGAGAGAGAGAGAGAGAGAGAGCTACTAGTACATACCCTTATCCCCGAGGGTGAACTACTCCCTCCTTGTCATGGTCACCGCGGGATGATGAATATGGCCTCCGATGATGATTGCCCCCTCCGGTAGGGTGCCGGAACAGGGCTCCAGATGAGTTTTCTTCGGTATAGAGGCTTGCGGGAGCGGAGTGGAAGTTCTAGGTTTATTTCTGAGGGTTTCTGTATATATAGGATTTTTTGGCTTTGGAATCACGCTAACTACAGCCACGAGGGGCCAACAAGCTATCTCGGTGCTCCCTGTTGGCTTGTGGCTAGCAGGTGGCCCCCCTTCGGTGGTTCTTCTCTTTAGTATTTCTGATACTTCTGTTCTGCGTTGGGTTTTTCCCTAAAGAGGACCGAATGATGCAACACAGTATAGATAAATATTCCCCTCGGTGAGAACCAAGATTATCGAACCAATAGAAGGACCACACAACTCACGTCTTCAGCGCCTACACACAACAGAGCAAATACTTGCACCCAACACGAGCAAGATGGTTGTCAATCCCCTTGAACTCGTTACTTGCAAGAAGATAAGTAGTGTAGATAGATAGTTGAAATATATTAAATAGAAAAAATAAATGCAAATAATAAAAGGCAGAAAGGTATTTTTTCTAAATTTATAAGTGAATAGACCGGGGGGCATAGCGTTCTCTAGTGGCATCTCTCTCGAAAAAGGCACATGGTAGGTAACCAAATTACTATTGGGCAATTGATAGGAAAGTGCATAGTTATGCAATATTTATTCACGTGAGTGATTATGTGTATATATGTGATACGTCCATTATGCATCATGAATTCTTATTGCTATTTATGTTACTCTTCTCCATAATTCCTCATTATGATGCAATTCTTATGTTTTTTCTCTCTGAATGTGCAAGGTACACCATGAAGAGGGAAACTGTCGGAAACTGGAACTCTCGACCTGAAAAACCAAGAGAAAGGGTGCAAAATCATTGGAATCCAAATGACCTAAAATTTCAGGGAGATTTTTATGGAATATATAAGAATAATTAGGCCAAATATACAAGAGGGGGGCACCCGCTGGCCACAAGCCAATAGGGCGTGGCCACCCCCCTAGCAGCGCCCTCTTGCCTCATGGGGGCCCATCAGGTCTTCCGACCCCCCCCCCCCCTCTTCTCCTATATGGTATGTTTTGACCTAGAAAAAATAATAAGCATTCATTCAGGACGAAGAGTCGCTGTCTCGAGGCAGAAACATGGGCAGAGTCCCTTTTTCTCTCCGGTGGAGAGATTCTGCTCGGGAATTTCTCTCCGGAAGGGGGAGATCGAAGCCATCGTCCAACGCTTCCTCCTTCATGGGAGGATCAATCTTCATCAACATCTTCACTAGCACCACTCCAACCAATCACCATTCTGGATCGAGGCATGGTCAATAAGGGCAACAGCTCGGTCGTCCAGGTCACTCCAACCAATCGCCATTCTGGATCGAAGGATGGCCAATAAGGGCAACAACTCGGTCGTCCAGGTCACTCCAACCAATCGCCATTCTGGATCGAAGGATGGTCAATAAGGGCAACAGCTCGGTCGTCCAGGTCACTTCAACCAATCGCCATTCTGGATCGAAGGATGGTCAATAAGGGCAACAGCTCGGTCGTCCAGGTCACTCCAACCAATCGCCATTCTGGATCGAAGGATGGTCAATAAGGGCAACAGCTCGGTCGTCCAGGTCACTCCAACCAATCGCCATTCTGGATCGAAGAATGGTCAATAAGGGCAACAACTCGGTCGTCCAGGTCACTCCAACCAATCGCCATTCTGGATCGAAGGATGGTCAATAAGGGCAACAGCTCGGTCGTCCAGGTCACTCCAACCAATCGCCATTCTGGATCGAAGAATGGTCAATAAGGGCAACAGCTCGGTCGTCCGGGTCACTCCAACCAATCGCCATTCTGGATCGAAGGATGGTCAATAAGGGCAACACCTCGGTCGTCCAGGTCACTCCAACCAATCGCCATTCTGGATCGAAGGATGGCCAATAAGGGCAACAGCTCGGTCGTCCAGGTCACTCCAACCAATCGTCATTCTGGATCGAAGGATGGTCAATAAGGGCAACAGCTCGGTCGTCCAGGTCACTCCAACCAATCGCCATTCTGGATCGAAGAATGGTCAATAAGGGCAACAGCTCGGTCGTCCGGGTCACTCCAACCAATCGCCATTCTGGAGCGAAGGATGGTCAATAAGGGCAACAGCTCGGTCGTCCAGGTCACTCCAACCAATCGCCATTCTGGATCGAAGGATGGTCAATAAGGGCAACATCTCGGTCGTCCAGGTCACTCCAACCAATCGCCATTCTGGATCGAAGGATGGCCAATAAGGGCAACAGCTCGGTCGTCCAGGTCACTCCAACCAATCGTCATTCTGGATCGAAGGATGGTCAATAAGGGCAACAGCTCGGTCGTCCAGGTCACTCCAACCAATCGCCATTCTGGATCAAAGAATGGTCAATAAGGGCAACAGCTCGGTCGTCCGGGTCACTCCAACCAATCGCCATTCTGGATCGAAGGATGGTCAATAAGGGCAACAGCTCGGTCGTCCAGGTCACTCCAACCAATCGCCATTCTGGATCGAAGGATGGTCAATAAGGGCAACATCTCGGTTGTCCAGGTGCGTGTCTAGTAGTCTACACTTTCATCGGAATCGGCAACCTGGGGAAGACTACAATGTGATGCGACATCGTTATCCGAAGACACTATACTGAACAAATAAATTGGAATCTCAAGGGAAGGGGGCTGTCACACATTATACAAGCGTATCGTATGTTAAGTGGGCTGGAGCCCGTGGGTCTTTGGGCCGCATGTGGCCTGTGTGCGTGAATACTTAACTTTCTTTGTGTATCATTGAGTTGGGCATGAACAGAGAGAATATCGTTTTGCATTAATTATTTTGTCAAACGTTATTCTTTAATCTTTTTCTTTAGTTTGGTTTCACTCCTGTAAGAAACTCTTGTATTGTAAGAAAGGGCCATTATACCAATTAAGAATGGTTTATTCGGCAGCCGCAAATGCAACTCATTATAGGGATTTCGACAAAGCGAATTTATTCAACCGATCTCATCCCTCTTCGTGTGTCTTTCCCCTGCTCTCCTCACCTACTCCAATTCCCCTACCTTACGCCGATCTCCCTCCTAGGATTCGTCGGTCGTCATAGTTCTATTATTTTTATGTTTTTGAGAATGAGAGGCACAGTTGAAGCAAACCAGATCGTGATCGTCTATCAACGCGGTACATAAGGGTGATCATCTATCACGTTGTCCGTTCTCAAAAAATAAAATCTATCACGTTATCTGGGCGTTGCGTGCTTTCTTTACCGCGTGGTGCGAACGTGGAACATCATCTATCGCACCGACCGTGATCACTCGTGGAGACAACGTGGCCGTCGGTCCGCGTCACTGCCACGCGCGCGAACGATAGGAAGAGACGACGACAGCATCTGCGTTCATTTGACCTGCTCCCTGGTTGGTGCTGATATAGCGGTTTAACGGGTCGGGTCCTGCTTTGCCGATTTCACTCTCTTGCGAATGAACGCGACAGCTTGTTCCTTTCAGATCGAGACATGAACGAGGGTTATCTATTAATAAAAATCAATAAAGCTCCCTGAATCACACCAAAAAAAGGTTGAAAACTACTCTTCCAACTTCCAAGTGAACTTTTTTTTTCATATAACCTCTTCCAATTCCAAGTTAATTAACTTAGGTTAGTTCTAGGGTCGTGCTGGTTTTCCAAAAGTCAAAAAATTCTACTAGAACGAAAAGATGACAACGGTTGAAACATAATCATCTCATCGACGATGTGCCATCGCAGCTCCCTCTATCTCGTCTCCGTGCCCAGACAAATAAACCCGGCCGGTCCGCCGGTTTTGGTCAGGATCAGTGTGCCTCCGAGTGCGACCCTGAACGCGGCTCAGACCTCAGATCCGATCCAACAACAACTACCCGAACCCGCAGCGCAAACGAGTCCAACGTTGCCACGGCACGCCCACGGTATAGTTACCGTGTGGACTGTGGAGCCACCCCCAGCTGCAATGCCTATCCTATTCCTACCTGGCCACCTTCCCGTCAGCGATGCACGGCGCCCTATATAAGCGGCAGCCAGCACCCATGGTGCTCCATCACATTCGCAAAGCCTCGTTCGCTGGCATCCAGATCATCCATTTCGTTCCTGCAATCATAAAAAGTTGGTTCGTCCGGCCAACAAGTTAGTTGAGATCAACCCATGGACATGTCTTCAACGACGACGGTGGCGGCGGCATCCGACGTCGCCGGCGCCTGGTTCTTCGGCGAGCTCTCCGCCGCCCTGCGTGGGAAGAAGCGGCAGGCCGTGCCGGCGATGAGCCACGCCGAGCACCAACACCAGATGGGAGGGGCCGCTCATGGCAACAAGGCGGCAGCCGCGGCGACGAAGCCGTCCGTCGCCGACCTGGAGGGGGCCGGCGGCGGCGGGATGTCGGACGCGACGGTGTACCTGCTGCTCGACCGCTTCGCACCCAGCTAGCCGGTGCATGCTCGTGTACCTCCACTGTATATGTAACTACGTTTCTGTTTCTTTATCCCCTTACTGTTCAGAGACATTATGCAGAAACTCTGGTTGGACATGTGATTTCCCCCTTCTTCTTTTCTGAAAAGACGGTTTCTTAGCACCTGTTCGGACTGTCTCCGCTCTCTAACTCCGCTCCGGAGCAGAGCAGCATTCAGTTCAAATTTGGAGAGTGGCTGAAAGGGCGCTCCGCCTGCTCCGCTCCGTAGAGGGTTACCGAACAGGTCTTTAGGATCCGATTCATTAATTAACATAGAAGGGATCAAGAGAGTTCTCCCGTTACAACACGCCCCCTGTTATGACCATTGCCCACGCAACCGGAGAATCGTCGCTATCAAACTTGCCCACAATGACGGTGTGTGTGGAGGAAGGGAGTTAATTGCAAAAGAGTGCCACAATTCAGGCCGTATTCACAAGTTGGTGTCATCTTTTAAATTTTTTGCAAATACGTACCAAGATACATGCCGTATTTTGCAGATCGCGTATTTATACGTATAGATGCTCTTTCTGACATACAAGGCCCACCTGTCAGCCTCTTAAAGAAAAAACCGCCCGGACCGCTGCGGCTGGGAGGAAAACCGGCTCTCTGCTTCCTCTCGTATCGGATCGGCTGCGGGGAAAACCGGCTCTATCCATCTCTCCTTCCTCTCGCATCTGTTCCCAACCCTACTCCCTCTCCTCTATCCCAGCCATGGCGGCGGCGGCCCCTGGAAGCATAGTTCGTGCTGGCGGCAACGGCTACGTTGATGGCGACGACGACGGCGACTCTTATTCGTCCGATGACGAGAGCTCCTGCGATTTCTCCGAGCCTGCTGTGTCCAAGGCGGGGATGTTGAGGCTAGCACAGATTTGGGTGGCGAATCCAAGCACAAGCCATCATTGGACGTCTGGGATCGGCGGCGTTGAGTAAGTTTTCTTCATCAATTTATAGTATTGAGGATTGAATGAAATGGAGATTTAGGATTAGGTTCCCAGTCCAGTTTTTGAATATGCCCAAAATCTCCTGCTGCTGTGTCCTGCTACTGTCTCCTGCTGCTCAGTTAAAATTATGTCCTGCTATTAGATTTAATTAGTTACAGTTCTCTAGTTTGTGAAATTTAGTGTTGCATTGTCATGTGATGTGAATTTATCACTGACAATTGACATTTTTTCTGAAATTGCAGTTTATATCCAGAAATTTGGGATGTTGCCATTCATTTTCAAGATCTGGATAGTTTAGAGTTGAAACTGTGCAGTGATGATGTTGTCCTTCCTAGTGTGGTAGCACTGATGGAGACACAAGGCTATGGAAGCACTGACTCAGTGTATTTTGATAAAGGCATATGAGTTGATGGTTTGGAGAAAATAGATAGCAATGCTAAGTTGCAACAACTAAAGAGGCAGCACAAGAATGCCAAGTTGCTGAATTTGTCTGTGTATAGGGGGAGTGCACCTGTCTTTGAAGATGTGCTTGTGACACAAGAGAGCCAAATTTTGGTTGGAAGACAAGAGATCAGAAATGAGGAGAGAGAGCAGAAGGGCAAGCTGAAGCTTAAACAAGTAGTGGAAGAAGATAGTACTGATGCATCTTCATTTGATTCAGAGGGTCCAATAGATATTGAACATGATCCTTACTTCATGGGGGGGTATAGGCCAAACGCAAATGAGGGAAGAGGGCTTACATTAGAAGAATTTGAACAGGAAGAAACAAATGATGATGAAACAGACAGCAGTGGACTTGATGATGAAGTGCTACCAGAGGTCTTACATCATTATGATGGTGAAACAAATGTGGAAGATTTATTTGAGCTGGATGAGGAGGATCAAGTTGTTCAAGAAGGAGAACACATTACTGAACCTGTAGTGAAGAGAAGGAAACTGCCATTGGGTAGAGGACCCACAAGCAGGTCACATTCCAGTGCCATACAAATATATGAACCAAATTTTAAACCCTCATCAGATGAAGAGGAGAAAGGTTTCCTTAAGGAAAGTGATGATGATGGGTTTGAGCCAGCTAGTTTTGTACCACCTAAAGGAAGAAAGAGCAGGGCAAAGAAACTGCCACCTAGGAAATGGTATGATGAAAATAGGGAAGAGCCACATAATCAACTATGTCTGAAAATGTGTTTCAGAGATCAACACCAAGTTAGGGATGCTTTGTTGAGCTTGCACATCAGTCAGAGTAGGTCTTTTCAGTATCACAGGAATTCAGATAAAAGAATAATTGTGGAATGCATAACAAAGAATATATGCAAATTCTTTATGGTGGCAGCAGTTATAAAAGGAGAGAAAACATTTGCAATAAAGAAAATGAGATTGCAACACACTTGCCCTACTACTACATATAAGAGTAGGGTCACTGCAAAGTGGCTTGCAAAGACATATGAGCCATTGTTTAGATCTGATCTCAATACTAGCATTCAGACAATGATTGACAACTGCCAAGAGAAGTATGGTGTAGAAGTTCCAAAGGCAATGGCATATAGGGCAAAAAATCAAGTTATTGAGAATATTCTAGGAGAGCACAAGAAGCAATATACCAGGATTAGAGACTATGCTCGGATTGTGATGGATACAAACCCTGGTAGTAGGGTTATAGTTACAACAGTAACTCCAACACCTACTGCAAAAATTCCACATCCTGGGCCAAGGTTTCATGCAATGTTCTTCTGCCTCAATGGAGCAAGGGAGGGTTTTCTTCAGGGATGCAGACCCTTCATTGGTTAGTTCAAATTTATATAATTATTATGTTATTTTAGTTGTGAATTTGATATTATAGTGAAAATTTTGTGTTGCAATATATTAGGTGTTGATGGATGTTTTGTAAAGCTATGCACTGGTGCCCAAATCCTTGCTGCCACTCGTAGAGATGGGAATAATAATATATATCCCCTGGCATTTGCTATTGTTGGACAAGAGGATACACAAAGTTGGTGTTGGTTTCTCCACCAACTGAAGATCTGCCTAGGAGGAGAAACTGGACAGTTTGGTCCATACACAATCATGTCAGATAGACAGAAGGTAATACTGAATTCTAGCTTACAACTGTAGTTATGAATTGTATCTTAGAATTGTATCTTAGAATTGTATCTTATAGTCGTGTCATGTGTGAACAGGGGCTACTGAATGCAGTGAATCAAGTTTTTCCTAACTCCCACCAAAGATTTTGCCTTAGACACTTGTATGCAAATTTCCATAATGTTGGGTTTAGGGGGGAAGATCTTAAGAAGTACATGGATAATGTCAGTTATGCTTATAATGACCACAAGTTTGAACTTGCAATGGATCATATGAAAAAAGAGAGTGAAAAGGCTTGGAAGTGTCAACCCTGTTCCTGGTGAACATAACTGGACAAAAAGTACAGGGCCAGACATAGACCCCCCTGAATTTAAAATTAAGAAAGGCAGAAAGAAAGAGAAGAGGGCAAAGGGAAGATTTGAAGTGCCCAAGCCTAAGGATACATCAAGATTGGGTACAATAACATGTAGCAATTGTGGACTCCAAGGTCACAGATACACAAGCTGCAACAAAAACTTGAAACCAGAATTGCTTTTGAGGAAAAACAAACATGTGGTAACACTTTTTTTACTTTGTTTCCCTCTTTCTTTCTTTCTTTCTTTCTTTAATATTTTGCACTTGACATATATATTCAATGATTTGTTTCCCTCTTTCTTTATTTATTTAATAGGCACCTGCAAGAAATGCACATGCACCTGCAACAACTGCTCCTGCTCCTGCTGAAAGAGGTACTGGTGCTACTGCTGGAAGAGGTGCTGCTGCTGGTAGAGGTGCTGGAAGAGGAGCTGGTGCTACTGCTGGTAGAGGTGCTGGTGCTGGTGCTGGTAGAGGTGCTGGTGCTGGTATAGGTGCTGGAAGAGGAGGTTTCTCAGCCCCAAGATGGGCTGCTAGTGCTTCTACTTCTGGCAATACTGGATGGGCTAGTTACTTCAATGCTAGTGGTAATAGATGAGCTAGGTGACAGTAAGGCTGGGTGACAGTAATGCTAGTGGATGTTTTGTAATGCTAGTGGTCTGTTTGAGAACTATTGTGGTGTTTTAGAACTATTGTGGTGTTTGAGAACTTTTGTGGTGTTTGGTAATATATGAGCTAGGTGACAGTTATGCTGAAATTTTGCTTGTGTACTGCTTGGATATATATACTCAATTATACTTGGATATATATACTGAAATTAACTCAATTATACTCCAACACTCAATTATACTTGGATATATATACACTCAATTATACTTGGATATATATACTCAATTATACTTGGATATATATACACTCAATTATACTTGGATATATATACTGAAATTTTGCTTGGATATATATACTGAAATTAACTCAATTATACTCCAACATAACAACATGGCCAAATGCAAGCACTGTTTCAGTATACATACTGAAAATTTACTCAAATGTGACTGGATAAAAATTAACTCAAATTTTAGAAGCAACAACAACATAACCCATTCATTCAGTAGCTGGTTCCAACATAACAAGTAACTGGTTCAAACATAACAAATAATTGGTTCAAACATAAGTCATAAAGCAAGAACAACAAAAATCAAACAACAACATGACTCAAACATAACAAATAACTGGTTCAAACATAAGTCACTTCATCTTTTCATTGAGAAGCTGGTTCCAACTTGAACTTGTAGAAACTTCTTCAGTGAGCTTTTCATTTGAAAGTGTCATACAAGCAAGTTCATTCTTCAACTTGGTCACTTCATCAATGATTTGTGCTTCTGAATTGGCTAGGACCTCATGTAGTTGACTGATCTGCAACTTCATTTTCCTCCTCTCTTCAATAAGCCTCTCCTTTTCTTTCAAATGGTTGCACTTCACATTTTTGATCATTTTCCCTTGAGCTCTTGAAAGGTTTTCAAGAATGACATACTTCTCATTCAACTTCTGGTTCTCTCCCTCTTTCCTTGCTATCTCTGCCTTCTGCTCTTCAAATTCTTTTTTGTACTCACTGACCACATACAAATGCTCTTTTGTCCTAGTTTCTTGGGCCTGAAAAAGGGTGTCCACATGTTTAGCTAGTTCCTGAAATTTATCTTCAAGACTCTTCTTCTCACATGTCAAAGTCTGAATTGTTAGTGCACTATTCAGATTGTCACTCCTCCGGTAAGCTTTGGCATCTTCATACATTTGCCAAAGCTTCAACAAGGCATTCTGCATTGGTGTAGGCCAATATGGATCAACCCATTCAACAAATCCACAGTTATCAGCTCCCTGTAAATTAAACAATACAAAAAGCATAGTAAGCATAGCATATTTTACTTTCATCAAACTGATAAATAGAACTGTGCAATAGTTACCTGCTCAGCACATGCCAAGAACCTCCTGCCACTGCTGGTTCCTTCAAAAGCTACAAATCTTTCTGTTGCTTTGCCATGCTTCCGGCAGAAAACCATAAGATCCAACTCAAGCCCTCTGTAATCCTCATCTTCAATACTATCATGAATCTAAAGCAAGAAAAAAAATCATTACTAAGAAACCATACTAAAACCCTAACCCCTACCAAATTACAACAATAATCAAATCACCAAATCCTAATCAGGCTACCAAACTACAACATAATTCACCAAATCACCAAACCTAACTAAAATCCTAACAAACCTACTAAAACCTAACTAAGCAGCACTAATTCCCCAAATGCAGCAGCACTAAATCCCCAAATGCACCTGCACTCAAATCCTAAGCACCACTAAATCCCAACCTAACCTAAATCCCCAAATGCAGCTGCACTATACCCTAAAACAGACACTAAAATCCCCAAATGCACCCGGATAGAACCCTAACCCTAGCTGTGAGCACTAACCTCGTACTTTTCGTCGTCCTCACTGTTTCCGTAGAGCATCTGAGAGTAATCCTGGTTGTTGTCATCGCTGCTTTCCTCCTCAAACTCCATGGCACGGCGGAGCTCGGCTGCCGGCGGCGAAGAAGAGCAGGAGAGGAGCAGCGGGAGTAGCGAAGAAGAAGAGAGCCAGCCGCAGCAGTCCCCAGCCGAAGAAGAAGTGCGACCGGCAGGAATACTCGACCGGCAGAGAGCCGGTTTTCCCCGCAGCCAGCCGGTTTTCCCCCCAGCCGCAGCGGTCCGGGCGGTTTTTTCTTTAAGAGGCTGACAGGTGGGCCATGTATGTCAGAAAGAGCATCTATACGTATAAATACGCGATCTGCAAAATACGGCTTGTATCTTGGTACGTATTTGCAAAAAAATTGAAAGATGGCACCAACTTGTGAATACGGCCCGAATTATGGCACTCTCTTGCAATTAACTCGGAGGAAGGAGAAGTGAGGCAGCAGCAGTGTGCACAGGAGAGGAGGTAGGGTTTGTAGTCACAGACGGAAATTCTTAAATAACCTGGGCAGGCGGTCCAGCGCCGCTTCAGTGTGGATGTAGCGATCGAAGTAGGCTTCTCGATCACCGTGTCTGCTTTTAAACAGCGTCGATCAGCCGTCCGGTCACGCCCGCCTGATAGACGTAAATGTGGTAGACCACAGCCACGTCATGTCGGCTTTTGAGCGACATGAATGTGCGGCGAATATCCTGAAGCGGAACACGCAGCGAGTGCTTAGGTTGAGACCATGTTGCATGACACAAATGTGGCACACATCCAGATGCCTATAAACCTACCCAGATTTCATGATTTGTTTTTGGCTTGTTAGGGTGGTGTTTCTTTACCTTGGGACTAGACTAAAAAGTCCATTTTAGTCCCTAGGTAAAGAAACATGAGGGACTTTTTCTTTAGGCTGGCCATAGTGGGAGTATCATAGCTAGTAACATAGTCTTGGGACTAGCAAACATGGTGATGTGGCAAGTAATTAAAGAAGAGAGAGAGGATTAGAGTAACATACTCCCTCCTTTCCGGTTTATAGGGTTCATCTCAAAAATTTCCGGTTTATATTAGGCTCATTTTAAGTCTAAGTGAGTTAAAGTGCTTTGAGTCTCATGCCATATTTAATTCATAGAGTTTAAAGAAAGGAGATGAATGGCTATGCATGCATCGTTTTCTACATCCACCATGCAAGTCCAATGAAAAGAAAGATGCTACATTTATTGCCTTGGAAATTGAATATGTGAGAAATATTTCATTGGCTAGTTTAAACTAGTGTCATCCACTCACAATTCACCTTGGTTGATGAGATTTCAGATTTGAGCCCTATAAACCAAAAAGGAGGGAGTAGGTAGATACTGTAACATGTTAAATGCTATGCTACTATGTGTCATGCATGTCAATAAATGAGATCACCTATGATACTCCCTCCGTCACGGTTTAGAAGGCACAGTTAGACTTGCGTGCGTTTTCAAAATAGACAAAGATTAAGGCGCATTGCATTTACTCCTAACAGCTAATTAGTACTCCGTTGTACTATTTCTATATGCATGCGTAGTGTGAATGTTATTTTTTAACTCATTTCACAGCCAATCAATAACCACCTAGGTCCTAGAGAATTTGCATGCACACCTTCTAAACCATGATGGAGGGAGTACTAGTTTATGTTACTATACACTATGAAGGTAGTATCATACAATAGTAACATATGCATGATACTACTATATGTTACTCTTCACTATGAGCAGCCTAAGGGACTAGAAAAAGACTCTATTGAAGGGACTTTTTTCTTTAGTTTCTGGAACTAAAAAAAGTCTAGTCCTTGAAAAGAAACACCACCTAGATTCACACGTCCGCCATTTGATACATAGTGTTGGATGACAAAAGATGTTCGAACCACACTGTTCGGACATTTAAAGATGTTTTGATGCATGGCATTAGAGTTGCCCTTACACTTGGACAGCAAAAAGGAAGTGTTTATGAAAACCATATTTTAAAGTTTTGAAAAAATATAAAAAAACTATAAGATGTTAAGAGGATAATATTTTATTGTCACGCAAAAATTTAAGTTAAAACATACTCCCTTCATTCCTAAATATAAGTCATTCTAGAGTTTTCACTAAGGGACTACATACGGAATGAAATAAGTAAAACTACACTTTAAAATGTATATATACATCCATATCTAATCTTCCAGTGAAACCTCTAAAAAATTATATTTAAAAACGAATGAAGTATTATTTTAAATTAAAACGCATTACAAAATGTGAGCTATGAAAAAGACAAATTCAGCAAGAACGAGGGGTAAGGGGAGAAAGAGATGAGGAGGGAAGAGTGTGTTTTGACAGTGGTCTAAGGTTCGTTCGACCAGGAGACGTATCCGTACCTTCCTATACTCATCTGAGATTTGAGCTAGATTTAAGGAGTATTGACCAGTCCGCACATAGGACTGATTTGGGGAGGTCGGCCGGGTCACGCTTTTCTAACAGGTGCGGACGGCCCTCCTGCTCGGCCGCTTCATTCCGAGTAGTACATGACGAAGCAGCTACATTCATTATTTTCGACCTGTTGAGATGCGCCACACAACAATTGTACAAGAAATCGGACGTGCCACCATGTGAAGGAGACCGATAATGATACATACAGATGCAAGAATTAATCGGAATCAGGCAGGCCTCTTGCCTCTCATTCTACGTGTGAACAACTAATAAACAAACAAACCATACAATAAATTACAAACAGAAGATGAGCTGGGAAAGAAGAACCAAAATGGGCAAAGCTCTAAAAAAAAAAGGTCGTCGCCGGAGAGGGAAATGCACAACTATTTACACCTCTTCTTCGTCTTCTGTCACGCGAGCAAATGTTTGGTCGCCGTCAGTGGGAGTAGGAGCTCGGCTCGTCGCCGCTGTATACCGTCTCGCTGGAGCCAAAAACGGGCTTCTCCTCCTCCCACTTGACGATCTCCCGGCCGTAGCGGATCGCCGAGCAGACAGACTGCTGGTCCAGGGCGTTCACGTAGGACACATAGAGCTTCCGCTCTGTGAGCGAGTGGAACAGCCGCTTGAATTTCATGCCGATGTAGTGCGCCGCCATCTGCGCCAGCGACGCACCGTTGTGGCTGCCGCGCTTGCTTCTGCTGGTTCCATCAATCAGGTTGCGGCTTACCAACGGGGTGAATTCGGCAAACCAGTCGCATGCGGTTAGCGGGGATTTACCAATCTTCTGCTCTAGAAGATCAAACTTGGTCAGGAGTAGGAGAAAATTCATCTGTTCGAATGTTGGATGAAGGGCGAAGCTCTCAAATAGCTGCCTGCTCTCTATCATCTTGTTGACAACTGTGCCATTTGCATCCTCGTAATGCTCGTCGTAATCGCTAACGGCAACACAGAAGATGACAAGGCTGACATCATCAAACATCTGCAGCCATTTGCTGTTCTCCCGCAATCCTTTATTGCTTATTCTGATCAGCTGGTACCTGATAACAAAACAGAAATTTTCATTGCCAGTATTACTATCACAGTTCTTAATAGTAATATAGGAATCCAACATAGAATGTGTGCTTTCCATCGCGACAGACACTTGACAAAATACCATAGAAAGTGGCTTCATGACAACATAAGGAAAAGACTAACAGGAACCCACGCATATATGCATTTTTTGTTACATAATTAGCTAATGGTGCTGAAATATTGTAATTTATGGGAAAAATACATGTAACACAAATACCAGACCATCCCTTCCTTTTGTGACAAAAGACCTACCTTAGCAACGTGTCTTGTGGATCAAGCTCATCAGCAATCCGCACATCCAAAGCCAGCTGCGGGAAAGAGATATCTGTAGATGCTAATCCATCCGAGGATGTTATTCCATCAGCATAGAGGATATCAATATCACAGAGCTCATATTCCGTTCGAGAAATATCAACCACCTGATCATTTCAAATGCACAAAGGCCAAAGAATGAATGATCACAATTTGATAACCAGATCACTACTAAGGAAGTCAATGATAGGAATGGATACGAAAACATCAAACCAGGTAAACGAGCAAAATTTTCAATAGAACAGCAATAGTACCCTGTCAAGGAAGTAACTGGCAGCAGATGGAAGGAACGGCAGTTCATTTCTTCGTCTATATGTAGCTTGAATAGCAGGATCTTTCCATAGTTCCTCAACCAGTGGTGCATATTCACGACTAGCTGCAGGGAAAATGTCTTCAAGATTACCCAAAGCCATGGCCTTTAGAATCCAATCCGAGAATGCTTTCAAGCGTGGGACAATGGAGTACTCAGTAACTTCTTCATCACAGAACCCCGACTCAGAACGCCCTGCAAAAAACATGTGGCTGTTAGGATCAGTTCTAGCCAAACAGTTAGCATAGGAGTCTTCCCCTTGGTTTCAGTTGCTTTACCAAGGTAAATAATGAGAGGTACCATGAATCCAAGACTAAGTATTTATTATAAAGCACAACAAATGGTGGATAGACATGATCATACCAGAGCTAGAATGATCATGTTGGCAGAGTTTACTTCTATCAGCTAAAACTTCCTCTTCAAACCGTTCACGGCCTTCAAGAAGTATACCAATGTAGCGATATATGTTACTTTGTATGATTAGTTTGAGATCTTCACACTCTTCCATCGAAAATGGTTTACTCTTGTATGAGAGTTTAGCCTGAAATTCAAGAGATTCAGAATTAATTGCTAGTCTACAACAGTATTGCAAATGACATTTGGCACTGCAGAAGATTTAGTCAATGCACATGTGGAACATAAATCTTAATACTAATGTAACAGTGTGAATAATGGTTGTAATTGGACGGTGGCCTCAATGCAGCTAGTCAACTTATCAGTTCGTGAACATGAACATAATAGACATCAATAGCCATATGTACCTGTTTGAGTATGGTGCTTGTCCCTGATCCAACTAACAGAAGCTTCTGGGTCATCCTTTGCTCCAAGTAGTCAGGTCGATTTACCACATTAATAGCCTCTTCACCGCATTGATTAGTCATTTTGTTAGGAGTTGGCAATGACAGGACAGGACTAAGCAGCTTCACTATAGGCTGGTGAAAAGTGCAGATAAATTTAACCTTGGTCAGATTCCTCGCGTGCAAATATAGGTCACCTAAGAAAGATGAATTCTAGAACTACCTTATCCCAAATCTTCCCTTTAACAGTTTTTTGGCCTTCCTCTTGGTAAGTCCCGTCAGCATTCAACCAAAAGTGAGGTTTCCCAGCACACTGAACTCCTGCCAACTGAAACCAAAGATATATGTAAGAAAATATGCAACTCATGAATCTAAAAATGAAATAGGAGTAAATAAATTCCGAACCTTAAGTATTTGCAGCTCAGATTTTGTAATCTCACGGCCATTTACCAAGATTCCGGTGCTCCCATTGCTCGCCTTTTGAGCTAAAGCACCTCCAACATTTAGATTTGCGCTTATTATGCAATGGGGTTTGTGTCCCTCCTGTAACATTATCGAAGAAAAGTTTACATCATCAACATTTATGCAAAGAAGCAAGCAAAAATAATCATGCAATGATCGAAATTCTGAAATGGCATGTGCGGGACATTTTATAACTTGAAATTCCATGTCCCCAAAAAACAAGTCAGCACAAGCTATGACACCCAGACACTGCCATATTCCCATATACCATGATGTACTCCCTCCGTCTGGAATTAGTTGACGCTCAAATGGATGTATCTAGACGTATTTCAGTGCTAGATACATCCGTACGGAATGGATGTATCTAGACGTATTTCAGTGCTAGATACTTCCGGAATTAGTTGACGCTCAAATGGATGAACTAATTCCGGACGGATGAAGTACTATTTTACATACATACTACTGCTAACATGTGCTAACCTTGGTATGCAACTGCGTACTACTCTCAACTAGAAAAAAAATGTAGCAACTTCTCCTGATTTAGGGACAATACCAACCACCCTGATACCTAGGATTTTGATAATTTGTTCAAACCATGATAAGATCATAAGACATCATGGTTCTACCAACTCACTAAAAAAACATCAATATTCAAAATAGTCAACTACAGTAGATACTGTATTTGACAATATCAAAGCTCAACAGCACTATCCCTCCAGATCTTCCAACATATTTCCCACCAAGAATAATTAAATATACAGTCTCTGAGTCTCATGATTTTCATCCAATACAGAACCTACACAGCTCTATCATAACTATCCGCTGAAAACCCACACAAAGACCCCAAAGGAGTGATCTTTCACTGCCAGTTTGCAGAATAGACAACGGGCAACAAGCCAACAACCTATGTTCCACCTTTAATAACCATAAATGTTAAACCTAAGCATTCAACAGAATATTCCAAATTACTCCACATCTCCTATGAGAAGTTCAGAACCATACACAGAAACCTCAAGATATCCCTTGTATGTTCGTGGTGGGGCACTTGACTAACAATCAGGGCTTTATTGTCTCCCTATCTCTCTTCCCATTCTCGTCTCTCTCATCCGTTCCTTTCTTCCAGTTCAGTGGCAACACTTGTTTCTTGTGTCTCTTGCACTTCCTTTCTTCCATTCTCACCTCCAATAATCTACCCTAGCATGGATCTCTGGTAAGGAAGCCGGCTAGGGGCACCGCCACGTGCTGCCAGCAAGGGCGCAGAGGGGAGCCGACTGCCTGTGCCAACAGGCAACGCCACCACAACTGGCTGAGTAGGTCACCAAGGAGGTAAGAAAGAGGAGAAAGGCAAGACCCTCCTAGGGGACGGGTTCTTGATTTTTTTTCTCTCGATTATATTGGATTGAAGTTCTCCAAGATGATTGGAAGCTGGTTTGTGGGAGGTTTAAAGCTCGGATCTCGGGATTTGAGGCTGACTTTACCTTCAATTCGGTTTATTTATTTTCATGGAAATTAATTATGAATTTAGAAGTTGCTGTCTTTCATAGTATTTAAGTTATCTGATTTGAGGGGGCCTTTCTAGTTGATCGATTGAAAACTCTAGTTCATCTAGTTGAAGGGCGTTGTTCATTAGTTGGAAGCAAGGGTTGAAAGTTGGGGAGTGGAGGTTGGACAGATTCATGGTTGAAATATACTTCTAGATGGATTTCTTTCAAAAAAGAGGGAAAACCTCGGGCCTGAACTCTAGATGGATGTCGAATAGAAAGTGAATGTGTTTGGGTAGAAACCGCCTATATTTTTGGTCGAAAGCTGTTTCTATTTTTGGATGACGCGTGGATGATGTGAGTGAGAGTGGCGGGCACTGGTAGTTACCATGCTGTTGGAAAAACATTTGTCCATGTCCGACAAATGTGTGGAAATGCAGACGAAAAAATCACTACTGATTGGCTAAAATACAATTGTGACATCATACTATACGGTTAAAGAGGCCACCCAAAATAGGCTCACTAAGAAGACTGACAGACAAAGCAAACGATCAGATTAATTCTTGTGCCAAAACCTTGACCCACGTACCTTGCCCCAGAAGCCGGATACCTTGTCGTACCAATAGAAGCCAGGGCGGAGCCTAGAAGGAGGGCACGAGCATCCCTGCAGCAAAGCTAGCTCCTCCGGTGACAACTTAGCCCCATTAACGTAAATGTCCTCCGGTCGCAGCTGGTTCGCTGTGCATTCACGCTCGCTTCTCATGACGAGCTGCACCTCCGCCGCACTGATCAGCCGCCGCAGCACGCGTGAGCCTCTGCCCAGCGCGTTCCTCCTCGACTCGGCCACAGGACGCCCGATGCAGGACAAGCACTTGCGCCCCTCCGGCATAGACCCCATCGCCCGGAGCACGCAAGCCGAGCAGTACCGCGCGCCGCAGGCGAGGCACGACTCCATGTCCCCACGGCCCCAGAAGCCGCCTCCCTTCCCGCATCTGTAGCAGCCCCGAGACTTGGCTCCCGTGGGGTGGTTCCCCGCCTCGAAATGCGCCGGCGAGAGGGAGCCGCTGGATCGAGCTGCGGCAGGCATGGCCTCGTCGGCGGCTTCGTCCTCGTCGTCATCGTCCTCTTCCTCCTCCTCAGACGATTCGAGGAGGGAGCAGCTGGTCTCGGCAAAGGAGACGGTGGGCTGGTGGGGGACCGACGGCATCCCCGCCTCCTCCTCCTTGTCGTCGTCGTCGGCGTCAGAGGGGGAGGAGGGGAGCTCGGCGGAGTGGTGCGCGGCGGCGTGGTGGTTCTCGATGACGGAGGTCGGGGAGTCGGCGACCGCCTGGGCGCCACCCCCCGCGGGGCCGCCGGAGGAGCGAGGAGGCCCCGCCGCCTGCTGCTGCGCGTGGATGGCGGAGCAGAGGGAGGAGGGGGTGAGGGGCCGCACGACGGGGAGCGGCGAGGAGCCGGTGGGCGGCGGCGAGGAGGAGGAGGAGAGGGCGGCGAGCGGGATGTGGGAGAGGTCGAGCGGGATGGCGCGCGGCAGGGAGTAGGGGAGCGGCGGGCCGTCGTACTCCGCCGCGAAGGAGTACTCGCCGTCGCCGGCGACGGCGGAGGCCATGCCTGTCGGCGGCGGGGCGGAGCACGAGGCTGGGGCTAGCTAGCTAGGGTTCGGGGGGGAGCGGCATGGGGGGACGGGGAGGTGGGGAACCCTAGACGTGGGGAGAGGGGAAAGGTGGAGAGGAGAGAGTAGCTTTTTGGAGCATGCGCGAGGGAGGGAGGGAGCGGAGCGGAGATGGAGGAGGGGTCGTCGTGGAGAAGGAAGACTGCTGCTTTCGTCGTGCGCCGCGTCTATGGTGGACCAGTAGATCGTCCTCCCCTACCTGCTTCGACTCTGATGGGCTCCTTCTTTTCTTTTCCTTTTCTTTTTTGAGGGCTCCTTTTCCTTTCTTGGTGAGCTGCTTTGAGTTCCATTCTTATTTTACTAGTTTCTGGACAGATTATAATTTATCTTAACATGCACCAACTCTCTTTTTTTATTAAAAAACTTCCTAGTTACAGTAATTCTCATGAACTTTAAGTTAATCCTGCTATACCTAAATAACTGTGGTTGGAAAAACAAAACTCCAGTTCTCTTCAACTACAATTATTTAAGTATAGATATAGGAGTAGTAGTTAACATACATAGAGGGTCTAATCATTGAACTGATAAGACAAATCTTGATTCATATACATGGATGAATCAATAATGGTGTGGATTTAGACAGATTTAGAGTGTGTGCATCAATCTCCACTTAGTGACCCTGACAATTCTAGGACCCGTAATGGACATGTACTCTGGCAATCTCTCACTCATGATGTGGATTTCAACCAGAATAGATAGAGTATAAATGAAATGCGGGCGAAGAAAATGGAAGGAAAGGTGTGCAAGGGTAAAACTCGGATCATCATTGTCATGTGACATAGTCGTTTCCTCTATAAACGCGTATATTGTGAGGATGACAATGAGGATTGTGTGAGCAAGGTAGACGAACAGTCGCTGGACAATGCAATAAAACTCACAAAAAACAAGAATTATGAAAAAACAAACATATATGTGAGGGTCGTAGCATTCATTGGAAAGTACTACTCCTTGTATCCTACTCCCTTCGTCCGGGTTTATTAGGCATGTGGATTTATAAGGGCCCTTGTTGAAAAAATAGCTGAATAACACCTAAAATGCAAGAGCTTTAATGTTGCGCTAATTGAATTGGACATGCATGCATGCGTGTTTGGGCTCTGATTGGGCACTGCTTGGCGCATGCACGTGTGGGAGGAAGTGCGGGCATGAGAAGCGAAGCCGCTCACTGTGTTTCGAGGAACGACTGCACTTACTGCAGAATAAATCAAACTCGTCTTGGTTCCGCTGCTTTGGCTGAAAGGCCCAATAAACTCGGATGGAGGGAGTATAATACAACATATTGTTTGACAATGGAGGATTTGTGGCTCTCGGGTGCTACACATCCTTATATAAATATTAAATAAAAATACCAATATTTTTTCTAAAAAAGACTCAAGTTTTGGGATAACAAACATGGGTATCCATTCTACTCCTGTCTTTAGTTCCATGAGGAATGGTTGCTTGTCGTATTCTTAGTAAAAAAAATCGTTTGTGTAGAAAAAAACTAAAATTCGTATGTTAGACCGTATTTTCTTCTCCACAGATACCACGAACATCCATTCCTCATGAAAAATAATGGTGGAGTAGGATAAGCACCCAGGTTTGATATCCCAAAAAATCATCAAAATCCACTTTTTGAAATTAAGCCGTGAGTTTTTTTTTGAAATTAACTTAAGCCATGAGTTGAGTCAATCTCAATTATACCTCGCCATCCATCGGGCCGGGTCGGGTTTCGGGCCGGACCTGACCAAACCCGACGTAAAAAACCTAGGCCCAAGCCCGGCCCAGCACTAAGAAATCCCATCGGGCCTTGGCCCGGGCCCCTTTCATAAATTACAAAAATGGCAAGCCTAGGCCCGGCCCGACGTGTGCTTCGGGCTCAAAATTCAGGCTCAAGCCCGACCAGCAGGCAAGACCGGGTCGGGCCGGGTCTAACCAAGCCCAATGTAAAAAACCTAGGTCCGAGCACGGCCCGGCCCGGTTGTTGGGCCAGGTTTTTAGGTCCAAGCCCAGCCCAGCAGTAAGAAATCCCATCGGGCCTCGGGCTGGGCCCCTTTCCTAAAGTAAAAAAATGACAATCCTAGGCCCGGCCCGACGTGTGCTTCGGGCTCAAAATTTAGGTCCAGACCCGCCCCACAGGCAAGACCGGACCGGGTCGGGTCAGGTCGGTCTGACAGGGCCGGATATCCCATGACCAAATACATTCTCAATCATTTGCAACAGTGTGTGATCATGCACACTATGCCGTGTGGATCGTGGCTCTGAAATATCAAGGCAACCGTCTGAGTTCATGTGAGCTGTGCTGCGGATCGCGGCCGTAGCCAGCACGGTCCAGGGGGAGCAGTACTCCGTACGAGTATTTCAGAAGGAACATGCGCAATAATTACAAAATGACCAGCCACGCACGCATCCGGCAGCAAGCACCGTTCCGCAAGCAAAGCACGTGCGCGTTTCTTCCCTTTCTTTTTCGCCTTCCCCGGCCCGAACCGGAATTTTAAACAGCCCGAGCGGCCCGTGCCGCAACGGCCCCCACCTGCAGGTCCGCTCCGCCCAATGGACCGCGACCACCCAACAGCGAGAGGCGATCCACAGCGACTCACGCGAGTGATGACCGCCGTCCCCGGTCTGCGGTCTCTCTGCTCAGCAATCCGGAGCGAGGGCGCGGGGCGAGGCGAATCGACCGGTGGGCCCGCGCCCGGCGAATCTTCCGCGTGGGCCGCAAAAGGGGCCGAATGACTGACCAGACCGGTCCTGCCCCGACACGACCAGGCCGCGTCCTACCCCCCATCCTACTCCTCCACCGGCGGGCGTGGGACTGGTCGGTGGGTCCAGACGGGGGCCCACGGGATATTTTACGGGGTTGTTTATTTCGTACCATCGCCTGGTCGCTGGTGCCTCGTGGTTGGTCGGTAGGAGGCGAGGGCCATGCCGGAAGCTGCGGGGGAACGATTTTTGTTGAGAATCCGCGGGGGAATATTCTTTTTTTTTTAGAAAAAAGCTAAGCTGATGATAGTTCACATGAGGCGGGACATAATCGTGAGGATTGACCAATCAAACGTGGCATTCCGGACAGAGAGTGAGAGAGTGCTTATATATAGCTAAACTATAAGTCTCGTCATTAACGGCTCGCTCTTTAAAAATAAAATCACATCAAGAATTATTTGTTCGGAGTTTTATTTCTGTGATAATAATTGATACATACTCCCTCCGTTCGTAAATATAAGTCTTTTAAAAGTTTTTAGTAGGGAACTACATACGGATGTATATAGACATACTTTAGAGTATAGATTAACTCATTTTGCTTCGTATGTAGTCATTTAGTGAAATCTCTTAAAAGACTTATATTTAGAAAGAGAGGAAGTATCTTATAGTATCATGCATGCGGGAGCGTTGGGAAAAGCTCTCATGGCTGCACCTACGTACACATGATCGAAGGAGTGCACAAACATGGGCCGATGCTGCTACACGTATCTCTACTATTAAAAGCACGAGAGGGCAGATCCAACTCTACATCTAGGCCGTCTAATATCTAAATCAATGCTCTAAAATCTTTGTTAACGAAACTAACGAATCTTTGTTAGCGCTAATCGAAAGGCTCGCTAATCTCGCACATCGTCTCGCCCCCACACCTCGTCCGCGCATTAACCACCCCTCGCCCCGCACGCTTGCTCCGCCCCAGTTCAAGTGTTCCTGTGTTGCATAGTCCAATGATGAGAGATCATTCCATTTGCATACCAGTGCTGATTGATTCTCATTCTTTTTTCTTGTGCCATGTACTATTCTTTTCATAAAATTATTAATTAAAAGTGGTGCAAACACTATTTGAATGATGTAATATTACTAAATTCTTGTTTAATTGTTGGTATGTTCAGTTCATTTATATTGTTACCAAAGCTAATATAAAAATGGGGTGCTCTGGTACATCCTTGAACAGAGATATGAAGAAGTTAGGGGCTTGGTTTTAAGCAAAAGCAAAAAATGGCTGAAGTAGTATCATGCTATAGTGTGCAATAGTGTACAGTCTTCAAAAGACTCCAGGATAAAGATATTCGGTCAGCGAACTTGAAAATTATCATAACAAATGTGCAATGAACCTACATCACCTGCCCTAGATAATCCTGCTACCACTCTTGGAATTAAGCTTTTATTTTTTGCCGTGTCTTGAAGGAACTTAACAAATACTTCCCATTGGCCATTGCAACATTTTTCTGTATAGCGAATTTGGCACCTCAGAGTGATATTTACCTTGAGTACTAATTCAATTGTACGCGTGATAAAAAATATTTAAGTAGCGTGAGTACATATTTTCCCACTATTATTTTTGGTTACTCATCAGCTCATGGTTTTCTCATCGTGTAGAATAGGAGAGCAATTGTCTCATAACAACTATGTTTTCTCTACCTGAGAAAAAATGTGGACTTAGAGATTTTTTTTCCTGTCGACATTTGTGATTTATATGTGTTACATGAACTATGAAAAGCTACATCTAATTAATGAACCATTACGGCATTGGAAAGATTTCTATCTTGTAGTTTTTATATGGTGTCTTGAGGTTTCCTAAATTTTCGTTATGTTTCTAAAAATTTTCATGCACCTGCAAATATAATTTATAACATTCTAGACATGCATTGCACCTTGTAAGCTTTTGCAACGTTAAGAATTGCGTAAACACATAAGAAATACTAGGATAATTAGTTGTGTCTTCACAATAGTGTGGGGGTTAAACTGTAGCATATCTTAAAGCTCATTTAAGTTACAGTTTATTTCTAAAATAATAGTATCATTGAAGTATCTTTCTGAACATGTTAATTCTCACAGCAACCAGTAATATTAGTTGAAATGTGCGTTGTACGTGTAACTTACTAGTAGTTTTAGTGCACAAACATGGGCTGATGCTTGTTGCTACACTTCTAGTTTTAGTGTAGAAACAAGTTTTTATATTTCGTGATTTTTTTTCAATGCGTGTGTCCTGTTATCATAAGCAGTTTTATACATGTGACATTTTTTTTAAATGATACAAATATATTTTTACATACTATGATTTTTTAAATGGCCAGATTTTTTTTTACATATTGTGAACATCTTGGTTGAATGGTATGAACGTCTCTTAAATGTCATCAAAAAATTTATACATGTGTGAATGTTTTGCTGGAAAAGTCGTGATTTTTTTCCTGAAATTGTGTGTTTTAAAAACAAATTGATGCATGTATTTTTAATACAGAAGGAGCACTTTTTACAAAACCTGATACAATTTTTAACACACACCATCTGGTCTTTTAACTCCTTTTTAGGGCCTAGTCTTTTTAACTCATGCAATGGCGCTAGCGAGTCCTCGGAGAAAAACGAAGAAATACAAAGGTAATAACTCTGGGACTGTGACAGCCCGATGCCGACGTTTCAGAAGCTTCCTCTTTTTTTTCCGTTTTCGTCGTGTGGGTATTTTCAGTTGCCGCATCATCATCGCATCATGCACATCATCTGCATTGCATCGGCGTCTCCGTTGCCGCCCGTTTTCAAAACTTGCATCCATTGTTAGTTGCCGGTTCGCGTCGTCGTCCGTTCTAAGCCCGACCGCACTCGCACGCGCGTGCGGCACCGTCGAAACCCTGTTTTTAAAGTGCGTTTAAAACTTTCTCTGATTGAGTCGAAGCTTGACGTGCGGTCTTAATTAGTTATCGCTAGGCCGCCTGTCGAATTTCGTCACGATCGGAGACCGTCTGGTACCCGAACGGTCGACCGTAGCGGCACCGTATTCGGTCTACCGTCGGACGTCTGTCGGTGTTTTAAAATTCATGCCGCGTCGCCCGTTCTCCCTCTCGTCTCCGTATATCCCCTCTACACGGCCGCGTGCCCATACCCGCGTTCGGAATCGTCCGAATCCGACCCCGCGGTTGGATCCGGAACGCGATTCTGGTTAACCTAGCCCCCCTTTCCTATTTAAACACACCTCCCCTTCCTTTTTAGGTCTCCCCTAACCCTGCCTCGAAAAGCGTGCAATTCCCGAAACCCTAACCGAGCCATTTTCTCCTCCCACCACTATCTCCTCCTCCTCCAGATCCGATCTGGACGATCTGGACCGTCAGATCCAAGATCCGACGGACCGGATCTTCCCATGCCCGTGACTCTCCTCCTCCCGAGCTCCTCCCATGTCAGCCTCCCCGTGCTGCCTCGCCGGAGTCCAGCCGGCCGTAGCGCCGCCTTCCTCCGCCGCCCGCGCCGTCCCCGGCCGCCTCCTGCCTTGCCCGTGCCCCGCTGCCAGTCTTCCTCCGCCGCCGGTCCCATGGGAACGCAGCGCCGCCGCCGGAGCCTCGCCCAACCCGAGCACTGCCGCCGCCTCCTGTCGCCAAATCCGGGCCGGGAACCCCCGGATCCGGTCCCCTCCGGCCAGCCCTGCCTCGCCGCGCTCCCGGGGCGGCTTCCCCCTCGCCGGAAGCCCTGCCGCCGGCCGCCGTAGAAGCTTCAGCGCCGCCGTCTCCTCTAGATCGAGGAGGAAGACGCGGTGACGCCCGTTCGCGAGCGGTTGACCGCGCGTGGGCCTTCCTCTTCCGTTGCGGCCCAGCTACGCGCCCCAGCAGCCTCGGCCTCCCGCTCGGCCCAGCTCGCCCTGGTCCGGCGAGGCCAGATCCGGCCCAGTTCGCTGCTCCAGCCGGCCTCCTCCAGGGCGCCAGCAGCCGCCCCCCGTGGCTACCGCCTCGGCCCAGTTAGGCCTCCCGTCCGCCAGCGCCGGCCCACGTCGCCTCGACAGCTCGGCCCACTCCCGCGTCAGGCCACCAAGGCCCAGTCGGCCAGCTCCCCAACCGCCTCTGCCCCGAGGCCCATCCCCCTCTCCAAGCCTCGACCTCCTCCCCCGCGACATGGGCCAGGCCCACCAAGGTGATCAGTCCCCCCAGCCTCTCTATTTACACATAGATACGTGATAGTTATTTTACGCCCACAGTTAGGCCGGAAGTTATTTTTCCTTTTTAGGGATTTTCGGAATTTTTAAATTCCAGAAAAATAGATATATTTAAATGCCCGTAGATTTTAAACCGTAAGTCGGAACGACGCGTTTTATACATGGTTTTGTGGTAGTTTCGCACATAGAATATGATTTTGAAACATGCATATTTATTTGACGTCGTTAACGCGCCGTATGCCTAGAATATGTGTGCTGTTTATATTGTTTTTGCCCGTAGTTTATTTTTCACGCGTGTCCGGATTGCCCGTATGCCGCATTAGAAATGCCCATGCTTTAGGGACCATTTATTCATGCATTTTAGAGCGGTCATTTGTATTTTTGCGTGTAGGATTTTGCCGGTAGTTTATTTTCCCGTATATAGGTTTTATCTCGCATTAATGTGTGGCATTATTTTTTGTTGCAAACCCCACATATTCTATATGTTTCCGGGGTAGAAAAATCCCATGGATTTTTCTGTGCAATTAGTTTTAGCTTTTGAGTAAGTTAATTGGCGCGATATTTTGCCGTGATGCCCTTTTGTTTAATTCGTAGGATTTATTCCGGGCCTCGTTTGAATTAGTTGTCAACTAGGGAATTCTTCTTAGATGTTTTGTTTAGTCCCTGGTATTTTTGGTTGCAATAGAAATGCATGTTTTGGTGTTGTTTGCTTGCTCCCAAGTTGCTAGAAATAGTGCTGATTTGGAGGAGCTGAAATATTTCTAAGTCTGGAATCTGTTATATTTTGTTGCTGTCTTGTCTTGCTTGCATCTTGTGATATGTAGCTCTTTTGGGGTTGGTCCAATGGAGTTAGTTGTACCCCTTGTGTTTCTCTAGCATGCTGTGAAGTTTCATGCCAGTTGGAGACCTGTAGCTTAGGTTTTTGCTGCTGTCAATATGCCTTCAGGCTGAAAACTGCACTTTCATGAGGTGTTATTTTCTCTAAGTCTGAAATAGTGCGTGAGATGCCATTTTGTGTCTTCTTTTCCTAGTGCTCCTTGCTTCCATGTTAGTTGTTGTTAGTAGTTTGTAGTAGTGCTTCTTGCCCTCTTCCGTGCCATGCCTTGCTTGAGCAAATCGGAGTTGTGTAGCCGTAGTTGTGGGGCGTAGAAAATGCTATGTGGCTGATTTTGGCAGATTGTAGTGTTTTCTTGTTTTGCTCGTAGTTTTCGAACCGTAGCTCCGTTTTGATCGTGTCCTACATGAAACTTGCTTAGAATCTTGTGTAGTTTCATTTTATCTTGCGTGATGTATGTTTTGAAGTGCTCGTGACCGCCGTTGCACACATATTGCATTCATGCCATCATATCCCTCTGGACACCCGGAGGTTTAGCGATCCCGACGTCTAGCTCATCCGCCGTGTCCTGAGAACGAGGTACGCGACTCCTATCGGGATCGTCGACACGTCGGGCGGCCTTGCTGGATTAGTTTTACCTTTGACGAAATATCTTGTGCATCGGGATTCCGGTGATGCTTTGGGTAATCTCAGAGTTGAGGTTTTCCACTAGGGAATCCGACGAGATCGCGAGCTTCGTGATTGAGGATTTCTATGCGGCTTGTGGTAATTTGTGATGGACTAGTTGGAGCACCCCTGCAGGGTTAAGTCTTTCGGAAAGCCGTGCCCGCGGTTATGTGGCAACGTGGAAACTTTGTTTAACACTGGTTCTAGATAACTTAAAGTTAACTTAATTAAAACTTGCCAACTGTGTGCGTAACCGTGACTATCTCTTTCGTGAGTTCCTTCTCCGATCGAGGACACGGTGGGGTTATGTCTGACGTAGGTAGGTGTTCAGGATCATTCATTTGATCATCAGTAGGCACGTCCGTTATGCGTAGATCATCCCCCTCTTTATTTTTGTACTCGTAAGTTTAGCCACCAAATATATGCTTAGCCGCTGCTGCAACCTCACCACTTAACCATACCTCACCCATTAAGCTTTGCTAGTCTTGATACCTTTGGAAATGAGATTGCTGAGTCCCCTGTGGTTCACAGATTACTACAACGCCAGTTGCAGGTACAGGTAATGGTTACGTGACACGAGCGCGTTGATTGTTCATTTGGAGTTGCTTCTTCTTCTTCTTCTTCATCGATCTAGGATGGGTTCCAGGCCGGCAACCTGGGATAGCAAGGATGGACGTCGTTCTTATTTTTCTCGTTTGTTTTCGTCCGTAGTCGGACCCTGCTCTTACTCTTGATGATTACGTAATGTACTGATGTGACTCTCATGTAGCTTGTGGCGAGTGTAAGCCAACTCTTTATATAACTCTCCTTTTCAATACATGTACTTGTAACGATATCCATTCTTGCGACACGACGAGATGCGCTTCTATCCCTGACGAGGCCTTCGTGCCAAATTGAGGATAGGGTCGCATCTTGGGCGTGACAAGTTGGTATCAGAGCCGTACCGACCTAGGAGCCCCCTTGATTGATCGAACTTGGCCGAGTCGAGTCTAGTGATAAACTATTTGAGTCTTAGTTATATATCGGAGAGTAGGATTCTTTTTTCTCCTCTTCTATGCTCCGGTGAGGAATCTTGACGTAATATTTTAATTATACTCCTCTTCTCACTCAATTTTTTTTAGGATCACGCGGATATTCTTGGAATCTATATGATGCCGATGTGACGGAGTTCTGTCTTGGTGCCTCCTATCTGACTTGATCTTCTTCCGGGGAGTTGAGCTCCAGGGGATTCTTGAGCACATCGTTATCATTCAGATTTCTTAGTATCTCAGGACGAAGGATGTTCGTAATTGCTTCAATACTAGTAGTGGCGAGATAACCCCGATGTCCCCAGTACTGGTGTAGATTGTTCGGGAGTACTGCCATACTTTGTATCGTTGTGATCACGAGGGTCTGTTGTAGATGAAGGTCCGAGATTCTGGTCGTGTGTTGACGGATGTGATACAAGTGACGGGTTAGTATAGGAGTTGTGTGATATTACTCCTTGTATCCGTGTACCAGATTGCATGACCAGATATTTCGGGAATTCATAGGTGGGAATTCAAGTAGTTACTTATAGGACATTCTTCCAACAAATGCATGATGTTAGGTTGGGGTTCGACATCTAGTGGATTCGTTTGTTCACGGTCGACTTACAGCGGTACACGTTGTGTCTTAAAGAGTCCTTGTAGCTTGCTACGACTCGGGGACGCTTCGTATGTCAGGTGCACTGCCTTGCACTTGATGGCTACTGTAAAATCGTGCCCGTGCGATCCTGTCCACAAAAATATCGAACGGAAATTTTTCTGATGAGTTTGTTCTGGCTTGTTTCATAAGCCGCACCCTTTGTTTTGTTGAAATATGGTAATTCAGTTGCTTTGATGTCAAGTGGTGATTTCAGATCTTTTTAAGAGGTGTTCTCATATTTTTATGTGAGAATGCAAATCCTTTTGCTTAATCAGTTGTCTTATCAATTCCTTTCAACCGGAGTCATCGTATCAACTCTTTTCAACCGATGTGTTTCTCTCCAAGTGAATTCAACCCTCTCTAATTTGCAAGATCTTTCTCTCGTTTATTCCGGAGTTCATCTCATCTAGCCCAAGTTGTCTTTGTTTTTCCCCACCCTCCCGCCCTTTTCTCAGTGATTCAATTTCCACCCAAGAGTTTCTTTTCATTGTGCTTCCGCTATGTGTTCTTTTCTCTCTTATCCGGTGATTCATTGTGAAGATTCTCAGGAGCTTCGTGTTCATCTTTGTTCATTCTGTCATCCTTACCGGTGAATTTAATTCGGCCATCCGTGTTCATCATATCCTAATTATCCTTGTAATTCTTTTTCATGTTGGAGATTCTTTCAGGCTATCTTGGTTATTCATTCCTCTCTTTTCATCCGGAGTGCTGAAGATATCTCTGAGTCTCGAGTTTTCAATTCTTTTAATTATTTCGAGGTTCTCAACCTCATCTAGTTTTCATTTGTACCGGTGCAATATCTCTCGGTCTAGCAATATTTTCTAATGGTGGTTTCTTTGAGTGGGCCCATAACCCACAGGTTTTCCCAGGATCTTACCTGGCTCTTTAATCTTTTCCGTAGATCCTTAATTCTTTTCAACTGTGACGTAAGTATCATTTTCATCAGTCATATCCCTTCTCCAAGATCTATTCGAATTAATTCTCATATTTGGCTCAACCTTGCATTCTTCTTTATTCCGGAGTGTCTCAGCTATTCTTGCTGTTGTTCCTCGTCATCATTCTCAGCTTGCAAATTCGGAGGAGTGTTTCTCTCAATCATGGTTCATTCTCTTGGATATTCGTCATTTCAGCTTTGTGCCATCATCTTAGTTGTTATCAATCATTTGTATTCGTTTCTCGCTACCCGGTGCATTTCTGAGTTGTTTTTATTTCTCGTTCCTCCGAAGGCCATCATTTTAGAAGATTCTTCGTTCTCAGCTTTCAGCTTTCATCCTCAATTCTTCTCAACTGTTGTCTCTTCATTCATCTCTTGATTATCCGGTGCCTTGTTCAAGTTTTCTCTCAGGTGGCTCATGAGCTCTTCATTATCATGTTCTCCATTAATTCGTGGTGTTCCCATTCAATTGTGAATTCTTACCAGTGTTTCTTGCTACATTCTTCTAGTTTGTGCTCATATCTCTCCTCAATCTTTTCACAAGAATAAGTTGTATGCTAGATCCGTTGCTTGTCATCAATTTAACTTGATGAAGGATAAGCATAACATAATTCTTATTGTTCTTCATAGTAATCTGAATTCTTCTCCCGGAGTGGCTCATGATATCAATTCTTTTCTCAAGTGCTTATCTTTCTTTTCCGGAGTTCAAAGTTTTATCAAGTATCTCGTTGTGAAGCTTCATCTAAATCTTGGCAAGCTCATAATCTTATTCTTTCTACCTTCATATCTTTGCATCATTCATTCATACGGAGGTCCTTCTTGGTGGTTATCTTCATATCAATTCATTCTCAAAGTGTTCTTCAAGATTCTTGTTGTAGAACCTCAAGTATCCGTTCTCTTGCGTTTCTATGTGCAATTGTTCTTCCTTTATCCTTTGAGGTGGTATTATAGCCTTCTTGATAGTGTAGGAGCCTCGAAGAGTTTTCCTTTCAAGAATGAGATAATTAAACCCACCAATTCTTTGATCATGGGGTATTTTCAACCCAGGATTTCTTCATTGAGCTATCTTGGTGTGGATTTCACCTATAGCTTTTCCTATGGATTATGCTATCATGGTGCTTGTCATTAATCTAAGGTCTCAATGCATCCTCTTGGTGTAAGTTTGTTCATATCTTGCTTCTCCCAATCAATCCTTGTTTCTTTTAGTGGTTGGTTGTCACCTCTTATTTGTTGGGATGATTTTCTTAAGCCCACTAGTATCTTGTTTCTATTGTTGGGTTTCCAACCGCTACGTCAATTCTTTGTCCGGAGGCTCTTAAATTCTATTGTGATGGTAGTTGTCATCCTCTCTTCATTCTCTTCTTCTGCTTGAGCTAGTTCCTATTCTATTGTTTCGGAGGCATTGTGATATTGCTTTTTTTGGGTCTATCTTGTTGTTCTATCAAGATCTTGGTGTTCCCCTGCTTTATTTACTTGTTGGTTGTGAATATTGTCTAATTCTCCTACCGTTTCGAATTTTTTGTCCCATTTTCCTACCGAAGTGCTGCCGAAATTTTCCGTGAATTCTTGCTTCCTTCTCATATCAGTCCTCATCTCCTTGCAACCTTCAAGGATTGCTGTTTTCACTCGTTGTCAAAGAAGCGACTAAGTTTTTACCTCTTGTTCTTTCTCATCCTCTCCCCCTTTCATTCTTGGATCTCGGGGCGAGATCCTCTTGTAGTGTAGGAGAGTTGTGACAGCCTGATGCCGACGTTCCAGAAGCTTCCCCTTTTCTTTTCGTTTTCGTCGTGTGGGTATTTTCAGTTGCCGCATCATCATCGCATCATGCGCATCATCTGCATTGCATCGGCGTCTCCGTTGCCGCCCGTTTTCAAAACTTGCATCCATTGTTAGTTGCTGGTTCGCGTCGTCGTCCGTTCTGAGCCCGACCGCACTCGCACGCGCCTGCGGCACCGTCGAAACCCTGTTTTGAAAGTGCGTTTAAAACTTTCTCTGATTGAGTCGAAGCTTGACGTGCGGTCTTAATTAGTTATCGCTAGGCCGCTTGTTGAATTTCGTCGCGATCGGAGACCATCTGGTACCCGAACGGTTGACCATAGTGGCACCGTATTCGGTCTACGTCGGACATCTGTCGGTGTTTTAAAATTCGTGCCGCGTCACCCGTTCTCCCTCTCGTCTCCGGATATCCCCTCTACACGGCCACGTGCCCATACCCGTGTTCGGAATCGTCCGAATCCGACCCCGCGGTTGGATCCGGAACGCGATTCCGGTTAACCTAGCCCCCCTTTCCTATTTAAACACACCTCCCCTTCCTTTTTAGGTCTCCCCTAACCCTGCCTCAAAAAGCGTGCAATTCCCGAAACCCTAACCGAGCCATTTTCTCCTCCCACCACTATCTCCTCCTCCTCCTCCTCCTCCAGATCCGATCTGGACGATCTGGACTGTCAGATCCAAGATCCGACGGACCGGATCTTCCCATGCCCGTGACTCTCCTCCTCCCGAGCTCCTCCCATGTCAGCCTCCCCGTGCTGCCTCGCCGGAGTCCAGCCGGCCGTAGCGCCGCCTTCCTCCGCCGCCCGCGTCGTCCCCGGCCGCCTCCTGCCTTTCCCGTGCCCCGCTGCCAGTCTTCCTCCGCCGCCGGTCCCGTGGGAACGCAGCGCCGCCGCCGGAGCCTCGCCCAACCCGAGCACTGCCGCCGCCTCCTGTCGCTAGATCCGGGCCGGGAACCCCCGGATCCGGTCCCCTCCGGCCAGCCCTGCCTCGCCGCGCTCCCGGGGTGGCTTCCCCCTCGCCGGAAGCCCTGCCGCCGGCCGCCGTAGAAGCTTCAGCGCCGCCGTCTCCTCTAGATCGAGGAGGAAGACGCGGTGACGCCCGTTCGCGAGCGGTTGACCGCGCGTGGGCCTGCCTCCTCCGTTGCGGCCCAGCTACGCGCCCCAGCAGCCTCGGCATCCCGCTCGGCCCAGCTCGCCCTGGTCTGGCGAGGCCAGATCCGGCCCAGTTCGCTGCTCCAGCCGGCCTCCTCCAGGGCGCGAGCAGCCGGCCCCTGTGGCTACCGCCTCGGCCCAGTTCGGCCTCCTGTCCGCCAGCGCCGGCCCACGTCGCCTTGACAGCTCGACCCACTCCCGCGTCAGGCCACCAAGGCCCAGTCGGCTAGCTCCCCAACCGCCTCTGCCCCGAGGCCCATCCCCCTCTCCAAGCCTCGACCTCCTCCCCCGCGACATGGGCCAGGCCCACCAAGGTGATCAGTCCCCCCAGCCTCTCTATTTATGCATAGATACGTGATAGTTATTTTACGCCCACAGTTAGGCCGGTAGTTATTTTTCCTTTTTAGGGATTTTCGGAATTTTTAAATTCCAGAAAAATAGATATATTTAAATGCCCGTAGATTCTAAATCGTAAGTCGGAACGACGCGTTTTATACATGGTTTTGTGGTAGTTTCGCGCATAGAATATGATTTTGAAACATGCATATTTATTTGACGTCGTTAACGCGCCGTATGCCTAGAATATGTGTGTTGTTTATATTGTTTTTGCCCGTAGTTTATTTTTCACGCGTGGCCGGATTGCCCGTATGCCGCATTAGAAATGCCCATGCTTTAGGGACCATTTTTTCATACATTTTAGAGCGGTCATTTGTTTTTTTGCGTGTAGGATTTTGCCGGTAGTTTATTTTCCCGTATATAGGTTTTATCTCGCATTAATGTGTGGCATTATTTTTTGTTGCAAACCCCACATATTCTATATGTTTCCGGGGTAGAAAAATCCCATGGATTTTTCTGTGCAATTAGTTTTAGCTTTTGAGTAAGTTAATTCGCGCAATATTTTGCCGTGATGCCCTTTTGTTTAATTCGTAGGATTTATTCCGGGCCTCGTTTGAATTAGTTGTCAACTAGGGAATTCTTCTTAGATGTTTTGTTTAGTCCCTGGTATTTTTGGTTGCAATAGAAATGCATGTTTTGGTGTTGTTTGCTTGCTCCCAAGTTGCTAGAAATAGTGCTGATTTGGAGGAGCTGAAATATTTCTAAGTCTGGAATCTGTTATATTTTGTTGCTGTCTTGTCTTGCTTGCATCTTGTGATATGTAGCTCTTTTGGGGTTGGTCCAATGGAGTTAGTTGTACCCCTTGTGTTTCTCTAGCATGCTGTGAAGTTTCATGCCATTTGGAGACCTGTAGCTTAGGTTTTTGCTGCTGTCAATATGCCTTCAGGCTGAAAACTGCACTTTCATGAGGTGTTATTTTCTCTAAGTCTGAAATAGTGCGTGAGATGCCATTTTGTGTCTTCTTTTCCTAGTGCTCCTTGCTGCCATGTTAGTTGTTGTTAGTAGTTTGTAGTAGTGCTTCTTGCCCTCTTCCGTGCCATGCCTTGCTTGAGCAAATCGGAGTTGTGTAGCCGTAGTTGTGGGGCGTAGAAAATGCTATCTGGCTGATTTTGGCAGATTGTAGTGTTTTCTTGTTTTGCTCGTAGTTTTCGAACCGTAGCTCCGTTTTGATCGTGTCCTACATGAAAGTTGCTTAGAATCTCGTGTAGTTTCATTTTATCTTGCGTGATGTATGTTTTGAAGTGCTCGTGACCGCCGTTGCACACATATTGCATTCATGCCATCATATCTTGCGGTGCTTGTATCTTTTGAACCGTAGCTCCGTTGGAGATGTTCTTTATGTGTAGATTGCTTGCCTTGAAGCGTAGAATCACGAGAACCTAATTGTTTTTCTGTTTAACAACTAATTAAATGTGTTAATTCAGATCTGGACAGAATTGTAAATTAACATGCGAGGTCGTTTCGGAGGTGCTTAATGTCATTTCCGACCTCACTTAAAATGCCTAGATAGGTAGTTTAATTTCCGCTTCACCCCCTGCATGTTTGACAACATTAATATTGCCGTGGAGATAATCGGAGTGAACTAAATAATTCATGTGTGGATTTTCGTCAATATGCAACCCGTTGCATATTGAACTTCATTTAATGTGTAGTGTTTGATTGTGTGATTTGTCATGCCGTGACTTGCATGGTTTCAGCTGCTCATGCATCATATGTGTTGTGCATCTTGTGGTGAATACCGTGTGATGATTTGTGTTTCCGGTTTGCTTCGTCTCGATAGAGTTCCGCAGCGTGTCGGATTGTGAGGACCCGATCGACTACGTCGGTTCGTCTGCTTCACGGAGGCATTCTTCTTCCAAGCGGGATCTCAGGCAAGATGATCATTTCCCCAGATACCATTACTATCATTGCCATGCTAGTTTTACCGTTGCTATCGTTTACGTCTTGTTGCCTACCACCTGTTAAATATCAGCCTCTCTACAATGCCATGAAACCATCAACCTGTTCACCCTAGCAAACCAGTGATTGGCTATGTTACAGCTTGCTTTACCCTGTGTTAGCGTTGCTAGTTGCAGGTGCAGTTGCTTCCATGCAAAGCATGGGTTCCGTGTTATATCACCATATTTAATGCTATTTAATTTAATGCACCTATATACTTGGTAAAAGGTGGAAGGCTCGGCCTTTCTAGCCTGGTGTTTTGTTCCACCTTTGCCCCCTTAGTTTCCGGCTACCGGTGTTATGTTCCATATATGAGCGCTTTTAACACGATCGGGGTTGTTATGGGGACCCCCTTGATAATCCGTTTTAGATTAAAGCTGGTCTGGCAAGGCCCAACTTTGGTTCTACATTTGCCTAAGCACCTAATAAAATTGCATAGGGACTTTCCGGACCCCGAGGATAATTTAATCAACCCCCGGGCCAGTGCTCCTCATGAGTGTTGGTCCCACGTGAGCGATGTCCGGCACCCCTCTGGTCACCCGGAGGTTTAGCGATCCCGACGTCTAGCTCATCCGCCGTGTCCTGATAACGAGGTACGCGACTCCTACCGGGATTGTCGACACGTCGGACGGCCTTGCTGGATTAGTTTTACCTTTGACGAAATATCTTGTGCATCGGGATTCCGGTGATGCTTTGGGTAATCTCAGAGTTGAGGTTTTCCACTAGGGAATCCGACGAGATCGCGAGCTTCGTGATTGAGGATTTCTATGCGGCTTGTGGTAATTTGTGATGGACTAGTTGGAGCACCCCTGCAGGGTTAAATATTTTGGAAAGCCGTGCCCGCGGTTATGTGGCAACGTGGAAACTTTGTTTAACACTGGTTCTAGATAACTTAAAGTTAACTTAATTAAAACTTGCCAACTGTGTGCGTAACCGTGACTGGCTCTTTCGTGAGTTCCTTCTCCGATCGAGGACACGGTGGGGTTATGTCTGACGTAGGTAGGTGTTCAGGATCATTCATTTGATCATCAGTAGGCACGTCCGTTATGCATAGATCATCCCCTCTTTATTCTTGTACTCGTAAGTTTAGCCACCAAATATATGCTTAGCCGCTGCTGCAACCTCACCACTTAACCATACCTCACCCATTAAGCTTTGCTAGTCTTGATACCTTTGGAAATGAGATTGCTGAGTCCCCTGTGGCTCACAGATTACTACAACGCCAGTTGCAGGTACAGGTAAAGGTTACGTGACGCGAGCGCGTTGATTGTTCATTTGGAGTTGCTTCTTTTTCTTCTTCTTCATCGATCTAGGATGGGTTCCAGGCCGGCAGCCTGGGATAGCAAGGATGGACGTCGTTCTTATTTTTCTCGTTTGTTTTCGTCCGTAGTCGGACCCTGCTCTTACTCTTGATGATTACGTAATGTACTGATGTGACTCTGATGTAGCTTGTGGCGAGTGTAAGCCAACTCTTTATATAACTCTCCTTTTCAGTACATGTACTTGTAACGATATCCATTCTTGAGACACGACGAGATGCGCTTCTATCCGTGACGAGGCCTTCGTGCCAAATTGAGGATAGGGTCGCATCTTGGGCGTGACAGGGACAAAGTACTAAAGTATACTCCCTCTGTTCCTAATATAAGACCTTTTAGAGATTGTACTATAAACTACTCCCTCCGTTTCTAAATGTCTTTTAAGATATTTCATTAGAAGTCTACATATGGAACAAAATGAGTGAATCTACATTCTAAGATATGTCTATATACATCCGTATGTAGTCCACTAATGAAACCTCTTTAAAGACTTATATTTTAAAATACGGATGTACATACGGATATACATAGACATATTTTAAAATATAAATTCACTCATTTTGTTCTGTATGTAGTCTTCTAGTGAAATCTCTAAAAGGTCTTATATTTTGAAACGGAGGGAGTAGAAAATACTTGGCCCATAGATTCAAGTTGGCAACACTCTATTGATCCCCTGCTTGACGCTAGGCAACCCCTTCTTAGAAAAGCCATTCATTCGTTAGGCAACAACGTTTCCACCTAGCTTAGGGCATCTTCGACGCCGACACTCGACCGTCCACAAGCGTCCGATCGCCTTCGGTCGTGTTATGTCATCTAACGCGGTCCTGCATCGATCCGTTAGGTGTTCTGGACATACTTTCTCTCGTAAACCGAAGACAAATTAGGGAGACTTTGCGGGCATCCGGACAAGATCCACTTTCTCTTCTGACCACATTGGCCCACCCAAAAACCCTTCTCCCTCATCTGTATTTATTCCCGCCGACATCATCTGTCTGCATTTCTGTTGTTGTAGAGCGGTCGGTCCACATTGAACCCGACACACAGCACACGCGGCCTCTCATTGCCTCCGGTATTAAAGCGACGCGCCGACCGATGACACCACCTGCGACGCGTCCCCGGTGTCCGCGTCCATTCAATGCCGGAAACACGTTACTGGACGAGATGGGACGTATATCTACCACACCTGTTTCACTGCCCCATCCATCCGTATGCCACTATTAAGTAGGCTCGCGAGCCCAGAAACCCACACCGGCGCCGCACATTGGCACACCCAGACATTTGTCCTCACCGAAATTAGTTGTTTAAAGGCGGGCACACCCGGCTAACTCCACGCCACAACACAAGCCGCTCCACATACTCCTACCACCGTCCTCCCTTGCACCACGTCCACCATGACTATAGGCGGCAAAGCTCTATGGGAGAGCCTTTTGGCAGAGATGAAGCATGAAATGGCCGGCCTAGCGGACAGCTGGCAGAGACATCGTGGCAGGCGGATCGAGACCGGCATGTCGGCCAACTCTCCCGAGATCTCTCGATGAGGACGCCCTATGATGGAGACGGCCTCTGACGACACCACACCGGAGTGTTGGAGATGTGCCCTAGAGGCAATCATGTATGATGATATTTCCTATGTGTTTATGAATAAGGATAGTCATTGGACATTGTCAATGATGTGTATCAACAAGTACGTGACTTGTTTGTGAGACTATGCATTTGTATGATGATTGTCCTAAATGATCCCTAATCGAAAGTGTTGTGTGAATGCGCAACCATTCATATTAGCATATGACATGGCAGATGGTTTGGTCTCACTAACCATGCATAATTGGATGCTAGTCGGATAATATGGACTCAGAAAGATCTGGTCGGAGTGGACGTAGTCGAATCCGAGTCGAGATAAGGTGTGAGTTGGACAGACCCAACTATGAGACACATCGATAGGTCATCTATGAGTTTTTAGTACAACATACGTTATATCTCCCATGAAAGGTTGATGAAGATTGGTTCTCCCATGAAGGAGTAAGCGTTGGTGATGACGATAGCTTTGATTTCCCCCTCCCACAGAGAAGTTTCCCCGTAGAATCGCTCTGTCGGGGAGCAAAAGGGCCTCTACCCAGGTTTCCACCTCAGGATGGTGGCGCTTCATCCTGAAAGTATATTCTTATTTTTTATAGGTCAAAACACATCGTATAGCAAAAGAGGGAGGCCAGGGAACCTTGGAGGTGGTCCCAATCCATCAGGGCGGGCCTAGGGGGTGGGCGCGCCCTGTTGGCTTGGCACCAACAGGTGGCCCCCCTCTGGTATGTTTTGGCTCCATAAATTCACATATATTTCAGAAAAAAATCCTCATGCAGTTTCATGTCATTTGGAGTCGAGTGAATTTTTAGCCTTTTCTTGGTTTTCAGGTTGAGAATTCCAGTCCCCGACAATTTTCCTCTATATGATGTACCTTGTAAATTCTGAAAGAAAATGCATAATAATTGTACCAAAAGTGGAATAATGACCAAGAATAACATAAATATCAATAGGAAATCATGATGCAAAATGGGTGTATCACACACTGATATCATTGTGAGATCCGGCCATGCCAAAGAAATAGTGCCAAATCCAGAGATCTTGGGAAGCAATGGTCTCAAGCATGAGAGTGCAAGCTCGGACATGGCCCTTATACCACCCTTGCCAAGTAGAAGGGCATTTTCCCCACTTCCAATGCATACAATCTATGCTACCAAGCATCCTCGGAAATTCCCTGCTAGCATTTATCTCCATGAGCCGTGTTGTATCAGCAACAGTTGGCTCTCTCAAGTACTCCGGCCCAAACACAGCTATGACAACCTTGCAAAACCTATACATGGACTCAAGGCATGCAGACTCACTCATCCGGACATATTCATCAATGAGATCACTAGAAACTCCGTATGCAAGCGTCTAGATGGTAGCAATGCATTTCCGATAAGAGGAGAAGCCAATCTTTCCGAGGGCATCCCTCTTGCACTCAAAATAGTTATCGTACACGACCCCCTCCCGAATACGGTTGAACACATGCCTAGACATACGAAAACAGCATTGGAACATGTGATGTTTGAAGAGCGGACTAGGGTTCTTGAACTAGTCGTTCCAAAGTAGGAAATGGCCACTCTCCCAGTCTCGATTCAGTGTGGGCGTGTGCCCCGGTATCGAGCCCCTAAATAGCGGCCGCTCCATGCTTAGGTGGTCATGGATGATCAATGCAGCTGCCACAATCTCCTCATCATCGAACGAAGAATCACCTGAATCACAAAGAACATTGTAGAAAAAAACTCATCATCGAAGTCCATTTGTACTTTGTGGGCAAACCGTTGAACAACTTGCGGGCGTTGTAGAAGAAGTCAGACAGTGAAGAGCTTCGCGCCCGACCGAGACAAGGTAGCACGCCTGGGTGGCGGCAGCGAGCGATGAGGCAGTCGAGAGGCTTCGGGTGAGTATGAGGCAAGGAGATGAAGAAGAGACTAGCCTACTGCCACTGACTAGCGGGCCAGGGGGAAGAGTAGGGCGAGCATCGCGGGCGTCTGTCCCGTATCCGCACCGACGCAAATACGGCCCAAATTTCGACCTGGAATGGGTCACTGGAAGATAAAAACGGACGTGTGTCTGTTCGAATTGTCTCGTTGTGCCCTAATTCTATGTCCACAATGATTCAAATGGAGGGTCGTCCGTTTGGAGTTGCTCTAAATGATTGTTGAGAGAACACATCACTCTCATTTATACCGTGTCACTCACTCACCTAGGGCGAAGAACCCACCATGTGAATTGTATTCATCCTGTTTATAGGGTTTTGCAGCCTGTTGCAAGATAGCTCACTAAGAGCATCTCTAGCACACCCCGTATAATGCCGACCTGCAAAAGCCATTTACAGTTCGTGAAAAACATGTTTTGCGGGCCAGCGCGGGTGCGGAGAGGTGCACACTCCCGAAAATAGACCCGTATAAAAGCATATTCGCAGAAGATGTTATACGGGTCTTCAACACAAGGTCTATTCGGGCGCCACCGCGGCGACCCGCAAACTGGAAAACCTCGCAATAAAACATAGTTGGAATTTGAAAGCGATTCGTGCAAATGAGTTTGAATTTAAACAATAAAGAGTAGTTCGCACGCGAAATGAGAGCATAGTTGGAAAGACAAACGCAAAATTACTTCATGCATCATGGTCGTTCTTCATTCTGCACAAACGAGGTCATCGTCGCCCCCGAATCCATTGCCTTTACTTGTTCCTACTCCGACGCCGAAATCATCGGTTCCCATTCCAGAGGATAAACCATCGCCACCATAACACGCAAGCATCCTCCTCTTCAAGATTTCTCTCCTTGTCTTATCATGCCATTCTTTGCTGATGTCGTCCATGTCATTGTGGTTCAAAGTCATGTGTAACACCCAAATTTTTTTAATTTGGATTTCTTGATTTTTGAACCATTTTCAAAATGGATTTTCAAATTTTTGCTTTAATAAAAAGCTTTGAAGCTCTTTGACAACCTCCTTAAGATTTTTTTGGAGCTTTCTTTTCTCAACCTGCGTGGTTTAAAAAGTATTCTTTTGGCCTCCTCTCAAAATGAATTGGTTTGGGAGAATATTTTATTCTTTTGCAAAACCTAGGAATTTAATTTCTATAGGTTCAATTGTCAATATTCCTCAAGATTTCTTTTTCCTCCATTCTGATTTAGACCCTTTGGCACTTCTCTAACATCTAGGTTTTCATTTTCATTGATTTACCAAAGCTTTAGAAGGGTTTAACCACCTTTCGTATTTTATTTCAAATAAAAGTATTTTCCCTAATCAAATTTGACCCCAGCAAATTTACAAAGGAACTTAGTGATTCTTTAGGAATTTGAGACCCAAACTCCTACCCTTAGAAGGCCTTAGTACCCTCAACCTATTTCACTGAAAACCTATTTCATTTCACTCAAGTTTGACCCAAAAGACTCTGTTTTGAATAAAAACCTGACTAAAACAATTTCAAAAATTCTAAAAATTTGTGGGCAGTCTTTGCACCCAATGAGAGACCACCCCAAAAAATTTCAGCTCAATTGTTTTTGTGTGCGTGCCATTTTCATTTGGTCGAACACCTAGCATGCACTTTTGCCACTATCTATCTCTGAATTTGATTCAGTCAACATTCAGAGTTCAATTTCAGTCTTGAGCGGTGACAATCTCCACAGTATCGATGCAAGAGCCGCTCGATCGTGTGCCCGAGCTTATCCACGCGCCTCGCATCACCTTGGACGCTTGCTAGCGTCGGTGGTGAGCTGGCCGAGCAAGTCAGCTCCGACAGCAGCATATGCAGCGGCTGCCGTGGCCACTAGCGTCTCCCCTGCTGCAGCCCCGCACGGTCCGGCATCGTCCATTGCACCCAAAGCCTCCGGATGTCCCGGAACCCAACACGCGCCGTGTTTGCTGTCGCCACGCCCCAGGCAGCGCACAACACGAACTCTGCTGTCGCTATGCACAGCTAGACCCGCTCCGTCGACCCGGGTCCTCCGTCGATGACCGAGCGACTTTAGGCCAAAATTGGAACCCCTGCAATGAGTAGGTACGAACCGGACCACCTAACCACCTGACTAACCCCCTAGATCATCGGAATTGCTCATCGGAGTTAAGACCCGCTGCACCCCTCTCGGGCCTCTTGATGTCTACTACGCAGCCTTCTCCTTGTATACGTTGTTGGGCCTCCAAGTGCAGAGGCTTGTAGGACAGTAGCAATTTTCCCTCAAGTGGGTGACCTAAGGTTTATCAATCCGCAGGAGGCGTAGGATGAAGATGGTCTCTCTCAAGCAACCCTGCAACCAAATAACAAAGAGTCTCTTGTGTCCCCAACACACCCAATACAATGGTAAGTTGTATAGGTGCACTAGTTCGACGAAGAGATGGTGATACAAGTGCAATATGGATGGTAGATATAGGTTCTTGTAATCTGAAATTACAAAAACAGCAAGGTAACTAGTAACAAAAGTGAGCACGAACGGTATTGCAATGCGTGGAAACAAGGCCTAGGGTTCATATTTTCACTAGTGAAGTTCTCTCAACAATGATAACATAATTGGATCATATAACTAGCCCTCAACATGCAACAAAGAGTCACTCCAAAGTCACTAATAGCGGAGAACAAACGAAGAGATTATTGTCGGGTACGAAATCACCGCAAAGTTATTCTTTCTGATCGATCTATTCAAGAGTCCGTAGTAAAATAGCACGGAGCTATTCTTTCTGTTTAATCTTTCATAGAGTTCGTACTAGAATAACACCTTAAGATACATATCAACCAAGACCCTGATGTCACCTAGATACTCCATTGTCACCTCAAGTATCCGTGGGCATGATTATATGATATGCATCACACAATCTCAGAATCATCTATTCAACCAACACATAGAACTTCAAAGAATGCCCCAAAGTTTCTACCGGAGATTCAAAACGTGTGCCAACCCATATGCATAGGTTCCCAATGTCATGAAACCCGCAAGTTGATCACCTAAACATACATCAAGTACTCACATGAATATCCAAACGTGTGCCAACCCATATGCATAGGTTCCCAATGTCACAAACCCGCAGTTTGATCACCACAGATAGACACGTGCAAGACATACATCAAGTGTTCTCAAAGACTCAATCTGATAAGATAACTGCAAAGGGAAAACTCAATTCATTACAAGAAGGGAGAGGGGAAAGAACATCATAAGATCCAACTATAGTAGCAAAGCCCGCGGTACATCGAGATCATGACATCTCAAGAACACGAGAGAGAGAGAGAGAGATCAAACACATAGCTACTAGTACATACCCTCAGCCCCTAGGGTGAACTACTCCCTCCTCGTCATGGAGATCGCCGGGATGATGAAGATGGCCACCGGAGATGGATTCCCCCTCCGGCAGGGTGCCGGAACGGGCTCCGGATTGGTTTTTGGTGGCTACAGAGGCTTGCGGCGGCGGAACTCCTGATCTAGGTTTCTTTTTGGGGTTTTTTGTATTTATAGGAATTTATGGCGGTGGAATTACGTTGGTTGGGCCTACGAGGAGGTTACAAGCCTAGTAGGTGCGGCCTAGGGGGGGTCGCGCCTCCCGGGCTTGTCACTCCCTCGTGGCTCTACTGGCCTTCTTCCAAACCTTCGGGGGTCTCTTTTGGTCCAAAAAAATCGTCGTAAAGTTTTATTCCATTTGGACTCCGTCTGAAAAAGGGTCAAAAACACGGAAAAAACAGAAACTAGCACTTGGCACTGAGTTAATAGGTTAGTCCCAAAAAAGATATAAAATAGCATATTCATGCATATAAAACATCCAAGGTTGACAAGATAATAGCATGGAACCATCAAAAATTATAGATACGTTGGAGACGTATCAAGCATCCCCAAGCTTAACTCCTGCTCGTCCTCGAGTAGGGAAGTGATAAAGACCGAATTTTTGATGTGGAATGCTACCTAACATATGTGTCCTTTGTAACTTCTTTCTTGTGGCATGAATGTTCAGATCCGTAAGATTCAAAACAATAGTTTTCTATTGACATGAAAACAATAATACTTCAAGCAAACTAGCAAGGTAATCATGAACTTTCGAAATAACAAGGCCAAAGAAAGTTATCCCTACAAAATCATATAGTCTGGCTATGCTCCATCATCCCCACACAACGAATTAAAATCATGCACAACCCCGGTATTGGCCAAGTAATTGTTTTTGCACTCTTACTTTCTCAAACTTTTTCAACTGTCACGCAATACATGAGCATGATCCATGGATATAACACAATAGGTGGAATAGAGTGTGCTGGAGGTTGTGAGGCAAAAAGGAAGGAGATGGTCACATTGACTCGGCGTATCAATGGGCTATGGAGATGCCCATAAATAGATATAAATGTGAATGAGTAGTGATTTCCAAGCAACGGATGCACAAGAGCTATAAGTGTGTGAAATCTCAAAAGGAAAACTAGTGGGTGTGCACCCAACTTGCTTGCTCACGAAGACCTAGGGCAATTTTGAGGAAGCCCATCATTGGAATATAGAAGCCAAGTTATATAATGAAAATTCCCACTAGTATATGGAAGTGTCAAAACAAGAGACTCTCTATCATGAAGAACATGGTGCTATTTTGAAGCACAAGTGTGGAAAAGGATAGTAGCATTGTCCCTTCTCTCTTTTTCTCTCATTTTTTGTTTGGGCTCTTTGGCCTCTTTTATTTTTTTTATTTTTTTGGTGGGCATCTTTGGCCTCTTTTTTTTTATTTCCTCACATGGGACAATGCTCTAATAATGATGATCATCACACTTTTATTTACTCACAACTCAATACTTAGAGCAATGATGACTCTATATGAAATGCCTCCGTTAGTGTACCGGGATGTGCAACGATCTAGCTTGGCGTATGACGTTGAAACATCTCGCTAGCTATCTTACGATCATGCAATGACAATATGAGAATGACGGCACAAGTCATGAGACGGAACGGTGGGAGTTGCATGGCAATATATCTCGGAATGGCTATGAAAATGCCATCATAGGTAGGTATGGTGGCTGTTTTGAGGAAGGTATATGGTGGGTTTGTGCACAGGCGAAAGTTGCGCGGTACTAGAGAGACTAGCAATGGTGGAAGGTGAAAGTGCATCTATACCATGGACTCACATTAGTCATGAAGAACTCATATACTTATTGCGAAAGTTTTTATTAGTAATCGAAACAAGGTGCTAAACGCATACTCCTAGGGGAAGAGTTGGTAGGTGTTTAACCATTGCGCGATCCCGACAGCCACACAAAGGATGGCAATCAATAAATCAATGATGCTCCGACTTCCTAACATAGCGGTTCACCATACGTGCATGCTACGGGAATCACTAAGTTCAACACAAGTATTTCTAGATTCACAACACCCTACTAGCATAACTCTAATATTACCATATACATATCTCAAAACCAATTGAGAGGAATCAAACTTCTCTTTCTACATTCATAGCACAAACTAACTACCAAGTCACGCACCGCCGTGCTCTAAAAGATCTAAGTGAAGCACATAGAGCAAAATTATCTAGCTCAAAAGATATAAGTGAAGCATGAAGAGCATTCTAACAAATTCACGATGAGTGCATGTCTCTCTCAAAAGGTGTGCAGCAAGGATGATTGTGACACAACAAAAAGAAAAGACTCCTACGATACAAGACGCTCCAAGCAAAACACATATCATGTGGTGAATAAAAATATAGCTCCAAGTAATGTTACTGATGGATTGAAGACGAAAGAGGGGATGCCTTCCCGGGGCATCCCCAAGCTTAGGCTTTTTCGTGTCCTTGAATTTGGCTTGGGATGCCTTGGGAATCCCTAAGCTTGAGCTCTTTCCACTCCTTATCTCTTTTTCCATGAGAACATCACCCAAAACTTGAAAACTTCACAACACAAAACTTAAACAGAAACTCGTGATATCATTAGCACAAGAAAACAAACTACCACCTCTTTAGGTACTGTAGCAATCTTGATTTCTATTTATATTGGTATTAGATTACTGTATTATCACTTTTCCATGGCTAGTACCCCCGATAATATCCATAGTTTCATCAAAACAAGCAACCAACTCAGCAAAAACAGAATCTATCAAAAACAGACCAGTCTGTAGCAATCTGTATACTTCGTATACTTCTAGGACCTTAATGATGACCCACAAGTATAGGGGATCAATCGTAGTCCTTTCCATAAGTAAGAGTGTCGAACCCAACGAGGAGCAGAAGGCTCTGATAAACGGTTTTCAGCAAGGTAATAACTACAAGCACTGAAAGTGGCGGTAGCAAGTGATGGTGTAGTGAGGTGAAACGTAGCAGGTGAAAAGTAACAAGTAACAAGTAATAGCAACGGTGCAGAAAACTGGCCCAATCCCTTTTGTAGCAAGGGACAAGCCTGAACAAAGTCTTATAGCAGGAAAAACGCTCCCGAGGACACACGGGAATTTTCGTCATGCTAGTTTTCATCATATTCATATGATTCGCGTTCGTTACTTTGATAGTTTGACATGTGGGTGGACCGGCGCTTGGGTACTGCCCTTACTTGTACAAGCATCCCACTTATGATTAACCCCTCTTGCAAGCATCCGCAACTACGAAAGAAGAATTAAGACAAAGTCTAACCATAGCATTAAACTAGTGGATCCAAATCAGCCCCTTACGAAGCAACACATAGACTGGAGTTTAAGCTTCTGTCACTCTAGCAACCCATCATCTACTTACTACTCCCTAATTCCTTCCTCTAGGCCCAAATAATGGTGAAGTGTTATGTAGTCGACGTTCACATAACACCACTAGAGGAAAAACAACATACAACATATCAAATTACCAAACGAATACCAAATTCACATGACTACTATTAGCATGACTTATCCCATGTCCTTAGGAACAAAAGTAACTACTCACAAAGCATAATCATATTCATGACCAGAGAGGTAATGAGTAGCATCAAGGATCTGAACATAAACTCTTCCACCAAGTAATCCAACTAGCATCAACTACAAAGAGTAATCAACACTAATAGCAACCTTATAAGTACCAATCGGAGTCGCGAGACGGGGATTGGTTACAAGTGATGAACTAGGGTTTGGAGATGAGATGGTGCTGATGAAGATGTTGATGGAGACGAGTCCCCTCTGATGAGAGGAGTGTTGGTGATGACGATGGCGACGATTTCCCCCTCCGGGAGGGAAGTTTCCTTGGCAGGATCGTCCTGCCGGAGCTCTAGACTGGTTCTGCTCAAGTTCCGCCTCGTGGCGGCGGCGCCTCCTCGAAAAAGCTTCGCCCTATTTTTTTTCCGGACGAAACCCTTCATATAGCAGAAGAGGGGGGCCAGTGGGCCACCAGGGTGCCCACAAGCCCTTTAGCCGCGACCACGGGGGCAGGCCGCAACTACCAGGCTTGTGGGCCCCTGGCAGCTCCCCTCTGGCACTTCTTTCGCCCAGTATTTTTTTATATATTCCCAAAAAATTTCACGTTGATTTTCACGGCATTTGGAGTTGCGCGGAATAGATGACTCAGACTTGCTCCTTTTCCAGTCCAGAATTCCATCTGCCGGTATTCTCCCTCTTCAAATAAACCTTGCAAAATAAGAGAGAAAAGGCATAAGTATGGTACCACAAAGTATAATAGCAGTCCATAAAGCGATAAATATCAACATGAAAGCATGATGCAAAATGGACGTATCAACTCCCTCAAGCTTAAACTTCGCTTGTCCTTAAGCAAAAACCAAGATCCATAAACATGTCCACACGTTTAGGGATGAAGGTTTCGATAAAACATAATACATACATGAGGGCATCATGATCACACATAGAACAACAATACATCATAAAGATTCTTATGGGAAAGTAACAATTCCTTCACAAAGCAAAGTATGAATCAAAAACCTTACCGAGAAGTAGCCAACAACAGTCCATAGTCATTGAAGCAATTGTAATTTATCATAACATCAGAAAGAGTCAAATAAGAGCTCGTAAAGCAAATCCACATACTTAATCATCTCTTTTGTTTTCCACAATTGTTACAACTCACGTGGTACTCATGGCATCAAAGTTTCAGTTGGACACACAGAAAGATAGGGGCTTATAATTTTGCCTCCCAGCCATTTACCTCAAGGGTAAAGTCAACAATAATAAAGCATAAGTACCCATCTCCAAGTTGATATATGAATATTGATCTTTCCCTAGCATATGACGTTCACCAAGATGAAGACGGAATAGGGAATTGGTGTTGATCACCATGACTTTCACAAGGACAAAAGGTAAAGGTACAAGATAGGCCCTTTGCAGAGGGAAGCAGAGGTTGTCATGCGCTTTTAGGTTTGGATGCGTGTCCTCTTAGTGCGGAGGAACGTCACTTTATATTGCCTCCTGTGATAAAGAAATTTATTACGCAGTCTGTCGCTTTTATGTCTTCCTCATCACAGGTTCGTATAAAGCTGATTTTCCACACACTAATAGATCATACATATTAGAGAGCAATTTTTATTGTTTGCACCGATGACAACTTACTTGAGGGATCTTATTCAATCCATAGGTAGGTATGGTGGACACTCATGTCAAGACTGGTTTGAAGGTTTATGTATGCACAAGTAGTATCTCTACTTGGTGCGGGAGTTTTGGCTAATATGAGGTGGAAGCAATCGTCACATGCTAAGGGATCTCTAATCATATAACATTGTTTGGAATCAAGCAAACACAATTCATTATGTTGTCTTCCTTGTCCAACATCTACTTTTAAGCATGTAATAGTTTGGTGAGTGCTCACAATTGTAAAAAGTGTCTAAGAAGATATATTTATATGTGAACCTCTCTTTCCTTATTACTTCTTATTAATTGCAACAATGACTGGGGTCTATGTTGGTCTATTCTCAACAAGTTTCAATCATCATACTTGTTATATGTGAAGCTATCACTTTCCATAAGATCATCTCATGATCTTTCATGCTATCGTTCTTTTCATACTTTTGACCACGGCACAAAACAAAGCCCTTGACTAAGATACTCTTTATTATATGGCTCGCAAGCTCGAGTACATTGGGGAAGACACAAGGCAAAAGACTCAAACTAAACACTAAAGACTTATCCCACTAAGATAAGAAAGTAAAAACTGAAAAAGAAAGAACTAAAAGAAAGGTAAAAGCAAAAGATATAAAGGTGATACGATACCAGGGCAACTCCCCCAAGCTTGGCACAAGCCAAGGGAGTTGCCCATACCAATGCTTAATTGTCTTCCTTTGGTGGTGATGGTGGTGTCTTTGCAGAGGTCTTGAGCTTGTTTAATTTCCAATGGAGCATGAAATTCTGCTCCCTCAGATCGTCGTTTTCTTCTTCAAGCTTCAACACCCTTTGGCATAATTCCTGCTTACTCTCCTGCAGGAAACGAGAAGGGATAAACAAAGTCTTATGCTTCTTCGTGGAGTTGGGGAGGCTTGACTTCTTGAACTCCACATGGGTGTTCGCAGGTTGAGGTAGAGGAGCCTCCTCCTTGTCAGAGCTTGTTTGCTCCTTCCCCTTTGGTTCATGATCCTCTTCCTCATCTGTGGTCCAACCATAAGTCTTTAAGTCCCCATTAATCCTAGAGTTCGCACGGTCATCGACCACATAGATCTCTTCTTCTGAATCTTGAGAAGACATCTTGACCTAAATCTGCGGCAGACAACATGCTCGAAACGAAAACAGAGGAAAACTGCGCGATACGGAGATCAAAACCCTCGGGCATATATATAATGATTTTTTCTGGACCAGAAGGAGTCCTCCGCAAGAAAACAGAGTCCGGGAGGCACACGAGGTGCCCACAAGCCCTGTAGCCGCGACCAGGGGGGAGTCCGCGGCTACCAAGCTTGTGGCCGCCTCGTGCGCTCTCCGGACTGCTTTTTATTTTTCTATTTTTCCATAAATTCCAAAAGGGAGAAAATTTCCTACTAGAAAAGTTTTGGAGTCCAATTACTTACTGAAACACATACCTCTTCATTTTCAGAGTCTGAAACAGGCTGATAAACATCCCTTATGTACTCTGGATTTATGATATTGATGATATTGCTCTCAACATTTATGGGAGTACCAGAGATATAATGATTGATTCTTTGCCCATTTACCACTCTAGGAAAATTACCTTCCGTGTTATTGATTTTGATGGCACGGGAACGATATACTTCCTGAACAACGTAGGGACCTTCCCATTTAGAGAGAAGCTTGCCTGCGAAGAATCTTAAGCGAGAATTGTATAACAGGACATAATCACCTACATTGAACTCACGTTTTTGTATTCTTTTATCGTGCCATCTCTTATCCTTTTCCTTGAACAACTTGGCATTCTCATATGCCTGGGCCCTCCATTCATCTAATGAGCTGATATCAAACAACCGCTTCTCACCGGCAAGTTTGAAATCGAAGTTGAGCTCTTTGATGGCCCAATAAGTTTTGTGTTCTAGCTCAAGAGGTAAATGACAGGCCTTACCGTAAACCATTTTATACGGCGACATGCCCATGGGATTCTTATAAGCAGTCCTATAAGCCCATAGTTCGTCGTCAAGTTTGATAGACCAATTCTTTCGAGATCTATTGACAGTCTTTTGTAAGATCAATTTGATCTCCCTATTACTCAACTCCACTTTACCACTAGACCTAGGATGATAAGGAGATGCAACTCTATGGTTGACATCATACTTAGCGAGCATCTTGCTGAAAACACCATGAATGAAGTGTGAACCGCCATCAGTCATCAGATATCTAGGGACTCCAAATCTTGGGAAAATGACTTCTTTAAGCATCTTAATAGAGGTGCGGTGATCAACATTTCTAGTGGGGATAGCTTCTACCCACTTAGTGACGTAATCAACAGCAACTAAGATGTGATTATACCCATTGGAACTCGGGAAGGGTCCCATATAATCAAAGCCCCAGACATCAAATGGTTCAATGACAAGTGAATAGTTCATAGGCATTTCCTGACGTTTACTGATGTTCCCTATTCTTTGGCATTCGTCACAAGACAAGACAAACTTACGGGCATCCTTGAAGAGAGTGGGCCAATAGAAACCTGATTTCAATACCTTATGAGCAGTTCTTTCTCCAGCATGGTGTCCTCCGTAGGCTTCGGAATGACACTTCTGCAGGATCTGTCCCTGTTCATGTTCAGGCACACAACGTCTAATAACACCATCTACTCCTTCCTCATAAAGGTGAGGATCATCCCAAAAGTAGTGTCTCAAATCAAAGAAGAATTTCTTCTTTTGCTGGTAGGTGAAACTAGGTGGCATGTATTTGGCTACGATATAGTTTGCGCAATCAGCATACCACAGTGCACTATGTGAAGTGCGGGTAACATTCAATTGCTCATCGGTAAAGCTGTCATCAATAGGTCGTGGGTCATCAAGGACATTCTCTAGCCTGGACATGTTATCTGCTACAGGGTTATCAGCACCCTTTCGGTGAACAACATGCAAATCAAATTCCTGTAGCAGGAGAACCCATCTGATTAGCCTAGGCTTAGCGTCCTTCTTCTCCATAAGGTACTTAATAGAAGCATGATCAGAGTGAATAATGACTTTGGAGTCAACTATATAAGATCTGAACTTTTCACATGCAAACACGACTGCTAAAAATTCCTTCTCTGTAGTGGCATAGTTTATTTGGGCACTGTCTAGATTTTTACTAGCGTAGTGAATGACATTCAACTTCTTGTCAACTCTTTGTCCTAGAACAACACCAACAGCATAATCACTAGCATCGCACATGATTTCAAAGGGAAAGTTTCAATCAGGTGGTTGAACAATAAGTGAGGTTATCAAGGCCTTCTTAAGTATTTCGAAAGCTTCCTCACAATCCTCATCACAAACAAAAGGAACATCCTTCTGCAAGAGGTTGGTAAGAGGCCTAGAAATCTTAGAGAAGTCTTTAATGAACCTTCTATAGAAACCAGCATGACCTAGGAAACTTCGTATACCTCTGATATCTGTGGGGCAAGCCATTTTCTCAATTGCATTAACCTTAGCCTTATCAACTTCAATGCCTTTCTCGGAGATTTTGTGTCCTAAGACGATGCCTTCATTAACCATGACGTGGCACTTCTCCCAGTTCAAGACGAGGTTGGTATCTTTGCATCTCTATAAGACTCGATCAAGGTTGCTGAGGCAATCGTCAAAGGAAGAACCGTAAACGGAGAAATCATCCATGAAAACGTCAACAATCTTTTCACAAAAGTCAGAGAATATAGCCATCATACATCTTTGAAAGGTGGCAGGTGCATTGCATAAGCCAAAAGGCATACGTCTATAAGCAAAGGTACCGAAGGGGCCTGTGAAAGTGGTTTTCTCCTGATCAGATTGTGCAACAGGTATTTGCGAGAAACCTGAATAACCGTGTAGAAAGCAGAAGTGTGTGTGTTTAGATAGCCTTTCTAGCATTTGGTCAATAAACGACAAAGGATAATGGTCTTTCCTCGTTGCCTTATTCAGTTTCCGGAAGTCTATCACCATCCTATAGCCAGTAATAATCCTCTGTGGGATTAGTTCATTCTTATCATTAGGAACGACGGTGATACCTCCCTTCTTAGGTACGCAATGTACTGGACTTACCCAATCACTATGAGCAACATGATAAATGATTCCTGCTTCCAGAAGCTTTAATATTTCTTTTCTCATGACCTCTTTCATCCTAGGATTTAACCTCCGTTGATGATCAACGACTGGCTTAGAATCAGGATCGGTTTTAATCTTGTGCTGACATAGAGTGGGACTAATACCCTTAAGATCATCAAGCATATATCCAATAGCAGCACGATGCTTCCTCAAAGTTTTTAATAACTTCTTCTCTTCGTGATTCGAGAGGTGAGCACTAATTATAACAGGATATATCTCCTTCTCATCAAGATAGGCATACTTAAGTGTATCTAGTAAATGTTTTAGCTCGAACACAGGATCACCCTTTGGTGGGGGAGGATCCCCAAGCAGTTCAGCAGGCAGATTATTCTTAAGAATAGGATATTGTTCTAAAACAATTTTATCTATCTCATCTCTTTCATCCATATGCATATCATTTTCATGCTCAAGCAGATATTGCTCTAAAGGATCCGTAGGAGTCACAGCGATAGAGGCAAGAGCAATGATTTCATCCCTACCAGACGACTCTTTTTCATGGGGTTGTCTTCCAAACTTGGAGAAGTTAAATTCATGAGACACACCCTCGAAACTAACAGTGACAGTCTGTCTAATGCAACCAATATGAGCATTGACAATGTTGAGAAAGGGTCTACCAAATATGATGGGACAAAAGCTATCTTGTGCAGTAGCAAGGATGATGAAATCAGTAGGATACTTCGTCTTACCACACAAGACTTCTATATCTCTCACAATTCCCACACGGCTGATAGTATCTCTATTAGCTAGCGTAATAGTGACATCAATGGGTTCTAACTCAGCAGGTGCAATCTCATCTTTGATTTCATCATATAGGGACCGGGGTATTGCACTAACACTAGCACCCATATCACATAAACCATGATAACAGTGATCTCCTATCTTGACAGAAACAACGGGCAGGTCAACTACAGGTCCGTATTTGTCTTTCGTGTGAGGTTTAGCAATTCTAGTAGAGTCCTCACAGAATTTGATAACATGCCCGTCTATGTCTTCGGCTAAGAGATCTTTGATAATAGAAACACTAGGTTCAACTCTAATTTCCTCAGGGGGTGCAAGTGGTCTAATGTAACCCCTACGTATCACAGTTGGAGCTTTAGAATAATCCTTTTTCCTAGCACGGTAAGGTGGTTTCTCAATGTAGGCACAAGGAACAATAGGATCATTATAGGCAATGACTTTCTCTTCAACTAGATTGGGTTTAACTATGTTGACTTCTACAGGAGGATGATACTTAAACCACTTCTCTTTGGGAAGATCAATATGAGCAGCAAAAGATTCACATAGAGAAGCTACTATCTCATAGTCAAGTCCATACTTAGCGCTAAAATCTCTAGAAGTGTTTGTTTCAACAAAAGATTTAACGCAATCAAACTGGAAATTCATACCTGACTCCTTACCTTCTTCAAGCTCCCAATCTTCAGAGTTACGTTTGATTCTTTCCAATAAATTCCACTTGTGGTCAATATCCTTCTTCATAAAAGAACCGGTACAAGAAGTGTCAAGCATGGTACGATCTTCATGAGAAAGCCGAGCATAAAAGTTTTGAGTGATAATTTGTCTCGAGAGCTCATGATTGGGGCATGAATATAGCATTGATTTAAGCCTCCCCCAAGTTTGAGATATGCTTTCCCTGTCACGAGGCCAAAAGTTATAAATATAATTCCGATTACGATGTACTAAATGCATAGGATAAAACTTTTGATGAAATTCCAATTTCAACCGATTGTAGTCCCATGATCCAGTATCATCACATAGCCTATACCATGTCAACGCCTTATCCTTCAAAGATAAAGGAAATACTTTCTTCTTTACCTCATCCTCGGGCAAACCTGCAAGCTTAAATAAACCACAAACTTCATCTACATAGATTAGATGCAAGTCTGGATGTGATGATCCATCTCGTGTAAAAGGATTAGCCAGCAGTTTCTCAAGCATACCCGAAGGAATTTCATAAAAGATATTTTCAGTAGGTACCTTAGGTTGAGGAGAAACTCCTCATGCTTCCAGTCGTGGTGAAGATACCCCGAACAAATTCCTCAAAGGAACAATTTCCATAGTGACAAGTGACAATAAATTTCAGCACAATATATAAATGTTTCCTTACCAAATTCCACATACCAAAGGCGCTTCACTCCCGGCAACTACGCCAGAAAAGAGTCTTGATGACCCACAAGTATATGGGATCAATCGTTGTCCTTTCGATAAGTAAGAGTGTCAAACCCAACGAGGAGCAGAAGGCTCTGATAAACAGTTTTCAGCAAGGTAATAACTGCAAGCACTGAAAGTAGTGGTAGCAAGTGATGGTGTAGTGAGGTGAAACGTAGCAGGTGAAAAGTAACAAGTAACAAGTAATAGCAACGGTGTAGCAAAGTGGCCCAATCCCTTTTGTAGCAAGGGACAAGCCTGAACAAAGTCTTATAGGAGGAAAAACGCTCCCGAGGACACACGGGAATTTCTGTCATGCTAGTTTTCATCATATTCATATGATTCACGTTCGTTACTTTGATAGTTTGACATGTGGGTGGACCGGCGCTTGGGTACTGCCCTTACTTGGACAAGCATCCCACTTATGATTAACCCCTCTCACAAGCATCCGCAACTACGAAAGAAGAATTAAGACAAAGTATAACCATAGCATTAAACTAGTGGATCCAAATCAGCCCCTTACGAAGCAACGCATAGACTGGGGTTTAAGCTTCTGTCACTCTAGCAACCCATCATCTACTTACTACTCCCCAATGCCTTCCTCTAGGCACAAATAATGGTGAAGTGTTATGTAGTTGACGTTGATACGTCTCCATCGTATCTACTTTTCCAAACTCTTTTGCCCTTGTTTTGGACTCTAATTTGCATGATTTGAGTGGAACTAACCTGGACTGACGCTGTTTTCAGCAGAATTGCCTTGGTGTTATTTTTGTGCAGAAATCAAAGTTCTCAGAATGTCCTCAAAATTTACGGGGAATATTTTTGGAAAATATGAAAAATACCTGCGCAAAGATCCACCTGAGGGGGTGGGCCAGTGGGCCACAAGCCCTCAAGCCGCCACCCCCCTGGTGGCGGTGGGCAAGCTTGTGGGGCCCACGTGGCTCTGCCGCCCCCAATATCAGCTCTATAAGTTCACTTTCATCCCAGAAAAAATCAAGAGAGAAGATTTCGTCGTATTTGCGATACGGAGGCGCCGCCACAACCTGTTCTTCATCTGGAGGGCACATCTGGAGTCCGTTTTGGGCTCCGGAGAGGGGAAATCGTCGCCATCGTCATCACCAACCTTCTTCCCTCTCCAATTCCGTGAAGCTCTTCGTCATTCGTGAGTAATCTATTCGTAGGCTTGCTGGGCGGTGATGAGTAGGATGAGATCTATCATGTAATCGGGTTAGTTTTGATGGGGATTGATCCCTAGTATCCACTATGTTCTGAGATTGATGTTGCTACTACTTTGCCATGCTTAATGCTTGTCACTAGGGCCCGAGTGGCATGATTTCAGATCTGAAATTGTTATGTTGTCACCAATATATGTGTGATTTAGATCCGATATTGCAAGTTGTAGTTACCTACTATGTGTTATGATCCGGCAACCCCGGAGTGACAATAACCGGAACCACTCCCGGTGATGACCATAGTTTGAGGAGTTCATGTGTTCACCAAGTGCTAATGCATTGGTCCGATTCTTTATTAAAAGGAGAACCTTAATATCACGTAGTTTCCTTTTGGACCCCGCTGCCACGGGAGGGATGGACAATAGATGTCATGCAAGTTCTTTTCCCTAAGCACGTATGACGACACACGGAATGCATGCCTACATCACATTGACGAACGGCAGCTAGCCATATATCTCTCCGTGTTATAGCTGTTGCATGATGAATATCATCCAAACAAATCACCGACCCATTGCCTACGAGTTTGTCCTACTACTGTTGTTACTTGTCTTGCTCTGCTGCTGTTACTTGTCCTGCTCTGCTGCTAGTGTTGCTACTACTGTTACTTGTCTTGCTGTGCTGCTCTTACTTGTCCTGCTCTGCTGCTACTGTTGCTACTACTATTGCTTGCTACTGTTGCTACTTGCTACTGCTGTCACTACCGCTGTTCCTTGCCACTGCTATTACTCGTTACACTGCTGCTACCTGCTACAATACTTTTTCGCTGGTCGTTGACGGGAACAGACAATTTCCGTCAACGAGGCAACTTGGCGCCATTGATACGACAGTTAGGAATAGTCTGTCGTCAACAGATCGTTTCTGACACCGTTGCTATCATACTACTTTGCTGTTACTACTTTGCTTGCAGATACTAATCTTTCAGGTGTGGTTGAATCTGACACATTTAGCTGCTAATACTCGAGAGTATTCTCTCACCTCCTGTCTGGCGATCAACAAATTTGGGTCGAATACTCTACCCTCGAAAACTGCTATGATCCCACGCGCTGGTGGGCCGTCAACAACATTCTTCTAGTTCTGTTGCCGGGGAGTGCTAGCAGCATTTTTCTGGTGTCGTTGCAGGGGAAGGTCTGTTGTCACAGAATCAACATTCGTCTAGCTATTGCGAGAGAGTGCCAGTCAGCATTTTTCTGGTGCCGTTGCCAGGGAGGTATTGCTATATTCTCGGAGTTACTTGGGATTTATATCTGCTGATCTCTATGAAGAATTTGAAGGACCCAAAAACCAAAGTCTTGCCCTCAACTACGAGGGGAGGTAAGGAATTGCCATCTAGTTCTGCACTTGATTCACCTTCAGTTATGAGTAAGTTTGCGACATCACCTCCTGCTAGAAATCTTGATATGTCGCTTGTGCTTGATGATGCTTATGATGCTACTGCTAGAGATGCTATGCTTGATACTATGCCTGATGATGCTATGCTTGATACTGCTAGAGATGCTATGCTTGATACTGCTAGAGATGCTATGCCTGATACTGCTTTGCCTGATGATGCTAGAGATGCTATTTTGCCTGATGATGCTATGCTTGATACTGCTAGAGATGCTACTTTGCCTGATATGCCACTAGGGGTATTCCTTGATGCTCATATTGCTAGAGTTACTGCCAATGCTCGTGATGCTTCTGAAACTACCAATACTATTGAGATAGAACCTGCTTTTGCTCCTGTTAGATCTAGCTCTCCTAGATATGAATTGCCTGATATACCTGAGGGTTACGTTATGGAGGGAGAGATAGTTGAGGATTTTCTTGCGTGTAAGGATGCCTATGACGCTGAGAAATTACTTCTTAAGTGGAAGGAAAAATGTCTCAAAGCTAGGATGAAATATGATCCGAAGTTTGCCACTTCACCTATCTTTATCACCGATAAGGATTATGAATTCTCTGTCGATCCTGAGATAATCTCTCTAGTCGAATCTGATCCTTTTCATGGTTACGAGTCTGAGACGGTCGTAGCCCATCTTGCCAAACTACACGATATAGCCACCTTTTTCACTAATAAGGAGAAGATCCGCCACTACTATATCCTTAAGCTGTTTCCTTTCTCTCTAAAGGATGACGCTAAAGCCTGGTTCACCTCACTTGCTCCTGGATGTGTGAGTAGTCCCCAGGATATGGTCTATTACTTCTGTGAGAAATATTTCCCTGCCCATAAGAAGCAAGCTGCCTTGCAGGAAATATACAACTTTTCTCAACTCCAAGAAGAGAGTCTCCCACAAGCTTGGGGGAGGCTCATCCAGCTATAAAATGCTTTGCCTGATCACCCTCTTAAGAAGAACGAGATACTTGATATCCTCTATAACGGAATTACCGGTGCCTCTAGAGACCACCTAGATAGTTGTGCCAGTTGTGTTTTTAGGGAACAAACTGTAGAACAAGCTGAGACCCTACTGAATAACATCTTGATCAACGATAATGCTTAGACTATTCCTGAACCACCTCCTAAGCCAACTCCGAAGAAAAGAGGTATTCTATTCCTCAGTCCCGAAGATATGCAAGAAGCTAAGAAATCTATGCAAGAGAAAGGCATTAGATCTGAAGATGTCAAAAACCTACCACCTATCGAAGAGATCCATGGTCTCGATAACCCGATACAGGTAGTAGAAGTGAATTCTCTGCGTAGGTTTGATGAGAGTGATATTCCTTTTGATAAACCTGCTAGCCTATGCTTTGATGAATTTGACAACTTTGTTGCGAAACAACAGAGTTTCAATGATTATGTTAGTAGACATTTGGAACAAAGTACTCGTATGCTTAGCCATCTAAGTGCTTGTGTAGACAGAAATGTCAATGATCTGAAGCTTCTGAGTAAACATGCCTCGGTGATTACTACTCAGGTAGAACAAGTACTTAAAGCTTAGAATGACTTTCTCAATGAATTAAATGACAACTCTGTCAGAGTCATTACTAGAGGAGGCAAAATTACTCAGGAACCTTTGTATCCTCAAGGTCATCCTAAGAGAATTGATCAAGATTCTCAAGGAATCAATGCTGATACACCTAGTCATCCTAAGGAGAAGAAAAAGGATGATAGAAACCTACATGCCAGTTCACCAAATACTGTCACACCTTAAGAACCTAATGATATTTCTGCGTCTGATGCAGAAACACAATCTGGTGATGAACATGAACCTGGTGACAATATGGACAGTGATGTTCATAATAATGCTCAACCTAGCAATGATGAGGATGTGGAGATTGAACCTTCGGTTAATCCTGATAACCCACAACCTAAGAGATACGATAAGAATGACTTCACTGCTAGGAAGCATGGTAAATAAAGGGAGCCATGGGTTCAGAGATCTATGCCCTTTCCTCCTAAGCCATCCAAGAAAAAGGATGATGATGATTTTGAGCGCTTCGTTGAGATGATAAGACCCATCTTTCTGTAGATGTGGTTAACTGATATGCTCAAGATGTCTCCGTATGCCAAGTACATGAAAGATATCATGACTAATAAACGGAAGATACCAGATCTTGAGATCTCCACCATGCTTGCCAATTACACTTTCAAAGGTGGAACTCCTAAGAAACTTGGTGATCCCGGAGTGTTCACTATACCTTGTTCCATTAAAGGAAACTACGTAAGAACTGCCTTATGTGACCTTGGAGCCGGTGTTAGTGTTATGTCACTCTCTCTTTATCGTAGACTTGAATTGGATAAGTTGACACCCACTGAAATTTCTCTGCAAATGGCCGACAAATCAACTGCTTTCCCTATCGGCATTTGCAAGGATGTACCTGTTGTGGTTTCTAACACCACTATCTTAACACACCTTGTTATCTTGGATATTCCCGAGGACGATGCCATGGCTGTCATCCTCGGAAGACCCTTTTTAAATACTACACGGACTGTTATAGATTGCAACAAAGGCAATGTCACTTTCCATGTCAACGGTAAGGAGCACACAGTGCACTTTCCGAAGAAACGATATCAAGTACATTGCATCAATGCTATCGAAAAGACTTCATCGATTCTTATTGGGAGCTTTGAATGCCCTATTCCTCATGTCAAGGTGAAGTATGATTTGCTTGTTGGGGAGATACATATCCCCATTGAGGTGACTTAGTGGCTATTCGAAAATTCTCCGTTCTCTCTTGCGATTCGAGAAGGTTTTGTCATGAGGACTTGATCAACCCCATTGACGGATTTCTTTCGATGACCATGAAATGGATGAATCAAAGAGTCACATACCTCTGTTTTGAGATTTCATTTTCTGTTGCTTAGAAGAAAAATGATAGATTTAGTTTAGTTTTTCCTGTTTTCTGTTTTAGCGTCCCGGAGAAAAATAGCTCGAAAATAGAAGTTCTCCGATGGTCCTAAAAACTTAGTATGATTTTTTCTGGAATATTTGAAAAATATTGGGCCTGAGAGCTGGCCTCAAGGCCAGACCAGTGGGCCACAAGCCCTGCCATCGCCACCCCCTGGTGGCGGCTAGCAATCTTGTGGGGCCCACAGGCACCCCCTCCACTCATTCTTGCTCTTATCTCCTTCTCCTACCTCCAGAAAAAATCGTTTCGCAGTTCAAACCCGTGTTCTTGCTCCTCTTGCTGGGACTTTCCATCTCCTTGCTCAAAGCACCATTCTCCGAACCATTTTGGGGAAATTACTCCTTGGTAAGTGACACCTCCATTGGTCCAATTAGTTTTTGCTCTAGTGCTTTATCCTTCGCGTATTCTTGCTACCTTGGTGACCCTGTTCTTGAGCTAGAAATGTTGATTTTAGCTGGTCCCAAGTAGTTTTAGCGCGTGATACGGTCTCTAGGCACTAGTAGGAGTAGTTGCTACAAGGTGTGGTTGGTCTTCATTCACTTTTCTCTTGAACTTCAAAAATTTCAGCAAAAAGGAAATTATGTTCAGGAGGAAGATTCATGGTGGTTCCTCAAGTAAGAAGGGTCCCCGTCTTTCTTTTCGGGAGCCCGAACCTTTTCAACTAAGGGACGCACCGGTACAACCATGTGAATGGCTTTCCGATGAGTTTATGATCGAAGCAGGTTTCAAGGATGAGTTTTATACACTTGTCCGCAATGCCGGGTTAGAAGAATTCCTCTCAGATAAATGTGAACAAAATGCTATGCTCACTGCCTCTTTCGTGCGTAGATTTAAATTTTCAGTTGGCCGTGACTCATCCATACTGTTTATTTGTACGATAAATCCTAGGCCATGGATTTGGAGGATTTCAATAGGATTTGCAAGATACCCGATGGGCGTAGTATTAATGATCCTTCTAAGTCTTCGGTCAGAGACTTTGTCTCCAGTATAACTGTTGGAGAAACCAGAGATATCACGCAAGCCACCATAGGAAGCATCCATTTCCCTACCTTGCACTACTTTGCCCTCTTCGTAGGTAGGTGCATTAACGGCAAGGGTGCACATTGTCACCTATGCGCTTTCGACCTTAGTATCCTTAAGAGCGCAGTAACAGGTGACAAGAGCTTCAGTATGGGAGCTATAATAGCAAGGAGGCTGAATAATAATGCCAATGAGGTGGATTTCTTTGGTGGAGTTTATGCTACACGCTTAGCAAATTTTCTTGGAGTATCCATCCGTTCAGAAGACCCTCCTCTCCGTACAGTGTACCTTGATTGTGTCGCTCTAACACGCTACCAGTTCCTTGAGAGAGATCATGGATCCCTCCTATGCCGCTTGATATTTAACCGGAAGTGTGTTTTCCATATTACCCTTCCTGCTCCTGCTTTCTTTGACTTTCAGGTAAAACGAAGATACTACATAACCATAGGAGAGGCAGAGGAGTATGAGAGGGAGGCGACGGCTGCTCGACTACGTGAGGCAGCTATTCAGGCAGTGGCTGCAGCACTCCCGTATAACACCCATTATGATTTTGGGTTTCGCCAGGACCATCCATGGGAGTAGACCAAGCTAGGCCAAAAGCCTAAGCTTGGGGGAGTACGTGTTCTCACCGACTTCACATTCATGCTTACGCTTTCACTTTGTTAGCCGGTGTTTACACTTCGCCACTGTATTATCCATGCTAGTTTATTTTCGTTTTCTTGTTTTCTTGTTTTGTGTCCTTTTGAGAAAAACAAAAAAGATTTTTCTTTCTTCTTTTGCATGCTCGGAGTTATCCCGTGTAAATAGTTTTCTTTTTCTTTGGGTCAAGGTACAAGATATTGGTTAAAATGTTTAGTGGTTCTTGCATGCATAACTGTTTAGCTTTCAAAGAGCCATATTACTATGTCTTCTCCTTTGTGTTTGCCTGCAGATTCAGCTTAGTCCAATGCACGAGCACTCTTATTATTGTTCACATCGTTCGATCGTGCAAGTGAAAGGCAATAATGATGATATATGATGAAGTGACTAAGACTGAAAAGCTGGCATGAACTCTATCTATTTTTTTTTGTAAATATGACTAGCTTGTCGATTGAGATTCAACTTTGTTGTGAGAGAACCATGTTTGCAATAACAACTTAGAGATCATAGTTTCTGATGCCATGCTTATTTAGCTGAGAGTTTATAATGGTTTGTCTTGAATGCCAACATAGATTTTGAGATGACTATGATGTAGTATGATAGGATGGTATTCTCCTTTGAATGATTCAAGTGGCTTGACTTGGCGCATGTTCATGCATGTAGTTGAAGCAAAATCAACATAGCCTCTATGATGTTCGTGTTCATGGTGATTTATATCCTGTTCATGCTTCCATTCAATGTTAGTCAAACTCATTGCATCTTGATGACTGTTGTCGCTCTCTAGTTGGTCGCTTCCTAGTCTTTTGCTAGCCTTCACTTGTACTAAGCGTAATACAGCTTGTGCATCCACTTCCATAAACCCAAAAGTTATTCCATGAGAGTCCACCATACCTACCTATTTGCGGTATCTACATGCCGTTCCAAGTAAATTTGCATGTGCCAATCTCCAAGTAAACCTCCAAGAAATAATCTGTTTTGCATGCCCGAACCACTCATGTGGTGACAGGGGGCTATTGGTATCTTCCATGCTAGGAGTGTTATCCTCGACATGTGTTTATTCACTGTCATTCACGAGAAAGGGGGCGGTAATTGGAATGCCCAGTTCCACGCTTAAATCAAAAACATAACTGTAAAACAAGACCCCCTGGATTGATGTTAGTATGGACGGTACCCGAGGATTCGGCTAGCCGTGGAGTGTGATTGATTGGTTGTGGGGGAGTTAAATCTTTACATTTCTGTTTGGGAACCGCCTATAGCATGAGTAGCATGGAATATATTGAGAACTCTTGGTCATTGCATTGACAGTGAAAGCATGCCGCCCAAAATTATTATCTCTGTTTTCAAAGCTTGAGCTCTCGCACCTCTGCAAATCAATGCTTCCCTCTGCGAAGGGCCCGTCTATTTATTTTCCTGTCGAGTCATCCTCCTCTTTTATAAGCACCAATTAGAGAGCACCTCTGTCATTTTTTATGCTTTGCTTTTGATTGATATTGAGTATGACTATGACTGGATCTTCGTTGCTATGAATTACAATGTTTATTCACCCTTGCTCTTTGAAAGTGCTCTACATTTATGTTTTGCGGTCTCAGAAAGAGCTAGCGAGATACCACCATTTCATATTGCTTCATGCTTGTTTTGATTGAAGTGTTGGTATTCGAAACTCATTATTATTTGCTCGTTAGCTGATTATGCCATTGATATTAGTTTACCGTGAGACCTTTGTGTCACTTGCTTATGTGGTTAACTTGTGATCTTGTTGAAATCCTGGTTATGAGTTAGACATAGTTGCAACAACAAGATCAAACAGAGTTTGTCAAAGTTTTTCTTTGTCTCTCAGTTTGTCAACTGAGTTGCTTGAGGACAAGCAAGGTTTTAAGCTTGGGGGAGTTGATACGTCTCCATCGTATCTACTTTTCCAAACTCTTTTGCCCTTGTTTTGGACTCTAATTTGCATGATTTGAATGGAACTAACCTGGACTAACGTTGTTTTCAGCAGAATTGCCTTGGTGTTATTTTTGTGCAGAAATCGAAGTTCTCAGAACGTCCTAAAAATTTATGGGGAATATTTTTGGAAAATATGAAAAATACCTGCGCAAAGATCCACCTGAGGGGGGTGGGCGAGTGGGCCACAAGCCCTCAAGCCGCCACCCCCTGGTGGCGGTAGGCAAGCTTGTGGGGCCCACGTGGCTCTGCCGCCCCCAATCTCAGCTCTATAAGTTCACTTTCGTCCCAGAAAAAATCAAGAGAGAAGATTTCGTCGCGTTTGCGATACGGAGGCGCCGCCACAACCTGTTCTTCATCTGGAGGGCAGATCTGGAGTCCGTTTTAGGCTCCGGAGAGGGGAAATCGTCGCCATCGCCATCATCAACCTTCTTCCCTCTCCAATTCCATGAAGCTCTACGTCTTTCGTGAGTAATCTATTCGTAGGCTCGCTGGGCGGTGATGAGTGGGATGAGATCTATCATGTAATCGAGTTAGTTTTGATGGGGATTGATCCCTAGTATCCACTATGTTCTGAGATTGATGTTGCTACTACTTTGCCATGCTTAATGCTTGTCACTAGGGCCCGAGTGCCATGATTTCAGATCTGAAATTATTATGTTGTCAGCAATATATGTGTGTTTTAAATCCGATCTTGCAAGTTGTAGTTACCTACTATGTGTTATGATCTGGCAACCCCGGAGTGACAATAACCGAAACCACTCCCGGTGATGACCATAGTTTGAGGAGTTCATATTTTCACCAAGTGCTAATGCGTTGGTCCGGTTCTTTATTAAAAGGAGAACCTTAATATCCCGTAGTTTCCTTTTGGACCCCGCTGCCACGGGAGGGATGGACAATAGATGTCATGCAAGTTCTTTTCGCTAAGCACGTATGACGACACACGGAATGCATCCCTACATCACATTGACGAACGGGAGCTAGCCATATATACTCTCCGTGTTATAGCTGTTGCATGATGAATATCATCCAACCAAATCACCGACCCATTGCCTACGAGTTTGTCCTACTGCTGTTACTTGTCTTGCTCTGCTGCTGTTACTTGTCCTGCTCTGCTACTATTGTTGCTACTACTGTTACTTGTCTTGCTCTGCTGCTGTTACTTGTCCTGCTCTGTTGCTACTGTTGCTACCACTGTCGCTTGCTACTGTTGCTACTTGCTACTGCTGTTACTACCGTTGTTCCTTGCCACTGCTATTACTCGTTACACTGCTGCTACCTGCTACAATACTTTTTCGCTGGCCGTTGACGGGAGCAGACAATTTCCGACAACGAGGCAACTTGGCGCCATTGATACGACAGTTAGGAATAGTCTGTCGTCAACAGATCGTTTCTGACACCGTTGCTATCATACTACTTTGCTGTTACTACTTTGCTTGCAGATACTAATCTTTCAGGTGTGGTTGAATCTAATACATTCAGCTGCTAATACTCGAGAGTATTCTCTCACCTCCTGTCTGGCGATTAACAAATTTGGGTCGAATACTCTACCCTCGAAAACTGCTACGATCCCACGCGCTGGTGGGCCGTCAACAACATTCTTCTAGTTCAGTTGCCGGGGAGTGCTAGCAGCATTCTTCTAGTGCTGTTGCAGGGGAAGGTTTGTTGTCACAGAATCATCATTCGTCTAGCTATTGCCAGAGAGTGCCAGTCAGACATTCACATAACACCACTAGAGGAAAAACAACATACAACATATCAAATTACCGAACGAATACCAAATTCACATGACTACTATTAGCATGACTTATCCCATGTCCCCAGGAACAAAAAGTAACTACTCACAAAGCATAATCATATTCATGACCAGAGAGGTAATGAGTAGCATCAAGGATCTGAACATAAACTCTTCCACCAAGTAATCCAACTAGCATCAACTACAAAGAGTAATCAACACTACTAGCAACCTTACAAGTACCAATCGGAGTCGCGAGACGGAGATTGGTTACAAGTGATGAACTAGGGTTTGGAGATGAGATGGTGCTAATGAAGATGTTGATGGAGATGAGTCCCCTCCGCTGAGAGGAGTGTTGGTGATGATGATGGCGACGATTTCCCCCTTCGGGAGGGAAGTTTCCCCGGCTGGATCGTCCTGCTGGAGCTCTAGATTGGTTCTGCTCAAGTTCCGCCTCGTGGCGGCAACGTCTCCTCGAAAAAGCTCCGCCCTGATTTTTTTTCCGGACGAAACCCTTCATATAGCAGAAGAGGGGGCCAGTGGGCGACCTGGGTGCCCACAAGCCCTGTAGCCGCGACCAGGGGGGCAGGCCACGGCTACCAGGCTTGTGGGCCTGTGGCAGCTCCCCTGTGGCACTTCTTTCGCCCAATATTTTTTATATATTCCCAAAAAATTCCACGTTGATTTTCAGGGCATTTGGAGTTGCACATAATAGAGGACTCAGACTTGCTCCTTTTCCAGTCCAGAATTCCAGCTGCCGGTATTCTCCCTCTTCAAATAAACCTTGCAAAATAAGAGAGAAAAGGCATAAGTATGGTACCACAAAGTATAATAACAGTCCATAAAGCGATAAATACCAACATGAAAGCATGATGCAAAATGGACGTATCACTCAACAATTCTGAAAAATTACAACTGCCTGGGCAAAAGGCATATCAACCAGCAGCAAAAAGAATCAACTCAAAAGCTCTTTCTGAATAAAAATGAAAAATAATCCCGTGAGCGAAAAGTTTCTGTCTTTTTCCAGCAGGATCAAACAACCATCACCAAGACTAGTCATAAAGGTTTTGCTTGGCTCAAACACAAAAAGAAACACAGAAGACACAATCACAACAGAATTATGATGGTGTGGACGCAACAAAACAGAAAAGAAAAAGATAAATTCATTGGGTTGCCTCCCAACAAGCGCTATTGTTTAACGCCCTTAGCTAGGCATGATGATTTCAATGATGCTCACATAAAAGATAAGGATTGAAGCACAACGAGAGCATCATGGAGCATATGGCTAGCACATTTAAGTCTAACCCACTTCCTATGCATAGGTATTTTGTGAACAAACAACTTGTTGGAGCAAGAATCAACTAGCATAGGAAGGCAAAACAAGCATAGCTTCAAAAATTTCAACACATGGAGAGGAAGCTTGATACTATTGAAATAAGTAGAAGCATATGATCCTCTCTCATAGTAATGTTCAGTAGCATCATGAATGCATTCAACAATATAACCAACACCTAAGGCTTTCTTTTCATGATCTACAAGCATAGGAATTTTACTACTCTCCACATAAGGAAATCTATTCTCAAGAATAGTAGTGGGAGTATCGTAAAAGACTTGAGCAGTACAAATTGTGTCCACAATGAAAAAGCAAGGTTTAGCAAAGTGGTTCTCGAGAGTATGACAAGTTTTATCATCCCTCTTATTTATAGCATAAGTATCCTCACAATAATCATCATAGATAGGGGGCATGCTTTCATCAAAATGATTTTGATCATTCAAAGTGGAAGAACTAAAAAGATCATCTTCATCAAATATAGCATCCCCAAGCTTGTGGCTTTGCATATCATTAGCATCATGGGTATTCAAAGAATTCATGCTAACAACATTGCAATCATGCTCATCATTCACATATTCTATGTCAAGCATTCTATGTAATTCTTCTTTCAGCACTTGAGCACAATTTTCCTTCCCATCATGCTCACGAAAGACATTGAAAAGATGGAGCATATGAGGCATCCTCAATTCTATTTTTTGTAGTTTTCTAGCGAAAGAACAAGAAAAAAAAATATTCGATTGCAAGATCTAAAGATATACCTTCAAGCGCTAACCTCCCCGCCAACGGCGCCAGAAAAGAGCTTCGTTGACGGGATGTTAGTGCCGCTTACCTAGCCTCCCCGGCAACAGCGCCAGAAAAGAGCTTGATGTCTACTACACAACCTTCTCTTTGTAGACGTTTGTAGGACAGTAGCAATTTTCCCTCAAGTGGGTGACTAAGGTTTATCAATCCACATGAGGCGTAGGATGAAGATGGTCTCTCTCAAGCAACCCTGCAACCAAATAACAAAGAGTCTCTTGTGTCCCCAACACACCCAATACAATGGTAAGTTGTATAGGTGCACTAGTTCGGCAAAGAGATGGTGATACACGTGCAATATGGATGGTAGATATAGGTTTTTGTAATCTGAAATTACAAAAACAGCAAGGTAACTACTAACAAAAGTGAGCACAAACGGTATTGCAATGCGTGGAAACAAGGCCTAGGGTTCATACTTTCACTAGTGAAGTTCTCTCAACAATGATAACATAACTGGATCATATAACTAGCCCTCAAAATGCAACAAAGAGTCACTCCAAAGTCACTAATAGCGGAGAACAAACGAAGAGATTATTGTCGGGTACGAAACCACCACAAAGTTATTCTTTCTGATCGATCTATTCAAGAGTCTGTAGTAAAATAGCACGGAGCTATTCTTTCCGTTCAATATTTCATAGAGTTCGTACTAGAATAACACCTTAAGATACATATCAACCAAGACCCTAATGTCACCTAGATAAATCCATTGACACCTCAAGTATCCGTGGGCATGATTATACGATATGCATCACACAATCTCAGAATCATCTATTCAACCAACACATAGAACTTCAAAGAATGCCTCAAAGTTTCTACCGGAGAGTCAAAACGTGTGCCAACCCATATGCATAGGTTCCCAATGTCACGAAACTCACAAGTTGATCACCAAAACATACATCTAGTACTCACATGAATATCCAAACGTGTGCCAACCATATGCATAGGTTCCCAATGTCACAAACACGCAAGTTGATCACCACAGATAGACACGTGCAAGACATACATCAAGTGTTCTCAAAGACTCAATCCGATAGGATAACTCCAAAGGGAAAACTCAATTCATTACAAGAAGGGAGAGGGGGAAGAACATCATAAGATCCAACTATAGTAGCAAAGCCCGCGGTACATCGAGAGCATGACATCTCAAGAACACGAGAGAGAGAGATCAAACACATAGCTACTGGTACATACCCTCAGCCCCGAGGGTGAACTACTCCCTCCTCGTCATGGAGATCGTTGGGATGATGAAGATGGCCACCGGAGATGGATTCCTCCTCCGGCAGGGTGCCGGAACGAGCTCCAGATTGGTTGTTGGTGGCTACAGAGGCTTCCGGCAGCGGAACTCCCGATCTAGGTTTCTTTTTGGGGGTTTCTGTATTTATAGGAATTTATGGCGGTGGAATTATGTCGGTTGGGCCTACGAGGAGGTCACAAGCCTGGTAGGTGCGACCTAGGGGGGGGGGGTCGCGCGTCCCGGGCTTGTGACTCCCTCATGGCTCTTTTGGCCTTCTTCCAAACCTTCGAGGGTCTCTTTTGGTCCCAAAAAATCATCGTCAAGTTTTATTCCATTTGGACTCCGTCTGAAAAAGGGTCAAAAACATGAAAAAACAGAAACTGGCACTTGGCACTGAGTTAATAGGTTAGTCCCAAAAAGATATAAAATAGCATATTCATGCATATAAAACATCCAAGGTTGACAAGATAATAACATGGAACCATAAAAAATTATAGATACGTTGGAGACGTATCACCTCTATAAATTGAGCCTCCTCCGAGCTGCCGAACCCAGCACCCACCTCACCACACTCCACCCCCACTCCTAAAACTTGCCCAAGCCTGAGGAGGGCCTCAGAGAGGCCTTCTTCCCCAGCTCCGGCCGCCCCGTTCCGCTTCGGGTTCTAGTTGGATTCGAGCAAGGTGAGCAACGAGGTGAATCCATGAGATGCTTAGTAGCTTCCTGGTGACCCTCTCATCTTGAGCTCCCCTCTGATTTGATCGCACACGAGTCCCTCGGTGAGTTCGGGTGGTGCCCGAAGCTGCCGTCCGCCGGAGCAAGTTCGTCGTCGATGTAGAGCCTCCCCCTCAACTCAATCCACCTCTCACCAATGCGCGCGAACACATTGAGTGCGTAGGTGCCCTTGGTTAGCTCTCTCCCTTCGTTAGTCGCCGCCAGCGATTATCGCAACACCTCTGGCGCTGGTGAATTCGAACCTAACAGGGTGGGACCCCTGTTGGGGAACGTCGCAAGGGAAACAAAAATTTTCCTACGCGCACGAAGACCTATCATGGTGATGTCCATCTACGAGAGGGGATGAGTGATCTACGTACCCTTGTAGATCGTATAGCAGAAGCGTTAGAGAACGCGGTTGATGTAGTGGAACGTCCTCACGTCCCTCGATCCGCCCCGCGAACAATCCCGCGATCAGTCCCACGATCTAGTACCGAACGGACGACACCTCCGCGTTCAGCACACGTACAGCTCGACGATGATCTCGGCCTTCTTGATCCAGCAAGAGAGACGGAGAGGTAGAAGAGTTCTCCGGCAGCGTGACGGCGCTCCGGAGGTTGGTGATGATCTTGTCTCAGCAGGGCTCCGCCCGAGCTCCGCAGAAACACGATCTAGAGGAAAAACTATGGAGGTATGTGGTCGGGCAGCCGTGAGAAAGTCGTCTCAAATCAGCCCTAAAACCTCCGTATATATAGGTGGGAGGGAGGGGAGGAGGCAGCCTCAAAACCTAAAGGTTTGGCCGAAATTGGAGGTGGAGGAGTCCTACTCCAATCCTACTTGGAGTAGGATTCCACCTTCCCACTTGGAAACTCTTTCCACCTTGTGTTTTTTCCTTCTCAAACCTTATGGGCCTTAGTGGGAACTTATTCCAGCCCACTAGGGGCTGGTTTATATCTTCCCATAGCCCATGAGACCCCTTGGGGCGTGACACCCCTCCCGATGGTCCCCGGCACCCCTCCCGGCACTCCCGGTACACTACCGATGAGCCCGAAACTTTTCCGGTAATGCACGAAAACCTTCCGGTAACCAAATGAGGTCATCCTATATATCAATCTTCGTTTCCGAACCATTCCGGAAACCCTCGTGACGTCCGTGATCTCATCCGGGACTCCGAACAACATTCGGTAACCAACCATATAACTCAAATACGCATAAAACATCGTCGAACCTTAAGTGTGCAGACCCTGCGGGTTCGAGAACTATGTAGACATGACCCGAGTGACTCCTCGGTCAATATCCAATAGCGGGACCTGGATGCCCATATTGGATCCTACATATTCTACGAAGATCTTATCGTTTGAACCTCAGTGCCAAGGATTCATATAATCCCGTATGTCATTCCCTTTGTCCTTCGGTATGTTACTTGCCCGAGATTCGATCGTCAGTATCCGCATACCTATTTCAATCTCGTTTACCGGAAAGTCTCTTTACTCGTTCCGTAATATAAGATCCCGCAACTTACACTAAGTCACATTGCTTGCAAGGCTTGTGTGTGATGTTGTATTACCGAGTGGGCCCCGAGATACCTCTCCGTCACACGGAGTGACAAATCCCAGTCTCGATCCATACTAACTCAACTAACACCTTCGGAGATACCTGTAGAGCATCTTTATAGTCACCCAGTTACGTTGCGACGTTTGATACACACAAAGCATTCCTCCGGTGTTAGTGAGTTATATGATCTCATGGTCATAGGAACAAATACTTGACACACAGAAAACAGAAGCAACAAAATGACACGATCAACATGCTACGTCTTATTAGTTTGGGTCTAGTCCATCACATGATTCTCCTAATGATGTGATCCCATTATCAAGTGACAACACTTGCGTATGGCCAGGAAACCTTGACCATCTTTGATCAACGAGCTAGTCAACTAGAGGCTTACTAGGGACAGTGTTTTGTCTATGTATCCACACAAGTATTGTGTTTCCAATCAATACAATTATAGCATGGATAATAAACAATTATCATGAACTAAGAAATATAATAATAACTAATTTATTATTGCCTCTAGGGCATATTTCCAACAGTCTCCCACTTGCACTAGAGTCAATAATCTAGTTCACATCACCATGTGATTCCAATGAATCCAACACCCATATAGTTATGGGGTCTGATCACGTCTTGCTCGTGAGAGAGGTTTTAGTCAACGGTTCTGAAACTTTCAGATCCGTGCGTTCTTTACAAATCTTTATGTCATCTTATAGATGCTGCTACTACGTGCTATTCGGAAATGCTCCAAATATCTACTCTACTATACGAATCCGTTTCACTACTCATAGTTATTCGGATTAGTGTCAAAGCTTGCATCGACGTAACCCTTTACGAGGAACTCTTCAACCACCTCCATAATCGAGAAAAATTCCTTAGTCCATTAGTTACTAAGGATAAATTTTGACCGCTGCTAGTGATTCAATCATGGATCACTCTCTGTACCTCTCAGCATATTTTGAGTCAAGGCACACATCAGGTGCGGTACACAGCATGGCATACTTTAGATTCTACGGCTAAGGCATAGAAGACGACCTTCGTCTATTCTCTTTATTCTGCCGGGGTCGGGTTTTGAGTCTTACTCAAATTCACACCTCACAACGCAACCAAGAACTCCTTCCTTGCTGATCTATTTTGAACTCCTTCAAAAACTTGTCAAGGCATGCATCTTGTTGAAACTTCCATTAAGCGCTTTCGATCTATCTCCATAGATCTTTGATGCTCAACGTTCAAGTAGCTCAATCCAGGTATTCCTTTGAAAACTCCTTTCAAACAACCTTGTATGTTTTACAGAAATTCTACATTACTTCTGATCCACAATATGTCAACCACATATACTTATCAGAAATTCTATAGTGCTCCCACTCACTTCTTTGGAAATACAAGTTTCTCATAAACCTTGTACAAACCCAAAATCTTTGATCATCTCATCAAAGTATATATATTCCAACTCCGAGATGCTTGCACCAGTCCATTGAAGGATCGCTGGAGCTTGCATACTTGCTAGTATCTTTAGGATCGACAAAACCTTCTGGTTGTATCACATACAATGTTTGCTCAAGGAAACCGTCGAGAAAACAATGTTTTGACATCCTACGTGCAATATTTCATAAATAATGCATCAACAACTAACATAATTCTAACAGACCTTTAGCATCGCTACGAGTGAGAAAGTCTCATCATAGTCAACTGTTTGATCTTGTCGAAAACATCTTTGCGACAAGTCGAGCTTTTCTTAATAGTGACTTATCACCATCATCGTCTGTCTTCTTTTAAAGACCCATCTTTACTCAATAGTCTTCTGACCATCAAGTAGTTCTTCCAAAGTCTACACTTTGTTTTCATACATGGATCCTCTCTCGGATTTCATGGATTCCAGCCATTTGTCGGAATCTGGGCCCACCATCGGTTTCTCCATAACTCGTAGGTTCACTGTTGCTCAACAACATGACCTCCAAGACAGGGTTACCGTACCACTCTGTAGTAGTACGCGACCTTGTCAACCTACGAGGCTTGTAGTAACTTGATCTGATGCTCGATGATCACCATCATCAGCTTCCATTTCAATCGGTGTAGGCGCCACAGGAACAACTTCCTGCGCCCTGCTACACGCTGGTTGAAGTGATGGTTCAATAACCTCATCAAGTTCTACCACTCTCCCACTCAATTCTTTCGAGAGAAACCTTTCCTCGAGAAAGGATCCGTTTCTAGAAATAAACACTTTGCTTTCGGATCTGAGATAGGAGATGTACCCAACTGTTTTTGGATATCCTATGAAGATGCATTTATCCGCTTTGGGTTCGAGCTCATCAGACTGAAACTTTTTCACATAAGTGTCGAAGCCCCAAACTTTCAAGAAACGACAGTTTAGATTTCTCTAAACCTCAGTCTATACTGTGTCATCTCAACGGAAATACGTGGTGCCCTATTTAAAGTGAGTGCGGTTGTCTCTAATGCATAACCCATAAACGATAGTGGTAATTCGATAAGAGACATCATAGTATGCACCATACCAAATAGTGCGTGGCTATGACGTTCAGACACATCATCACACTATGATGTTCCAGGTGGCATGAACTGCGAAACAATTTCCACATTGTCTTAACTGCGTACCAAAACTCGTAACTCAGATATTCATTTCCATGATCATATCGTAGACAGTTTATCCTCTTGTTACGACGAACTTCACTCCGAAACAGAATTGAACTTTTCAATATTTCAGACTTGTGATTCATTAAGTAAATACTCTAGTATCTACTCAAATCGTCAGTGAAGTAAGAACATAATGATATCCACTACGTGCCTCAGCACCCATTGGACTGCATACATCAAAATGTATCACTTCCAACAAGTTACTATCTTATTTCATCTCAATGAAAACAAGGCCTTGCTCATGTGGTATGATTCGCATGTCACTAGTGATTCGAAATCAGGTGAGTACAAAGATCCATCAGCATGGAGCCTCTTCATGCAATTTATACTAACATGACTCAAGCGGCAGTGCCACAAGTAAGTGGTACTATCATCATCAACTCGTATCTTTTGGCACCAATATCATGAACATGTGTAACACTACGATCGAGATTCAATAAACCATTGAAGGTGAATATTCAAGAAAATAGAGTAACCATTATTCTCCTTAAATGAATAATCGTATTGCAATAAACACGATCCAATCATGTTCATGCTTAACGCAAGCACCAAATAACAATTATTTAGGTTTAACACCAATCCCGATGGTAGAGGGAGCGTGCGACGTTTGATCATATCAATCTTGGAAACACTTCCAACACGTATCGTCACCTCGCCTTTAGCTAGTCTCCGTTTATGCCGTAGCTTTCATTTCGCGTCACTAATCACTTAGCAACCGAACCGGTATCCAATACCCTCGTGCTACTAGGAGTACTAGTAAAGTACACATCAACATCATGTATATCAAATACACTTCTTTCGACTTTTGCCAGCCTTCTTATCTACCAAGTATCTTGAGTTGCTCCGCCTCAGTGATTGTTCCCCTCATTACAGAAGCACTTAGTCTCGGGTTTGGGTTTAATCTTGGGTCTCTTCATTAGTGCAGCAACTGTTTTGCCGTTTCACGAAGTATCCCTTCTAGCCCTTGCCTTTCTTGAAACTTAGTGGTTTTACAAACCATCAACTATTGATGCTCCTTCTTGATTTCTACTTTCGCAGTGTCAAACATCGCGAATCGCTCAAGGATCATTGTATGTATCCTTGATATGTTATAGTTCATCACGAAGCTCTCACAGCTTGGTGGCAGTGACTTTGGAGAACTATCACTATCTCATCTGGAAGATTAACTCCCACTTGATTCAAGCGATTGTCGTACTCAGACAATCTGAGCACATGCTCAACGATTGAGCCTTTTCTCCTGTGCTTTGTGGACAAAGAATTTTGTTGGAGGTCTCGTACCTCTTAACAAGGGCACAAGCATGAAATCACAATTTCATCTCTTTAGAACATCACTTATGTTCCGTGACGTTTAAAACGTTTTCGGTGCCTTGCTTCTAAGCCATTAAGTACTTTGCACTGAACTATCGTGTAGTCATCAGAAACGTGTATGTCGGATGTTCACAGCATCCACAGACGACGCTCGAGGTGGAGCACACCGAGTGGTGCATTAAGGACATAAGCCTTCTGCGCAGCAACGAGGACAATCCTCGGTTTTACAGACTCAGTCTGCAAAGTTTGCTACTATCAATTTTCAACTAAATTTTCTCTAGGAACATAAAAAAAACAGTAGAGCTATAGCGCAAGCTACATCGTAATTCGCAAAGACCATTAGACTATGTTCATGACAATTAGTTCAATTAATCATATTACTTAAGAACTCCCACTCAAAAAAGTACATCTCTCTAGTCATTTGAGTGGTACATGATCAAATCCACTATCTCAAGTCCGATCATCACGTGAGTCGAGAATAGTTTCAGTGGTAAGCATCCCTATGCTAATCATATCAACTATACGATTCATGCTCGACCTTTCGGTCTCATGTGTTCCGAGGCCATGTCTGCACATGCTAGGCTCGTCAAGCTTAACCCGAGTGTTCTGCGTGTGCAACTGTTTTGCACCCGTTGTATGTGAACGTTGAGTCTATCACACCCGATCATCACGTGGTGTCTCGAAACGAAGAACTGTCGCAACGGTGCACAGTCGGGGAGAACACAACTTCGTCTTGAAATTTTAGTGAGAGATCACCTCATAATGCTACCGTCGTTCTAAGCAAAATAAGGTGCATAAAAGGATTAACATCACATGCAATTCATAAGTGACATGATATGGCCATCATCACGTGCTTCTTGATCTCCATCACCATAGCACCGGCACGATCTTCTTGTCACCGGCGCCACACCATGATCATCCATCAACGTGTTGCCATCGGGGTTGTCGTGCTACTTATGCTATTACTACTAAAGCTACATCCTAGCAAAATAGTAAACGCATCTGCAAGCACAAACGTTAGTATAAAGACAACCCTATGGCTCCTGCCGGTTGCCGTACCATCGACGTGCAAGTCGATATTTCTATTACAACATGATCATCTCATACATCCAATATATCACATCACATCGTTGGCCATATCACATCACAATCATACCCTGCAAAAACAAGTTAGACGTCCTCTAATTTTGTTGTTGCATGTTTTACGTGGTGACCGAGGGTATCTAGTAGGATCGCATCTTACTTACGCAAACACCACAACGGAGATATATGAGTTGCTATTTAACCTCATCCAAGGACCTCCTCGGTCAAATCCGATTCAACTAAAGTTGGAGAAACAGTCACTTGCCAGTCATCTTTGAGCAAAGGGGGTTACTCGTAACGATGAAACCAGTCTCTCGTAAGCGTACGAGTAATGTCGGTCCAAGCCGCTTCAATCCAACAATACCGCGGAATCAAGAAAAGACTAAGGAGGGCAGCAAAACGCACATCACCGCCCACAAAAACTTTTGTGTTCTACTCGAGAAGACATCTACGCATGAACCTAGCTCATGATGCCACTGTTGGGGAACGTCGCAAGGGAAACAAAAATTTTCCTACGCGCACGAAGACCTATCATGGTGATGTCCATCTACGAGAGGGGATGAGTGATCTACGTACCCTTGTAGATCGTACAGCAGAAGCGTTAGAGAACGCGGTTGATGTAGTGGAACGTCCTCACGTCCCTCGATCCGCCCCGCGAACAATCCCGCGATCAGTCCCACGATCTAGTACCGAACGGACGGCACCTCCGCGTTCAACACACGTACAGCTCGACGATGATCTCGGCCTTCTTGATCCAGCAAGAGAGACGGAGAGGTAGAAGAGTTCTCCGGCAGCGTGACGGCGCTCCGGAGGTTGGTGATGATCTTGTCTCAGCAGGGCTCCGCCCGAGCTCCGCAGAAACACGATCTAGAGGAAAAACTATGGAGGTATGTGGTCGGGCAGCCGTGAGAAAGTCGTCTCAAATCAGCCCTAAAACCTCCGTATATATAGGTGGGAGGGAGGGGAGGAGGCAGCCTCAAAACCTAAAGGTTTGGCCGAAATTGGAGGTGGAGGAGTCCTACTCCAATCCTACTTGGAGTAGGATTCCACCTTCCCACTTGGAAACTCTTTCCACCTTGTGTTTTTTCCTTCTCAAACCTTATGGGCCTTAGTGGGAACTTATTCCAGCCCACTAGGGGCTGGTTTATCTCTTCCCATAGCCCATGAGACCACTTGGGGCGTGACACCCCTCCCGATGGTCCCCGGCACCCCTCCCGGCACTCCCGGTACACTACCGATGAGCCCGAAACTTTTCCGGTAATGCACGAAAACCTTCCGGTAACCAAATGAGGTCATCCTATATATCAATCTTTGTTTCCGAACCATTCCGGAAACCCTCGTGACGTCCGTGATCTCATCCGGGACTCCGAACAACATTCGGTAACCAACCATATAACTCAAATACGCATAAAACATCGTCGAACCTTAAGTGTGCAGACCCTGCGGGTTCGAGAACTATGTAGACATGACCCGAGTGACTCCTCGGTCAATATCCAATAGCGGGACCTGGATGCCCATATTGGATCCTACATATTCTACGAAGATCTTATCGTTTGAACCTCAGTGCCAAGGATTCATATAATCCCGTATGTCATTCCCTTTGTCCTTCAATATTTCATAGAGTTCGTACTAGAATAACACCTTAAGATACATATCAACCAAGACCCTAATGTCACCTAGATAAATCCATTGACACCTCAAGTATCCGTGGGCATGATTATACGATATGCATCACACAATCTCAGAATCATCTATTCAACCAACACATAGAACTTCAAAGAATGCCTCAAAGTTTCTACTGGAGAGTCAAAACGTGTGCCAACCCATATGCATAGGTTCCCAATGTCACGAAACTCACAAGTTGATCACCAAAACATACATCTAGTACTCACATGAATATCCAAACGTGTGCCAACCATATGCATAGGTTCCCAATGTCACAAACACGCAAGTTGATCACCACAGATAGACACGTGCAAGACATACATCAAGTGTTCTCAAAGACTCAATCCGATAGGATAACTCCAAAGGGAAAACTCAATTCATTACAAGAAGGGAGAGGGGGAAGAACATCATAAGATCCAACTATAGTAGCAAAGCCCGCGGTACATCGAGAGCATGACATCTCAAGAACACGAGAGAGAGAGATCAAACACATAGCTACTGGTACATACCCTCAGCCCCGAGGGTGAACTACTCCCTCCTCGTCATGGAGATCGTTGGGATGATGAAGATGGCCACCGGAGATGGATTCCTCCTCCGGCAGGGTGCCGGAACGAGCTCCAGATTGGTTGTTGGTGGCTACAGAGGCTTCCGGCAGCGGAACTCCCGATCTAGGTTTCTTTTTGGGGGTTTCTGTATTTATAGGAATTTATGGCGGTGGAATTATGTCGGTTGGGCCTACGAGGAGGTCACAAGCCTGGTAGGTGCGACCTAGGGGGGGTCGCGCGTCCCGGGCTTGTGACTCCCTCATGGCTCTTTTGGCCTTCTTCCAAACCTTCGAGGGTCTCTTTTGGTCCCAAAAAATCATCGTCAAGTTTTATTCCATTTGGACTCCGTCTGAAAAAGGGTCAAAAACACGAAAAAACAGAAACTGGCACTTGGCACTGAGTTAATAGGTTAGTCCCAAAAAGATATAAAATAGCATATTCATGCATATAAAACATCCAAGGTTGACAAGATAATAACATGGAACCATAAAAAATTATAGATACGTTGGAGACGTATCACCTCTATAAATTGAGCCTCCTCCGAGCTGCCGAACCCAGCACCCACCTCACCACACTCCACCCCCACTCCTAAAACTTGCCCAAGCCTGAGGAGGGCCTCAGAGAGGCCTTCTTCCCCAGCTCCGGCCGCCCCGTTCCGCTTCGGGTTCCAGTTGGATTCGAGCAAGGTGAGCAACGAGGTGAATCCATGAGATGCTTAGTAGCTTCCTGGTGACCCTCTCATCTTGAGCTCCCCTCTGATTTGATCGCACACGAGTCCCTCGGTGAGTTCGGGTGGTGCCCGAAGCTGCCGTCCGCCGGAGCAAGTTCGTCGTCGATGTAGAGCCTCCCCCTCAACTCAATCCACCTCTCACCAATGCGCGGGAACACATTGAGTGCGTAGGTGCCCTTGGTTAGCTCTCTCCCTTCGTTAGTCGCCGCCGGCGATTATCGCAACACCTCTGGCACCGGTGAATTCGAACCTAACAGGGTGGGACCCCTGTTGGGGAACGTCGCAAGGGAAACAAAAATTTTCCTACGCGCACGAAGACCTATCATGGTGATGTCCATCTACGAGAGGGGATGAGTGATCTACGTACCCTTGTAGATCGTACAGCAGAAGCGTTAGAGAACGCGGTTGATGTAGTGGAACGTCCTCACGTCCCTCGATCCGCCCCGCGAACAATCCCGCGATCAGTCCCACGATCTAGTACCGAACGGACGACACCTCCGCGTTCAGCACACGTACAGCTCGACGATGATCTCGGCCTTCTTGATCCAGCAAGAGAGACGGAGAGGTAGAAGAGTTCTCCGGCAGCGTGACGGCGCTCCGGAGGTTGGTGATGATCTTGTCTCAGCAGGGCTCCGCCCGAGCTCCGCAGAAACACGATCTAGAGGAAAAACTATGGAGGTATGTGGTCGGGCAGCCGTGAGAAAGTCGTCTCAAATCAGCCCTAAAACCTCCGTATATATAGGTGGGAGGGAGGGGAGGAGGCAGCCTCAAAACCTAAAGGTTTGGCCGAAATTGGAGGTGGAGGAGTCCTACTCCAATCCTACTTGGAGTAGGATTCCACCTTCCCACTTGGAAACTCTTTCCACCTTGTGTTTTTTCCTTCTCAAACCTTATGGGCCTTAGTGGGAACTTATTCCAGCCCACTAGGGGCTGGTTTATCTCTTCCCATAGCCCATGAGACCCCTTGGGGCGTGACACCCCTCCCGATGGTCCCCGGCACCCCTCCCGGCACTCCCGGTACACTACCGATGAGCCCGAAACTTTTCCGGTAATGCACGAAAACCTTCCGGTAACCAAATGAGGTCATCCTATATATCAATCTTCGTTTCCGAACCATTCCGGAAACCCTCGTGACGTCCGTGATCTCATCCGGGACTCCGAACAACATTCGGTAACCAACCATATAACTCAAATACGCATAAAACATCGTCGAACCTTAAGTGTGCAGACCCTGCGGGTTCGAGAACTATGTAGACATGACCCGAGTGACTCCTCGGTCAATATCCAATAGCGGGACCTGGATGCCCATATTGGATCCTACATATTCTACGAAGATCTTATCGTTTGAACCTCAGTGCCAAGGATTCATATAATCCCGTATGTCATTCCCTTTGTCCTTCGGTATGTTACTTGCCCGAGATTCGATCGTCAGTATCCGCATACCTATTTCAATCTCGTTTACCGGCAAGTCTCTTTACTCGTTCCGTAATACAAGATCCCGCAACTTACACTAAGTCACATTGCTTGCAAGGCTTGTGTGTGATGTTGTATTACCGAGTGGGCCCTGAGATACCTCTCCGTCACACGGAGTGACAAATCCCAGTCTCGATCCATACTAACTCAACTAACACCTTCGGAGATACCTGTAGAGCATCTTTATAGTCACCCAGTTACGTTGCGACGTTTGATACACACAAAGCATTCCTCCGGTGTTAGTGAGTTATATGATCTCATGGTCATAGGAACAAATACTTGACACGCAGAAAACAGTAGCAACAAAATGACACGATCAACATGCTACGTCTTATTAGTTTGGGTCTAGTCCATCACATGATTCTCCTAATGATGTGATCCCGTTATCAAGTGAAAACACTTGCCTATGGCCAGGAAACCTTGACCATCTTTGATCAACGAGCTAGTCAACTAGAGGCTTACTAGGGACAGTGTTTTGTCTATGTATCCACACAAGTATTGTGTTTCCAATCAATACAATTATAGCATGGATAATAAACAATTATCATGAACTAAGAAATATAATAATAACTAATTTATTATTGCCTCTAGGGCATATTTCCAACAACCCCCTCGTTGGGGTTTTGTCTTTTTTTTGAAATGTTTTCCCGAAGGCGTTTTTGCCAGAAGCCGCCTTCAAGGTAGGTTAGCATATTTTTCTTTCGGGCGCTTTGAGTTTCTCAAACTAGCCCGTGGACAAATTCTGTTTTATTACATAATAGTCCCTAAACTTGTTTTGCTTAAAACTAAATAATTACAACAACTTTTGAATTAATTCCTTTTGCAAAATCTTGCTTTGAGGGTCTAGTTTATTTTCAAATTTATTTAAAAAAATATTTGGAGGCAGTAGCTAGGCCTCTACTCTTACGATGGTATGTGTTATATGACGTAGAGTGAGACGAAGGAAACACCAACGTTAACTTCACCGAGCTTGATCCCGACTACGTGGAACGACGCAAGCATGTTTGAACTTCTCATGTGTTGTTTGCTCACTAACAAAAATTTAATATTCATCCATTGCATTATTCAAGCATATTGCATATCTCATAAATAATGTTAAAAACATGACTATGGCAAGTGATGGTTGTGAGAGGTCGTGGGTAACCTAATCACGCGGAACGTGATATGTTAGGGTTTTGGTCATGACAAATGCATAATTGTGATGGGAATATAGTAATAACTCCAGTATCGACCTAGATCGAGTCTTCACAGTGTCTTACTTTCATTATTGTGCTACCACAATTTCCTGAATGAGGATTCGGTATAGACGGTCGTAGGCCTATTATCAGTCACACACCAAGTAGAGGGGCCGGGATGAAGGTATCAATGGCCCTGGACTAGATCCAGTCATCCGCTCAGGGGGCATGGGTGTTTCCGGTGTGGGACCGAGAGGGAGGGCAGTCCCTTGTAGCACGCGGTATAAATTTGATCCCATGCTAGTCGAGGTGGGAGCCTCCTCGTCTTATGGTTTTGCCCTGGCAACGTAGTCCATGTGAAGCCGGTCTTCGTGGGGGTAAAATGGGTGTGCGCTGGTTTTGAGTGTGTGCTTCTAAAATACCATACGCGGGATTAGTCATCAGGACTATTGGAACCCGTGAGCTATGGATAAAGAGTACACCCTGTGCAGAGTCAAAAATGTTCAAGTAGTCGTGCCCACGGTTAAGGACGGTCGTTTGAAAAGTCAAGTGTCGGTCTTAATGTCGGTCCTTGGGGTACAAGTTGGCTGAATAATTATGGTTGTGAATATCTAACTGTATAGTGGAAAAATTTATTATTAACATCTTGGTTCTGAAATTATCCTGAAGGTTGGTTGTACCACCCGGATAATTCTTATTTACTTTTATGCCCTTTCTGTGGTGTCGCTAAGACGCCCGACTGTGGCTTGTTATTTATTTTTATGCCCTTTCTGTGGTGTCACTAAGACGCCCAACTGTGGCTTGTTATTTACTTTTATGCCCTTTCTGTGGTGTCGCTAAGACGCCCGACTGTGGCTTGTTATTTACTTTATGCCCTATATGAGGTGTCGCTTAGACGCCCGACGGTGGTAAACTAACCCTTGTTAACCTTTCGAGGCGTCGCTCTAGACACCCGATCGGTGCATTTTTACTTTTCTGTTGGGATATCTTGGGAGGATTACCGCCCGATTTATCCATTAACTTAATTTATTTCTAAACCATCGATTTGATAAATTATCATCTGAACCATGCATATTAATAATTAACTGCATGCATCTCATCTTTTGTGCAAACTGTTTGCGAGTACTTTTCGAAGTACTCACTGGCTTGTTGATGTGGCCATATATGGATGAAGGAGACCTCATGGATGAAGAGTTCGATAGCGAGTCCGATGTCTAGAGGAGTCCTAGTCAGTCTTGCGATCCTGGAGTCTGTCGCTGTATTATTTCACCGCTTCCGCCATCGCGAATAAATCGTCAAGCCTCACTCTAATGCTTGGCACGTAGTAGTACTTGTCATGTCACATTTCTCTGATGTGACGTGCCCCTTTTATTACGAGAAGTCGAGTTATTCCGTTACCACTGTAACATATCCGTCTGTGTGAGACTTGCACATGTTGTAACAAATTGTAGAGCAACCTCTACTCTACCTATTTAATATTAAGCACTACTGGTTTTGTTTATCAATATGAGTCTATTAGTGGGAAATATTTTTCTACACTGGTGACGCACATGGCTGATTTCAATAAATAATTTTATTTGGAAACCGGTCGTGACAACCTTGGTATCAGAGCCAGGCTGACTGTAGGAAACCCCTAGGCATGATCGCTAAACAGATTAGTTGTTTTATTATTTCTGCATGCTGTAGATATTTTCTATTAGACAACATATATTTATGTTATGACTATATGAGAATATTTTGTACTGTGTAGATTGCTGGCAGCGGTTGCCCGTCTCACGTGTTCACAACCAGCCGATGGGATTTTCGCGACTTCTTTCCGTCATTGCCAAGATCACGATTGGACCGACGACCCGCACCGAGTACACGTTCTACCGCCACAAGATCAACGACTCCCTGACTATGCATCAGGCGTCGGTGCATTTTATTGGTGGGAGACCAGAGGCCTGTCGTCTTCGTTTCGTTAGCAGAGCCATGCCTACGGAGAGGCTGGCTATTCAGATGGCAGCCAGGGAGGCAATTGCCCGTCTCCGGGACACCCTTCTAGTGATGAAGAGTCATCCTTATCACTACGTGCCATGCCACGTGTCGTACACCAGTCACTATGCTTTTGCCTGCCCCACAGCAGAGGAAGACGATGCTATTGGGATGCTCGTGTAGTAGCTCATAGCCTTGGAGTCAGCCTTTGATGGCTTAGTGGATGACTTGGTGGCTGCTCGCATGGAGTCCCTTACTCGTCCTCACAGCAGGACTAAGCTCCTTCGCCCCGCACCACCTCGGTCATGCCCATCTTCCTCTGCTTCATGCACTCCACCAGCTCAGCTTCGTCGCCAGTTGCCTTTGATTGAAGAGTTCAATCAAGTCATTGTTCTTGCCCCCATTAGAGTTGCTATGCCTGCTAGTCCAGTTCGTGCTTCACCGTCCTGTGCAGTCCGCCTACATCATGTGCTATAGGAAGTGGACTCCCCAGCTCCTCATATGGGACTTTCCCTGGACCAGCCAATCCAGGTCCCTTCTGACTCCGCCTAGAGATGGTGCAGCAGATTGATAACCCACAAGTATAGGGGATCACAACAGTTTTCGAGGCTAGAGTATTCAACCCAAATTTGTTGATTCGACACAAGGGGAAGCCAAAGAATATTCTCGAGTATTAGCAGTTGAGTTGTCAATTCAACCACACCTGAAAGACTTAGTATCTGTAGCAAAGTATCAGTAGCAAAGTGGTGTGATAGCAACAGTAGCAACAATAATAGTAGCAGCAGTGATAGCAGTAGTGACAGAGTAACAGTAGCAGAAGTGACAGCAGTAGTGACAGAGTAACAGTAGCAGCAGTGACAACAGTAGCAGCAAAGTAACTTAGCAAGGACCAGTAGGAAAAGACTTGTAGGCATTGGATCGGTGATGGATAATTATGCCGGATGACATTCGTCATGCAACCGTTATAACATGGGGAGATATGTAACTAGCTCTAGTTCGTCAATGTAATGTAGGCATGTATTCCGTATATAGTCATACGTGCTTAGGGAAAAGAACTTGCATGACATCTATTGTCCATCCCTCCCATGGCAGCGGGGTCCTAATGGAAACTATGGGATATTAAGGTTCTCCTTTTAATAGAGAACCGGAACAAGCATTAGCACTCAGTGAATACATGAACTCCTCATACTATGATCATCACCGGGAGTGGTTCCGGCTATTATCACTCCGGGGTTGCCGGGTCATAACACATAGTAGGTGACTACAACTTGCAAGATAGGATCAAGAACACACATATATTAACGAGAACATAATAGGTTCAGATCTGAAATCATGGAACTCGGGCCCTAGTGACAAGCATTAAGCATGGAAAAGTAGTAGCAACATCAATCTCAGAACATAGTGGATACTAGGGATCAATCCCCATCAAAACTAACTCGATTACATGATAGATCTCATCCAACCCATCACCGTCTAGCAAGCCTACGATGAGATTACTCACGAACGGTGAAGAGCATCATGGAATTGGCGATGAAGGAAGGTTGGTGATGACGATGGCAACGATCTCCCCTCTCCGGAGCCCAGAACGGACTCCAGATCTGCCCTCCAGAGGAAGAATAGGTGGTGGCGGCGCCTCTGTATCGTAGAAGGTGATGAACTCTTCTCCTTGATTTTTTTCTGGACGGAAGGGACTAAATAGAGTTGGAGTTGGAGGCGGCGGAGCCCTGAGGGCCCCACAAGCCTGCTAGGTGCGGCCAAGGGGGGGGATAGTGGGCTTATGGGCTCCTCGCTCCATGCCTCCGGTTGATTCTTGCGCCAGTATTTTTTATATATTCCAGAAAAAATCCTCGTAAATTTCCAGGTCATTCCGAGAACTTTTATTTCTGCGCAAAAACAACACCATGGCAATTCTGCTTAAAACAGCGTTAGTCTGGGTTAGTTCCATTTAAATCATGCAAATTAGAGTCTAAAACAAGGGCAAAAGAGTTTCGAAAAGTAGATACGATGGAGACGTATCACAGATCGTTAGTGCGCTTGTACGATATGTATGATATGTATGATGGTGTGCTCCTAGACTGAAGGGAAGTAGTCGCGTTGCGTCATGTAGGACCAGGAGAAGTGCACTAGCTTAAAATAACATGCCACGCATACAAGAGTACGACATGAGTGTTATTTATAATTATGCGTGATGTAAGATGTACCACAGTCCTTCTCTGAACGCGACGATTAATTTATGAAAAAGACTTTTCGCAGTGTTTCCTTGGATAATTTAATTTATTTTATTTTTCTTGAACTTGTATTTCTCATTTGGTTTTTGAGACATTAAATCAGCTTTGAGAAAATGAGCCGTCCCTGGACACGCTCGATGCCAAGAATGCAAGGAGAAAATCAACCTGCCGAGACAGGAAATGATTTCTCTCAAGGACAGTCAAGCCGACACGAGAACGACCAGGAATTTTCGGAGGTTTGTCGTTTGTATGAGCAGAGCGAGCAACAACATCAAGAAATGATGAACCAATTAATGAAAATAAAAAAATCAACATGGGCCACAACCGCAACACTCCAGATTGGCTGAATTATAGAAGACACGTCCGCCAACTTTTTCGCACACCGACAAACCTATGGAGGTATACGATTGGTTACATGACATTGAGAGGAAGCTTATTATTGCGCAGTGTTCCAATCATGAGAAGGTACTCTACGCACCTCACTATCTGACTCGAGCGTTAACCTCGTGGGGGGAAAATATCCTCCGCGTACATCCTGACAAGAACAACATCAAGTGGGCCGAATTCTAGGAGAGTTTTCGTGGGGCACACATTCCAGACAGTGTCATGAAAATCAAGAAGAGGGAATTCGACGATCTCAAACAAAGGAGTTCCACTGTAATGGAATACTTGGACCAATATAATCAATTATCCCGTTATGCAAGTGAAGACTATAAGACAGAAGAGAAAAGAATGGAGAAATTCCTCGATGGACTCGCTCTGGCATTAAAATGCCAGCTGGTCATTCACACCTTTCCATACTTCAAAACACTTGTGGACAAGGCCAAAATGCTTGAGGCCGAACATCGCAGCTTGGACGACATTCGTAAGCGCCATCATAACAACTCGGCACCAACTCACAACATCAAGCACAAGACTGAGGACACAAGGAATCAAACTCCTCGTACTCCACTGTCAACAAATAAAGTCAACACCCACTTTTATGCCAGGAACAAGGATTTTACTCCTCGCCCCGGTATCACATGTTTTGCCTGCGGAGAGGCTGGACACTTCGCCCGACAGTGCCCAAAGGCCGGGAATGGTGCAACTAAAACCAACCCTCCCAGCTTTGACCCACCACCAAAGTGCGACAACTTCAACCCCAACAATAATCACAGGAAGGGTCACGTGAATCTTGTCGCCGAAGAAGATGCTATGAACGCGCCAGAGATAGTGCTCGATAAGTTTCCTGTCAACAAAATTCTTGCCATGGTTTGGTTTGATTTTGGAGCTTCCCATTCGGTCATTTCAGAAAAATTTGCTTCGAAACACAACTTTTCAAAAGTCCCCTTGGAAAATTCGATGACCATCAAGTCCTCGGGAGTACAGCAGATTACAGAAAAATATTGCAAGGATGTTACCATTGAGATCGAAGACTTGACGTTTTGGGCAAATCTCATTGTGATCGAAAGCAACAATTTGGATGTTATTCTGGGAATGGATTGGCTAAATACCAACAAGGAATTTATTGGCTGCTTCAACCGAACGATCACACTCACCCACCATCAGGGTAAAAGAGTAAAAGTTGCAGCCTTAGAAAAGAAGAAGTCAAACCAAGCGCGATTAATAAGATGGAAGCTATTGAGCTGAAGGACGTCGTAGTGGTATGTGAATTTCCGGATGTATTTCCTGGAGAACTACGAGGTATGCCACCAGACCGAGAAATAGAACTTGTTACTGAAATTGCACCTGGTACCACCCCAATATACAAGAAACCTTACCGTATGGCACCTAATTATATAGTCGAACTCAAGAAGCAAATAAAAGAGCTGTTGTACAAAGGATACATCAGACCCAGCTCTTCCCCTTGGGGATCGCCAATATTATTTGCCAAAAAGAGAGATGGGACTCTAAGACTTCGCGTCGATGATCGAGCCCTCAACATGGACACCATCAAGAACAAGTATCCACTACCCAGGATAAATGATTGGTTTAATCAGTTAGCACAAGCAAAGGTATTCTCAAAGATTGATTTGCGGTCAGGTTATCATCAGCTTAAGATATGTTCAGAAGACATCCCGAAGACAACATTTACGCCATGATACAGATTGTATGAGTTTACGGTAATGCCTTTCGGACTAACAAACACACTAGCTTACTTCGTGCATTTAATGAATAAGGTATTCATGAAGTACATGGATAAGTTTGTCATAGTCTTCATCGCCGGCATACTTGTCTACTTCAAGAACCTTGAAGAACATGCAGAGCACCTAAGAATTGTGTTGGGAGAACTGCGTAAACATCAGTTGTATGCCAAATTCAGCAAATGTGAGTTTTGACTAAAGAAAGTTGGATTTTTTGGGACACGTAATGACCTAAGAAGGCATAGCCGTTGATCCTGAGAAGGTCAAGGTTGTAGGTGAATGGCCACAACCAGCTAACGTGACAAACATCCGAAGTTTCCTCTGAATGGCGGGATGGTACCGGAGATTTATTGAAAGTTTTTCCACTATTGTGAAGCCCATGACCCAGCTACTCAAAAAGGAAAAGAAGTTTGAATGGACTGAAGCCTGTGAGAATAGCTTTCAAGAGCTGAAGAAGAGACTGACCACGGCACCCATGTTAATTATTCCAGACTTCAATAAAGATTTTGAGGTATACTGTGATGCCTCAAGGAAAGGCCTCAGATGTGTACTTATGCAGGAAGGGAAAGTCGTGGCTTACGCCTCAATACAACTACGGCGACATGAAGAAATTTACCCCACTGACGATTTGGAATTGGCCGCCGTAATACACGCTCTCAAGGAATGGAGGCACTTTCGGCTTGGAAATCGCTGTGAGATATACACGGATCATAAGAGTCTCAAATATATCTTCACGCAACCAGATCTTAACCTACGACAACAATGTTGGTTGGAATTAATTTAAGATTATGATGTGGGCATTCATTACCATCCTGGTAAGGCTAACGTGGTAGCCGATGCTCTCAGCCGGAACCCCACCTCAGGCAAAGGCCATGTACCAAACCTACGACTTGAAATTGCGAGAGAGTTCGTTGTGCTAAACCTGCTTCTCATTCGAGAAGGCACCATGGCACAATTAGTGGTACAACCCACTCTGGATGAGAATATCAAGAAGGCTGAGTAGGAACACCCCAGCAATGAAGGCATAAAGAAAAAGGTGAACCTTGGAAAGGCCCCCGAATTTATTATTGATGAACAAGGGATATTATGGTGCAAAGATCGACTATGTGTACCAGACCTAGAGGACCTCAAAGCTCAAATTTTGGAAGAAGCTCACAATGTGCCATACTCAATCCATCCCAGAGGTACAAAAATGTTCAAGGATCTACAGGCAAAATATTGGTGGCACAGGATGAAAAGAGATATTGCTTCTTGCTACGGCAACAAAAGTTCTTCCCTGGCAATGGTGCCAGAGATCCTTCTATCGTCTCTCGAGCTTGCGTTGGTTTTTCCCTTGAAGAGGAAAGGGTGATGCAGCACAGGAGCAGTAAGTATTTCCCTCAGTTTGAGAACCAAGGTATCAATCTAGTAGGAGAATCTCGTCAAGTCCAGAGTACCTGCGCAAACACAAAAGAGCTTGCACCCAATGCTATAAAGGGGTTGTCAATCCCTTCAAGATTGATTGCAAAGTGAGATCTGAAGGCGGAAAGTGCAACGAAGAAAAAAGTGCAAGGCTGAAAACATGGTGTGGAGTAGACCCGGGGGCCATAGTGTTCACTAGAGGCTTCTCTCAAAATAGCAAATATCACGGTGGGTGAACAAATTACTGTCGAGCAATTGATAGAACCGCGCAAAGTCATGACGATATCTAAGGCAATGATCATACATATAGGCATCACGTCCGAGACAAGTAGACCGATACATTAAGCATCTACTACTATTACTCCACACATCGACCGCTATCCAGCATGCATCTAGTGTATTGAGTTCATGACGAACAGAGTAACGCCTTAAGCAAGATGACATCATGTAGAGGGATAATCTCAAACCAATGATGAAAACCCCATCTTTTTACCCTTGATGGCAACAACATGATGCGTGCCTCGCTATCCCTTCTGTCACTGGGTGTGGTCACCGCATGGTATGAACCCAGAACCAAGCACTTCTCCCATTGAAAGAATCATAGATCTAGTTGGCCAGACGAAACCCACAACTCGAAGAGAATTACAAGGATATGAAATCATGCATAAGAGAGATCAGAATAAACTCAAATAATATTCATAGATAATCTCATCATAAATCCACAATTCATCGCATCTCGAAAACACACCGCAAAAGAAGATTACATCGGATAGATCTCCATGAAGATCATGGAGAACTTTGTATTGAAGATCCAAGAGAGAGAAGAAGCCATCTAGCTACTAGCTATGAACCCGTAGGTCTATCGTGAACTACTCACGCATCATCGGAGAGGTCATGGTGTTGATGAAGAAACCCTCCGTATCTGAATCCCCCCTCCGGCAGGGCACCAGAACGTGCCCCAGATGGGATCTTGCGGAGACAGAAGCTTGCGGCGGTGGAAAAGTACTTTTGATGATCTCCTAATTTTTTCTGGGATTTTAGGGAATTTATAGGCGAAAGACCTAGGGTAGAGGAGGCCCAAGGATCCCACAAGCCTGGGAGGCGCGGGCCCCCTGGCCACGGCTAGGTGGCTTGTGGGGTCACTGGTGACCTCCCGCCCTGATTTTGAGGCTTCCCGGTCTTTTTCTGTTTCGGAAAAAATCTTTTTGGCAGTTTCGTTCCGTTTGAACTCCGTTCAAAATCCTCCTGTGAAAGGGGTCAAAAACATGGAAAAAATAGGAACTAGCACTTGGCACTGAGTTAATAAGTTAGTCCCAAAAAATATATAAAAGGCATACAAAACATCCAAAGTTTGACAAGATAATAGCATGAAACCATCAAAAATTATAGATACGTTGGAGTAGTATCACCTATTTCATTGCCCCCTGTGATTCATGCCAATGAATCAAGGTGGAACACCAGAAGCCAGGAGGATTGTTGCAGCCTATGAAAGTACCCAAGTGGAAGTGGGATGAGGTAGGCATGGACTTCATTGTCGGACTACCCCAGTCACGACACGGACACGATGCTATATGGGTTATCACAGATCGACTCACAAAGGTGTCTCATTTCATTCCAGTAAATACTACATACTCCACTCAGAAGCTAGCAAAGTTATACCTCGCCCGTATTGTCTTCTTGCATGGGATACCTAAAACTATTGTATCCGATAGAGGCACCCAGTTTACATCAAGGTTTTGGGATTATTTGCAACAAGCTTTGGGAACCCAGTTAGTGCTTAGAGCTTGTGTGCTTACATATGGAAATAGTTGGGAGGATAGTTTGCCTTACGCCGAATTCTCGTACAACAAGAGTTATGAGGCAAGCTTACAAATGTCACCTTTTGAAGCCTTATATGTAAAAAGATGTCGTACGCCTCTAAATTGGTCAGAAACCGGATATAGCCGTATCTTTGGCCCGCAACTACTTCAAGAGGCAGGTGACAAGGTAAAACTCATAAGGGACAAACTCAAGACAGCCCAAAGCCGTCAGAAGAGCTATTACGATCAAAACCATTGTGACGTCGGCTTCAACCCAAATGATTATGTATATCTAAAGGTATCACCCATGAGAGGTCTACAAATGTTCAAGGTCAAGGGCAAGCTTGCACCCCGCTTCATCGGACCATTTCGTATAATTGCTCGAAGAGGCCAAGTTGCCTGTCAACTTGAACTACCAGCGGAACTGTCAGACGTGCATGACATGTTCCATATATCTCAACTAAGGAAGTGTGTAAGGAACCCCGATCAACAGGTAGCCCATGACAATATAGAAGTACAACTAGACCTATCCTATCAGGAACACCCCGTGAGAATATTAGAGGAGGTAGAAAGGAGGACATTGTAACGCCCAAGATGCGATCCTATCCTCAATTTGGCACGAGGGCCTCGTCAGTGATAGAAGCGCATCTCGTCGTTTCGCAAGAATGGATATCGTTACAAGTACATGTACTGAAGAGAAGAGTATATGGAATTGGCTAACACTCGCCACAAGCTACATCAGAGTCACATCAGTACAATACATAAACATCATGAAGTAGAGCAGGGTCCGACTACGGAAGAAAACAAACGAGAAAATAAAACGACACCCATCCTTGTTATCCCAGGCTGCCGGCCTGGAATCCATCCTAGATCGAAGAAGAAGAAGAAGAAGCAACTCCAAATGAACAATCAACGCGCTCGCGTCAAGTAACCTTTACCTGTACCTGCAACTGGTGTTGTAGTAATCTGTGAGCCACAGGGGACTCAACAATCTCATTTCCAAAGGTATCAAGACTAGGAAAGCTTAATCAGCGAGGTATGGTTAATAGCGGTGAGGCTGCATCAAGCGACTAAGCATATATTTAGTGGCTAACTTACGAGTACAAGAATAAGAGGGGGATGATCTACGCATAACATATGTGAACTACTGATGATCAAATGAATGATCCTGAACACCTACTTACATCAGACATAACCTCACCGTGTCCTCGATCGGAGAAGGAACTCACGAAAGAGACAGTCACGGTTACACACTCAGTTGGCATATTTTAATTAAGTTAACTTTAAGTTATCTAGAAAAAGTGTTAAACAAAGTTTCCATGTTGCCACATAACCGCGGGCACGACTTTCCGAAAGATTTAACCCTGCAAGGGTGCTCCAAGTATTCCATCACAAATTACCACAAGCCGCATAGAAATCCTCGATCACGAAACTCGCGATCTCGTCGGACTCCTTAGTGGAAAACCTCAACTCTAAGATTACCCAAAGCATCACCGGAATCCCGATGCACAAGACATTCGTCAATGGTAAAACTAATCCAGTAAGGCCGCCCGACGTGTCGACGAACCTGATAGGAGCCGCGTATCTCGTTCTCAGGACACGACCGGATGGGGAAAGGTTACAGGTACCAAACCTTGAGTTGCCCCGTGGTGGCACCACAGTATGCCCTTTTGGGACCAACACCATCAGCACTGCCCCCCTGTATTATGTAAAATTACTCCTCGGGTTCATGACGCCCTATGCATTCAGTGTTATCAAAATTATTATGTTGGGCAAATGTAGTACCAATGTTGGGCCTTGCCAGACCAACTTTAATCTAGAACGAATTATCAAGTGGGTCCCCATAACAACCCCAATTATGTTAGGAGCGCTCAGTTATGGAACATAACACCGGTAGCCAAAACTAAGGGGGCAAAGGTGGAACAAAACACCAGGCTAGAAAGGCCAAGCCTTCCACCTTTTACCAAGTATATAGGTGCATTAAATTAAATAGCATTTAATAGGGTGATATAACAAGGAACCCATGTTACCACATGGAAGAACTTCACCTGCAACTAGCAATGCTAACACATGGTTAAGCTAGCGGTAACATAGCCAAACATTGGTTTGCTAGGTTGTGATGAGGTTGAAGGTTTTCATGGCAATCTTGAGAGGCTGATATTTTAACAGGTGGTGGGAAACGAGACATAACGATAGAAACAGTAAAACTAGCATGGCAATGATAGTAATGATATCTGGGGAAATGGTCATCTTGCCTGAGATCCTGCTTGGAAGAAGTACGACCCCGTGAAGCAGACGAACCGACGTAGTCGAACGGGTCCTCACTTTCCGACACGCTTGCGGAACTCTATCGAGACGAAGGAAACCGGAAACAAGAATCAACACACGATATTCACCACACGATGCACAACACATATGATGCATGATCAGCTGAAAATATGCAAGAGATGGCATGTCAAATCACAACAATCAAACACTACATATTAAGTGAAGTTCAATATGCAACGAGTTGCATATTGACGAAACTCCACATACGGATTATTTAGTTCTATCCCGATTAGGTACACGGCAATATTAAATGGTGTTATACATGTCAAGAGGTGAGGCGTAATTAAACTAACTATCTAGGCATTTTAAATGAGGTCGGAAATGTCATATAGCATTTCCGAGATGACCTCATACGTTAATTTGTAATTCTGTCTAGATCTGAATTAACATGTTTAAATGTTTGTTAAACAAAAAAATAAATAGGTTCACGTGAAACTACACGTTATTACGGTTCAAAAGATACGAACACCGCAAGATATGATGACATGAATGCAATATGTGTGCAAATGGCACCCACAACATTTCAAAACACACAACCAACAAGATAATATGAACCTATAAAAGATTCTAAGCAAGTTTCATATAGGACACGATCAAAACGGAGCAACGGTTCAACAACTACGAGCTAAACAAGAAATCACTACAATCTGCCAAAATCAGCCACATAGCTTTTTCTACACCCTCGAACAACTAGCTACACAAAACCAAAAGGCTCAAACAAGGCATGAGACAGTAGAGGGCAAGATGCACTACAACATACAACTAATAACACCTAGCATGGAAGCATGTATCACTAGGAAAAGAACTCACAAAATGGCATTTCACACACAGTTTCAGACTTGGTGAAAATATCAATTTATGAGAGCGCAGTTTTCGATCTGAAGGCATATTGACAACAGCAAAACCATAAGCTACAGGACTCCAAATGGCATGAAAATTGACAGCATGCTAGAGAATCTTAAGTTCTACAACTAACTCCATGGCACCAACCTCAAAAGACCTAGAGATCACCAGATAAACTCATGCAAAGACAACAACAAAATATAAAAGATTTCAGACTTTGAATTTTTCAGCATCTCCAAATCAGCACTATTTTCTAGCAAGTTGAGAACAAGCAAACCACACCTAAACATGGATTTCTATTGCAACCAAAATTAACAGAGGCTAGTCTACACATCCAAGGACAAACCTCTAGTTGACAACTCCTTCATATCATGCACGGATTAAATCCCACAAAATGAACAAAAAGGCAACATGACAAAATATCACGCGAACTAACTTGCTCAAAAGCTAAAACTAAATGCATAGTTAAATTATATGGATTTTTCTACCCCAAAAACATATATAACATGTGGGGTTGCGAAATAAAAACAACGCCACACGTATATGCGGGAATATGACCTAAACACGGTATAATAAACTAGCGACGGAATCCTACATGCAAAAATACAAACAACTGCTCTAAAATACATGGCAAGAGGTTCCTAAACACACGAGCATTTTATCTACGAGGTATGAGCAATCCGGACACGCACGAAAATAAATACGGGGCAATTAACCTATTGGGACAGCACGCCAAACTAGGCATTCAGCAAGTCAAACTAATTCAAACATGCATGCAAGTTGCAAAATATTAATCTACGTGGAAAACTACACAAGTTTCATATATTAATCGCCTCGATCCGACATATGGTTAAATATCTACGGGCTTAAGAAATATCTATTAACACAGAAATTAAATACAATCCGAAATCCTGGAAAAATACTAATGGGCCGAATCTAAGCTAGTGGGCCTACAGAGGGATGGTGCTGGTTAATTATAATGTGCATGGGCGAGGGTTAGGTTCCGGTGGCAGCTCACCTTGGTGGGCCGGCCTGAGAGAGGAGGCGGTTCTGGGCCTTGCCTGACCCTGAGCCGAGGCGGCTGGAGAGGGAGGCCGACCTGGGCGAGCGAGGCCGGGCCGGTCGGGCGGACAAGCCGAGGCGGCTGCCCAGGCACTGGCGCATGTCGGGCACGTCGTCCCCTCCCTCCCGATCCCAATTGGATCGAGGGAGCGGCGGCTGCCGACGTTTTCCCGGCGCGTAGAGATCCGGCGCGGGGAAGTTGAAGGAGTCCAGATCCCGGCGGCCTACGGACGGATCCGGGCGGCAAGGCTCCATTCCGGCGGCTAGCGGCGGGATCTGCGGGAAAAGCAAGGAGGAAGAAGGGTTAGAGGAAGAGGGGGGCCGACGGGGAAAGAAAGAGAGAGAGTGGGGTTCATGACAGCGCCGGCCTTGGGAGGTGCTCGCCGGGGGCAGCGGGTACGGCCGGCGGCGGGAGGCGGCCGGGGATGGCGCGAGGGACGAGGGGGCGGCGAGGCGGCGCGCTAGGATGAGGGGAGCTGCAGATCGGGGCGGCTCGGGACGACCTCGGGCAAGGCGGCGGCGGCGCGACCCGGGCCCGAGGAGGGCCTGCTGCGGGCCTGGCGGGCCGGTGGCGCTGGGAGGAGAGAGAGGGAGGCTGGGCTAGGGTTTCAGGATGGCACGGATTCCGAGGCAGAGGTGGGAGGAGGGTTTAGATTAGGCAGAGAGGCATATATTTATAGGCAAACGGGGCTATGGTTAGCAGAATTTCGTCCCGGTTACAACCGCGCGATCGGAATTGAACAATTTCGAACGCGGGACGAGACAAGTGGTCATGTAGAGTAGGTTAGACGGAGATGAGAGGGAAAACAACACCCGACAACGTAATTTTAAAACATTGAAAACCATCCGACGATAGACCGAAGACGGTGCCGCTACGGTCGGCCGTTCGGGTACGAGACGGACTCCGATTGCGACGAAATTTGGCAGACGGACTCCGATCGGACGCCAAGTTTCAACCCAATCAAAGAAAGTTTTACACACACTTTTAAAAACAAGACTTAAGCGATGCCGCGGCGCGTGCGTGTGTGGTCGGGCTCAGAACGGGCAACAAGGAGAACCAACAACTAATAACGGATGCAAGTTTAAAACCGGAGGCAACGGTATGCCGATGCAATGCGGATGATACACATGATGCGATGATGATGCAACAAATAAAAATAAACACACGACGAAAGCGGAAAGAAAAGGGGAATCTTCTGGAATGACGGTCTTAGGGTGTCACAATTCTCCTACACTACAAGAGGATCTCGACCCGAGATCCAATAATGAAAAGGGGGAGAGGATGAGAAAGCAAGAGGTAAAACTTAGTCGCTTCTTTGACAGACAAGTGAAACCAACGATCCTTGAAGGTTGCAAAGAGATGAAGAATGATAAGAGAAACAAGGAGAATTCACAGAAAATTTCGGCAGCACTTCGGTAGGAAAAGGGGACAAAAATTCGATAAGATGGACAGATTTTGAGAAAATCCAAAACCAACTAACTAAATTGAGCAAGGGAACAACATGATCTTGATAGAACATGATGATAGATTGAAGATAGCAACATCACAAAGCCTCCGTTACAAAGAATAGAAACTAGATCTTGGAAAGAAAGAATGAAGAAAAATATGACAACTACTATCACAGAATCTTGAAGAACACCTTGAAACAAAGATTCATATCATGAGCCACTCCGGAAGAATAATTCAGATCACTATGAACAAGAATAAGAATTAAGTTATGCATATCCTTCGTCAAGTTTAATTGATGACAATCAACGGATTTAGCGTACCACTTATTCTTTTAGAAATGATTGAGGAGATAAAGATAGAGCACAAACTAAAGAAATCCCCAACGAAGCACCGGTAAGATAGCAAGAGCAATGGATACTGCTACGGCAACAAAAGTTCTTCCCAGGCAACAACGCCAGAAATCCTTCTGCTACTTCTCAAACAACAGTGCCAGAAATTGACATGTTGACGGAGACTTGCTTGCGTTGGTTTTTCCCTTGAAGAGGAAAGGGGTGATGCAGCACAGGAGCAGTAAGTATTTCCCTCAGTTTGAGAACCAAGGTATCAATCCTATAGGAGAATCTCGTCAAGTCCAGAGTACCAGCACAAACACAAAGAGCTTCCACCCAATGCTATAAAGGGGTTGTCAATCCCTTCAAGATTGATTGCAAAGTGAGATCTGAAGGCGTAAAGTGCAACGAAGAAAAAGTGTAAGGCTCAAAACATGGTGTGGAGTAGACCCGGGGGCCATAGTGTTCACTAGAGGCTTCTCTCAAAATAGCAAATATTACACTGGGTGAACAAATTACTGTCGAGCAATTGATAGAACCGCGCAAAGTCATGACGATATCTAAGGCAATGATCATACATATAGGCATCATGTCCGAGACAAGTAGACCGATACTTTCTCCATCTACTACTATTACTCCACACATCGACCGCTATCCAGCATGCATCTAGTGTATTGAGTTCATGACGAACAGAGTAACGCCTTAAGCAAGATTACATGATGTAGAGAGATAATCTCAAACCAATGATGAAAACCCCATCTTTTTACCCTTGATGGCAACAACACGATGCGTGCCTTGCTACCCCTTCTGTCACTGGGTGAGGTCACCGCACAGTATGAACCCAAAACCAAGCACTTCTCCCATTGCAAGAATCATAGATCTAGTTGGCCAGACAAAACCCACAACTCGAAGAGAATTACAAGGATATGAAATCATGCATAAGAGAGATCAGAAGAAACTCAAATAAGATTCATAGATAATCTGATCATAAATCCACAATTCATCGGATCTCGACAAACACACCGCAAAAGAAGATTACATCGGATAGATCTCCATGAAGATCATGGAGAACTTTGTATTGAAGATCCAACAGAGAGAAGAAGCCATCTAGCTACTAGCTATGGACTCCTAGGTCTATGGTGAACTACACACACATCATCGGAGAGGTCATGATGTTGATGAAGAAGCCCTCCATGTCCGAATCCCCCTCCGGCAGGGCACCAGAACGTGCCCCAGATGGGATCTTGCGGAGACAGAAGCTTGCGGCGGCGAAAAAGTACTTTCGATGAACTCCTGATTTTTTCTGGAATTTTAGGGAATTTATAGGCGAAAGTCCTAGGGCAGAGATGGCCCAGGGAGCCCACAAGCCAGGGAGGCGCGGGCCCCCTTGGCCGCGGCTAGGGGTCTTGTGGGGTCCCTGCAGGCCCCGTGCCCTGATTCTCAGGCTTCCCGATCTTTTTCTGTTTTGGAAAAAATCTTTTTGGCAGTTTCGTTCCGTTTGGACTCCGTTCAGAATCCTCCTCTGAAAGGGGTCAAAAACATGGAAAAAACAGGAACTGGCACTTCGCACTAAGTTAATAAGTTAGTCCCAAAAAATATATAAAAGGCATGCAAAACATCGAAAGTCTAACAAGATAATATCATGAAACCATAAAAAATTATAGATACGTTGGAGATGTATCAAGCATCCCCAAGCTTAACTCCTGCTCGTCCTCGAGTAGGGAAGTGATAAAGAATGAAGTTTTGATGTGGAATGCTACCTAGCATAGTTGTCCTTTGCAACTTCTTTCATGTGACATGAATGTTCAGATCCGTAAGATTCAAAACAATAGTTTGCTATTGACATGAAAAAAATAATACTTCAAGCAAACTAGCAAGGTAATCATGAACTTTCAAAATAAAAAGGCCAAGGAAAGTTATCCCTACAAAATCATATAGTCTGGCTATGCTCCATCATCCTCACCCAACTAATGTAAATCATGCACAACCCCGGTATTGGCCAAGTAATAGTTTTCGCACTCTTACTTTCTCAAACTTTTTATAACTATCACGCAATACATGAGTGTGAGCCATGGATATAGCACTATAGGTGGAATAGAGTGTGGTGGTGGTTGTGAGACAAAAAGGAGAAGATGGTCACATTGACTCGGCGTATCAAAGGGCTATGGAGATGCCCATTAATAGATATGAATGTGAAAGAGTAGGGATGGCCATACAAGGGATGCACTAGAGCTATAAGTATGTGAAAGCTCAAAAGTAGAACTAGTGGGTGTGCATCCAACTTGCTTGCTCACGAAGACCTAGGGCAATTTTGAGGAAGCCCATCATTGGAATATACAAGCCAAGTTATATGATAAAGATTCCCACTAGCATATGGTAGTGACAAAGCAAGAAGCTCTCAATCATGAAGAACATGGTGCTATTATGAAACACAAGTGTGGAAAAAGATAGTAGCATTGTCCCTTCTCTCTTTTTCTCTTTTTTTGGGCTCTTAGGCCTCTCTTTTTTCTATTTTTTTGTGCTCTTTGGCCTCTTTTTTTCACATGGGACAATGCTCTAATAATGTTGACTTTCACACTTTTATTTACTCACAGCTCAAAGCTTAGAACGATGATGACCCTATAGGAAATGCCTCCGGTAGTGTACCGGGATGTGCAACGATCTAGCTTGGCGTATAACGTTGAAACATCTCGCTAGCTATCTTACGATCATGCAATGGCAATATGAGAGTGACGGCACAAGTCATGAGACGGAACGGTGGGAGTTGCACGACAATATATCTCGGAATGGCTATGAAAATGCCATAGTAGGTAGGCATGGTGGCTGTTTTGAGGAAGGCATATAGTGGGTTTGTGTCCCGACGAAAGTTGCGCGGCACTAGAGAGGCTAGCAATGGTGAAAGGTGAAAGTGCATCTATACCATGGACTCACATTAGTCATGAAGAACTCACATACTTGTTGCGAAAGTTTTTATTAGTAATCGAAACAAAGTGCTAAAGCATACTCCTAGGGTAAGGGTTGGTAGGTGTTAACCATCGCGTGATCCCGACCTCAACAAAGGATGACAATCAATAGATCAATTATGCTCCGACTTCCTAACATAACGGTTCACCATACGTGCATGCTACGGGAATCACTAACTTCAACACAAATATTTCTAGATTCACAACACCCTACTAACATAACTCTTAATATTACCAAATCCACGTCTCAAAACTAATTGTGAGGAACCAAAACTTCTCTTTCTATTCAATGCACATGAAGATGGAGGTTTTTGTATCCTCTTTGGGTTCCTATCACCTTTGGAACTACTTTCATAGCATAAGCCAACTACCAACTCACGCACCGCCGTGCTCTGAAAGATATACGTGAAGCACATAGAGCAAAATTATCTAGCTCAAAAGATATAAGTGAAGCACTATGAGCATTCTAGCAAAATCATGATGAGTGCATGTCTCTCTCTAAAGGTGTGCAGCAAGGATGGTTGTGACACAAAAAAAGAAAAGACTCCTATGATACAAGACGCTCCATGGAAAACACATATCATGTGGTGAATTAAAATATAGTTCCAAGTAATGTTACCGATGGATTGAAGACGAAAGAGGGGATGCCTTCCCGGGGCATCCCCAAGCTTAGGATTTTTGGTGTCCTTGAATTTGGCTTGGGATTCCTTGGGCATCCCCAAGCTTGAGGTCTTTCCACTCCTTATCTCTTTGTCCATGAGAACATCACCCAAAACTTGAAAACTTCACAACACAAAACATAAACAGAAACTCGTGATAACATTAGCACAAGAAAACAAACTACCACCTTTTTAGGTACTGTAGAAATCTTTATTTCTATTTGTATTGGTGTTGGGCTATTTTATTATCACTTTTACATGGCTAGTACCCCCCGATACTATCCATAGTTTCATCAAAACAAGCAACCAACTCAACAAAAATAGAATCTGTCAAAAACAGACCAGTCTGTAGCAATCTGTATACTTTCTATACTTGTGGTACCTCAAAAATTCTGAAACATTACGACTGCTTAGTAAAAAGGCATATCAACCACCATCAAAAAGAATCAACTCAAAATCTCTTTCTGAATAAACATGAAAAATCATCTCGTGAGCGAAAAGTTTCTGTCTTTTTCCAGCAGGATCAAACAACCATCACCAAGACTAGTCATAAAGGTTTTGCTTGGCTCAAACACAAAAAGAAACACAAAAAACACAACCACAACAGAATTATGATGGTGTGGATGCAAAAAAACAGAAAGAAAAATATAAATTCATTGGGTTGACTCCCAACAAGTGCTATTGTTTAAAGCCCTTAGCTAGGCATAAAAGCGATATAATCACGTATCGTCGTCTTTGGTGCTCAAACAATAAGTTGCCCTCGTCATGGATTCATAAGGCAATCTTATTTTCTTTCTAGGAAAGTGCTCCATGCCCTTCTTTAAAGGAAATTGAAATCTAATATTCCCTTCCTTCATATCGATGATAGCACCGATAGTCCTTAGGAAAGGTCTACCAAGAATAATAGGGCATGTAGGATTGCAATAAATGTCAAGCACAATGAAATCCACGGGTACATAGTTCCTATTTGCAATAATAAGAACATCATTGATCATTCCCATGGGGTTCTTGACAGTATAATCCGCAAGATGAAAATTAAGAGAACACTCTTCAGTCTCATTAAAACCCAGAACATCACATAAATACTTTGGAATCGTGAAAACACTAGCACCCAAATCACACAAAGCATTGCATTCATAGTTTTGATTTTTATTTTGATAGTAGGTTTGCACTCATCATGAAGCTTTCTAGGGATAGAGACTTCCAATTCAAGTTTCTCTTCAAGAGATTTTATCATGGCTTCAATGATATGATCGGTAAAGGCCTTGTTTTGGCTATAAGGGTGTGGAGAGTTTAACATGGATTGCATCAAGGAAATGCATTCAATCAAGGAGAAACTATCATAATTGAATTCCTTGAAATCCAAGGTCGTAATTTCATTACTACTCAAAGTTTTAATATCTTCTACTCCACTTTCAATGCTTTTAGCATGAAGATAGATGGACTCTGAATCATTGGGGCACTTTTCAACCAAAGTGGATTCATATCCAACCCCATCATCATTAGGTTTGACACAAGAAAACAAATATTCAAAGGGAGTCACACCAAACACTTTAAGATCTTCGTGATTCTTATCACGAGAACACGCCTTTTAAGTCATTCATGTCTAGCACGAATTTGGGCGGTTCTTTCTTTGCTCTCAATCATGGAAACACACATAGCTTTCAAAGTTTCATCCATATTGATCTTGGGAGGAGCACATCTAAGTTTCAAAGAATCAACATCACTAGACATTCTATCAACACTCTTAGCCAAATCGTGAATTTTGAGTAGTTTTTCCTCTATGGACGCATTGAAAATCTTTTGCGAGTTGATAAACTCTTTGATATTACTCTCTAGATCAAAGGGTAATCTATTGTAATTTCCATGAGTGTTGTTGCAGGAGTTGCCAAAGTTATTAGAGGAGTTACTAGGAAAAGGCCTAGGAACATAGTTTCCTCTAAAAGCATTATTGTTGCCAAAATTATTCCTACCAACAAAATTAACGTCCAAGCTAGCGTTGCTACTCTCAATCAAGGAAGACAAGGGCATATCATTAGGATCTAAAGGAGCACTTCTACTAGCAACCAAATTCATTAACTCATCCATCTTAGCACTCAATGAGTTAATTTCTTCTATGGCGTGTACCTTCTTACTAGTAGTTGACCTTTCAGTGTGCCATTGAGAGTAGTTCGTCATGATATTGTGTAGGAGATTTGTGGCTTCCCTTAACATGATTTCCATGAATGTTCCACCGGAGGCGGAGTCCAAGATATTTCTAGAAGCGAAATTCAAGCCAGCGTAGAAGATTTGTATAATCATCCAAAGACTCAAGCCATGAGCGGGACAATTTCTAATCATCAATTTCATTCTCTCCCAAGGTTGTGCAACATGTTCATGATCATGTTGCTTAAAATTCATGATATCATTACGGAGAGAGATAATCTTAGCCGGCGGAAAATACTTGGATATATAGGCATCTTTGCACTTATCCCAAGAATTGATCCTATTTTTGGGCAAAGACGAAAACCAAGTTTTTTCTCGATCTCGCAACGAGAAAGGAAAAAGCTTCAATTTAATCACATAATTATCCACATCATTATTATTTTGGATATCGCAAAGCTCAATGAAGGTATTTAGATGGGATGCGACATCTTCCCTAGGAAGGCCGGAAAATTGCTCTTTCATTACAAGATTCAGCAAAGCAGCATTGATTTCGTATGACTCCGCACTAGTGGCGGGAGCAATCGGAGTACTAATAAAATCATTATTATTAGTATTCGAGAAGTCACAAAGTTTGGTGTTTTCAGTCATGGTGACTTCAGCAAGCAAGCAAGCACACAAGCGAACAAAGAGCAAGCGAGAAAAAAGGGCGAACGAAAAGGCGAACGAAAAAGGAAAATTGGTGAAGTGGGGGAGAGGAAAACGAGAGGCAACTGGCAAACAAAGTAAACGCAAGAGATGAGTTTGCGACACTTACTTGGATGAGTTATTGACTTGATCCTCCCCTGCAACGAAGCCAGAAATCCTTCTGCTACGGCAACAAAAGTTCTTTCCCAGCAACGGCGCCAGAAATCCTTCTGCTACTTCTCAAACAACAGTGCGAGAAAGTGACACGTTGACGGAGACTTGCTTGCGTTTGTTTTTCCCTTGAAGAGGAAAGGGGTGATGCAGCACAGGAGCAGTAAGTATTTCCCTCAGTTTGAGAACCAAGGTATCAATCCAGTAGGAGAATCTCATCAAGTCCAGAGTACATGCACAAACACAAAGAGCTTGCACCCAATGCTATAAAGGGGTTGTCAATCCCTTCAAGATTGATTGCAAAGTGAGATCTGAAGGCGGAAAGTGCAATGAAGAAAAAGTGTAAGGCTGAAAATATGGTGTGGAGTAGACCCGGGGGCCATAGTGTTCACTAGAGGCTTCTCTCAAAATAGCAAATATCACGGTGGGTGAACAAATTACTGTGGAGCAATTGATAGAACCGCGCAAAGTCATGACCATATCTAAGGCAATGATCATACATATAGGCATCACGTCTGAGACAAGTAGACCGATACTTTCTGCATCTACTACTATTACTCCACACATCGACCGCTATCGAGCATGCATCTAGTGTATTGAGTTCATGACGAACAGAGTAACGCCTTAAGCAAGATGCCATGATGTAGAGGGATAATCTCAAACCAATGATGAAAACCCCATCTTTTTACCCTTGATGGCAACAACATGATGCGTGCCTCGCTACCCCTTCTGTCACTTGGTGAGGTCACCGCACGGTATGAACCAAAAACCAAGCATTTCTCCCATTGCAATAATCATAGATCTAGTTGGCCAGACAAAACCCACAACTCGAAGAGAATTACAAGGATATGAAATCATGCATAATAAGGATCAGAAGAAACTCAAATAAGATTCATAGATAATCTGATCATAAATCCACAATTCATTGGATCTTGACAAACACACCGCAAAAGAAGATTACATCGGATAGATCTCCATGAAGATCATGGAGAACTTTGTATTGAAGATCCAAGAGAGATAAGAAGCCATCTAGCTACTAGCTATGGACCCGTAGGTCTATGGTGAACTACTCATGCATCATCGGAGAGGTCATGGTGTTGATGAAGAAGCCCTCCGTATCCGAATCCCCCCTCCGACAGGGCACCAAAAATTTCCCCAGATGGGATCTTGCGGAGACATAAGCTTGCGGCGGCGGAAAAGTACTTTCGATGATCTCCTGAATTTTTCTAGGATTTTTGGGAATTTATAGGCGAAAGTCCTAGGGCAGAGGTGGCCTAGGGGGCCCACTAGCCAGGGAGGCGCGGGCACCCTGGCCACGGCTAGGGTGCTTGTGGGGTCCCTACAGGCCCCCTTGTTGGGTAACGTAGCATAAATTCAAAATTTTCCTACGCATATTCATATCTTCTTATGGAGAGACCAGCAACGAGAGAGGGGTAAGAGCATCTTCATACCTTTGAAGATCGCTAAGCGGAAGCGTTACTAGAACGCGGTTGATGGAGTCGTACTCGCAGCGATTCGGATCGCGGTGTGATTCCGATCTAGTGTCGAACTACGGCACCTCCGCGTTCAACACACGTGCAGCCCGGCGATGTCTCCCGCACCTTGATCCAGCAAGGAGGAGGGAGAGGTTGGGGAAGAACTCCAGCAGCATGATGACATGGTGTCGATGGAGAGACGAGGTCTCCCGACAGGCCTTCGCCAAGCATCGGCAGAGAGGAGGACGAAGAAGGGCAGGGCTGCGCCGAGGGAGAGGCAAAAGTCTATCTACCAATGGCCAAAAGTTCCTGGTATATATAGGGGAAGGGAGGGGCTGCGCCCCCTTGATGGTTTCCCCCTCTTGGGGGGGGGGGGGGAGGCAGCCCTAGATGGGGCTGGTGCGGCGGCCAAGGGAGGGAGGAGGGGTGTGGCGCACCCCTGGTGGGCCTTAGGCCCACCTAGCTTTGGGTTTGCCCACCCCCCTTTTCTCTCCCCTGCGCATTGGGCTGAGTGGGGAGGCGCACCAGCCCACCTAGGGGCTGGTTCCCTCCCCCACTTGGCCCATCTTACCTCCCGGAGTCGTTGCCCCCCTTCGGTGGACCCCCGGGGCCACCTCCGGTGGTCCCGGTACATTACCGGTGATGCCCGAAACACATCCGGTGTCTGAAACCATCCGTCCTAAATATCAATCTTTACCTCCGGACCATTCCGGAGCTCCTCGTGACGTCCGGGATCTCATCCGGGACTTCGAACAACTTTCGGTAATCTCGTATAACAATTCCCTATAACCCTAGCGTCACCGAACATTTAGTGTGTAGACCCTACGAGTTCGGGAGACAAGCAGACATGACCGAGACACCTCTCCAGACAATAACCATCAGCAGGGTCTGGATACCCATGGTGGATCCCACTTGCTCCACAATGATCTCATCGGATGAACCACGATGTCAAGGATTCAATCAATCCCGTATACGATTCCCTTTGTTTGTCGGTATAGAACTTGCCCGAGATTCGATCGTCAGTATACCTATACCTTGTTCAATCTTGTTACCGGTAAGTCTCTTTACTCGTTCCGTAGCACGTCATCGTGTGACTAACTCCTTAGTCACGTTGAGCTCATGATGATGTTCTACCGAGTGGGCCCAGAGATACCTCTCCGTCAAACGGAGTGACAAATCCCGATCTCGATTCGTACCAACCCAAGAGACACTTTCGGAGGTACCCGTAGTGCACCTTTATAGTCACCCAGTTACGTTGTGATGTTTGATACACCCAAAGCACTCCTACGGTATCCGGGAGTTGCACAATCTCACGGTCGAAGGAAAAGATACTTGACATTAGAAAAGCTTTAGCATACGAACAATACGATCTAGTGCTATGCTTAGGATTGGGTCTTGTCCATCACATCATTCTCCCAATGATGTGATCCCGTTATCAATGACATCTAATGCCCATGATCATGAAACCATGATCATCTATTGACTAACGAGCTAGCCAATTAGAGGCTTGCTTGGGATACATTGTGATCTATTTATTCACACATGTATTACTGTTTCCTGATAATACAATTATAGCATGAACAATAGACGATTATCATGAACAAGGAAATATGATAATAAACATTTTATTATTGCCTCTAGGGCATATTTCCAACAGTCTCCCACTTGCACTAGAGTTAATAATTTAGTTACAATGTGATGTATTGAACACCCATAGCAGTATGGTGTTGATCATGTTTTGCTCGTGGAAGAGGTTTAGTCAACGGGTCTGCAATATTCAGATCCGTGTGTACTTTACAAATATCTATTACTCCACTCTGGACATGGTCCTGGATGGAGTTGTAGCGGCGTTTGATGTGCTTTGTCTTCCGGTGTTATCACAGAAGAGTGTCATTGGACCCGACGCGCTTGGAACCACTCCGAGGTCGGTGATGAGATCCTTCATCCATATTCCTTCATGAGCCGCTTCTGAAGCAGCTATGTACTCCGCTTCACATGTAGATGCAGACACGACTTCTTGCTTGGTGTTGCACCAGCTCACTGCCCCACCATTCAACACATATACGTATCCGGTCTGTGACTTAGAGTCATCCGGATCTGTGTCGAAGCTAGCGTCGACGTAACCCTTTACGACGAGCTCTTCGTCACCTCCATAAACGAGAAACATTTCCTTAGTCCTTTTCAGGTACTTAAGGATATTCTTGACCATTGTCCAGTGTTCCATACCGGGATCACTTTGGTACCTCCCTACCAAGCTTATGGCAAGGTTTATATCAGGTCTGGTACACAACATGACATACATTAGAGAGCCCACGGCTGATGCGTAGGGGACATAACTCATCTTCTCTCTATCTGCTGCCGTGGTCGGCGACTGAGTCTTACTCAATCTCATACCTTGCAAAACTGGCAAGAACCCTTTCTTTGAGTCTTCCATATTGAACTTCTACAATATCTTGTCAAGATATGTACTTTGCGAAAGACCTATGAGGCATCTTGATCTATCTCTATAGATCTTGATGCCTAATATGTATGCAGCTTCTCCAAGGTCCTTCATTGAAAAACTTTTGTTCAAATAGGCCTTTATGCTCTCCAACATCTCTATATTATTCCCCATCAATAATATGTCATCCACATACAGTATGAGGAAAGCTACAGAGCTCCCACTCACTTTCTTGTACAGACAGGCTTCTCCGTAAACCTGTATGAACCCAAACGCTTTAATCACCTCATTAAAGCGAATGTTCCAACTCCGAGATGCTTGCGCCAGCCCATAGATGGAGCGCTGGAACTTGCACACTTTGTTAGCACCCTTAGGGTCGACAAAACCTTCTGGTTGCATCATATTGTAGCGACCCGACTCAAGACGAGTCAAGCCTGTGTGTTTCTGTGCCATCCCTGGATCAGTATGCTGGCACACACAGTACATCAATGTATATATCAAAGTGCAATCACATGTAAAATAGCGTAAAACTGATATATACCTTAAATATCTCAGCGGAAGCGGTCAAGGGAGTGGAGTCCCAATAAACACCAATGGCAAGTTGAGTGTAGACCGTAACCCTGAATCGTACTCTTACTCGTCGAAGAAAGATATCTGCAACATAAGACGTTGCAGCCGTGTAGGTCAGCATATTGAATATGCCGGCAAGTCACATAAGAGAGGGGTGAAAAGTAACCAACTATACTATATGCATATATGGCAGGTGGGGCTATAAGTTTTTAGCGGAAAGCAAGTTTTCTCCTACATCAAGAGGGGGCTGAAAGCAAAATGTTACTACATTGTTGGTTATTAACGAGATGGTTCCGCCAACCAGTTCTCGTACCCGAGTTGTCAATGGTTACCCTCATCAAATATATTTAATGGTGTTGAGAAATCCAGATAACTTCAGTTCCTTTGGCTCAAGTTGTCCATGACCGTGGACACGGCTAATCGATTAGGTTTGAGTACTCTGCAGAGTTTTGCACACGTTCCCCACAAGATTTGATCGCCTCCGAGTATGTCCTCGCACTTCAAGGTGTTTGAAGACCGGATGATCAAAACATGGTCCTTCAACGGGTCCCTCTGAATCCCTGTCGGTGCCCATCCATTCCTACCGTTCGTCTACATCTGCTAGCACCGCATGTCCAGAGTCGCCACGTTGTCCAACCAAGCCAGAGCCCATAATGACTTGTGGCTGTGCAGGTAAGACTTGGGTCTTGAAAATATCCGTCCGTGTCTTTGAGCCTGGGTGAAGCTTTCCGCAGGATGTCATGGCCTCTCCAGCATCCCGGGCATCCACTGGGTTCTCCAGGGAGCCGATCAACCGTCCTTCACCCAGAGTTGCATTGCGTCCGAGGTCTTGAAAATCTTGTCTTAACAAGTCTTGATTATTATATCAACCTCGCATCACTCGTGGTATACACTCAACCGATAACCCGTCTACTGAAGCATAGCATTAAGAAATTGTCGTCCCGGGGCCAAGTATCGGGGTTGTTGTGTTCCTACCACATGATACTACAACTTATGCTAAAGTTTCCAAGTACCTAGGCAGCATGCAATTGGGCATAGGATGGCAGAACTATGATGCATAAAACATAGGTGATAGTATGATCAAAGTGACTTGCCTGGTCATGTTGACGAAGAAGAATTTCTCGAGAAAATAACTTGATAGACTACTCGTCACTCTTCGATGAAATCTATATAGCAAACAAATCATTCACATAAGCACTCATACTAGCAATCATTCTAGCAATCAAAACAAAAGCGAGAGCGAATAGGAATTCCGAAAGAAACTTCAAATAAGACTAGAGAGTCTTCTACTACGTCAAACACTAAATGATTTTGTCTAACAGAAAACAGTAACAAGGAACTAAGATAAAATAAGGTGTTTTTCACAAAACCTTTTGAAAGTATTCCCAAACGGGATTTGAAACAACGGTGAAATCAATTGCACGTTACTACGGAGCTAGAATTGATTTCATTAAAACAAATAAATATAAAATAAAGACTTGTTGCAAAACTACTGTTAATTAACATAAAAAAAAACAATAGTAATCTTTCTGAAATAATAAAGAAAATATTTTAAAACAAAAGTAGAAAATGAATTAGCTGAAAACCTAAAAGCGGTGAAACAGAAATTGTTTCACATGAAATAATGAGTTAAATTACATAAACAAATATTAAATTTTTACCACTTATAAATAGGATCACTAGTGATCAGTACCAAAAGGAATCAAATTAAAATATATTTTTAAACTCCTGGAATAAGAAAAACAAGGTTTAAACTAAATCTGATCTAACTTATATTTACAAATTTCAAACATAGACAAATTATATGTTTTTAAAAACTACAGGAAATTTCTGAGCTACTGGAAAAAGAATCATTGTGATTGGACTTTGGGATAAAACGTTGTGGCCAAAACAAGATTGAAACTTTCTGTTTTTGCAGTCAAAACAGAAAAAACTGCAGCTACTAGTAACTAGCAGAGGGTACACGTGGTCAGTTGCTAGTGGCTGCGGACTTGTTTGTTTCAACGCTTCGGGCAAACGCCGAGCTCTAGCAAAGTCTACCGGCTAAAGTCATAAGTGGAAAAATAAATCACTGGTTTTCTGGGATAAACCGAAGAGGTACAAAAGATCTAATCTGGACCATTGCATGGAGATCTAAGGGCTAAGAAAGGATGCATGCAATAACAGAGAGATGGAGGGAGAGACTACCTTGCTGGGCAGTGTTGCACCGGCGAGGGAGAGAGGGAGCTCCGGGGCAGCAGTGGCGTCGGGGAGGCGACGGCGGGGTCCTTCTCCTCCGCGGGGTGGCGCTCGGGGGAACGGAGGGCTCCGAGGCGGTGGCTCCTAGGGTGACCGAAGGTGCAGCTCGCTGCTGCTGCACCGGCGGGGGTGCTGCTTCGGGCGGCGGCGGGGGGGGGGGGGGTGGGAACGGGGTGGCGGAGTGGCAAGGGGGCGGCGGTGGAGTGGGAACGGGGTGGCGGAGTGGCAAGGGGGCGGCGGTGGAGTGGGAACGGGGTGGCGGAGTCGCAAGGCGGCAGCGGTGGAGTGGGCCGAAGGTGGGGAGGTGGAGGGGTGCAGCGACGGGGTGGGGTGACGGGGTGCTGGCAGCGGTGGTGCAGGGCTAGGGCGGCGGCGAGGGGAGAGGGAGGCGGCGACGGGGTGGGAACGGGGCTGCGGAGAGGGCTCGGTTTTTATAGGCCATGGGGGAGGTGCTATGGAAGGGAGAAGGAGGAGATCAGGGAGGAAATCCCGAGTCTAGGGAGTAGGCTCGGTCGGCAGAGAAGAAAGGAAGGGACGAGGGGTGAGAGGAAGGTGACGACGTGGGGAGGGGTTGATCGGGTGGTGGGGGTCCACTGGCAGTGAGGAGGAGGGAAAAGGCAGGGGGGCGGTGGCTGGTTACAAGGGATTCGATCCCAGTAAAAAGAAACGCTCGGGGCGGCGGCGGTTAAGGAAAGAAAAAAAAACTTTTCCTTTTTTTTAAACCTTTCCGAAATAGAAAAATAAAAGCTAAAATAAAGGGAAATAAATAAAATATTTATATGTGGTATTATATATCAAAAAAATCAGAAAAAGAATCTCTACCCGAATAACATTTTTTTAAAGCCAAAATAAAAACTTTTTTAAAAAAATGTTTTTTAAGAAATTCCCAATTTGCTTTATTTCTTTTTGCAATTATTTTTGCAAAACAATTTTGGGTTTTCTTTGCTCAAATATTTCAGAGATTTGCCCGCACTTTGGAGGGTCATTTTCCTCCGCTCTCTGTCTTGCGTGCAAGAGAGTTTTCTCCGGACATTTCTCGCGCGATGAAAAAAATGGAAAGCAAAAGAATTCAATGCAAATATCTCCGTTCAAATTCAGCATAATTGAAGAAGTCATGTCATCTTCTCTCGTTGCTTTTAAAAGCTTAAATTTGAATTCACCGCAGAAGGGGAAAGTCATTTTATTCCCTCTCATTCGAAAGTTTCGAAAAGTTTCAAATTTCACACGAGTTCCAATCACTTAGCAAACAAACAAGCAATCAGTCTAATAATTATATTAACATTCCAAAATTTATAATTTTGGGATGTTACAAACTACCACACTTAAAATGAATCTCGTCCTCGAGATTCGAAGAGGCTAGAAAGAAAGGTTAGGGTTTGGGGGTCTTCTAACAATCCAATCTCCGGCAAGGTGGGATGCTACCACACTAAAAATGAAAGGTACTGGTCCCTCAAAATGCTTTAACGATCCTGTGGGGTTTTGGCAACTGACATCGCACAGTCTTCATATTAAATCCTTTGGTGATGCTCTCCCGTTGATATAAGCTTCTTCCATCACTGGGTCTTCTTAACTGACAGTCTTGTGGTCAATTCTAAATAACCTATCGATGATTCTCATGGTGGTCTACCATTTGTGGTTATCCTGCAGAGAGAGGGGTCTTGGTTTTCATCCTCACCGTAAAATTTCCTACGCGTGACAACAAGTGCCATGTACATGGGCTTTTCTTATACCATTCTAAGGCTTAAACAAAAGCTTCAAAGAACGTCGTCTCTCTCTATGGGTAAGTCTCTCATTTCGAATAGCAAGATAAATGATAAGAGTAAGTCGTCATGGTGATCAATCCATTCCGCACCCAAATCATTTTTCTGTATAAGGTTTAGCGAATCTCGCATTCTAACACTTGGGCATCCTCACAAGCGTTGCAGAATTTCTCTTGTCCACGAATGGAGTCCGGATAATCCATTGGTTCTGCAAGCTGAACGAAACATCTATCGTATCTTCACAACTCTCAGGTTTTCGTATGCTCCTAAGAAAACGTTTGCTAATCCATCATAGCTTCTTCCATAAATCATATCCATTTCATAATCAATCCTTTATTACATCCTTAATTTCTTATCAAAAACTCCAATTCAAAAGGTACTCCATTACAAATGCTGCCATCCACATTGTTCGGTATGGTCGAGCATTTCTGCCAACTTTATTCATCTGCCTCTCTTGGAGGTACTTAGTTCCACTGGAACTTTCCGATGTGCTCCTTGAAATCATCCATCTTTTGCTTCATCATGGTGGTCCTGAGCTTCACCTCCATCATCTCCGCACGTACCTCACTCAGGTATTCCTGGGTATGAGGGAGTCTTGCTTCAAGTATTTCTCCGATCTGACGTATGGCTTCCATGACAGCTTCACGAACAGCATCAAAGAAGGTTGGTCGTGGTACACGTGAAATGAAAAAGTATTGCCCCATAGTCTTTGGACAAACTCCTTTCACATGGTGGAGGTGTACTTCCACGTACCAAAGTTCCACTCCATTTTCCACAAATGGGTAGCCTTTGTAGACTGCATCTCCTTCAAGGTGAATGTGCTTCATCATGTCCTTCAGGATTTTTGGGTAATCATGATCACTGGTCAGGGTCATGATCGTTTCTGGGCCCTTGAGGAATGACTCGTAGAGAGTTGTCATCTGCAGGTGTCAGTAAATAGGTACTCAGAGGAATGTATGTGTCTCCTTGGTAATCATGGTACACTCCTACTCAATGGATCCTGTGGGTTTACTGATTACTACCACACTTAAATGAATTATACTCATGCCTGCATAGACCATATTTTCTCATATCCTCATAATGTTCAGAGAGCTTTGCTCGTAGAGAAACAACACATACAGTTCCAACATAGACAATCATGAGACAATAAATTCCATTAATTCATGATGTTATTACAATCTCACGGACTTTTGTTACAAAAATTTCGCTCCATGATCTTACGAAAAACAAGAGTGCTTCAGATTACACTTATTGCCATGGTCAAAACTTAACTACTCCATTCTAGCTTTCTTCCTTTGTGGACAGTCGCTGGCAAAATGTCCTGCTTCCTTGCAACAAAAACAAATGATTTCTGACAAGTCTCGAGGCTTCTTAGCTTCTGCTTTTGCTCCTTGGATTCCCCGCTTCCTTCCTGAGCACACGTATTTGTGGTGGCCGAATTTCATACACTTGTAACATCTGACATGACTCAAGTCTATGTCTGCAGAGATTTGGTTCTTCCGAAGGTACTTTTTCTTCTTTCCAGACTCCTTCGTTTTGGCCGGTTCTCCTATTTCAAGTGGATCAAACTCCACTTTTTCTGTCGGGAAGTTTCCCAGATACTCTTGGCGTCTCTTCATGCAATCCTGTGAATAATGTCCTTCTTCTCCACATGAGTAGCATGCATTGGAGAAAAATCTGGTCAGACCTTGTCCATCAGGGTCTTCAATATTTTCAATCATCACCGGTTCCTCTAGAATCTTCTTCTTGAGGGTTTCCTTCATTGCATATTTCTGCTGCTTGACAACTTGTTGCACCTTGGGGTAAATGTGACACTGAGCTGGGTAGTGGGTGGTTCCTTCACACAAGAAACAAGTCACCTGACTAGTTGGGCATTCCTCAGCTGGGTGATTTTCTTCACAATGAGTGCATCCATCCTTGTGTTCTTCCTGGGTGTGTCCTATTTCTCCACAGATCTTGCATGCACAAGTCTTCTCCTTCGGATTGTCATAGCACTTCTGAATGAGACGGGATCTTAACAGAGTTTTCTTGAATTCTTCCCAACTTTTTGCTCCACTAAATCCTTGTATGGCATAGTGCATTTTCCACCAGATTGTAGCACTTTGCGTAAAGTACTGAAGAGCGTGTTCCACTTCATGCTTCCTTGAGACCAAGTTGCTCCCGAAGTGGTTCTCCATGTTCTGAATCCATATTTCAGCCTCTAGCTGGGTCATTGGTCCAGGGATTACAAGTCCAGCTTCATACGCCATGTATTGGGTCCAAGGTTTTGGGGATGAGACGGGTAAGAGAGAGGGAGATACACACAATACAAACAATATTTTTGAGAAAGGGTTTTATTTGTGGCCGTCGGAAAACACACACCAAAGACGGCTCACAAATCATCGTATCTAACGTGGGTACATAATCAGGGGTTTGGACTTCTAATGGTCATATAATTATTCGAACACTTCAGGGTCTTGGGAGTCTTCTATTGGTGTAGCTTCAATTCTTCAAACGCGTGGTGAAATTCTCTTTACTTTGAAGTAGACTCCGTTGATTCTTCATGAGGTCGAAGGGGCAAGGGGATTGTCTAACTATTTGAGGTGAGAGAGAACATTTGATGAAATCAGAAGAGATGAGAAGTGAAAGGTGTTCTCGAAAATAAGATTTTTTTTGATAGATCCTATCCTAAGAAATTCCCAGTTTCTAGGGGTCACGTCCTACAGTGAAGATGTGCTCTGATACCATCTCTGTAGCGACCCGACTCAAGACGAGTCAAGCCTCTGTGTTTCTGTGCCATCCCTGGATCAGTATGCTGGCACACACAGTACATCAATGTATATATCGAAGTGCAATCATATGTAAAATAGCGTAAAACTGATATATACCTTAAATATCTCAGCGGAAGCGGTCAAGGGAGTGGAGTCCCAATAAACACCAACGGCAAGTTGAGTGTAGACCGTAACCCCGAATCGTACTCTTACTCGTCGAAGAAAGATATCTGCAACATAAGACGTTGCAGCCGTGTAGGTCAGCATATTGAATATGCTGGCAAGTCACATAAGAGAGGGGTGAAAAGTAACCAACTATACTATATGCATATATGGCAGGTGGGGCTATAAGTTTTTAGCGAAAAGCAAGTTTTCTCCTACATCAAGAGGGGGCTGAAAGCAAAATGTTACTACATTGTTGGTTGTTAACGAGATGGTTCCGCCAACCAGTTCTCGTACCCGAGTTGTCAATAGTTACCCTCATCAAATATATTTAATGGTGTTGAGAAATCCAGATAACTTCAGTTTCTTTGGCTCAAGTTGTCCATGACCGTGGACACGGCTAATCGATTAGGTTTGAGTACTCTGCAGAGTTTTGCACACGTTCCCCACAAGATTTGATCGCCTCCGAGTATGTCCTCGCACTTCAAGGTGTTTGAAGACCGGATGATCAAAACATGGTCTTTCAACGGGTCCCTTTGAATCCCTGTCGGTGCCCATCCATTCCTACCGTTCGTCTACATCTGCTAGCACCGCCTGTCCAGAGTCGTCGCGTTGTCCAACCAAGCCAGAGCCCATAATGACTTGTGGCTGTGCAGGTAAGCCTTGGGTGTTGAAAATATCTGTCCGTCTCTTTGAGCCTGGGTGAAGCTTTCCGCAGGATGTCATGGCCTCTCCAGCATCCCGGGCATCCACTGGGTTCTCCAGGGAGCCGATCAACCGTCCTTCACCCAGAGTTGCATTGCGTCCGAGGTCTTGAAAATCTTGTCTTAACCGGTCTTGATTATTATATCAACCTCGCAGCACTCGTGGTATACACTCAACCGATAACCCGTCTAATCAAGCATAGCATTAAGAAATTGTCGTCCCGGGGCCAAGTATCGGGGTTGTTGTGTTCCTACCACATGATACTACAACTTATGCTAAAGTTTCCAAGTACCTAGGCAGCATGCAATTGGGCATAGGATGGTAGAACTATGATGCATAAAACATAGGTGATAGTATGATCAAAGTGACTTGCTTGGTGATGTTGACGAAGAAGAATTTTTCGAGAAAATAACTTGATAGACTACTCGTCACTCTCCGATGAAATCTATATAGCAAACATATCATTCACATAAGCACTCATACTAGCAATCATTCTAGCAATCAAAACAAAAGCGAGAGATAAGACTAGAGAGTCTTCTACTACATCAAACACTAAATGATTTTGTCTAACAGAAAATAGTAACAAGGAACTAAGATAAAATAAGGTGTTTTTCACAAAACCTTTTGAAAGTATTCCCAAGCGGGATTTGAAACAACGGTGAAAACAATTGCACGTTACTACGGAGCTAGAATTGATTTCATTGAAACAAATAAACATAAAATAAAGACTTGTTGCAAAACTACTGTTAATTAACATAAACAAAACAATAGTAATCTTTCTGAAATAATAAAGAAAATATTTTAAAACACAAGTAGAAAATGAATTAGCTGAAAACCTAAAAGCGGTGAAACAGAAATTGTTTCACATGAAATAATGAGTTAAAATACTCAAACAAGTCTGAAATCTTTACCACTTATAAATAGGATCACGAGTGATCAGTACCAAAAGGAATCAAATTAAAATCTATTTATAAACTCCTGGAATAAGCAAAACAAGGTTTGAACTAAATCTGATCTAACTTATATTTACAAATGTTAAACATAGACAAATTATATGTTTTCAAAAACTTCAGGAAATTTTTGAGCTACTGGAAAAAGAATCAATGTCATTGGACTTTGGGATAAAAAGTTGTGGCCAAAACAAGATTGAAACTTTCTGTTTTTGCAGTCAAAATAGAAAAAACTGCAGCTACTAGTAACTAGCAGAGGGTACACGTGGTCAGTTGCTAGTGGCTGCGGGCTTGTTTGTTTCAACGCTTCGGGCAAATGGCCGAGCTCTAGCAAAGTCTACTGGCTAAAGTCATAAGTGGAAAAATAAACCACTGGTTTTCTGGGATAAACCGAAGAGGTACAAAAGATCTAATCTGGACCATTGCATGGAGATCTAAGGGCTAAGAAAGGATGCATGCAATAACAGAGAGATGGAGGGAGAGACTACCTTGCTGGGCAGTGTTGCACCGGCGAGGGAGGAAGATGGCGTCGCCGGCGAGGGAGAGAGGGAGCTCCGGGGCAGCAGTGGCGTCGGGGAGGCGACGGCGGGGTCCTTCTCCTCCGCGGGGTGGCGCTCGAGGGAACGGAGGGCTCCGAGGCGGTGGCTCCCAGGGCGACCGAAGGTGTAGCTCGCTGCTGCTGCACCGGCGGGGGTGCTGCTTCGGGCGGCGGCGGCAGGGGGGTGGGAACGGGGGTGGCGGAGTGGCAAGGGGGCGGCGGTGGAGTGGGCCGAAGGTGGGGAGGTGGAGGGGTGCAGCGACGGGGTGGGGTGACGGGGTGCTGGCGGCGGTGGTGCAGGGCTAGGGCGACGGCGAGGGGAGAGGGAGGCGGCGGCGGGGTGGGAACGGGGCTGCGGAGAGGGCTCGGTTTTTATAGGCCATGGGGGAGGTGCTATGGAAGGGAGAAGGAGGAGATCAGGGAGGAAATCCCGAGTCTGGGGAGTAGGCTCGGTCGGTAGAGAAGAATGGAAGGGATGAGGGGTGAGAGGAAGGTGACGACGTGGGGAGGGGTTGCTCGGGTGGTGGGGGTCCACTGGCAGTGAGGAGGAGGGAAAAGGCAGAGGGGCGGTGGCTGGTTACAAGGGATTCGATCCGAGTAAAAAGAAACGCTCGGGGCGGCGGCGGTTAAGGAAAGAAAAAAAATTCCTTTTTTTAAACCTTTCCGAAACAGAAAAATAAAAGCTAAAATAAAGGGAAATAAATAAAATATTTATATATGGTATTATATATCAAAAAAATCAGAAAAAGAATCTCTACCCGAATAACATTTTTTTAAAGCCAAAATAAAAACTTTTTAAAAAAAATGTTTTTCCAGAAATTCCCAATTTGCTTTATTTCTTTTTGCAATTATTTTTGCAAAAGAATTTTGGGTTTTCTTTGCTCAAATATTTCAGAGATTTGCCCGCACTTTGGAGGTCATTTTCCTCCGCTCTCTCTTGCGTGCAAGAGAGTTTTCTCTGGACATTTCTCGCGCGATGAAAAAAATGGAAAGCAAAAGAATTCAACGCAAATATCTTCGTTCAAATTCAGTATAATTGAAGAAGTCATGTCATCTTCTCTTGTTGCTTTTAAAAGCTTAAATTTGAATTCACCGCAGAAGGGGAAAGTCATTTTATTCCCTCTCATTCGAAAGTTTCGAAAAGTTTCAAATTTCACACGAGTTTCAATCACTCAGCAAACAAACAAGCAATCAATCTAATAATTATATTAACATTCCAAAATTTATAATTTTGGGATGTTACACATATACAACTCTTCCTTAAGGTTCCCGTTAAGGAACGCTGTTTTGACGTCCATTTGCCAAATTTCGTAATCATAAAAGGCGGCAATTGCTAACATGATTCGGACTAATTTCAGCTTCGCTACGGGAGAGAAAGTCTCTTCGTAGTCAACTCCTTGAATTTGTCGAAAACCCTTTGCGACAAGTCGAGCTTTGTAAACGGTTACATTACCGTTTGCAACAGTCTTCTTCTTGAAGATCCATTTATTTCTATGGCTCGCCGGTCATCGGGCAAGTCCACCAAAGTCCATACTTTGTTCTCATACATGGATCCTATCTCGGATTTCATACCCTCAAGCCATTTGTAGGAATCCGGGACCGCCATCCCTTCTTCATAGATCGAAGGTTCACCGTTGTATAACAACATGATTTCCATCACAGGGTTGCCGTACCACTCTGGTGCGGAGCGTGCCCTTGTGGACCTTCGCGGTTCAGTAGTAACTTGATCCGAAGCTTCATGATCATCATCATTAACTTCCTCTTCAGTTGGTGTAAGCGCCACGGGAACATCTTCCCACGCTGCGCTACTATCCTGTTCGAGAGGGGGTGTAATTACGTCATCAAGTTCTACCTTCCTCCCACTTACTTCTGTTGAGAGAAACTTTTTCTCTAGAAAGGATATGTTCTTGGCAACAAAGGTTTTACCTTCGGATCTAAGATAGAAGGTATACCCAATAGTTTCCTTAGGGTATCCTATGAATACGCATTTCTCCGCTTTGGGTTCGAGCTTTTCTGGTTGAAGTTTCTTCACATAAGCATTGCAGCCCCAACTTTAAGAAACGACAACTTAGGTTTCTTGCCAAACCATAGTTCATACGGTGTCGTCAACGGATTTAGACGGTGCCCTATTTAAAGTGAATGCTGCAGTTTCTAATGCGTATCCCCAAAATGATAGCGGTAAGTCGGTAAGAGACATCATAGATCGTACCATATCTAATAAAGTGCGATTACGACGTTCAGACACTCCGTTGCGTTGCGGTGTGCCAGGCGGCGTCAGTTGTGAAACGATTCCACACTTCCTTAGGTGTGTGCCAAACTCGTGACTCAAATGTTCTCCTGCACGATCAGATCGTAGACACTTGATTTTTCTGTCACGTTGATTCTCGACCTCACTCTGAAATTCCTTGAACTTTTCAAATGTCTCAGATTTGTGCTTCATCAAGTACATATACCCATACCTACTCAAATCATCGGTGAGAGTGAGAACATAACGATAGCCAGCGCGAGCTTCAACGTTCATTGGACCACACACATCAGTATGTATTATTTCTAATAAGTCGGTTGCTCTCTCCATTATACTTGAGAATGGAGTCTTAGTCATCTTGCCCATGAGGCACGGTTCGCATGTGTCAAATGATTCAAAATCAAGAGACTCTAATAGTCCATTAGTATGGAGCTTCTTCATGCGCTTAATGCCGACATGACCAAGGCGGCAGTGCCACAAGTATGTGGGACTATCATTATCAACTTTACATCTTTTGGTACTCACACTATGAATATGTGTAACATCACGATCGAGATTCATCAAGAATAAACCATTCACCAGCGGAGCATGACCATAAAACATATCACTCATATAAATAGAACAACCATTATTCTCTCACTTAAATGAGTAGCCGTCTTGCATTAAGCAAGACCCTGATACAATGTTCATGCTTAAAGCTGGTACTAAATAACAATTATTAAGGTTTAAAACTAATCCTGACGGTAGATGTAGAGGTAGCGTGCCGACGGCGATCACATCGACCTTGGAACCATTCCCGACGCGCATCGTCACCTCGTCCTTGGCCAGTCTCCGCTTATTCCACAGTTCCTGCTTTGAGTTGCAAATGTGAGCAACAGGACCGGTATCAAATACCCACGAGCTACTATGAGCGCTGGTAAGGTACACATCAATAACATGTATATCACATATACCTTTAACGCCGCCGGCCTTCTTGTCTGCTAAGTATTTGGGGCAGTTCCGCTTCTAGTGACCTTTTCCCTTGCAATAGAAGCACTCAGTCTCAGGCTTGGGTCCATTCTTTTTCTTCTTCCCGGCATCTGGCTTACCGGGCGCGGCAACAGCTTTGCCGTCTTTCTTGAAGTTCTTCTTACCCTTGCCTTTCTTGAAACTAGTGGTCTTGTTGACCATCAACACTTGATGCTCTTTCTTGATTTCTACTTCTGCAGACTTGAGCATCGAGTACAACTCGGGAATGGTCTTATCCATCCCTTGCATGTTGTAGTTAAGCACAAAGCCTTTGTAGCTTGGTGGCAGAGACTGGAGGATTCTGTCAATTATAGCATCATCTGGAAGTTCGACTCCAAGTGAAGTCAGACGACCGTGTAACCCATACATTTTGAATATGTGCTCACTGACAGAACTGTTCTCCTCCATCTTACATCTAAAGAACTTATCGGAGACTTCATATCTCTCGACACGGGCATGAGCTTGAAAAACTAGCTTCAACTCCTGGAACATCTCATATGCTCCGTGTTGCTCAAAACGCCTTTGGAGCCCCATTTCTAAACTGTATAACATGCCACACCAAACCAGAGAGTAGTCATCACTCCGCGTTTGCCAGATGTTCAGAATGTCCTGGGCTGCTGTGGGAGCGGGAGGGTCACCTAGCGGCGCATCAAGGACATAAGCCTTTTTAGTTGTTTCAAGGATGAGCTTCAAGTTGCGAACCCAGTCCCATAGTTGCTACCATCATCTTTCAGCTTGTTTTTCTCTAGGAATGCGTTGAAATTGAGGTTGACGTTGGCCATCTACAATATTTATGAAGACAACTTTTAGACTAAGTTCATGACAATTAAGTTCATTTAATCAAATTAAGTATGAACTCCCACTTAAATCGACATCCCTCTAGTCATCTAAGTGATGCATGATCCATGTTGACTAACCCGTGTCCGATCATCACGTGAGACGGACTAGTCACCATGGTGAGCAACTTCATGCTGATCGTATTCAACCATACGACTCATGTTCGACCTTTTGGTCTCTTGTATTCGAGGTCATGTCTGTAAATGCTAAGCTCGTCGAGTCAACCTAGGTGTTTCGCGTGTGTAAATCTGGCTTACACCCGTTGTATGCGAACCTTAGAATCTATCACACTCGATCATCACGTGGTGCTTCGAGACAACGATCCTTCGCAATGGTGCACACTTAGGGGAATACGTCCTCGAAATTTTAAGAGGGATCATCTTATTATGCTACCGTCGTTCTAAGCAATAAGATGAAAAACATGATAAACATCACAATGCAATCATATAGTGACATGATATGGCCATTATCATCTTCGCCCTTTCGATCTCCATCTTCAGGCATCGCATGATCATCATCGTCACCGGCGTGACACCATGATCTCCATCATCGTGTCTCTATGAAGTCGTCACGCCAACTACTACTATCACTACTACTATAGCTAACCGTTAGCAATGAAGTAAAAGTAGTAAGCACATGGCGTTGCATCTCATACAATAAATTAAGACAACTCCTATGGCTCCTGCCGGTTGTCATACTCATCGACATGCAAGTCGTGAAACCTATTACAATAACATGATCATCTCATACATCATACATGCAACATCACAACTTTGGCCATATCACATCACATGTCAAACCCTGCAAAAACAAGTTAGACGTCCTCTAATTGTTGTTGCAAGTTTTACGTGGCTGATTTGGGTTTCTAGCAAGAACGCCTTCTTACCTACGTGACAGCCACAATGATGATATGCCAAAGCTATTTACCCTTCATACGGACCCTTTTCATCAAATCCAATCCGACTAGAGTAGGAGAGACAGACACCCGCTAGCCACCTTTATGCACGGTGTGCATGTGTGTCGGTGGAACCAGTCTCACGTAAGCGTACGTGTAAAGTCGGTCCGGGCCGCTTCATCCCACAATACACGTGCAAGACTAGTAGCGGCAAGCAACTTGACAAATCATCGCCCACAACTTTTGTGTTCTACTCGTGCATAGAATCTACGCATAGAAAACCTGGCTCGGATGCCAATGTTGGGTAACGTAGTATAAATTCGAAATTTTCCTATGCATATTCAGATCTTCCTATGGAGAGACCAGCAACGAGAGAGGGGTAAGTGCATCTTCATACCTTTGAAGATCGCTAAGCGGAAGCGTTACTAGAACGCGGTTGATGGAGTCATACTCGCAGCGATTCGGATCGCGGTGTGATTCCGATCTAGTGCCGAACTACGGCACCTCCGCGTTCAACACACGTGCAGCCCAGTGACGTCTCCCGCACCTTGATCCAGCAAGGAGGAGGAGAGGTTGGGGAAGAACTCCAGCAGCACGACGGCGTGGTGTCGATGGAGAGACGAGGTCTCCCGGCAGGGCTTCGCCAAGCACCGGCAAAGAGGAGGACGAAGAAGGGCAGGGCTGCACCGAGGGAGAGGCAAAAGTCTATCTCCCAATGGCCAAAAGTGTCCGGTATATATAGGGGAAGGGAGGGGCTGCGCCCCCTTGAGGGTTTCCCCCTCCCGGGGGGGGGGGGGGCAGCCCTAGATGGGGCTGGTGCAGCGGCCAAGGGAGGGAGGAGGGGTGTGGCGCACCCCTTGTGGGCCTTAGGCCCACCTGGCTTAGGGTTTGCCCCCCTTTTCTCTCCCCTACGCATTGGGCTGAGTGGGAAGGCGCACCAGCCCACCTAGGGGCTGGTTCCCTCCCCCACTTGGCCCATCTTACCTCCCGGGGTTGTTGCCCCCCTTCGGTGGACCCCGGGGCCACCTTCGGTGGTCCCTATGGTCCCGGTACGTTACCGGTGATGCCCGAAACATTTCCGGTGTCCGAAACCATCCGTCCTATATATCAATCTTTACCTCCGGACCATTTCGGAGCTCCTCGTAACGTCCGAGATCTCATCCGGGACTCCGAACAACTTTCGGTAACCTCGTATAACAATTCCCTATAACCCTAGCGTCACCGAACCTTAAGTGTGTAGACCCTACGGGTTCGGGAGACATGCAGACATGACCGAGACACCTCTCCGGACAATAACTATCAGCGGGGTCTGGATACCCATGGTGGCCCCCACTTTCTCCACGATGATCTCATCGGATGAACCATGATGTCAAGGATTCAATCAATCCCGTATACGATTCCCTTTGTCTGTCGGTATAGAACTTGCCCGAGATTCGATCGTCGGTATACCTATACCTTGTTCAATCTCGTTACCGGTAAGTCTCTTTACTCATTCCGTAGCACTTCATCGTTTGACTAACTCCTTAGTCACATTGAGCTCATGATGATGTTCTACCGAGTGGGCTCAGAGATACCTCTCCGTCACACGGAGTGGCAAATCCCAATTTCGATTCGTACCAACCCAACAGACACTTTCGAAGGTACCCGTAGTTCACCTTTATAGTCACCCAGTTACGTTGTGACGTTTGATACGCCCAAAGCACTCCTATGGTATCCGGGAGTTGCACAATCTCACGGGCGAAGGAAAAGATACTTGACATTAGAAAAGCTTTAGCATACGAACAATACGATCTAGTGCTATGCTTAGGATTGGGTCTTGTCCATCACATCATTCTCCCAATTATGTGATCCTGTTATCAATGACATCTAATGCCCATGATCAAGAAACCGTGATCATCTATTGACTACGATCTAGCCAACTAGAGGCTTGCTACGGACACATTGTGATCTATTTATTCACACATGTATTACTGTTTCCTGTTAATACAATTATTACATGAACAATAGACGATTATCATGAACAAGGAAATATGATAATAACCATTTTTTTATTGCCTCTAGGGCATATTTCCAACACCCGTGCCCTGATTATCAGGCTTCCCGATCTTTTTCTATTTCGGAAAAAATCTTTTTGGCAGTTTCGTTCCGTTTGGACTGGCCCTTGGCACTGAGTTAATAAGTTAGTCCCAAAAAATATATAAAAGGCATGCAAAACATCCAAAGTTTGAGAAGATAATAGCATGAAACCATAAAAAATTATAGATACGTTAGAAACGTATCAGATACCAAGAATGCATGGAGACACATAAGAATGAAGAGATCATGATCCACCTAAGAGAAAACTCGAACAAGGCACCAGAATAACTGATAGACGAACGAAGAGACAACAATTGAGAAGAATTTGAGGATGAAAGCCGAGAACGAAGAATCTTCTGAAATGATGGCCTTCGGAGGATCGAGAATGAAAACAATTCAGGAACGCACCGGATAGCAAGAAAGGGATTACTCAGGATTGGGAACAATTCAAGATGATGCCACAAGGCTGAAATAACACGAAAAATGGACCAAGATTTGACAGAAACACTGCTTCGGTCTTCAATGGAGAGAATGATGAGAAGAACGCCACCAAGAACTACTGAGACACTACGGAATAACGAAGAATGTAAGGTTGAGCCAAATATGAGAATTAATTCAATTTGATCTTGAAAAAGGAATATGACTGATGAAATTCATACTTACGTCATAGTTGAAAAGAACAAGATAACTCCGGAAGAACTACAAGAGTCAGAAAAATCCTGGAAAATAACCTATGGGTTATGGGCCCACTCAAAGGAAACCATCATTGAAACAATTGAATAGAAAGAGAGATTGCACCGGTAAAAATAAAAACTTGATGAGGTTAGCACCTCGAAATAATTGAAAGAATTGAAAACAAGAAACTTCTCAGATAACTTCAGCACTCCAAATAGAAAAGAGAGGAATGAATAAAAAAGATAGGATGATAAGAATTTCCAACATGGGAAAGAATTTAAAGGATGAAAGGATATGATGACACGGATAACTGAATTTAATTCACCGGAAAAGATGACAAGAATGAATAAAGATGAACACGAAGCTCGTGAGAATCTTCACAATGAATCACCGGATAGGACACGGGAGAAAAGAGAGCAGAAGCATTGATGAAAATAAATGCACTTGGATGATAATGAATCATTGAAGAAAAGGGTGGGAGGGCGGGGAAAACAAAGACCACTTGGGGCAGATGAGACAACTCCGGAAAGAAAAGATAGATTGATCTTCCAAATATTAGAGAGGATTGAATAACTTGAAGAGAAGCACACCGGTTGGAAGAATTGATATGAAAACTCCAGTTGACAAGAATTGTTATGACAACTTGATTGAGCAAAAGAATATGCACTCTCATAATAATATGAGAACACCTCTTGGAAAGGTATGAATTCACCATTTGACATCAAAGCAACTCGAATTACTATACTCCAACAAAGAAAGGGGTGAGGCTTGCAAATTAGCTAGAACAAACTCATGAGAGAGATTTCGTTTGATATTTTCGTGGACAGGATCGCACGGGCTCGATCCTTACAGTAGCCATCATGTGCAAGGCAGTGCACATGACATACAAAGTGTCCCCGAGTCGTAGCAAGCTACAAGGACTCTTTAAGACACAACGAGAACCGCTATAAGTCGACTGTGAACAAACGAATCCACTAGATGTCGAACCCCAACCTAACATCATGCATTTGTTGGAAGATTGTCCTATAAGTAATTACTTGAATTCCCACCTAAGAACTCCCGAAATTTCTGATCATGCAATCTGGTCCACGGATACAAGGAGTAATATATCACTCAACTCCTATACTAACCCGTCCAGTGTATCACATCCGTCAACATATAACCAGAATCTCGGAACTTCATCTATCTCAGACACTCGTAATCACAACGATACGAAGTATGGCGATACATCCGGAACTCTCTGCATCAGTACTGGGAAAGCTGGACTCCTCTCGCCACTACTAGTATTGAAGCAATTTCGAACATTCTTCGTCCTGAAATACTAAGAAATCTGAATGATAACGATGTTCTCAAGAATCCCCTCGAGCTCAACTCCCCGAAAGAATTCAAGTCAGACAGGAGGCACCAAGACAGAACTCCGTCACATCGACATCATATAGATTCCAAAAATATCTGCGTGATCCTAAAAAAAAATTGAGTGAGAAGAAGAGTAGAATTCAAATTATTATGTCAAGAATCCTCACCAGAGCATAGAAGAGGAGAAAAAAGAATCCTACTCTCCGATATATAACTAGGCTCAAAGCAGTTTTTCACTAGACTCGACTCGGCCAAGTTCGATCAATCAAGAGGGCTCCTAGGTCGGTACTGCTCCGATACTAACTTGTAACGCCCAAGATGCGATCCTATCCTCAATTTGGCACAAGGGCCTCGTCAGGTATAGAAGCGCATCTTGTCGTTTTGCAAGAATGGATATCGTTACAAGTACATGTACTGAAGAGAAGAGTATATGGACTTGGCTTACACTCGCCACAAGCTACATCAGAGTCACATCAGTACAATACATAAACATCATGAAGTAGAGCAGGGTCCGACTACGGACGAAAACAAACGAGAAAAGAAAACGACGTCCATCCTTGCTATACCAGGCTGCCGGCCTGGAACCCATCCTAGATCGATGAAGAAGAAGAAGAAGAAGCAACTCCAAATGAACAATCAACGCGCTCGCGTCAAGTAACCTTTACCTGTACCTGCAAAAGGTGTTGTAGTAATCTGTGAGCCACAGGGGACTCAGCAATCTCATTTCCAAAGGTATCAAGACTAGCAAAGCTTAAGGTATGGTTAAGTGGTGAGGCTGGAGCAAGCGACTAAGCATATATTTAGTGGCTAACTTACGAGTACAAGAATAAGAGGGGGATGATCTACGCATAACGGACGTGAATTGCTTACGATCAAATGAATGATCCTGAACACCTACTTACGTGAGACATAACCCCACCGTGTCCTCGACCAGAGAAGGAACTCACGAAAGAGACAGTCACGGTTACGCACTCAATTGACATGTTTTAATTAAGTTAACTTTAAGTTATCTAGAACCAGTGTTAAACAAAGTTTCCACGTTGCCACATAACCGCGGGCACGACTTTCTGAAAGATTTAACCCTGCAGGGGTGCTCCAACTAATCCATCACGAATTACCACAAGCCGCATAGAAATCCTCGATCACAAAACTCGCGATCTCATCGGACTCCTTAGTGGAAAACGTCAACTCTAAGATTACCCAAAGCATCACCGGAATCCCGATGCACAAGACATTCGTCAAAGGTAAAACTAATCCAGCAAGGCCGCCCGACGTGTCGACGAACCCAATAGGAGCCGAGTATATCGTTCTCAGGACACGACCGGATGGGAAAGGCTACATGTACCAAACCATGAGTTGCCCCATGGTGGCCCTGCATTCTGCCCTTTTGGGACAAACACATCAGCACTGGTCCCCCTTGAACTACGTAAAATTACTCCTCGGGTTCATGACGCCCTATGCATTCAGTGTTATCAAAATTATTATGTTGGGAAAATGTAGTACCAATGTAGGGCCTTGCCAGACCTGCTTTAATCTAAAACAATTTATCAAGGGGGTCCCCATAACAACCCCGATCGTGTTAGGGGCGCTCAATTATGGAACATAACACCGGTAGCCGAAACTAAGGGGGCAAAGGTGGAACAAAACACCAGGCTAGAAAGGCCAAGCCTTCCACCTTTTACCAAGTATATAGGTGCATTAAATTAAATAGCATTTAATAGGGTGATATAACAAGGAACCCATGTTATTACATGAAAGCAACTGCACCTCCAACCATCAACGCTAACACATGGTTAAGCAAGCGGTAACATAGCCAAACACTGGTTTGCTAGGTTACGATCAGGTTGAAGGTTTTCATGGCAATGTTGAGAGGCTGATATTTTAACAGGTGGTGGGCAACGAGACATAACGAAAGAAACGGTAAAACTAGCATGGCAATGATAGTAATGGTATCTGGGGAAATGGTCATCTTGCCTGAGATCCCGCTTGGAAGAAGTACGACTCCGTGAAGCAGACGAACCGACGTAGTCGAACGGGTCCTCACTTTCCGACACGCTTGCGGAACTCTATCGAGACGAAGGTAACCGTAAACAGGAATGAACACACGATATTCACCACACGATGCACAACACATATGATGCATGATCAGCTAAAAATATGCAAGACATGGCATGTCAAATCACAACAATCCAACACTACACATTAACTGAAGTTCAATATGCAACGAGTTGCATATTGATGAAACTCCACATACGGATTATTTAGTTCTATCACGATTAGGTACACGGCAATATTAAATGTGGTTATACATGGCAAGAGGTGAGGCGTAATTAAACTAACTATCTAGGCATTTTAAATGAGGTAGGAAACGTCATATAGCATTTCCGAGATAACCTCATACGTTAATTTGTAATTCTGTCCGGATCTGAATTAACATGTTTAAATGTTTGTTAAACAACAAAGTAAATAGGTTCACGTGAAACTACACGTCATTACAAACAATTTACACATAGAGGACATCTCCAACGGAGCTATGGTTCAAAAAATACGAACACCGCAAATGGCACCCACAACATTTTAAAACACACAACCAGCAAGATAATATGAAACTACATGAGATTCTAAGCAAGTTTCATATAGGACACGATCAAAACGGAGCAACGGTTCAACTACTGCGAGCTAAACAAGAAATCACTACAATCTCCCAAAATCAGCCATGTAGCTTTTTCTACACCCTCGAAGAACTAGCTACACAAAACCAAAAGGCTCAAACAAGGCATGAGAAAGTAGAGGGAAAGATGCACTACAAAATACAACTAATAACACCTAGCATGTAAGCATGGATCACTAGGAAAAGAACTCACAAAATGGCATCTCACACATAGTTTCAGACTTAGTGAAAATATCAGGTTATGATAGTGCAGTTTTCGATCTAAACGCATATTGAAAACAGCAAAACCATAAGCTACAGGACTCCAAATGGCATGAAAATTGACTACATGCTAGAGAATCTTAAGGTCTGCAACTAACTCCATTCCACCAACCTCAAAAGAGCTACAGATCACTAGATAAACTCATGCAAAGACAGCAACAAAATATAACAGATTTTAGACTTAGAAATATTTCAGCATCTCCAAATCAGCACTATTTTCTAGCAAGTTGACAACAAGCAAACTACACCTAAACATGGATTTCTATTGCAACCAAAATTACCATAGGCTAGTCTACACATCCAAGGACAAACCTCTAGTTGACAACTCCTTCATATCATGCACGAATTAAATCCCACGAAATAAACAAAAAGGCAACATGGCAAAATATCACGCGAACTAACTTGCTCAAAAGCTAAAACTAAATGCATAGTTAAATTCTATGGATTTTTATACCCCAAAAACATATATAACATGTGGCGTTAGAAAATAAAAACAACGCCACACGTATATGCGGGAATATGGCCTAAACACGGTTTAATAAACTAGCCACAGAATCCTACATGCAAAAATACAAACAACTACTCGAAAATACATGGCAAGAGATGAGCATTTTATCTACGGGGTATGAGCAATCCGGACACACACGGAAATAAATACGACGCAATTAACCTATTTGGACAGCACGCAAAACTAGGCATTTGGCAAGTCAAACTAATTCAAACATGCATGCAAGTTGCAAAATATTATTCTACGCGGAATACTAATCAAGTTTCATATATTAATGGCCTAGATCCGATATATGGTTAAATATCTACGAGCATAAGAAATATCTATTAACACAGAAATTAAATAAAATTTGAAATCCTGGAAAAATACTAACGGGCCGAATCTAAGCTAGTGGGTCTACATAGGGGTGGCGCTGGTTAATTATAATGCGCGCGAGCGAGGGTTAGGTTCCGGTGGTAGCTCACCTTGGTGGGCCGGCCTGAGAGAGGAGGCGGTTCTGGGCCTTGCCTGACCCTGGGCCGAGACGGCTGGAGAGGGAGGCCGACCTAGGCGAGCGAGGCCGGGCCGATCGGGCGGACGGGCCGAGGCGGCTGCGCAGGCGCTGGTGCATGTCGGGCGCGTCGTCACCTCCCTCCCGATCCTGGTTGGATCAAGGGAGCGGTGGTTGCCCGGCGCAGAGATCGGGCGCGGGGAAGCCAAAGGAGTCCAGATCCGGGCGGCCTACGGGCGGATCCGGGCGGCACGGCTCTATTCCGGCGGCTAGCGGCGGGATCTACGGGGAAAAGCTAGGAGGAAGAAGGGTTAGAGGAAGAGGGTGGCAGCGGGGAAAGAGAGAGAGAGGGGGGCGGGGTTCACGGCGGCGCCAACCTTGGGAGGTGCTCGCTGGCGGCAGTGGGTACGGCCGGCGACGGGTGGCAGCCGGGGACGGCGCGAGGGACGAGGGGGCGGCGAGGCGGCGCGCTAGGGCGAGGGGAGCTGCAGATCGGGGCAGCTCGAGATAGCCTCGGGCAAGGCGGCGGCGACGCGACCCGGGCCCGGGGAGGGCCTGCTGCTGGCCTCGCGGGCCGGCGGCGCTGGGAGGAGAGAGAGGGAGGTTGGGCTAGGGTTTTTGGATGGCACAAATTCCGAGGTAGAGGTGGGAGGAGGGTTTAGATTAGGCAGGGAGGCATATATTTATAGGCAAAGGGGGTTAGGGTTAGCAGAATTTCGTCCCGGTTTCAACCGCGCGATCGGAATCTAACAATCTCGAACGCGGGACGGGCTAAGTGGCCTTGTAGAGTAGGTTAGCCGGAGATGAGAGGGAGAATGGCACCCGGCAACGTAATTTTAAACCATCAAAAAACGTCCGACGATAGATCGAAGACGGTGCCGCTATGGTCGACCGTTCGGGTACCAGACGGACTCCAATTGCGACAAAATTTGGTAGGCGGCTTGCCTATATCTAAATAAGATCGGACGCCAATTATCAAGCAAATCAGAGAAATTTTTACACACACTTTAAAAACAAGGGTTAAACGATGCCGCGGTGCGTGCGTGTGTGGTCGGGCTCAGAACGGGCAACGACGAGAACTGGCAACTAATAACGGATGCAAGTTGGAAAACTGGCGGCAACGGGATGCCGATGCAATGCGGATGATGCACATGATGCGATGATGATGCGACAAATAAAAATAAACACACGACGAAAACGGAAAGAAAAGGGGAATCTTTTGGAACGTCGGTCTCGGGTTGTCACAGACACGATAGAAGGTCACCAAATTATTCAGGGTACAGTGGAGTAACCATTAAGAGGATGAGGCCACTTGGGAAAGAGAGGATTTCCCACAAAAAGAACAACCGCAACTTCTTGAGGACTGGCTGAAATCTCGGGGACGAGATTTTTCTTAAGGGGGTAGGTGTTGTAACACGCAAAAATTTTAAATTCGGATTTCTTGATTTTTGAATTTTTTTTCAAAATGCATTTTTAAATTTTGGCTTTAATAAAAAGCTTTGAAGCTCTTTGCCAGCCTCCTTAAGAATTTTTTTGGAGCTTTCTTTTCTCAACCTGCGTTGTTTAAAAAGTATTCTTTTGGCCTCTTCTCAAAATGAATTGGTTTTGGAGAATATTTTATTATTTTGCAAAACCTTGTATTTTAATTTCTATAGGTTCAATTGTCAATTTTCCTCGAGATTTATTTTTCCTCCATTCTGATTTAGACCCTTTGGCACTTCTCTAACATCTTGGACTTCATTTTCATTGATTTACCAAAGCTCAAATTTACAAAGAAACTCAGTAATTATTTTCTAATTTGAGACCCATACTCCTACCCTTAGAAGGCCTTAGTACCCTCAACCTATTTCACTGAAAACCTTGGAGTCACAAGTTTGAAAATTTCAAATTTCATTTGACTCAAGTTTGACCCAAAAGACTCTCTTTTCAATAAAAAAACTGACTAAAACAATTTAAAAAATTCTAAAAATTTGTGGGAAGTCTTTGCACCCAATGAGAGACCACCCCAAAAAATTTCAGCTCAATTTTTTTCTGCGCGTGCCATTTTCATTTTGTCGAACACCTAGCATGCACTGTTGCCAGTGTCTATCTCTGAATTTGATTCGGTCAACATTCAGAGTTCACTTTCAGTCTTGAGCAGTGACAATCTCCACAGTATCGATGCAAGAGCAGCTCGATCTTGTGCCCAAGCTTATCTACACGATGCACATCACCTTGGACGCTTGCTAGCGTTGGTGGTGAGCTGGCCGAGCCAGTCAGCTCCGGCACGAGCACATTCAGCGGGTGCCACGGCCACCAGTGACTCCCCTGCTGCAGCCCCGCACCGTCCGGCACCGCCAATTGCACCTGCATCCTCCGTGTATCCCTAGACCCACCACGCGCCACGTTTGCCGTCGCCACGCCCCAGGAAGAGCAGAGCATGAACTCTGCTGCCACCGTGCACAGCTAGACCCGCTTCATCGACTCGGGTCCTCCGTAGATAACCGAGCGACTTTATGCCTGGAACCCCCGTGATGAGTAGGTACGAACCGGACCACCTAACCACATGACTAACCCCCTAGATCATCAGAATTCTTGCCGGAGTTAAGACCCGCGGCACCTCTCTCGGGCCTCCATAAATAGAGCCCGCTCCGAGCTACCGAACCCATCAACCACCTCACCACACTCCACCGCCACACCGAAACCTTGCCCAAGGCAGGGGAGGGCCTCGGAGAGGCCTTCTTCCCCAGCTCCGGCCGCCCAGATCCGCTTCGGGTTCCGGTTGGATTCGAGCAAGGTGAGCCGTGAGGTGAACCCCCGAGATACTTAGTAGCTTCCTGGTAACCCCCTCATTCCGAGCTCCTCTCCGATTTGATCGCACGCGAGTCCCTCGGTGAGTTTCGGTGGTGCCCGAAGCTGCCGTCGGCCGGAGCAAGGTCTCCGTTGACGTAGATCCTCCCCCTCAACCCAATCCACCTCTCACCAACGCGCGGGAATACGATGAGTGCGTAGGTGCCCTCAGTTAGCTCTCTCCCTTCGTCAGTCGCCGTCGGCAATCACCGCAACGCCTCTAGCACCGGTGAATTCAAACCTGATAGGGTGGGACCCCCTCGTCAGGGTTCTGTCTTTGTTTTGAAACATTTTCCCCTAAGTCGTTTTCGCCAGAAGCCGTCTTCGAGGCTGGTTAGCGTATTTTGCTTTCGGGCACTTTGAGTTTCTCAAACTAACCCCTCGATAGATTCTGTTTTAGAACAGAATAGTCCGTGAACTTGTTTTTCTTAAATCTAAATAACTATAACAACTTTTGAATTAATTCTTTTTGCAAAATCTTGCTCTGAGGGTCTAGTTTATTTTAAAATTTATTTAAAAATTATTTGGAGCCAATAGCTAGGTCTCAACTCTTACGACGGTATGTGTTATATGACATAGAGTCCGACGAAGGAAACGCCGACGTTAACTTCACCGAGCTTGATCCCGACTACGTGGAACCACGCAATCATGTTTGAACTTCTGATGTGTTGTTTGCTTACTAACAAAAAATTAATATTCATCCGTTGCATTATTCAAGCATATTGCATATATCATAAATAATGTTAAAAACATGACTATGGCAAGTGATGGTTGTGAGAGGTCGTGGATAACCTAGTCACACGGAACATGATAGGTGATACGTCCATTTTGCATCATGCTTTCATGTTGATATTTATTGCTTTTTGGGCTGTTATATTACTTGTGGTACCATATTTATGCCTTTTGTCTCTTATTTTGCAAGGATTATTTGAAGAGGGAGAATTCAGGCAGCTGGAATTCTGGACTGGAAAAGGAGCAAATCCTAGTCCACTATTCTGCACATCTCCAAATGCCCTGAAAATTTATGTGGACTTTTTCTCGAATATATTAAAAATACTGGGCGAAAGAACTACCGGAGGGGGGCCACCAGGGCCTCACAAGCTTGCCCACCGCCACCACCCCCCTGGTGGCGCAGGGCAGGCTTGTGGGCTGCGTGAAGGCCTACTAGCCCCCCTCTTTTGCTATATGAAGCGTCCTGACCTGGAAAAAATCATACGGGATCTTTTCATGGTTTCATCGCCGCCACGAGGCGGAACTTGAGCAGATCCAATCTAGAGCTCCGGCAGGACGATCCTGCCGAGAAAACTTCCCTCCCGGAGGGGGAAATCGTCGCCATCGTCATCACCAACACTCCTCTCGTCGGAGGGGAGCAATCTTCATCAACACCATCTCCTCTCCAATCCCTAGTTCATCTCTTGTAATCAATCTTCGTCTCGCAACTCAGATTGGTACTTGTAAGGTTGCTAGTAGTGTTGATTACTCTTTGTTGTTGATGCTTGTTGGATTATTTGGTGGAAGAGTTTATGTTCAGATCCTTGATGCTATTCATTACACCTCTGGTCATGATTATGATTATGTCTTGTCAGTAGTTACTTTTGTTATTGAGGACATGGGATAAGTCATGCTGATAATAGTCATGTGAATTTGATATTCGTTCGGTATTTTGATATGATGTATGTTGTTTTTCCTCTAGTGGTGTTATGTGAATGTCGACTACATAACACTTCACCATATTTGGGCCTAGAGGAAGGCATTGGGAAGTAGTAAGTAGATGATGGGTTGCTGGAGTGACAGAAGCTTAAACCCCAGTTTATGCGCTGCTTCATGAGGGGCTGATTTGGATCCACTAGTTTAATGCTATGGTCAGACTTTGTCTTAATTCTTCTTTTGTAGTTCCGAGAATGAGTTGGTTTGGGGAGATCATTAGGTTACTGAGATCGAAGTAGTGAGGCTGCTTGAGTTCGATAACCACGCTAAGTCACTGGTCTTATCCACTCCAACGGTCATATTATTTAAGGGCATTAGTGTCAAATCAAGTCGGGATGCTCCCAGGCTATAAATAGCCACCCCCCACAACCACTAGCTGGTCGGCTGCTCCGTTAGAAACTGACACTTCTCATAAGAGCAACCCAAATTCCTCGGAGCCTTCGAGAGTAATTCATCAGTGAGGAAATACACCACCCACCGAAACCACAAACCAAACCTAGTGATTGAGCATCACTGAAGAAGTTGTTCCTGTGTGGGACTGAAGCCTTTTACCTTTGAGGACTGTGCATCCTCCAGACGGTTAGGCGTCATGGTCTAGAGCAATCCAGCAGTCAATTTGGGCTCGCCGGGTGACCGAGTTTGTGAGGGTTTGGAAGTCTGCCCTGAAGACTTACCACGAGTGTTGGGCGAGGACTGTGTGTCCTTAGCTCAAGGAGAATACGGTAGGGACTGTGTGTCCCGGGACTAGGTGTCCTTTGGTTTCAATACCAAGCCGCTCCAAACCAGATGTACAACTGTCACAACAGTTGGAACTGGGTCATCAACGACTGTCTTCTCTCAGAATCGGGTTCTAATTCCTCAACTCTTTACTTTCTCTGTATTATGTGTTGATGACTTTCACTACGACTGTTTGAAGAATTTGTTGAAGACTTTCTCTGAATTTCCTCAACCCCAAATTCTTCACAATAGTTAATCCTCATCTGTATTCTGCGTGCGTGCTTACTGTGCAATCTGTTTTCACATTCTTCACTCTGAAATACTGCTGGTGTGAATGTTTGCATGTCTGATCCTTTACTGTTTCCGCTGTAAGTTAGTCATCAGTGAGGAATTTCCTCAAAAGGAATTTCCTCAGTGATGAAATTCTAAAAATCTCCTATTCACCCCCCTCTAGTCGATATAACGCACTTTCAATTGGTATCAGAGCAAGGTACTCCCTTGTTCTGTGTGATTTTGGTTTAACCACCTGGAGTTTTAGTTATGTCGACTGCAGGCATGTTCAAGGTGATTGCAGCATGTCCCACCTACGAAGGGAAGAACTTTCCTTTCTATAAGAACAAAATGCAAATGCATCTACAAGCTATTGACAATGATCTCTGGTATATTGTGGAAAATGGCGTCCCCATCATTTCTGCCAGTGTCACTACAGCTGATGTGACGAAATTCAAGCAACTTGATTCTCAAGCGAAGAACATCATCTGTGGCCATCTGAGCCCTGGCCAGTTTGGAAGAGTAAGTGCTTTGGGCTCTGCAACACTGATCTGGGAGAGACTGTGCAAGGTAAATGAAGGAGTATCAACCCAGCGGGACTCTCGTGTTGATATTCTTCGCAATCTCTTCAATCGCTTCAAGAGACATGACAATGAATGTTGCCAAGACACCTTTGATCGCCTCACTGATATATCAAATGAATTGCAAGCACTGGGAGCTCGATTCATCACTGATCACGAAGTTGTGAAGAAACTGCTGAGATCCTTAGATTCTTCATTTGACACTCTAGTTCTGATGATTCAAGAAAGACCAGACTACAAGATGCTAGATCCAGCTGATATCCTTGAAAGGCTAAATACTCATGAATTCCAGCTAGAAGAAAAGAGAGATCTATATGGACAAAGCTATTCCAGACCACGTGCACTGAAGGCTAGAGCAATTTCCTCATCTGAAGAAGAAGACACAAATGACAGCAGTTGTGACCCTGAAGAATTTGGACAGGAGCTTGCAATGCTTGTGAGGAAATTCCAGAGATTTACACGACGAGGCCAGTTCGGTAAATCATCAAGAAGAGACATGAGGAAATCAGAATCTGCATCTGAGGACTACAAGAAACGGACCTGTCACAAGTGCAAGAAATCAGGTCATTACATTGCTGATTGTCCCCGCTGGGGAAAGGAATCAAAGAAGAAGAAATACAAGGATGTCAGTTCTGATGACTCGAAGAAGAAGAAGAAATCTTCAAAATCCTCATCTTCAAAGTCCTCTTCACACAAGAAGACTAGCTTCAGAAAGGCTCGGGCACTTATTGGCAAGGAAATGGATTCCGAGGCAGAATCAGAGGAATGTGATGAAGAAGAAGGTTCTGGAGAAGACTCGGAATCTGGACAGGCTAGTCTTGCACTAGCAACCACTTACGTCAGCAAGTCAATCTTCAATCTTGAAGAAAATGATTGCACCATCCATACTGATGACTATGCTGATGACATCGCTCCAACCTATTGCTTCATGGCAAAAGGTTCAAAGGTATCAAATAATGCCTCCTCCTCTGATTCAAGTGACTCTGAACATAATGATTATAAGAAACCCAGTTACAGTAAACTTGCTATCATTGCCACTAAACAATAAACTGCTCTGGAAAAGCTTCAAAAACTGCTAGACAAAAGTGATGATCTGTTGAATGATGAAATGAATCTTAATCAAATCCTCGCTGATGACATGAAAAATCTTCAGTCTAGATTTGATATTCTTCAGGATCGTTATGATACACTCCTCACTGATCATGAGAAGCTTTCCTACGAAATTCTTCAAAGGAAGCTTGATCTTGAGAAGCTGAGGATGTCTCATGATGATCTTCGCATGGAAAATGATTCATTACTAGCTCAACAGATCAGCGCTAGTCAAGTTGACTTTATTCCTCCATGTCTTAAATGCATTGAACGTGAAACTGCTAATTCCTCACCAGAATCATGAAATGCTACAACTTCTTCAACTGCACCTGTTGTGTCTATTTCCTCACTTGAGGAAAACACAAATGTTACTGATGAAAATGCAGGGTTGAAGGAATTGTACGTGACAGGCATGTACAAAAGCCTCAAAGGACACCAAACCCTTTGTGATGTGCTCAAAAAGCATATCTTGAACAGGAACCCGAGGAAAGAAGGAATTGCCTTTGAGAGGAAATTAAATGCTGATGGAACTTATTGGAAACCTGAGCAATATCCCAAAACCTCATGGGTTGTTGCTGATGGAACTAACTGCAGGAATGGCCCTCCTCTAAGGAAAATCTGGGTTCCCAAAAGTTGTCTTGAAAATCTTCAGGTGAATGTCCTCATGACACCACCTCTGAAGAATCTGAACCCCAGATCAAATTCCTCAGGAGGACCAAAGTCTTCAAGAGGATCAAAATCCTCAACTGGTCTAAACTATACTCGTACCCGTGCTTATGCGTCTAACATGCAGGGAAACTACAAGGAATATGAATATGAGCGTTACTCCTCAAATCATTATGTTCATAAATCCTCAAACCAGTTCTCTGCATACTCATATGAGTACTTTAACCCCCTACTGTCAAGAGAAGTGCATTAGCTTCAATGCCACCTTTCTCATATGGTGCTCGCAGGATGATGAACGATTTTCCACCCCTTCAGATGTGGGTGGTGAAGAAATCAAACTAATCACTTCTGCAGGTCAGGTCTCTAGATGAAAATCATCATGTGAAGAATTTGCTGGAGACCTGAGGAAATGCTTGATAGGACGCAAGCTAATGATGGATGAAATAGAAATATTTCACACGTCCTTACATTTCTGTTATGATGAAATTACTGAACTGATGAAATTAGTATCATATTCTTCAAATCTGAAGCATATGAGATGGTAAGCTGTACTAATTCATCTACAGGATGACAAACCCAAAAATACTGAGTGGGTCCTCGATAGTGGCTGCACACATCACATGACTGGTGATAAAAGCCTACTAATGAATATGCCACTAACTCCATCACCTCTGAAGCAAATCACATATGCTGACAAAGGTAAAAGCAAGGTATTGGGACTTGGCAAAGTAGCTATTTCCAAGGATAGGCATATGGACAAAGTGATGCTTGTTGAATCCCTTGGTTTCAACCTCATGTCAGTCTCGATGCTTTGTGATCTTGATATGATTGTTATCTTTGGTAGATATAGATGTGTAGTCATCATGGAATCTGACAGATCCAAAGTCTTCGAAGGTGTAAGAAGAGGGGATTTGTACATTGTTGATTTCTCTACAGGTCCTCAACCAGCCACTTGCTTACTAGCAAAAACCTCTGAAGGATGGCTGTGACACCGAAGACTAGGTCATGCAGGCATGAGGAATCTGCACACTCTTGCAAAGAAGAAGCATGTCATCGGCATCGAATCAGTCAAATTCCTGAAGGACCATCTCTGCGGTGCTTGTGAATCTGGGAAAATGACCAGATCCAAGCATCCCTCTAAAACCATCATGACTACTACACGTCCATTCGAATTGCTTCATATGGATTTATTTGGACCTACTCACTATGCCACACTAACCAATGCATCATCTTTATATGGCTTCGTCATAGTTGATGACTATTCCTGATATACTTGGGTGCATATCATAGTGTATAAAACTGAAGTGCAGGAAATCTTCAAACGATTTTCTTCAAGGGCCTCGACGAACTTTGGCATCAAGATCAAACACATGAGGAGTGATAATGGAACCGAGTTCAAAAACACTGGTCTTGATGATTATCTTGATGAACTTCGTATTACTCACGAATTGTCTGCTCCTTATACTCCTCAGCAGAATGGTGTCGTCGAAAGGAAGAACAGGACTCTGGTTGAAATGGCAAGAACTATGCTTGAAGAATATCACACTCCTCGTCGCTTCTGGCCTGAAGAAATCAACACTGCATGCCATATCATCAACAGGGTATATCTTCACAAATTCCTCAAGAAAACCTCATATGAACTCCTCACTGACAAGAAACCCAATGTAAGTTATTTCAAAGTCTTTGGTGCAAAATGATGGATTAGAGATCCTCACCATAGCTCAAAATTTGCACCTAAGGCACATGAAGGTTTTATGCTCGGTTATGGAAAGGACTCGCACACCTACAGAGTCTTCAACAACTATCACAACAAAGTTGCTGAGACTGTAGATGTGGGGTTCGATGAAACTAATGGCTCGCAAAGAGAGCAATTGCCTTCTGATCCAGCTAAGCTGTCTCCTGAGGAAGCAATAAAGCTTAAGCCTACTGAAGACATTGTCCCCTCTGAGGAAATTGGTGAAGCAACGATCCCCATCGCTGATAAAAACCAAGAAGATGCTCCTGAGGAAATTGCAGCAGCGCCACTTCCTCAGCCCAGACAAAATCCTCAACCAGCACATCCGAGGATTGCAAACGAAGTAGAAATTGACAAAATCCTCAATGACATCAACGCACCAGGTCCTCTCACTCGCTCAAAAGCTTCACACTTAGTTAAATTTTGTGGGCATTTTTCCTTTGTATCCATCACAGAACCCTCAAAAGTAGCTGAGGCTTTTCTGGAACCGGAGTGGATCCAAGCCATGCAAGACGAACTTCTTCAATTCAAGCTGAATGACGTATGGGAGCTCGTCAAACGACCAGATCCTCGCAAGCATAACATCATTGGCACCAAGTGGATTTTCCGAAACAAGCAAGATGAGGACGGTAAAGTGGTGAGGAACAAGGCACGACTTGTAGCTCAAGGCTACACTCAGGTTGAAGGAATAGATTTCGATGAAACTTTTGCACCTGTTGCTAGACTTGAAGCTATTCGAATACTACTTGCTTATGCTAATCATCATAACATCACCTTATATCAAATGGATGTGAAAAGTGCATTCCTCAATGGTAAGCTTGAGGAAGAAGTATATGTTGCTCAGCCCCCAGGTTTTGAGGATCCAAAGAATCCACACAAAGTCTTCATACTCAAAAAGGCTCTATATGGCCTCAAGAAAGCCCCTCGGGCATGGTATGATACATTGAAGGAATTCCTCATGAAGAAAGGCTTCAAACCTGGTTCACTCGATCCAACTCTTTTCACAAAATCCTATGATAATGACCTGTTTGTATGTCAAATATATGTTGGTGATATCATATTTGGCTGTACTGACAAAAGATACAGTGATGAATTTGCCTACATGATGAGTGAAGAATATCAGATGTCCATGATGGGGGAGCTAAAATTCTTCTTAGGTCTTCAAATTCGTCAACAAAGCAATGGAATCTTCATATCACAGGAGAAATACCTCAAGGATGTTCTGAGGAAATTCGACATGCACGAATGCAAAGGTGCCAAGACTCCAATGCCTACCAACGGCCACCTCGGCACTGATGAAAATGGTAAAGATTTCGATCAGCAGGTATACCGTTCTATGATTGGCTCTTTATTGTATCTATGTGCATCTAGGCCAGATATAATGCTTAGTGTTTGCATGTGTGCACGTTTTCAAGCAAAACCGAAGGAATCACACCATAAGGTTGTGCAACATATTCTTCGATACTTAGCTCACACACCAACACTAGGATTATGGTATCCCAAGGGCTCCAATCTTCATCTGGTAGGGTATTCTGATTCAGACTATGCTGGTGACCGTGTGGATCGCAAGTCAACTTCTGGCACATGCCATTTCCTCGGAAGATCACTAGTTTGCTGGTCCTCAAAGAAGCAGAACTACGTATCACTCTCCACTGCCGAAGCTGAGTACATTGCTGCTGGTTCTTGTTGTGCTCAATTGCTATGGATGAAGCAAACCCTCAAGGACTACGGCATCAACATGAAGAATGTGCCTCTCTACTATGACAATGAGAGTGCTATCAAGATTGCATACAACCCAGTACAGCACTCGAAGACCAAGCACATCCAGATTCGTCATCATTTTCTTCGGGACCATGTCCTCAAGGGCAATATCCTCATCGACCATGTGAAGACTGATGATCAACTGGCAGATATCTTCACTAAGCCCTTGGATGAGAAAAGGTTTTGCAAGTTGCGGTGTGAGCTAAATATCTTAGAATCTTCAAATGTTTTGTAAAAAACATGCACACATCCTAACACTTATGCAAAGTTGATGACTTAGATGTGCAACACATGATGAAACGATTTCTTCAACTGATGAAGAAAGTCACTCTGAATGTGAAGAAATTAACGAAGAAATTGATTCTCAGGGCCCTACGACAATTGTACGCGGCGTCTGTAATCAACATTCTTATATGGTGGGTAACGCCACCGCCCAATGTGAAATTCCTCAAGTTGATTTACTTCAAATGATCAATTTCCTCGCAATACATTTTTTTAAAACAACTGTTCTTCATTGTGATGATTTATTACAAAATCTTCAAAAACACTTGATGACTTTCAATTGCCTAGGTGGAGTGTGATTTCTAGTCCTCAACAGCATTCACTTATTGCTATTTCTTCAAGTCGATGTTTCTGCTAAGTGAATGTCATCGGACCCTACTTTCCCTCTATGCTATACTTATCCAGTCTATTCAATTCTTCATATGCGTTCTACTTAAACTCTGTTCAAAATCCTCACTGCATCCTTGTCAGCTGATGATTTTGTAACGAAAATCCTCAAATCTTCAAAAATTGTTTTCTTTAAAGGCACAGTAACTGAACCCCCACTTCCCACGATCGGATAACCACGATCTCCACTATCTCCACCGCATCGTACGGGAGCTACACGTGTCCTGCGGAGACGTAGAGGCAGGGGCTATCTGGTCTGAAACTTTCGCGCCAAACAGTAACTTCTGGGCTATAAATATGTCCTTATCCCCCTCGGTATCCTCTTCTTCGCCTCATCGCTCTCCTGCCACAGCACACTCCACCAAACCCTAGCGCCACCGCTGGTAGTCTTGTCGCCGGTAAGGAAGAGCTTCACTGCCTCGACCTTTTCATCGCCAGAATCACGCCAGAGTCGGACCATATTCGTGCGCCGCCGCTGTAGACGTCCTGTGCCGCCAAGTTAGGGTGCATTGGACACTTGACCGAAGAGCCTCTCCAACACTATTTCTGTGTTCTTCGTTCGCATCTTCTAGGGTAAATATATCCCATTTTTACAACAGATTAGATCTGAAATTTTACCTCTTCTATGTGAAATCTGTTTTTTCCTCAAGATACGATGCGGACATGATTCCTCAAACACTACCTATCACCGCAATCATTGATGAACTAGCTAAGCATCTAAGATTTTCACGAGATTCCTCAATTGTGCGAATTTTCGGATCTGTACAACTCTGGAACCCAAGAACAGTATGCTTAGGCAAATTCCTCAACAAATGGTTATATTCCTCAAAGTGTCAAACTTTTTCATTTTTCTTCAAATCTGAGAACGCATATGACCTCTCCAAATTCCTCGCAACTATACTCTGCTCACAGGTACACACATGTCAGCTGATGAATCTCTTGGTTCTCATCACATTAACTCATTTGCAGCGTTTCTGGAAGAAACTCTTCAAGGCTCATCAGAATCCTCAAGAGTTCAAAATCATCAGCAAATTCCTCGACTGAAGAAAATGGAGGAAGAGAGAAAACAGAAGGGAGGAAAGAAACTGGAGCAGAACACAGCTGCTGATATTCGTGAGGACATATACTTGGACTATTGTACGCCTGATGAAGAACATGAGACAATGGCCAAGAGAAAGATAAGGCTGCAGAAGATTGAACGCAGATGGGCGAAGCAATGGAAGGAGTACAGGTTTGTGACTCCAAAATATGCGAAGAAATTCGCTTTGAAGCCTCCTGGCAGAAGGGCCCCACTTGAGGATCATCAAGTAGCACATCCCTCAATTCTTATGACAGTTGATGACTACCCAGATGAGAAAGATAGGCATCTGGCCAAGCTCAAGAAGCAAGCTGAAGCTGCAGTGAGGAAATTCAATGAATCCTCAGCTACTGCCTCCGGTGCTGCTAATTCCTCAGCGGCAGAAACCTCAGGCTCAGAGATTCCTCACACGCAGTCTGTGCCAACAAAGCAAAGGGCTCTAAAGCCTCAAGAGAAGTCTGTTCAGGCTTCTGTCACAAAACCCTCAGCTCCAAAACCCTCAGCTCCAAAACCCTCAGTTCCAAAACCTTCAACATCAAAACCATCAGCGCCAAAACCCTCAGCACCAATCTCCTCTGCACCAAAATCCTCAGCTCCACCTCCAAAGCCTCAAGAAAAACCAGTACAGAAGCATGTCGTGAAGCCTACGACTGCCAGCTCCAGCTCCTCACTCCCAGCTGCAACTAGCTCGGAGACAAAGTCTTCAACACCACTTGTGAAGACTTTGACAACTGCTCAACCTGCACCTCTGCCCAGCCCCAGCAAAATCATCGCAGTCCCGTCTGCATCAGAGGGAAGTGGTGATTATGATGGTGAAACCCTGCAAGCCATCATCAGGAACAAGCAAGAACGGGTAGCACAAGCATCAGGCAGTGCTATTCCTCTGGCCATGGATCCCAAGGTCCTCCTCGACTACATCAATATATGGTATGAGGACCCAAACACACCCATTGATGATTTGAAACTTCCTCCTGGCATCAGCCACATGGTGGCCACCTTCATAAATGAAGCCAAGTGGAAGGAACAGCAGGCCAGGCAGGCAAAGGTTGCAAAGGCCAAAAAGGAGAAATTCCTCAGGCAGAATCTCCTCAAGCTGACTCCTGATGCACTGGTGTCAACCCAGGCAGAGCTACAAGTATTGACTGACAAGTATGACAAACTGTCAGATCGCAAAAGAATCAAGCGCAATTTCATCAAGCTAGCCACTAGTGCTGTTGATGACTACAACAAGAGAAAAGCACGACCAGCACCAACTCCTCAGCCCCTGGTTGAGCAGCCAGAAGATGCATCTCCTGATGAGGAGGAAACTCCTCAAGCTGAGGAAGAACACCAGGAGCGCCGTGCTGATGAACCGGCCATTGTAGAAATCATCACGGAGACTGCAACTGATGAAATTCGAACCACTGATGAGACTGCTCCTGATCCAGTTGCTTCATCAAAGCAGGCTGATGACTCTGTTCCAGCTGGTTCCTCACTACCAGCTGAAGAATCTGCAGAAAGAACACCTTCACCAAAAGCTTCAAAGGTGAAGAAGATAATCCCATCTGCATCAGACGCGAAGAAGACAAGAGCTGTTGAAAAGAAAGCAAAGAAGAGAAAAGCCTCCTCAGCAGTAGAAAAGACTGAGGCAAAGCGCCTCAAGGAAACTGAAGAAACTGCTCCTCTGGATCCAGTGCCTCTTAATGTCGCCCCTTCATATGAGATGGTCGTCATTGATGACCCAACTACAAGGGCTGATGAGGAAATGAAGGATGTCGCCTCTGAGGAACACACTGATGAGGAAATCCAGATTGATGACAGTCCTCAACCTCATGTTCCTCAGACAGAGACTACTCAAGCTTCAGCTGTAGCAGTTGATGAAACTGCTTCTGCCACAAAGCCAGCTGAAGAAAAACAAGCTGAGGAAAATGCACATTCTGAGCAGACTCCTCATTCTGAACAGGCTGACCCAACTCCTCAAGCTGAGAAAGAAGCAGAAATTCCTCAGCCTGAAGCTCAGCCAGAGAAAGAAGTACCAGCTGATGAAATTCCTCAACCTGAGGAAAATGCTGAAGAAAATGTTCCCGCCCAAGACAATGAATTCATTGTGCTCAACCCAGAGACTGCCATGGTTGTGTCCCCTCCCATTCCTCAGTAGAATCTTAAGCCAGTTCAGCGCCAACCATTCTCCAAGCGTCCAAAGTTTCAGAAAGAAGATTTCTTTGAAGAACGCATGTATTTCATCGGAGAGAACCCTTATGACAAGCCTCAAATGAGGCATCTGAAGTTTTGGACAAGGACTCAGATGAACTACTATTCCTCAGTGCTCTGTGGCCGCAACAAGATATTCCAGCACAGGCACATTCCTCATGTTGAGCTTGAAGCAATACCCTGCCTGGAACCAGTCCTCAGTGTACTCCACGATGCAGGTTTGCTCCCTATGTGCTCAGACATATCAGATTGAAATAGTGAGCTTATTCTTCAGTTCTATGCAACTCTGCACATCTCTGGCAACGATGATGACATCAACACTTGGGTGTTCGACTGGATGTCCCAAAATACTCACTACAAAGCTCCGGCTTCTGAACTCCTTAGAGAACTGCCCGTACCAATTCCCTCAGATGGGGCAGTGAAGCTTTATGGTGAGCGTGAGCTGCCAAATGGAATGATGGAAGTCCTCATGAAGCCTTTGGCTGGAGGAAAACCCTCAAGAACCACATTCCTCGTCCATGAGCTCAAGTACACACCACGGTCTGTCTACAGAATCCTCTGCAGTGTGCTTGCGCCAATCAAAGGCCATGACGATGAAGAATATGTTGTAGGCCTCATGGAGAATATCCTCTTCAACATCATTCACGGTATTCCTATTAATATCCATGATTTCTTCTTGAGGACTTTGGCTGACAATGCCATGAGCCCCTATGACCACAAGATTTATGCCCCATGGATCATGAGATTCATCAGGACAAGGACAGGCATCAACTTCCATGCTTATTGTCAAAACCATGTTGGGTATATGCCTCCTATCAGGGTCAACAAGAAGACTTTTGAGCCCATTGACGGAAAAGGAAAATATGTGATTGAAGAAGGCAGCAGGCCCCTTGATGGTCAGTTCAGAGAGCCAGAAGCATATTCTTCATGGGACGATACTGAGACTCGTCCACCAAGCCCAGTTCCTCCTCGCGTGCTGAATACCAGAGAGCTCCTCCTCAGTCTTCACCAGAAGGTGGATCGCAACCACAAATGGGTCAAACGCCAGTTTGGTGCCATTGTGAAAACCCTCACTGAAACTCAGAACTCTATGAAGCTTAATCATCACTATCTGCATTAGGTTTTCGATCGCACCTGGGCTACACTTGCACATCTGAAGACCCAGACTGAGCTTGAAGAAATGAACTTTGAGCAGGACTTTGACTGGTCGTGGCCTCCCAAGAGGAAGTTCAGGCCCATTCCAGTGCCAGACCTTGAAGACAGCTCCTTTTCTTCATTCCGCACCGCTGAATCTGATGAGGAACAACTCGACACAGCAACCGGCCCAAGGAAGAAGACTACCCCCAAGAAGCGTCACGGCTCTTCATCAACCGCCAAGAAATGAAGTCTTCACGGGCGTTACTCCTCAGTTTGTCCCTTTTTTGTCACTTGATGACAAAGAGGGAGAAACTCGAGAGTTAGTCTTCAAGCGGGATATTTTTGGGGCTTACGAACCATATTTAAGTTACAAACTCTTGGTTCTTCTGAAGTTTTTATGTAATGAGTTGTAACTTAAGCCCGATGGTACTCTGACGCTTTTGAACGTATTTCTTCGCATGCTTATTCCTCAAGTTTTAATGCACGCATGCTGGAATTCGTCAGATACCATTTGCTATCATGCATCTTCATTGTCTTCATATGATATGTTATATGTATGCATGATTTACAAGACTCAGGGGGAGATCTCCATGATATAAATCATCAATGTGCATCTGCCATAAAAGCAAAATCCTCAAGGTATGCACATCTTCAGGGGGAGTCTCTGTGAATCTTGTTTTTAAAATTCCTCAAATGAGTATTTACACTTCATATTTTTGATCCCTATTGAAGACTTAACCTAATTGTCATCAACCACCAAAAAGGGGGAGATTGTAAGTGCATCTTGTGCCCCTTAGTGATTTTGGTGGTTTGAAGACTTATAGGTTAAGTATCTAATGTGTTTATAAGTGTACACAGGATCTATAAGTCATTGAGGAGTTTGAGATATTTGAAGAATATCGACCCCTAAAATGTATATCTTCAGTTGAAGAAATTGGTCTGAAGCTGAAGAAATGAATCGCGAGGAATCTGCGATGAAATTGATATTCCTCATGAAGACACTGATATTGAGAAGACCGGTGGTTCCTGAGGAAAATCATTCTGAAGAAATTGAAGCATGAAGATTTACGTTTTCTGTTTTACTTTCTTCGCATTTGATGAATAGGAACACCATACTGTTAAAGGGGGTCAAAGTAACACTATGGAATGGATTTCCTCATGATGTTCAACCCAAGCCTAATCCTACCAAAAGCCTCAAGTGAGGAATATGAGTGACATGAGGACTCTCACAGTTGAGGGTCCCGACCGTTTCGATAACCACGCCAAGTCACTGGTCTTATCCACTCCAACTGTCATATTATTTAAGGGCATTAGTGTCAAATCATGTCGGGATGCTCCCAGGCTATAAATAGCCACCCCCACAACCACTAGCTGGTCGGCTCCTCCATTAGAAACTGGCACTTGTCATAAGAGCAACCCAAATTCCTCAGAGCCTTCGAGAGTAATTCATCAGTGAGGAAATACACCACCCACCGAAACCACAAACCAAACCTAGTGATTGAGCATCACTGAAGAAGTTTTTCCTGTGTGGGACTGAAGCCTTTTACCTTTGAGGACTGTGCATCCTCCAGACGGTTAGGCGTTATGGTCTAGAGCAATCCAGCAGTCAATTGTGGATCATCGGGTGACCGAGTTTGTGAGGGTTTGGAAGTCTGCCCTGAAGACTTACCACGAGTGTTGGGCGAGGACTGTGTGTCCTTAGCTCAAGGAGAATACGGTAGGGACTGTGTGTCCCGGGACTGGGTGTCCTTTGGTTTCAATACCAAGCCGCTCCAAACCAGATGTACAACTGTCACAGCAGTTGGAACTGGGTCATCAACGACTGTCTTCTCTGAGAATCGGATTCTAATTCCTCAACTCTTTACTTTCTCTGTATTATGTGTTGATGACTTTCACTATGACTATTTGAAGAATTTTTTGAAGACTTTCTCTGAATTTCCTCAACCCCAAATTCTTCACAATAGTTAATCCTCATCTGTATTCTGTGTGCCTGCTTACTGTGCAATCTGTTTTCACATTCTTCACTCTGAAATACTGCTGGTGTGAACGTTTGCACGTTTGATCCTTACTGTTTCCGCTGTAAGTTAGTCATCAGTGAGGAATTTCCTCAAAAGGAATTTCCTCAGTGATGAAATTCTAAAAATCTCCTATTCACCCCCCTCTAGTCGATATAACGCACTTTCAGAGATCTTCGTAGAATATGTAGGATCCAATATGGACGTCCATGTCCGCTATTGGATATTGATCGGAGAGTGTCTCGGTTATGTCTACATAGTTCTCGAACCTGCAGGGTCTGCACACTTAAGGTTCAATGACGTTTTAGTATAGTTGAGTTATAGGTGTTAATGACCAAAGGTTGTTCGGAGTCCCAGATGAGATCCTGGATGCCACGACAAGCTCCGAAATGGTTCAGAGGTAATATTGATATATAGGAAGTCCTGTTTTCGTCACCGGAAAAGTTTTGGGCTCATTGGTAGTGTACTGAGAGTGTCGGGAGGGTACCGGGGGACCACCGAGAGGGGTGTGACGACCTAAGAGCCTAGTGGGCTGTGAGAAGAGGTAGGCCGGCCCCTGGTGGGCTGGCCAAAGCCTCTCTCAAAGGCCCATGCGGCTAGGAGAAGAGATAAAAGGCAAAGAACTTTTAAAAGGAAGGGAAAGGAGGAGTCCTCCCAAAGTAATCCACCTTCCCACAAGGAAGGTGGACTCTTCCTTTGGTTCGGCCGACCGCTCTCCTTGGAGGAGGGGCCAAGGCAACCTCCTCTCCTCTCCTCCTATATATACTAGAGGTTTTGAGGGTTTTTGAGACACGATAATAAGCCACGTGCTGCCCTCTCTCTAGATCCATTTCTCCTCTAGTCTAGTGTCAGCGGTGCTTAGGCGTAGCCGTGCTGGACTAGCTCCACCACCATCGCCGTCGCGCTGCCGGAGAACTTATCTACCTCTCCACCCCCTCTTGCTGGATAAAGAAGGCGGAGATCATCGTCGAGCTGTACGTGTGCTGAACGCGGAGGTGTCGTCCGTTCGGCGCTAGACCGGGACGGGTTGTGGGACGGTGGCGATTTGGATCGCGAAGATGTTCCATGACATCAACTGTGTTTCTTAATGCTTCCCTATTAGTGATCTACAAGGGTATGTGGATCCAATCTCCCTCTCGTAGATGTTCATCACCATGATAGGTCTTCGTGGGCGTAGGAATTGTTTTTTCATGCAACGTTCCCCATTAGTGGCATGATGAGCTAGGTTCATGCGCAGATGATATCTCAAGTAGAACACAAAAGAGTTTGTGGGTGTTGATGTTCAATTTGCTACCCTCCTCGGTCCTTTCTTGATTTAGCGGCATTGTTGGATTGAAGCGTCCTGGACCAACTTTACTCGTACGCTTACGAGAGACCGGTTTCATCGACTCACATGCAACTTGTTGCATAAAGATGACTGGCGGGTGTGTGATTTTTCTGAGGCGGTCCTTGGAGAAGGTTAAATAGCAATTTGCATATCACCGTTGTGGCTTTGCATAAGTAAGATGCGATCATACTAGATACCCATAGCAGCCATGTAAAACATGCAGCAACAAATTAGAGGACGTCTAACTTGTTTTTGCAGGGTATGCTTGTGATGTGATATGGCCAAAGACATGATATGATATATTGGATGTATGAGATGACCATGTTGTAATAGTTAAATATCGACTTGCATGTCGATGCTACGGTAACCGGCAGGAGCCATAGGGTTGTCTTTAAATTTATTTTGCGCTTGCATATGCTCTTTCTATATTGCTAGGCAGTAGCTTTAGTAGTAACATCATAGATAGCGCGACAACCTCGATGGCAGCATGATGATGGAGATCATGATGCGGTGCGGTGATGATAGAGATCACGTAGGTGCTTTGGTGATGGAGATCAAGAAGCACAAGTTCATGGCCATATAATGCACTTATTATTTGCATGTGATGGTAATCCTTTTATGCACCTTATTTTGCTTAGGATGACGGTAGCATTATAAGGTGATCCCTCACTAATATTTCAAGATAAAATTGTGTTTTCCCAACTGTGCACCGTTGCAACAGTTCGTCGTTTCGAGACACCACGTGATGATTGATACGTCTCAAACGTATCTATAATTTTTGATGGTTTCACACTGTTATCTTGTCTTCTTTGGTTGTTTTATCTACCTTTTATATCTTTTTTGGGACTAACTTATTAATTCACTGCCAAGTGCCAGTTCCTGTTTTTTCCATGTTTTTGACTCTTTTCGGATCTGATTTTGGAACGGAGTCCAAATGGAAGAAAAACCCCGAAATGATTTTTTCCCGAACGGAAGAAGACCATGGGGCTTTTGGGCCAAGCCAGGTGGGCTCCAGGGAGCCCACAAGCCCCCACTCCGCCACTAGGGGAGGTGGCGGTGGGCAGGCTTGTGGCCTCCTTGGCCGCCCCCTGACCTAGGTCTTTGGCCTATAAATTCCAAAATATTCCGCAAAAAATCAAGGGAGCCTCGAAAATACTTTTCCATCGCTGCAAGCTTCTGTTTCCGCGACATATCATCTGGAGACCCTTCCCAGCGCCCTGCCGGAGGGGACTTTGGAGTTGGAGGGCTTCTTCATCATCATCATTGCCCCTCCAATGACTCGTGAGTAGTTTACTTCAGACCTACGGGTCCATAGTTAGTAGCTAGATGGCTTCTTCTCTCTCTTGGATCTTCAATACAAAGTTCTCCATGATCTTCATGGAGATCTATCCGATGTAATTTTCTTTGCTGGTGTGTTTGTCAAGATCCGATGAATTGTGGATTTGTGATCAGATTATCTATGATATATATTTGAGTCTTTGCTGATTTCTTATATGCATGATTTGATATCCTTGTAAGTCTCTCCGAGTCTTGGGTTTTGTTTGGCCAACTAGATCTATGATTCTTGCAATGGGAGAAGTGCTTGGTTTTGGGTTCTACCATGTGGTGACCTTTCCCAGTGACAGTAGGGGCAGCAAGGCACACATCAAGTAGTTGTCATCAAGGGTAAAAAGATGGGGTTTTTATCATTGGTTTGAGATTATCCCTCTACATCATGTCATCTTGCTTAAGGCGTTACTCTGTTCTTATGGACTTAATACACTAGATGCATGTTGGATAGCGGTCGACGTGTGGAGTAATAGTAGTAGATGCAGAAAGTATCGGTCTACTTGTTTCGGACGTGATGCCTATAGATATAATCATTGCATAGATATCGTTACAACTTTGCGCGGTTCTATCAATTGCTTGACAGTAATTTGTTCACCCACCGTCTACTTGCTTTCATGAGAGAAGCCACTAGTAAACACTACGGCCCCCGGGTCTATTCACATCCATCGTTTACATCTCCTCTTTTGCTTTGCTTTGTTACTTTGTTGCTTTCAGTTCTCACTTGGCAAACAATCTATAAGGGATTGACAACCCCTTCATAGCGTTGGGAGCAAGTTTTTGTGTTTGTGCAGGATCATGAGATACTCCTCCACTGGATTGATAGCTTGGTTCTCAAACTGAGGGAGGTACTTACCACCGCTACACTACATCACCCTTTCCGCTTCGAGGGAACACCAGCGCAAGGCTCCAAGGCCACGGGGGAAATACTTTGCATACTTGCCTAGGAAGTCCCTTAAGGCGTAGCCGCAGCAAAAAGATCAAGCCAAGTATTCTCCCGTCGACGTGCCTATTTCTGGCGCCGTTGGAAGGTCTTTTGTTGCAGTAGCAGAAGTATTTCTGGCGCCGTTGTCGGGGAGGACAAATCAAGATCTATCCAAGTAGGTCTCACAAACTCTTCTCTTGCATTTACTTTTGTTGCCAGTTGCCTCTCGTTTTCCTCTCCCCCACTTCACATTTGTCGTTTTCATTTGCCTTTCTCCTTTGCCTTTTTCGTTCCCCCTTTTCACTCGCTTGCTTTCTGTTCGCTTGTTTGCCATGTGCCCTCAATATGCTTGCATCTTCGCTTGCTAAAAATCTAGTGATATGGATCCTCATCCACTTGCTAGTCTCTTTAAGAGACCCACTCGTGAGGAATAAATTGCTAGTGAGTTGAGGGCAATTGACTATTTCTTTGGAGTTATGCGTAAGATGCGTGAATCTGAAAATTGTGAGGAAGAAATTCATGAAGTGATTCACGAGGGCTCCTTTGATGAAAAGAATGATCGCAATGATTTCACTATAAATCCTATTAGTGACAATCATGCTAAAAATATGCAAAATCCTAAGCTTGGGGATGCTAGTCTTGCTATGACCACTACTTGTTGCAATAATCATGATTGGGGTGATGATCTTTCCTATGATCTTGAAAATTTGTTTAAACCTCATGATGAATATGATATTTGCAATAATATTGAAAGTGGGATTGGAGAAGTCATGACTTTATTTGATGATAATCCCACTATTTTTGAAGAGCGTCAACTTTGCATGCATGTGGATCATGAAAAGAATATCCTATGGGATAGCTATATTGTTGAATTTGAATATGATCCCACATGTAATTGCTATGAGAGAGGAAAATATTTTGGTAGAAACTTTCATGTTACCAAATCACCTGTCGTGATGTTGAGATTGCTCTTGTCTATTTCTTCTTCCTTGCATATGGCAACTATTGGTTGTCTTGACAATCTGTTTTCCTATAAAATGCCTATGCGTAGGAAGTATGTTAGACTTAGATGTGATTTTCACATGCTTTATGATGCTCTGGTTGTGCTTCAATTCTTATCTTTTGTGTGAGCATCATCAATGCCTAGCTAAGGGTGTTAAACAAAAGCGCTTGTTGGGAGGCAACCAAACGAATATATCCTTCTTCTTTCTGTTTTTTGTTTTCCACACTTTCATAATTCTGTTATGATTGTGTTTTTGTGTTTCTTTTTTGCATTTGTGCCAAGCAAAACCGTTATGATTAGTCTTGGGGATGATCGTTTGGTCATGCTGGAAAAGACAAAAACTTTCTGCTCACGAAAAGAATTTTCAATTATTTTCTGTAAGAGATTTTTAGTTGATTCTTTTTACTTCTGATTGCAACACACATTCTTCAGACTGTCGTAATTTTTTAGAATTTTTGAAGTACCAGAGGTATACGAAAAATACAGATTGCTACAGACTGGTCTGCTGTTAACAGATTCTGTTTTTGTTGTGTTGGTTGCTTATTTTGATGAAACTATGGATAGTATCGGGGGTATTAGCCATGGAAGATTGAAAGTACAGTAACCCAACATCAGAACAAGTAGAATTTAAGTTTGCTACAGTACCTAAGGAAGTGGTGGTTTTCTTTCTTGTACTAATGTTATCACGAGTTTCTGTTTAAGTTTCGTGTTGTGAAGTTTTGAAGTTTTGGGTGAAGTTCTTATGGACAAAGAGATAAAGAGTGGCAAGATCTCAAGCTTGGGAATGCCCAAGGCACCCCAAGAGATTCAAGGATGTCGTAAAAGCCTAAGCTTGGGGATGCCCCGGGAAGGCATCCCCTCTCTCGTCTTCAATCCATCGGTAACGTTACTTGGGGCAATATTTTTATTCACCACATGTTATGTATTTTTGCTTGGAGCGTCTTGTATCGTGGGAGTCTTTTATTTTTGTTGTGTCACAATCATCCTTGCTGCACACCTAGATAGAGAGACATGCACACATCGTGATTTTGTGGAGCTTCACTTATATCTTTTGGTAGACAATTCAGCTCACATGTGCTTCACTTATATCTTTTGAGCTAGATACTTTTACTTTTTGTGCTTGACTTATATCTTTTAGATCGCAGCGGTGCGTGGCTTGGTAGTTGATATATGCTTTGAAAGTAGTCTCAAAAGGGGTAGTTATCCAAAGGGATATGAAAACTTCCACCTTCATGTGCATTGAATAGTTAGAGAAGTTTGATTCATCTCAATTAGTTTTGAGTTGTGGTTATGATAATATTGAAGTCATGCTAGTAAGGTGTTATGGATCTAGAAATACTTGTGTTGAAGTTAGTGATTCCCGTAGCATGCACGTATGGTGAACCGCTATGTGATGAAATCTGAGCATGATTAGTATACTGATTGTCATCCTCTGCGTGGCGGTCGGGGTCGCGCGATGGTTTATACCTACCAACCCTTCCCCTAGGAGTATGCGTTGAATGCTTTGTTTCGATTACTAATAAAACTTTTGCAACAAGTATATGAGTTCTTCATGACTAATGTTGAGTCCATGGTTTATATGCACTTTCACCTTCCACCATCACTATCTTCTTAGTGCCGTGTAACTTTCGCCGGTGCACAAAACCCACCATTAGCCTCCCTCAAAACAGCCACCATACCTACCTATTATGGCTTTTTCAAAGTCATTCCGAGATATATTGCCATGCAACTACCACCATGACATGTGCCACCACGTCTACTTTGCCTTTGCACGATCGTAAGATAGCTAGCATGATGTTTCCATTGATGTCTATGCCATGCTAGATCATTGCCACGGTACACTACCGAAGGCATTCCATATAGAGTCATAGCTGCTCTAAGTTTTGAGTTGAAAGTGTGATGATCATCATTAATGGAGCATTGTCCCATGTGAGGAAATAAAAGAGGCCAAAGAAGCCCATAATAAAAAGAGGCCAAAGAGCCCACAAAAAAAGAGAAAAAGAGAGAAGGGACAATGCTAGTGTTTTTTCCGTGTTTTTGACTCTTTTCAGATCTAATTTTGGAACGGAGTCCAAACAGAAGAAAAACCCCAAAATGATTTTATTCCCGAACGGAAGAAGACCAGAGGGCTTTTGGGCCAAGCCAGGTGGGCTCCAGGAAGCCCACAAGCCCCCACTCCGCCACCAGGGGGAGGCGGCGGTGGGCAGGCTTGTGGCCTCCCTGGCCGCCCCCTGACCTAGGTCTTTGGCCTATAAATTCCCAAATATTCCACAAAAAATCAAGGGAGCCTCGAAAATACTTTTCTGCCGCCGCAAGCTTCCGTTTCCGTGAGATCTCATCTGGAGACCCTTCCCGGCGCCCTGCCGGAGGGGACTTTGGAGTTGGAGGGCTTCTTCATCATCATCATCGCCCCTCCAATGACTCGTGAGTAGTTCACTTCAGACCTACGGGTCCATAGTTAGTAGCTAGATGGCTTCTTCTCTCTCTTGGATCTTCAATACAAAGTTCTCCATGATCTTCATGGAGATCTATCCGATGTAATCTTCTTTGGCGGTGTGTTTGTCAAGATCCGATGAATTGTGGATTTGTGATCAGATTATCTATGATATATATTTGAGTCTTTGCTGATTTCTTATATGCATGATTTGATATCCTTGTAAGTCTCTCCGAGTCTTGGGTTTTGTTTGGCCAACTAGATCTATGATTCTTGCAATGGAATAAGTGCTTGGTTTTGGGTTCTACCATGTGGTGACCTTTCCCAGTGACAGTAGGGGCAGCAAGGCACACATCAAGTAGTTGCCATCAAGGGTAAAAAGATGGGGTTTTTATCATTGGTTTGAGATTATCCCTCTACATCATGTCATCTTGCTTAAGGCGTTACTCTGTTCTTATGGACTTAATACACTAGATGCATGCTGGATAGCGGTCGACGTGTGGAGTAATAGTAGTAGATGCAGAAAGTATCGGTCTACTTGTTTCGGACGTGATGCCTATAGATATAATCATTGCACAGATATCGTCACGACTTTGCATGGTTCTATCAATTGCTCAACAGTAATTTGTTCACCCACCGTCTACTTGCTTTCATGAGAGAAGCCACTAGTAAACACTATGGCCCCGGGGTCTGTTCACATCGATCGTTTACATCTCCGCTTTTACCTTGCTTTGTTACTTTGTTGCTTTCAGTTCTCACTTGGCAAACAATCTATAAGGGATTGACAACCCCTTCATAGCGTTGGGAGCAAGTTTTTGTGTTTGTGCAGGATCTTGAGATACTCCTCCACTGGATTGATACCTTTGTTCTCAAACTGAGGGAAGTACTTACCACCGCTACGCTACATCACCCTTTCCGCTTCGAGGGAACACCAACGCAAGGCTCCAAGGCCATGGGGTAAATCCTTTGCATACTTGCCTAGGAAGTCTCTTAAGGCGTAGCCGCAGCAGAAAGATCAAGCCAAGTATTGTCCCGCCGACGTGCCTATTTCTGGCGCCGTTGGAAGGTCTTTTGTTGCAGTAGCAATGATTGGGTGTGATAGACTCAACGTTCACATACAACAGGTACAAAACATTTGCACACGCGGAACACTCGGGTTAAACATGATGAGCCTCGCATGTACAAACATGGCCTTGGAACAAAATAGACCAAAAGGTCGAGCATGAATCATATAGTTGATATGATCAACATGGAGATGTTCACCACTGAAGCTAAACTCAACTCACGTGATGATCAGACTTGATTTAGTGAATTTGGATCATGCGACACTCGAATGACTAGAGGGATGTCAATTTGAGTGGGAGTTCTTAAGTAATATGATTAATTGAACTCATTATCATGAACATAGTCAAAAGGTCTTTGCAAATTATGTTATAGCTTGAACTATAGCTCTACTGTCTTTAATATGTTCCTAGAGAAAATTTAGTTGAAAGATGATAGTAGCAATTATGCGGACTAGGTCCGTAAACTGAGGATTGCCCTCATTGCTGCACATATGTCTTCTGTCCTTAATGCACCGTTCGGTGTGCTAAACCCCAAGCGGCGTCTGTAGATGTTGCGGATATTGATTGGAAAATCAAATACACGTGTGGATACATAGACAACACACTGTCCCTAGTGAGCCTCTAGTTCACTAGCTCGTTGATCGAAGATGGTCAAGGTTTCCTAGCCATAGACAAGTGTTGTTACTTAATAACAGGATCGCGTCGTTAGGAGAATGATGTGATGGACAAGACCCAAACTATAAACGTAGCATATGATCATGTCTGTTTATTGCTACTGTTTTGTGCATGTCAATGTATCTATTCATATGACCATGAGATCATGCAACTCCCACAGACCGGAGGAATACCTTGTGTATCAAATGTCACAATGTTACTAGGTGACTATAAAAGTGCTCTATAGGTATCTCTGAAGGTGTCTGTTGGGTTGGCATGGATCAAGACTGGGATTTGTCACTTCGTGTGACGAAGAGGTATCTCGGGGCCCACTCGGTAATACAACAACACAACAAGCCTTGCAAGAAATGTGACTAAGGAGTTATGCATGGGATCTTGTATTATAGAATGAGTAAAGAGACTTGCCGGTAACGAGAGTGAACTAGGTATGGAGATACCGACGATCGAATCTCGGGCAAGTAACATACCTAAGGACAAAGGGAACAACATACGACATTATCTGAATCCTTGACATAGAGGTTCAACCGATAGAGATCTTCGTAGAATATGTAGGATCCAATATGGACATCCAGGTCCCGCTATTGGATATTAATCGGAGAGTGTCTCGGTCATGTCTACATAGTTCTCGAACCCGCAGGGTGTGCACACCTAAGGTTCGATGACGTTTCGGTATAGTTGAGTTATAGGCGTTGGTGACCGAAGGTTGTTCGGGGTCCCGTATGAGATCCTGGACGTCACGAGGCACCCCGGAATGGTCCGGAGGTGAAGATGGATATATAGGAAGTCCTGTTTTGGTCATCGGAAAAGTTTCGGGCTCATATGTTTCCATCGTATCTACTTTTCCGAACTCTTTTGCTCGTGTTTTGGACTCTAATTTGCATGATTTGAATGGAACTAACCCGGACTGGCGCTGTTTTCAGCAGAATTGCCATGGTGTTGTTTTTGTGCAGATATAAAAGTTCTCAGAATGTCCTGAAAACTTACGGAGAATTTTTCTAGAATAAAAGAAAAATACCTGCGCAAAGATCCACCAGAGGAGGTGGAGCAGTGGGCCACAAGCCCACAGGCCGCAGTCACCCCCCTAGGCCACGCCATGAGGGCTTGTGGGGCCCACGTGGCACCACCGCCCCCAAACTCAGCTCTATATCTTCCGTCTCGTCCAAAAAAATCAGGGAGAAGGATTCATCGCGTTTTACGATACGGAGGCACTGCCACCTCCTGTTCTTCATCTAGAGGGCAGATCTGGAGTCCGTTTTGGGCTCCGGAGAGGGGAAATCGTCGCCATCGTCATCATCAACCTTCCTCCATCGACAATTCCATGATGCTCTTCATCATTCGTGAGTAATCTCATCGTAGGCTTGTCGGGCGGTGATGAGTTGGATGAGATCTATCATGTAATCGAGTTATTTTTGACGGGGATTGATCCCTAGTATCCACTATGTTCTCAGATTGATTTTGCTACTACTTTGCCATGCTTAATGCTTGTCACTAGGGCCCGAGTGCCATGATTTCAGATCTGAACTGATTATGTTTTCGCCAATATATGTGTGTTTTAGATCCTATCTTGCAAGTTGTAGTCACCTACTATGTGTTATGACCCAGCAACCCCGGAGTGACAATAGCCGGAACCACTCCCGGAGATGACCATAGTATGAGGAGTTCATGTATTCACCAATTGTGAATGCGTTGGTCCGGTTCTTTATTAAGAGAACCTTAATATCCCGTAGTTTCCATTAGGACCCCGCTACCACGGGAGGGATGGACAATAGATGTCATGCAAGTTATTTTCCCTAAGCACGTATGACTACATACGGAATACATGCCTATATTAGATTGACGAACGGGAGCTAGTTACATATCTCTCCGTGTTATAGTTGTTACATGATGAATCACATCCGTCATACTCATCCATCACCGATCCACTACCTACGAGTCTTTTACTACTAGTCCTTGCTACGTTACTTTGTCCAGGCTTGTCCCTTGCTACAAAAGGGATTGGGCCACTTTGCTACTACAGTTGCTACTGTTGTTACTCTGTTGCTGCTACTACTGATGTTCCTTGCTACCTCGGTGTTACTTGTTGCAAGACCTTTTTCGACACCGTTGCCGGGGAAGAATAGTTCCCCGTCCACGTGCAACCTACTGGCGCCATTGATACAATAGTTAGGAATAGTCTGCTGTCAACATATCTGTTTCTGGCACCGTTGCTATCATACTACTTTGCTACTGATACTTTGCTTGTAGACACTAATCTTTCAGGTGTGGCTGAATCTTTCAAACTCAGCTGCTAATACTTGAGAATATTCTTTCGCTTCCCCTTGTGGCGAATAATAAATTTGGGTTGAATACTCTACACTCGAAAACTGTTGCGATCCCCTACAGTTGTGGGTTATCAAGACCTTTTTCTGGCGCCGTTGCCGGGGAAGCACAACTATATTATGTGAATCACTTGGGATTGATGTCTGCTTCTCGTTATGAGGAATCCGGAAGATCCGAGAACTAAAATCTTGCCTTCCACTACGAGGTGAGGTAAGGAACTGCCATCTAGCTCTGCACTTGATTCACCTTCAGTTTTGAGTAAGTTTGCGACATCACCTCCTGCTAGAAATCTTGATATGTCGCATGTGCTTGATGATGCTACTTCTGCTGTCCATGATGCTATGCTTGATACTATGACTGATGATGCTATGCCTGATACTGCTTTGCCACTAGGTGCCCTTGATGCACAAATTGCTAGAGTTGCTGCTAGATGTGATGATACTTCTGAAACTGCTGATACTATTGAAGTAGAACCTCCTACTATGCCTGAATTGCGTGTTATGCCTGAACATTATGTTATGGAGGGAGAGATAGCTGAGGATTTTCTTGCGTGTAAGGATAGCTATGATGTTGAGAAATTACTGTGCAAGTAGAAAGAAAAATCTCTGAACGCTAGGATGAAATACGACCCGAAGTTTGCCACTTCGCCTATCTTTGTGACCGATAAGGATTATGAATTCTTTGTCGACCCTGAGTTAATCACTCTAGTCGAATCTGATCCTTTTCATGGTTATGAGTCTGAAACGGTTGTATCCCATCTTACCAAACTGCACGATATAGCCACCCTATTCACTAGTAAGGAAAAGATCCGCGACTACTATATCCTCAAGCTGTTTCCTTTCTCGCTAAAGGATGATGCTAAGACTTGGTTCACTTCTCTTGCTCCTGGTTGTGTGCGTAGCCCCCAGGATATGGCCTACTACTTCTCTGAAAAATATTTCCATGCCCAAAAGAAGCAAGCTGCCTTGCAGGAAATATACAACTTTGCTCAAGCTGAAGAAGAGAGTCCCCCACAAGCTTGGGGGTGGCTTATCCAGCTGCTGAATGCTTTGCCTGATCACCCTCTTGAGAAGAATGAAATACTTGATATCTTCTATAATGGACTTACCGACGATTCCAAAGACCACCTAGATAGTTGTGCCGGTAGTGTTTTTAGGGAACGAACCGTAGAACAAGTTGAGATTCTGTTGAATAACATCTTGTGCAATGATAATACTTGGACTATTCCTGAACCACCTCCTATGCCAACTTCGAAGAAAAGAGGTATTCTATTCCTCAGTCCTGAAGATATGCAAGAAGCCAAGAAATCTATGCGAGAGAAAGGCATTAAATCTGAAGATGTTAAAAATCTACCACCTATCGAAGAGATCCATGGTCTCGATAACCCGATACAGGTAGTAGAAGTAAATTCTCTGCGTAGGTTTGATGAGAGTGATATTCCTTTTGATAAACCTGCTAGCTTATGCCTGGATGAATTTGATAACTTCGTTGCCAAACAACAGAGTTTCAATGATTATGTTAGCAGACAATTGGAACAGAATGCTCGTATGCTTAGTCATTTAAGTGCTTGTGTGGACAGAAACGTCAATGATCTTTAACTTCTGAGTAAACATGCCTCTATGGTTACTACTCAGGTAGAAAAAGTACTTAAATCTCAGAATGACTTGCTCTATGAGTTGAATGACAATTTCGTTAGAGTCGTTACTAGAGGTGGTAGAATGACCCAGGAACCTTTGTATCCCGAGGGTCATCCGAAGAGAATTGAACAAGATTCTCAAGGAGTTAGCACTGATGCACCTAGTCATCCTAGAAAGAAGAAGAAAGATGATAGGAACCTACATGCTAGCAACCCTGCTACCCCTAAGAGTCCAAACGATGCCTCTGTCTCTGATGCTGAAACACAATCTGGTGATGAACATGAGCCTAATGATAATATCAATAGTGATGTTCATGAAGATGCTCAACCTAGCAATGATAAGGATGTGGAGATTGAACCTGTTGATCTTGATAACCCATAGCCTAAGAATAAGAGATACGATAAGAATGACTTTGCTGCTAAGAAGCATGGTAAAGAAAGGGAATCATGGGTTCAGAAACCCATGCCCTTTCCTCCCAAACCATCCAAGAAAAAGGACGATGAGGATTTTGAGCGATTCGTTGAAATGATCAGACCTATATTTCTACAAATGTGTTTGACAGATGTGCTCAAAATGTCTCCGTGTGCTAAGTACATGAAAGATATTGTGACTAATAAGAGGAGGATACCTGAGGTTGAGATTTCCACCATGCTCGCTAATTATACCTTCAAGGGTGGAACTCCTAAGAAACTAGGTGATCCCGGTGTGCCCACTATACCTTGCTCAATTAAGGGCAACTACGTTAGAACTGCATTATGCGACCTTGGAGCCGGTGTTAGTGTTATGCCTCTCTCTCTTTATCATAGACTTGAACTGGACAAGTTGACGCCCACTGAAATCTCTCTGCAAATGTCCGACAAATCAACTGCTTTCCCTATCGGCATTTGCGAGGATGTGCGTGTTGTGGTTGCTAATGTCACTATCTTAACAGACTTTGTTATCTTGGATATTCCCGAGGACGATGCCATGGCTGTCATCCTCGGAAGACCCTTTTTAAATACTGCAGGGGCTGTTATAGATTGCAACAAAGGCAATGTCACTTTCCATGTCAACGGTAATGAGCATACAGTGCACTTTCCGAAGAAACAATATCGAGTACATTGCATCAATGCTATCAAAAAAACTTCATCGATTCTTATTGGGAGCTTTGAATGCCCTATTCCTCGTGTCAAGATGAAGTATGACTTGCTTGTTGGGGAGATACACATCCCCATTGAGGTGACCTAGTGACTATTCGAAAATTCTCCTTCTCTTTTGCGATTCAAAATGGTTTGTGAAGGAGACCTGATCAACCTCATTGACGGATTTTCTTTCGATGACCATGAGATGGAGGAATCGAGGAGTCACAAACCTCTCTTCCAAGCTTTCACTTTAGGTTGCTTAGAAGAAAAATGATAGATTTAGTTTAGTTTTCCCTGTTTTCTATTTTAGCGTCCCGTGGAAAAGTACCCCGGAGCTGGTTATTTCCCTCCTTGGGAGTAGACCAACTTAGGCCAAAAGCCTAAGCTTGGGGGAGTACGTGTTCTCACCGACTTTACATTCTTGCTTATGCTTTCACCTTGTTAGCCGGTGTTCACACTTTGCCACTGTATCATCCATGCTAGTTTATTTTGTTTTTCTCGTTTTCTTTTCGTGTGTCTGTCTAGTTTGAGAAAAACCATTTTTTTTCTTTTTCTTCTTTTGCTTGTTGGGAGCTTTCCCGTGTAGATAGTTTTCTTTTTCTTTGGGTCAAGGTAGAAGATAATGGTTACAATGTTTAGTGGCTCTTGCATGCATACCTGTTTAGCTTTCATAGAGCCATATTACTTTGTCTTCTCCTTTGTGTTTGCCTGCAGATTCCAGCATAGTCCAATGCACGAGTACTCTTATTATTGTTCACATCATTCGGTCGTGCAAGTGAAAGGCAATAATGATGATATATGATGAAGTGACTGAGCGTGGAAAAGCTGGTATGAACTCGATCTATTTTGTTTTTGTAAATATGACTAGCTCACTGTTCCTAGTTCAGATTTGTTGTGAGAGAAACATGTTTGCAATGACAACTTAGAGATCATAGTTGCTTATGCCATGCTTACTTAGCTAGGAGCTTATAATGGTTTGACTTGGATGCCCACATGAATGTTGAGATGACTATGATGTAGTATGATAGGGTGGTATCCTCCTTTGAATGTTTCAAGTGGCTTGACTTGGCGCATGTTCACGCATGTAGTTGAAACAAAATCAACATAGCCTCTACGATGTTCATGTTCATGGTGATATATGTCCTACTCATGCTTGCACTCAATGTTAGTTAATCTCAATGCATTTTGATGACTATTGTCGCTCTCTAGTTGGTCGCTTCCTAGTCTTTTGCTAGCCTTCACTTGTACTAAGCGGGAATACTGCTTGTGCATCCACCTCCATAAACCCAAAGTTGTTCCATATGTGTCCACCATACCTACCTATGTGCGGTATCTACCTGCCGTTCCAAGTAAATTTGCATGTGCTACTCTCTAAACCTTCAAGAAATAATCTGTTTTGCATGCCTGAACCGCTCATGTGGTGACGGGGGGCTATTGGTATCTTCCATGCTAGGCGTGTTATCCTCGATATGTGTTTATTCACTATCATTCACGAGGAAGGGGCCGGTAATTGGAATTCCCAGTTCCATGCTCAAATCAAAAAGATAATTGCAAACAAAACTCCCCCAGGATTGATGTTGGTATGGACGGTACCCGAGGATTCGGCTATCCGTGGAGTGTGATTGATTAGAGTCAAAACTTTACTTTTCTGTTTGGGAACCGCCTATAGCATGTGTAGCGTGGAAGATGTTGAGAACTCTTAGTCATTGCGTTGACAATGAAAGCATGCCACCCAAAATTATTATCTCTATTTTCAAAGCTTGAGCTCTGGCACCACTTCAAATCAATGCTTCCCTCTGTGAAGGGCCTGTCTATTTATGTTCCCGTTGAGTCATCCTCCTCTTACAAAAAGCACCAATTAGAGAGCACCTCTGTCATTTTTATGCTTTGCTTTTAACTGTGTTGAGTATGACTGTGACTGGATCTTCTTTGCCTTGAATTACAATGTTTAGTCAGCCCTTGGTCTTTGAAGGTGCTCGGTATTTATGTTTTGCGGTCTCAGAAAGAGCTAGCGAGATACCATCTATTCGTACTGCTTCATGTTGTTTTGATTGAAGTGTTGACATTCGAGGCTTGTTATTATTTGCTCGCTAGTTGATTATGCCATTGATATGAGTTTACCGTGAGACCTAGATGTCATTTTCTTATGTGGTTTACTTGTGATCTTGCTGAAACTCTGGATATGAGTTAGACATAGTTGCAACAACAAGATCAAACATAGTTCGTCAAAGTTTTTCTTTTGTCTCTTTCAGTTTGTCAACTGAATTTCTCGAGGACAAGCAAGGCTTTAAGCTTGGGGGAGTTGATACGTCTCCGTTGTATCTACTTTTCCGAAATCTTTTGCCCTTGTTTTGGACTCTAATTTGCATGATTTGAATGGAACTAACCTGGACTGATGCTGTTTTCAGCAGAATTGCCATGGTGTTGTTTTTGTGCAGAAATAAAAGTTCTCGGAATGTCGTGAAAATTTACGTAGATTTTTTCTGGAATAAAAGAAAAATACATGCGCAAAGATCCACCGGATGAGGTGGACTAGTGGGCCACAAGCCCACAGGACGCGGCCACCCCCCTAAGCCGCGTCGTGAGGGCTTGTGGGGCCTACGTGGCACCACCGCCCCCAAACTCAGCTCTATATCTTCTGTCTCGCCCGGGAAAAAATTAGGGAGAAGGATTCATCGCGTTTTACGATACGGAGGCGCCGCCACCTACTGTTCTTCATTTGGAGGGTAGATCTGGAGTCCGTTTTGGGCTCCGGAGAGGGGAAATCGTCGCCATCGTCATCATCCACCTTCCTCCATCGACAATTCCATGATGTTCTTCATCGTTCGTGAGTAATCTCATTGTAGGCTTGCTGGACGGTGATGAATTGGATGAGATCTATCATGTAATTGAGTTAGTTTTGACGGGGATTGATCCCTAGTATCCACTATGTTCTGAGGTTGATGTTGCTACTACTTTGCCATGCTTAATGCTTGTCACTAGGGCCCGAGTTCCATGATTTCAGATCTGAACCTATTATTTTGTCGCCAATATATGTGTGTTTTAGATCCTATCTTGCAAGTTGTAGTCACCTACTATGTGTTATGATCCGGCAACCCCGGGGTGACAATAGCCGGAACCACTCCCGGAGATGACCATAGTATGAGGAGTTCATGTATTCACCAAGTGTTAATGCGTTGGTCCGGTTCTTTATTAAAAGGAGAACCTTAATATCCCGTAGTTTCCATTAGGACCCCGCTGCCACGGGAGGGATGGATAATAGATGTCATGCAAGTTCTTTTCCCTAAGCATGTATGACTACATACGGAATACATGCCTACATTAGATTGACGAACGGGAGCTAGTTACATATCTCTCCGTGTTATAGCTGTTACATGATGGATCACATCCGTCATACTCATCCATCACTGATCCACTGCCTACGAGTCTTTTACTACTGGTCCTTGCTACGTTACTTTGCCCAGGCTTGTCCCTTGCTACAAAAGGGATTGGGCCACTTTGCTACTACTGTTGCTACTGCTGTTACTGTGCTTCTGCTGCTACTGTTGTTCCTTGCTACTTCGCTCTTACTTCTTGCAAGACCTTTTTCGACACCGTTGCCAGGGAAGAATAGTTCCCCGTCCACGTGCAACCTACTGGCGCCATTGATACAACAATTAGGAATAGTCTTCCGTCAACAGATCTGTTTCTGGCACCGTTGCTATCATACTACTTTGCTACTGATACTTTGCTTGCAGACACTAATCTTTCAGGTGTGGTTGAATCTGACAAATTCAGCTGCTAATACTTGAGAATATTCTTTCGCTTCCCCTTGTGGCGAATCAATAAATTTGGGTTGAATAATCTACCCTCGAAAACTGTTGCGATCTCCTATAGTTGTGGGTTATCACGAACCTATGCATAGGGGTTGGCACACGTTTTGACTCTCCGGTGGAAACTTTTGGGCACTCTTTGAAGTTCTATGCGTTGGTTGAATAGATGATTCTGAGATTATGTGATGCATATCGTATATTCATGCCCTTAAGGTGTTAGACTAGTACGAACTCTATGAAAGATTGAACTGAAAGAATAGCTTCGTGTTACTTTACTAGTGACTCTTGAATAGATCGATTAGCAAGAATAATTTTGTGGTGGTTTCGTACCCGACAATAATCTCTTCGTTTGTTCTTTGCTATTAGTGACTTTGGAGTGACTCTTTGTGGCATGTTGAGGGCTAGTTATATGATCCAATTATGTTATCATTGTTGAGAGAACTTCACTAGTGAAAGTATGAACCCTAGGCCTTGTTTCCACGCATTGCGATACCGTTCTTGCTCACTTTTGTTACTAGTTAACTTGATGTTTTTGTAATTTAAGATTACAAAAACCTATATCTACCATCCATATTGCACTTGTATCACCATCTCTTCGCCGAACTAGTGCACTATACAACTTACCATTGTATTGGGTGTGTTGGGGACACAAGAGACTGTTTGTTATTTGGTTGCAGGGTTGCTTGAGAGAGACCATCTTCATCCTACGCCTCCCGCGGATTGATAAACCTAGGTCACCCACTTGAGGGAAAATTGCTACTATCCTACAAACCTCTGCACTTGGAGGCCCAACAACATCTACAAGGAGAAGGTTGCGTAGTAGACATCAAGCTCTTTTCTGGCGGCGTTGCCGGGGAGGCTAGGTAAGCAGCACTAACATCCCATCAACAAAGTTCTTTTCTGGCGTTGTTGCCGGGGAGGTTAGCGCTTGAAGGTATATCTTTAGATCTTGCAATCGAATCTTTTTGTTTCTTGTTCTTTCTCTAGAAAACTACAAAAAAATGGAATTGAGGATGCCTCATATGCTCCATCTTTTCAATGTCTTTCGTGAGCATGATGGGAAGGATAATTGTGCTCAAGTGCTGAAAGAAGAATTACATAGACTGCTTGGCATAGAATATGTGAATGATGAGCATGATTTCTATGTTGTTAGCATGCATTCTTTGAATACCCATGATGCTAATGATATGCAAAGCCACAAGCTTGGGGATGCTATATTTGATGAAGGTGATCTTTTTAGTTCTTCCACTTTGAATGATCAAAATCATTTTGATGAAAGCATGCCCCCTATCTATGAAGATTATTGTGAGGATACTTATGCTATAAAGAAGAGGGATGATAAAACTTGTCATACTCTCTAGAAGCCCTTTGCTAAACCTAGCCTTTTCATTGTGGACACAATTTGTAGTGCTCAAGTCTTTTACGATACCCCCACTACTGTTCTTGAGAATAGATTTCCTTATGTGGAGAGTAGTAAAATTCCTATGCTTGTAGATCATGAAAATAAAGCCTTAGGTGCTGGTTATATTTTTGAATTCATTCATGATGGTACTGAAAATTACTATGAGAGAGGATCATATCTTCTACTTATTGCAATAGTATCAAGCTTCCTCTCCATGTGTTGAAATTTTTGATGCTATGCTTGTTTTGCCTTCCTATGCTAGTTGATTCTTGCTCCAACAAGTTGTTTGTTCACAAAATCCCTATGCATAGGGAGTGGGTTAGACTTAAATGTTCTAGCCATATCCTCCATGATGCTCTCGTTGTGTTTCAATCCTTACCTTTTATGTGAGCATCATTGAAATCAATGCCTAGATAAGGGCGTTAAACGATAGCGCTTGTTGGGAGGCAACCCAATGAATTTATTTTTGCTTTTTCTTTTCTGTTTTGCTGCGTCCACACCATCATAATTCTGTTATGATTGTGTCTTTTGTGTTTCTTTTTGTGTTTGAGCCAAGCAAAACCTTTATGACTAGTCTTGGTGATGGTTGTTTGATCCTGCTGGAAAAAGACAAAAACTTTTCGCTCATGAGATTATTTTTCATTTTTATTCAGAAAGAGCTTTTGAGTTGATTCTTTTTGCTGCTGGTTGATATTCCTTTTTCCCAGGCATTCGTAAAGCTTCAGAATTGTTGAGGTACCAGAAGTATACGAAGTATACAAATTTCTACAGACTGGTCCGTTTTTGACAGATTCTGTTTTTTGTTGAGTTGGTTGCTTGTTTTGATGAAACTATGGATAGTATCGGGGGGTACTAGCCGTGGAAAAGTGAGAATACAGTAATCTAACACCAATATAAATATAAATCAAGATTGCTACAGTACCTAAAGAGGTGGCAGCTTGTTTTTTTGTGCTAATGTTATCACGAGTTTTTGTTTAAGTTTTGTGTTGTGAAGTTTTAAAGTTTTGGGTGATGTTCGCATGGACAAAGAGATAATGAGTGGAAAGAGCTCAAGCTTGGGGATGCCCAAGTCATCCCAAGCCAAATTCAAGGACACCAAAAAGCCTAATCTTGGGGATGCCCCGGGAAGGCATCCCCTCTTTCGTCTTCAATCCATCGGTAACATTACTTGGAGCTATATTTTTATTCACCACATGATATGTGCTTTGCTTGGAGCGTCTTGTATGGTAGGAGTCTTTTCTTTTTGTTGTGTCACAATCATCCTTGCTGCACACCTTTTTGGAGAGTCTCCACATAGCCAAATAGTTGTTGAACTACTCATTGAGCTTCACTTATGTCTTTTGGAGTAGTTTGTCTTTTGCTCTAGTGGTTCACTTATATCTTTGTAGAGCATTGCAATGGTTCTATTTTATAGAACTAGTTGTACTCTCGTGCTTCACTTAGATCATTTTGAGAGTCTTAAACAGCATGGTACCTTGCTTAGGTTATGAATCTGGTCCTAATATGATAGGCATCCAAAGAGGATAAAAACCTTCATATTCATGTGCATTGATTAGTAAGAGAAGTTTGATTCCTCTCAATTGGTTTTGAGATATGGATATGGTAATATTAGAGTTATGCTAGTGGGGTGTTGTGAATAGAGAAATACTTGTGTTGAACTTAGTGATTCCCGTAGCATGCACGTATGGTGAACCGCTATGTTAGGAAGTCGGAGCATAATGGATTTATTGATTGTCATCCTTTGTGTGGAGGTCGGGATCTCGCGATGGTTAACACCTACCAACCCTTCCCCTACGAGTATGCGTTTAGCACTTTATTTCGATTACTAATAAAAACTTCCGCAACAAGTATGTGAGGTCTTCATGACTAATGTGAGTCCATGGTATAGATTCACTTTCACCTTCCACCATTGCTAGCCTCTCTAGTGCCGCGCAACTTTCGCCGGTGCACAAACCCACCAAATGCCTTCCTCAAAACAGCCACCATACCTACCTACTTTGGCATTTTCATAACCATTCCGAGATATATTGCCATGCAACTCCCATCGTTCCGTCTCATGACTTGTGTCGTCGCTCTCATATTTCCATTGCATGATCGTAAGCTAGATTGTTGCACATCCCGGTACACTGACGGAGGCATTTCCTATAGAGTCATCATCGTTCTGAGCTTTGAGCTGTGAGTAAATAAAAGTGTGATGATCATCATTATTAGAGCATTGTCCCATGTGAGGAAATAAATAAACAAAAAGAGGCCAAAGATCCCAAAAAAAAAATAGAAAACAAAAAAAGGGAGAGAAAAAAGAGAGGCCCAAGAGCCAAAAAAGAGAGAAAAAGAGAGAAGGGACAATGCTACTATCTTTTTCCACACTTGTGCTTCATAATAGCACCATGTTCTTCATGATTGACAGCCTCTCGATTTGTCACCACCATATGCTAGTGGGAATCTTCATTATATAACTTGGCTTGTATATTCCAATGATGGGCTTCCTCAAAATTGCCCTAGGTCTTCGTGAGCAAGCAAGTTGGATGCACACCCACTAGTTCTCCTTTTGAGCTTTCACATACTTATAACTCTAGTGCATCCTTTGTATGGCAATCCCTGCTCATTCACATTGATATCTATTAATGGGCATCTCCATAGCCCTTTGATACGCCGAGTCGATGTGACCATCTCCTCCTTTTTTGTCTCACAACCTCCACCACACTCTATTCCACCTATAATGCTATATCCATGGCTCACGCTCATGTATTGCGTGAGAGTTGAAAAAGGTTTGAGAAAGTAAGAGTGCGAAAACAATTACTTGGCCAATACCGGGGTTGTGCATGATTTAAATTAGTTGTGTGGGGATGATGGAGCATAGCCAGACTATATGATTTTGTAGGGATAACTTTCTTTATCCTTGTTATTTCGAAAGTTCATGATTACTTTGCTAGTTTGCTTGAAGTATTATTGTTTCCATGTCAATAGTAAACTACTGTTTTGAATCTTACAGATCTGAACATTCATGCCACAAGAAAGAAGTTACAAAGGACAAATATGTTAGGTAGCATTCCACATCAAAAATTCAGTCTTTATCACTTCCCTACTCGAGGACAAGCAGGAGTTAAGCTTGGGGATGCTTGATACGTCTCCAACGTATCTATAATTTTTGATGGTTCCATGCTATTATCTTGTCAACTTTGGATGTTTTATATGCATGAATATGCTATTTTATATCTTTTTTGGGACAAACCTATTAACTTAGTGCCAAGTGCTAGTTTCTGTTTTTTCCGTGTTTTTGACCCTTTTTCACACGGAGTACAAATGGAATAAAGCTTTACGATGATTTTTTTGGGACCAAAAGAGATCCCCGAAGGTTTGGAAGAAGGCCAGAAGAGCCACAAGGGAGTCACAAGCCCGGGAGGCGCGACCACCCCCCTAGGCCGCGCCTACCAGGCTTGTGACCTCCTCATGGGCCCAACCGACGTAATTCCACCGCCATAAATTACTATAAATAGAGAAACCCCCAAAAAGAAACCTAGATCGGGAGTTCCGCCGCCGCAAGCCTCTGTAGCCACCAAAAACCAATCTGGAGCCCGTTCCGGCATCCTGCCGGAGGGGGAATCCATTTCCGGTGGCCATCTTCATCATCTCGGCGATCTCCATGACGAGGAGGGAGTAGTTCACCCTCGGGCCTGAGGGTATGTACCAGTAGCTATGTGCTTGATCTCTCTCTCTCGTGTTCTTAAGATGTCTTGATCTCGATGTACCGCGAGCTTTGCTACTATAGTTGGATCTTATGATGTTCTTCCCCCTCTCCCTTCTTGTAATGAATTGAGTTTCCCCTTTGAAGTTATCTTATCGGATATAGTCTTTGAGAACACTTGATGTATGTCTTGCACGTGTTTATCTGTGTAAGTGCATCTAGTGCCCCTTAGTGATTTTGGTGGTTTGAAGACTTATAGGTTAAGTATCTAATGTGTTTGTGAGTGTACACAGGATCTATAAGTCACTGAGGAGTTTGAGATATTTGAAGAATATCGACCCCTAAAAATATATGTCTTCAGTTGAAGAAATTGGTCTGAAGCTGAAGAAATGAATCGCGAGGAATCTGCGATGAAATTGATATTCCTCATGAAGATACCGATATTGAGAAGTCTGGTGGTTCCTGAAGAAAATCATTCTGAAGAATTTGAAGCATGAAGATTTACACTTTCTGTTTTACTTTCTTCGCATTTGAGTAATAGGAACACCGTAGTGTTAAAGGGGGTCAAAGTTACACTATGGAATGAATTTCCTCATGATGCTCAACCCAAGCCTAATCCTACCAAAAGCCTCAAGTGAGGAATATGAGTGACATGAGGACTCTCACATTTGAGGGTTCCGACCGTTTTGATAGCCACGCCAAGTCACTGGTCTTATCCACTCCAACGGTCATATTATTTAAGGGCATTAGTGTCAAATCATGTCGGGATGCTCCCAGGCTATAAATAGCCACCCCCCACAACCACTAGCTGGTTGGTTGCTCCGTTAGAAACTGACACTTGTCATAAGAGCAACCCAAATTCCCCAGAGCCTTCGAGAGTAATTCATCAGTGAGAAAATACACCATACACCGAAACCACAAACCAAACCTAGTGATTGAGCATCACTGAAGAAGTTGTTCCTGTGTGGGACTGAAGCCTTTTACCTTTGAGGACTGTGCATCCTCCAGACGGTTAGGCATCATGGTCTAGAGCTTTCCAGCAGTCAATTGTGGATCGCCGGGTGACCAAGTTTGTGAGGGTTTGGAAGTATGTCCTGAAGACTTACCACGAGTGTTGGGTGAGGACTGTGTGTCCTTAGCTCAAGCAGAATACGATAGGGACTGTGTGTCCCGGGACTGGGTGTCCTTTGGTTTCAATACCAAGCCGCTCCAAACCAGATGTACGACTGTCACAGAAGTTGGAACTGGGTCATCAACGACTGTCTTCACTGAGAAACGGGTTCTAATTCCTCAACTCCTTACTTTCCTCGTATTATGTGCTGATCACTTTCACTGCGACTGTTTGAAGAATTTGTTGAAGACTTTCTCTGAATTTCCTCAACCCCGAATTCTTCACGTCAATTAATCCTCATCTGTATTTTGCGTGCCTGCTCACAGTGCAATCTGTTCTCACATTCTTCACTCTGAAATACTGTTGTTGTGAACGTTTGCACTTCTGATCCTTTACTGTTTCCGCTGTAAGTTAGTCATCAGTGAGGAATTTCCTCAAAAGGAATTTCCTCAATGATGAAATTCTAAAAATCTCCTATTCACCCCCCTCTAGTCGATATAACGCACTTTCAATTGGTATCAGAGCAAGGTACTCCCTTCTTCTGTGTGATTTTGGTTTAACCACCTGGAGTTTTAGTTATGTTGACTGCAGGCATGTTTAAGGTGACTGCAACATGTCCTACCTACGAAGGAAATAACTTTCCCTTCTAGAAGAACAAAATGCAAATGCATCTACAAGCTATTGATAACGATCTCTGGTATATTGTGGAAAATGGCGTCCCCATTATCTCTGCCAGTGTCACTGCGGCTGATGTGAAGAAATTCAAGCAACTCGATTCTCAAGCGAAGAACGTCATCTGTGGCCATCTGAGCCCAGGCCAGTTTGGAAGAGTAAGTGCTTTGGGCTCTGCAACACTGATCTGGGAGAGACTGTGCAAGGTAAATGAAGGAGTATCAACCCAGCGTGACTCTCGTGTTGATATTCTTCGCAATCTCTTCAATCGCTTCAAGAGACATGACAATGAAAGCTGCCAAGACACCTTTGATCGCCTCACTGACACATCAAATGAACTGCAAGCACTGGGAGCTCGAGACATCACTGATCACGAAGTTGTGAAGAAAGTGCTGAGATCTTTGGATTCTTCATTTGATACTTTAGTTCTGATGATTCAAGAAAGACCAGACTACAAGATGCTTGATCCAGCTGATATACTTGAAAGGCTAAATACTCATGAATTCCAGCTAGAAGAAAAGAGAGATCTATATGGACAAAGCTATTCCAGACCACGTGCACTGAAGGCTAGAGCAATTTCCTCATCTGAAGAAGAAGACACAGATGACAACATTTGTGACCCTGAAGAATTTGGACAGGAGCTTGCAATGCTCGTGAGGAAATTCCAGAGATTTACACGATGTGGCCAGTTCGGTAAATCTTCAAGAACAGACATGAGAAAATCAGAATCTTCATCTGAGGACTACAAGAAACGAACCTGTCACAAGTGCAAGAAATCAGGTCATTACATTGCTGATTGTCCCCATTGGGAAAAGGAATCAAAGAAGAAGAAATACAAGGATGACAGTTCTGATGACTCGAAGAAGAAGAAGAAATCTTCTAAATCCTCATCTTCAAAGCCCTCATCATACAAGAAGACTAGTTTCAGAAAGGCTCGGGCACTTATTGGCAAGGAAATAGACTCCAAGGCAAAATCAGAGGAATGTGATGAAGAAGAGGGTTCTGAAGAAGACTCAGAATCCGGACAGGCTAGTCTTGCACTAGCAACCACTTTCGTCAGCAAGTCAATCTTCAATCTTGAAGAAAATGATTGCACAATCCATACTGATGACTATGCTGATGACTTCGCTCCAACCTATTGCTTCATGGCAAAGGGTTGGAAGGTACCAAATAATGCCTCCTCCTCTGATTCAAGTGACTGTGAACCTAATGATTATAAGAAACCCAGTTACAGTAAACTTGCTATCATTGCCACTAAACAACAAACTGCTCTGGAAAAGCTTCAGAAATTTCTCGATAAAAGTGATGATCTGTTGAATGATGAAATGAACCTTACCCAAATCCTCACTGATGATATGAAAAGTCTTCAGTCTAGATGTGTAGTCATCATGGAATCTGACAGATCCAAAGTCTTCGAAGGTGTAAGAAGAGGGGATTTGTACATTGTTGATTTCTCTACAGGTCCTCAACCAGCCACTTGCTTACTAGCAAAAACCTCAGAAGGATGGTTGTGGAACCGAAGACTAGGTCATGCAGGCATGAGGAATTTGCACACGCTCGCGAAGAAGAAGCATGTCATCGGCATCGAATCAGTCAAATTCCTCAAGGATCATCTCTGCGGTGCTTGTGAATCTGGGAAAATGACCAGATCCAAGCATCCCTCAAAAACGATCATGACCACTACACGTCCATTCGAATTGCTTCACATGGATTTATTTGGACCTACTCACTATGCCACACTAACCAATGCAGCATCTTTATATGGCTTCGTCATAGTTGATGATTATTCCAGATATACTTGGGTGCATATCCTAGTGTATAAAACTGAAGTGCAGGAAATCTTCAAACGATTTTCTTCAAGGGCCTCGACGAACTTTGGCATCAAGATCAAACATATCAGGAGTGATAATGGAACCGAGTTCAAAAACACTAGTCTTGATGATTCTCTTGATGAACTTGGTATTACTCATGAATTGTCTGCTCCTTATACTCCTGAGCAGAATGGTGTCGTCGAAAGGAAGAACAGGACTCTGGTTGAAATGGCAAGAACCATGCTTGAAGAATATCAGACTCCTCGTCGCTTTTGGCCTGAAGCAATCAACATTGCATGCCATATCATCAACAGGGTATATCTTCACAAATTCCTCAAGAAAACCTCATATGAACTCCTCACTGGCAAGAAACCCAATGTAAGTTATTTCAAAGTCTTCGGTGCAAAATGCTGGATTAGAGATCCTCACCATATCTCAAAATTTGCACCTAAGGCACATGAAGGTTTTATGCTCGGTTATGGAAAGGACTCGCACACTTACAGAGTCTTCAACAACTATCACAACAAAGTTGTTGAGACTGTAGATGTGCGGTTCGATGAAACTAATGGCTCGCAAAGAGAGCAATTGCCTTCTGATCCAGATAAGTTGTCTCCTGAGGAAGCAATAAAGCTTAAGCCTACTGAACACATTGTCCCCACTGAGGAAATTGGTGAAGAAACGATCCCCATCACTGATAGAAATCAAGAAGATGCTCCTGAGGAAATTGCACCAGCACCACTTCCTCAGCCCAGACAAAATCCTCAACCAGCTCATCCGAGGATTGCAAACGAAGTAGAACTTGACAAAATTCTCAACGACATCAACGCGCCAGGTCCTCTCACTCGCTCAAAAGCTTCACACTTAGTTAACTTTTGTGGGCATTTTTTCCTTTGTATCCATCACAGAACCCTCAAAAGTTGCTGAGGCTTTTCTGGAACCGGAGTGGATCCAAGCTATGCAAGACGAACTTCTTCAATTCAAGCTCAATGACGTATGGGAGCTCGTCAAACGACCAGATCCTCGCAAGCACAACATCATCGGCACCAAGTGGATTTTCCGAAACAAGCAAGATGAGGACGGTCAAGTGGTGAGGAACAAGGCACGACTTGTAGCCCAAGGCTACACCCAGGTTGAAGGAATAGATTTCGATGAAAGTTTTGCACCTGTTGCTAGACTTGAAGCTATTCGAATACTACTTGCTTATGCTAATCATCATAACATCACCTTATATCAAATGGATGTGAAAAGTGCATTCCTCAATGGTAATCTTGAGGGAGAAGTATATGTTGCTCAGCCCCCAGGTTTTGAGGATCCAAAGAATCCAAACAAAGTCTTCAGACTCAAAAAGGCTCTTTATGGCCTCAAGCAAGCCCCTCGGGCATGGTATGTTACATTGAAGGAATTCCTCATGAAGAAAGGCTTCAAACCTGGTTCACTCGATCCAACTCTTTTCACAAAATCCTATGATAATGAGCTATTTGTATGTCAAATATATGTCGATGATATCATATTTGGGTGTACTGACAAAAGATACAGTGATGAATTTGCCTACATGATGAGTGAAGAATATCAGATGTCCATGATGGGGGAGCTGAAATTCTTCTTAGGTCTTCAAATTCGTCAACAAAGCAATGGAATCTTCATATCACAAAAGAAATACCTCAAGGATGTTCTGAGGAAATTCGACATGCACGAATGCAAAGGTGCCAAGACTCCAATGCCTACCAACAACCACCTCGGCACTGATGAAAATGGTAAAGATTTCGATCAGCAGGTATATCGTTCTATGATTGGCTCTTTATTGTATCTATGTGCATCTAGGCCAGATATAATGCTTAGTGTTTGCATGTGTGCACGTTTTCAAGTAAGACCGAAGGAATCACACCATAAGGCTGTGAAACATATTCTTCGATACTTAGCTCACACACCAACACTAGGATTATGGTATCCCAAGGGCTCCAATCTTCATCTGGTAGGGTATTCTGATTCTGACTATGCTGGTGACCGTGTGGATCGCAAGTCAACTTCTCGCACATGCCATTTCCTCGGAAGATCACTAGTTTGCTGGTCCTCAAAGAAGCAGAACTGTGTATCACTCTCCACTTCCGAAGCTGAGTACATTGCTGCTGGTTCTTGCTGTGCTCAATTGCTATGGATGAAGCAAACCCTCAAAGACTACGGCATCAACATGAAGAATGTGCCTCTCTACTGTGACAATGAGAGTGCTATCAAGATTGCATACAACCCAGTACAGCACTCGAAGACCAAGCATATCCAGATTCATCATCATTTTCTTCGGGACCATGTCCTCAAGGGCAATATCCTCATCGACCATGTGAAGACTGATGATCAACTGGCAGATATCTTCACTAAGCCCTTGGATGAGAAAAGGTTTTTCAAGTTGCAGTGTGAGCTAAATATCTTAGAGTCTTCAAATGTTTTGTAAAAACATGCACACATCCTAACACTTATGCAAAGTTCATGACTTAGATGTGCAACACATGATGAATCGTTTTTCTTCAACTAATGAAGAATGTCACTCTGAATGTGAAGAAATTAACGAAGAAATTGATTCTCAGGGCCCTACGACAATTGTACGCGGCATGTGTAATCAACATTCTTATATGGTGGGTCACGCCACCGCCCAATGTGAAATTCCTCAAGTTGTTTTTCTTCAAATGTTCTGTTTCCTCACAATGTGTTTTCTTCAAAATAGTTGTTCTTCATTGTGATGATTTATTACAAAATCTTCAAAAACACTTGATGACTTTCATTTGACTAGATAGACTGTGATTTCTAGTCCTCAACAGCATTCACTTATTGCTATTTCTTCAAGTTGATGTTTCTGCTAAGTGAATGTGATCAGACCCTACTTTCCCTCTATGCTATACTCATCCAGTCTATTCAATTCTTCATATGCGTTCTACTTGAAAATTTGTTCAAAATCCTCACTGCGTCCTTGTCAGCTGATGATTTTGTAACGAAAATCCTCAAATCTTCAAAAATTGTTTCTTTAAGACACAGTAACTGAACCCCCACTTCCGGCGATCGGATAACCACGATCTCCACTATCTCCACCGCATCGTATGGGAGCTACACGTGTCCTGCGGAGACGTAGAGGCAGGGGCTATTTGGTCCGACATTCTCGCACAAACAGTAACTTTTGGCTATAAATATGTCCTTATCCCCCTCGGCATCCTCTTCTTCGCCCCATCACTCTCCAGCCACAGCATACACCACCGAACCCTAGCGCCATCGCTGGTAGTCTCGTCGCCGGTGAGGAAGAGCTTCACTGCCTCGACTTCTCCGTCGCCGGAACCACGCCGGAGTCGGACCATCTTCGTCCGCCGCCGCCGTAGACGTCCTCTGTCGCCGGGTTAGGGTGCATTGGACACGCGACCGAAGAGCCTCTCCACACACCTTTCTGTGTTCTTCGTGCGCACCTTCCAGGGTAAATATATCCCATTTTTACAGCAAGTTAGATCTAAAATTTTACATCTTCTATGTGAAATCTGTTTTTCCTCAAGATACGATATGCACTTGATTCCTCAAACACTGCCTATCACCACATCATTGATGAACTATGCTAAGCATCTAAGATTTTCACGAGATTCCTCAATTGTGCGAATTTTCGGATCTGTAAAACTCTGGAACCCAAGAACAGTATGCTTAGGCAAATTCCTCAACCACTGGTTATATTCCTCAAACTGTCAAACTTTTTCATTTTCTTTAAATCTGAGAACGCGTATGACCTCTCCAAATTCCTCGCAACTATACTCTGTTCACAGGTACACACATGTCAGCTGATGAATCTCTCGGTTCTCATCACATTAACTCATTTGCAGCGTTTCTGGAAGAAACTCTTCAAGGCTCATCAGAATCCTCAAGAGTTCAAACTCGTCAGCAAAATCCTCAACTGAAGAAAATGGAGGAAGACAGAAAACAGAAGGGAGGAAAGAAACTTGAGCAAAATACAGCTGCTGATATCCCTGAGGACATTTACTTGGACTATTGCACGCCTGATGAAAATGAGACAATGGCCAAGAGAAAGATACGGCTGCAGAAGATTGAACGCCGATGGGCGAAGGAATGGAAGGAATACATGTTTGTGACTCCCAAATATGCGAAGAAATTTGCTCTGAAGCCTTCTGGCAGAAGGGCCCCACTTGAGGATCATCAAGTAGCACATCCCTCAAGCCTCATGACTATTGATGACTATCCAGATGAGAAGGAAAAGCATCTGGCTAAGCTCAAAAAGCAGGCAAAAGCTGCAGTGAGGAAATTCAATGAATCCTCAGCTGCTGCCTCAGGTGCTGCTACTTCCTCTGTCGCAGAAACCTCAGGCTCAGAAATTCCTCAAATGCAGTCTGTGCCATCAAAACCTTCAACTCCAAAACCATCAGCACCAAAGCCCTCAGTACCAATCTCCTCAGCACCAAAATCCTCAGCTCCACCTCCAAAGCCTCAAGAGAAACCAGTACAGAAGCATGTCGTGAAGCCTACGACCGCCAGCTCCAGCTCCTCACTCCCAGCTGCAACCAGCTCGGAGAAAAAGTATTCAACACCTCCTGCAAAGACTTTGGTAACTGCTGAACGTGCAACTCTGCCCAGCCCCAGCAAAATCATCACCGTCCCGTCTGCATCAGAGGGAAGTGATGAATTTGATGATGAAACCCTGCAAGCCATCATCAGAAACAAGCAGGAAAGAGTAGCTCAAGCATCAGGCAGTGCCATTCCTCTGGCCATGGACCCCAAGGTCCTCCTTGACTACATCAACATCTGGTATGAGGACCCAAACACTCCAGTTGATGACTTGAAGCTTCCGCCTAGCATTAATCACATGGTGACCACTTTCATCAATGAAGCCAAGTGGAAAGAACAGCAGGCCAGGCAGGCCAAATTTGCAAAGATCAAAAAGGAGAAATTCCTCAGGCAGAATCTCCTCAAATTGACTCCTGATGCACTGGTGACAACACAGGGAGAGCTAAAGAAATTGACTGACAAGTACGCCAAGCTGTCAGATCATAAAAGCCTCAAGAGCAATTTCATCAAGCTGACCACTAGTGCTGTTGATGACTACAACAAGAAGGCCGCACCCCCAGCACCAACTCCTCTACCCTTGATTGAGGAGCCAGCAGATGAATCTCCTCATGATGAGGAAACTCCTCAAGCTGAGGAAGTACACCAAGAGCGTCGTGTTGATGAACCGGCTATTGAAACTCCAGTTGATAAAACTGCCACTGATCCAGCTGCTTCATCAAAGCAGGCTGATGACTCTGTTCCAGCTGGTTCCTCAATACCAGCTGAAGAATCTGTAGAGAGAACCCCTTCACCAAAAGCTTCAAGGGTGAAGAAGATGATTCCGTCTGCATCAGACATGAAGAAAACCAGGGCCGCTGAAAAGGAAGCCAAAAAGAGAAAGGCCTCCTGAGCAGAAGAAGAAACAGAGGCAAAGCGCCTCAAAGCACTTGAAGAATCTGCTCCTCTGGACCATGTGCCCCTGAATGTCGCTCCTTCCTATGAAATGGTCATCATTGATGATCCAGCGAAAAAGGCAGATGAGGAAATGAAAGATGTCGCCCCTGAGGAACACACTGACGAGGAAATTCAGATAGACGAAAGTCCTCAACCTTTCATTCCTCAAACAGACACTGTTCAAGCATCAGCTGCACCAGCTGATGAAACTGCCTCTGCCACCAAGCGAGCCGAGGAAGAACAAACTGAAAATCCTCAAGCTGATGAAATTCAACACTCTAAGCAGAATCCTCAAGATGAGGAATAGGCTGATCCAACTCCTCCAACTGAGCATGAAGCAGAAATTCCTCAGCCTGAAGCACAGCCAGAGCAAGCTCCTCAGCCTGACGCCCAGCAAGCACTATCTCCTCAGCCTGAAGTACCAGCTACTGAAATTCCTCACCCTAAGGAAAATGCTAAAGAGAATGCACCTGCCCAAGACAATGCATTCGTTGTGCTCAACCCAGAGACTACTATTGTTGTCTCCCCTCCTATTCCTCAGCAAAATCTTCAGCCAGTTCAGCGTCAGCCATTCTCCAAGCGTCCAAAGTTTCAAAAGGAAAATTTCTTTGAAGAACGCATGTACTTCATCGGAGAGAACCCTATGACAAGCCTCAAATGAGGCATCTGAAGTTTTGGACTAGGACTCAGATTAACTACTATGCCTCTGTGCTCTGTGGACGAAACAAGATATTCCAGCACATGCATATTCCTCATGTTGAGCTTGAAGAAATACCATGCCTGGAGCCAGTCCTCAGTGTACTCCATAATGCAGGTTTACTCCCAATGTGCTCAGACATATCTGACTGGAACAGCGAGTTAATTCTTCAGTTCTATGCCACTCTTCACATATCTGGCAACCCTGAAGACATCAACACTTGGGTGTTTGACTGGATGTCACAAAACACTCACTACAAGGCTCCTGCTACTGAACTCCTTAGAGAACTGCCCGTACCAATTCCCTCAGATGAGGCTGTGAAGCTTTATGGCGAGCGTGAGCTGCCAAATGGAATGATGGAAGTCCTCATGAAGCCTTTGGCTGAAGGAAAATCTCCGAGAACAACCTTCCTTGTCCACGAGCTCAAGTACACACCCAGGTCTGTCTATAGAATCCTCTGCAACGTGCTCGCACCGATCAAAGACCATGACGATGAAGAAGATGTTGTAGGCCTCATGAAGAATATCCTCTTCAACATCATTCATGGTATTCCTATCAACATACATGATTTCTTCTTGAGGACTTTGGCCGACAATGCTATGTGTCATTTTGATCACAAGATATATGCTCCATGGATCATGAGATTCATCAGGACAAGGACATGCATCAACTTCCACGCTGATTTCCAAAACCACATGGGTTATATGCCTCCTATCCGGGTCAACAAGTAGACTTTCGAGTCCATTGAAGGAAACGGAAAATCTGTGATTGAAGAAGGCAGTAGGCCCCTTGATGGCCAGTTCAGAGAGCCAGAAGCTTATTCTTCATGGGATGATACTGAGACTCGTCCGGCAAGCCCCCTTCCTCCTCGCGTGATGAATACCAGAGAGCTCCTCCTCAGTCTTCACCAGAAGGTGGATCGCAACCACAAATGGGTCAAACGCCAGTTTGGTGCCATTGTGAAAACCCTCACTGAGACACAGAACTCTGTGAAGCTCAACCATCACTATCTGCATGAGGTTTTCGATCGCACCTGGGCTACACTTGCACATCTGAAGACTCAGACTGAGCTTGAAGAAATGGACTTTGAGCGAGACTTTGAATGGTCGTGGCCTCCCAAGAAGAAGTTCAGGCCTATTCCAGTGCCAGACCTTGAAGACAGCTCCTTTTCTTCATTCCGCACTGCTGAGACTGATGAAGAACAACTCGACACTGCTACCGGTCCAAGGAAGAAGACTACTCCCAAGAAGCATCACGGCTCTTCCTCAACCGCCAAGAAGTGAAGTCTTTTCGGGCGTTAGTCCTTAGTTTGTCCCTTTTTTGTCACTTGATGACAAGGGGGGAGAAACTTGAGAGTTAGTCTTCAAGCGGGATATTTTTGGGGCTTACGAACTATATTTAAGTTACAAACTCTTGGCTCTTCTGAAGTTTTTATGTAATGAGTTGTAACTTAAGCCCGATGGTACTTTGACGCTTTTGAAGATTTTTCTTCGAATGTTTATTCCTCAAGTTTTAATGCACGCATGCTGGAATTCGTCAGATACCATTTGTCATCATGCATCTTCATTTTCTTCATATGATATGTTACATGTATGCATGATTTACAAGACTCAGGGGGAGATCTCCATGATATAAATCATCAATGTGCATTTGCTATAAAAGCAAAATCCTCAAGATATGCACATCTTCAGGGGGAGTCTCTCTGAATCTTGATTTCAAATTCCTCAAATGAGTATTTACACTTCATATTTTTGATCCCTGTTGAAGACTTAACCTAATTGTCATCAACCACCAAAAAGGGGGAGATTGTAAGTGCATCTAGTGCCCCTTAGTGATTTTGGTGGTTTGAAGACTTATAGGTTAAGTATCTAATGTGTTTGTGAGTGTACACAAGATCTATAAGTCATTGAGGAGTTTGAGATATTTGAAGAATATCGACCCCTAAAAATATATGTCTTTAGTTGAAGAAATTAGTCTGAAGCTGAAGAAATGAATCGCAGGAATCTGCAATGAAATTGATATTCCTCATGAAGATACTGATATTGAGAAGTCTGGTGGTTCCTGAAGAAAATCATTTTGAAGAATTTGAAGCATGAAGATTTACATTTTCTGTTTTACTTTCTTCGCATTTGAGTAATAGGAACACCGTACTGTTAAAGGGGGTCGAAGTTACACTATGGAATGAATTTCCTCATGATGCTCAACCCAAGCCTAATCCTACCAAAAGCCTCAAGTGAGGAATATGAGTGACATGAGGACTCTCATAGTTGAGGGTTCCGACCGTTTCGATAGCCACGCCAAGTCACTGGTCTTATCCACTCCAACGGTCATATTATTTAAGGGCATTAGTGTCAAATCATGTCGGGATGCTCCCAGGCTATAAATAGCCACCCCCCACAACCACTAGCTGGTTGGCTGCTCTGTTAGAAACTGACACTTGTCATAAGAGCAACCCAAATTCCTCAGAGCCTTCGAGAGTAATTCATCAGTGAGGAAATACACCATACACCGAAACCACAAACCAAACCTTGTGATTGAGCATCACTGAAGAAGTTGTTCATGTGTGGGACTGAAGCCTTTTACCTTTCAGGACTGTGCATCCTCTAGAAGGTTAGGCGTCATGGTCTAGAGCTTTCCAGCAGTCAATTGTGGATCGCCGGGTGACCAAGTTTGTGAGGGTTTGGAAGTATGCCCTGAAGACTTACCACGAGTGTTGGGCGAGGGCCGTGTGTCCTTAGCTCAAGGAGAATACGGTAGGGACTGTGTGTCCCGGGACTGGGTGTCCTTTGGTTTCAATACCAAGCCGCTCCAAACCAGATGTACGACTGTCACAACAGTTGGAACTGGGTCATCAACGACTGTCTTCACTGAGAAACGGGTTCTAATTCCTCAACTCCTTACTTTCCTTGTATTATGTGCTGATGACTTTCACTGCGACTGTTTGAAGAATTTGTTGAAGACTTTCTCTGAATTTCCTCAACCCCAAATTCTTCACGTCAGTTAATCCTCATCTGTATTCTGCGTGCCTGCTCACAATGCAATCTGTTCTCACATTCTTCACTCTGAAATACTGTTGTTGTGAACGTTTGCACTTCTGATCCTTTACTGTTCCCGCTGTAAGTTAGTCATCAGTGAGGAATTTCCTCAAAAGGAATTTCCTCAGTGATGAAATTCTAAAAATGTCCTATTCACCCCCCCTCTAGTCGATATAACGCACTTTCAATCTGCGGTGATCAACTCGCGGGTTTGTGGCATTGGGAACCTATGCATATGGGTTGGCACACGTTTGATTCATGTGAGTACTCGATGTATATTTTGGTGATCAACTTGCGGGTTCGTGACATTGGGAACCTATGCATAGGGGTTGGCACACGTTTTGACTCTCCGGTAGAAACTTTGGGGCACTCTTTGAAGTTCTATGTGTTGGTTGAATAGATGATTCTGAGATTATGTGATGCATATCGTATAATCATGCCCACGGATACTTGAGGTGACAATGGAGTATCTAGGTGACATTAGGGTCTTGGTTGATATGTATCTTAAGGTGTTATTCTAGTACGAACTCTAAGAAAGATTGAACGGAAAGAATAGCTTCGTGCTATTTTACTACAGACTCTTGAATAGATCGATGAGAAAGAATAACTTTGTGGTGGTTTCGTACCTGACAACAATCTCTTCGTTTGTTCTCGACTATTAGTGACTTTGGAGTGACTCCTTGTTGCATGTTGAGGGCTAGTTATATGATCCAATTATGTTATCATTGTTGAGATAACTTCACTAGTGAAAGTATGAACCCTAGGCCTTGTTTCCACGCATTGCGATACCGTTCGTGCTCACTTTTGTTACTAGTTACCTTGCTGTTTTTGTAATTTCAGATTACAAAAACCTATATCTACCATCCATATTGCACTTGTATCACCATCTCTTCGCCGAACTAGTGCACCTATACAACTTACCATTGTATTGGGTGTGTTGGGGACACAAGAGACTGTTTTCTATTTGGTTGCAGGGTTGCTTCAGAGAGACCATCTTCATCCTACGCCTCTCGCGGATTGATAAACCTTAGGTCACCCACTTGAGGGAAAATTGCTACTATCCTACAAACCTCTGCACTTGGAGGCCCAACAATGTCTACAAGGAGAAGGTTGCGTAGTGGACATCAACGACCCCTGGTGGGCTGGCCAAAGCCTCTCTCAAAGTCCCATTCATCTAGGATAAGAGATAAAAGGCAAAGAACTTTTAAAAGGAAGGGAAAGGAGGAGTCCTCCCAAAGTAGTCCACCTTCCCACAAGGAAGGTGGACTCTTCCTTTGGTCCGGCCGACCCCTCTCCTTGGAGGAGGGGCCAAGGCAGCCTCCTCTCCTCTCCCCCTATATATTCTAGAGGTTTTGAGGGTTTTTCAGACACAATAATCAGCCACGTGCTACCCTCTCTCTCGATCTGTTTCTCCTCTAGTCTAGTTTTCAGCGGTGCTTAGGCGAAGCCCTGCAGGACTAGCTCCACCACCATCGCCGTCATGCCGTCGCACTGTCGGAGAACTCATCTACCTGTCCGCACGCTCTTGCTAGATCAAGAAGGCAAAGATCATCATTGAGCTATACGTGTGCCGCGCAGAGCTGTCGTTCGTTCGGCGCTAGACCGGGACGGATCGTGGGACGGCGGTGATTTGGATCGCGAAGACGTTCCACTACATCAACCGCGTTTCTTAACGCTTCCCGCTTAGCTATCTACAAGGGTATGTGGATCCGATCTCCC